>NC_138865.1:108376645-109576645 GCF_965194805.1 Balaenoptera borealis
GTGACCATGGACTATTATCCCGCACCCCATCCAGGGAATTCTCAGAAGCCCTCAGGTGGCTTTAGACTTCCACAGGGCCTGAATTAGAGGCTCTCTTTCATGGGTATAGGAACCAAGTCTGGGAAAGCATGCCCTGGGTCACGCAGATAGCCAGATCTGCGGGATTCCAGAGCCCATGCTCCCACCAACACATGAGCGGCCCCGCTGCCGGTCCAGCTGCCCCAAAGACCCTGCTAAATGGGGAACAGATGTTACACAATAACCATTCTATGCGTGTGGCCATCTCCCGGGTCAGCCAAACAATGACCAAAGAAAACACAGGACTCTTTTATTTTCTCCATCCACAAAGCCACACAGGACCTCTTTCCCAAGCTCCCACTGCCTCATCCAGATGGCAAGTGGCCAAGGACATATCATCCCTCTTTCCCCCTCTCCCCACTTTATATCTGACTTGTTCAAAGAGCGGTTATCTGGGACTCCCTTCAGAGGACCCAGCACCAGAATCTCCTCCAGCAGGGGCAGCTCTGGGGGAAGATGCTCCTGGACCATGTGCCCCTCAGGAGTCCATGCCGTGCCATTCATGGAGGTTAACGACCGTGATCGATGCCATCGCTGGTCTGTAGGACACTTTACAGTTTGTCAGGCACCTCTACGCTTGTCGTTGCCTTCACACTTCATCACAGCATGGTGAAGGGCTCACTATTCTTGTCCCACTGCCAGCAAAAGAGAAAAGGGAAGCTTGAGAGAGGAGGTCAGGTCCAGGAAGAAGCAGGACAGGCATTCAGACCAATATCTGACTGCCCCCAGAGTCTGCCCTCTTCCCAAGATGCTGTGAAGTTCCTTCCAATGTCTCATCAAGTAACAGAGGGAGCCAGGATTCAAAGCCAGGTCTGTCCAAACCCCGAGACCACACTCATTTGCCCCACCACCAGCCTCTCCCAGAGAACCTCGCATATTCTGGCTACGCTTCTCTACAGGGTCACTTCCCAGTGGATTTTTCTCCTGGGTTTGCCACCCTTATGCTCTAGGATCCTGAGTGCATCTTCCATCCCTTGCCTTGGTTTATCCACCTTGATCACACTGCATCTTTCTACACAAGGACAACAGGAGCACCACTCCCTCCTAGAAAACAAAAGAGGAGAAAGGAAGGGAAGAAAGGGGAAGGAAAAAAAATAGCATGAGAAGGGGAGAGAATGGAGAAGGGGAAAGACAGCCCTCCTGCGTGCAAGGAAAGTTACAGATGAGGACAATTACTCCCGAAACCCCTGTGCAGCCAAACCTTTGGAGAGAGCATTCCCAGGTGCCTTGGAGGCCTTACGGCGTTAGGTGATGTAGGAGGTCGGTCACGTGCCCGGTGATCTACGACCAGGGTCCCGGTCATGCTCCCGCCTCAGGAAAGCTGTGTGATTTAAGGCCGTTCCCGAGACCCCAGCTGGCACGGAGCCAGCGTGGTCCGTGTTGTGCCTCCGATGGCATATGAGCCCCGGGAGGAAGGCACCGCCACCAGTTCCCTGAATGGACCTGGGGGGAGGCAGGCAGACTCGCTGTCTTCCAAGGCAGCCTCATGGTGTCTGGGGAAAAGGCCTCTTCATCCACCTGGAGGGATTTCCATTCTTGTGTGTTTCATGGCTCTGGGGGGGGTCCTCACTGCTCCAGGGATAAAACATTGGTAAACTCAAAGGCTCTTAGAGATGGGGGCAAGTTCAGAGCTACTCGAACGCCCAGTCAATCCAGACATCATTTATTCATTCTGCAAGCATTTGCTGAGCTACTAGTATGTCTCATGCACTGTTTCTGAGCACAGGAGCTGCCGCAGTGAACAAGGCAGAAGTCATTTGTGTCCTCATGGTGCTCACTTTCTAGAAAGGAAGACACGTTACACAAGGAAACAGGCAAGTCACATGGTGGCAGATTGTCTCAGGTTTATGAGAAGAACCACAAGAAGCTGAGAGGGCAGATGACAAGGACTCCTATTTTAGGTGGCTTGATTAGGGAAGGCCACCCAAAGCATAGGCACTCAGCTGAGACTCGAAGGAAAAGATGGCCCCAGGGCTGCACCTATCTACTCATTTGCACAAAGGTACTCATTGCTCCCCATGCTGTGTACCCATGGGTTGAATTCTTGGGGGACCTAAGAGTCCAATTCTAAGAGGTCCTTTTCTGATTGGCTCACCACTGCCTCATCAAGTGTCATCATTTTTCACCTAGACTACCCTCCTATGAGTCTAGTGAGACTAGTCTAACCCAGTACCTCCTGACTGGTCTTCAGGCCTCTAGCCTGGCCTTTTCCAATCCATCCCCCTCTGAGAATAGATAGCCACAGTGCTTTTCCTAACATGTAAATCTGACTTGGTCTCTCCTTAAAAGCCTATACCCTACACCCATGCAAACCCTCCAGCCTCAGGCCATTACTCCTCCAAGTTCACCAATGTTCCAGCCATAGTGAATATGGGATGTACTCCTTCAAATCACAGCTCCCTTCCAGGAAGGCATTTGCCCCCTTCCCCACGACAACCCTATTCGTCTTTTGACATCGATCTCTAGTTCCTTCTCTTCCAGGGACCCTTATCTAATCCATCACCTGGATTAGACCCTCCACCTCTTTATCAGCCCAGGTAGTGATTTCCTGTTTATGTGGCTACCTCCCCAACCAGACTCTGAGCCCCTTGAAGGCAAGTAGAGGGTCTCTTTCCTCCACATCCCCACTGCCCAGTGAAGTTCCTGACACAAGGTACCAAGTGAGTGAACAAAATGAATGAATGAATATGTGAGTAACTAAATGTGTCATGAAGCTTCAGTTGACCTTCTCAAAGATGCTGATGGCTGTGATTAGCCCAGGGGAATGGCTGATAAGAAGGGAGGAAGCAGGACAGCCCTGTGGGCACGGACGTGGAAAAGGAGAGTGGACCAGTTACCTATGCAGCACGCCCCAGCCTGCCTACCTAGGAGTCCCAGAGGCATGTGAACAGATGCTCCACGAAGCATGGGTTACGTCCAAGTGAAGACACTTCCCCCTTCCTCCACTCTCAGAGCCTTAACATGCAAAGGAGATTGCCAATTTCCCAAAGTAGAAAAACGGAAGTTTTCTCAATTCTAAATCATTTAAACTGGACATTTCTGAAATGAGCATCATCTTATGATTGATGTGCATAATTTTTTTCCTTTTGTTTCCAAAAGGCTGTTATTAAATCAACGATGTGTCATATGATTCATGGGCTCTTGGAATCAAGGAAATAGACACTAGGCATAGGGTCACTCTGTGTCTGGACCACCGGACCGTCCTGGTTTGTGGCTGTCATCTCAGCGTAATTATTAATCGTACCCTTCTTCACTCTCAACTGTTCCAGTTTGGATGAAAAATTACATGGTCACCCTAACAATACAGCACTAAGAAAGGGCTGCCTTCAGGAGCCCCATACTCGGTGCAAGATTAAGATGCTTTCTTTAAGGACCATCTGTCCTACAGTCTTTGCACATTTTCTCCTACCCACCTGTCAAAACAAATGATCAAAAAGTATTTCAAAAGTCCTTTACAACTCCATGATACAATTTTCTTGATTCTCCCCTGGAAGGCATGTGATGATGACAAAATAACCAAGAGCCTTTCAGGCAACTCCTAAGCAGTACTTCCAAGCCCTTCCCCTGAACCATACACCCCTAAAGCCAGAGGAGCATAAAGTTGTGCCCCAAAGAGCCCCATAGGCACCACCCACTGCACCCTGCAAGAGGTTCTTTTGAATTGGGGGTTTTTAAATGAAACACATGGAATTTGCCATCTACATTACAGTCTATGAATGTTTATTTTTACTTGAGAAATTAGTTGCCAAAGTATAAAATTGAACTACCCAGAAGATGCTCTGTTTATTCTGGGGCTTTAGATACCCCCTGGCACATTTCTAAGAAATGCAATCCCAGAAGCCTTTGCTCTTATCCAATGGGAGCTGCTTGCTGAGAGGGAAGAGGGAAGTTTTCACATGGGAACACTGCACAGCAAGTGACCTGAACAGGAAGAAAACTAACGCTGAGCAAGCAGGTACGATGAATCAGGCATCGTTTCATCAAACCTGAATTCTGCAGTGAGCATTATTATCCCCTTATTATAGATGTGAAAACACAGAGTCAGAGACATTAAGTAACTTATTTAAGGTCTCAACAAGGAGCACAGAGGAAATTTGAAATCCAGGTCCCTTGGATTCAAAGACAGCATTTCTCACAGCTCTGAGCATTCGCTCCCTTTCTCTTCTGGAGTTTATCGAAGTGCCCTTAGTACAAGATGTGTCTCCATCTCAGATTTCTCACCATCTTCACTGTCACTTTGAGTTTCTCTCTCTGGATTGATTTCCCAAGGCTCTTATGAGAGATTTGAAAAAAAAAATTTTTTTAGGTGTCCATGTCTATTTGTAGCTCTAAAGCTAGTTTGTATTTAAGGAAGATTATTTCGTAAGATTTAAAAAAAAAAGTTGCTGAAAATGTGGAAAACTACTATAGATAAAATGCATTTATTCTGAGATACGATCTGTTGGATTCTCTACTATCAAAGTAGGGAGAAAACAGGTGGTACTCCAGAAAAATACTCACAGATGGAAAATGTATAACTGGTAATTCACCAAAAACAACTGCAACCGTGACTTTTAAAATATGATGCTGGTTTCTTTTTTGGGTCGATGCATACACTGGAAACTTTGGAACTCCCTGGATAATGAATGTTTGGCTAATTAGATGCTAAGTCCTGGGGGAAAGGCACGGATGGAAGAACAAGGCTCTTTAATCACTGTGAAATTTTAATCTATGTCCTCAGTGATTTGGGCTTAAATCATATTGAAGAAGAGCGATACAGTGCAGGAGGGGACACCTGAGCTAAACCAAACCTATTCCATGTAAAGCACATTCTTCTCCATAGGTCACCTGTGTTACTGCCATGAAAGCCTAAGAGGTTGATTGAGACCGAATCATCTCATTCCCAAAGCTACTCAAAGCTTTCTGTGTCTTCACTCAACCTTTGGTGGTCGCAGTGAAAGTATAAAACAGCCTGGATTGGCCTGGATTGGAACGGGTGCATTAATATTAATATAAGAATTGTTTTTCCTGCCAGTAAACTCCTACTCTTACTTCAAAACTCTATTCAAATATCCTTCCTGCAGGATACCACTCCCCAGGAAGTCATTCTCTCCCACTCAGTGCTCCCTCTGATCTTTATGTATCTCTTTTGAAGCTCCTATCTCGCCACGATGAATCATTTTTATTGGTGACGTGGTTTCACCTTACTAGACTCTGAGGTCCTCAGTGCCTGGCATCCAGAGTGCTTAGCACAGGGCTTGGAATACAGTAGCTACTCAATAAATGCTAAGTGATGAATGGGTAAATGGATAAATAAATAAAACAAGAATTGATGAGTACTAGAAACAGAACTGACACACTTGGATTGCTTTTCCTTCCACAAGAAAGCTGTGTCCTTCAGAAAAAATCTTCAACGTGACTTAGTTCTTTCTTCAGATCCTTTCATTCATTCATTTATGCTAGAAAGAAAAAGAAAATTTCCCTGGGCATTCTCATTCTGGAATCTGTGGGGTTAAATTCAACTGAAAGATAAACCAGACCTGCATCTTTTCCTCATGAGCCTCACACTCTTGTTAGTTTCTTCCCAAATGGAGGGTAGATCTGCCAAGATTGTCTTCCCATGGCAAGACCCTCTCCACAGCTATAGTAGACACTGTGATGTGCCTCCCATGTACCCCTCTGGGACCAAGGCACTCATGGCCCTAGCTTCCTCTGGGAGTGTGTGGCTGCTGGAGGCTCACAAAGCATCCTTCTCCAGGAATTGCCTTTAGCCAAAGCAAACTGCCTCACCCAAAGTGATGTGCCCTCCCCAGGAGCAGCCCACTTCCATGAGGGACCACAAAGATCTGGCCCCCTTACCTTAAGAACAACTGTGGGGACTTCCCTGGTGGCACAGTGGTTAAGAATCCACCTGCCAATGCAGGGGACATGGGTTCGAGCCCTGGTCCAGGAAGATCCCACATGCCGCGGAACAACTAAGCCTGTGCACCACAACTACTGAACCTGCACTCTAGAGTCCGTGAGCCACAAGTACTGAGCCCGTGTGCTTAGAGCCCATGCTCTGCAGCAAGAAAAGCCACCACAATGAGAAGCCCGCACACCGCAATGAAGAGTAGCCCCCACTCGCTGCAACTAGAGAGAGCCCGCGTGCAGCAACGAAGACCCAACACAGCCAAAAATAAATAAATTTATATTTTAAAAAAAGAACAACTCTGAAGGGTCATCTCAGCTCCAGAGCTTCCTACAGGATGAGCTGAGGTCTCTGCAATTCAAGTCCTCCCTCTGCCCAATCCTGCTTCTCTCTCTTTCTCCCAGGTGTCATTTCCAAGAGCTAAAGTGAACAAACACCTTCTCATTGCAAAGCTCCTTCTCAGAGTCTGTCTCTAAGAAGCTTAACCTAAGACAGCTAGACCCTCAGCTGGATTCATTTCCAAAAACTGTGGGTATCTTTTGTGGCAGATATAAGGTGTTCATGATGAGTTTGCTTGAGAACATGTCAGTATCATTGCTGCCTCTTAAAAGAATCACAAAAGAAGGGCAGAGTTTTCTTTCAAGAGTCGTTTTTAAGTTATTGGCTATATTAAACATTTTTTTCCTGAAAACCCTTTCAATTCTTTTTTTGCCTTCTTTAAAATATGTTTTAAATATGTTTTAGGAATTAGAATTTTTGTTTACTTGTTCTTAGGTCTCACACACATACCGCCAAAAACAATAAACAAGTAACAAACAGGAACCCACACAGCTGCTTTTAAAATGTATAGAGCTGTTGGTGTCATATAACCTCACACCTATTACTAAGTCTGTCATCAGAAAAGGACCTAATAAGTGATTATAGCAAGGTTACAGGATACACGGTTAATATGCAAAAGTCAACTGCTTTCCTGTATACCAGCAATGAACAAGTGGAATTTGAAAACACAATAGCATTTACATTAGCACCCCCAAAATTAAATACTTTAGGTATAAATCTAACAAAATATGTGCCTGATCTATAGGAGAAAAACTGTAAAACTCTGATGAATGAAGGACTAAATAAATGGAGAGATAGTCAGTGATTATGGGTAGGAAAACTCAGTATTGTTAAGATGTCAGTCCTTCCTAATTTGATATATAGATTCAATACAATTCCAATCAAAATCCCAGCAAGTTATTTTTTTGGTTATCAACAAAATGATCCTTTAGTTTGTATGGAGGAGCAAAAGACCCAGAACAGCCAACACAATATTGAAAGAGAAGAACAAAGTTGGATGACTACCCAGCTCCAAAACATACTATAAAGCTACAGTAATCAAAACAGTGTGGTATTGGTAAAAGAACAAACAAATCAGTGGAAAAGAATAGAGAGCCCAGAAATAGAACCACATAAAAATAGCCAACCAATCTATGACAAAAGATCAAAGGCAATACAATGAAGCAAAAATAGCCTTTTCAACAAATGGTGCTGGAACAACAGGACAGTAACATGAAAAAAAATGAATCTAGACACAGCCCTTACACCCTTCACAAAAATTAACCCAGAACTAAATGTAAAAAACTATAAAACATCTAGAAGATAATATAGGAGAAATTCTAGATGCCTTGGGTGTGACAGTGACTTTGTAGATACAACACCAAAGGCACAATGAAAGACACAGTTGATATGCTGGACTTTTTTGCTCTGCAAAAGACAATGTCAAGAGAATGAGAAGACAAGTCACAGATTGCTCCATCCAAGTTCCTAGCCCACAAAATCAGGGAGCACAATAAAATGATTGTTTTACACCACTAACTTTTAGGGTGGTTTGTTAATAGTGCTAGAAAATAAGGCAGCAATTAATGACCTTGTAAGCTACCAATTCCTTTCTCTTACCCACAACATTCATCACTAATCAATCATGCTATTATTTAACCTGGAGAGAGCCTCAGAATCCTTCTCAACAGACCACTCCTAGACAGCCACTGTTAAGAAATCAGAGTTAACACTCAAAATATAACCTAGTTACAGATTTAAATATATAAGTAAATCCATTTAAACAGTCTAGTTTGACACTTTTATTTGTCAAAATATTTGAGAAGCCCTGATGGAAAGCCCTCTCCTCCTGCCTGCATCATTTGAGAGTAAGGTTGGAGATGCACTGGCAGATGCCCCTGCTTTCAGCTTCATGTCTTTTTTTTTAGCTTTTTATTTTATATTGAAATGTAGTTGATTAACAATGTTGTGTTAGTTTCAGGTGTACAACAAGGCAATTCAGTTATACATATACATGTATCTGTTCTTTTTCAAATTCTTTTCCCATTTAGGTTGTTACAGAATATTGAGCAGAGTTCCCTGTGCTATACAGTAGGTCCTTGTTGGTTATGCATTTTAAATATAGCAGTGTGTACATGTCAATCTCAAACTCCCTAACTATCCCTTCCCCCCTTCCTTCCTCCCTGGTAACCATACGTTTGTTCTCTAAGTCTGTGAGTCTGCTTCTGTTTTGTAAATAAGTTCATTTGATGATACAAATGATACAAATGAACTCAGCTTCATGTCTGGTTCATTGTGTACACTTGACGTTGGCTGGCCCGCTTTGTGTGATCCCTCTCTGAGTCTTCACAGCCACAGTTCCCACTGCCCCGTTGCACCCCTCACCCCACCTTGCCATCACCTACTTGTTCTCCAGTTTCATCTCAAACATCACTTTCTCAAGGAAGCCCACTCCAAATCGGATTTGGTCCAATGGTGATTCCCTCTCATACCATCCTGAACTTTACTTCAATGGCATTTATCACAATTGGAATTAAATTATCATTTGTCTAATTAGCTGTTTAATATCTGTATCCCCCAATAAACTCTAAGCTCCATGAAGACAGGGGCTGCATCTCTTTTGATCTCCACACTATATGGTAAATGCTATTTAATGTTTATTGAGTGAGTGAATGAGAGCAAACGGGAAGTCTTTAACCAGAAGGGCTCACTCAGTCATTTGCTCCAGGCTTATGATCTTCCTTTCCTTCCCTAAGGATCATGTACCTAGTCATCCCCCTTCCCCCCACATCTCCGGTCACCTACACACCTGCACTTACCTGCATCACCCTTGTGACTAACTGGCCTTTAAGTTCAAACATGTTCCCCTTCCTAGGAGAACTCTATTCAGCATAGTAGCTGTTTCTCAGCCGCCAGAACTGATGATTGCACTGTATGGGGATGACTGCAAACAAACATTTGTGTAATGACAGGTTAATATCTTCATCTTTTACTCAGAGCCTCAGCTAATTAACAGTCAGTCGGTTAGAAAATGTTTCAGAATAATAATAAATTATCCAAAATGTAGGTTCAGCCAGGAACCAATGACTTTCTTGCTGCCTTTTGGGGGGAACTGGTCATTGGATTAGCACTGTAAATAAATAAGTGGTCACCCAGAAGACCATGGGGTGGGTTTGGCCCAGGCACCTAATTAATGTCACAATTCTGGCTCATACTGCGCTCATAGGAATTAAGTGGCCAGACTTCTGACTTTTTGGGCTTTGGGAGCTTCTGACTTCAGGCAGTGAGTACAGTATGGGAGATAATCAATAAATATTTGCATTATTAGTGAATTACTTAATTGTGCTAAGAGCTTCTGACCTGGTCTCTTAGTCTTCAGCCACGTCCCCACCATCATTCTCCAGCTTGCGACATCAGTGATCACTCCAAGCCACAACACTGACTGCATCATTGCACTGTATATAGTCTTCTGTGGCTCCCCGTTGCCTTTGGAATAAAGTGAGAGATCTTCAGGGCTGCACCCAGGGAACCCAGGCACCACTACCAGAGGCTGCCTCCTCCCTACCCACAGCCTCCTCTCTCATCCTCCCCACTCACCAGGGCCTCCAACCAGTGTGAGCAGCGTGCAGTACTCCAGGCGTGCCAGGCTAATTCCTGCCACTGAACCCTCGCACTGCATCTCGCCAGCCCAGAACTGCTTCCTTCTTCTGTCCAACTCCTATTCATCTGTTAAGACTGAGCCCAGATACTGATCCATCAGGAACTCACCTTTACAACAGCCTTCCCTCCCTCTGGAAGAGGCTTAGACACCCGTCCTCTGGGTCCCACAGCCCCATGCTTCCCCCAAGAAAGCAGTGACCACACGGGACCCTAAATGCCTGTTTGCTTGTCTGTCTCCTCCACAGACCTGGAAGTTCGTTGGGACCTGGGCCTGTGTCTGCAAGAGAAGGATAATAACTCCTACTTTGCAGGGTGGCCATGAGGATTAAATGAGATGATGTACACAGTTGCCTAGCAATGTTCCTGTCACCTAGCAGGTCTTAATCTGTGTTGAATAGGAAAATGAATGGATAAAGATCGTATAGCTGGATGTGAGTCAGGGCTCCAGGAAGAAAAAACTAGAAGATTTTTCATTCAGAAGACAGGGTTTAAGTGGTATTGACAAACCAGATGTCTGCCCCTGGAGGTGAGACAGCAGGCTTTATTATTCTTTTAGAACCAAATCCCCCTTTCATAGCAATTATTTTATAACATCCCCCTTTACTATGATGAACCACTAGAGTATAGTATATATACTAGTATAGGTAGGTACACTACCTGTAGGTTATAGTATAACCTACCTATATAATTTTTTAAATCACTATAATATATTTTAAAGACAATGATATAGTGTATTTTGAAGACAAAGAAAAGGAGATAGCAATAAAATAATACATATTTCAATAAATAATTGCTCATACAATAATTACTACAGGGAAGACACATAAATCTGTAAGATGTCTGTACCTCTTTCTAAAAAGCAGGTTGGGATTTAAGAGACATAAGACAATATTCAACTGAATACTGTTGACATTTTTTCTCTATATTTGACATTTTGAAGTAAGGGCTAAATAAGCACCTTTGTATATTTATAACTACAAAGACAGACTGAGACGTGGGGGAATGTATCAGTGTCTTAAATTCAACAGTGGCCTTGCCATCCACAGTATAATTTTCTGAAATGGTGAACAACTCTTGGTAAAGTTTTGAACAAAGCAAAGTACGGTCTACCCTTGATTTACCCAGTAGTTTCATTCCTGGAAACTTCAGTGTATTTTAAAACCATGCACAAAATAGCTTTCTTTATAATATGTATTCTTAGATAGATGATGATGATAGATAGATAGATGGATAGATAGATAAATGATAGATATGAGAGATAGTTCTAGATATATAAAACTATAAACAGATTTTTCATTTACATGAGATGTGAAAATTGCTCAGAAAGATGCAAGTGGATTCTTTGTAATGTGGAACTTTCTGGTACAGGCACTATACTGTGCAAATCTGGTCTCCACCCACTAATTGCTTATAGTTTCCCCAGACATGGGGACAACCAAAATCACCCCCATAAATACCCAAAATACCCTGCAGGGGGCAGCACTGCTCCCTTTGAGAATCACCACCCCCCAAAACTGGCTGAACCCAGGATCCCATCAGCCTGGATGGGACCCTCAGGGACTCAGCCCTGTTCCCGCTCTCCTGGTGGAAAGCTCAGTCCAGACCTCCCAAGAAGGAAAGCCTCGGAGGGGGTTACAGAGCATGCAAGCTTGTACATGCGACAGCGACCTGGGTATACTGTCCAGCTGAGGCTGCCTCCAAGGATAATGTTTGTAGATGGGGGTGTGAGCAAGAGGGACTCACACACCCCTAATGGTCCCCCGCTGCTGCTACTCACACTGTGCCCAGGGGCACAGCCAAACCAGACTGGGGGTGGTCTTCCTGCCCAGGCTGAGTCCAAACTGAGCTCAGCCACCAGCTCATTACAGCCAAATCCATAGTGTGGAGGAAACCAAGGTTTCTAATCTCAACTCTGCTGCTGACTCGCTGTGTGACCTTGATGAGATGCTTGACCTCTCTGGGCCTTATTTCCCCCTCCGTCGTGAGAGTCAGACAAAATTCTCTTTTTTGCCCTAAAAGTTTTTTTACAAGGAAAGGTAAATCAACACAGGAGGAAAATGCTGAAGTGACTCCTGGAAGCCCATCCCTAATAAAACTGAGGTCAGTACCCTTTAAGGAATAAAATGGGCCTTTTTATAATTAGCACATTAATTGCTTGTGCACTGATGACCCAGTGATTAGTGCACTAAAAGAGAAGTTTAAGCTGGACTATTAGGAATAGGGTAGGCAAGAGCCTCAGCGGAGTTAAGCAGCTGAAAGCCAAGAGACATAACATTGGAAAGATACAATGAGACCTGGTATCAAGAGCTTTGAATGCCAGGCTTAAAGAAGCCTGTAGGTGGCAACCCCAGATGTCAAACCCAAGTGTGTCTGACACATTCATTCATTCATTCACTCATTCATTCCACAAGTATGTTTTGAGAGCATTCTGCCTGCCCAGCACCCAGGGGATGAGTGGAGCAGACAAGCTCTCTGCTCCCTACAAGTTCACATTTTCATGACAGAAGACAGAAAATACACAAGCAAATTAATGCATTCACGAGATGATTCCAAATAGCAAGAAGCAATAAGAAAATCGAACCAGATGAAGAGAGTAGCTGAAGTGAAGAAAAGCAGGGGAGCTAATTCCAAAAGCGGGTCTAAGGAAGGCTGAGACCTAAAAAAGAAGAAAAAAATTAATCATGCAAAGATCCGTGGGCAGAGCGTACCAAGCAGAGGGACCTTCTAGAGCATTGGTCTAGAGATGGGAAGAGAGAGAAGATGGGACTCTGAGGGGGGCGTGGTACGAGGTGAGGTCAGAGGAAAGCAAAAGCACATCATTCACGGTCTCATGGACCATGATAGAGTTTGGATTTTATTCTAAAAGCAATAAGAAGCCACTGGAGGATTTTTTATACTTTTAAAGGATGATCTGATTTACTCTTTTTTGTTGTTTTTGTCAGGAAGATTCAATTTATCTTTTTTATAAGGGATTTTTTTTTATTGGAGTATAATTGCTTTAAAATGTTGTGTTAGTTTCTGCTGTACAATGAAGTGAATCAGCTATATGTATATATATATCCCCTCCCTCTTGGACCTCCCTCCCACCCCCCATCACACCCATCTAGGTCATCACAGAGCACCAAACTGAGCTTCCTGTGCTTTATAGCAGGTTCCCACTAGCTATCTATTTTACACATGGCAGTGTATATATGTCAATCCTAATCTCCCTATTCGTCCCACCTTCCCCTTCCCCCTCTGTGTCCACATGTCCGTTCTCTATGTCTGCATCTCTATTCCTGCCCTGGAAGTAGGTTCATCTGTACCATTTTTCTAGATTCCCCATATATCCGTTAATATACTATATTTGTTTTTCTCTTTCTGACTTACTTCACTCTGTATGACAGACTCTAGGTCCATCCACATCTCTACAAATGACCAAATTTCTTTCCTTTTTATGGCTGAGTAGTATTCCATTGTATATATGTACCACATCTTCTTTATCCATTCATCTGTTGATGGACATTTAGGCTGTTTCCATGTCCTGGCTATCGTAAATAGTGCTGCAATGAACACTGGGGTACATGTGTCCTTTTGAATTATGTTTTTTAAATATCACTCAGGATGCTCTGGGGAGAGTAGACCATAGGTTAGAAAAAGGCTGGGAGGCTGAGAGATCAGTTAAGAGGCCACTGTAGCTGTCCAAGAGGAGGAAGAAATGGCTTAGGCTGGGATTCTAGCAATGAGACCAGTAGGCGGGGTGGGATATTTTGGATATTGCACCCACTGGACTTGCCCATGGGTTGTGCAGAGAGGTGAGGGGAAAGGAGAGCTCCTTAGATGGCCCCAGAGGTGTGTGGTGCCCTGAGTGGTGTCCGATGGTCTTCACACCTGATTACACACTTCGTGGGACTGGGGGTTCATCCTCTACAGCAGCAGATTCTGGACACGATGGAAAATGCCTTCCCAGACTGTGTTGCATTTTTTCTTCCTGGGACATACACCCCACTTTAGTTCTAATTCTCCCCTCTGAAAGCACAAAAAGGAGAATCAATTCCTTTTCCTCAGAATTCTCTCCGAAGACTTTGAGATTTCATCCTCCTCCTGTCTCTTCTTGCTCCAAGAAATGAGCATTTTCTCTTGGGCGGCCAGAGGAGGGACTTCCACAAGCTGGCCTTTACTGGTCTTCCTGCTTCTTTCATCTTCTCTCAGTGTCCTCTCCTCCCTCATGGTCCCATCCCCCATGCATTCATTGAAAACACACACACACACACACACACACACACTGATCTCCACGATGGGAGGGTTGATAATCTCATTTCGTACTCATCTCTATCTGCCCCCTTAGTGCCTGCGCAGCCACTGAAGTTTTCAGAAGGAAAAATCGAGGAATGAAACCCATTGTTTCTGAGCTGATCACAGAGCAGTGACTCACCTGGCTTTCCAAATCCTGGCTCTAAGAGGGGTTATGCTAAGCCTCCAGCTGACAGCATCTCAGAAGGGAATCTGTGATCAAGAGGTTGGCATTGGATCATGGGGTTCTCTCCTCCCACTCCTCAAATTTTTTGGATGGGTTGAGAAGATGCTCTTCTTCCCCTAACGGGTTTATCTCAGACTGTCAGTTTCAGGTGTGAATCGCCCACTTAAAGAGTATTTCCAGCCAGTTACATCTCCTTTCCCATCAAACCGTAGAGAAATTAACAGAGGCTAATGGACTTAAGAAGCCCCCAATGCCAAGACCTGAACGGTTGACAAAGAGGCTCCAGAGCTACCCACCTCTTTCCCTATTTTCTCCCCTCTCAGTAGTTGATTTTATTAGCTGAAAAGCCCTATTTAGCCAGACTGCAGTTCCTATTTTAGGGCGTACCAGGATTCCCCCAGGGAAGATCACCAGTGGGAGAAAAGGGCTTTTTGAAGATTACATATGAGCAAAAAGAGAGAGCCTTTGAACACTGATGGAGATTCTGGGCTTCAAACTCCAGCTAGGGCTCCAGATCGCACGGAAAAATAAATGGGCAAAAGGGAAAGAGATAAAGGGAAGAGGTAACCGTTACAAGAACTAGAGGAATTTAGATATTGCAGGAGTGCAAAGAAAACTGAGAGTCAAGAACCCTGGTGATTTATCCAGGCTCTGTGACTTTGGGTAAGTCAGTATATCTCTCTGAGCCTTTTTCATTCAATACATGCTGGTTGATAAATACTTTGGGCTAAGTGC
This sequence comes from Balaenoptera borealis, assembly GCF_965194805.1. Classification (NCBI taxonomy): domain Eukaryota; kingdom Metazoa; phylum Chordata; class Mammalia; order Artiodactyla; family Balaenopteridae; genus Balaenoptera; species Balaenoptera borealis. The sequence continues at coordinate 108,391,786 of NC_138865.1, forward strand.
TGTGCTGGGTAATGGAGATTCCAAGGCAACCAAATGCTCTCCAGGAGCTCACAGCTCTGTGGTGCAGCCAGGAGAAAGGATAATTGTAGCATAATGTGACAAGAGCCTCCCCATCTATAAAAACAGCAGCTTTTATAGATGGAAAATAATAACAAAGATAGCAATAACTAATATCTGCTGATCTCCAAGTCCTCCTGGACACATGGAGACACCCCTGACCTCCCACTGCCATGGACAGAGCTCTGGGGCACCTGGCAAGGTCCCCCCCACCTTCCTCCCTCTTCCTTCCAGTCCTCAGAGCTCAGATACACCATTGCTATCTGCCCTGAGGCCCCCAAATCTAATACCATCATACACTCTATCTTGGTCCACATCAGGAATCCCAAAAATCCCTGGGTTCCTAGACCATCCCCCCTCCTCAGGACCCTTAAACCCACTGGGCTCTACATCCCTACCCAAACCTATGCCCTCTGCAGTTGCCTCTATCCTAACAATAAACTTCTGCAAACATTCACCTTCTGGCTCCAAGTGAGGTCTGATCTCCCCAGACACTCTTTCCCTGGGGCCTGTTTTCTCTCCCACACTCCCGCCACTCACATTGCTCCTTCCTGCTCCTCATGGCCGCTTCCAGAGCACTGCCTCCTCCCGGAAAGCCTCCAGCTCTAAAGCGTGCCTCCAGCTCTGGTGCTCTTTCCTACGCAGACTTAGTTTCAGTACCCATGGAAGTGCTCCTCTCAACAGCCTGCTCTGTCATTCTCTGTCTCCTTCTCATGCAAAAGTCATGCCTCGGTCACTCCCTGCTGTGCTCATACCATGTCCCTTATCATGGCCAATAACTGTTCTCACTCCATAACCTCAGTTTCAAGAATCCCATATTCTAGGCTCTGCTCACTCTGAGGTCACTGATTCTTCTACCTCACTAGGTTCTAAGGTCCACTGATTCTGCCACCTTTTCACTGCACTTCACCCCACATGTCCACACTTTCCTCTTTGCCCAACTAAGAAGTCATGGTCAGTCATCACTATCATCATCACCATCACCATCTCCATCATCATCACCACCACCACCACCATCATCTTCATCGTCATCATCATCACCATCACCATCATCTCACCATGACCATCATCACCACCACCATCACCACCACCATCATCATCACCATTCATCATCATCCTCTGCTTGCATTACCCTTGTGGCAGGCAGTACATTCTAAAAACTGGCTGCAACGATATCTCCAATCTCACATGTACTTCTTTTTTTTTTAACATCTTTATTGGAGTATAATTGCTTTACAATGGTGTGTTAGTTTCTGCTTTGTAACAAAGTGAATCAGCTATACATATACATATATCCCCATATCTCCTCCCTCTTGTGTCTCCCTCCCACCCTCCCTATCCCACCCCTCTAGGTGGTCACAAAACACCGAGCTGATCTCCCTGTGCTATGCGGCTGCTTCCCACTAGCTATCTATTTTACATTTGATAGTGTATATATGTCCATGCCACTCTCTCACTTCGTTCCAGCTTACTCTTCCCCCTCCCCGTGTCCTCAAGTCCATTCTCTACGTCTGTGTCTTTATTCCTGTCCTGCCCCTAGGTTCTTCAGAACCTTTTTTTTTTAGATTCCATATATATGTGTTAGCATATGGTATTTGCTTTTCTCTTTCTGACTTACTTCATTCTGTATGGCAGACTCTAGGTCCATCCACCTCAGTACAAATAACTCAATTTCGTTTCTTTTTATGGCTGAGTACTATTCCATTGTATATATGTGCCACATCTTCTTTATCCATTCATCTGTCAGTGGACACTTAGGTTGCTTCCATGTCCTGGCTATTATAAATAGAGCTGCAATGAACATTGTGGTGCATGACTCTTTTTGAATTATGGTTTTCTCAGGGTATATGCCCAGTAGTGGGATTGCTGGGTCGTATGCTAGTTCTATCTCTAGTTTTTTAAGGAACCTCCATACTGTTCTCCATAGTGGATGTATCAATTTACATTCCCACCAACAGTGCAAGAGGGTTCCCTTTTCTCCACACCCTCTCCAGCATTTATTGTTTGTAGATTTTTTGATGATGGCCATGCTGACTGGTATGAGGTGATACCTCATTGTAGCTTTGATTTGCATTTCTCTAATGATTAGTGATGTTGAGCATCCTTTCATGTGTTTGTTGGCAATCTGTATATCTTCTTTGGAGAAATGTCTATTTAGGTCTTCTGCCCATTTTTGGATTGGGTTGTTTGTTTTTTTTGATATTGAGCTGCATGAGCTGCTTGTAAATTTTGGAGATTAATCCTTTGTCAGTTGCTTCATTTGCAAATATTTTTTTCCCATTCTGAGGATTGTGTTTTCATCTTATTTATGTTTTCCTTTGCTGTGCAAAAGCTTTTAAGTTTCATTAGGTCCCATTTGTTTATTTTTGTTTTTATATCCATTTCTCTAGGAGGTGGGTCAAAAAGGATCTTGCTGTGATTTATGTCATAGACTGTTCTGTCTACGTTTTCCTCTAAGTGTTTGATAGTGTCCAGTCTTACATTTAGGTCTCTAATCCATTGTGAGTTTATTTTTGTGTATGGTGTTAGGGCATGTTCTAATTTCATTCTTTTACATGTAGCCTTCCAGTTTTCCCAGCACCACTTATTGAAGAGGCTGTCTCTTCTCCATTTTATATTCTTGCCTCCTTTATCAAATATAAGGTGACAATATGTGTGTGGGTTTACCTCTGGGTTTCTATCTTGTTCCATTGATCTATATTTCTGTTTTTGTGCCAATACCATATTGTCTTGATTACTGTAGCTTTGTAGTATAATCTGAAATCTGGGAGCCTGATTCCTCCAGCTCCGTCCTTTCACATGTACTTTCACTTGTACTTCTTATGTTTCCTCTCCTTGAATCTGCATGGTGCAATGACTATGGCAGAAGTAATGCCAAGGCTAAGGCATAAAAAGCGAGAGAGCTTCTGCCTTGTTTTCCTGGGACACTCACTCTTGGGACCCAGCCACCACTCCACAAGAGGTCCATGTGGAAAAGAACTAAGGCCCTTCGCCCAGTTCCAGCTGAGCTCATGGATGACAGACAGCACCAGTTTGCCAGCCATGGGAATCACCATCTGTATTAGTTCCCTGGGTTGCTGTAACAAATTACCACAAACCAGGTGGCTTAAAATAACAGAAATTTATTTGCTCACAGTTCTGGAGGCTAGAAGTCCAAAGTCAAGGTGTCAAAAGCACTAAACTCCTTTGGAAACTCTAGGGGAGAATCCATTCTTTGCCTCTTCCAGTGCCTGAAGCTCAAGGCGTCCTTTGGTGTGTAGCTGCATCACTGCCTCTGTCTCTTCTGTATGTCAAATCTCCCTCTGTTTCTCTCTTACAAGCACACTTGTAATTGCATTTAGGGCCCATGCAAGATAACCTCCCAGTCTCAAGATTCTTAACTTAATCACGTATGCAAAGACCACTATTCCAAATAAGGTAACATTTACACGTTCCAAGAACAAGGTCCTGATATCTTTAAAGGGCTATTATCTGTCTACTACACCCTCTTAAAAGTGTGTCCTCCATTCCCCAGTAAAACCACCCCAGCTGAGCAGAGACAAGCTGTCCCCACCAAGGCCCTGCCAAAAATGGAAGATTCACTAAAAAAATGAATGATTATTGTTGTTTTAAGCCTCTAAGTACTGGGGTGGTTTGTTACACAGCAATAGATAACTGTTACAACCCTCAACCGCCTTATTTGTTTCTTGCTTCATTACTCTTGCTGGTTGAGTCCAACTCTTCAGCTGCTTTCATCCTGGACCTGGCAGCTGAATGTGGTAAGAGGGAAGCACACAACCCTGCTGACTCTGCCTCCTCTGAATCCACAGCCACTAAGCTCAAGTGGGCCTTGGGGCTGCCCAGCCATCCAACTACATTCCCCTAATAAGAATCACTCTCTTAAACGCTATTTCACTCCTTCTTTCAACTTAAACCTTCACTGCTTCCTCCCCAGCCTTAGTCTCAGTTGATGTCTTTGATTCCTATTTCACTAAGACAATGGAAGTGATCAGAAAAGAACTACCACAAGTTCCTCCATTACATCCATCAACCATGTCCACCCATGCTCACTGATTTCCCTCCTGCTACTTTGGATGACCTCCCAAGTTCCAGCCACAACTCATGTCCACTAATCCAGTCCCCAAGGACACCACTCATTCTCCCCCCTCTTCTGCACCATCACTTCTGCCTCTGCCTGTATAATTCCCATCAATGTTAGACATGTTTTATTTCTCCCATTTTCTCTAGCTACCAACATTGCTCCTCACCTTTAAAATAAAAGAATGGTTCATACTCATGTCTCTAATGCCTTTCCTCCCATTCTCTGTTGAATCAAATCAGACTTTCCACCCGACATTTTACTTAAAACAGCTCTTATCAAGGTCATCCAATGTTGCCAAATCCTAAGTCCTTTGTCAGTCTTGATCTTACTTAACCCGTCAGCAACATATATGAGTTTCTTGGGGCTTCTATAACAAATTACCACAAATTAGGTCGCTTAAGGCAACAGAAAGTTTAGAAGCTAGAAATCCAAAATCAAGGTGTTGGTAGTGTCATGTTCCCTCTGAAGGTTCCAGGCAAGAGTCTTTCCTTGCCTCTTCCAGCTTCTGGTAGCTACTGGCCTTCCTTGGCTTTCCTGGGCTGGTAGCTGTATCACTCCAACCCCTCTACCTGCATTCATCCTCACATGGCCTTTCCCCCTCAGTATGTCTCATGTGTCCTTTCTTCTTCTTGTAAGGACATCAGTCATTGGTTGGAGGGCTGACCCTAATGCAGCCTGACCTCATCTCAACTTTGCTAATTACATCTGCAAAGACCGTATCTCCAAATAAAGTCACATACTGAGGTTCCAGGTAGACATGAATTTCGGGGGGACACTAATCCACCCATAATAGCAACATATAGCACCGTTGATCACTCCCTCTTGGAAACACTTCTTTCTCTTTTCTTCCAGGACACCCCACTCTCTGGGTTTTCCTCCCACTGCAGTGACCACCCCTCTCAGTCTCCTTTGCTGGTTGCCCCTCATCTATCTGAGTGCCCCAAGCTTGACCCTCAGAGACCTTCTCTTCTCCTCCCATGCTCCTTCCCTAGGTGACCTTGTCCAATTTCACGTCCTCAAATCCCACCTGGATACGACAACTCCAATTTCCTACCTCTAGCCTCGACCTCTCTCCTGAACTCTAGACTCATTCACCCACCTTGTCTGTCTAAGGACCATCTCAAAATTAGTATGTTTGAAATCAAAAATCCTAATTCTTCTTCCATCCTAAAAAAAAAAAAAAAAAATACTGTTACACCCACAGAATCTCTCATCTCACTCACTGGCATTTCTCAGGTCACAAAACTTAAAGTCATTCTTGATTCTTCTCTTTCTCACATCTCACCTCCAAATGCAACAACAAATCCTGCTGACATCACCTTCAAAGTATATCCCATATTCAGCCACTTCCCACAACCCTATCACCCCACCCTGGTCCAACCCACCATCATCTTGTTAGAGCTGGGCTCAGAAAACCACAGCCCATCAGCCAAATCCAGCCTCCCATCTGTTTTTATAAATAAAGTTTTATGGAACAGTCGCACCCATTTGCTTCCACGTTGTCTTCCTCTCTCCACCTTTGCCCACATTATAGTCGATTCTCAACCCAGCAGACAGAGCATTGCTTTTTAAACCTGAGTCAGCCCCAGCCACTTCCCTGCTTAGAATCCTTCACTGCTGACTTGTCTCACTCCTCCTGGCCCACCGGGCCCTGCAGCTCTAACCCCCAGCTACCTCTCTACTCTAATCTCCAGCTGCTCTCTATCTTCAGTTTTTCCAGCCACACCAGACATGTTCCTGCTCCTAGAAAATTCTAGGCATGCTCCTACCTCCAGGCCTTTGCATTTTCTGTTTTTCCTCTGCTTCTCATAATCCTTACTAGGCTCCCCTTGCAATTCTCATGTCCTCAGGAGACCTTTCCTGTTCACCAGTGTGAAATAGCACCGTCCCCCCAAGCTCTCACTACCCACCTTCATCTGTTCTACTTCCATCCACAGTGTATCATCATCTGATGCATACACTTTCTTTTACTTATCTGATTATCTCTTGCCTTCCTGCGATCTGCCTTCTGCATGATACACATCATTTTATCCCAGGCACTTAGCTCAATGCCTGGAACATAGTAGGTGCTCCATAAAGATTTGTGGTGTGAGTAAAGGACTAAAAGAATGAATGCTCACTGCAAGTCAGTCCCTGTGCTAAGCTTTGTACACGCCTTAAATCAGTACCTTCACAACAGCCTGCGAGATAAGCACTGAGGCAAAGAGCCCAAAGACTCCTGGCCAGGGCTTAAAGTCAAGCGTGACACAAAAGCTCTCGGTGCTAACCATCTCTGCCTCCTAAAACTGTGCTGTTCTGTAAATGTTAAACGATATTTTCACCTGTGAGATCATAACGCTAGCAACCCAGGTGTCCAATGATGCATGAATGGATAAGCAAAATGTAGCATATACATACAATGGAATATTATCAGCCTTAAAAACGAGGAATATTTTGACACACCCTGTGACATGGACACACTGTGACATGGAACCTGGAGGACATGATGCTCAATGAAATAAGCCAGACAGAAAAGGACAAATATTATAAAATTCTATTTGTATGAAGTATCTAGATTCATCAAAATCATAGAGACAGAAAGTAGAATGGTGGTTGCCAGCGACTGAGGGAAGCGGGGGGAAATAGGGAGTAATTATTTAATGGATAGAGGGTTTCGGTTTTGTAAGATGAAAAAGGTCTTGAGATGGATGGTGGTGATGGCTGCACAACAATGTGAATGTACTTAATACCACTGAATTGTATGCTTTAAATGGTTCAGATGATCAATTTTCTGCAATGTCTATTTTACCACAATGTTAAAAAAAAGAGATTGTAGTCTTCCTCGTTGCAAACTGACAAGTGGGTCTAATCTTTCAGTTTCCAGAAGAGGAATGTGAGGGTCAGAGGACAAAGCCAAGGCTATTGGAGGTAAGAACTTGAACCCAGGCTCCTCCGGCTTCTTGGTGGACAGAGTTCACTGCTTCTCCCTACCCTGCCTTCTCCAAAGGCAGCAGAAAGTTTTCACTGGATGTATTTACTACACTTTAAATGACAGGAAATTTCTTTTTTCCATTCCTCGGGTGGATTAGGAGCTCCTGGAAACATCTTTCCTCCCTGCCCTGATCCAGCCCTGAGCTGGAGTAGAACAAAGTGAGCACAAACACAGAAATTGTCTTGGAAGAGCCAGCAGGAGGGGTGGGTGCAATGGGAGATGTTCCTGTATTAACATATGCAAATTGGCCAGGGTAAAGAAAACTGGGAAAGCTGCTATTTTATCATTTGTGGTAATTATAGTAATTTCGATGGTGAATCAATGGGTTCCTGAAGGTAAAAGCATCTCGGAAGGATAATGTGGTGTGATTAAGAAGTTCTGATTAAGAACCGCTGTCATTTTCACTCAAAAAAATTGAGGAAAGAGACTGGGGTCAGAAGTGCAGCAACACGAGTCATAAAGGTGGGAACTTCGGCCTGCCAGGCCCTGTCCCCAGCGCTGAAGACACAGAGAGGAATAAGAATGTCCCTGCCTCTCGACATTCACAGAGGAAACATAACCATGGAGAATGACTATTCAAAGATACTGTGATAGATGTAGTGATCATGCATGTAAAGGAGTATAGAAGAAGGAATCATTAACTTTGTCTCAGAAGGAAAGAATGGGAAAGTTTCAAATAAAATGTGATCTGTATAGGGTTTTGCAGTATCAATAGGAGTTTGTGACTGACAGCAGCCAAAGACAAGGAATTTGCAGGTGGAGGTAACAGTGTGTGCGAAGGGATAGAATAAAAGTGCATTTGGAGAACTCCAAGGGGAAAGTGGGGAGTGAAGGGTTGCAGCTTATGAAGCTGGAGACACTGACAAAGCCATTGTAGGGAGCTTGGACATGACTCAGCTGCTGATGGGAGGATAAAGACGGGGCAGAGGAATGACCTGATCAGAACTGAATTTTAGGAAAACTTGGTGAAGGTAGCCAAAGAGTCAGTGCAATAAACCAGGAACGACGGTAGAGGGACGGGGGTGGAGGGACAGGGGTTTGGAGGCCAGATGAGATCAGAACATCTCCCTGACACAGAAGCAGGAGATTCAACCAACTGGGAACTTCACAGATCACAACTGCAAAGGACCTTAACTACCATCTGACTCACCCCCCATTTTACAGATGAGCAAACTGAGGCTCAGAGAGGTTAAGGCACCTGTTTGAGGTCTCAGCTAATAAGCAGCAGAGGAGGGGTTTGGCACCAGGACTTTCTGACTTCAAAGTTTGAGCTGTCTGCTACTCCACAAACCTCTGGACACAAAGCAGAGCAGTCATCCCAAGCCTGTGTCATCTGACTGGGGTGTCAGAGAGCTGACAGTGGATGCTACCTTCCATGTTGTTGTCACTGAGAGTGGCAAGCTCAGGGGAGACCCTGTGGTCAAGCCCCTCCAGGACTGTCACGTGGTAGAGGGGGAGATTTTATTCCCACGCATTTCACAGGGACTCCAGTCACTGCCCACCCCAGAGAAAGGAGGAACAATCTGACCCGTCCACCTATGAGAGTGAGTTCCCCGTCCCTGCGCATATGCCAGCCAAGGCTGAACACCCAGCTGCCTGGGATGCTCTAGAGAGGATGCCTGCACTCCAAGAGATTTTTCAGGTATTTTTGAACTCTAAGGTTCTCTGATCTCTGCGGGATGAGACACATCCCCAAACAACACAAACACCCTTTAGTGAGCTGTTGCTAAGGAATCATTTATTAATTCATTCCCAAGCAGAGTATTTTGGGAAACACTTTGGTTGGAGAAACACAGAAGGAGAGCAAGGACTCTTAGGGGTACCTAACACAGCTGGCCTTAAAGGAGGAGCAGAGGATGGGTTCCAGCAGAGCAACAGAAAATGTTAAGGCCCAGAGGCAAGAGAGAGTGCGATGGTGCGTCTGAAAGACCACAGAAGGTCAGCACGGCTGAAGGCAGCGTGGGGCGAGTGGAGGGCTGGGCAGAGATGAGGCTTCAGTCAGGGAGGGTCAGGGCCAGACTCTGCCTGGAGGGCCGTGGAGAGCCAATGACAGTCAAGCAGCAAAGTGATGGGCGTTTTAGAAAGTTCCCTCTGACAGCCACGTGGAGTCGATGTAATTCATTCCTTAAGACTATTTTAGATAAGAAGGAAAATAAAAGCCTTCCTTGGCTCCCAAACAGCAGTGCGGGCCCGGAAGGTTTCCATCACAGTCTAGGGCAGAGGTCTCCTCCCACATCAGGACCCCAGAACGCTCAGCAGCCATTCCAGGGCTGGGGGCCGCATCCCAGAGATCTCTGCGGCAGCCAGGACTGCTGGGCCTTGGCGCGTGTGGCCCTCTGAACGCCAGCCCCTTGCACGATGCCTCGGCCCAGCCTCACCACTGACAGATGGAGCGTTTGTTGACGCTCCGGTGACAGCTTGAAAACTCATCTCCTCCCTCTGAGCCGGCCCGTTCCCCCTCGTCCTCCCATATGCCATCTCATTTTAAAACTAGCAGAACAACTCGGCTAGAGCAATTCCGACTTTTTCCATCTGTGCCGAGTTAATTAAGAGGGTAATGAGAGCTGGGAATGAACGAGGCCTGCGTTAATTCAAGATATGATTAAGAGAAGCATTTCTAATATATATATACGTGCGCGTGCAGAGCAAGGCCCAATGGGTTGGGTGTGCCCCCAGGTCAAGGGTGTCCACTGTGTCCGCGGTGGGAGGGCTCCGGGGAAGCAGGGAGATGGGAACCCCACTCGCTCAGAGCAGGTGCCGCCAGGAGTGCAGACTCCCAGAAAGCCCCTGAGGTCACAGGAGAGAAGACAAAGGCCACCTTAGAGTCTATTCCCCACAAAGCCACTCCACAAACACGGATTCGTCACCTAGTCTGTGCCTGACCCAGTGAATACAGAGAGCTTCTCTTTATTACAGAATCACTCATCGATTACCTAACCACCTATCTAAAACAGTTCCAGGTACATCAAAAAGTCACAGAACATACTGCATAGCACAGGGAACTCTACTTAATGCACTGTGGTGACCTAAATGGGAAGGGAATCCAAAAAAGAGGGGATATATGCATATGTATAGCTGATTCATTTTGCTGTACAATAGAAACTAACACAGCATTGTAAAGCAACTATACTCCAATAAAAATTAATTTAAAAAAAAAAAAGTCACAGAAAACCAACAGAATAAAAAGCTGAGACCAGAACCCAGGTCTTCTGACTCCCAGTCCAATGGGCCTACAAGCAAAAATAGCATTGAGAACAGAAACTAATGGATGAATAGCTAATGTTCATTGAGCACTTACTATGTGTCAGCCATCGTTCTAAGCACTGTGTTTGTGCATTATCTCATTTAATTCTCACAAAGACTCTAAGAGGCAGGTCCTACTGATATCATTCCCTTTTGCAGATGAGGAAACTGAGGTTCAGAGAGACTGAAAGACTCGCCGAAGATGCCACAATTAGGAAGCAGCACAGACAGAATTTTTGTGATGCCAAAATCAAACTATCTTGCTAAGTAATGCCAGCCCCTGGGCTCAGGGAGCCCCTGATGTTTTAGGGGCGTAGAGAAGGGGGACCTTATCTGACCTTGTGTAAGTAGGTGAGAGGGAACCAAAGAAGGCTTCCTGGAGGAGGGGACAGCCAGGCAGACTCTGAAATGACTCAGATTCAACCATTTTTTACTGAGAGTCCGCTGTGTGCTGAGCAATCCGCCAGCCATTTAAGGTCTCATTAAACCTGCCCAGCCCAGGGATGGAAGCATCAGTGTGACCAATGAGGAAACTGACAATGTTCAGGAAGAGGACCACCGCCCAGGGCCTTCCAGGATATGAGCCAGGCAGGACGTGAACTCAGGTCATTCTGACTCTACTGCGTGCTGGGTCCTCAGCCCAGGATGGAAGCACCGGAAGTGGAGTGAGATGCTGGGGGATGGGGGTGTGCCCTAAGGACACCAACCCAAGAGAGAGCTGAGGGGCCCAGGGTCAAGAGCCCCTTCCCCATCCCAAGAGTCAGGACACCTGGGTTCTAGTCTCTGGTCTCCCGCCAGCCCAACCTAAGACCTCGGGCCGTCACTCAGCTGCCACATCTGCACCTTGGCACAACTAGACTAAAGACCCCTTCAGATCTAGGATTCGATGATCTTGTCCACCCCCATCGGCCTGGCCTGGGACACAGCCATCTCTTCTCACCTGAACCGGACCATGCACCAACTCAGGGGTAAACAAACTCATGCTGTCTCTCCAGCCCAGAGGGTCAAGTTCACACACTGAGACCCACCTTCAAGGCCCTTCACACTCCGTCCCCCAACCTCCCCTTCCCCTCTGACCCTCCCCCAATCCCATGTCCCTGCATGTCATCACCAGCCCCTCCGTCCTGTTCCCCACCTCCTCCACCTCCCCCTTCCATGAAGCCAGAAATCCGAGAGTCAATCTTGACTCTGCCTCAACCCTGTGACCCCTGACTGGTCACCATGTCCTGTAGATTGTCTCTGAAACGCATCTCGTCTAACGCCCGTTCCCCCACAACCAGTGGCTCCTGACTGCCACCGCCGTAGCCCAGGCCACATCTCTTCCCTTTGCACGTTGCAACACCCCCCTCCGGGGGCTCTCTCCCTCCCACCTTCCCCTCCAGGTCCCCCTCCACACCTCCTGAAACAACAAAAATTGTTTGCACAAGTGGTATTTTATCATAGGAGACCATCTAATTTACAAATCAATACACATTTCAAGGAAAACATTGCGGCATCACAAAAGGATGCACAAATATAAAAATTTCAATGTGCAAAATTCAACAAGGAAATGCACATGAAAACTTAGGTTTGGACCATGTGGTTATTCCTGTGCCACCGTGAAGGCAAAATAAAATTCCCAGAATCCCCAAATGGAAGAAGATCCTAAGAATGTAACAGAAGCATTTCCACGCACTGGTTTCAATAGTCTGGTGCGTGCCGAAATGCTTCCTCAAGACTCAGGGAGTGTTTGCTCTTTGGAAGGAGAGGAGGGAAGGTGTTTCACGTGGCTGCCCTTTTGGACCTTCCGCTGCTCTACAGAGCCACTGATGGTTGATTCTCATGAGCTTCTGAGGCTTGTCAGGATGCTTAGCTCCCCAGGGTACCGGATTGGTTTTTTTTTTTCAGTGATGACAACAAGTTTCCGACAATGGAATGGAATGCAAGGGAATGAACAGCAACAATTAAGGAGGTTACTATCACAAAAGAAAAGAAAAGACTAAGGACTGACAAGGATGTGGAGAAACTGGAACCCTGTGCATTGCTGGTGGGGGATGAAAAATGGCACAGCTACTGTGCGCCAAGTCTTCAAAAAGTTAAACAGAGAATTACCAAATGATCCAGCAATTCCCCTTTAGGTATATACCCCAAAGAATTGAAAGCAGGGACTCAAACAGATATTTGTACACCCATGTCCATAGCAGCATTATTCACAAGAGCCAAAAGGTGGAAGCCAAGTGTCCACTGATGGATGGATAAAGAAAATGTGGTATATACATAAAATGGAATATTATTTAGCCTTAAAAAGAAATGAAATTCTGACACATGCTACAACATGGATGAACCTTGAGGATATTATGTTAAGTGAAATAAGCCAGTCACAAAAAGACAAATACTGTCTAACTCCACTCATATGAGGTACTTAAAATAGTCATGTTCAGAGAGAGAGAAAGTAGATAGTGGTTGCTAGGGGCTGAGAGGGGAAAGGGGAGTCACTATCTAATGGATAGAGAGTTTAAGTTCTGCAAGATGAAAAGAATTCTGGAGATGGATGGCTGCACAACAATGTGAATGTACTTAATACCACAGAACTGTACACTTAAAAATAGTTTAAGTGGTAAATTTTATGTTATGTCTATTTTGCCACAATTCAAAATTTTTAAAGTGTATCCAAAAAAGGGGTGGGGAGGATAGATGGCAAAAGATGAGGCTCTGATCACTGCAAAGGTTACAAGAACTGCTAGTGATATCAGTTCTTTCTCCCTCATCAGGATCAGGAGTTGGGGAAGTCTGTGGTTGGTCTCAGGGGACAGCCTGGTGGGTGGAGCTGAGTGGAAAGAAGAAGCTGATGAGCACATGTGATGAGGTCATTCTCCTGCTCATGACTTTCGCTGACTTCCCTGGCATCCCAAGACTCTCCCGAGCCCCTTTCCAGTCAAATCACTCCTGAATACAGGCAAACATGCCGTTCTAAAGTCAAGCCCTACACTCTGCACTCATTCTGCCCGTATTATTCCTTCCGCCTGGAAGTTTCTTGCCTGTTGCCGGTTAAGACCTGATACATCCTTCTCTAGGAGGACTTCCCAAGTCCCACCCAGCTACTCCGAAAGTCACACTCAGGCTATTATCATGCCCTGAATCCTTGTTTTATAGCTTCCTGCTGGATAGAACTTTCTAAGCACAGATGTTCCATGACAGAGTCATCCTGTATCCCCACCGGTGCCTACAACTGTGCTCTCCATACAGTAGATATATCCACTAAGCCTGGATTTGTCTCCACATAACCCAAAACTCAGAAGAACGGTAGGTTCAAAAGGAAGGACGTGCATTCCTCTCTCAAGTCAAAGAAACAGGCATCAGGAACCCAGAGACCTTCCCTCCTCCTGCTCCACTTCTCTCCATGTGGCTGCCCTTTGCAAATCCACCTCACCGTCATCCAGGGTGGCTGCTGGAATTCTGGCTACCATGCTCTGCAGGCAGGAAGGAGGAGAATGCAGGACAGGGTGAGGTAAGGAATGGGCTCCCTGTAAGTGGTCTCCCTGAAGGCATCCCCTAATCTTCTGTTTAGATTTCACTGGGCATAACTTGGTCCCTCGGACACATCTTAAAAAGGACCCTGGTTGGAGCTTTGTGACCACCTAGAGGGGTGGGATAGGGAGTGTGGGAGGGAGACGCAAGAGGGAGGAGATATGGGGACGTATGTATATGTATAGCTGATTCACTTTGTTATAAAGCGGAAACTAACACACCATTGTAAAGCAATTATACTCTAATAAAAATGTTAAAAAAAAAAAGGACCCTGGGAAATATAATCTTTCAGATGGGCATACTGGCATCCCAAATAAGATTGGGATTCTGTTACAAAGAGGGGATGGGTTTTGGATGGAAACTAGCAAACTCTCCAACGGTAGACACTAACCCACAGTGAACAGCTGAGTGAGCCAGGGAACAAATGATTCTTGGGATCACCACGGGCCGAGCCTCTCGACAAAGCTTTGGTAAGCCAAAGCTGGGCATTAATCACTCTTCCAGGACCGTTGCGCCTCTGCAAGGCCCCAGCTCTATGGAATGATGAAGTCACAAATATATATTTGGGGTCACCCATTTCACCCCGTCATTGTCTACTTTCCTTTCATGGGAGACAAGACAAGAAGCAAGAAGTCACTTTGGAGACGGAAGGGTCTCCATTCAAATCCTGAGGACAGCACTTCCCAGCTTTAGGACCCACACAAGATGTTTCTCTAAACCTCAGTTTCCTTATCCGCAAAATGGGAATAATGTCCCATCTCCGAGAACTGTGGCGCCTGGTATCTCATAGGCCTCCTTCCTGCTGTTCCCGCTCCTGCCCTGGTGCCAGCATCTCATTCTCTGAGATCTGGGGCTCAGCCGGCTGCCAGCCAGTCTCCACCAAGAGGCTTGTAGTGAAGATCGGACGTAGTATGTATACAACACCTGTCCCAGACCTGGCACAGAGTAGGGCTGGTGTGGAGGTGCGAACAGCGGCACCAGTGCGTGTTTCTTAAGAAGTATTTCCATTGTAACTGGGAGGGGAAAATGCATTTGAAACCAAAAGAAGTAACTGTCAAACGGTGAAACGCATCACTGTAGCAGAGTCAGCGAGATGCTGAAAAAGGGTCATTTGGTGGCTCCCCCCGAAGGATCCCATGAAAGCAGCCACCCATTACAGCCACAGGTAAGGCCACCTGGCCTCTCCAAACTAACCTCCCTCCCAGACTGCCGCTTTGCTTTATTTTGTTTTGTTTTATCTGATTGCTTTATGGAAACCAGCCTCTCTCGGGGCATTGTGATAGCTCCTGAATAAGCTCTGAGACTCTTCCTTAGAAAAAGCTCCGAAAAATAACAATAGCTAACACGTATTGAAGACTTACAAAGTTTCAGGCACTGTGCTAGCACTTTACATCTACTATCTCACGCCTTCTTTACCAAAACTTTTTGAGGTGTGTACCATTATTAAATCCATCTCACAGAAGAGGAAACTGAGGCACAGAGAGGTTAGGTCGTTAATTCATGGTCACATAGCTAGCAGGCAGAGGAGCCAAGACTGGAAGGCAGGCTTCTGGCTCCAGGCTGTACCAGGTGAGATGGCCGTGCTTGCTTGCCTTGTCAGAACTTCGGCCCTCTCCATCTGTAAAATAACAATACCATCCTGCTCTAGTCAAGGGAACACGGGAGGAACAAAGAGAATCATGGAAAGCGAAGTGCTTTCTAAACCCAAAGGAAGACACATGAGTTTAAGTCTCACCTCTGCCCAGGTGATCTTTGTCCTTTTCAGGGGAGGGCCTCAGTTTCCCAGTCTTAGAAATGGGTTGCACTGAGTTGTTTCTTCTAACTCTAGCATGAACTAAATTTTGATGTCCTTTTTGCATCATTGAGCCAAACAAGGAAATTATTGTCTCTGTGAACAATCCTTATCAGACTTTTTCAACCTGAAACTTGACTCTCCTAGACTGAAAAAGAAAGTGTCAAAAATCCCCAGAAGACAACAAAGCTGCAGTTAATTCACCCAGCAGAACACCTGTGTTCACATCGGTGCCCTGAGCATCTGGAGTGTCACAGCCAATTGCTGAGCAGGAACTGTGGGGGGTGGTCAAATGTCACTTGAATCTATGTATCCCCCTTGTATACCTTCCTGCACAGCAAGACTCAGAAGTTAAAAACTACATTTCCCAGATGTCCTTGCAGCTAAGGATCCGAAGTTAAATCAGACTCCATCAATGAGACGCACTCCTGTGGGATTCAGCTGGCAGAAGGGAGGCCCCTGTGAGTGGGACCTTGGCCCATGAACTTCCCTGGAGGGTGGGATGTTGAATGGAATGTTTTCCCTTTGCTTCTGAGGACCACTTAGACCGGTGCTGCTACTCAGAGTGGCGTCTGTGGGCAAGCTGCTTCAGCGTCACTTGGGAACTTTGAAGCAAAGCAAGGCTCTGAGGTCCCGCCCCAAACTCACTGAATATGAAACTCTGGGATGGGACCCAGGAATCTGTGTATAACACACTCTCTAGGTGATTTTCATGCATGTTAAAGTTTGGGAACCACAGGCTCAGAGTGCCTTACTGTGGGACCCTAGCTCTGGAAGTACCTTACATCTTCCATTGGGACCCCAGTTGTTAACATGCACACACACACACACACACACACACACACACATACACACATGGGGTCTACTATCTGATTTTTGTTAATATTTATAATTGCTTTATTCACCTTTTTGATAACATCCGTACAATGACATGCAATACTCATGGATACAGTTTGATTAATCTTTCCACTTGTACACACTCGTGAAGCCACCACCCAATCAAGGTATAGAACATTTCCAGCCCCCCGTAACACTGTACATCCCCCCCAAATCAATTCTCCCCAAACAAAACTACTATCCTGAGCACTGTCTCCATAGAGTACCTTTGCCTGTTCTTACGCTTCATATAAATGGGATTATGCCGTAAACACTCTTTTGTATCCTACTTCCTGCCCTTGGTATTGCATTTGTGACATTCTCTGTATCATCGTGTATAGCACCTATTTGTTCTTTCTTATCGCTGTGTAGTATTTCATTAGATGGATATGCCACAATCTATCCATCCCACCATTGATGGACATTCAGACTATATGTCCTATTTGGAACTATTATGAATAAAGCTGCTGGGAGTATTTTTGTACTTGTCGTATATAGAACATAAACACTCGTTTCTGTCGGATGGATAGATACCAAGGGTGGAGTTGCTGATGTTCAGCTTGTGTAGATACTGCAGATTTTCCAAAAACCTGGACCAACTTTCATCTGACAACAATGTCTGCAAGTTTATATTTCGTTTAATATAAACAGTTCAGCAAAGACTTCCCCCCTTCCACACTTACAGATAAGAAAATCAGACTTAGAGATGTCAAGTCACTTTCCCAAGACTCTAGGTCAACTCCTGACGTGCCCTGTCAATGTGGGCAACTTGCTTCCTCCATCTGGGCTTCAGCCTCCTCATCTGTAAAATGGGTGCAGGAAGGCTGGCCAAACTATTTAGCCACAGGACTTATTCTTCAAATGAAATCTTATGCCGAAGCACACCATGTAACAGGAAAAAGAAATAAGAGTTAGGGTTAGCTCTGATTTAAGCTGGAGGGGCACAGAGTCCCCCCACCCCCGCCCCCCTCCATCACCTGAACTCCAAGGGTTCCTCAGGCCCAAGTCTGACCCCCAGGGGGCCAGGTTAACTCAGAGTCTCTGATCCATTCTATGCATCTGAGAATCTTCTCAACTCTCCCGAGACATTGCCTGTCTGCCAGGACCAGCCTGAGCCTCCAGGAAAGCAGGGGAGGAAGAGGAGCCAACACGAGCCTGCCCTGAGAAATGCCCTTTCTGGAGGAAGTTTCCATTGGACTGGTCCTCTTCTGTCCCCTGCTGAGCCTGAAACTCTGGAAACAAAAGTCCATGGTGGGAAACGCTGACTGTACCTTAACTAAAGACAGCTGAATGAAAAGAGAACATGGTTTACCCCAGGTAATGCCATGGTGATGGTTCATTTGCATATTGTCAAGATGCAGTACGTGAACTTCTGAAGAAGGAAAAAAGATAGTGATTTGGGAGAAAAAAAAAAAAAAAAAGGCACTCGCTTATTCCTGGAGCCACTTCCGGGCTCTGGTGACAGAGAATGAAAGGCGGAGGGAAGAACAAACGATCAGAATCCAGGAGGGGGAGCGCAGAGGAGGAGAGTGCCCCGGGCCATTGTACTCCCTTGTGTGAACCGCACAGAAAGCCATACTGGGTACCAGTGACCACCATGCATCCCCCCTCTAATTTTATCATTTCAGTTCCCACTCCTCCAGCCCCCAAAGAGCATCTTGTTTCTCCCGTTCCCACCTTCATTCAAAAATTCAACAAGCACTGAAGGAGTACCCACTAGGTGTCAGGCACTGCTGTAGGCAGTGGACCCTCCAATGAACTGAGCTGGTGACCATACAGAAGAGTTTCCGTTCTCCTGCGCTGCTGTGTCTCTCCAAAGGTAACCCAGGTGACCTTCCTTCTGGTGACCACCATGCTCTGATGCAGCAGAGGCTGCCACTGTCCCCACATGGTCTCCTTTCCTCGGTCTCCCCTTCCAGCTCCTGCTCCACTAGGGCTGGACTGACCTCCACACAACCCCGTCTGGGATCCCATCATGTCCTGATTAAACCTTCACTGAGCCCCTACTGCTGTGAGGATGGGGTCAAAACTCTTATCGTCCAAGGCCTCTCACCTTTATCCCATGACTTCTACCCTGCACTTCTGCCGCAAACATCTGCAGTGTCCAAAACATACCCATTTGCATCCTCTTTTCTCTGCCCCAAATGTCCACCCTATTTATCCTCTGACAAACTCCTACTCATACCTCAGAACCCAATTCAAAGTGTATTTTTGTATTCTGTATTCAAAATGCAATTTTGTGATACCTTCTTGTCCCACCTTCTTATGAGTTAACACTTCTTCCTGGAGGTACTTAGTACCAACCTCTGATGTGGTTCTCACCTGCACTGTATCATAGTAAGATATTTGAGAGTCTTTTTCTCCACACTAAGCTGTGAGCACCTCCAGGGTAGGGCCTGTGTCTTATTCACCTGTGTATCCCCAGGGCCTGGCAGATCTCTCAGTACATGCCAAATCAGTGAATGGATGGAGGGATGGAGGAATGACTATATTGTTCCTAAAACATTTGGTTTTTTACAATCACATAATGATACAGCTAGAAAGAAGATGAATGATTTCCAAAACATTTGATTTTGCATAGAATCAGCTGGCAAGGCCTGCATTTGTTAGAGTGAAAATTAAGCTGAATTAAAGAACCAGGAAATTTCTCTCTCGCACAACAGAACTCACAGAAGTAGCCCAGGTCGGTGAGCAGCTCTGCTCTACCCGGCCCAGATCAGGGACCCATTTCCTTACTTTTTTTGCTCCTCCAACTTCTAGGACAGTTCGTCATCTTTTGGTCAACATTGTTTCACTATCATGTTCAGGTACCAACTCATGGGAAAGGAAAAGAGTATAGAAGAGGCACAGCTAAGGTCTAAAGCCCCGATCCAGACATTGCACACCTGTTGGAGAGGCCGTAGCCCCCCAGGCCTGATTACAAGGGAGGCTAAGAAATAAAGCACATGCCCAACTATAGTGCAATCACTGTGGACAAAGGGGAGAAGGGATTTGGGTTGATACCCACCAGTCTCTATAACCCCCTCATTGTACATATGGGAACTAAGGTTCAGAGTGGGGAGTCACTTGGCCAAGGTCATGGAGCTGATCTTCTGTTTCCCAGGTCATCTTCCCAGTTCTCAGGATAAATGTCTATTCTCATTTGTCTGGTCATAGATCATACTCCTGGGAAACAGACTCTAAGACAAAGACCTGCATGCAAGTGGTTTACAGGCCAGGGAGTGGGGTAGTCTCAGGACTGACACTTGTGAGGCAGTAAAGTATACAAAGTCAGGCAGAGGGAGAAACTGAACTATAACGTAGTTGTAACAGAGGGCTCGGCCAATCCCAAAAGGAGCTCTGAATTGCAAAGAGATGATCCTATAGAGTTATCCCAAGTAGAGGTAAGGGGGCCAGGCTTTTTACCCCAAACCCTATGTGTTGCCCCAAATCTTGGGTCAGGTGGCTCCCTTCAGCCATGGGCAATTGAGCCAAAGCAGTCCATGCTTCCAGCCTCTGGAGGAGCCTGGGTCCTGATGGGGGACCTGGGTGGCATCTACTACAGTCTACTGTCTCTTCTACAGTCTCTCTATTATCCAAATAATCCAGCCCAGGGCCTGGCTCCTACAAGATGTTCAATAGTTTGTGGATTGTATGGTTGTTTCTCAAGTTTGTGTGACACTATTTTATTATTTATCCGTTCTGGTGGACCTCTCTCTCTCTCTCTCTCTCTCTCCAATTGCTCCGTGCAGGTGTGTAGCACCCCATGACGGAAGGCACCATGTGGAGCATGGCAGACGGTTTTAGCGATAAAAAAGACAGAATCTCTACCATCTAAGATTTCACAGTCTAGCAGGGGCAGGTAAGACAAATTGAAAAAGAGATATAAGATGTGATGAAATATGATGAGGGCTCATAGTAGACCCTAGGCAAACATCTGCAAAAATATCATTAAATCTGTTTGAGGAGATCAGACAAGGCTCCATTTCATACTTCTTTTGATTAGCTTGGAAATTAAAAAGAAATGGTGAACTCAATACTAGGAAGGGGTCAAAGATACGAGGAGCATGAAATGACCCTATGATCACATGACATGAGGGATCTAAATGAAAGAGAAAATAAACAGGAAAAGGGGAAACTGAAAAGAAAATCTGAGAAAGACGTAGGAAGAGATACGCAGCTTTTGGGTTCCCCGTGCATTTCCAAGCACTCACGTGGCAGCCTGTTGGCTCTAGATCGGATGTCCTGGGCCTCGTCTTGGTTCTGGTTCTGCCTGGTCTCAGCTCTCTGCCTAGGCCATCTTTGGGCTCCATCGGTGGTCACTCTCGATGCCGAGCTGCCCCTGTACCCAGCGCAGAGCAACCATCCCTCAAGATGGGTCCTGGAATTCCAGAAGGTCCTCAGACATCACCTAGTTCAGCCCTCTGATTTTATCAAAGAAAAAAATGGAGGTCCAGAGAGGCTAAGGATGCCGTCAAGACAATCCAGTCAAGTCAGAGACAGAGCTGGGGCTACAACCTGTACAGTAAGATTTCCACCACGCATGGCAGTGCCACACCCCACCATACATACACACACTCATGACTTACACACGTGCCTCCCACTTTTATCTCCTCCCTCCCCCTCTCCAGTACTTTTCTTTATTAAGTTCAGATACGTGGGCTAGAGTTTGGTGCATGGACAATGAACGATTACTTTTAAATGAATTTGGATTGCTCTTTTCCCCCATAAATGGCTTAAAATGATGCTATAATGATGATTCTGAAGTCCCTCACCTTCTCTGTTAATCTAAAATAAAGGAGAGAGAATTATCCATAATTGGAAGCTGACTGGGGCCTCTGAACTTGGTATATCAACCCCTTGGATCCTCACCCCAACCCAGTGAGATGAGTGCGTTCACCCCATTTTACATGATGGGGTTTCGGCTCAGAGATGTGGTGTGATCTGTGAATAGTGGCGCTGAAGCTTGAGGCCAGTCTTCGGGATCTCAGAGCCCGGCTGTACCTGTGAGAATGTGGGTGCCAGGCAGCATTACCACTTCCAGCTGACATCCTTTCTGCAGGATACCCAGGGGCTTGTATTTGCCTGCAGGAGCCAGCCAGGGGCAGCTGAGCAGTGGCTCAGGAATGAGACGCTTGTGGTCTAGAGCACGTTTGAATCCCCTGGCAGGCACATTGCCACAAGCAGGATTCATCTCAGAGGTATTCATCCAGCCCAGCATGAGAGGAGATTATTCTAAATAACATACAGTCTGACGTGACATTATTATTCTTAGACTCTAAATCAGTAACCAAAATAAAGTAAATTGTTAGGTCTGGGTGGCATAAAATACGGGCACAGACAAAAGAGACTTAGGGGTACAATTTGCTCTAAATCAGTTTAACCACCTTGTAGCTTCTGGCATTACAGTCTTAATCTAGCACATTAGCGAGATTAGTACGTGGTTTTTGCAATTACATTGCATATTTTATCACTTCTCCTTCTTTCATGCTATATAAACTTCCAGGAAATTACAGACTCATAAACTTTGGCATAAAGCATGAGGCGGTAGGAAGTGGAGAAACCAACAAGGCATTTGGGGGCAGCTGGTTCCACGTTCCTTATTTTTATTTGATTTTAGAAAGTCCTCCATTCAGGTAAAGAAATTTCAATGGACAGGTTTAGAGATGAGTCTTCTGATGCACATAACTGGGCCCCTGGGGATTACAGTGTGGTTTTTACTGCTAAGAGGAAATGTTTGAGATTTTAATAGAGATGGGTTGAGGGGGTGGGTTATTCTGCTCTAAGAGCAAGAAAAACACATTTTCTTCTGAGTTTTGATTACTGACTTCACCATGGCCCTAATACACATGATCAGGAATCAGAATCTATTACTTAGTAAATTAGAGAGTGAAATCCATTTCATAGGGGCCTATCTGGTGAGCTATTTGCTGTGACTTTGTCCTTGTGATGTTTGAGGGACTAATGCATGATGCACACACACACACACACACACACACACACATGCACAGTCTTTCATGCACAGATCAAATCCCTTTCCTGGAAATAACTCTGTCCTCCAGCAGGTCAGAAGCCCCAAGTCCATAGCTTCAGTTAGCACATATTTCAAGGGCTGGACGCGGAAGGATCTTCCAGCTCATCTTCTAGAACCCTGTCCTGTGAAGCCTGAAACACAGAAAGTCTGGGGACTTACCAGGTCTCGTAAGGTCTCAAAGCAAGGTGCTGACAGAGACGAGACCGGAAGTTACAGAGCTGGACAAACTCAGTCCCCTGCCCTACACCTGCTACGGTTTGGCAACCTTAACTCCCATTGCTGCCTGTGACATCACCCATGTTGGCAAATGGCAGTCACCAATCTCAGACTGGACCTACAGCCTGGGGTCCAGCCATCTTGACCATCAAGCCTTAGACTGACCACTGCCCAAGTGGTCAGAGGCCATGTTGAGTTACAGCCTCCGTCCTGCAGAAAACTATAAACAAGATGCAAAGAAGTGGGTAGTAGTACCAGGACCTGCAGCTACACTAATGAAAGCAGAGTTCACCGGTGTCCGCCATTGTTCTAAGCATTTTTCTTATAAGTCATTTTTTTCCTCACAACAGTCCCTACTGGAGGGTAGTTGCTATTATCTTCCCCATCTTATTGGTAAGGAAACTAGGGCACAGAGAGGTTAAATAGTTTCCCCAAACCACATAGCTACTGAGTGGCAGAAACAAGATGGTACCCAGGCAGTTTGGCTCCACCCCTGGGCTGAGCCGCTTCTTAGAACCTATGTGTGTACGTAGGCTCTTGGCTCCAACTAAGCACCAGCCCCAGGGACCCCTTCTGGCTGTGCAAAGTGAGACGCAGACAGTCTACAAAAGCCCGTCATCCTGGAACCCGTCTCTGCTGGCCACTTAGTACTCCTGCCACAACAGCCATCCTTTTGGCTAAGAGCAATAAGCCACCTTTTATTTAAGCAATAATTGGGTGGAATTGTCGCTTTTGCCTCCTGAAAATGTGTTAGACAAAAGCACATGTATGTGTCTGGGTGGGAGGGAATTATCAACTATCAAGTTACCTGGCTATGCATTAGAATCATCTGGGAGCTATTAAAACTCCTGATGATGGGCTTCCCTGGTGGCGCAGTGGTTGAGAATCTGCCTGCTAATGCAGGGGACATGGGTTCGAGCCCTGGTCTGGGAAGATCCCACATGCCGCGGAGCAACTAGGCCCGTGAGCCACAACTACTGAGCCTGCGTGTCTGGAGCCTATGCTCCGCAACAAGAGAGGCCACAATAGTGAGAGGCCCGCGCACCGCGATGAAGAGTGGCCCCTGCTTGCTGCAACTAGAGAAAGCCCTAGCATAGAAACGAAGACCCAACATAGCAATCAATCAATCAATCAATCAATCAATCTTTAAAATAACAAAAAACAAAAAACAAAAAAACAAAAAAACTCCTGATGCCCAGGCAGCACCCCCAGAACAATTACATCAGCATCTTTGGGGTTGGCCAGCATTACCATTTTTTAAAGCTCCCCAGGTGATTGCAACGTGCAGCCAAGTTTGAGAACCACTACTCCAGACTAATTTCTTGGTGGGCAGACCACGAATGGAGAGACCCATGAAAAGTTAAATCACCACTTGACGACTTCTGCTCAGTGCCTGGGGTATAGGAGAGAGCCAGGAAGGCTTCCTGGAAGAAGCAGCACTTGATCTGGGCTGTGAAGACAGACTAAGTCTGGAGAGGTGGCCATGAAGGTCTTTCTTTAGCCCTGAACTCAGCCCCGTCTTCAGAAGCCGCAGCCGCCCTTCCCCAGCAATCTTTCCTCCTTCTCTCCCCCTCCAGCCGCATCCCCACACGGTTCCTCATGTCCCCCAGGAGTGAGCCAAGCACTCCAGACAAACGTGATTTGGATGAAGAACATATGTCCTGCCTGCGTTCAGAGAGCACTTCTCCTCCTCTTCACCAGTCTCATCGGGAAATAAGTTCTCTCGGCTTCCACATTTTAGGGATGAGCAGACGGCGAAAGCTTTGATTCAGGAATAATGTCCATCTGAAAGGCCCACGCTCAAGGGCCCCTGACTGTCATCAAAGGACCGTCACGGACACACAATCTGGACTCTTAAAAGTTCCTATTTCATCCAAAACGGAAATCTTCACCTACCCACCCCCGGCCCAGCTTCTCCTTCTGTGTCCCTGTCTCAGTAAGTGGAACCCCCATCACCCCAGCCCTGACTCCTCTGACTAGCCCTGTCAATTTCACCTCCTGAGTGCGTCTTGACTCGGCCCTCTCCTCTCTGCCCCCGCCCCTCCCAGCCTGAGCTCAGGGCTCCCCACATATCCCACGGGCCGCGCCCCAGCCTCCCCACTGCTCTCCTTCCCTCCAGCTCCCTCTCTTCCATCAGCACTTGTTCCTCATTGTGGCTTCAGAACTTTCTAGAACACATCCCTGTTTAACAACCTCCGATGACTTCACCCTGCCTGCAGCATGTTTCCTGCCTTTGTCACTCCATGGCTTACATTGAAAATGGAAATATTTATCCAGCATTTTGGAGAAAGCAGATGAGCTGCTTGTTGCTGGGAGCAACCAGCCCTGGAGCCCTGGCTAAGGGCTGAGGGGCTTTGGAGCTCAGGACAGTTATAAACCACTTGCATCTGCCTGACTGGGAAGCTCAGGCCTACAGCGATGGATCCCAAACATGAGTGACCATCAGAAATATCTGGGGACCTTTTTGAAAATGCAGATCCCCAGGCCTCCTCTGACCAGTATTCCTCCCCTACCTCCCATCTATTTTAGGGTCTCACGGAGCTGGGCTTTTTTCCTTAAGAGCACTTATCTCATTGGTAATTATACAATCAAATGTATCAGGATCTGATTACAGTCTACCTCACTTACCATAAACCGTAAACTCCACTAGCCCTACTGTGCACCCAGTCTTCCTAGCTGAGATCAGGTGCTGCTCCTTCCATGAAGCTGTCAAGGATCTTTTATTCTTAGTACCCCAGACTGACCACCTTCATCAGGCATATGTGATGAGCACTGATCATATGAGATGATGCCTGGCACATAGTAGATGCTCAGAAAACATCTGTTCATGACGGATGGATGGATGGATGGATGGATGGATGGATGGATGGATGTATAGATAGATTAGAAGGAGGATGGATGATGGATGGAGCTTGGCTCTGCTGAGCTCTCCAGCCTTCTTTTCCACCGTATCGCCATAGACATGCCAAAAGCTCACAAAATTGAAAGCTGCCATGACTGTGTTTTTACATGGTTTTGTCCTTTTAAAAGAGGAGTCATTTTGCTATTTGAAGAGGCTTTTCTGCACCCAGGAAACACTTCTGGGAAGAACAGGAAGAGGTGTTTCCAAAAAAGTCATTTCCAAGATGCAGCTTGGACGCCAAAATAAAAACTTCATAGCCTTGTACACTCTCCCTCGGCTGCAGGGGAAGTGGCGTCAACACCCAGGGGGAAGATCAAGAATAGCTCTATTATTAAGCATGTTTCATCATCCAGCATGGGACACCAAGCAGAGAGAAGGTTGTGAGTCCAATCCAATAACTCTGCAGCTGGATCCAGCTGAGGGTTCAAGGTGAGCTGCTACCCACGGTAACAGCAGCAGTAATATTAGCTACCGTTCCGGTTGAGCACATCCCATGTGCCAGGCACTCTGCTGAGAACCTTATGCACAGTATCTCCTTTAATCCCACCAAATCTACACTGTAGGAAGCACCCTAAGTGGACTCTGGATCCCTACCGCCCGGGTTCAAATCCTACCTGCCCCTCCTAGTGGCTACATGGTGTTGGGCAAGATATGTCGTCTCTCCCTTTCTCTGTTTCTCATCTGTGAAATGGGCATGATTCTATTGACTACTTTGTGGAGTCGTGAGAATGAAATGAATTAATATATACATGGGAAGTGCTTTAAATACAGTCCAGGCACATAGTAAGCATTCATTCGTTGTTAGCTATTATTATTACTAGCTCTATTTAACAAATGAGGAAACTGAGGCTCAGAGTTTACACAGTAACCAAGTAGCAGAGTTGGGATCCGAATCCATCTCTGTCTAGTCAAAGCCCATATTCCTACCCACCAGGAAGTGCTGCTCCAGTACCCCGGATGTGTGGTCTCCACCTCAGGTGCCTTCCACCTCCATCGTATCCGGCAATTTCATCCCTCTAGATGCAGTCTGCCAGTCCTAAATAATTCCCGCGTGATTGCGGCATGCTGGCACCAGATGGATACATAAAAGGATCAGATACAATCCCTACCTCCAGATGGTTTCTGCCTAGCAGTTAAAGACCTGGCTATGAGTAGTAAGGTACAAAGTAGAAAGGGAGCTGTGTGTATTGCACACCTACTGTGTGCCGAGCCAGGATCCTCCTCATATCCACCTCGCTCTACGAGGTAGTGTTAGTATTCCCTTTTTATAGATGTGGGAACCAAGGCCCAGAGAGGTTCGATCACCTGCCCAAGGTTGCACAGCTAGGAAAGAATTTGAAGTAAGATCTGCCTGATTCTGATCCACTCAGAGCACTCTGAGCTAAAGGATGACTCACTCTAGCATGGGTGATGGACACTGTACTGGGATACGTGGGTCCTGAGGACACTATCATCCAAGGGTCACAGAGCCTCAGGTTGAGAGGAACTCCGTGGGAAGGGCTCAGATGGTGATGACAATAAATTAGCCAAAATTGTCAATTTTCTAAAAGCATATAACTTATTGAAATGGACTTGAAAAAAAATGTAAACCTTAAGAGATCTATAATCATTACAGAAATGTAATCAGTAATTTAATATCTACCTACCAAAAGGCACACACACACACACACACACACACACACACAGGAGTACAAGTAAAACTGGGGAAATCTAAATAAGATCAATGGATTGTATTAAGCGATCTCTTCACTGTGATCTTACATTGCTGTTTTGCAAAATGTTTCTATTGGGGGAAACTGGACAAAGTGTTCTGTGGATCTTTCTGTATTATTTCTTATGACTGCATGTGAATCAATAATTATGTCAAAAAAATTCAATTAAAAAATCAACAATAAAATAAAATCCCAACAGGAAAGTGAGCAAAGTATATGAACAGGCAATTCATGGAAGAGAACGCATAAATGGCCAATAAACATATGTAGAGACAATCAAATTAAAACAATGAAGTAACATTTCACACCAAGTTAATTGCCAATTTTTTTAAAAAAATTTGATAACACCAAGAATTGGCAAGGATAGAAGAAAAAAGGTATTCACTCACTGCTGTTGAGAATACAAATTGGCACAAGCACTTGGGAGAGCAATTTGGCAGTATGTAGTAAGCTACAGATGCACACATTCTTAGCAACTCGGCTTCAGGTCCCTACCCTAGAAACGCTCTCATATATACACACAGGGAGACATTTACAAAGATGTTTGCTATAGCACTGTTTATATAACAAAATAACCCCACTGTCCTTCAACAGCAGACTACAGAAATAGCGATTTGTTAATACAGTGGAATATAAGGTAGAAGTTAAAACAGCTAAAACTGATCAACATGGAATAAACTTAACAACAAACTGTTAAGTGGGGGGAAAAGCAAGTTGCAAAATAATGGGAGAGCATTTATTTTTAAAAAATTAGACCTGTAATACTCTGCTGTATATTGCTGATGGAAACATATATATATAATGGAAGGTCAGATATACATGTGAAAACTGTATGGAAATGATGCACACAGGAGAGTGGGTACCTCTGCCAGGAAAGTAAGGGAAAGGTGAGCTCTCCATGCAGCTATGATACTTGTTGTCTTTAAAAGAGAGAGAGAGAGATGAAGGCAATGTGGCAAATGTATATGCATGTTACATCTGAGAAATGAGTATGGGTGTGGGTAACAGTTATTTCTTTACATTTCAATAAATTTTGTGATGCTTCAGAATTAAAAAGAAAAAATAATGATTATGAGAGCATTATAATTACTGATTCAGCAACGCCTATTTTAGGAATGTAGCCAACCGTTAATTTTGTGCATGTACTCATGAACAAATATTTTTCTTGTAGCGTCGTTTGTAATAGCAAAAACCTGAAAACAAGCTAAAAGCCTATGCATTGGTGACTGATTACACAAAATATATAACATCTGTAAAATGGAATACTATGCAACCATTGAAATGAATGACACGGCTCTCTGTGTGCTGATATGGAATAGTCTCTAAGATGTAATATTAAACAGGAAAAGAGCAAGGTACATAACATTATGTATAGCATGACCCTCTGTGTGTTTATGTATGTGCATGTGTGTTTCAAAGGAGTCGTGCAAAAATTCTTGTATACACATAACAACTTAGGAAACACCATGCAGTGGGGAATAGAATGAAGAAGAGAGTTTTCATTTTCATTTTATAGTCTTATGTCATGGTTTACTGGGTTTATATGCATTATTTAATTTTTAAAAACTAGTTTAATAAATTATAATCACTGATTTCTAAAATAGCCTTCTATTAGCAAAACCATATATCACCTGAATAATCCAATTTTGTAAATGAAAATTGAATTTACTTTTGTTCAAGTAACATTTTATCTTCTGAGCTAAAAAACAAACAAAACAAGTGCGTATCGACCACGTACTCTGTGGTAGATTCTAGATACACAGAGATGAAAATACCTGGTTTTCCTTAAGGAACTTAAACAGTCCAGGAGGGGATATAACTAAAAAGATAATAGGGCAGTAACAGACAATTGGGACCATGAGGACATGAGGACGATGAGAACTGCAATGAAGACAAACGCAGAAGGCTGGGAAAGCACTGAGGTGGGCATCCAGAGAAGGCTTCCTGGAGGAGTTGTCTACTGAATGAATCTTAAAAACTGAGTAGGAGTTCTCCAGCAAAAGAGGGAGAGGGTGCTCCATGCAGAGGCAGATGTAAAAGCACAAAAGGATGACACAGCATAGTGCATGCTGAAATTGTGAACAGTTCAGTATGGCTGGACTTGGAGGAGGAGGAGGTAGGCACTAAGAGTTGTCATCTGTGTTATCTCACGTACCCTTTTGTAGGTGAGGAAGCTGAGGCACAGAGAGGTTACGTAACTTGCCCATGGTCTCCCAGGCAGCATGTGGCAGAACCAGAATTTGAACCTGCATACAGTGGCTCCAGAGCCTGAACCCCTAACCCTTATGGAGAATGAGTCAGACCTGGGGTGATGGTGGGAGATGAGGCTGGAGAGTAAGCTCAGGAAAGACAATGGGGACTTTGGGAGCAGTGTGGGCAGTGGGGAGACAGAAGGATGGTAAGGAAGGAAGTGACATGGTCAGATATGGGTCCATTCCTAAAAATTCATGACTTAAGATCTCAGGAAACATTTGCTGAATAGATGAATGAATGAGTGCTCTGCCTGAGCTATCTATGAAACCTCAAAGCAGAGACCAAAGCAGGGGGAATTCCCTGGTAGTCCAGTGGTTAGGACTCTGCCCTTCCACTGCAGGGGGTGAAGGTTCAGTCCCTGATCGGGGAACTAGGATCCTGCACGCTGCGTGGTGCAGCCAAAATAGATAAATAAATAAATAAGGCTGGTTTTAAGCAAAGTGATGACATTGGTGAAGATTTTCCCTTTAAAAACCCCTCTCCCATGAGCCCTTCCTGATTCTCAGACCCTAATCCACAAACCATCAATTTATCCTCACTGCTTTGTTACCTGTAAACAAAACAAGTTTCACATTGTTTATCTGCCAATTGTCTTTGCCCTTTAATAGAGACACTTAAAAACAGGAAAGACTACAGACACCATAATGATGTGGTTCACTGTGTCAAGTGAAGGGAAATTTCAGGACATTTGCTTAAAGAGCAAAATAAGCCTGACCTCTTTGAGGGTCCGTAAATTTGACTCAAGTTTGCATTTTTTATAGAGGAGTTGAAAGTACATTCAAAACAACAAATAATGGTATTAATAAAAATCAGATGTGACAAGATGAGAGGACAGTTATCTCAGAGCCACTTTGCTGGTTTGAAATCCCAGCTCTAGCACTGTATCAGTCAGTTTCACTGAGGCAATGCTGAATAACAAACAATCCCAACATCTCAGAAGTTCAATAACAAAGATTTGTCCCTCCAGTTCATCTGTATCATCTGAGGTTCAGCTGTAGCTCTGTAGCTCTGTAACTTTGTTCCCAGCGCCAAGTGGACTTGAATCTACTCCATCTGTCTCCTCGTTCTGTGACTCAGGCTGAAGGAGCAGCCTCCACTGGGTACGTGAAGTTCCCATGCAGAGGGCAGATTCTCCAGAGGAATGGTGGAAATGTGCAGTGTTTCTTAAAGCTTCTGTTCAGAACTAACACACTGACACTTCCACTCATATTTCATTGGCCAAAGCCCAAAATTAATAAGGGACAGATGTGTGCTCCAACCACCAGAGGCAGGTAAGTTACATGGTAATGGATGTGAACCTATCATCCTATGGGGAAGGAGGTACTGATGAATAGTTGTGAGCAAACTAAAATTGATTACAGCCACTTGCTGGCTGGGTAACTATAAACAAATTATTTAATCTCTTGGAGTCTGTTTTCTCACCTACACAATGGAGATAATAATACCTCCTTTGCAAAGTCATGGTAAGAACTAAATAAGACAACGATCATTAAAGACCCTAACACAATGCCTGGGATCTAATTGGTGGGTCCTTGTTTCTTCCTCACCCAGTGGCCGCTAGTGCATCAAAATTTCAAATGGCACTTCTTAGAGCAGTGCTTCTTAATTTTGTTTGTTGAAAGACCAATGTTTTGTTTTGCTTACGCCCAGCCAGTACTTTTGTAAAACACGGTAAAAATGAGTAGCTAGGAAATGAAAGAAAAATAAAGACATAGAAAAGGCTAGCCACAATTTTTTACTATTAGAGTCAAGAGATTTATTAAATTGCATCCCATGAGAGATAGCCTACCGTAGCAGAGGTCATCAGTGGTTACAAGGGTACTGACTTCTTTCTTCCCCTTAATCCCTTCACTGCTGGGCTCTGACCATTGCCAGGCAGGGAAGGAGGAAAAGAAAAAGCAAAGTGAGGATGAACAAATGAGAAGACCAAGCCCCCACCCCACTGCAAGTCCCTACACCATAGGGTAGGCATGGGCTGGGGGAGGGGAGAAGCTCTGAATTACAGGGGGATTGAAGTTCTGATTTGGACCAGACTGGGTTATTTAACCCCTGAGAGGAGGACGATTTTTAATACCTAAAAGTGATTGAATAATGATCATGTATCAATATTGGTTCACTAATGGTAGCAAATGTACCGCACTAAGTTAAGATGTTAATAATACAGGAAACTAGGATAATATAAGAACTCTCTGTACTATCTTCTCAACTTTTCTGTGAATCAAAACTGTTCTAAAAAATAAAATCAAGTCAAAGATTTTTTTTTAAAGTGATTGAAAGTCTGTGGGATCTGCCTGAGTCGTCTTGAAAGGCTGGGGAAATGAGAACCAGGAGAACATGTCTGAAGGCAGTGGAGGGAGAAAAGTAAAGCTGTTTCTTGTTTGTACCTTACGAGGCCAGTACCATCAGTGACAGGTGATATTAGTGATTCTTACAGATGGGATAATTTTGGAAGTATGACAAAACCGAATTCTCTGCTTGTTTTGCTAAGCCAAATGTAGTAACACTTACCAGCCTTTCTTCTGTTTCAGGTACAATGCTACAGAGATGACTGGAGGCGCTGAATGTGATTATCTGTGGGCATGTTTTGTTGCCTCTGCATCCATTTCCCCTGTTTCTGGTATCAGCTCTTTAGGAAAATATGCCAGCTACCCCTACTCAAAGCCCAGGTGACCCAGGTAGGACTGGTTCCAACCTCCACTCCCACCCTAAACCAAAGATGGGACATGACCCAGGTCTGGCCAATCCTTCAGGTCAATGATTCATTCTGGAGTGAGCACCAGATCCAAATTACTCCAATGAGTTCAGCCCCTAAAACATGAGAAGCTCTCTTCCTGCTACGTGGCTATGAGGGAGTTGTAGTGTTGCCAGGTCCACCTGATCGAAAGAACTCCCTGGGAACAAAGCAAACATGGGGGAAAATAGAAAATGAAGTACCAAATTCTAATGACATCATTTGAGCACCTAGATCCAGCCTTACCTGATCCAGCTTCCCTGGAACCTTTCAGTTTTGTGATTCAATAGTTCTGTTGTTGTTGTTGTTGTTTGCTTAAGCTAATTTTCAGATGGATCTATTCCTTTCCAGGGAAAGAATCCTGACAAATGTTGCATGACTTCCACCTTAGAACTAATCTGATAGGAGAGACAAGCATAAAAAGGAATATAACCAAGATGCCAACTGGACTCTCCTGGCCCTCAAGAGATGCAGGTGCCTGCCTCAGACATCCTCATTCCAAGAGTACAAAGCACTTCTCATGACTTCTTCTCATTCCCAGAGACGTGTGTCTTCCTGGACCCCTGTGCCTGCACCTTGGTCTGAGGCTGCTCTCTCTGCGTCTACTCTAAATCCTCTCCAAAGCAGAAGCTGAACTTTGCCAATTTCCCAACATGCGCAAAAGCATTTGTGAGTGATATAGACTTACCTAAAGGTCTTGAAGGGAAGATGGTGGAGGTATAGTGCACATCCTACAGTGATCAACTTAAAACTCTCATCTCACACACTCTCCGTCCTCCCTAAATGCCTTCTCAGCTGCCCCGCTGGTGGAGGGGAGCTTTCCATCTCTGGCTCTGCCCCCATACAATGCCCAATCTCAGGGACTCCTCTCTCCCTGACCCCCACCCCAAATTATTTTCCCATCCCCCAACCCCATTCCTGGATCTTCAAGCTTCTCTCCCTCCATCATACAAAGTGATTCAACTTTGGCTCCTGCCTAGAAGTTGTTTATACACAAATACACCGAGGTGCTTGGCTGAACAAAAGTTTGCCTATTAACTTAATCCACTCTCTTTAAAAGCAATTTGGGTTATAAACAGGAAAAGAAAAGCAATTTGGGTTATAAACAGGAAAAGAAAAATTTATTACGCACAAAAAAAGTTACAACACAGTGTGATCAATACTGCACCAGAGAAAGATGGGCAAGGTGTATGGGAGCGGTGGGGATGTGAATTCTGCCCAAGGGAGCATTAGGGAGGCCTCTCCAAGGTGATGTTGGCAGTTTTTGACAGGCAGGGAATAGAGGAAGCACATGACCGACAGAAGGCAGAGCATGTACTAAAGTGCAGAGACGGGAAAGTTCATGGTCAATGTGTGGGGCAGCTCCTGGGGAGTCCCAGGACAAATAGTGAGTGGGGAGGGGCTGAGGAAGTGAGTCAGGTGAGGTTGGCAGGATCCCAATCACGAACGGTCTTGGAAGCCAGTGAGCAGATAGATTCGTCCAGGAGGTGAGGGGCAGCCGTTAGCAGATTTTTCAGCAGAACGGTGACATAGTCAGATTTTGTTTAGAAAGATCAGGTTGGTCACTAGTTTGGAGGAGAATTTGGAAGACTGATGGGAAAGGGTAGAATTGGTAGGGGCAGGAGGTGATTAGGAGGCTGTTGCAATGATTGGGGCTGGAAATGATGGTGACCTGATGGGAATGAGGGGAAGCGAGTGAGACACACTGCAGAACTTGGTGGCCCCTTGAAGGAGGGATAATTATCTGTCTTCCCCCTAAAATGTAAGCCCCTCGACAGTGGGTCCAGACTTTTCTCTGTCTGTATTCCCAGAATAGGATCCTGCACAGGGTAGCCCCTCACAGCTGCATGCCTGCATGAATGAAGGAATGAGCACTGATGAATGAGCTCCAAGCATTCTGCCTCGGGCACTGAGCGAGAGGCTGCCCCCACTGAGATGGGAACCCAAGACAAGGCACCAGTTTCAGAACCCAGGACAATGTTCAAATTCTGCTCATGGAAGAAGCTACACTAGACCCAGACAAGATGTGAGGAAGGGGTCCCTGGAGAGGTAAGGTCACCTGGAGTCCCCACCTCAGTCGGGAAATAGGTCACAAGGTGAGCAGCCCTGCAGAACGGAAGTACTCAGGATGCTGAGCACAGATCAGGGCAGGGTAGGCGGCTCATGGCTAGGTTGGTGAAGGAGTCTCCAAGATCTACTTTTCTGTGGCACTGAATCAGACAGACATGCTAAAAGGAGCCTCAAAGAACCAACCAAGGGAAGAATTTCAAGCAATAGTCCATTTCTGCCCTGTATCAGGAAGCTGATGCTGCCTAACAAGCCACCCCAGAACTCAGTGGCTTGAAATACGAGGCGTTTCTTCTCGTGCTCAAGTCGTGCAGAGATGCAGGTCACTGTAGTTTGGCTGATCAAGGCTGGACTGGCTGGGCAGCTCCACTTCAGCCTGCACTTCAGCTGGGCTGGGTTGGGCTTGGGTTCAGGCTGCAGGTTTGCCTCGAGGCCACTTCAATGTCTCTCAAGTTCCTTGCACCGATGGCGCGTTCTTCTCATGGCAAATGGTAGAAGCACGAGAGCCCAAACCAAACTGTAGGAACACATGTAAGGTCTCTGAAAAAATCTCATCCACTATCAATCCATTGGCTAAAGCAACTCAGGCAGACAAGCCCAATATATACTCCACAGTGTGCAAGGCATGGCAAAAGGTGCAAATGTATTATCCTATTACAGTGGAGTGAAGAATTGGAACCAATAACCCAGTCTATCACACACCATCTTACTTATCCAGAATCTCCAGTCTCCCTCCAACCCTGCCAATACAGCACAATCATCATGCAAAATGCTCCCACCTAGAGGGACATGCGAAATTCATGGGAAAGCACAGCTAATAGAGATCTAGTTAACCATATCATCTGGACCTCATCCACTTATTCATACAACCCACGCATCTAAAGTAATTAGAAGTCTTTTAAGGAAGGTTAAGTTGGAGGGCCTAAGAAATTGACAATGTCCTTACGAAAAATCTTCCATTTCCTTGGGAAGAGCAGAGTGGAGACTTCCTTAGCGAATTCCATCCACGTAAGTCATAGCCACCAAGGTTAGCTCTGATGTCACCCGCTCCTGTGTCAGCAACCCCTCCCGCATCCACTTCATGCATCTTTTATTACCACCTTAACGCCTTTATACAATATTGATTGCTCATTCCAGTGGCCCAGTCAAGGGTCCCAAAATGAGCTTGTGTGCTGATGTCTGGAGTTTGGGACACGCCACAGATGACAGAACACACCTGGGGGACTGGGAAGACCCTCTAGCCCCAGGCTGGAAAGGATACTGGCGAGTTAAATGCACATTGTGTTTTACTAATGAGAAAGTGAGGTTCTAGGAGGGGGGTTCATGAGGAGGGAGATGAAAGGAAATAAAAAGGTCAGGAGGAAGGAAAAGGAAGCTCCTGAGTTGATGGTGGGACCAGGCTGAAAGCCTGATCGTCAGCTGCATTTGTTGTTAAATTTAATGGGCTGTAAGTGTTGATTGCTCAATCCATAAAATGAGCTATTAATTTGCTGTTCTAACAGGATAGAACCTATCTTATGCAAATTGATTTGAAAGCCAGCATCAGCTCTGAAAGAATGGTTCAGACCTCTCTAAGCAAAAAGTTCCCAGGCTTTCCTTTGGAGGGCGCTCAGCCTGTTTGTTGCTGTGCAGAGGGAGGGTCCGCCTGGTGGAGGGTCCCTGAAGTCAGAAGACCTAGGTCCCTTGTTCATCCCCTACTAGACATGAGCTCCTTAAGGCAGGGCTATGCCTGCCCTGTTCACCTCTGTACCCCAGCACCTAGCATGGTACTGGGAACCTAGAAGTGTTTGTTGGAAGAATAAATGTGTGAAGGCCAATGGTGGATCCCCGCGTGTGACTTAGGGTAAGTTACTGCCCTTCTCTCAGCCTCTGGTTCCACCATCTATAAAGGGGAGGGTTTGGACCCAGTGTTGTCATGGAACTTCCATTCTCTGGGTCATCCATCATCTCAGGGCATGGCCTATAGAAGCCATGAGTCACTGAGAGATGAGAATGTAGGTGGAGAAGCTGGGAGGCTTCTGACAGCCCTGGATCTCACACGTTTCCATGGAGTTATTCTTCTGGACACAGGGTCTTTTGACCCAGGTTTCAGGGAGCCCTGGCCTGAAAGACCTCACCTCCAGTCCTGCTCTAGAGCTGACTTGCTGGGAGACAGTCACTTTTCTTCTATGGGAATAATGACTTTGACCTCACAAGGCTGTGGGAGGCTCAGGCTGAAACAATGGGGGGAAACCGTGCCTTAAAACCAAAATGTTCTGTGAACACGTCAGGTGAAAGAGGCTGGGCTTTGGGGACAATGTGGTAAGGGTTCAAATCCCAGCTGTGTAACTTTGGGCAAATAACTTAACCTCTCTGAGCTTCAGTTTCCACAACAGTAAGGCTAGAATGATCATTCTTACCTCACAGGATTTGTCAGGAGAATTCAATGAAAGAAGGTGTGAATAGTGCATAGTATCACAACAACTAAGTACTACAGGACTGGCTACACAATTGGCAGGACCCAGTGTGAAATAAAAATGCAGGGACCCTTGTTCCAAATTATGAAGAATTTTAAGGTGTGATCTCAGAGCATTAGAGCAAGTGCAGGACCCCTCTGGGTGCAGAGTCCTGTGCCATCCACAGGTCAAACACACAGGAACCCAACATTGCTGACACACAATAGCTGCCTAAGATTTGTGGGACCTTTTTCTTTCCTCTACCTTGGACCTTGCCCTCCTCAACACATATAAATAGGATTTGGAAGCTTTTTATTAGAAGAAAATCACTATTATTATTCTTGAGGCAGCTTCATTTTTCCTCCCCTGAGTGGAACAGAGTCACCCATCCTGATAAGACATCAGATAAAGGTGGAAAGAAATCAAATTCCTGGCTGCTGGCAAATGCTGTCGCTGGAGGAACAGGTTTACAGGATAAGCCAGGAATTGGAACAGGGAAGACGTGACCAGCAATGATTTTCCACCCATGGCAGGAAACCATGAGCAAGTTCCTAAACACACCATGTCCCTTGTTTGTGAACCTTCAGCGGCTCCCCCTCCAGCACCTTCAAAGTAAAGTTCATTATCCCTAGCAGGGTGTTCACTGCTCTCCATGGTCTAATTTTCAACTGTTGTCCCTTGTTCCCTATCGTGGTGCTTCAGTAAAGCTGTTTTCTCATTGGCCTCATATATTCCAATGCATGGTCCCACTTCCATGCCTTCGTTCACTCATTTTCTGCCTCCTAAAATGAACTTTCCCCATTTCTCAGCCTAATAAAAAACTTCTCCAGTCTGAGTTTACATTCCACCTCTTCCAGGAGGCAATGCAGAATAGTCTCCATGATTTGGAGACTGTATTAGTCAGCGTTACAGTAACAAGCAATCCCAAAATCTCAGTACCTTAGAGTACAAACATTTGTTTCCTGTTCACATTACCAGAGGGCTGCTTGGAGATTGTGGGTCAATTCTATGTGTCAGTTTTGCTCCATGTAGTTTCTTATTTGGGGACCCAGGGTGAAGGAGCAGCGTCTGTTGGACACATGCCACATGGTATGTTTCATGTTTTCTCATGGCAGAGAAAAGGAGCACATGAGAGACAGAGCGTCTTTAAAGCTGTAGCACAGACATGGCGCCCCTCATATTCCACTGGCCAAAGAAAGGCACAAGGCCAAGCCCAAAGTGAATGGGGTGGAAAGGACACTCCACCTACAGGGAAGCAATGCAAAGAAAGGAGTGAGTAACTGAACAGATCCCACAATGTATTCGGCAATCAGATAGCACACGCTTCAAGATCAAATACTTCTCTTTTGAATCCCAGTTCTTCCAATGATTTGTTGAGTGTGCTCAGGCAAGTTCATAAAGCTGTGCCTCAGTCTCATTATCTGTAAAAACAGGATAATAATACCTATTTTAAAGGCACCCATGAAAGATTAAGTGAGATAATGGCTGTAAAATGTTTTGCACAGCCCCTGGCACATGGTAAGCACTCAAAAATGATTATTTTTATCAATAGCATTTTGAAAATTCATTTTTTTCCCAGAATAATGCATTTTTATTGAAGTATAGTTAATTTACAATGTTGTATTCGTTTCAGGGGTACAGCAAAGTGATTCAGTTATACATATATACACATATATACATATATATATTCTTCAGGTTCTTTTCCATTATAGATTATTATAAGATATTGAATATAATTCCCTGTGCTATACAGTAGGCCCTTGTTGTTTATCTATTTTATATATAGTAGTGTGTATCTGTTAATCCCAAACTTCTAGTTTATGAAAAAAATGAAAATTCATTTTTATTAATCATAATTTTCTTTTTAATCATTATTTTCTATTTACTCATTTGTCCATTTTTCATTCGTCTATTCAACAAACATGTCCTGTGTACCCACTGGCATCTGCCTGACTCCTCATCACACTATCTTAGCCCTAAGGAACTTGGATTCCATCAATTAGTCCTATGGTCCCCAAACCAAGGCTTGGCTGACATTTTGAGTCACCCCCCAACCCCACACTTGTAGGAGAGTCCAGAAGACTTTTCCCTCTTGGCTTGGTTCCATTTCAATCTAAGAAATCTATGATCAGTCCAGTAAAGGAATGTAAGCACATAAAGCTTTAATTAGTTTCATGAAGTTAAAATTGCTTTCATGGGTAGAAGGAATAAGATAGGGGATGTTGAGACTAAAGCCAAAAAAAAAAAAGAAAGAAAAGAAAAGAAAGAAAAGAAAAGGAGAGGGGAAAAAAGATTGTAGGGAGCAGGAGGAGTTTTCCACATGAGCCTAAAAATGAACTGTCTACGTTTTGCTAGAAACGCTGCAAATGTCATCTGATTCTGCAAGGAATTGTCTTTGTAAATCACTCAGCTTTTCAAGTGAATGAGAAGAACATCAGGGAAACCCTGAGCTGGATGGTGATTTAGGTCTCAGCCTCAAACAAGGGAACAGACAGTTCCCTTAAGGATGAATGGGAAAACAAGCAAAGAAACTTACTCTCCCACAAATTCCTCCAGCATCTCCCAGACAGTTATTTCTATAGAAAATTCACAAATCTCAACTATGTCTTTACCATCTCTGTAGCCTTGGGCAAGCTGCTCCACTGCTGTGAGTCTCCATTCCCTCCACTGATGAGAGGCACCAGGAGGACCCTCTCTCTGGGCTGTTAAAAGATTAAATGAGATACTGGGTGAAAAGCACCTTGTCAGTGCCTGGCACGGAGTGGCCACACAGAAGGTATTAGTTCCTTTTCCCCTCACTGTGTTAGGAAGGAAATCCTACTTGCTTCAGAGTCAGATGATTAGAAAGGGTTCTCCAGAGAAACAGAACCTGTAGGATGTATATATAGAGAGAGAAATAAATTCATTCTCAGGACTTGGCTCACATGATTATAGAGGCTGACAAGTCCCAAGATCTGCCATCTGCAAGTTGGAGACCCAAGGGAGCTGTTGGAGTAGTTCCAGTCAGAAGACCAGCAGACTCAAGACCCAGGAAGAGGGACTTCCCTGGTGGTCCAGTGGTTAAGACTCCACGTTCCCAATGCAGGGGGCCCAGGTTCTATCCCTGGTCAGGGAACTAGATCCTGCGTGCCTCAACTAAAGATCC
This sequence comes from Balaenoptera borealis, assembly GCF_965194805.1. Lineage (NCBI taxonomy): Eukaryota > Metazoa > Chordata > Mammalia > Artiodactyla > Balaenopteridae > Balaenoptera > Balaenoptera borealis. The sequence continues at coordinate 108,431,787 of NC_138865.1, forward strand.
TTCATGCCACAACTAAAAATCCCACATGCTGCAACAAAGATCCTGCATGTGGCAACACAGGTCCCACGTTCTGCAACTAAGACCTGGTGCAGCCAAATAAATAAGTAAATATTAAAAAAAAAAAAGACCCAGAAAGAGCTGACGTTTCAATTTGAGTCCCAAGGTAGGAAAAAACCACCAATGTCTCAGCTTAAAGCCAGTCAGGCAGGAAGAATTCCCGCTCATTCATGAGAGGATTAATCCTGTGTTCTATTCAAACCTTCAACTGATAAAACGAGGCCCACCCACGTTAGAGAAAGCAATCTGCTTTCTTCTGTCTATCAATCTAAATGTTAAACTCATCCCAAAACAGCCTAACAGAAACACCCAGAATAATGTTTGGTCAGATATCTGGGCACTCCATGGCCCAGTCAAGTTGACAAACAAAATTAACCATCACAATTCCTAAATCGGATGCCAAGATACTCTAAGGGGACAGTGCTGTTCACATCTCGCATGGAAGTGCATCTGATTACTTTCTATCTGCCACGCTACTGGGAGAATCTCAGCAACTAAAGCACAGGGGGCTTGGCACCATCATCATTTATCATAAAAGAAGTCACCCTCTCAGCCCTTTTCCCACTCTGTTAAAAGGAGACCAGAAAAAAAAAAAAAAAAAAAGAAGGTCATGTAGAACCTAGGGGTAAGACGGGAATAAAGACACAGACCTACTAGATAATGGACTTGAGGATATGGGGAGGGGGAAGGGTAAGCTGTGACAAAGTGAGAGAGTGGCATGGACATATATACACTACCAAACGTAAAATAGATAGCTAGTGGGAAGCAGCCGCATAGCACAGGGAAATCAGCTCGGTGGTTTGTGACCACCTAGAGGGGTGGGATAGGGAGGGTGGAGGGAGAGGGAGACGCAAGAGGGAAGAGATATGGGAACATATGTATATGTATAACTGATTCACTTTGTTATAAAGCAGAAACTAACACACCATTGTAAAGCAATTATAGTCCAATAAAGATGTTAAAAAAAAAAAAGGAGACAACAATGTCTTTGGTACTAACGAGACATTGTCAAAGGTTAAAAGGAAGAATTTTATATGCATATGTGTGAGGCTATGAGTAATATACTCTGGGGTACCGTATATGCAGGAGAAATCAGGGCAGCCTCCTGGACCTGTTGCACAAGTGGGCTGCAAGTAACAGAATAAGCCAATAAGTAATTCCTTGAGTAATAAAGATACACAATCATCTCACATGACAAGAAGCCCGGATTTCTATCCAAGATCGGCTTCTTCAGCAGCTCAGTAGCATCAGAGCACTGGGTCAGCCCCTCGGAGGGTCTTCTGGCTTTCCCGTTAGGGTCTCAAAACGACTGAAGTAGCTCACGTTCCTCACTGGACAGTGGCCAACACAGGAAAGGAGGGAAGGAGTGGGGAAAGGGCTTTCTCCTCCTTCGTATCTTCCTTTTAAGACAGGAAAATCTTTCTCGAACTCTCCCCACAGACTTCCCGTCACATCTCATCCACATGACCTCTGCCAAGAAGAACAGTATCTCCATGATTGTCTTGGACCAATCCTGATTATCCCCTGATGCTGGGCACATTTCTCCCAACCAAAATCAAGATTCAATCAGCATGAAAGAAAAGAGAGTAATTGGATGGGCAACCAGCAGTGTCCACCATTGCTTTCTTATAAGCAGTATGTCAGTGTAAGGCAGTGTTAAGTGACTATGAAAATATACAGGATTAGATGTGGAAAAAAGTATATCCCAGGTAAAATGGGCCATTTTTAATCTAAGGATTATGTCTCCATCTTGAGCAGAAAGGGTCCCCCAAAAATCAGTAGAAATGCAAGGAGCATGAACTAAAGAAAACCTGGTTTTAGCGACCACAGCCAACTCTATAGTGATATCAAACTGACATCATATGATCATCAAATAGGTTTTTCTTTCCCCAGGGGGGAGTTGAATTCTCAGTGGTAAATAGTAGTTTATGATTAATTCCTTTACTTTGCTCTAAAAGTTATGTCTTATTAATTTTGTATTATGCTTACTTAGTTTTGCTATTTGCTCATGAATAGTTTATCTTTTGTTCATAAACTTGGAGAATCCAGAGTTCTTATTTCTCTGACTTCTAAATCAAAGATTTATGTTCTTAGAGATACTCTGCCAGACTCTTAGATCATCAGCTGTCAAGTACCTGATACCTGTTTGCCCAAGGGCAGTAGTATCAGAGCACAGAGGTAAAACTCCCTGGCGGAAATCTGTAAGATCAAGTCAAAAAGATATTGATCATAGTAGGTGCTCAATAAATGTTTGTTTAATTAACTAATTCTCAAGCACAACGAATCAGCTATAACAAGGATATGACATCCTCCTTAGTTCCCTCCTAGGACAGGCTATGTAGCTTGTTGGTTAGCTGGTTGGTTGGTTAGCTGGTTGGTCGGTCAATTGGCTGGTTGGTTGGTTGGTTAGCTGGTTGGTCGGTCGATTGGCTGGTTGGTTGGTTGGTTGGTTGGTTGGTTGGTAGGTTCCTACTATATGTAGAGCAGTCTGCTCAGTTCTGCTCCTCAAAAAGCATCTGGCAGGAATGGGACATGAAGACTAATCCATCTATTCCTTCCCCTCGTCTGAACCAGGACCTATGCTGGGTAACTATTAGGATGGAGAGACGGAAAAGTTCTATAAAAACCAGGAGACAGCAGATCCAGTGCTTAGGTATACAGGTGTTAGCATTTGACGCCCGTATGAAGTCTGCACCACCACTAACTTGCTGGGTGACCTTGCACAAATCACTGAACCTCTCTGTGCCAGGATTGTGGTAGGAATTAAATGGAAAATTCATGAAAAGAGTTTAATACAGGGCTTATCCTAGAGTAAGAGCTCAAGACATTTATTACAATCATTATCAGGAAGGTCAGAGGAGCTTTGATGGGGAAGAGGGTACTTGAACTGAGCTGCAAAGTGTGAGTAGATGTTCACCATGGGCGGTATTCAGGGCGATAGAAAGAGTGTGAGCAGGGGCAGAAAACTGGGAGAGGGCTGTTGTGTTTAGGAAATTGCTGGAAGTTTGGGGTGAACTGGGCAGGATGGCAAACTAAAAAGCCCAGCTAACACGACACTGGTTCCCTCCCCCAAGGCAAGCCCCAAAGGACCTGGAGAGAGGACACCAAGAAGCAAGTCAACAGTGATGAACCCCTTGGGGAAGGATCCTTTTTAAATGGGTGGAGGAGTGATTTTGACCCAAGCAAGGAACCAGCCCAGCTGGATAGGTGGATAAAAGAGGAAAGGAGCTGATTGTTTATTCTTCCTTCTCAGCCACCATTGTCCTGGGACAAACAGTGCCTCTCTTACACCTGCAGGGACCCACAGCAGTGGCCCAGGTATCCTCAAGAGTGACATCAGGGAAGTACAGGAGCCCTGTGCTTGGGAAAGGCTGAGAAAAACAGATGGGAGTTAGTTCACTTCAGGAATCCTTTCCCCACCTTCTCCCCTCCACACCCAAGGCTGGGGGGCTGCAATCCAAAGAGGATTTCCTGCAAATTCTGCTTTGCTCGGGGGCACAGGGTGAGGCCTCAAGCTAAAAACCTGTCAAGTGGGGCGAGGGTAACTGGCTGTGGCTTTGTGATGCTATGGCCTGTCCACTTCCCCAGCCTGACCCCTGAGTCCACTGAGCCTGGAACTGGCTGCCACCCCCATGTATGTTCCCTGGGGAGAAATTAATTCACAGGGAAACACAACTAAATATTTGAGAAGCAAACCTATACCAAAAGAAAGAAAAAAAACTAGCGTTCTGGAATACAAATTCCATCAAGAAGCAAAACTATTAGATCAGAAGGAATAAGAATTTAAAATTAGCCTAATCAACCCATAAAAGAAGGTAAGGGAAGATATTTGCCGTAAGAAACAAGAAGAACAGAACAAAAATAAAAAGATCGAGCAGAATATTGCATAGAGAAAATAGAATGGTTTCTATAATGAACAAAGCAGTTGGGATAAATAGCTAAAGAATGGATTAGTCAATGGGAAAAGAGATTGAGAAAAACTCCTTGAAGGAAAAAGAATGAACTAATTAACTAATTAATTAATTGAAAGAACAACTAATCCAGGGGGCAGAAGTCGAAGTACTGACATCGAGATAGGAGATCCGGAAAGAGAGAAATGAAAATGGAGATGAAAAAATATTTAAGAGAAAAATGAAAATAAATGTCCTGCAGTTTCTCTTTAAAAAGGTGAACAAATTCAAGTTGAAAGATCTGAGAGGGGCAAAGAGAAGAGGCAAGGACCCCACACACCTCATGAGATGCATTCAAGACAAAGGAGAACAGGGTGAAGCCAAGAAGACTTGGAGCAAGAGGAGGGGAAACTCTGGGTCCAAACCTGCCTCTGACTTGAGCCCCGCCAGTCCCCAGACTAGAGAGCCCCATCCTCTGCTTTATGGTCTCATGGAACCCTGCGGTTTTCCTTCAAGTCCAAGTTTGTCGGGCTGGTTTCTTTGTGTGATTATTCAATTCAGCTCTCCTTCTCCACTGAGCATCATAACAGCAAAGACTCCACCTCTTTGTCCCCCGGGGTATATTGAACACATGTAGTTGCCACTGAGTTGCTGCTTGTTGAATGGACTAATTCATATTCCAATCTGAGTGTCTCAAGGCCCAGGGACCATTCCTTGTGCCCATCTCCCTCCATGGGGGTCTGGCCTGCTGGGCTGGGACCCTGACATCCCACCTAACTGTGGCCAACCCCTTCCGCCTCAGAGGACTAGATCCAGCCTTCTCCATCCCCTATGCCATTCACAGAACGTGCTCATGCCAACCCCTTACCCACAGCCTGGACACTCACTCTGAATGCCCAGTCCCAGGGTTGAATTTCAAAAACCTAAATCAGAGAAGGGAATGGACTTGCCACGGTCACATGGTACCAGGGTGAGGACCTCAGATCTCCTGATTCCCAAACCAGGATGCTCTGTCCTGCTCCACATTGCCTTCAGAGGACACCCATAAACGCAAGTTTTCTAAAGTAGGTCACTTTATAGCTTTGGGTTTGAGGCAGTGATGGAGCACAAAGCTTATGAAGTCAGACAAGCATGGCTATCCTCTTTCTGTCATTCATGTGGCATTGGCTCTGGAGTCAGACAGACCAAGGTTTCCATCCCAGCTCTGCCACTGACCAGCTGCATGACCTTCAGCAATTACTTCTCTTGCTGAGCCTCTGTCTCCTCCCCCTCTAAAGGGCAGGTATTAATCCCCAAGTCCCAGGGGTGAGGACGAAAGCAAATCATGTGTGTAAAGTACTTAACCATCCATGGCACACAGTAGGCACTTGATAAATCTACTTTCCTACCAGCTTTCTTCAGTGTTGCAAGGAATTCTGTGATCACTGAGATCAGAGCACTCTAGCTCACCTTTCCATCTCCACACACTGATGGAGGTATGGGAGGTGCTTAATAGATATTTGTTGACTGAGTGGTTGGATGGATGGATGGACGGATGGATGGATGGATGGATGGGTAGATGGGTGGATGGATGAGTGGGTAGGAGGATGGATGGATGAATGAAGGAATGAATGAGTCAATGAATGAAAAGTTTTCCATTCCGATTATGCTGGGGAATTGATGGGAGGTGTTAGCTTGTATGATGGCCTTTGTTGGCATAGAATAAGCCACTGAAATGAGGCAAAGGAATCCTTTCTGTCATATTACTAAATCCAAAGCAATCCTCACCCAGGAATTTATTGGGCCAAGCTCTCTGTGTCAGGAAAATGGTAGATTCTCAGGAGAAGAGAAGTCAGTTATGCCACGTAATCTCAGCCTATAATATTTAACATTGTAAGCTCTGCTAATAATTCCAGGTCACTTGTCTGGGGAAGAAAGATAAGGATTTGAAAATTATGCATATTAGCATGTGTAATCTACCACACAATGTCGTTGACTCTGAGACCGAGATATTTTAATTCACTCCCCCTCACCACCACCCCACTTGCCCTCTGACAACACAGTTATTTAAGGAGAAGTAAATGGAAAGAGATGATTGCTATATGGTTCCATTCTGGAAATTTTATTCCATGTAAAGCTCGTTTCCACCCATATTGCTAAGGTAAGTCCCTTCCCTGGAGGGAAAGGAAATGTTTCTGGAGCTAAATAGGAGCAATGATACCCTAAAGTTTAAGTCTGGGCTCTCCTAGTGGTCTGCTGTGTGGTTTTCTACAAATTGTGTAACTTCTCAATGCCTGTTCATTCATTTATTTATTCCCTGCCTTCCTCCACCCCCTGAATCCACACTAACTTAAAACCGGAATGTAGAGGTACTCTTTCGTAGCAGATTAAAGATAGCTGCAAATTCTTTGACCCTCCTCCGATCACGAGGTGAGCTCTACGTGCCTGCTCCTTGAATCTGGGCATGTGCTGTGGCTGATTTGAGCAACAGAATACAGCAGAAGTGATGCTGTGCCAGTTTTCAGGCCCCACGTTGCGAACCCAGCAGCTTCTATTTCTTATATCTGGGACCACTCTCTCTGGGAGCTCCGAACATTCTTGAAAGAAGCCCAACTTCCCTGAAGCAGCCGCACTGGAGATGACCCAGGTAGGTACTGTCGTTGGCAGTCCAGCCAAGCCCAGCCTTCCAGCCATCCCCACCAGGGCGCCAGACGTGTGAGTGAAGGAGCATCTTGGGAGTGGATATTCCAGCCCCAGCTGCCCCAGGAGATGCCACGTTGTTCCGTGACTAACTGCCCGGCTGAGCCTTCCCCAAATTCCTGACCCTCAAATTATGAGCAAAATAAAATGGTTGCTTTAAGCCACTAAGTTTTGGAGTAATCTGTAACACAGTAATAGATTACAAAACATCTTTTCTACAGGGAACAACAGAGCCCATTGAGATTCAATCTAAAGCTTGTTTGCTCTTGAGTTCTTGCTTTTGTTGTTCATTTGGGAAACTCATGTCTGTAGACAAAAAGCCAGAGAGAAAAGAGCACCTAGAAAAAGGGGGATGATCAAACAGAAACAGACAATTCAAAAAAGAAGAAATGCACGTAGCCAGTAAACATTACAATATTTCTTTGACCATGAAAGACATGCAATCTAAAATAAGAATGAGTACTCTTTTCACCCATCAAATTAGCAAAGTTTCTTTTTCCTCATAATAGTTTATGCTGGTGAAGGAAGCAGGGGGGCATTGGACATCTTCACAGACTGCTGAAAAGAGTAACACTTGGGTATGATATTTCTGGAAAGCAAATTGACTAGTAAGTTTTAGATCTGAGTATTTCTCTGAGGAAAATCATCTGATATGTGGACAAAGATTGATGCGCAACAAATGCTCATCACAGTATCATTCGTAAGAGGAAAATGTTGTGGGTAGAAAAACTTAAATGTTGGATCTGGGACAATGGCTAAGTAAATGGAACTGTCTGTACAAGATAGAATATTGTGCCACCACTACAAATGACGCTTGTGAAGTGTTCTTAATGACATGGAAAAATGCTTAATGATATAACATTAAGTAAAAGAGCAAGATAGAAAAAGGTTATAAAGTATGATTCCAACTACTTTGAAAAGCATAAAAAGACTGGAAGGAAATATGGTAAAATGTTAATAGTGTTTATCTGTGGGTGGTGGCATTATGGGTGGTTGTTTTTCTTATTTATTCTTTGCTGTATTTTCAACATTGGGAATGCATTACTTTTGCAATTTAATTTTTTTCTTTTAATCGGAAAAGAAATGCTTAACAATAGTCAATCTTAGGTCCAAATGGAGAAGAATGAAAATGGAAAAAAGGGTATTGGGAGATTTTTAAGAGTCCCTGGAATTGAAAACCTGTGGTAATGCAGACCTTTCAGGGTGAAGTTTACTTTTGTCCTTGTCTTTAAAAGGAACAATATTTGCTGAATGCATGAACGGTGTAAACACAGAATCTGCTTCCACAGCGGGGCTTAATTTGATAAATAAACCCCACCTCCTTCCCAAGAAATAGCTCTGGGTTTACCACATGAAAACTGCTTGGGACTGAGAAACTTATATTCACCAAAGCAAATGGGAATAAGTCAGAATCCAGGTAAATTGTCCTCAGACTGAAAGTGACAAAGTCCTTGACTTTCAGACACCAGGAATCTGCCTCTGTGGTTCCTTGGGCACCTGTTTTGGGCTTTTCCTGGCAATTTCATATGGTGTTATTTATGGAAAAAGGAATGAGAGAACTGAACTCCTTAAGGACTTAGAATTATAGAATCTCCGGGTCTGGACAGGTGAGGTGGGGGAGTGCGTAGGGTTTCAAGAGTATATTTCTAGTCCAAACCTTTGTTTTACTAATGAGAAACAGAGCTACAAAGAGGTAAGGTGCTTTGCCCAAGGTCAGCCAGTGAGTCAGTGCAGAGATGGGAGTCAAACCTGGCTCTCCCCTGGGCCTCAGTAGCATTAACTTACTGGGTAATATTCAGCTCATTTTTGTTTTACGGGTTTTCTTGTTCCTTGTTTTTTTGTTTTTTTGTTTTTTTTGGTTGTTCTTTGTATCTCCCCATAAGGACATGAACCTTGTTTACCTGGTACACAGTAGGTGCTCAATAAATATTTGTTGAATGGATGAGTAGATGGATGAATGGATGGATGAATGAGTGGATGACAGATGGAGGGTTGGAAGGACGGATGAATGGGTGGACAAACTTAGGCAGAATGGTAAAATGGAAAGACCATGTGTTCTGGAGTCATGTTGGCCTGGGCTCAAATCCCAGCACTGCCACTTATTGGCTGTATAACCTCAAGCAAGTCACACAACCTCTCTGAGTCTCAGATACTTCTCCTGTAAAATGGGGATGATAATATCTCAAAAGGGCTTCTGAAAGTTAAATGAGATAATATATAAAGGATATAAAACCTTTTGCTAAATTCCTGCCACTGCAGTAATTGCTAATTAAATGTTACCTTCTCTTCTCCCTCCCATGACACCAAGTCTGAGGTACAGTTATTATATAGCTATTATATAGCTATAAATCTGGGTCTTGAAATGGAGACACCAGTGTGTCCTGACTTCAGATGTCCAGGTGTGATTAACTCACCTGGATATTCTGGGACAACATCTGCATATATTATGGCCACATAAATGAGAGTCAGGTGAATTCAATAGGATTTATTAAGCTTCTATTAGGTGGCCAGGTCAATGCTAAGACCTAGGGAGGACACAGAGAAGAATGGTCTTTGCCTTCACATTTTGGTACAGAAAGAAACCATACATGTTCAGCCCATGAGGAAGCCTGTGGTTCCTCAGGTCAGATGAGGAATAACAATGTCCCTACAGCAGGCACACATGGTTATAAGAGAAGAGTTCAGCCCTGCTCAGAATCTTCTCACTTGCACAGAAATCCCCAGGAGATATGCCCCATGAATGCAAACTCTTAGACCTCCTGGCTGAGATTGTAGGTAGCTTCTGCCATTTCTTACTCAGACACTCTGGGTATAGGCATGTGGATTCTCATTCCTCCAGGTTCAGTGGTGATGACAGCACTCAAAGAGCCTCAAAGAAGGGAGAGCCCACTATGTGAAGATGCAGTGAAGGACATCTCCTGGAAGAGGTGGCCCCTGGCTTTGACCAGGGATGGTACATGCATGCCATCGGTGCCTCCACTCCCCACCTCATCCAATCAATTGGGGCACACACCTACACTGAGCTCAGGATCCTACTCAAACCCAGGGCCATCACCAATAGATCCAACTGGCAAATAAGAGGATACCTACTTGCCATCCCTGAACCAGTCATTGATTGGGGTAAGATTTGGGATGCAGCATGGTGCAATGACAAAATCCTAACATCTAAAGTCAGACAGACCTGAGTCTGACTTCTCATGTGTCCATTAACCTGTTTTGTGGTGTTAGTTACACTGATTAGTCATCTCTCTGAACCTTAACTGTTTCTTTAGCAAACGTTTTTGTAGCATTTACTATATGCCAGACACTCCTCTAAGCACTTTATAAATTTTAGGTCATTTGTCCACTGCCACCCTGTAAGCTGATTGCCATTATTACACCCATTTTACAAATGAGGAAATTAAGACACAGAAAAGTTAAACAACTTTCCCAAGGTCAAAATATTTTTAACTGAATGATGATGAAAATATCAAAATTTATAGGATGCAGCTACAACTGGGCACAGAGGGAAAATAGTAGACTTAATTGCACATATTAGAAAAGAAAAAGGTTGACAATCAATGATCTAAGCTTCCATCATAAGGAGTTAGATAAAGACAGCAAAATAAAACTTTAGGAAGTAGGAGAAAGGAAATAAAAAGCAGAAATTAATGAAAGAGAACACAGAATACAATAGAGTTGATTAACAAAGGCCTAATTTGTTTCTTTTTTTTTAATTAATTTTTATTGGAGTATAGTTGCTTTACAATGCAAATTTGATTCTTTGAAGATTAATAATACTGATAAGCCCCTGGCAAATCAGATCAAGGAATAAGAGAGATAGCAAGAGAGCACTAATAACCAATATCCAATGTCAGTAATAACAAGGGGAACATCATTGCAGGATTGTATATAAATTCAAAATATAATAGGATATTACAAACAACTTTATGTCAATAAATTTGAAAATAAAAATTGAAATTGACAAATCCCTAGAAAAACACAACCCACTAAAACCGACACAAGACGACAAATAATCTGACTACTGTCTCATATCCATCAAGGAAATTGAATTCATAAAGGAAACCTTCCCCCCAAAAAACTCGATCCACCCAAGTGGCTTCACTAACGAGTTTCACTCAGTACTTAGGGAATGATGCCATTTTACACAAGCTCTTCCAGAGAATATAAATACTTCTCAACTCATTTTATTTTATAAGGCCAGCATCATCTTGATACCAAAACCTGAAAAATAAATTGTGAGAAAATTACAGACTAATTTCTCCCATGAACCCAGTAGCAGAAATCCTCAGCAATGTATTAACAAGCAATTATTAACAGCAATAATTTACTATAGTGAGTTGATTCCCTTCCCTTATTGGAGGCAACTTTGGATAGTAAAGTTGCCTGTGGAAATCCTAAACTTAGTGATAAACAGAGGTCCTTTTTTTCTACTAGGAAGGAGGGAGGCCTAGAATTTCAGAGATGCCATCATCACTTTTGAGGGAAGGAAGGAAGGAGGGAAGGAAGGAGGGAAGGGAGGATGGAAGGAAGGAAGGAGGGAAGGAAGGAGGGAAGGAAGGAAGGAAGGAAGGAAGGAAGGAAGGAAGGAAGGAATGAGGGAAGGAAGGAAGGAAGGAAGGAGGGAAGGAAGGAGGGAAGGGAGGATGGAAGGAAGGAAGGAGGGAAGGAAGGAAGAGAGGGAGGGAGGGAGGGAGGGAGGGAAGGAGGGAGGGAGGGAGGGAAAGACACTATGATTTTTATGGGGAGGAGGAATTGGAAGCCTGTGCTTCCAAATGTCATCTGCTTTTGGTCTAATTCAGCCTGAGCGAGGACACCAGACTGGGAAGGACAGAGTATAACTCATCCACCAAGGTTTCCAGGAGCCTTGACATCTTGTGGTTTAAAAGTGTGGGAAGTCAGCGGGAAGGGAGTCAGAAAAGAGACTTCAGGCAGGATTCAGCATTTCCATATCTGTTGATGAGAGCCTTGGTTTATAATTGACTCTAACACCCTGTGCTCCCTCCCACCTTTGTTCTCTCCACTGAACAAGGAAAAATCCTCTTAACCCAGCAGCCTGAAGAGCAGAGCTGCATTTGAACTGACTGCACCTGAGTGTACCACCCCTGGTTAGAATGAAATGGTCTTGTCGCCTCTGAGTTGAGTCAACTGCTGAGCCAGTCAGGGCCCTGCAGGAAGGAAGTGAGGCTTCCAGGCTGTTCCGCTCCCCGCCCTCTGCCCTGAGCTCTCAGGAAGACCAGCGTGTGCTCAGTCACCTCGGGAGTTCATGGGCCCCGTCACTGGAACCGAGACAAGGTCAGTGGATGGGGGGGCTTCTAAGACAGAGTATCCAGCCTTCTTTTTCCCATGGGAGTGATTTGCCCAAGTTCACCCGAAGATGAAAGGCAGGGGCTCTTTCTACTCCAGCCACCTCCAGGGGGCTGTGCGGTATAGTACACAGGCAGAACGTCACATTCAGTCCCCATCAACTTTATTTATTGGACAGATTGTCTACCGTAATTCCTTACCTCCTTTCTGATCCTGAAAGGAGAGAGGCCATAAGTGCCCTTCTGCACCTCTTCCATCCCTCTAACCTTCCATCTACCCATTCATTCATTCTTTCATTCATTCAACAAGCACTAACCCAACTAGTTGAAGTGGTAAGGACACACTGTTTAGAGTTCTGCCACTTATTATCAAGTCACTTGAGCAAGTCTCTTCTGTCTCTGAGCCTGTGCTCTCACCTGTGATTGGGGCTGACCTGAAAGACCAGACCTGATGGGTCGTAAGGATTAACTTGAATGTGTTCATAAAACCAATGACGTAGCGACTGGCATTTAACTGGTGTTCAAGAAAAGTTCATTTGTTTCCTTCCTTATGTACAGGTGATTACAAAGGTGAATCTGACGTTTTTCCCCTGACATCAAGAAGCTCATAATGCAATAAGGGAGATAAGGAATACATGAGAGGGGCCGGGTGGAAGAGGGTGCAGGGTCACACGATGTGGAGAAGGTGGGGAAGAGAGGGAAAAGCTGAGCTACCAGAACGGTGGTGGGACAGTGGTTGTTCTGTTCTTCAGAGGGTCCCACTGACGAGGTGTCACAGAGCATGAAGCTGGGAGTCTTCAGACCAGACCCTGGAGGGTCCTGAGTGCCAGGCCTCAAGTCTGGGCTACATTCTGGGCAAAGCATGATGTAAAAGACAGGCAATGAGAGCCACTTAGGATCTGCCTCCAAGCGAGTCTTTCAGGCCACACCTTCCCTTATGACACATACGCCAGGATGCAGGAGGCTCTCCACCTGCCCTCTGCAACTTCACAGCATCAACCACCGTCCTTGCCAGCTGTCACAGCGTTTTGACTCCTCTGTGTCCCAGGGAGCAACCGACTCTCAGCTCGATGTCACCGCAAAAGTGGTGCGAATCTGGAGAGGTGCGTGTGGCCAAGAACATACTAGTCAATACGTGTCAGACTCTTCCTGGGGCCCCAGACACTGATGTCCCCCCAACCCCAGTATCCAGATGAAACAGAAACCAGGACATCAGCCCAGAGCCTCCCTTTCCTCATCCCTCCCCAGCCAATCCATCAGGAAGCCCTGCTGAAACTCCCTCCCAAATATCTCTGAAATCCATGTGCTTCTCTCCCCAGCCACTGCCTCCCTGCTGGCCCAGACCCCATCCCCCCAGCCAGAGCCTCTGTCCTTGCTATGCCCTTGTGTAAAATTCTTCAGTGGCTCCCCCTGTCCTAGGACAAGTGGCAAACTCCTCTCCAGGGCCTTCAAGATTCTCTAATCTGGCCCCCACCAACTTCTGCAACTTTACCTGTGCCACTCCCTGTCTCACCCCCCCGTCCACCCAGCCAGGCTGGACAACTTTTAAGTCCTTAAAATCACTGCCTCCTCTCTCACTTCCAGACTTTGTACACACTGCCCCTCCAACCCAGAATCCTTCTCCCTCTCTCCTAACTTTCACCCGAGCATTTGCCTTCAGACCCAATATTATGAGTTGACTTGTGTCCCGCCCAAAATTCATATGATGAAGTCTTACCCCTCAGTACCTGTGAATGTGATCTTTTTTGGACATAGGCTCTTTACAGAGGTGATCAAGTTTAAATGAGGTCAGGAAAGTATGCACTATTCCAAAATGACTGGTGTCCTTACAAAAGGAGAAATTTGGAGACAGACATGAAAACAGGAGGGCGCCACATGCAGATGAGGATAGAGATCAGGGTGACGAATTTACAAGCCAAGGAACTCCAGAGACTGCTGGCAAACCCCCAGAAGAGGAGAGGGGTCTGGGACAGATCCTCCCTCACAGCCCTCAGAAAGAACCAACCCTGCTGACACCTTGATTTTGCACTTCTGGCCTCCAGAACTGCAGACAATACATTTCTGTGGATAAGCCACCCAGTTGGTGGTACTTTGTTAAGGCAGCCCTAGCAAACTGACACACCCAATCAAATCCTAATCACCCATCAGAGAGCGTCTTAGATGTCCTTCCTCCAGGGAGTCTTCCCTGACCGCCCCCCCCCCCATTGTGGGTTAAATGCCTAAACTCTGTGCTCCCAAAGCATCCCGCTCTTCCTCTATTGCAGCACCCATCACCCTGCCATAGTCTCCATGTGGGCGCCTGTCTCTGTCCCCTCATGGTCACCTCGAGGGCAGGCCATCATCACTCTGGCTCGCTGCTGTGTTCCAGAGCCCAGGGCAGAGAAGGCCCCAATATGTGTTTCTCAGATGAATGAGTGAATGAATGAATGGACGGAGGCTAATAACAGCCAGGACTAATGACCAGAAACTCAAAAACTCAGTGCCCACAAAGGTGTGGGCGACTCAGGCTGGACTGAAGCAGCTGTGAAAGCTCAGGGCAGGTTGGGTAGGAGCCACGTTCAATCAGACAGACCCCAGCCTGGCTCAGGCTGTGCTTTGGAGAAGAGTACCAAGTAGTTTCGGGGGTGGGGAGGGGGGGAGGTCCAACCAGGAACCCACTCATGAAGGGTGGGACTTCTAAGAACTGGATCCCCCCCAAGCAAGCAAGGCGCCATTTGAGTTCACATTTTAGCCTCAGATCAGCAAAATCCAGACTGTGGGAAATTTGACAGGACTAATTACCTGGTTTCATCAACCAAATATTGCAATGAAAGAAAAGAGAGGTGGAAAGAGAACCTACAGATTGAAATAAAGGCAAACGGCAGGGGAGGGGGAGAATATCCTTTCATGCCCAGCACAGAAACCAAGGCCAAACCCCATGGACTGAGCTGAGTGAGTGAGTTTCAGGGCACCCAGGAAGCAGACTCCCTGGAGAGTGAGCTCAAAGCAAAGACCAACCTAGAGTCTGCCCACTGCAGCGCTGACACAAGCTGCCTGCCGTCTGGACTGGCGGGAAGGGCAGGGGTGTACCCACTGACGAAGGAAGGAGGGGCCCTCAGGGTGGGAAAGTTTCCTGCATTCCCTCTAGGGTGCCTGAGGTTGATACAGTTCACAGACGCAGACACCTGGTGCTGCAGAGGTGAGGGAGGAACCCGGCCAGTCAGGGAGACTGGGCAGTAAACAGGCAGCAGCAACATCAGGTGGTGTGTGAGTGCAGACACACGTGGGAACCGCACACTGGGTGAGCCGGGGGGCACCTCGCTCCGCCGTGACGTGGCGGCGGGGAGGGGGGCAGGATGAGCTTGAGTGCCCTAAGCACAGGGATGAAGCCAGTGTGGCCAGACCAAAGTCAGGAGGGATTTTCAAGATCAGAGAAGCAGCCCGGGGCCAGGTACTCGGTCATTCTCGGCTTCAGCTCTGTAAGGACTTTTGGATTTTTCCCTGAGGCGGAGGACTTCGAGCAGATGGAGGTTATGATCTTATTCTGTTTTGAGAACAACTGGCTGTTACAGAGGAAAGAGACTGAAAAGGATAAAGCTAGTGTCCTAAAAAGCACCTGTGCTCTGGAAACACATCTGGGTTCAAATGTCTGCTTCAGATCAGCAAAATTCTGACTGTGGGACATTGGACAGTACTAATTACCTGGTTTCAGCAACAAAATATTGCAAAGAGGGAAAACAGAAATGGAGAGGGGAGCTACAGATTGAAATAAAGTTAAGCCATGAATCAATCTATCATGATCCGATTCAAAGCCCGAACTAGAAATGGCCGGGGAGATGCAGACACAGCGGATATTTGATTTCATAAGGAACTGCTGTTAATTTCATTTACGTGGGAAATGGTGTTTGTTTCTTAAGTCCTTATCTTTTCGAAATAGGATCTGAAATACTTAGAGATTAAATTATTTTTTTAACATACAGCTTCACTACTTGCATGCTATATGACGTCTGGCAAGCCGCTTCAATCCTCTGAACCTCAGTTTCCTCACCTTTAAAATGGGTATGAGGATATTCAGTGGGAAAGTGCCTGGCACACGGTAGACTCTCGGTACCTGGCAGAGGTTATTGTGACCAGTGCCTCCACTGGACACAGGATTTTCTCATCGAACTGGCAGCCCCTAGGATGGCCCCTCTGATGGGGTCTCAGAAGATGAAGGGAACTACATTTCCAAGGCAAGCCCCCTGAGAGCCCCCTGAGAGCTGGAAAGACTGGGGGTCTCTCCAGATCAGAGTTCCAGCCCCAGGGTAGCCCCCAAGCCAAGGCCAGGTCTGCCCCCTAAACCTCTCCCAGCTCAGCCTCACTCTCAGAAGGTCCAGGCAGGAGGTGGGGTCAGCAGATGAAATCCCCCAGGTGACAGCCCCTCCAACTCCCAGGGCCCCCGTGTCCCCAGGCAGCAGGGCATGGGCATTCCTGAGCAGCAGCCAGCCGGCCAGTGTGGTTATAATGAGGCTGGTTCCTGTGTCCTCCCGGGGATGCTCTACCCACTCCCTTTGGTCATTTTGCTTGTCAGATGGTCCCCCCCGGGTCACAACCACTTCTCGGAATGGACTTTGACTAAAATCCAGTGAAGCCCAACAAGCGGCCAGATTCACAGGAGACGGAAATCTCAGCCACTACCTCAGGGAACTCCGCTTAATTCACTCTTCACGCTGGGGAAAGGTTGGCCCCAGAAGTGGGCCTTTGACCACGGGGACTGGCGGCTTTGAGCCCCTTCCCTGCACCAGGCCTACGAATGACGTTCTCTCACTTGCTTTACCAGGGTGGGTGGTCTTTCTATGTGCCCCTCTCCTAGGAACCCCTAAAGTCAGAACAGAAACTGCAGGCTTCTGCTGTCACTGCCCCCTGTAACTGGGTGTCATTCCACTGCTTCTCTGCCCTGGATGCCATCTTTCCATGACAGTCAGATGTGACCACCCCCCAAAGCCAGCGGAGTTAACGCCTTGCTTCTCTTCTCCCCCCACCCAATTTCTTTACAGTACTTAACACACAGCGTGATGGTAAGTCAGGCACATGCCCACCGCCCCCCAGACTACAAATTCCTTGAA
The DNA here is from genome assembly GCF_965194805.1 of Balaenoptera borealis. NCBI lineage: Eukaryota > Metazoa > Chordata > Mammalia > Artiodactyla > Balaenopteridae > Balaenoptera > Balaenoptera borealis. Next base: position 108,448,803 of record NC_138865.1, read on the forward strand.
GGTTTTCTCCAAACTGTAGAATGTTGAAAGGAGCACGGGAACAGTGGCCCGTGAGGAACGGTGGAGGAGGTGGGATGGAGAAAGTGAATAATAAGAATAATATTTGCTGCGTCTCCTACCTCCTGGGCACTGAGCCAGGTCCTTGACCTTTGGAAGTACACCCAAAAGATGGGGACGCGGAGGCTTCGCATTGAAGACATTTCTCCTCCTGCACAAAGGCTCGCTAACACAGATGGGCTAGAAAGCCAGCGTTAGTTAGCGGACACAACTGACACCACTGTGCCCCTTCCCCGATTCCATCCCGGGACAAACTAACAAGTTGGAAGGAAACCAGCTTAGAGCAGGGGGCCCAGACTTATAGTTTCACCTGTTCTTTCGCCTAAGTGAGTAGCTGTCATTTAACTTGATTGTTAGAAACGCATTGGTTTTGATATGATACAATATGTTGTTTCAGTTTCATCTGATGGGGGTTAATTCATCAAGTTGCTATTTTGAGGTGCCATGACAAAATAATCTCAGAATCTATTGGGAAAAACTCTCTCATGATTCAAACTCCTACGAGAAAATAACTAATGGTGAGTTTGAAACGGGTTACTTACTTTTCTTCCCCCCTCATTGAAAACTAAAATTGTTTCTAAAATACAAGTTTTGAGAATGTGAGGTTTTCATAGGAATGCAGCTGTCATGTTATCACCAATCAGGCTGTATCATTCCCATTTTACAGATGGAGAAATCGTGCCACAGGCTAAGTGACTGCATCACAGTCACCATCGAGTTACATGCAGAAGTAAGATCATCTCTAGAATACACCTAGAAATAGAACTGCTGGGTGTACTAGATAGAGCCAAATTCTGCAGCTAAATCAAGTACCATTATATGACTAAAACATTTAAGCTTTCCAGTTTCCCTTTTAAAAATATACCAATCTGTTATAAAAAGCAAGTTTATTTTTATTTTAGAATTTATCGCTTTAGTTATAAGTGAGGTTGAGCATCTTTCAGACATTTATTCCTTTTTTTTTCTGAAAAGGTTCTGATTATACCCTTTGCCCATTTTTCTCTTTTGCTCTTGAACTGGAATTTCTAAGAGCTTTCATTAATAAGAAAATGTTCTCCCTGTCATTTGTTGCAAATACGTTTACCAGTTCAGTGCTTGCCTTTAGCTTATTTATGGCATTCTCACCAGACAGAAATATTTTAAATTATATGTAATGCATTTGTCTATATATATGTCCATGCCACTCTCTCACTTCGTCCCAGCTTACCCTTCCCCCTCCCCGTGTCCTCAAGTCTATTCTCTACCTCTGCACCTTTATTCCTGTCCTGCCCCTAGGTTCTTCAGAACCTTTTTTTTTTAGATTCCATATGTATGTGTTAGCATACGGTATTTGTTTTTCTCTTTCTGACTTACTTCACTCTGTATGACAGCCTCTAGGTCCATCCACCTCACTACAAATAACTCAATTTCGTTTCTTCTTATGGCTGAGTAATATTCCATTGCATATATGTGCCACATCTTCTTTATCCATTCATCTGTCAATGGACACTTAGGTTGCTTCCATGCCCTGGCTATTGTAAATAGAGCTGCAATGAACATTGTGGTACATGACTCTTTTTGAATTACGGTTTTCTCAGGGTATATGCCCAGTAGTGGGATTGCTGGGTCATATGGTAGTTCTATTTTTAGTTTTTTAAGGAACCTCCATACTGTTCTCCATAGTGGCTGTATCAATTTACATTCCCACCAACAGTGCAAGAGGGGTCCCTTTCCTCCACACCCTCTCCAGCATTGACTGTTTGTAGATTTTTTGATGATGGCCATTCTGGCTGGTGTGAGTTGATACCTCACTGTAGTTTTGATTTGCATTTCTCTAATGATTAGTGATGTTGAAGCTCTTTAAATCAAATATTTAGGGAGGGAATATTTACCTGCACATCCTCAAGGAAGCATTTCTGGTCTTAAAGGCAAACGCACGCTGCAGCAACCATGAGGTGATACAGGCATGGGGAGTATAATTTCTTTAATTCTCACAACCACCCATGAGGCACACTCTTAGCATCAGTGTTTTATAGATAAGGATACTGAGGCTCAGAGAGATTGCGTGAACTTTCTCAAGGTTAGTCAGCTGGTAAGCAGAGGGCAGGGATTCAAATCTCAGCCTCCTGACTCGGGGCTCACGTGCTGCCTGGTGCCCAGGCTTGGTGTGGGCAGGAGGCTGAGAGCCAGGGTGATACACAGGCTTTAGCCAGCCGACACAGCGGTGCCCACCCTCGCTGAAGGCAGAGCAGGGGCGTGGAGGGGGGTTACAGAAGAAGCAAAATAAACCAAAGCCCGAATTAAGAGTGCGTGTAACCCATTTGTAGAACTGAATGGAGCTGTGGCCGGAACCTGGAAAGCCAGAAGCAGGCGTGAGAGCTGAAAAGAGGCCTCGTGGGGCCAGTTAAGGAGCTCGGAGTTTATCTGAGGGTCCTGGGAGCTGTAGGTGGCACTGGAGAGCCAGGGAGCACTGGAGTGGCCAGCGTTGTATTTTAGGACACATCCTGAGTGGGTCCTTGATGCCCGATGCCCAGCACTGAGCCGGGAGCAAAGGACTCAGAGAAGAAGACGCCACAAGCTCCTGTCTTGAGAAAGAGGAGCAAACCAACATTTGCTCTCTTTCGGGCACTGAGCCGGGCTCTACACGATTATATCCTTAAAGGATGGCTCCTAAATTCCCATTGTACACAGGAGTGAGCTGAGGCCTAAGGAGGGCAAAGGAGGCACGGCCTAACAGTGAAGACAAATACAAAAATGGCCAACCACACTGCACTGTAGCAATAATTACAGCTTTGATTAAGCCCTTTATTAAGTCAAGGTCACTAAGCCATGCACTTTCCCAATGCATACACTTGCCCAATTTTCTAGCTATTAAGAGCTAACCATCCTCAATCTACAGGAATGAGGAAACTGAGGCTCAGAGAGGTGAAGTAACTTGCCCAAAGTCACACAGCTAGCAAGGGCCAGAGCACACTGATTCTTAGCCATCATGTCTCACTGCCACGCTGCAACCCCATGTGTCTGCAGAGCAGGGTAAGCACGAGAGAAGGGGCTTAACCAGGTTGATAAAGTTTGAACTGGCCCTCGAGGAGGAGGAGGAGGAGGAGTTCCCCAGGCAGAGAAGGAGGGAAAGGGCATCCCACGCCCTTGACAGCATCCACGGACAGTCCAGTGCATAGTGGGTTCAGGATGTCTGCAGTATGGGGAACGTGGTAGGAAATTCAGTCAGAGGGAAGCTGGGTTAGAACCTGGAGGGCATTGAACGCCAAACTAAGGAGTTGTGACTTTATCCTGCAGGCAAAGGGAGGCCCTCGGAGGGGCTGATGGGCTCATGTGGGGTTGAAGGACGCATTGTGGAGGCTTTGGGACTGGAGTAGAGGAATGGCAGCCAGGATGTTGGCTGTTATGATCATGATTTTGAGGAACTCCCAAATATTGAGCATCTATGGTGCCAGGCACTGTACAAACTTCCTCTCTAGTCTTTTTTTTTTTTTAACTTCTTATTTTATATTGGAGTATAGCCGATTAACAATGTTATGATAGTTTCAGGTGCACAGCAAAGTGACTCAGCCATACATATAAATGTATCCTTTCTCCCCCAAAGTCCCGTCCCATCCAGACTGCCACATAACATTGAGCAGAGTTCCCTGTGCTATACAGTAGGTCCTTGTTGGTTACCTATTTTAAACATAGCAGTGTGTACATGTCAATCCCAAACTCCCTAACTATCCCTTCCCACTTCCCTTCCTCCTGGTAACCATAAGTTCATTCTCTAAGTCTGTGAGTCTGTTTCTAGTCTTTACTAGACTGGGACAGGCAGGCGTCATTGTCTTCTTTGTACAGATGGGGAAGTAGGCTGCAGGAGGTCGTGCCCGGGAGGCGGTCCCTTCCAGGAGAGCAAACTAAAGCTGCTTCCCTCCCGCCTCCCTGGTCATCCTCCTCAATGACCCATGACCTCCCCTGCTGCCCTCCTGAGAGACCAGGAGCTGATGGGACCTTTGTCCCTTCACCCTGTCCTCCAGGGTCCTTCCCGGACTCCTACTATGTGCCAGTCCCCACTGGGCTCCGGGAAAGAGTCCCGGACAAGACACATCGCGCTTTCACTGCTGAGGTCATCAAAAGCAAACAAATCAGTCTGAATCCTGGGCTGGCAGCCCCAGTGCCATCCCCACCCCCAGCTCCAGTCCTGGACTTGCTAAACAATTACGTCCAGGCACATTAGCAGCCTCGAGCTAAATGCTGAACTGTGTGTTTCCTGCTCAGAGGGACCAGTTATCGCTGACTCTGCAAGGGTTGCTCTAAGTGCTTGAGAGCTGGGGAAGGGGTCTGGCTTAGAGAAGGCCGGACCCAGAGTGCGGTGCAGCTCTCTCCCCGCACAGCTCAGGGCCCCCATATTTAAGGAGCAGGAGCTACCGGGGAGAGGGGATCATGGTTAAATGCATTTTTTAAAGGCAAAACGCCAGACAATTTTTGCAAGCCACAAATGGAGAGAGGGGTGGCCAGAAAAAGAGAAGGGGGTCTGGTTAATGGGAGGAGTAGAAATTGGAGCAGCAAATAGGATGGAGATGGTGGAAGAACGCCAAAGCCCTTTTTGGCCTGGGATTAAGGCATTTCTGAGGGTTCCCGGGTCTAAGGAGCCGCTCAAGTTCCATTCACGTCCACAAACATTTACTGAGAATTTGCCTTGATGTCAAGGTCACACAGGTGGCTGCCAGGATCACCTTGCAGCTTTGAGAGTCAAATGACACTAAGTCTGAACCCCCATCTCACCTTGCAGGTCAAAAACCCAAAGTCACTTCCAGCCTCCCTTCGAGCTTCCTGAATGTGGAATTTAAATTTCTCCCACTTCGGCTCTGGCTCCCAGCATGTGTTTCTGCTGCAGTGATTCTGCTTACACCTTGTAAGCACTGTCCCTTTTCCACCTCACTTGCAGTGGCACATCCTGACATCCTCTCCCCCTCCTCTTACCAGCGTCCCTGCCCCACAATTGTGCGAGAGGCAGGCTTTGCTGAAGGTATCTGGGCAAACGGCAGAGTTCCCACAACCCTCCTGCACCCACATCTCCATCCAAGGCACCATCCTGGTCCCAGATACCCTCTTGTCTCCCTACGTGGTCTGACCCCGCCTTTCTTTCCAGGCTGGTCTCACCCTACCTAACCTCTTGCACCCTGAGATCTAGCCACTCTCACATTCCTCACTCTATTGAACACACAACAATCCTTCCTGCCTCATGGCCTTTGCACAAGCTGTTTGCTTTGTCTGCAATGCTCTTCCTCCGTTCTTCCCCTGGAAGTAGGAGAGGACGCCTACTCAGTTCTCAGCACAAACATCACTTACTCTGTGAGGGTTCCCATGACTTCCTAATCTAACCATTTACCAGTATGTTCTAGTCTTCGTTATTCTTTTGCTTTGTTGCACACATCACAATTTATAAGTGTGTGTGTGTGTGTGTGTTAAATGTCAAACTCTCCCACCAGATCGCAAGCTGTATGAAGGTAAAGATCAAATGTCTAGCGGATGGTCAACAAATGTTTGTTGAAAAAAACAAATGTCAGTTGAATTAATGAATGAATGGTGTGCATAGGATACGGAAGTAGGCTAAGAGGTATGGTAAATATCTGTCGTGTTGAGGGAGGCTTCAGAAGGTTAGCAACACCTACGAAGGGTGCTCAGATCAGAGAGCAGGGGCCGACATTCTTTGGAGAGAACAGCCAGAGGGTATGGAAGAGAACGGGTATTTGGGGGAACTACATATGGTTTCATCTGATTGGGGAGTTAAATGCAAGAGAAAAGGTTTGGGATGAGGCTGAAATGACGGGCAGGAGAGGAAGGGAGAGCTTAATAACAAGGCAATGGGGAGCCAGTGAAGGATTGTGAGCAGGAGTGGTGTGGGCAGAGCTGATTTCAGAATCAGGAAGCTGGTGCCCAAGAGGAGGGAAGAGACCAGGGAGGGTGGGGGAGGGAAGAGCGATCAGAGGACTGTTGTGGTGACCGGGGCTGCGGGTGGTTGGATGACTCAGGTGTGTGCACTGAAGTGAGGGTTCACTCAGGAGGATGGGCTTGTGTGTGGAGATACTTGATCGGGTTTGGGACATATTGAGTGGGAGGTGTCTACAGTCACCCCAATGGGGGTGTCCATGATCTGCGATCAGGAGCACCTAAGGAGGCACCTAGGCCGGAGGTGACAGTCTGGGAGGCCAGCTTGGAGGCGGCACCGGAAGCCGAGGGCACAGGAAGAACGCTGGAGGCATACAAGCTCCCGAGCTCCTTCCCGTCCTGACAGCGGTGATTTCACAAGAGCTGGAAACTCTATCTGCGAGGGGGAGGGGAAGACAGAAGTTCGTGCTCTGAGGTCCAGACGTGAGAGCCAGAGGCAGTGGGAGAGATAGAAAGGGCTTACTATCCTCCATCTCCTGGCATCAGGCCACTCTCAGGCTGGCATCTGATTGCTGGCGCTAATGAAATGGCACGCCTGCAGCCCAGCAGCCTGTAGTCAGGGGTTCGCAAGGCTGGGCCGGGCTGCCACAGCCACTGGGGTTCCAACCCCCTGAAACCTGGCAGGTGGGAACCCCATGTGCCTTCGGGGCCACGTGGCTGGTCTTCCGCAGGGTGGATTTTCACCCCAGATGTTGGCCTTTCAGAGGGACAGGGACCCGTGGAATATTCACTAGCAAAAGTCACAATCTATGTTTCGTGAGGGGCAAGAACTGGAGGCCTCAACCTGGAGAAGAGAGAAAGTACAAATCCCCGGACGCCGTACTGCGCCAGGCAGCAGATATGACCTGGGGGTGACAGTGGTAAGCTCCCTGTCACTGGGAGTGAAGTCTGAACATCGCTGCGGAGATGGTGCTATGGAGAAGAGTCAAATCTTGAAGAAGGGCTCGAGCGAGGTAACTCTTGAGGCCCCTGCTGACCCTTAGAATCTAATGCTTAACCATCCAATGCCAAGTCTTCTCTGGGTGTCCATTCTCACATCTCACATCCCCAGATCCAGAGAATTCTACCCAGCATCCCACCTCAAACCCTACAGCCACAGTCTCAGGTCCATGTGCCCATGTGAAGTGGCTAAAAGCATTCAGGAGCCACACATGACGTTTAACCAGATGCTGCCAGCCCCTCCCCGCCTGCCCACCCCAGCCCTGCCAGCCTGTGTAAGTGCTGGACACCGGGAAGAGGGAAGCTGAGAGCCCAGGTGTCAACATTGTGCAAACGAAAATTGGTTGCCACCTCTCAGGGAACTTGGCTCTGTCCCTGGCCTTCTCTGGGTCTCAGTTTACCACGTTGGAATACGGGAATTGGGAGAGATGTTTGTATTGGCTGGGGTTCAGCTGCAAAATCACGAAGGGTCTTACTGTAAAGTATTCCATGTGTCTCAGGCCTTCTTACTGCACCTCTGTGCTCTTTCCACCTGACTCCAGTGACAGAGAGACGGTAGACACTCGGGAATGTTGTAGCCAGGACCAGGGCTTACTTCAGACAATGACTCTGCTGGTCTGGAGGTCTCTTTTCTTAATTTAGAAGAAGTTATGTACACTGGCGCTTTGTGCTACAAGGAAGATGTTAGACCTGACGCTGTTTCCTCCTCCCAGAAATCACCTGCCTGGGAAGTGCTGGCTGGACCTAAAACAGGGCATTGGTAGAAAAAAACAGTAAAATTTTGACATACCATTTAAATCAATAAATACAAATTCTAGGAGACACTTGCCCCCAACATGAACCAGATATGTCAATATTAAAAACCTTCTCAGTGAGGATGAAAAGTGATTGCCTCTGGTGAGTGTAATTCTGGGAGCCCTATTGCTTTTCTTTTTCAATTATTTTCTTTATCAATCAGATTGTTTCGTTTTTCAAGCACATGCATGTATTATTTTTATTCAACAACATTTAATTATTAAAATAGTAAATAATATATATGCCAATGATTTTATATTTCTAATACATTAAATATATATTTTGATGTATCATATATATTATATATTGTTCAATATATATATTGTGTACATTTGTAGAGTCTTAATTTCATGACAAAGGGTAATCATGTAAGTTGAATAAATTTAGCTTTATGAAAAACTGACTTTTAAAAAATATCTGCTATGGCAAGTAACTTTCCTCTAGAATTATCCTCTTTAGGATTCAGAAAAACATTTTCTCTTATGCCAACTATATCCCTTTTTTTCATGCCAGCCCTGGTTTACAACGTGATGTCTTTTTTTCTTCTTCTTTTTTTTTTTTTTTTTGCTTGCATTCTCCCATTTTATTATTTTTGCAAGACTTGGCAAAGGGCTTGTGTAGTGGCCTTTCCATAGATTATCATGATGTTAAAGGCGCATTTTTCTGCATCGGTTTTAAGGAACTCTGCATTAAACAGATCTCTTCTGTCCCACAAATTTTAAAATTTGGAGTGTAACTGTCAAACTCCCATCCCACGAAATACCACGAGCAAAGCTGCAATCGCTAATGGCTTCCTGTGCAATCAGGCAGGAGCATGCCCACTTACCTACTCTCATCCCAGTCTCAATAACCTCTGCCCCTGTGCTCTGGAACTTCAAGACTGAGACTGGGGTTGGCATTCAAGGCCCTGCTGAGAGTAGAGTGTCCTCAAGGCCTCTGAAGTCTGGCCCCACCTACTTTTGAAAATTAACTCTTGCTACGTTCCATCACACACCTCACTCCAGTCAAGTACCCCTTCCCTATGCGTTCCTACACTATACCTTTACTCACTCCATTCTCTCCTTTAAAATGCTATCTCACGTGTCCAACTCCTCAAAGTGAACTACAGGAATAAAGAATAGCCAATAAGGTGAGCCGTTACTATGTGCATGACGATTCCTGCAGGGATTTTGAAGTAGTGAGCATAATAACTCGTATAAAGTTCTTTGCACCCATTTTCATTTAATCTGCACAACACCCTACAAGACCCACCTCAGGAAAATGAGCAACAGAGTTAAATAAATTGCCCAAGGTCTCCCAACTGGTAAAGCGTGAGGGCAGGATATGAAGCCGGCAGCTCATTACCAGAGTCATACTCTTCACTACGACACTATACCAGGTCTGGGGAGGCAATAGGTACACCACAAATAATTGTCATCACAGAAAAAGGCTATAAACACCTCAAAAATTAAACATAGAGTTACCATATGACCTAGCAATTCCACTCGTAGATACATATCCAAGAGAAATGGAAACATACGGGCACACAGAAACATGTACATGAATGTCCACAGCAGCGTCATTCACAATAGCCAAAAGATAGAAATAACACAAATGTCCATTAACAGATGAATGGATAAATAAGTTGTGGTATATCCATACAATGGAATAGTATGCAGTCATAAAAAGGAATAAAGTAATGATACCTGCTACAACGTGGATGAATCTTGAAAACATTGTGCTAAGTGGAAGAAGCCAGCTACAAAAGCCCACTGCAAGATGGTGATAGCAAGGGAAGCTCTGCATATGTACATACGGGGGATCAGGGATACATGGAAATCTCTGGACCTTCTGCTTAATTTTGCTGTGATCCTAAAACTGCACTCAAAAATAAAGTCTATTTTTTTAAAAAAGGTCACTGTATTAGTTCACTGTAACAAAACAGCACAACCTGGGGGGTAGCTTAAACAACAGAAATTTATTTTCTCCCAGTTCTGGAGGTTAGAAGTTTGGGATCAAGGTGCGACAGGGTTTGTTCCTTCAAGGCCTCTCTCCTTGGCTTGTAGATGGTCATGCTCTCCTGTGTCTTCACATAGTCTTCCATCTGTATGGGCCTATGTCCTAGTCTCCTCTTCTTATAAGGGCACCAATCATATTGGAGTAGGGCCTACCCTAATAACCTCGATTTAATTTAATTTCCTCTTTAGAAACCCTATCTCCAAATACAGTCACATTCTAACGTACTGGGTGTTAGGACTTCAACATACAAATTTTGAGGGACACAATTTAGCCGTAAGCCATACATTATATGATTCCTTTTATATGGCCTATCTAGAATAGACAAATCCATGGAGACAGAAAGCAGATTAGTGGTTGCCAGGGGCCAGGGGAAGGGGGAAATGGGGAGTGAATACTTAATGGGTACAGGGTTTTCTTTTGAGGTGATGACATGTTTTGAAACTTGAGAGAGCTGATGGCTGCACAGCATTGTGACTACACTAAATGCCACTGAATCATACGGTTCACATGGTTAATTATATGTTTCATGAATTTCACCTAAATTATTATGTTAAACCTAAAAAAAAAGACTATAAACATAGGCAACTCATAAGATTGCCATTCCCCCCTCTCCCTCCCAGCCAAGCTTTGAGGTCTCTTCATCTCTTTACCCAGAAGAAGATGGGACTCTGGAGGCTGATGGGACCCTGAGTTTTCCTAAGTATGACATAAAATTAAGTCAAGTTTGCCAAAGAGAGAAAGATGAAAATGGCCCCCACTTCAGGAGAATGTAAGTGAAACCAGTGCTCCAAGCAGAATATCAGTCCAAAGAACCAACTGCCAAACGTCTGAGACAGGCCAGGTGTGAAGTTTATTCCTTTGTTCTGGACCCTCTGCCAGTGCTTGCTGGGGGGGGGGGGTCTGTAAATGCCGCTGGCTGAGAGCTACTTCCCAGACTTGGCCTGAGAATGGGGAGTCCGAAGAACAGGGCAGCTACATTGAGGAACACTGAGAGGTTGTATTATGCCTCCTGGCGGCTGCAGCCTGGACCCCATCTCTTCTCAGGAGCCTCTGTGACACCTCCCTCCCAGTTCCCTCAAGCCTCAACCGTCTCCATAGAGTTGTGGATTTCCTCAACCCCAGTACTTCCCGGGGTGCATCATAAGTGTCTGCCTCTTCAGCTGTGTCCCACTCAGGACTGGGAGGGCAAGGACAAGGTCTCATTCTATCATGGAACCCCATTAACCAGCCTAGGGTCTGAAACAAAAGAGATGCTCAACTAAAGTCAGTGAAAGGAAGAGACAGAGGAATGAAGAAAAGAAAGAAGGCATTTAATAGGAAGGTGATGGCATGGTTAGAAACAATTCATTTGACCTTGAGATCCAATCATCCCAGGTCTCTGTCTCCAGAAGACCAAAGAAAAAATGTTCTGCAAATGACTCAAACAAGCACAGGTTCTGAAGACTATGCATCATACAAGACTCTGTCCTTACTCACTGTCAAGACCATACCAGAGGCCTTCGCGGCACAAACAGCGTCACCCGCCATCTTGGAAACGTAAACACCATCCCTTAAGCCATGCGCATGACTATGGTGTTATTTCACCCTGGGATCCTGGGCAACAACCATCACTTGAGGTAGAAGGAGAACCGACAGTCACAAAATACCGGCTCCTGACAGACAACATCTCAACCATCTTGTGAGGAAATTGAGAATCAGGGAAGCTAAATAGCTAGACTCCTACAGCCAGGGTGAAAGAGCCAGAATTAGAACCTAGTTCTATCTGACAAGTTCCACTTATCACCCCCACCATGACCTCCCCAAATTTAACTCTCTGACACTAAGTCCTGTGTTTCTAACTCAGCACATGGTCAATCCTTTCCTGACTACATGATCTGTATCCCTGGCTGGTCTGGGATTATGTCTAGACATCTGTACTCACTACAGTGTCTTGCATACGGCAAGCGCTGAATAAGCGCTTGATGATGGAGGTAGGGAACCAGTAAAATAGAGAGAGCCCAGGACTGGAGGCTGGGAGACCTAAGTCACATCCAGTCCCAGCCACGTGCCAGCTTTGAGTTTTAGCTAAACACATCCTTTCTGCTCCATAGTTTCCCCATCTGTGTTTGGGCTGAGTCTTAAATGACACATGCAGATATTCTTTGTTAACTAACATATATTGTGTGCCTGCCTGTACCATGTGCTTTCCACACACTGATGCACTGAATCCCACACAAGATTGAAGGAATCCTTCTAAGTGGACGAAAGAGAAATCTCTTTGAGGTCGATATTTTTTTTATTTGTTTCATGTGAGTCTGAATTCTTTTCAAAGGTGACTCTGTTTTATCTCTGCAGTGGTTTTGCAAGTACCTTAGAATATAAAATCGTGGGGATAGACCTGCCATATGTTAATTCATGCTAAAGTTTCGAGTGTTTGCACTAAAATCTTCTATAACTATTACTTGTTGAACGTTTGTGCTTTTATGTTGGAATTTTAAGAACCTGGGAATAGGCCAAAAATATCTAGGAATTATTTGGTCTTTGGGGATATCTAAAATGAAAATGGAATTGGACTGAAATGTGCCATAATCCAGTTGTTTTTGGATCTTTTATGGCTGGTTCGTGGGGAGCCCAGCTCAGTCAATAGTGTGGGAGCTTCACGACATCAGGGATGCTGCTCTTTTCAGGTGAGAGTTCGTATGTTTTCATGTTTTGGGCCAATCTTGGTGAATAATTTGGGTAAAAATGAGAACATAGAACCCTGATTTTAAAAGTACATACCTGAGGGCCTCTAAGAAATGGGAAGGTGAGCGTGAATAGAGTTTAACAATGGCTCTAGTAAAGGAAAGACAGTGGGAAAAGAAATAGATGGACAGCTGTGGCTTCTTCCACCTTGTACATGGCTGGTAGGAATGTAAATGATCCAGTTTGGTGGTTCCTCAAAAAGTTAATCGTAGAATTACCATGACACCCAGTAGTTCCACTCCTAGGTATGTAGCCAAAAGAATTGAAAATAGAGACTCAGACACTTATACACAATGTTGATTTCAGCATTATCATAATAACCAAAAGGTGGAAACAACACCAGCGTCCATCAACAGATGAATGGATAAACAAAACATGGTATACACATAAGGGAATATTATTCAGCCATAAAAAGTACAAATATTGTATGATTCTACTTATGTGAAATCTCTAGAATAGGCAAATTCATAGAGACAGAAAGTAAATTAGAGGTAGGCAGGAGGAGGGGGAACGGGGAGTTATTGCTTAATGGAACAGAGTTTTGTTCAGGGTGTTGGCAGCATAACATTGTGAATGTAATTAATGCCATTGAACTGTACACTAAAAAATGATTTAAGGGGCAACTTTTATTGTTATACATATTTTACCACAATTTTTTTTAAGTTGGGAATAGAGAGGAAGAAAACCAAAGAAACCCTTATAGATATCTGTGGAGCTGAACTGACTGGAAAATGTTTGGGGGTTCTTGACTGATTTCATTGTTCAACTGCCCGTACATTTGCAATATGTTCATGATATACAAATAACATTAGTGATTAGAGAGTGTCAATTTCTGTCTCGTTAAAGCATTAAAGACTTTCTTTTCCAACTCTCCAAAAAAAAAAATTAAGGTTTGGAGTTCCAGTAGAGAAAACTAGGAGAGGATTTTAAACAAAACCTTCAGCATCTGTATTTGTCTATCTTCACCCTTTGATTTTCATCTTTATTATGCATTCAGAGAGTCTACCTGTGATACTGAAAGCGTGTGTCCCGCATCTGAACTTCAACCTGAGGGCAAATTGCCCCCATCCTCTGCTCCCCACCACTGGAATGTAACATTTGTGAAACTATGCAGTATAGGGGGTGTTTAGTACAAGAAGAGTTGACATTAAAATTAAAGGAGCCAGTGCAGGTGGTCTCTCCTCCCCGCCAGAATACAGACTTTTTTGGATTGTTTCAGTCAGAACTTTACTCTTGGTCCTCCAGAGTGCAATGAAATGAAACAGAAACAAAAAAAGTTTGTCAGACTTTGGGTAACAGAGCGGCGAGAAAGTTTAAATTTAGAGGACATGACATAATGGTTAAAAATACACTGAGGGAGAGCAACGTCTGGAACAATGAGATAAAGTAGGTCAGGGCTGTTCACAGTGGCCAGAGAATGCTGCTCCCGGGCCTGGCAAAGAGCGAGCAGGTGTTGGGTATTGGGGTAGTTGCTATTTTCTGTTGCTTAGAACACAGAATTATAACATTTCAGAGTATCGTTATTCATCCATAATAGTAGCAAAGTAATAAGAAGGAAGGGAGGGAGGGAGGAAAGAAGGAAGGAAATGAGGAAAATCACAAATGGGTTCCTCTCAACAGGGAGATAAAAAATGTAAAAGGTCACTTGGGGAAAGTGGGATAATATTAAATGTAAATTATTGATCAGAGGGAATCTATGGTCTAAGAGGATGGGAAAGTATCAGGGTAGCTAGAAAAACACCAAAACAGTAGTTGGTAAATTCAGGAGAAACTCTGCAGACCACTCAGATCTTGTTGAGGTAGAGAGATGAAACCAGGAGAAAAAACAGGCAGAACTGCGGAATGGTTACTTTTTTTTTTTTTTAATCTCAAGAAGGAAGCCCACTTGGGAAAGACAAAAATCTCCATCAAAGCCACCCGCTAATATTTCACTCCCTGGTGCCCTGGAAATAGAAAGCCCACTTTATACTAATGATATTACAATAAGGAGAAGGACATGTAGAAATGAAGAAACAGTAAATGTGGGGGGGGGGGGTATTCGTTCCCTTTCGCCTCTTTAACAAATTACCGTGAATTTAGTGGCTTAAAACCACACAGATGTATTTATTATCTTGCAGTTCTGGATGTCAGCTGTCTGAAATGGGTTTCACTAGGCTAAAAACAACGTGTTTGCCGGGAAGCGTTCCTTCTAGAGGCTGTAGGAGAGAATCTGTTTTGTTTCCTTGCCTTTTCCGGCTCCTAGAGGCCAACCTCCATCCTTGGCTCATGGCCCCTCCCTCCATCATCAAAGCCAGTAGAACAGCATCTTTACATCTCTCTCTCTTTCTAACTCTGACTTCTCTCATGCCTCCCTCTTCCACTTTTTTTTTTTTTAATTAATTAATTTATTTTATTTTATTTTTTTGGCTGTGTTGGGTCTTCGTTTCTGTGCGAGAGCCTTCTCTAGTTGTGGCAAGCGGGGGCCACTCTTCATCGCGGTGCGTGGGCCTCTCACCGTCGCGGCCTCTCTTGTTCCGGAGCACAGGCTCCAGACGCGCAGGCTCAGTAATTGTGGCTCACGGGCTTAGTTGCTCCGCGGCATGTGGGATCTTCCCAGACCAGGGCTCGAACCCGTGTCCCCTGCATTGGCAGGCAGATTCTCAACCACTGTGCCACCAGGGAAGCCCCCTCTTCCACTTTTTAGGACCCTGTGATTCTATTGGGGCCATCTGGATAATCTTCCTCTTTTAAGGTCACGTGAGTCACGATGTTAATTCCATCTGCGATCTTAATTCCTCTGTGCCATGTAACACAACATATTCAGGTTCTGGGATTAAGACAGGTACCTTTGGGGGAAGCCTTTATTCTGCTTCCCACAGGGGGAACCACACATGTTATAATTAGCACAACCCTACGGAAAGATCTGAAGAGAAGTTTGGAAGGGTCTGTTGCCCCAGACCATAAAAGATACATGAGGAAAGACTCTTGACGTATGGCCAGTGTGAGCCTCCAGCCTAAGGAGAGTTTTACCGTCCAAGTCTTGTCGACCTGTTGTTTCTCCTCCTCGATCTAGCCAGCTTCTGTGTTGAGTAGTAAATCACGTAGCTGTATATCCAAGCCGCGTAACCAGGTTGACTCATCAGCATCGCTGCCCAGAGCAAAGCGCAGATTTCCTCAGTCAAGTCTGGAGAAAATCAGATGTTCACCATCCTGGGGCTCCACGTAGGAGGAAGTGCGGAAGCCCACAGCTTACGTTATTCCCTTGTCCTTACCATCTTCCTGGAAGGTGGGGACCATCCAGAGGTGGGGTGTGGACCAGGAGTCAACAGTAGGCTTTATTATCAGACTCATCCTAAAGATGAAAAAACTAAAGCCTAGAGGTTAAATGAGCTGCCCATCATCCCTTGAAGAGTAAGCAGTGGAATTGGGATGTGGATCCAGATCTGTCTGACCCCCCAAAGCTTAGCTATTCACTCAATAAGTATGGCTGTGCCGTTATATTGGATTATAGGTACACAGATATAAGACCCAGTGTCTACTTTCAATGGATTCAGTTTTAAGGAGACCCTGGCATTTATTCAGTTAGACACGGCTGCATAGGTGTCTGTAGATCAGAAAGCCCAGGAAGCTGTGGGAGCTCACAGGAAGGATGACTAATCCTGCCTTGTTAGTTTTAAGTTTATAAAAAGGGACAGCTAAGCCGAGTCATCAGAATTAGATAGGCATTGCCCTGGTGAAGGGGTCAGTAATGGACAAAACTTGGGAGGCTGGCAGGGCAGCCTCTGTCTGTCTGGGACATTGTCAGTCATAATGGCAGAGACACAGGAGATGATCATGGCAAACCACGTGCGGCTCCAGAAGCTTCTTCCTTGAAGTCACACACATCACTTCTCCTCCACTCATTGGACAGAGAAAGTCACATGGCCAATCCTGATGCAAATGAAGGACCAACAGGGAGGAGCCACACACATAAGCGATTCAGGATGTGACCTGCCTTGCAAAGTGCGCCAGGATTTGGGAACCAGCTCAGTCCTGCATTTATCACAACAACCTAACTCACACAGGATGTGATCTTTCTTTCCCAGAGGCACGAAATCATCACAGGAAGCAAAAACTTGCGTCCCTGACACAGCATCAGATGCACCAATGCCTGGCTGTGGGAGCAGCATCCCGCCCAAGATTTCTTCATCATAAATGAACAAAAACATTCCCCCAAACTCTTTAAACAGATAGAGGAGCTTAATTATAAGAATTTAATTTTCAGAAGCAAAAGCTGCTTTTATACAATTACAGCGAGGCAACTTTTAATTAACTTTGGAAACTTTCTTTTGCTTGGAAAATCCAATTAAAAATACTTAGGGAACTATTAACATAACACAAGATTCAGGAAGGGGGGTAGAAATAATATTGGGAAGGTGTGGAAAAGAGACAGAGGAAAGGTGTCCTTGGGGACTTAGGGCCACCTAAGTTTCCCCAAGCATTCAAAGGTTCCTGTCCCTCTCAAGCTCTCAGGACCATCAAGGAGAGATTTTGCCAACACCAGTGGCTCTGTGGGATTCCTCTAAGCCGTGGGGTCTGGTGAGAGTTCTGTCTTTTCTTTCTTCTACTTTTGGGACTCCCTCATCTCTGATGTAGAGAATAGAGAGGAGGGGGTGAGTGATTAGATTTGAGAGTCAGAAGAAATTCAGAAAGTGATGTGATAGCATAAAACATCAGGGGACAGCGGAGTGGATGCGTATTAGCTTTGCAGCTTATCTGCCCTAGCACGTGCCCAGGGGATGAGAGCGTGGTCTCAGCCACCTTGGCTCTCAGAGCGTGGTCGGCATCACCAGGGAGCTGGTTAGACATAACACCGATTCTTGGGCCCCCGCCTCGGATCTACTGAATCTGAACAGACATTTGAACACAACGCCTGGTTGATTTGTATACACATTAAAGTCTGAGAAGCACTAGAACTTGTCTGGGTGAACCCCAAGTATGATCTGCCAATGACCCGCTTCAGAATTCTTTGAGGAGTCTGCCTAGAGAACGGATCCCCAGGCCCTACCCCAAATCTAGTGAATCAGAATCCTTGGAGGTGGGGCTTAGGGACCGATATTTCAAAGAAGTTCCCCAAGAGTTTGTGGAGCAGTGGCACACGGAAGAATCGAAGCTCGAGATCGGGGAACCTGACCTCCACCTACTGGCTGAGGGAGCCTCTCAACCTTTCTTTCTTTCTCAGTCTCCTCATCTGTGAGATGGAGGGGGCAGTGCCCCCCGCCCTTGCAAGTTCACTGAGCGCCAGCTGAGAGAGTGGCCGGGAAGCTCTACGTAACTGACAGCTGGTGACATAAACACGAGCCTTCTTTGCTGGTGACATCACATCCCGGGCTGGTTCCACGGAACTCGGAGCCAGGTGGAGGTTAGGAGACCGAGATTCTATCCTAGCCCTGCCACTAACTCCCTGCAAGACTTTGGGCAAATCTGGCCACCTCTCTGGTCTCAGTTTCTCAACTTTCTGAACAACCAAGCAGAAAGTTGTCAAATGTGCAGGATCATCGGAGATCTAGGTCATCTCTGAGATTCCCTAGGGCTCTGGAATCTGTCATTTGCATAGAGCTGCCCTTTAGGTGGACCCCACCTTACCAGGTGAAAGCAGAGACAGAAGGGGTCTCCACCAACCCACCAGGGACATCGGGTCGGGAAGGGCGTGGTCCTCTCCATGTTACAGAAATGCGGCTTTCTCAGGAAGTTCCTTCTGAAACTCTTCAGATCAACACAAAAAAGAAAACAAACAAACAAAACTGATTCCCAAGTGGCTCTGCATCCCCCAGCCCACCTTGCCTCGTGCCTGCCCACCAGGGGTTCCAAATATAACTAGCTGACCCAGATTCCTGAACCCAAGGGCCTCCATCAGGGTACGTGTACAGGGCAGAGCTGTCCGGAGGAACTTTAGTGCTGCACTGACCCCCGGTGGAAGTCAGCGGCGGCAGCGACCCCTCCCACCTCGAGCATCCCCTCTCCCCCCTTCCCTCCCATCCCCCCCCCACCGTCCCAACCAGGCCCTCCGGCAGCGGCCCCGGATGTTCTCAGGGAGGGCCATTCACCAGCTGCCACCTCTGAGGCAGAGACAACAGGGCAAACGGGATTGTATCCCGGGGAACCCCCGCCAAGGTCGGACAGAGGACAAAGGGGCGGGGCGTGCCCTCCGCTCCAGCGGTTGTCACCCACCGGCCTAGCTGGGATGCGGCTACACACTTCTCAGTAGCCTCCCAAACCCTGGATTCATCCTGCTCTGGAGAGAAGTCTCTTTCCTACTCAAAAGTCTTCACCAGCTCCTTGTAGCCCACGGGATGAAGTTCAGTCCTCGGTCAGGCTGGCAAGGCTTCCCAGGATCTAGCCCTGACCTGCCTCTCCAGTTTCCTCACCCAGGCTCAGCAAGGCCAGGAGTGTAGGCGTATCCCCGCATCCTGCAGTTTCCCACACCATGCCTCTGCCCGGGCTGTTCCTCCTCCCAAAGGCCTCCCCCTAGCCTCCCTGTGTCCACGCCTCACCCAGACTTGGGAGGCCAGCAGAAGTGCTTCCTCGTCGCCAAGCCTTCCCCGATCACGCCAGCTCCTACAGCAGAAGGTGGCCAGAGACCTGGGTCTGCACACATGGAAGCCACTTCCCCTCTCTGAGCCTCAGTTTTCTCAGGTGTAAAGTGGAGGTAATGACTCCGGTCTCATGTAGCTCCTAGGATAGGCACTAAGATGTAATGAGGTAACGGGAGAGCTTTGGAAAGTGTTAAGAAAGTACCAGGCTTACTTTACGTTACGGAGGTTTGTGCCATGCTTTGTCCTGCATCACACAGAGGTTTTGTCTCACATGCTAGCTCCGAATGATGGAAAGCGACCATCAGAGCCAGTGAGTGGCAGGGTCGAGCCTGGAACCCTGAGGCCCAACTCTGTGTCAGATGCCAGAGACACCCAGATGCCCTCAAAGAGCCTTTGGCTAGTGAAGGAGACAGAGCCATGAGGATGACAGTTCAGCTTGATGAGGACTAGGATAGAGGTAGGTACAGAGTAGGGTCCTTGACCCAGGCTTGGAAGTCAGGGAAGGCTTCCTGGAAGAGGTGGCATCTGAATTGAGACCTGGAAGACCAGTGTGAATTGGCCAGAAGGACCGTGAGAGTGGGTAGGGAAGTGCTACCGGTATGGGCAATGAGGCCGGGGTGGGAGGAATCTTAAGAGTCCAGTGTGGCCGGGCCGAGACTTGGGGGGAAAGGCAGGAGGGGTCAAATCATACAAAGACTCCAAGTGTGAGCGCAGTAGGAGCCTCTGCCAAGTTCCAATCAGGAAGTCAAGTGGTCAGATTACCATCTGAGAAACAGTCCTCTGACTCAGGGTCGGTGGCCATGCCACCAGGGAGCATACCCTGATTTGACAGGTGACTTGGGGGACAGTAATGGGACATCCCAGATGCAGCTTCCCTGTTTCATCCACCTCCTAGACCATTTAGACTTCACTCCTGAGGGTTTTCCTTCCATTTGCAAATTTCTGGGAAGTGTGTGTGTGTGTGAGTGTGTGTGTGTGTTTGTACATGTTTTTCTGCCCGTGTTCATGACTCTGTGCATGTCTGTGTTGGGGTATACTGTGTGTTTGCCTTTCAATGTTTTGGGGTGATTTTGTACATCTCTTTATGGTACACTCTGCTTGACATTCAAATGTGTGGGTTACATTTGCCCACCTGAGGGCGTCCGTGTTGGAATCCATGCACGCAGCAGGAGGTGTACAGTTGGGAGTTCAGTTGTGGGTCCATTATCTACACCACAGGCACCCAAGTAAACTTACTAAAATGCTAATCTGACCCCAATGTCCTCCTCTCATCTTGATTTCTAAGATGGCCCATCCGTGTCTCCACGAGAAACCTGGGAGCAGACAGCGCACAGTGGTTGGTGCTCGTGATCTGGAGTCAGACACCAGGGGTGTGAGTCCCAGCTCACCTCTCACTAGCCGGTGACCTTGGGGAGATGAGATAACTACTCTGTACCTCAGTTTACTCAACCGTCAAATGGGGTTGATGGTCAAGCCCATGACACAGATTCGTCAGCACATGTGCACAGCAGTCAGCTCTTACTCTGAGCCCGAACATGCCAGGCCTTTGTTCATTCATGTGAGTCCATCAGCCTGGCTTGGCCTCCTCCTGTCAAGTCCTACTTTTTCTCCAGCCATTCATCAAATATTCAACTGGCCCATAAGACAAACACTCTGTGAGTCATGAACAAGCTGGGGGTAACTGCCCTCCGAACTCCAGGTGAGGGGAGATGCTGAAGGAAGCAGACAACGCCCGTGCCAGGAAGAGGGAGGGTGGGGGTGTGCAGTGGAGGGCCGGAGGATCAGGGAAGCCTTCCTGGAGGAGGAGGTATCTAAGCCATAACCCAAAACGTAAGGAGGCATTGTCTGAGTGAAGGGAGGAAGGAGAGAGAGCCAAGCAGGGGCACAGGTGAGAAACGGAGGAGCTTAGTTGTGGAAACTGATGGAGGATGGAGCAGAGAAGGTGAGGGGAGGGCTGGGGAGAGAGGACATGGGGAATGCCAGCTGGACCCCAGGGCACAGACATCCTGCTGATGAGAGTGGACTTCCGTGAAGGAAAAGGGAAATGGCGCCCTCAGAGGTGCATTTTAGAAAAATCCAGTCAATGCAAAGAAGAAGATTAGTGGGAGGGGACTAAACCAGACTCAGGAAGATAGGGAGTGTTTCCTGTGGACAAGGCATGGCCCTCAGCACCTTACCTGTTTGTTAACTCATTTCCTTCTCACCAGAAGCGATGGTGGAGGAACTACTGTTATCCCCACTTTCCAGATGAGAAAGCTGAGGCCCAGAGAGTTTAAGTAACTTGTCCAAGGTCACACAGCAGTAAGGATGCAGTGAGTGGAGAAGACTGGCTGGCCTCAAAGAACAGAGAGCACGCCAGGGCCTCAGGGACAGGGCGGCTTGGGACCAGGGTTCCACCTTGCGAGGCTGCGTGTAGGGTCCCAAGAGCCCTGGCTCTGGGACAGCAAGCCCTAGGAAGGCTTTCCTGCTCTAATCATTCAGCTCCACGAGCTCAGACAACTGATGTCTCCTCTCGGCCTCCTCGGCTGCAGAGTGGACATGATGAGACCCATGAGGATGAGCAGAAATTCTACCCTTCAGAGATAATGTTCATGTGAACATTTCGGTGAACATTCGTCCAGATGGTCATGAAATGAAAGTATAAGAAGGGGTAGGCACCCATGAGGGGCCCCCCATCGCCTCCCCTGCAGGGCAGCCTGCCGAGCCCCCACAGGCACACACCCAAACACCAGGCGCTGACAGTGGAGAGCAACTCCCCTGCCCTGCCTTGTTTCTCCCCTCATAAGCTCACATCACTGCCCTCATGGCCCACGTTTAGGAGTCTCACTTTCGTGTGTACCGAGAAGATGCATGGAGGACGCTGTTCATCACAGCAGGAAGGAGCCTCTCCCTAAGACCCAGGAGGAATGGCTCTCTCAGCCTCTCTCAGGAATAGGCTCCTCCTCTATAAATAAGTTGTAGGTGCTCCTTGCCCTCTTTACTTTGGCTGCCGGGGAGCTCAGAGCCATGTATAAATTTGATCATCCAGCCCTATCAGTTTTCTAGGGCTCACTGAGAGGGGACAATATAGAGGGCCTTTCCACAAATGCAGAGGACTCCCCAGTATACATTTGGGGGGACAAACATTCCCTTGGGTATATCTTATGTCACTACATTTATTTACTCCTAGTTCCAATTTCCTTACTCTTTTTCCCCCCCCCAAACAAAAATACATACATACCACTTGAAATTCTACCCTTCAGAGATGATGTTCATGTGAACATTTCGGTGAACATTCTTCCAGATGGTCATGAAATGAAAATATAATTTTATAAAAATGGGATTGTATAATCGACTCAACTACATGGCATGGATAGCTTTTCATGTCAATGACTATAAATCCACATGACATATGGATTATCATGATTTATTTAGCCAGATCCCTATTTCTGTGCATTTAGGTTGTTTCTCATTTTGACAATTACAAAGCAAGCTGCCATGGAATTCCTGGTGCAATTATTTTTCCCATTTCTGCAATATTCTTCTGATGAAAAATTC
This sequence comes from Balaenoptera borealis, assembly GCF_965194805.1. NCBI lineage: Eukaryota > Metazoa > Chordata > Mammalia > Artiodactyla > Balaenopteridae > Balaenoptera > Balaenoptera borealis. The sequence goes on from NC_138865.1 coordinate 108,471,323, forward strand.
TCAGATATACTCTCTTACTTTTGTTTTTAATCTGACAGTATTCTTTGCATTTTGTGATTGGTAAATCTTTGGAGGAACAAGAAGAAAAAAATACTTACAAGATAAAATAAATGATGGCATATTTAACCATTTATCAAAACAATGGAATATTATTTAGCCATAGAAAGGACTGAAGTACTGACACATGCCACAACTTGCAAACGTTATGCTAAGTAACAAAGCCTGTCACCAAAGACCATGTATTGTATGATTCCATTTATATGAAATGCCCACAACAGGAAAATCTATAAAGACAGAACGTAGGTTAGTGGTTACCTAGGGCTGGGAGGGATGGTGGGTTGGAGGGTGACAGCTAAAGGATAATGGGCTTTCTTTAAAGAAGATGAAAATATTTGAAAATTGACAATGGTTGCACAACTTGGTGAATACCATTCAGTTGTACCATTGAATTATACCCTTTAAATGGATAAATTGTATGGTATATATCTCAAAAAAGCTGTTACAAAAACTAAACTATACTAAACTAAACTAAACTAAAATAAAGCAAAATAACTGTGAACAGATCCATAGGAGCCTGAGGGGAGACAAGAGCTCTGTTGGAAGACAGGGGACAAAGGAGCTGCCATCATGGGTCTCCTCGTCCTGGGGAAGAAACCAGGAGGCATGTCTTGGCCCCCAGACCTGAGACCGAGGAAGTGGTGGCGGCTGACTCCCTCTGAGGTTTGGGGGGACACAGGAGACATTCCCAGGCCTGCAGGGCCTCCTGCCACTCCAGCCTGCGTCCCCAACCCCACGTCCCCAAGCAGCTGTCTCCTTCCAGCTATGAAGGCCAGGAAGGCAGGTGGAGACTCCTCAGGCACCCATATCTTCAACGATAGATGGCTCGAAGTTCTCTGATTACAACCACTTTTATCATTTCCCCAGCAAACCTATTCCCCTGAAATTTGCTAATAAAAGCCAAGAAGCAAGAAACTGAAAAGAGGAAGAGAGAAAGTGCCGTCAGAGTTCCAGTAGTCCAGAAGGGAGAGAGGAAGAAGTGGCCCAATTAGGGCCCATTTCTCACCCCCATCTTATTGGGCTGGATCTTTGGGATCATCTCGGCAGGGGGGTCCCCCCAGTGGACTGCAATAATCCCACCACAGCTCCACACCAGCTTCAGCCTCCAAATGCCTGGCAGAGAAATGGGCCACAGAGATTCTGCCATCTGTACTCCAACAGCCAGGGCCCAGGGAGGAGGGCAGTTGGCCACCACAGGCTACCAGGTGGCCCCCAATATCCAGAAATGTCCCTCCTTCCTTGTCACCCTCAGAAAGGCCTTCCCCACATACCAGCCCATCCATTGTGTGGAACATATGCTTAGAGTCAGGCTGGGGCTTACATCCCATTTCCCAGCTCCAGGGCTCTGAGCTAGTGACTTCCTCTCTCTGAGCCTCAGTTTCCTCATCTGTAAAATGGACAGTGACGGCCACAATCTCCCTTTTGCTCATTTCCCTGGGTGTTGTGTTGTAAAGATCAACTGAGCCACCAGACAAGATAAAGGGAATTAGGGCAGCAGTTCCTGAATGCCAGACTGACTGTCCCAAAATCCCTGTGGGTACATGTTAAAATACAGATTCCTGAGTCCCCTTTCAAAAGAGGAATGACTCATTGAATATAGGGTGGGGCCCAGGAATCTGTATCTGGAAAAGCCACTCAGCACTTCTGATGGGTGGCCAGTCATGGAGAACCTCTGCTCTACAAACCAATGTGGCGTGGCCTCTCCGTGAGGGGCAGGGGTCCGACAGTCAGCCCTGGGGAAGCGGCTCTCACCTGGGCCAGTTACTTTTCTGCTCTGAGACTCAGTTTCCTCACCTGGAAAATGGGGAGCCACCTACCTTTCAGGATGTGAAGTACTCAGCATATAATGAGCCTTCGATAAATGGTAGCTGTTATCATTTTTATATTAGTTTATCATTTTTATTATTACTAGATACTATTATCAATCATTCAGATAGCTTAGAACCTAAAAGCCAGCATTTTTTAATGTTATTTACCTACAGTTTTTCTCTAATTTCTTTTTCCATTCAAAAAGTGCAGGCATTCTCAGTAATGCACATTCATTATGAAAATTCAAGACATCTAGAAGTATTAAATCCCACTATTTATAGTTTGGAGCATAATTTTTCAGACATTTCTCTATAAACCAGGATAAACATATGGCTGACATTTCACACACAGACAGAAATGGCATCATACACTGCAAGTTGTCCTGAAACTTGCTTTCTTCTCCACTCAACCATCTATCGTGGACAGCCTTCCACACTGGTATATTGATCTATTGAATTAAGGGACAAAAAGGGTTCCATTACATGGGCGCACCCTGATTTATTTTACTAGGCCCCCTCTGATGGGCATTTAGGTAGTTTCTGATTTCCAACGCTTATAAACAAACCTGCAGTGCCTATCTTTGGACAGTTATCTGTCAGGTAAGCTATCCTGGACAGCCACCATGTACCTGGTGCCAAAGACTTAAAATACATTTGTTTCACTTAAACCTCATCACATCTCTGCCAGATTGGACAGATGAAGAGATTGTGACAGAGTTTCAAGGCCCATGACTCTGCTCCCGTAACTAGCAGTGGCAGGGTGAAGATGGAGGAAGATGGAGCCTGTGGTAAGTTGACTACTTTGCTGGCCCCAAGTTTTGCTGCCTCCCTGGATCCCTCCCCTTTTGTAAGTCCCTCCCACGCTGACTCTGGGCGTGGCCATATCACTTACTTTAGCCAATGAGACAGTAGCAAACCAGATGCAAGCTGAAGCCTGCATGCTTCTGCTTCCTCCCTCAAACACCTGTTCTGCCATGAGAACAAGCCCAGACTAGCTGGCCAGAGAATGAGCAAATATTGGGCTGGCCAAAAAGTTCGTTCAGGTTTTTCTGTAACGTTTTCCACATTACAGAATACATGAAGCATCACATCCAAAGTCATCCTAGACCAGCCAGCCCCCAGCCCACCTGCCAGTTGACCCCAGATATGTGAACAAGCCTGGCCAAGATTAGCCGATCCAGCCCAGATCAGCAGAATAGCATAAGTGACCTGCAGAGTCTTGAAAAATAATAAATAGTTCTTACTTTAAGCCATTATGTTTTGGTATGATTTGTTATGCAGCAATAGCTAACTGATACAGAGCCAAACTCTAATTTACAATCGCTACTATCTCCAACTCCACTGCCTTCATTCGGGTCAAAGCCCTACACATCACCCACATGAAACAGACACTGTGCTGACCGATCTGGAGGTTCAAGACTAAATGAGATATTGCCCTGCCACCAAGGAACTGACAGTCCAGTGAGCAAGAACAACTGAGCAAATGATTACCATTCACAGATAGGATCCTGGGGCTCAGAAGGCGCTTTTGATTTGATCATCATCATACAGTACTTTAGTGACAAAGAGAAACCCCAGGCCTCCTGACCCTAAAGCCAGAGTTCCTGTGGCCCCTCAAACCTTTGAACATCCTTGAATGCCAATACAAACTACATGCCTAGATCCCAGCAACCCCAGAGAGAGCCTGTTTCCAATTTAGTGAGTCAAGTCAAAGCGCTGCAATTTCCTTCTGAGGGTATTAACTGCAAATTTATATTTGAGGCTCTGTGTGCAGTTTTTTATGCATCCTTAAATACCAAAACATAATTACCAATGTCAATACATAATGTTTATTCCTTTCAGAACTGACATTTTAATTTTCCTGAACAGGCGGGAAAAATGATATGCATAAAAATAATGACAAATATTAAAAGTCTCCCAAATAAGGGACCGGATCACCCGCGTAATCCTAAATTTAAATGCATTCACGATCAAAGCCATATTAAAGGTCTGATAAGCCAAATTAAGTTCCATGTAAGCATAATTAATCTTCTTTTTCAATGAAGATATTACAAGGGCGTTAATTTGAATCCCAAAGGCCTTTGAGAAATTGAATTATATAGATAAATCAAATATTTGACCTTTTGCAGATAATTACTATTTTTTAAAAAATTCACAATGCAAATGAACTGCAAGTAAACCTTGGGTGTCACCAAGCCTGCCAAAATGAAGTTCGTTATAAATATTCAGGTATTGCATTCTATTCAGCCCCTCAGCTTTTTATTTCAAATTTGGAAGCGTGAAGCTAGGGGTCTTGGTGTTTATTAACAAATAATTGAATGGAATTGGCCTGCGCTGATTATGTCAAATTTGCAAATTATCTGGTATCATTCATAGGTCATTAAATTTCAAAAGACATAAAGCAATGGTGCCACAGTGATGATCCCGGGGTCGGCATTAAATGAGGCTAATGCTTATCCGGGTACATGACTTGCCATAGGAAAGGCGTTCCTGTCACCCGTTGAGTCAGGTTCCTGGGTCCCCAAGCAAGATGGGAGGAGGGGATCCCCATCAGCACCACGGCCCTTCCCCTTAAGCTGCCTGGTGGCCTCAAAGATTAAGATCGGGGGCCTAGGACCAAATCCTGGTCCTACAGCTCATGGACTGAATGGCACTAGATCATCTCCAGCCTCAGTCTCCTCAACAGTAAATGAGCAGAATCACACCAATGGTCAGGGCCCCTGGGAATATGAAATGCGATCAAAGATTTGGAGTGTTAACACCTGAGACACTTGGAGTTGGTCAGACCTGCATTGGCATCCTGGTGTCAACCCCCATCCCCACTGGTGATCAGATCTCCTGAGTTTCCCAATCTGCAAAATGGGTCTCCAGCACTATCGAGATATCCTGAGGTTCTTGTGAAGATTGTTACAAACGGGCTTACAAGGTGTTTTTCAGAGAGTAAGCGCTCCTTGAGGGTTGACCCTATGTCAGAATGCTAAGTCACTTCCCACGCTCCCAGAAAGTAGCCATGTGCCTCGGCCCCTTCCCCAATTCCGGAACGCACTGTGTCTCTGCGCCCAAAGCGACATTGCTGGAACCCAGAATCTCAAACGATCCCTCCTGAAGACTGTTCCTGCCACTTCTGACAATGATTCCTCTCCACAGAGAAATCCAAACATCCCCTGCTGCTGAGGCCAGCACTACTGAGTGTTGACCTGTGAGCCGTCCTAAGAGCTTCGGGTTGCGATTTCATTTAATCCTCTAGCATTTCTACAAGGAAAGCCTGTGGACATCCCCATCTTACAGATGAGGAAACCGTGACCTGGAGAGCTGAAGGAAGTCCCCGAAGTGGTAGCACTAGGGCTCATACCCACGGTCTGGCTCCAGGGCTCACAGTTTTTACCCCATCGGTACTGCCACCCAACCCAGCCACATGCCATGGCCACCCTGGGCCCAGACTCCCTATCCTTTGTCAGTGGCCTGAATACAAAGATAGGAGCCTACCCCTCACCAAAAGCCAAGGACTTTATGGCCATTAACCCACTCTAGCAGATACCCCAGGGTCCTGGCTGGTCAGGCCTGCAGCTGGAGGGGACCATGATCATATGACACAAAGGTGCTGGCCTGAGGGTCTCCCTGGTCCCCAGCATGGCCAACATTGTAGAATGGTGTCTGCCTCAGTTTCCTTCTAAGACTGAGCTTGGCCCCAGCTAGATGGGACAGAAATGGCCTGAGTTCTATCTAACTAATGCTTCCTTGAGAAAAGCAGATGTGTGACAAGAGATACTGATGTTGAGCTACGATGGGACAGAGCAGAGTGACCTGATTTGCCTGGGGGAATTGATGACTTGGCCTTCAGAGGGGACATTTTGAGTGGGCTTTGAAGGATGCATAAGAGGTCACCAGGTGGAGCAGGGGAGAAAGGGCATTACTAATGGAGAAAACAGCAAGACAAAGAGAGGGAGGTGCATGGAGCACAGGCTGGGGGGTCAAGGCACTCTCTGCCAGCCTTGGCCATCACTCCTCGTGCAATGCTTCCAGCTCCAGACTCCCCTCAGCTCAGAGGGTTGCCACCAGGTGCTCGAACTCATCCTTGGACCCACAGGGGCTGTTAGGATGCAAAGCTGGGCCAGCTCAGAGCCGAGCAGAGGGGTGAGTTCTTCCTATAACACTATCCGCCATCATGTTCCAAGCTCTGCCAGAGGCATCATTCAAAGGCTGTCCAGGAAAAGAGGATATTGACGTATCAAGATCAGGTAAGGAAGCGCCACCAAACCCTTGCCCTTCCCACAGCCCCGGCAAGGCCAGTCCAGAGGCCTCAGCTCCCAGGAAGTGTTAAACAAAGACATTTTCCCTGTCATTATCACACTGGGGTTTTCTATCTCTCTGATTAGAGCAGAATTGAATCTGGCCGGGCAAAATTGAATTTGTACATTTCCCTAATCATACAATCTTCAAACACTGAACATTCTAGTCCCAATTAGTCTGCCCTGATCTGGAAGGAGCAGGGAGACATCCTTATTGACAAAAGGAGAGTTACTGGTGATTGATCCCAAATAAAAGTCAGGGCCTCCCCGGATACCAGGAGGTTACCTCCCCTCCGGGTAGGGGATGGGCCTTGGTGAGGTCCACCTGCAGTGGGCAAGGATTTAGGGCATTTCCTGGGCCTTTCCATATGGCAGAGGTACTTCCACAGGAGATATTTGTTGTGGGTCAAGTAACTTCTTGACCTCGATTGCCTGGCGGGCTCCACAGCCAAGAACAGAACCCACGTTAAACCGCAGGCTGGGCTCAGACCTTCTCCAGGTCCCCCTTTGCTCATCACAGCGGTGGTCCTCCTGCACCAGACACACTTTCTTGGTGATTTAATCTGCCCCTCCAGCTTTAGTTACCATCTCCACCCCAGACCTCTCTCTTGAGCTCCAAACCCAGGGATCCAGTAACCCTCTGGACATCTGGGGATGTCCAAGATGCCTCCAACTCCCCGTGGCCCCAGTGAAGTCAGCATCTTCATTTACTGAGAGCACCAGGCCAATCAGAATGAATGAAACCCCAGGCTGGGCACCGTTCTAAGTGTCTAAATCCATGCATATTTCACTAAGCGCTCTAACGATCCCATAGGGAAGAACTGTTACTAGCCCTATCTGACAGTTGCAGAAACAGTTTGCCTTTCTATATGTAAGATTCTTTGGAAGAACAGAAAATCACTGGGCCATGACTCTGTAGATGCTAGTTTGTTTTCTCAGAGGAAGTCTGAAGCCAGCCTGACTTGTTCATTGCTGGGTCACCTCTTAGGTGTGTCACCTTCTCCTGCCAGGATCCTTGCATGTTAGTGGCTTTGATCTTTTTCCTTGTCATTCAACACACTATCCAGGGTCTGCTCACTGGCTTGGTCAGGAAGGAGGGGACTTTTCTGACCTGCACAGTCTGTCTTTAAATTCTGCCTTGGTGCCAATTGTCTTGCTCTTTCCTCAAGAAGTGCTGTCATATCGATATTGCCCCATCTTTTCTGTGTTTATCCTTTTCTTCTGACTTCTAAGGGAGACTTTTAAGATTGTCCTCCACATCCCTGACTTGATTTTCCATCCAGTCGATTCGGCTGTTGTGATGCTTCCCAGGACATTGTGACGATTCTATCGCCTTTTGGGTCCCTTGTAAATCTTCCTTACCTCATCCATCTCTCTTTATATTTTGTCAAGGTATCTGTTCATCTCAGCTACCTCTCCCTATGACTTTCTGCTCTAATTTCATAAAAACCACCCTCTCCTTGCATTTACATGAGGTTCCTCACAAGATTCTAAAATTTTCTTCTGGATCAAGAGAAAACACTTTTCAGAGATCTCGTCATCCTCTGAATTTTGAACAGTATTCTTATTCAATTATTCAGCAATTGTTTTCCAGAGGTCCCAACCCATTTCTTGAAGAAGAATATAAAAGCATACTCATTTATTCATTGAATATTTCCTAAGCATCTTTATGTCCCAAACACTGCAAAGAATGCTGGAGAGCTCCCTGCTACCCAGTGGTCCAGAGAAACGTGAAATGTGTTTCTCCTTAGCCCAGGGGGAAACTCAACAAGGGCAGGGGACAGGGCTGTCTTCCACTGCTGCCACAAGCCTAGCAGAGCGCCCACGGATGGGTCACTGGATCTGAAAGTACTAATCATTCAGGAGAGGGAAAGGGTGACCCTTGATGTCCTTTCTCAAGTCTGGATTTGGACAAGAAGTCCCCAAGAGATTATTTCATCTCTTTTGTGATGGAGCCAACTTTCTTTCTGAGCCCTTCCTTTGCCTGTTGAAACAGAGACCAACCACAGAGTGGGGAGCCCGGATCCTGCAGTGCGGAAGGGAATCTGAGAGCAGCCGGTTCCAGAGTCGAGCACAGGAGTGACCAAAGCAATAATGGCTAAAAGGCTGACTCCTAACAGCCCTGCTCAGATCCTCACCGCCCAAACCACGCCCCCTCCGCCACACATTCTAAACCACGCCCCCTCCACCACCCTGGGACTTGGTGCTTGCCATTTCAGAACAGAACAGCAGTGGCTTGGGCAAGGCAATCATGAGGAAAGAGAAAGGTTTTGTTATCCACAAGAGAAGTGTTGGGTTTTTTTAAACAGCTGAACAGAGGTTAAATAACTGCGTATATTTGATGTATACAATTTGATGAGTTTGGCAGTATGCATGCACCTGTGATACAACACCACAAGGAAGATAATAAAGAGATCCATCACCTCCAAAAGCCTCCTTGTGTCCCTTTCTTTCTTTGCCTGTTTTTGGTTTTCTGTGGTAAGAACACTTAACATGATATCTAACCTCTTAAATGTTTAAGTGCATGATTCGGTGTTGTTAACTACAGGCACTGTTATTGGTTATTGATCACAGGTATTGTTAACTCCTGTCATACAGGAGATTTCTAGAATTTATTCATCTTGCGTGACTGAAACTGTGTATCAATGGAATAACAGATTCCCCATTTCGCCCTCCCGCAACCCTTGGTAACCACCACTCTATAGCTTGACTATTTTAAATACCTCCTAGAAGTGGAATCATGCAATATTTGTTCCTCTGTGACCGGCTTATTTCACTTAGCATAATGTCCTCGAGGTTCATCCATGACGCAAGTGGCAGGACTTCCTTTCTTTTTTTTTAAGGCTGGATAATATTCCACTTTATGTATACACCACATTTTCTTTTTCCATTCATCTGTCGGTGGACATTTGGGTTATTTCCACATGTTGGCTATTGTGAGTAATGCTGCAATGTACATGAGAGTGCAGATAAAGAGAGAAAGTATTTCTTTAATCTTCCCAGGTCAAAGGGAAGGTCCTGTGGGAGAAATGACAGGGGAAGAAACTCCTTACAAGATTCACAGGAAAGAGCGGGTGCTATATCTCCTATCTGCTCCTTTAAGGAGCAGGTATAATTTAGTAGAAAAAAAGGACAGAACAACATGTGAACCAAGCAAATACACGTGTGCATGTTTGATTATTTCAGAGGTGCACCAATTCTGTGCATCTTAGCGGCATCTACTAAGTAAGGTATATAGGGCTGAAATTCATGATGTCTGAGGCTTGCCACTCAAGTGCAACCCTGGGGGACCAGCCGCTTTACCTGGGAACTTGTTAGAAATGCAAATTCTCAGGCCCCATCACAGATCTACTAAATCAGAATCTGGAATTTAACAAGATCCCCAGGTGATTTCTTAGCACATTAAATATTGAAAAGCACCGATTTAAAAGGAAAATAGCACTGATTTAACAAAGAGAGAGGGAAGAGACAAAAGGGTGAGTGAAGCAAATAGAGACAAATATTGCTAACTGTTGAATCCAGATATGGATATACGAGAGCTCATTGTACTATTCACGGCTTTTGCATTTATCTGAAAATGTCTGAAGTAAAAAAGCAATGCCCTGACGGATTGACAGAGGAAACCATGGTCAGAGACAGCAGCGATTGCCTCAGGAGAGACGCTCCTGGGGCCATGTCACAAATGCAAATAGCCATGCCAGCCCTGGGCACAAGAACATCAGCAGATTATATGTCAAAGGGCTGCATTTGGATGCCGGATGCTGTGGCCTCAAAGAACAGAGAGCACCAAGGCCACGCAGCATAAATGAAAAAGACAGACACGGGACGCCTCCTGGTGAGGTTTCAGCTCTCCTCAGATACAGAGAACATTTCAAAAGCTTCAGAGAGCAAAAACACAGGACCTAGAGATGCTAGCTGCCCGCTGGGTGCTGCAGGCCTGGAAGCCGCAGAGCTGTGCCTCTGTGTGAGCCTCCTATGGCCGCTGTGACGAACCACCCCAAACCCGGAGGCTTAAAACTACACAAGTGTGCTCTCTTACGGTCTGGAGGCCAGCAGTCTGAAATCAGTCTCACAGGCTGGAAAGCAAGGTGTCCGGCTGTGCTCCCTCCAGGGACCCTAGGGAAGAATATATTTCCTTGCCTTGCCTTTTCCAGCTTCTAGAGCTTCTCTCCTCACATTCCTTGGCTCAGGGCCCCTTCCTTCATCTTCAAAGCCAGCAGGTAGCATCTTGCTTCAGTGGCCACGTTGCCTTCTTCCTCTGTAAACAAATCTCCCTCTGCCTCCCTCTTATAAGGACACTTGTGGTTACATTTAAGGCCCCCCTGGATAATCCAGGGCAATCTCCCCATCTCAATATCCTTGATCACATCTGCAAAGTCCTATTTGTCATACAAGGTAATATTCAGGGGTTCTGGGATATTCTGGATATTTTGGGGGGGCCATGAGTCAGCCTGTCACAGCTTTCAGGTTCCAAGGAAAAGTGTTTTTATCCAAGGATTCTATACAAACTATTAAATAGGGGGAGGGCAAAATAAAGGTATTTTATGATTCCCAGGAACTCAGGATTTTACCACTCTGCCCCCAAATTAAAAACATGTATATTAAGATGCTTCTACAACCAAATAACAATATTTTTTAAAATATTTCAACAACAGAGAGACAAACAACCCAATCTAAAAATGCACAAAGGACCTGATACTACCGCAAAGAGGATACACAATGACCAATAAGCACATGGAAAGATGCTCAGCATCACTAGTCATTAGGCAGGTGCAAATCAAAACCAGAGCTACTGTTTACACCAAGAAGGACAGCTAGCATCAAAAACTGGAAAATAACAAGTGGTGGCAAGAGGATGGATAGAGGATGTGGAGAAATTAGAACCTTCGTACATTGCTGGTGGGAATGTAAACTGGTGCAGCCACTGTGGAAAACAGTTTGGCAGTTCATCAATAAGTTAAACATAGAATTATCATATGACCCAGTAATTCCACTCCTAGGTATATACCCAAAAGAACTAAAAGCAGGGACTTGAACAGATACTGTACACAAATGGTCATAGCAGCACTATTCACAATAGCCAAAAGGTGGAAACAACCAAGACGTCCATCAATTTTTGAGTAAATAAACAAAATGTGGTCTATCCATACACCGGAATATCATTCAGTCACAAACAAGGAAGGAAGCAGTGTTACACGCTACAACATAGATGAACCTTGAAAACATTATGTCACGTGAAAGAAGCCAGATGCAAAGAGCCACATATCACACAAGTCCATTTACATTAGATACACGCAGTAGACAAATCCACAAGGAGAGAAAGAAGATTAGTAATTGCCAGGGGCTGATGGGAGAGAGGCATGAGGAATAACTGTTTAATGGGAACAGGGTTTCCTTTTGAAGCAATGGAAGAGTTCTTCTGGAGCTAGATAGTGGTGATGGATGTATAACATGGTGAATGTACTTAGTTGTACACTTTAAAATAATTAAAATAGTAAATTTTATGTTAAACAAACTTAGGAAAGAGAAAAAGAGTAAACATGGGAAACAGTGGCAGTTAAGGATAAGTTAGGATCAAGGAAAGTGCAAACAAAATTACAGGAGAATCCACTGGCCCTGGTGTTTAGAACATTCCTAACAAAGCAGCAAAGCTTTCAAGACATAGGATTACATTCTCTTACCTATAGATCTAATCACATCACTTAGTTCTGCAGTGAATATTTCTGTAGCCTAAAGTGTATAAATGGCATTTTATTGGGTTTAAAATTTTAGAACCAACCTATAGAGAAATCATGAACGACCATTATGGTAACAGAGAGAATGGAAATGTTATGAAGCTTGACCAGGTAAGAATAATTATTTAACAAGAATTGGGGGGTGTGCAGGAGAAGAAGAAAGTATAAGACCACCGACAAAACAATTGAAAGATTTCTTTATTTTTCATAGCAGAGATCAATACTTATAGTTCAAAATGAATAAATCAAGAAATAGAGACTTAGTATGGTATTAAAAGTTACATAGGCAATCTGTAGAAAAATTCAGAATAATACCATAACTACAAAATTCAGTAAAGGAAAGAAGAGGTGAAAGATAGTAAACTGTGCTCAGTTTCTCATTTTTCTTAACAGAGAGGAAATAGATACTGACTAAATGACATAAGTCAAGAAATAGAATTATAATACTTAAAGACTTCAGTTGTTGGTACATATCTGTTTTTGTCTGGTTTCAGATACCTTCTTTCTTTGGCGATTATCCATTTGTGTGGTTAAGGTGGGGCTGACCTATCCTTTTGGCCGTAGGGGTGGTCACATGACTCAGCCTGGCCAATCAGAACCTCCCCTGGGACTTTTTGGTCAGCACTCTTGGGGAAGATACCAGCTCTTAGCCAGGGTTGTCAAGTTTGGGGAATGTGAACCTGGGCTTGTCTGTGTCCATCTTCTTACTACTGGGCATGAGTCCGAGTACAGGCTGAAGCAAATCAGGGCAAATGACATTAGTGAGTCCCTAGATGTGCTGAAGTTTATATCATGTTCCGGTTTCTGTTATCCTACTCAGTGAATTCCCCTTTTGCTTAAAATAAATAAATAAAATGCCCTGGGCAGCCATCTGGCTCATGTGCTGTGCTGATGGGTGGTACTGATCCAAGGAATCTTCTAGGAGGAAGTGGGATTCACTGACATTGAAAAAGAGGTAGAACAAGAACCCATGTGATGACCCTAAGGTGTTACCCATCTGTGCTCCATTCTGCCATCCAGGAGCTGCGCAACTTAGATGCGATTCTTAACCACACTGACCTCAGCTTCCCTGGTACCCAAAGAGAGTGGGGACTATCCCATGGGGTTGTGAAGATGGTTGAAATAACAGATGAAAATATACTTTATAAACCACACCGGGTTTTCTTTTTTATGATGATTGGTTGGGTCCCTGGGTTTGTCAGTTAAACTGGTTCTGTTCTCTGACCACAGACTGAACCCCTAATTCTACCCCAACCACCCCACAAATGTAAGCTATAGTCCCAGGTGGTGAGGGTGAGAGAGCCTGAAGGATTCATTGCAGCCCCTTCTAGCTACTGAGGAGAAAAACCTATCCCAGCAATCATTAAGTCACTCAACTGAAATTGCCATCATTTTCTCCTCCTGCCTCTCCTTCCTCTTTCTACAAGGCATGGCACCCTTCTAGCTAGTTCTTCTTTTAGCTCTACTGTCTTATAAAAATTTTTTTTTTTTTTTTTTTGGTTTTATAAATGCCATCCTCGGACTTCCCTGGTGGCACAGTGCTTAAGAATCCGCCTGCCAATGCAGGGGACACGGATTTGATCCTTGGTCTGGGAAGATCCCACATGCCGAGGAGCAACTAAGCCCATGCTCCACAACTACTGAGCCTGCTCTCTAGAGCCCACGGACCACAGCTACTGAGCCCACGTTCCGCAACTACTGAAGCCCGCGTGCCTAGAGCCCGTGCTCCGCAACAAGAGAAGCCACCACAATGAGAAGTCCGCACACCAAAACAAAGAGTAGCCCCCGCTCGCCGCAACTAGAGAAAGCCCATGCACAGCAACGAAGACCCAACGCAGGCAAAAATAAATAAATTAAATTAATAAACTTAAAGAAAAGAAGAGAATAAAAATAAAAATAAATGCCATCCTCATGAAGTGGCAAAGGGGACTTTTTAAGGTAGCAGGATATAAATTCAGGTGACCTGTGCCTCTGGAGAGACAGTAAGAAAATCCACTGTAATGGCTTTATACTGAGATAGTATCATTTACAAATTATGTAGGGTTAGGTTCCTTTTGTAAACTTTTACGTTTTTTTTTCTTATTCTAAAAATAATATTGTTTACTGTAATTTTTTATTGTAAGTAATATAAGTAATATTGCTTATTGCAGAAAACGTTGAAAGATAAAGAAGGAAATAAAAGTCACCCACAATCCCACAATCCAGATACAAACCTTGTTAACATTTTGGTGGCTTTTCTTCCATGCTGTTTTACTAACACCTCTGAAATCATGTCATATATTGCACCCTGCTTTTTCCATTCAACACTATATTGTGTGTATCCTCACTTCATTAAAAATTCTTAAAAAAAATTTTTTTCCCAGCGTAATACTCCAGGGTACCAAAATCTGTTTGATCAAGCTCCTATTATTGAATATTTTAGATCTTCTAGTTGTTCACTACTGATCTCTCAGCCTAACATTTTTTTATCTGTTCATTTGTATGTGTTGTCATAATTGATGGGCTTAGCCTTGCAGCTCCCTTGGTTTCCGGTACCACATCCGTGATGCTAGGCAGCGGGTCCTGAGGGATGCCACCACCACCTATACACAGGGACAGTCCCCTTCCCCAAAGGGCAGCGTTACTTCACAGGCCCTCCCTTGCTTCTGATCCTCACCCAGGGCCACGCCAGAGCTCCCTGACCGAGCTCCCATGTTTGTATCTCCGGAAACAGAAGTTCTCAGCCAAGTCCTTCTAGAAGGCTCTGCGCTCCTTATGTGAATAAGCCCCTCCCTCTCAGCCCCCCAGCCCCAGAAGGTGAATGTGAAGTTTTCTAAACCCCCAAAATAAACGGTTGCCTTCCACCCTAACCCCTGAGAATCAGGTGTCTACTGACCTTGCATCTGTATAACTAAGGTCCCCCATCTGTCCCATCTGCAAGGGGAGGGGGCACGAGAGGAGATTAGAGGCCAGAGAGGACCCACCAGAGAGATCCTGGAGCCAGTGTCCATCCTCCAAGCCAGGAAGTGGAGCTCATGTCGGAGAAGGGATGGCATTGCTCCACATTCACGACTTCTCATCGGGTGCCCCCGTCCATCTGGACTTATTCATTACCTCTCATTATGCCAGGGTCTGGGCTAGGGAAGGGGAGGCCTGGGGTCTCGCTGCAGCTCTACCACGAACATCCTGTGTTAGTGGCATGACCTCCAGACAGTCACTTTCTAGCAGCTCCCAGAGGCCATGCTGTTTCTCCTCCTAATTATCGAGGACTCATTTAGAAGGCGCCTCCTCCCTCCTCCGTGTCCTCCCAGCCTCCCTCCCTCCCCAATACCAGCCCCCATGTAGCCCGTGTTATGAAGAGGGTACCATCTGACTGTGAGTTCAGCGAGGGCAAGGGCTCTGTCCAATTCCAAGTGGGCACTCAGCACTCGACCCCAGGCCCGGCCCCAGCACACAGAGGGTACTCAGTGCCAAGGGCCCACATGCCTGCCCGAGGCATGATGGGGGAGGGAGCCCCACCGTCACTCCCCCCGGGGCCACCACTCCAATGGTCAGAGCAGTACATTCAGGAGTCAGTCTTGGGGTCCCAGACACTGGTCCCTAGAAGTGGCCTCCCTGTGATGGGCCCTCAGCCCCCAGCATTGCCTTGAGACGGCCCCCAGGGAGTTTCAGGTCCTATGAAGGAGCAATTTGTACTCAGGCTGTTCATGAATCCCTGAACAGAGGAATTAATTACTGTCTGTCAAAATTAGACTTCTCCCTTCCTTCGAGATGCATCTTCTTTTTATTCTTAATTAATTTTTAAAATTACGAAGTCAGTGCGGTCTAATTTATTTTACTTTTAGCATTATTTCTCTGATAAGCAATTTCGTTTTATGCCAGGCACTCGCCTCGGCACCAGTCTGTCACATCGGCTCTCCCTTCCTGGGGCTGTGTCAGACCCGAAAGCCCAAGAACCAGGGGCCTCAGATGTGTTGCTCCCTTCCTGGGCCTCAGTTTCCCTGCTGAGAGATGAACACATTCCACTAATCCACTCCTGAGGGCCCCTGCCTGCCTCGCTGTCTGTGGTTCCATGAGCTCATCCCAGGATCGATGGAAGGGGTGATACTGAGGCGCTGGCCTTGTAAACGCACAGCCCTCAAGAGTTTATGATATGCTTCCCCGTGCATGTCTCACTGACCCTACAAAAACCCTCTGAAGCAGGGCCTGTCATCCCATTTTACGGGTGAGGAAACTGATGCCCAAAGAGGAGGCATTACTTGGACATGCTGGAAAAAAGGATTTCAATCCAGGCCCCGACTCCAAATCTGACAACTCTTCCACTTCATCCTGAAACCTAAATGCTGATGGTTATAAATTTCCACTTGAAGACCTGTGATTGAGACCCAGATGCTGACAGGACAGGTCCTGCAGGATTCCAGTCTTAGTCTGCCCCTTAACCCTTCTCCCTTCTTCTGGTAAACTCATCCTCTTGTTTGGGGGTCTGCTCCCCGATCCGACCTCCCCACCCCACATGCTAGCCAGGAACCCAAATGAGAGGAGCTCGCCTCATCTGGGACCCTCCTCTCAACCACGGGGACTGCTCACAGGATGACCCCATGACTCAATTCAAGCCAATCAGGGGCTTCCCTGGGATTTTTCTCACCACAGCTGCAGAGGGAGAGTGTTTTCCTCTCAGGTTATGAAGCTGAAGCTGAGAGCGGCTGCGGCCGTGTCCCCCACCTCCAGCCCACCCAGGAGGGAGGGGGTCAGCCACAGAGATAAGGTGACGCTAAGTTGTGTGAGTCCCTGGTTCCAGCTCTTCCCCAGGCGGGCTCCACCCGTGGCCTCCCAGCCAGGCACACAGACGATAAACCTCCTTTGTGGTCTAAATTGGTCTGAATGGGGTTTCTGTCACTTGCTGCCCTAGGGGGTCTGACAGGCATAGATTGGCTTGTAGAGCTGGAAGAAAATAGGAGCCCAGCCTGATGTGTCCAGGAACTGCCTCTAGTCAGTGACGCCAAACACCGTGGGCTAAGGGGCTAAAAGTGGATGTTCTGAAACCCAGGAATGTCCCTGCCTGCTTGTCCCTTCCCCCTTCCGGAGGAGGAAGCCACGAGTAGGAGGCTGCTATGCCAGGCCCTCCAGGCTCCAGCCCACACTTCCTCCAGCTCACCTCCCACCCCAGTATCTGTCACACACAGCCTCACCTCATCACGTATCCACAGCAGCGTGGGGACCAGATCTTGCCACACTTCTGCACATTGGTTCCCTCAGCCAGGCCCTCCTACCACCACCCACCTACTCATCTCAGACCACACCTCCACCAGAAGGCCTTCTGGGAGGCTGGAAGATTCAGGCCTATCTTGTTAAAAAGCTCAGGATGTGCTCGAACAAACTGAATTGTGATTTGAGAAGTTTCTTATAGTCTAGGTAGCAAGAACTACATAGATAATTATAACTGGGGAACACAGATGACCTGACATGGCTATATGGTGATCAGGGGATAAATGGGTGGAATAAGCCAGGGGAATCTCAGAGGCTGTGATTGAGCCGGGACTGGGGACACGTGTCTACATGTGTCACGCTGGCCTAGTGCGGAGCGTGACCACAGGCCCCAGAGGGCCGCTGTAGCAAGATACCACCAACTGGGTGGCTTAAAACAGCAGAAATGTCTCCTCTCACAATTCTGGAGGTTAGATGTCCAAAATCAAGGCATCATCCGGGCCAGGCTCCCTACGAGGCTCTGGGTAGAATCCTTGCCTGCCGTCCGTTCTGTTTCTGGTGTGGCCGGCAATCCTCGGCCTTCCTTACTCGCAGCTGCCTCACTCCAGCCTCTGCCTCTGTTGTCGTCACATGGCTTTCTCTGTGTGTCACTGTGTCTTCACTTGGTGTTTCCCCCCATGTCTCTCTCACCTCTTCTTTTAAGGACACCAGTTTCCTTGCGTTAAGGGCCTACCCCCCTCCAGTATGACCTCATCTTAGTTACATCTGCAACGACTCTGTTTCCACTAAGGTCACATTCTGAGATACTGGGGGTTAGGACATCAAAGTATCTTTCTGGGGGGGGACACAGCTCCACCCATACCAGAGGCCACACCCCCCAGGGACACGCTGTGTGACCTTGGTTGTGCCCATTCCCTCTCTGGGCCTCAGCCTGTCCTCCTGTAAGACAGGGGCTGGCACATCACCCCTCCGGTGCTGCATGTGTTTCTCCAAGTCCTTTTTTTTTTTTTTTTTTTTTTGACATCTTTATTGGAGTATAATTGCTTTACAATGGTGTGTTAGTTTCTGCTGTATAACAAAGTGAATCAGTTATACATATACATATGTTCCCATATCTCTTCCCTCTTGCATCTCCCTCCCTCCCACCCTCCCTATCCCACCCCTCTAGGTGGTCACAAAGCACCCGAGCTGATCTCCTTCCTTTTGAAGAATCTGTTCCCCTCCCCTCACTGCACCGCCTCTGATCTCCGGCAAGGCGGCATGGGGAAAAGAGCTCAGATGACTCCAAACTGTATCTTCACCATAAAACAAATATCATGAAAGCCTTTTGATGTCACCCTGATGGAGTGCAGAAAACCCCCTTCAACCCCCCCACCCCACCTTTGCGCTTTTAATTGCATCCTTTTTGCTGTTTTTTTCTTCTCCTTTACAACTTGTGTTTGCTTTCATGTTACGCATTATTTATTTAGTTGCTTGTCAATTAGTGTCTATTCTCCGAATGACAAGCACATTAGCAGCTGCAGAGATTAGAATTAAAATTTGCAGCCCAGTTGGTGCTACCAAAGCCATGCCTACCCAACTGAGAGGACAGCACCTCTTTGTCATTTCAAAAGATGACCTTCTCCTTCTCCCTGTTCCTGGCTCCTGATTTAATTCCAACTGACTGCTCCATGGTCACTGCACGGTGATGGCTTTGAGATGGAACTTTTTCAGATGCACAAAGGAAGATGCAGACTCCTGTTAACAGCGGCCTTTGATGACAGTTAGTGTAAAGAAGGAGTCGCTGGATTTGAATAACGGGCTCCGATGGCCTGTTAAGGGTTCTAAATCAGCCAGCCCAACGTGCCACACCCCTGGTCCACAGTTCAGCCGACATTCCTGACATGGCAGCGTGACCAGCTCCTTGATTCACTGGGTCTGTGACCCTGAGCAAGTGAATTAACCCCACAGATCCGTCAGGGCAGCCTGCACAGGGCAGGGAGGAGTGTGACGGGGAGGAGGCCGTCTTAACTCGTGCCCTTTAGGGATTCCTGCATCTCCCCACAGACCCACCACAGCTCAGCCCCTAGGGCTGGGCCCCCCACCTGGATAGTTAGCAAGTGCCCATGACTGAGTGTTGAGAAGGGGTCTGAGCACCAGTGAGAGGACGTGAGTGCCAATCCCAGCTTTGCCCAGTTTGGGGTATGGTCTCCGGCAAGCACTTCCCCATCTGGACAAAGAAGGCGTGGGGCCACTGGTTTGCAAAAGGGGGTCCCCTGGAGCCCCAGTATTTTGTGGAGAGG
This sequence comes from Balaenoptera borealis, assembly GCF_965194805.1. Lineage (NCBI taxonomy): Eukaryota > Metazoa > Chordata > Mammalia > Artiodactyla > Balaenopteridae > Balaenoptera > Balaenoptera borealis. Next base: position 108,490,678 of record NC_138865.1, read on the forward strand.
CCTCAGAGAGGGGCGTGGAGGGGTAGCAGGCTCCCAAAGTGGTCAAGACCCAGGGTAGCCCATCCTGGCTTCCTGCAGAGCTGACCCCTCGGTCTGCTTGTATATGAGATTCTTTCAGAAGAAGGGGTTCCAATTCCCCCAAAAGGTATTTGGGGACCACGGGCAGGACGATGGCTGGGACGGGAGATGCTGGCGTTGCCAGGTCTGGATCTTGCATGAATCGCCTCATCCCTCAAGGATCCACCCTCCCCATCTGTCTAAAGTAGGGTTGGACCAAAGGACCCCAAAGTGTCCTCCCAACTCGGAAGCTCGGGTATCCTGCTTTCACGCCGGCAGAACCATCGTGAAGGAAGCGTGGGAACCGGGTGAAGACGGACAATTATCACCACCCAATATAACACTCTAATGGCAGAATCTTTTATATTAGAATAGATATTATGGAGCACAGTTCCATCAAATGAGTATAATAGACTTGTTTTATATTACAATGCACACTGTAATTACACATTTCAATAATTCCTTCAATGTGTTACATAGAAGCGTTCTGAAGTAATGGAGCCCTGGAACCACATATAATAAATCACCTAAGGGGAGGACGCCGTGGGTGGTAACAGGGTGACAAAGAGGCCTCCTAGCCGGCCGGGAGAGCCATCATCTTCTCAGCCCAGGGCCGCTTGGCTGTGACTCTGCTCTCCGGAGGCTCTTCAGAGGAGGCCCTTTGTCCAAGCAGCTGCCCATGTAGGCAGGAATCCCCTCTCTGACATCCCCACTGGCACTTCACACCACACCTCTAGGGACCATGGGGAGCTCACCCCCAGGCTACCTATTGGAAGGGCCCTGTGATTAAGAAATTACACTACTGCATGCATATGGCACACAATCTCTAAATTCATATGATCATATCTATACTGATTATTTAAAGCATTATAGTAGATTCCTATTGCTGCTATAACAAAGCACAACAAACTTAGTGGCTTAAGACAAATTTATTCTCTTATGGTTCTATAGATCAGGAGTCTGACATGGGTCCAACTGGGCTAAAATCAAGGAGTTGGCAGGACTGTGCCCCTTGCTGGAGTTTCTAGGAGCACATCTGCTTCCTTGCCTTTTCCAGCTCCTCCATGTCGCCTGCACTCCTTGACTCGTGGCCGCTTTCCTCCACCTTCAAAGCCAGCCACTCTCTGACCCCTTTTCTGTTGTCACGTCTCTCTGACCGTGGCTGGGAACGGTTCTCCTCTTTTAAGGACTCGTGTAATTAGCGTGTCCCACCTGGATAATCCAGGATAACCTCCCCAGCTCAAGGTTTTTAACATTAAGCACATCTGTAAATTCCCTTTTGCCATGTAATGTAAATATTCACAAGTTCTGGGGATTAGAGATTGGACATCTCTGGGGGACACTGTTCTGCCTACCACAGGTGTTATTTTATTATTACAATACCAAACAGACTGTGAGTTCCTCCTCATCTGTAAAAGGACATGACAGTTTGTAGGATTAAGTGCGACAATATATGTGTAGAGCATGGCATATACATGCTTGATGAATGGAACACAACTTCAATGAACCAGGGTGAAAGTATCAATGAGATAATCTACTTTGTCAATATCCCTCCAAAAGCAAGTCATGGGAAATGATCTCAGGGCTCTCAGTGCAGTATGGCAAGTCATGGACAGAGTAAGACTATTCACCTCCCTTGTTTGGACTCTATACCTCTATTAATGCAGCCAAGGTATCATTAGCATTTGAGGTCCCTTATTCTTCAGTCTCAGTTAACTTAGCTGATTGTAGTCAATTAAAACCCTAAATCTGTCTCCGGTTCCAAGGGGCAAATAAGATCATGCCCATTTTAAAGGGGGATAAACTGAGGCTTAAAGAGGGAGACCCAGAGGTGACGGCTGAGATGAGTCTTTAAGGATGAGTGTAGTGAGTCAGGCTGAGGATGTGGGAGATACATGTGCAAAGTCCAGAGCTGCAGAGAACAGATGGTGCCTTCAGGGCCTATGAGGAGTATGGCAAGTCTGGCCCTCATGGGTGGGAGTGGAGTTAACATCCAAAGATACTGGAGAGGAAGGCCAGGGTCCGACCGGGGAGAGCTTGCATGCCGAGGAGGAAGGGGCACTCGGTCTTGGAAGGGTGTGTGCAAGCAGGGAGTGAAATGATAGGGCTTGTGATTGACAAGCTCACCTGGGCTGTGCACAGAGACCGGACGGGACAGGCAGGGGCAGGAGACAGGGAGACCCGTGAGGACCCAGGCCAGTAAGGAGGAGGCGGATGGAGAGGAGAGGATGGAGGCTGGGTGGGCTGGTGAGAGGACATCCTTCTGGGGAGACTGAAGTATCTAGGGGGTCAAGGGAGCTGATCTCAAAGACAGGGAGCCCCCAAGGGAGGAAGCGATTTGGGGGGAAAGGGATGCATATTACCCCCACCTTAAAGATGAGAAACTGAGGCCGGGTGCGTTCAGACCCCTCCCCGAGGTCAGCTGGTAGTCATGGGGCTGAATCCCGGGTCCTTCCTACACAACTGCTTGGTCCTGCCGTCCTCGGGTCACCAGGTCACTCTAGGGCGACATGCAGAGTCGGCGGATGAAACAAGAGTCCCAGCTGGTCCCCGGGAGGCCACCTCCAGGCGGGTCTCCTCCTCACTGCCCCTGCACCAGGCTTCCTGCAGCAGCAGCAAGAAGAGAGCGGGATCCCGTGTCCCCAGAGCCGTGGCTCCCCCGCCTGGAGATGATCTGAGTCCCCCACCAGCCTTACTTCCAGCTTTTCTCTTCCTGCCTGTCCCCCTTTCCCTGGGCTTTCTCCCTCCTCTCACTGCAACAATCACCACTGGTTCCCCAAGACCACAGAATAAAAGGCCCCAACTCTGGGCATCCTGTGTACAACTTCACGCTTCACACCCTCGCCTCAAGTCACCACCACGGGTCTCCTGGTGGCCTCTGTGCCCTTGCACAGGCTGTTCCCTCTGCCTGGAGCGCCCCTTCCCTACACCTCGCCCCGTAACACTCTGCCTACTTTGAAGGACACAGGCGGCGTGAACACCCTCCCCACTGCGGAGCCAGACCCAGACTTCTCTCCCTCACCCTCACCCCTGGCACACATGCACGCACAGCCCCCGACATCCGTGCCCACACACAGCTCCCCAAGTCCTCCTAAGAGTCTCGAATCCACCTCGCCATCCTGTGCCTGGCCCTGGCCTGGATCCTCCCAGCAGCTTCACCTCATCCCCCGACTGCCCCCCCACGCTGTCCCTTCCCTGCCAGCTTGGCCTTTGCCCTGACACCCTCCCGGGAGCCCTGCTGCTCCCAGGATGCCCGCCTGCCTGGGGCTGCTGGCACCTGAGGCCTCGTCAACCTCTCCAAGCCGTCTGTCCCCACAGGTTCCCAGCCGGCCTTCGCCACTCGCCCACAGCACACAGGGCATCTTCCCTGCCCACCTGCAAGGCCTTTTTCCAGGTGCCCCTGTTGTTATCATTTACATGACGTAACATAACGGGATGCTGGCCTCTCACCCACCAGCTCTGGGCGAAGGTGAGTGACGGAAGATGGTGAATTTGATTAAAAACAAATGTCTCTGAAACCCTTCCTATGCTGAGAGTCCAGCCCCGACCCCCTGAGAAATGGTCTTGCCTGCAGGCAGAGGCCACGGCATCAGCTAGGTTCTCTGAATACTCTAGGGGGAGAATATGAGGGGACCCTGAATTACCAGAAACACCAGTGTCATCAAAATAAAGTGACCCTTGCCAAGAGAACCATGGTGAAATGGAAGCCAAAATCAGTTTGCCCATTTTGCAGAGAAGAAAACTGAGGCTCCAAGAGGGGAAGAAAAAGAGAAGAAAAGAAAAGAAAACACACACACTCAGGCTTCCAACCATTGGCTTCTGCAGCCAAAGAGCCTCAGGATCTGGTTCCCCGTGTCTGTGACCCCCCGACCCCGCCGTCATTTTGGAGCCAGGACGGCCATTTCTCTTTCTTCCCTGCTGTCTGCCGTCACCGGCATCCAGCGCCACAAATGAGCTGGGGCCATACGTTGTTCTGTTTGGAAGAAGAAAATAGCATTAATACAAACAGAAGATCTTTTAAAAGCTGAAAACCTGTAATTATGCTCTCATGTGAATGCCTGTTAAAAACGACGTGATTCCGGCATTTGAGAGAGGAGCGTGTGGGAAGGCGGCCGGTGAAAACACTGTGTGGTTTTATTAACATCGTGATCCAGTAGGAGAGGGGCTCACCAGGCCCAGTGCTGCCCTCTGGGGTCAGGTGGGGGTAACCGCTTCTCCAAGGATGGGGTCAAAATGAATGAGCTGGAGGGGCCCTGGGAAACCTGGACGGAGGCTAGAGGGGTGAGCTAGCTAGAGGTGGCTCCAGCTCCCCGTCTCCTGTTCAGGATGGAGAGGCTGAGGCCAAGCCTGGGACAGGGCGGGCTTTGCAACTGGAGGCAGGAACCTTCTGGACACCCTGCCAGCGAGGATCACACCCCAGCCCACCTGAGCCACCTTGCACTTACCATACTCAACAGTGCTTGCACGTAGCACAGTGGTGGGGACCCGGGCTCTGCAGCCTGCTGGCCTCCGTCTGAATCCAGCTCCACGGCCAACTGGCCGTGTGATCTTGGGCGGGTCACTCTGTGTCCCAGTCAGTCCTTTATCTGAGAAAAGCAGCATCTCCCCCATAGGGTTTCACATGATGGCCTGTGATATTACAATGCCTGCCCAGCTCACAGGAGCCCCTGAACAAGCCTTCCCTATTGGCCTCATTACTTGTCTGTTCTCCCCATCAATCTGAGTCCTTCCAGAAGGCGGTGGGAGAAGTTTTGGTAATGTCTGGTGAGTGAATATATTTGCTGGCCTGTGGCTGGCACTGGGGCCAGAGTGGTGAGCAATCACACGGGGTCTGTGCCTTCATGCCCTCCCAGCTAGTGACGGGGGGAGGGGGGCATAAGCCCCCCAAAATCACACTCACACAATCCAAAGCCACAACTGTGGCCAAGTGCCAGTGAGAGGGAATCATCATATGTGAGAGTGAATGATAGGGGCTCCTGATTGGAAAAAATCCTCTGACTAGGCTCTGAGGCAACTAGCAAGAGAAACAAGAGAAGCCAGGGAAGTGGACGGGAGCGTGCTAGGCAGGGGGCAGCATGTGCAAAGGCCCTGTGGCTGGAGAGAGGAACGCCCTATGAAACTGGAGCATGCGGAGCTGAGAGGGCAGGCGGCTGGTGGGGAAGGAGGAATGGGCAGGGCTCAGCACACCCGGGGCCTGCAGGCGATGCTAAGTGCAATGGGAAGCATTCAACATTTTAAACCAAGAAGGTAATAGGATCAGCTTTACACTTTGAGCTCTAGCTATGGGTGGGGACATTTGCAGAGGGTAGGGGTGGATGTGGGGAGGCCAGCTGGGAAGCCAGAGGGTAGGGGTGGACATGGGGAGGCCAGCTGGGAAGCCATTGCAGCAAGTGGTCCAGGTGAGAGACGATGGTCCAAGATGGACCATCTGGAGATGAGTGAGGAATGGCCTTGAGAGGTAGAGTGGATAGTGAGGCCATGGTCGTGGACGAGACACAGCGGGTGAGGGAGAAGGAGGTGTCGAGGATGCCTCCAGCACGTGCTGCTGGCCAGAGGCAGGACCTTCACGGAGATGAACGAACAAGCAAACCCCAGTGATGTGGCCAATGTCCGGGCCTCCCAGCCGTTATAAATCTTTATCCCTCCCCATCATCATCTTGCAGATGAGGGAATGGAAGCAGGTTCTATTAGGAGCCCCAAGGGCCACAGCAAGACCCTGGGCCTCTGGACCCGCCCACATCCACCCCACCTGGCGCCCAGCAGAGTGAGCTGGGAAGGCCCCAACTGCGGCAAGAGGTAAACACGACTGGCCCCGAAGGCAGCGTCCTGGGCTTCTCTGGAGACGGGATGAGTAATTCTGATAATTGAATTTTTGAGTTAGACTTAAAATATGGCCAAGATTGAAGAGGCAATTTGGCAGGGTCGGGAGCCCCCAGGCAGGTTTCTCTGCTCCACACTGCGGAGAACTTATTAACAAGATCACTCTTCCTCCCTTCCACAGCACCATTTACAAGCAGTTCTCAGGGCTGCTGTGGCGAAGAATTCAATTGTGTGTCTCTGGGCTCCAGCTCTGGTCACCCAAAGATGTCTTGGTGGAAAGGGCAGAGGGAGAATACTTGGGTTGTAACGCAGGGAAGGGCTGCAGGTTTTGGAAGAGACGGCATTTCAGGGAGACCCTGTATAATTCAGAGGACAGGATCATTTCGAGAACAGGTTTCAACAGACTCGGGCTCAGATTCTGGCTCCAGCACGTGCTCAGGTGACGACGCTCCACCCCTCAGTTTCTCACTTGTAAAATGGGCAGGTGGTACAGATAAACGAGACGATGCCCAGTGTGGCTACCGCTAATCAGGTGGGTGCCAGCCTGTGGGGGGCGAGCGGGCCCACAGGCAGAGGGCTGGTGCCTCTGTCCCCCCTTCCTTCTCGCTGGGTATTTAGCCCCTGCAGCTGCTTCCCTCAGGTGCAGCTCCTCAGGCACATGTGGTGGTTAATTTCACCAAGGGGGAAATTGATGGGGGTTCTGATTAGGCCTTCAGAGCCTCCAGAATTCAGCTGCTGGTAAAATTAACTCACCAGGGACAATGGAACTTTCCCGGAGGTCCAAATTGTCTTTATTTGTGGAGTTTGTTCTTGGCCCTAATCCAGCCCAGACACATCGGGCTACTCCTCCACCTCCCAGAGGAAGGCGGGCCTTCACTAGCCCAAGGTTGGGAATATTTTACACGATTCCAAACCGGGGGATAAAAATACACTTTGCTTTGGATTACTGTGTTCCTGAAAAGCTGTGGGTGACTAAAGCAAATGGCCAGCTGGATTCCCAGAAGCCCCTTCTCTCAGGCATCCTGGGTTTACCACCCAATGGGCAGGGGATGAACCATGATCCCCCCTCACAGCCTTTCCATCTCCCACAGGCCAACCACGTGCCAGGCAATATACTCAGAACTAGCAATGAAGCAGGCACTAACTGTGGGTGCATCTGAATCGGGGTCTGGCTTCCAAGGCTAGCCTGAGCTCTAACCACTGTACTACACCACCTAACCCCCAACTCCAGCCCTACCCCCCACTTACACTCCTGTGTTTTTGCACATCAACCATGGGAACTTAAAACAGAAGAAGAGTCACTGATTTTTGGAAAGGCTCTTATTGTTCAGCTATTTCCAAATTACACAGGTTCACCCTGTGTGAGCAGGTCTGGGCTGAAATGTAACCCCCATTTTCCAGGTGTAGAGACTTGTAACAGAAGCGTCCCACTCGGGTCTAGATCCCGGCCTCCCGCTGCCTCCGCAGCACCATGCTGAGCCATCTCGGCCGCAGCTCGGAGACTCCCTTGAGGAACTCAACGGTGTTGACTTCTAGAAAAAGGAGCTGCCACAGTACTTTATATCTAAATCTGAGTTTTCCCACACTGGAATGTATTGAGGTACACGTATCCACGTATTTCTCACGACAAGAACTCAGATGACAGGAACCCAAGCGGAGAAGGTCCTTACTGGCCACGTACCCGCCCATCACTTGATGGGTAAGAGGAGAAGAGGTGCGGCCCTGGGATGAGAGGCCCAGGCCGACTCCCAGCCCGGGCTTCTGCTCCCCTACTCCCCCCGCCTCCAGCTGATGCAATCACGTCACCTCCGGTCACCGTCGTGTCTCGGGAGCTGCAGGGGCAGCAGCGCACAGCAGGTCGGGGTTTGGAAGGACAGGCGGGATCAGGGCCCGGCCCCACCACTCGTAAGCTAAGGGCCTTGGACGGGTCACTCGGCTGTCCTGTGGACACGGGAGTGGTCCCGACCTCCCCAGAGTCCCCACCTCCAGGGAGGTCACGGTGGGGGAGCCCACAGACCGTGCCGGACTGAGCGACGGAGCCACGCCACTCCGCATCCCCACGGTGGGGGGCGGATTCCTGAAGGACCACTCGAAGCCGCCCAGGCAAGGAAATGGTGGGAGAGCATTCCAGAGAGAGAGCATCCCGGGCCGGGGCTGGGACGCTCCCAGGAGCTGACGTCAGCGCAGCCTGCCTGGAACGCGGAGGCGGGGGGGCGAGGCGGGGAGCCGGAGGTGCCGCAGGAGCGGACCTGGGCCCCGGCAGACTTGTTAGGGGTGAGGGCGGGGCGGCACGGTGGTCAGACCCGGGCTTTCTCTCTACACCTTGTCTGCTGCAGGGCCAAGGAGGGACCAGGTGGAAAAGGAAAAGGAACCACAGAAAGGAGCCTGTGGACGGGGACAGAGGTAAAGGGAGCAGAGACGAGGCTCTCCAAGCGGTCCGAGCAGAGGGGGGACAAGGGAGCGAGCAGGCTGACGGACAGGAGGCGGTGGACGGAGGGCAGAACGTCAGCATGAGTGACGCACAGGGAGAGCAAACCAGGCTGGATGCAGAAAGGCCCAGGACGAGGGCAGGAACAGGGACAGAGAGGAGACCCAGTCGGGATTCAAAACGCTCCCAGCTGTGGGCTGACAAACGAGGCCCAGCTGCCCGGCTGCTCAGTGGCTCCGAGGTGGGGGACACGGGGCCGCGAGGCAGAGAGAGCAGAGCTGGGCGCGCAGCGTCGCGTCAGAGCATGGCCGGGGAGACCCCCCTCGGGCAGTGCCTCCTGGGGTGCCCTGGGCCAGTCTGCGGGCTCATCTGAACCCGGGGCCAAGCCCTGCCCTGTTTACTTCTCGGGGACACCGTGAAGCTCGGGCAGGACAAATGCAGCTCAGGTGTGGCAAATGGACCAGGCAGGACAGTGGGGAGGAAAGACCACCACCATCGTCAGGACACTGCGATGCCAAGTCCCCGGCCCAGGCCTCGCTGGGTCTTTCCCACGCTGGGCGCGGCACCCCCGCAGGGCGCTGCTCCGGACGTCACTGTGCCGTCACTGTGCAGTGCCAAGGGCGCACCAGGCACCCTGGCCGCACCACGTGGCATCGTTCCTCTCTGGACACTGAGTGGGCTCAGCACAAAGCTCAGGTGACCTCTGAGCGCCACGCCAGCCCCAAGACCCCCAGGCTGTCCTGGGCTTTAGGCTCTGCACAAAGTAACTGCATCACCAGGTTGAAATGAGTCGTTTAATGAGCATCTTCAAACTGTGGGGCTGGCTGAGCACCAAGCAAAGCTGGGGGGGCGGGGGGGAACGCAAGCCCACCCCGTGCCTGAGAGTAAAGCCTCAGCTCCACGCCAGCCCCGGAGGTGACAGGCCTGGCCCCTGGAAGCTCCCACCCTATCTGACAACAACTCCACGCCAATCTTAAGGTGAAAGATAGGTCTCCTTTGGCCAGACAGCCCTTCTCCCCTCAATAAGCGGGAACCACGCTTGTAACAAAGAGACAGGACGAGCTAAGTGGGGAACCACAAGCTTTATTGGCTGAAAGTTCTCCTCAGGAGCCTGGCCTGCTGGGACTGGACGTTCCAGGATGGGCACTCCCGGGCCTAAGCTAGGAGAAGGGAGGGGAAAAAATGAGAATTTCAGGTCCCACGGAGGGTTTCTGGAGTAAGACTACTGACAGAATTAATGGTGAGAATGCTATTCTGAAACTACTTTCAACGACATACTGTTTGATCAGTAAATATTTATAGAACCAGATGATAATGAAATATTTATCAAACGCCTACTATGTGCCAGGCATCGTTTGCTGTATTTCTCACTGGTAAAAACGGCAAACCAATAATTAGAACAACCATCAAAAACATGGGATGATAAAATGAAACTTCTCATGCGCTGCTGGCAGAAAAATACAACTGACAGAGAACGTGTGACCGGGTTTCACCTTCAACTTCGTTTTTCAAAAGAAGCCATTGTCAGCCCCACACCCATTCCCATCCCCCAAATGGCTTTCTCAAAGGGGCATCACCTCCAGGTTTCCTCTGGCCTTCCGAAGGACTTTGTGCGTTACAACCACTAAGGAAAGAGCAAAGAACGGGATGATTAGACATAGATGCCCAGGAAGACAGTGTAAAAGCCAAACGCAGGGAGGACCCCCAAGCCCCACATGATTCAGGCGTGTGGTCAGCCCTGTAGCATCCAGACCCAGACGTGTAAGGCCCCACCTGCCCCATCACACACCCCAGGATCAAATAACCCACCAGAGAGGGTGGACCAGAGACCCCGCCTCAAGTCCACGCTGAGCCACAACCTCGGCGATACCAGAAGGCAGAGCGAGCGACACCATGTTATAGACGGAAACTGAGGCTCTGCAGGGCCAGCAGGACCCCCAGGGCCCGCCTCTGCGGGCTGGGCTCGTGGTGCCAGGCAGGGGAGAGGCCTGCACCTGACTAGCGCCCCTCAGCCCCCCGGAGAAGCAGCGCTGGGAAGGGGGTGCGCCCGCTCCAAGCAAACCCACTCGTGAAGGCCAAGTCGAGGGTCGAGGGCACAGCAGTCCTCGGAGCGGGGGACCTAATGACGGGGAGGAGGACCGGACCATGGGCGTCTCTCTCCTGAGCTGCCCTCCAGTGGCTCCCTGGGCCAGGCACACTCTACCTGGACAGCAGCGGGCGGGGCGGGATGATCTCACAGGTCCCTGTGATCTGACTGATGCCCTCCGAGCTGCGTGAGGCAGATCCCCAGCACATCAGAACCCACGGGGCGGGGCGGAGTGCCCGCTTTCAGGGCAGCAACTGTAAAGTAAGGTGGCTTCTTCCCTCAGTCCCTGTCTTGTCCAACAAACGCCAGCAGCAGCAGGAATGCCGCCACTGAGGCACCGAGGGGAGATCGGCCCGATAAGGGATCCGCCTTAAACAGGCTTTGGTGATGGCCAGGGACTCCGGCTACCCCCAGGGAGGACACACAGGCTTCTGGAACTGGGCCTTTGGCCAGTGGGGCCCAAGGCTGAGAGAGTCTCCCCGTCGGTACACACGGCCCAGCTACCCAACGGCTTATTCAGAATAGGTGCCATGTGGTAGCCTTGAGAAAATATTTCTTTCCTCACGAAAATTTCCATCTGGAGGTAACGAAGTCTGTTTGCAATCTGTGACACCACGGGAGGGGACAGATGGTGTGGGCTTTGTTTTTAACTGGGCAAAGTGAATTTCAGAGGTGCCCACTGCCTCTCTGTGCCCTTCCCCAGCCCCACGCCGCAGGGCAGACATTCTTAACCTGGGCCCAAGGCTATGCGTTGGAGCGTCCTAAATCCTCAGAAACCATGTGCAAATCTTGGTGTGTACAAGGATGCGTGCATCCTTCTGGGGAGAGAGATCCCCTCTCCTGAGATTTGCCAAGGAGCCTGTGACCCGGAAAAGATTCGGTACCATGGCTGTGGAGGTTAAAAATAATGTTAAAATAGTACTAAAAGTACAGAACGATCTAAGTCCCACCTGGCGCAAGTGTGAAGGGGCCCCATGTCTGAACTGCACTGCCCACGTTCAGAGCCAGAAACTCCCACTGAGATGAGAAGCCCGAGGGACAGAGTGGGGAAGAGCTCGTCCCAAATCAAGGCTGGCCCCAGGCAGAGGCGTGACTAGAACCCAGGTCTGTCTGACTCAGCACCCGCTCTTTCCACCTCAGCAGGGCACTGGCAAGGAAGACACCAGCCTCAGTGGTGTCCAGCGGTGACAGGTGGTTTGCCAGCTGCGACCTCAGTGCACACCCCCCAGGGATTCCTGTCTATGGGCGGGAAGTGAAGTGGGCGGCTCCAGGTCACGTGGGGAGGGTCTCACAGTCACCCTCTCCCTCCTCTCCCTGCAGACTCCGGGAGGAGCTGGAGTGTTTGCCTTGGCCCAGGCAGGGAGCAGCCCCAGGCCCACGCTCTTCCTCGTCACCAGGCGGGGAAGGGAGAGGAGGGGACACTACCCCAACTTCCACTCAGTCCCTTAGAGCCGGAGCAGACCCTGGGAGGCTGGCGGGGTTTGGGGTCTTTGGGGCAAGTCACAGGCCCGGCTCAGTCACCAGCTGTGCAACCTAGGGTAAGCCCTCCCCTCAGCCGACGCCGACTCTGTGTCGGGCCTCGGAGGGAGATGCGGAGAGGGTGGCACCGTCTTGAGCACGGGAGACGCTACGACACGTTTGAAGTTTTTCTGGCTATTAATGGTTTGCCGCCACCTGCACGCATAGAATTCAGTCTGACCTCACGGAATAAAGGAGTCAGAGAACTAACACTTATTGAGCACCCCTTCTGTCCCAGGAAGAGTACCAGAAAGTTGAGGTATCACTACCATCCCTCTTTTACAGAGGAGAAAACAGGGGCACTTTTTTTATAAAGTTGTGATGAGAAATCCAGGCCCATCTGGCCAGTCCGAGCCCTCTGGAATTACCGTCTCCGGTTAGAGATAAGGAATCTAAAGCTCAGAGAGTTCAAGTCATTTATTCCAGGTCACGCGGGAGAGCGGAGATCTGAGCCGCGCTCACTAACGATGGCAGGCTCAGCGACCCGGGACTCAGGGCTGGGTTCTGTCCTCTGGACCTGCCGTGGTAACTCACCCATCTGAACCTACTTCCGAAATATGCTCACCTGCAAAGGGGGGTAACTTCACGTTCCCTGTGACTGTCCGGGACAACGGCTACAGGGCAACGCCAACGCCGAGAGCGCCCGTGTTCCCTGGACTTGGGGGCTGTACGAAAGCGCCCTTCCCACCGCCTCAAAAGCTGCTCCAGGAGCCCGACCCACCTGGTCCACAGCCACCTCAGACACGGCCTCGATGGCTCTCCCCCCACCCCGCCCCCTCCAGCACGCCTCTTCTCTGCCAGTGGCTTGAACCCCTAGGCGGGAACCCCACGGACACCCACCGGTCTGCCAAGCTGCCTCCTCACCATCTTTCCGCCCCACCCCGCCCTCCGTGGCCCTGCGCAGCCCCCAAAGAGGCCTCCCCGCCTCCCGGCCCCTCCGTGCTCAGCCAAGGGGACCTAACACACGATGGGCCCCGTGAGCCCTGCGGCTCCTTCTCGGGTCTGGTCCACGAGGCCCCTCGCGACTCAGGGATGTCGAGGGGCTGGCCCCCCGAGGCCTGGCAGGGCCTGTGCTGCTAGGAGGCTCCGCCGCGCACACGAGGGCACAGGAGCCGGGGGCTGAAAGCGGGGAGGTGGTTTCCACCTCTGAAGCCCCCGGGCCAGGGCTGGGGCGACCTTACAAGCTTTATTGGATGTCTCCGGCCTGGCGTTTCCATGTCTGTCTAGGAATGTCTATCTCAAATCAGTGCCCTCCTCTGGATCCCACTGCCCGGCCGTAGGCCCTCCTCACCTGCCTGGACCAGCCGCCAGCAAGCCCTTCTCGACGCAGATGGACAGTCCGCTTGGAGTGGGAGCCCCCGTGGCTGCCACCCGAGGCCTCTCACACGGCGGCCCCGGTCCCCCAGGCCCCTCCCACCTCCACCTGCCACGGGCAGCTCCAACTCCCGCAACATGCGCTGCTGTCGGCTTTTCTCACAGGCAGCCTCACTCCTTGTCCCTCTGCCCCTGCCCACACTGTCCCCTGTCCACCGGACCAACACCGACTCCTCCTGGAAGACTCAGGTCCGGTGTCTCTTCCTCCAAGAAGCCACCTCCCAGGACAGAGTGACCCCCTCCCCATCCCACCTCGGCGCTCCCAGAGCCCCTACACATGTTCCCGTCACTGCACACCACACACCTGTCTCCCCAGGGAGATGACAGTCCCTGGCACCGAGCGGCCCCTCCACAGAGGTCTGTTAAGTGAACTCATCTGTCTGGGCGGGTCAGGAAGGGTGAAGTATGAAAGGAAACCCGTAAACAGGTGGTGTGAGGACAACCCAGGGCTGGGTTTTCAGTCCTCAGAGGCAGGCAGGGGTCAGACGTGGGGGCCACCCCCCAACTACTCACACTGATCAAAGATGACTTTCTCCTGGTTCTTGCTCAGCTGCAACAGCTTCATGGTGTTTTGCAACTTCTTTTCTTGTTCAAACAATTTTTTGTGTAGTTTGCCGATCTCTGCCTTCAACTCTCCAGTCTAAAGAGAAAGGGAATTAGAAAAATGAACAAAGGATATAAACGTCAGATCATACAGAAAGAATTACAAAACCACATAAAAAGTGCTCAACCTTACAAACAAAGGTATCTGAATAAAAACTAGAAGCCATGTTCTGCTGGTCAGATGGCGGTGAAGGTGCGGGCAAAGCCCTCTCGCGACTGCTGGTGGAGCTGTGAACTGGCACAGCCCAGGTGGAACCACGCCCGGCGAAATGCAGCAGGATGTAAAATGTGCTCAGCCCTCTGACCCAGCAATTCTACACTGGGGCATTTACCCCAAGGAATGGTAACGCAGGCACGAGAAGATGCCTGCGCCCCAGGATGTCCACCTCAGCCCTGTTCACAGCAGGACAAAAACAAAACCTGATTTGTTTCACTGGGGATTTAGACAACTCAACTACGATACTTGCATACAATGGAAGGATTTTGCAGCTATTAAAAATGATGTTGTAGAAGTTCATTTATTGACATTGAAAGATGATCATAATTAGTGACAAAAGAGCCCAGAACAGCTATTGTGCACCACGCACTCCTGTTTCGTAAAATTGAACACATATACTTCTATCCATAGGTGTGTATATCAAGATGTCTAAACTATTTGATGAGAGAGAGAGACATCACGAAAATGTTTATAGTGTTTCATTTCTGAGAGATGGGATCTGGAATAATCATTTTCTTAATTTATCAGCATTGAGGGTTTTTTCCCAAAAACTATAATGCTGATATTTTTTTAATGCTTAAATCTTTTTTTTTTTTAATTGGAGTATAATTGCTTTACAATGTTGTGTTAGTGTCTGCTGTACAATGAAGTGAATCAGCTGTATGTATACCTATATCCCCTCCCTCTTGGGCCTCCCTCCCTCCCACCCACCTATGTCATCACAGAGCACCGAGCTGAGCTTCTTGTGCTTTACAGCAGGTTCCCACTAGCTATCTATTTTACACAAAGAGAATATAAAGGTATTATTAGGGGAGTATGATCTATTAGGAGAACCAGAGGTGAGGAGAGTGGATGGGTGGCAAAACCAGAGTCCCCAGACCCCTGAAGTGAAATGTGAACACGATCGCGGCTGTCTTAACCAATCTCCACTGAACTCGTTCACAGGGTTAAGGACACTCCCCTTCTCATAAAATACCTGGACTGTCAGATACCCCGGCACGGGCCACCCTGTGCTACACTGAAATACCTCTGCTCCCAAGAGGGGAGATGTTGGGCTGTCAGCTTACGAAGAGCCACTTTAGTTTGTCCCCAAACTTGTTTATGGCTGTTGTACTTGTAATCAGTTATATGATTTAATTAAGTATTAAGTAAACCTATGAAATATGTGTATGAAAAGAGAGAACTGGTTGAATGAAAACTAACATATGTTTCAGCAAAGACTTGATAAAGACGAGTCACTAAAAAAACCACATTTCTGGCAAATTAGGTGTGGGTGAATAAAAGATGTGGGAGGAACACAGTCTAGAAGGATTCTATATTCAAATTGCTTTGCGAGTGCCTAAGTTTTTTCTTCATCTTAAAGAAACGGAAATTGGAAGTGACAGACATACATTATGGATGTAGTTTATGAAAGAAAGAAGATGTGGAACTTCAATCAGCAGACCCATATTCAAAGAAAAGGCCCTGGCCCTACATCAAAAGAGTGGCAAATGAATGTACATTTAACTGTTTTAAGTTAAACTGAAATGTTTAAGGTATGTATCATTTTTTGATTCCCTACTTTAACCTACTTTTAAGATTAACCAATTGTGTCGGCTACAAGGACTTCAACTGTGCTTCCAAAACAGATCCTAATTTAAACATGAGGTTTTCTTTGATTCTTCCTCAAGCTGAGAGCCCAGAGATTTGTGTTCTGGTGGTGGCTTTGTAGGCCACATGTTCTGGGACAAAGTCACTCGACATTCAGAGCCTTAGGTCCACATCTGTAAAAGAGGGATGACGCCTGACCCTCTCGTCACACTGCAGTACAGTGAGACTCAGATGAGGGGATGCCTGAAGACAGGGAGAATGATCATTGCTCACCTCGCCTGGCTAACCTCTACTGCTCTTTCTGAAGTCAGCTCAGGCATGACCCCCTCCAGGTCTCCTTGAGACCCTTCTCTACCAGGAGGCGAGGTTGGTTACTGCTCCTCTGGGCGCCCATCGTGCCGAGCGCTTCCTCTAACATTGCCCATTTCATGGTGGATTGTAACTGCTCATTTACTTGTTTGCTTCCCCACCTAGACTACAAGCTCCCTGAGGGCAGAACTCAATTCTTCCCTCTGACCCCCAGCGTCTGCCATGGAGTAGGTGCTGTGAGACCATCTGTCAAGCGGTGGGTTCACCTGTGCTCTCAAAACACCCTGAACGCCCTGAATTCTATCCGGCACTGAGGACGAGGAATTTTCATTATTTACGTGTCTGCTGTTCCTCTGAACTAAAATCTTCCTTGTTACAGGGTGAAGACACCATGGTAAAGACAGCAGGGCTCCAGAGCCCAGCTCCGATGCTTCTAGCCGCTAAGATGATGGAGCAAGGGAGCTTCAGTTCTTACTTCCAGAAAATGGGAATACTGCTACTTAACCCTCTGAAGGCTCCCGTAAGGGATAAAAGGAGTTGCTGAGTGTATAGCAGAGTACCTGACACCCAGCAGGAGCTCAACAGAGCAACTCTTCCTCAGGGCCACAGAGCTGAGCTCAGAGCTGGGACCTACTCATGAGTGTGCTGCCCGACTTCTGGAACTGCTTTTTTTTTGGTTGGTTGCTCTGTTTTTTAAAATGAAAAATCTCAAACATTTACAAAAGTAGAAAGAATAAGATAATGAACCACCAGTTTCAGCAGCTATCAAATCATGGCCAAAATTGTTTCATCTATATCCCTGCCCATCCTCACCCTAAAATTATTTTTAAAATCAATCCTAGAAGCCAGTCATATTTCATCCATAAAATATTTTAGTACATAGCTCTAGAAGAAAAAGATTCTTTAAAAAAAAAAAAAAACCCACAATGTCATTATCACATCTAAAATAATGAGAATGACTGCTTAGTATCACCGACTAGATGTCAGTAGATACATTGCCCGGATTGCATCATAATTTTATAATTTTTTTTTAAACAACTGGTTTGATTCAGCATCCAGATAAACGCCACGTTTTGCATTTGACTGTTATGTCTCCAGTTCCTTTTAATCCAGTGGGTCTCAGAGCTACCAAGACTTGTAAAAAACAGACCACTGGGGCCACTCCCAGACTTTCTGATTCAGTAGGTCGGGGGTGAGGCCTGAAAATTTGCCTTTCCAAGTGTCCACATGATGCTGGTACTGACAGTCCGGGACCATAATCTGAGAACCACTGTAAATCTGCAAGTTTCATTCTCTCTTTTCTCTCTTTTTCCTTAGGATGAAAAGATGTTCTAAGCTCACACTGTACATTTCCGGCCCCAGACCTAGAAGCAAGCCATTTCTCCAAGGAGTCCTAGTTCCTTTTAGTAAGAAAAGGTATTTAGAAACCATAATTTGGCACCAGAGGTGCTCACTGGCACTGGATTGGACATTTTTAGAGCCTTTTAAGTAGAAAGAACTAGTAAATTTTTAAAACAGAAAATACATCATGAGTTCATACTGGTATTTCCAATTCAAATTAGGGATTACAGGATTTTTACTTCTTTGATTTTTTTATTTGTATCCTTCCCTGACAGTAAAAATTTCAACATAATAAGTTATTTGTTTTATCCTATGATAAAATTTAATAATTCCAAAACATACATTCAAATATCATTACTAACAATACAATCACTGAAAACAGTTTAAAAAATGCTGGCAGCTCTTTTTGCCCACTAGGAATACATAGTCAAATTACTGTGTTTTAGTCATTGAAATGTTTCCTCTTTTTTTTTTCTTTTTTTGGCCATGCCATGCGGCTTGCCGGATCTTAGTTCCCCGACCAGGGATCGAACCTGTGCCACCTGCAGCGGAAGTATGGAATCCTAACCACTGGACCGCCAGGGAATTCCTGAAATGTTTCCTCTTTGTGTGGTTATGCCTCCGATACTATACAAAGGAAAGCTGGTTTGTTTCATCTTGTTACGAATTTTTAAAAATTGTTTTCTTCCCCACTTGGATTTATTTTTATTTATAATTATGTAAAGCATTTATACAGTTTCAAAGTCAAATTTATGAAACAACGTCAATTCAGAGAAGTCTACCCTCTATCCCTGTCCTTCCATCCTCTTCCTTCCCACCCCTACATGTAGACTGTTCTGTTACTGTTTATCCTTCCACTTAAAAACATTTTTATAAATGAATATGTGTACATATTTGTATCTCTCCCCACAACTTTCTTAGATAAACTAATATATATGATATACACTTTCCAGAGTAGTCCCAGGGACTGACTGTAGGAGATGCAAAAGGCAATTTAATGACACTCAGAGAAAACACCAGGTAGTAAAAAAACCACTGGAGCTGCTGGTGGAAACTTGGAAATCTGCTTTGCACAGATTTCACACCAAGAAAAAGGCACTGTATGAAACATAGACAGGGACAGAAAAGTGGCTAGAGGCAATTTAACACCACACAGGGGTCTGTGTACACCAGCAGCCATATCAGAGCATCTCCAAGGTCCTTTTTCTGGCTCTAAAATTCTATGATGCTAAAGTGAGCGTAATCAATTACCCGAGAAACCCTCGGAAATAAGGGGCAAATCATCACAAGCACTGACCAGTCCCTAGACTAATTTGCTAGCAGGGGAGATCAATGTGACTCTAATTTGTATTTATACACACTCACATAATAGAAATAAGAACTGCATTCCATCTATTTAACAGACATTACTATGTACTGAGGTCAAAAACACTGCATCAAGGGTGAAATGTTTAGTTCAGACACATGCTTTAAAAATCATATGGGCAAGTACCAGTTTGGGAGGATGAGAGGAAATTACTCATTCATTCATTCAAAAATATGAACAAAACACACGTGGTCCCTCATGGAAAACAGAGGGACACAGACATTAAACACACAAGTATGTAATTATAACTTGTGATAAGGGCTAGGATGAAGCAGAAGAGGATGCTATGATAAAGTGACTGGGAACCCTCTCTGACCCTGAAGTAACATTTAAGCTGAGACCTGAGAGGTGAGAAGGAGCCAGCCGGCCGGGAGGGAGCACCTGTGTCTTCTGGGCTCAAGACGGAAGAGGGCTTGGTGGGTTAGGAGGAAAGGCAAGGCCAGTGTGGTGCTGGAACCCAGTGGGCCGCCTTTCCTCTCCAACACGCCGTCTTCCACTCCGTGCACAGATTTCCCTGCGCAATGACTGCTCGTGTACTTCCCCGAGCTTACGGCACCAAACTTCCTCCCCAGGATCCCAAGACGGAAAGCTAAGCACAGGCTCAGCAGAACCTTCCGAGCTGAGAGAGCTGCTTCACTGCTACTTCTCTGCCATGGTTGGGAGATCTGAGAGCTGTCAGAGGGGTGAACTAGATGAGTGGTGACGTGGAATGCACATTTCCCTTCTGCCTTCCTGCTGGCCTTTGGCAAAAATTTATAGGTTAGATAAAGGGGGAAATACCTATCAGGCCACCAAGCAAAGAGCTCTAACTCTTCCTTAACAAGCAGGCTCCTTCTTCCAGGGAGGTTTCCCTGATTACCAGAGCAGGTGCTCACCTTGTCATAATACGACATGTTTCCCACACACACAGACCCGGGGGACAGGCTCTGCTCTGCCTGACGCCTGATCTGTACCATGACAGATGGGGATGCAGATGGAGATGGGAGCAACTGTTCTTCATTCAGTCATGTTCAAGTTGCTACAACGTCTAGCTTTTAAGGGAAATTTCAATGGTTTTGTAATAAGTGATTTTGTTTGGTTAAAAAAAAAAAAAGTAGTTTCTAAGTAGTTAAAATAGATTTACAAACCGCACTAAAATAGGATGCTGAAAGCTATCAAAAGGGATCAGACAGTCCAGAGAAAGGCATCAGAAATGAAAGACATTCTGAGCAGAATGGAATGACCTATTCCATGAGGAAAACCTGGGACTTAAAGCCTCTAAATCATAGTTTGTCCTTGGGATTCAACACTTGTGCCTTCAAAACCAGCTCTGTAACCTTGAGTGTGTGCCTCACTCCCCAAACCTGTCTCCTCACGTGTAGAACACGGACAGGGCTCCCCTCAACAAAGAAGGGCTGGCAGTGGGGACACGGTCGGGTCCGGGCGGCAGGCCAAGCTTGCAGGGCCCCAGGGCATCAGGTAAGAACCGGCCTGGAGCAGTCAGCGCGGTGTCGGACACGTCACTCGACCAACATGGTGCCCTCCCTGCCCCCCGCCACATTCCCCAAACTGAGGGCACACCTGCTGGGGGCCAGGTCCTGGGCCGGACACGGAGGAGCCTGAGACACAGGCCCCAGCGGCACCCTTGAGCCTCTGCACCCATGTGCCGCCACCCACCTGTTCACAGCGGAGCGCGCCCTGGCCGCTGGTGGGCAGTGAGACCCTCCAGAGGAGCGTCAGTAACCTCGAGGCCTCATCCAGGCTCAGTCTGGCCGCACCGACGCCGGCGACGAAGCTGCTCATGGGCGCCGCGTGTGGCCGCTGCGTGGGGGGATGAGAAGGCGGTTACGTGCAGTCTTGAAAAAGACGAGGGACGAGCGGCTGTAACGGGCAGCATAAACCCCCAGACCGCAGGGCCGGCGCTGCACACGCCGAGCAAGAGCCTGCTGCCGGACGACACCAATTCACTGTCCTTAAAGACGGTGACTTACAGATTATGAGAGAACTTCGGTGGTGATTTTAGCCCGGTCAGTAAGCATGAGTAATGGCCACCTGAGTTCACCCTATTCACTATGCCAAGAAGAGGGTCCCCGCAGCCACGGAGCCTCTCCGGAAGGTGAACGACGCCAACGGCAAGCGACGCGACACGAATGTTTCCCCTGGGGTCTGCGTGGCACCGGCGGGAGGCGGAGGTGCCCGCAACGCTCTTCAGGGAGCAGGATGACGGAGAAGGAGAGCGCCTTGGAGGACAGAGCCCTGGGTTCAAAGCCGACCGCTCCGAGTTACTCTACCTCGGCGCCTGCACAGCAGGAATGACAGCACCCGCTGTAAAGGCTGCTCTGGGATGAAAGAAAATACGACACTAAAAGGCCCTGGGCAAGAAGAAACAGCGGCCGCCAACCATCCTGAGGCGGGTGCAGGGCAGCTCGCGTCGGCAAGCGCGTCACAGACGGCAGCGGCTGAGCAGACCGCACGCCGCGTGAGGATCCGGGCCTCAGGCACCCTGTTCAGCACAGCAGCCCCGGAGCCTGAGCACGGAGGCCGGGAGGGTGACGGACAGGGGACTGGGCGGGAGAAGGGATGGACACACTGCAGGACCGAAGGACAGAGGGATGGACGAGAGACTGGACAGGCCGTGGAGGGGGGCAGTGCAGCGGAGCCCAGCGAAGCGACCGCGGTAACACAGGCACAAACCTCAGCAGGTGTCCCTCCCACAGAACGACAAACAGCCTCCCAGCCCGGACCTGACCTCATGAGTTTCATGGGCTACGCTCCCTGGCCCCTCTTCCCAGGGCCTTACTGAGGACTCGTGAGCCCCTCGCCCCCCAGTGCCCTCGGCCAACACCTTCCACCTCCTGCTCCCCCGTGCGTCCCTCTCCCTCCAGCTCTGTCGCTCAGGTTACCTTTGTTGCCAGCTCCTGACTCGTGGGGCTGGGAGCCTCTTGGATCCGCATGTCCATCTCGGCGAGGAGCTTCTGGCCCCGGCCAATCTGCTCGCACAAGGCATCGTAGTCCTCAGTCAGGCCCAGGACGTGGCAGCCGCTCGTGCTGGCCCACAGGCGGTGGCCAGGGACCAGGCGGGACATGTCTGAGGCGCTGGTGATCGAGCCGCCACTGTCGCAGGAGAGGGTGTCCATGTCATTTCCAGAGAGTGGAGGAGTCTCTGAAGCTACAGAACAAGAAGGAAGATGTCAGACCCACCTGGGGCGGCACCCTGCACTCGATGAGCTGCGTTCAACGACGTCTAGCCAGCCAGGAGGGCTAAGAGCCCTCGGGCCCAAATGCCACCTGACACAGCCCCGAGGGGAAAGAGGCCTGGAGCCAGGACCTCAGTCTGTGTATTACCCGCCGTGGGCTGATCCATCCTGTGGGAGAAGCTCATTTCAGTCCAATCAACACTCATCAGGCACCAGCTCTGCAGAAGAGCCCTGATTCACACAGACGAGTCAAGCCTGGGCCTGCGCTTCAGGGGCCCGTGGTCTAATCAGAACACAGATGCCACGTGGGAGGTGTAACAGCATGACGACAAAGAGCCGGAGCTCAGCGGACAGAATAATCAAGCCTCTGTGTGGGAAGGGAGAGCAGGGACGACTTCCTAGAAGAAGCAACAACTGTGCTGGGCTGAATGGGTATCAAGAATTATGCTACACAGAGGTAAAAGCCTGCCGCTTTCTACCTTTGGATCAACAGAAGCACGGATGGATAATTCTGACCAGGGCCGTCAGGAAAGACATCTCCCTGGGCAGTTTGCATTCAGGATGAGTCTTCGGGAAGCAGCAGGATTTTCACTGGCACAGAAGCGGGCAAAGTCGGTCTGGCAAAGGCAGGAGCCACACTGCACAGTCCCAGCGAGTGGGGAAGTGCAGGCCCATCTGCAGGATGGTTTGACCCATCCGTGTGGCACCAGGAGGGCAGACGGGTGTGGCTGGACGGGCCCGCTCGGGCTGGATGCTGCAGGGACTTGAAAGCCACGATAAGGCGGTCACACTTTAATCCAGGGCAACAGGGAGCGAAACCAGTAATGTCGCTAAGGTTGGCAACACCTAGGCTTGGAGAACGAGATTGCCAGCTAGAAATGCTGAGAACACAAACCCCCAAATCCTGCCAAATACCCTGCTGAGTTGGGACCAGGGACCCCCTTTCCTCCAATTTAAAAAGTCCCACTGCCAAACCCAACTGTGCCATAGTTACCCAGACTTCAGCTTTGTACCTGATCTTGGTGGCACTGCTGGGGTGGAATCAAACAGATCATATGAATTGTCAGCTGCCACGGGACACTTGTCACCATCTGCAAAATGCAAAATAAGGGAAATAAACCATCAAACGTTTTAGTTTCACTCTCATCAGCATTTGAGAGAGAACTGAATGAAAACACAGTGAAGTACCAGACACACACAGGCGTTCATTCAGATCCTCACTGGGCATCTCTCCCGCCAGGCCCTGCGCAGGACACGGGGGATACAGAGTGAGCAGGCCCGGCTGCCTCCCCGGAAGGACCCTCTTGTCCAGACAAGTAAACAAGCTGTTTCCCCTCAGGGGTCAGGGCTAAGGGAGGGAGGCACGGGGGCTGTGGGAGCTCAAGTGAGGGGGTAACCCGCGGAGGGACAGAAATGTAGGCAGAGGAGGGAGCAGATGCCAAGGCACAGAGGAGGGAGCCCTCGTGACACACTCAGGGAGCATGAAGTGGGGGACGTCAGGCGGGACAATGTCAGGCCGAGACCTGTTTTGGGCTGGAGGAGTGAGCCTGGAGGCGGCTGCAGTAACCCACGTAAGACAGAAGAGTGACCCGCAGTAGGATTTGGGAGGTGATGCATTCGAAACAATGTAAGGAGGCAAAACCAATCATATGCGGGACGAGATGATGGGCCACACTCTATAATTCAGGAAAGCACTTTCACATCTGAACTCTCAGTAGCTCGGGGGCAGGATGGCACTGTAATTCAGGTTTCCTGGAAAAGGAGACCAATGGGCAGAGACAGGAAGTGATCTGCCTAGCGTCACCCAGAGTGTCCGTGGCAGAGAGAGGACTGTGTCCAGGCCTCAAGGTGTCCTGCCCAGCTTGTTCCCCACCCACACCCCTCCAGAGAGTGTACTTCAATTTTGGGGCCAAGGAGCCCGGGGGTCAGCTCTGTGGAGCTGGCCCGAGAGCGATCACTTCCTGCAAAAACAGCAGTCTTTAGGCCAGAACTTTCAGACAGCTGCATTTAAGTATCGTCCTGAAAAGTCCTTTGCAAAGGAAGAAATGCTGCTGCCTATATATATATATATATATATTATTATAGTATATTATATATTATATATATATAGTATATATATATATACTATATAATTCTAATCTTCACTTGAGGAAACTGGAAAACTTCTCCACGGAGACGGCGCTGTGAATTTTGAGCACATTCTCCGAGATACCTCTTTGGAGACCCCCCCACCAGGGCTGACCCTGGACAAATTTCAAAAACAGGCAAAGGCTGTTCGACAGCTTCACTTCAACTGCCCCAAAGCTCCTTCCTGGGTGCCCCAATCACTGAACTGTTCTCCCTCCTTCAATCTCCCTAGCTCACACCGACAACCTCCTTGGTCCCATCTCCTCAAAGCCCTAAGAAGGGCCAGGAGCAGACATCTATTTAAATATGGCAAGGCCCACTGCTGATGTACCCCCTGTGCAGAAGGCGGCAATAGGGCCCCTTCCCAACCCTGTGAGGTTCCCCTTGCAGGATTTTATCCTAAGAATACTGTTTAACAGAAAAAGCGTGTTAACGCTGATGTTTATTAAAGCTCCAAATCAGAGACCACTTTAATAATCATCAGGGCAATGGTTTGGTGACTGACAATCATCTGAAAACAATAATTAGGAAGCCCGTGTGAAACAAGGGGGAACATTTATGATGTAATGTTGGGCAAAAACGAAGAAAGGACACAGTATGGCACAAAAACCAATTTGAACATTATAAATTCATGCCTACATTTGATTACCAAATGAAGAGACACATACAAAGCAAAAAATTATTATTTTGTAACCATGAAGGATTTTTTTTTTTTTTTATATCGTCACATCATCTTTTTGGTTCAAATGTTAAAATCCTTACCAAGGAGAAACCCATGAGCCAGTCACTGTAAGTTCCAAAGCTGGGTGACTAGGTGCTCTTTGAGAGATTTTAATTTTTTAAATTAAAGGCGACAGACGTAATTCCCAATCTAAGTAAAGGTAAGTCCAAACTTTTCTACGCTACTTGTTTACAAAGTCTGTTGGCATTCCTTGTCCCCTGGATGCACACACCCACCCACCTGGGCACTAGGATGATGACCCCCAGACACCAGGGCTCCTGAAGGTCAGGTGGTACTTCAGACACAGCACTGGACTTGGAGCTGGAAATGATTTCTAGCTCCAGCTCTGCCACCTACTTGCTGTGTCACTTTGGGCAAGTCCAGCACCCTCTCTGGGTTTTAGTTCCTTCACCCAAAGAGCAAAGAGGATGGCCTGGCTGACTGATTTGAGTCTGACCACTTGCCGGTTTATGCCCGGCCCTACACAGGAGTCGGGCAGAGGAGGCCCAGTTTGTCCTCTTCCTGCTCCCTACACAGCCTCTGCAGGGCTAGACAATAAACCCAGAAGTAAACGCCAAACTGAACCAGTTTGCAAACCTGCCGGGAAGCTTTTGAGATCCTGAGACACTGACAACCGGAGGAAGAGGTGAAGATTCTCTTTTAAAGGCAGTAAGAGGGACTAAGAAGGATTTCCAGCAGCAGGTGATGTGGACAGGACTAAGGGGATGGGAGGGAACAGGGCTGGAGGCAATAAGGGCGGCTGGAGGCCCCAACTCCACTGCCCGGAGAATCAGCAGGCCCCAGAGATGACACCATTTTGCCAAAGGTGACGGCTAATTAGCGGTCAGGTCCCAAGCTCCCAGGGTACGCGGCGTGTCTGCTGTCAGTGAGAAGACACCTCCATGGGGCAAGGGCGGGATTCAGAAGCTCACACGTGCCGCGCAGACGCGCAGGGCTGCATTTCAAACAGTGAGGTGAAGCAGGGCAGTACCGGGCTTGTCCAGCTGCAGGGGCCGCTCGGGGACAGACAGGGTCTGGAGAGCCAAAGTGAGATCTGCCTCCTGGGCCTCCTCCCCGCCCTGCACCAGCTGCTCCTCCAGCCTGCTCTGCAGCGTGCTGTTGGTTTCGATGCTCCTTTCCAGCTGCGCCCGCAGAGCCTGGATCTCTGTCAGGAGGCCATGCAGGTGGCCCGAAGGGTCCTGTCCCCTCCAGCCTTCTCCCGATGCCTCTGCCCTGGTCTCTGCAAACACAAGCAAAGGGAAGCCTCGACACTGTCAACCGCCAGAGGGTCAGCCGTCGAAGACAAGTGACGGCGCTTTCCACCCGCTGCCATCACCACCCTCCCCTGCCTAAGACCTAGGTACCATGGAACGTAACAACTCGACTTGAAAAACAAAAATACTGGCAGACTTAATTGCTGCTATTCCACAGGCTAAATAAGAGCTGGAAATTAATTTTCCCTTCTGGCCATAAAGGCCTAATAAATTGCACACCAAACCCTGAAATTATGTCTAGTAGTAATAAAATCTATTTGGGCTGCAATTATATAATGAAAGGGCTGATTTTAAGAGCCACGGTATATTAAAAAGACACAACAGCAAGAATAAGAAAAGCAACTTGAGGAGAAAATGAGAGCTGAGAGGTGACCCTTTTCTAGATAAACTTTCAATAGGGAGAAACCATCTGGAAAATTAGTTGCGGAAAAAAAAAGAGAAAAAAACCCCACCACACCTCAAAACTGATTCTAAAACATTAGAGTTTACAGTCAAGTCACTCTGATCTGGTATCTCTCGAGCATATAGCGAGGCCCAGGGCCAGCAACCATCTCTAGAGCAACGTTCAGCACGTAGTAGGTGCTCCATAATTATCTGCTGAATGAATGGGCAAAAAAACCCCAAAAACAAACATACACTAGCAGGAAAATTATCATAAAAGTGATTTCTTGAGTGTCTACTACGTGCCAGGTACTGTGCTGGGACGCGCTTAATAAATGATTTCATTTAATTTTCACAACTGTACACAACAGAGATTAGTAGACATGCTTTACAGAGGAAGGAGCAGGCCCAAAGGGATGAGGTGACCCGTGGAAGGCACACAATGGGACGCGAGGCCGTGAGGACCCAGACCTCCACTCGCCGGACTCCTGAGCCTAAGTCCTTCCACGTTTCCTGCTGCCACTTGAGAAGAAGCGGGGCCCAGAGAGCCCGCCTCAGCATCGACCTACTCCACCCTGGAGGCAAGCCTGGGGTTTCAGGAAAGAGGGGCCCGCCCGCCGTCCGGGGGAGCTCACAGGCCGGAGCGCCCAGTACCTCGCGGCCTCCTGTGTTCTTCATCCAGCTTCTCGTACACCTTCAGCTCCACCCGGAGCGACTGCAGTAGCTGGTCGGTCTGCGCGAGCAGCTGCTGCCTCACCTTCACCTCCTCCTGCACCCTGGAAAGGCCCCGGCGCCACGGGAGGAGAGGTTATTCTCGCGCAGGGGCTTACTTGACCCCCAGGGTGGGCAATTCCACCGCCAGCCAGAGAGTGTGGGCAGGAGTGACAGCGCGGGGAGGAGTACCCCTCACGGCACTGCCCCCCGAGGGCTCCTCCAGGCCCAGCCCTTTACAGACGTGATCTCACGTCGTCTTCACAGACACCCTAAAAGGTACGTGCTCTCTAACTCCCAATTCACGGATATGAGGAAGTGAAGCTCAAAAAGGTTATGTCTCACCCAGGGGTGCACAGCCCAGGAGAGAAGCCAGCACTGCGTGATGGCAAAGACAGCGACCTTGCAAATCACCGCACCACCCTGGGGAAGCGAGGGCGATGTCAGGAACTAAAGGTGTGGGGCGTCCGGAGTGCTGACGGAACCACCGAAACACGGGGGACAAGATGGGAGCCTCCGGGGGACTGCAGAGGGCAGTCAGCGTGACGCGCTCACAGTCTAAGGCAGACTCCCGCACTCCTCTGTGCAGAAACTCCCGTGGCTTCCTGAGTCACTCGGCGTGAAAACCGAGGTCCTCACCAGGCCTCGGGGGCCGGCGGGACTCGGCCTCCAGTCACCCCCGTGCCCTCCTCTACCTCGGCCTCTCCTCCAGCTGCACTGGGTCCCGGCTCTGCCCTGCACAGGCCAAGGACACCCCGCCTCGGGGCCCTGACCCTTTCCAAGGAAAAGGATCTTCCCCCAGGATCTGCAGAGCTCACGCCCTCACGGCCTCCAGATGGCCGCTCAGACGGCAGCCTTTCCGAGAGGCCGGCCCAGAACCACCCTGGACAAAACACGCAATCCGCCCCCAGGCCCTGTCCCCCTTCCTTCGATGACTTCGCTCCTCGGATTTTATTCCCACCTGACGTGCCACGTGTTGTGTGCTTAGTGTCCGTCCCCGGGCGCCGGGCAGGGCCAGCAGGCCCGGGGGGCCCTGCCCCCTACCTGCTCAGCTCGCTGCGGCCATGGCAGACCTCCCGCAGCAGCCGCTGGTTCTCACTCTCCTTCTCGCCCACCGCCCTCTGCAGTCTGTCGTTCTCCGCCCTCACACAGGCGAACTCCCGCCGAAGGTGCTCCAGGCCGGCGGTCTTCCTGGAGAGGGACGCGCGCAATTTCTCATTCTCCTTCTGTTTATCTGCGTGCACAAAAAAGCACCACTGAGAGGAGACACCATTTGTTTTTTCCAACCTTATTATGCAAATACGGCGCTTCGGCTGGAGCGCTCAGAGAATACAAAAGAGAACGAGATTTCATCTGGCATTTATGATTGTGACATTCCAATTATCTCCTGCATTTTGGGCAGATAAACCTGTCAACATCTAGGGTGCAGATAAACGTCACTGGGATGAAATGGGCCCGTTTAGTCTTCTATTAAATAATGGGCCGTGCAAACCTAGTTACTTTGCCTTCACAGAGCAAACGGTGGGTAGAAATTAAAGACGGAGGCAAGAAACAGGGCCCCAAACTCTGGCGACGGGTGTTGGGAAAGCCCGAAAGCCTCCCAAGGAGGCCAGCAGGGCTGTGCGGACGGCAACCCAGCCGTCACTCTCAGGCCATGAAGCCAGCACGCCTGCTGAGGGATGAGGAACACGGGGGCACGGGGACCAATGGTCAAGGGCACAGCCTGGAGGCAGAGGGGCACGTTGGAGTGAGGCTCTTCCGTTTACTCAAGAGTACCCCATACTCTTGTGGGGTCGCTGACCCCACAACCTTGAGCCAGGCTCTTCACTTCTCTGTGCCTCAGTTTCCTCATATGTGTGGCCGGGAGTAGTAACTGAGTTACTACATGTAAGGGCTTCGCGCAGGGCCTCACAGCATGCTGAAGGCTGCCAGCACGCCAGCAGGCTGTTAGCCGCGCTGGTGGTGGTAACAGCTGACGTCGCCACCGTGCTCACCGCAGGCATTACCTTAGCACCTCCCCATGTGTCATCCTACTTGCTCTTCAGAGCACACCTCCATGTAGGTACTTTTTTACTCCCCATTTTCCACATAGGAAACTAAGGATCAAAGAGCCTAAGACTTCACCAAAGTCACACAGCCAGTAAGTGGCAGAACCAGGATTCAGACCCAGGTTTTCTGATTCTACTCTTAACCACGGCATAATCATCTCTGAGCAAGCTTTCTCCTCTTCCCTCAGACTGCAGCCACGCTAAGCTTCCTATAACTCCTGACTGGTCCAGACTCCCCCCCAGCCTCTAACCCTCGGGCCTCTGTCCACTCTCTTCTATTTAAAATGCCCTGGCTCTTCTAAACCTTGGGTCCCTCAGCTAACCCCTACTAATACTCCAGACTCAGCTCTTAAAGACCAGCCTCCCCTGGGTCAGGATGCTTTCTCCAGGGTCCTGCGCTCCCTGAGCCTTTACCATGGCTAATCCTCACCCTGGTCTGCCATGGGTCACCTGGCTCTCTCTCCCATCAGACCATGAACCCCTGAGGGAAGGAACCGGGTCTCGCTCAATTCTGTATCAGAATCTACACAGGCTGTGATACAGAAGAGGAGCCAGGAAGTGTTTGCTGAATGAATGAATGAATGAATGATCTGCAGAAGCCCCAGTTTCATCTCTTAAGCCAGAATTAGCATCAGTATCCTCTAGTGAAAGTGGGATAAACGGGCCCAAGTTCCAGCTCCACCGCCTTCTAGCTCTGTGACCGCAGGCCAGTCAAATCCTCAGGCCTCAGTTTCTTACCTGTAAAATAGGACTAACAATAACGTCATTCCAGAAACATCTTAAGTGTTGAGAGAAAATATAAGTGAAAGCTCTTTGGGGGTTAAGCTCCAAACAGAAGGAATTAAAAGAAGTGATCTTTAAAATGCTGGAAAAACTTTCCTGATAGTAGGAAATCTCTGAAATTGGGGGAGCAATATATTTCCAGCCCTTCTCTCCCACTGTGAACTAAGCCAAGCTGAGAGATGGCCGCACAGAGGGGAGGGTGACAAGTGAAGAAAGTAGCATTTACTAAGCCCCCATCAGAGGCACCACGCTGCGGGCTTTGCGGCGCTTAGTGGTCACAACAGCCCTCTGAGGCATTCCTATTTTACAGCTAAAACATACTGAGGTTCAGGGAGGTTAAGTGACCTGCCCAAAGTCACAGAGCCACAGGACTTGGTCTCACTCCAGCGCCTGCGTTCTTTCCACGCCACAGAGGGCCGTGGAGCTCCAGGCTGCAGACGGCGCCTCTAGTTTTTACCTCTGGATCCTTTAGCGAGCATGGCATTGAGGGCCTCGTTCTGCTTCCTCAGGAAACATATTTCTGATGTCAGAGAATTATGTAGCTCTGAACCATAAGCAAAAATGTTTGAAGAACCTACAAAAACACACATAAATAGTAATTTATAGATAGTCTCCAGGCCCGTATGGATGGAAGTTTTGGGAAAACAGTTTTAAATAATGAGGAAACACAACACACGATGAAAATTACTCCTGTGAACCGTCCAAGGTATTACCAGAGCCCAAAGGGAGATGAGAGTGAGCCCGAAAGAGGAGACGGAGGGGTCTCCCCACATCCTACCCGTCGTCGGGGTGAACAAAGGAGGAGCCGGGCTGGCGGGGCGGGTGACAGTCTTAACCTCCACGATTTCTCTCCTGAGGTCCAAACCCTCGGGGGACCTCTGCACTGAGGCTCCCTCCGGTCCACTCTTCACCTTTCCCCCCAACGCTTCCAAACCCGCCCTCCCTCCTGTTTCCTGCCGGTGTAGACGGTCTCGCCTCTATCCCTAACCGGAGCCGGAAAGCTGGGAGCCAGCCTAAAGGCCTCTCTCTTCCACCACCCAGTCAGGCAATCATGGCTGCTGACTCTTCCTCCGAAATGCCTCGGACGCTGGCCCCCTCTTTTCTGCCCCTGTAGTTCAGCCTTATACCTTGCCCCGCTGCCTCTGCCAATGAGCTTATCATCCTAAACACGGTCCATTCAGGTTTTTTTCTGCTCAAAAATACGTGATGGCCCCACCATCACGTATTTGTGTTTGGTTGTGTGACTGGCAAAAGACAATCACACAACCAAACACAAGGTTCAAACTTCAGATCTCTATTATTTAGCGCGAATCTCAAGGCCTACACCCCACTCCCTCTCACACTAGACCCTGGTGCCCTCAAACGCAGCCAAACTGAGCCATGCGTGCTCCAAAGACACACACACACACGGTCACACACCTCACTGGCTTTACAGGATGAGGTCTTCCCTTTGCCTACAATGCCTATCACCTTCCTCACCTGTCAAAATCCCACTCACCTTTCAACTCTTAGCTCATACTCACCGCCCCAAAGTGTAGACTAGAAAGACCAGGCCCTGAAGTTAGACAGACTGGGTCTGAGGAAACTTACAAGCTCTGATTGGTCTCCTTATCTGTAAATACCTGCCCGGGTACTGTCTGTCTCCTGAAATCCTGGCCCTTCCTCCGGCTGGGCAGCTCCCTTGACACACCACCTCAGCACTGCCCATGCTCTGAACTTTCTGCAGCTGCACCATATATGACGTTCACGTTCACAGCGACCCCTGGAGGGCGCTTGTCGTGTGCAAGGCACTTTCTACACTTGGCAGGCAGCTGCTTCCCGGCCTTCCGTACTGATGGAGTCTACCACACCGCAGAGCCCAAATGCCAGACACCTGCTCTTCCAGTACGGCTAGCACACGGTCATGTGTGACCACTTCTGGTCGATGAAACTTGACGGGAAGCCTGCTGGGAGCTCCTGGGAAAGATTTTCCACCCGGATGAAAAAAGAAGCACAGGGAGGAGCAAGTCCCACCCTCTTCTTTCCCTGGTCTGGACTCTGTCCTGACAGGAAGGGATGCTGCAGTCGTCACAGGTACTAACCCCATGCCCTGCTACCGATCAATCAGACTTTAGACCTGCCTTAGAAATGCCTGCCTCTGGATTTCTTGTTATGTACGAAGACATAAATCCCCATTGTTTACACCAGTTTTTACTCATATTCTGTTATCTGCAGCTGAAAACATCCTGATACACAATTGATGACCTGTAATATTCAAACTTCCTCTAAGGAAGGTATGGTATTGTGCCTCCCGGAAGCCAGAGTTCATTCTCTTTCCACTCTACAAGCACTACCTTTTTCTCACGCCAATGATTCACTGATTACAATGTCATATGTTTTTTTTTAATTCACGTATATCTCTCCCCACTATCCTCCTCCACTCTCCCCTATGAACTCTGGTGTCTTTCCAGAGACACCTGGGTTTGAACCATGGCTCCGGCTTCTTAGTAGCTGCATGATCTCAGGCAAGTCACATAACTTCCCTAAGCCTCTATTAACTCAATAAAAATGATGGATGGATGTTATTGTTACTGCTACTACCATTTGTTAATACACGACTGATGATAGGCTGGAGCCAAAAGAGGACCAAAGAGCAATCTGGATGAACAGGAAAAATTCTACAGAAGATGTCTCCTACAACCACAGCTAAGGTGGTCACTTTCCAAAGGAATAATCAGGCCAAGGAACAGCTCCTGACGAAGCCTGAGCTAGCAGTGTCCACTTCGGATGCTACGAGGCCCGTCTTTCCTCTGAACACCATCACTCTAAGCTTGTATAACTGGTGACAAGCCGGAAGATCTAACACATAAGATGACAGTTTTTAACAACGTTCCACCTCCACATTACAAGGAGCCATGCCTTTCTCAAACCTGCTCCCAAGATGAACATTTCACAGCAGGAGGGAGGCAGAGCCACTATTATTTCTTTGTCTTTTCAGGGATTGTGACAACATGGTGAGAACAGCACGTCTTCCCACCAGCATAAATACTTTATGAATGCCTTTTTGTAAACCTTCCCATCAGAGTGAATTGCTCTCCAGAGCAATTGCCTGCTCCACTGTAGCTGGTGGCCATTTGAGTCCCCAAATAATTCTACAATTGGATTTGTCAGGGAAAATGTAAAACAGAATGAATCTAATTCAGGCATCACCAAGAGTGACTGTGATGGGCCCAGGCGTGTATTTCTTTCCTGTGTTTGATGTGACTAATAACTCAGATTAATCAATTTCCCTGGGAGGGGGAGGGGGAGGAAGGGGAGGATGCCGCTGGGGGGGGAGGGGGAGGAGGAGAGGGGGAGAGAGAGAGAGAGAGAGGGAGGGAGGGAGGGAGGGACGGACAGAGGGAGAGAGAGATGGAACCTTTATGTTTACCTTGCAAGCTACAGCACATATGGTACTTTGAAAAGATGTCCTTCTAAGCTGATGGCTATGATGGGCTAGAAAGCAGTGACTAGGGGTCCAAAGAAGCAAGTGCTGCCACTGACTACATCTTTCTAGAACTCAGTTATCTCATCCCTAGAAATGGCAATGACATTAGTGTCCCCACCCCCTGCAGAGCTTAGAGCTTTGCAATGTTAAACTAATAATGTTATACAAAATAAAACAGTAAAATAAAACTGATGATGATGAAGAAAACCACCATCTCTTGAGTGAGGCACTGAGCAAGGCCCTATTTATAACACTGTCTCATTTAATCTCACAATGACCCCGTTTTATAAGATAATGAAGACTGGAAGGGAGAGGTGACTTGCCCAAAGTCATGAAGCTAATCAACAGAAGAGGTGGGTCCCTACCCAGGCCAGTCCAGCTCCCAAACAAACTGAGGCTTTTCCTGGTGCACAAAGTTGCTCTCAAGATGTATTTTGACCGGAGTGAGGACACTTTCTTTGGAGCAACAAGGAAAGATGACCAAAATAGATTATTCAATGAAAAAAGGAACAGAGCAGTGATATAAAGCATTCTACCTTTTGGGCAGGTGAAGGAGAGAATAAGAATATACATCTGTATCTGCATTAAGACTGTAAGGATAGAGAAGAAAACTAACAAAAGTGGGAGGAGAGAAGGGAGAACAGGACTAATGGGTATAGAATGGCGATATTAATTTTTGAACCACATGAATGTCTTGCCTATGGAAAAAAATATGTATTTTTAAGCTTTTCATGGAAGAATATTCCATTCTGAGCTAACTGTGGTTATGCAAGAACACTGGTGACCTCGCGATTGGCACGTGGGAGTCACCAGGTTGCCAAAATGCATTATTAACAAAAAGACAAAATACTGCTTTGTTTTATTTTAACATACCTATCTATTTTGCTTCAGCTTCTAGAGTCAAATGAGGAGCCAACCACAATTCACGATGCCAGAAGCTGGCAGACTCTTCCACTGACCAGGAAACGACCATTTATCAAGTACCTGTTCTGCGCCAGGGGCTATGGGACACTCCGCTTAAGTTAGCGCACTTAATTCTCATCGCCACCAGAATAAAATGGGAATTATTATCCTCACTTAACAGATAAATTACTGTAACTGAGAGTCAGCAAGGTGAAGTAAACAGCAAAGTCAGGATTTGAACTGAAATCTCTCTGGCCACAAGTCCAAAGCTCTTCCCAATACACAGCGCGCTTATCCAGGCCAATGCGCCACAAAGGAAGCCCTCACCGCCCTTTGGGAAGGTCCACCTTACCTTGGTCAATTTCAGAGCCTTGTCGCTCCAGCTGTCTCCGTAGCTTCTCATTTGTTTTAATAGATTCTTCTAAACGTTTCCTCAAGCTTCGAATTTCTTGTATATGTTCCATTAGTAAGTCTACGGGAAGGAGGACATTTTTAATTTAAAGTCTGAAGCCCCCAACGAACTGAATAATTTATAGACTACACAGTGATCTTGAAATTCTAAATAGTACTGGATGTGTTAAGAGAGTCTTCCTTAGGCCTGGGGAGGCTGAGCTACTGCCCACAGCCCACAGCCAGTCTGTGATGATTCCCTGCAGCCCTCTACAAAGAAGATACTTCATATCACATGGAAAAATTACACACCATACAATTTTAATGCTAACTCTAATACAGCCTTTTATTCTTCTAAATATCAAATATTAATTTAAAATCTTCCTTCCGGTGAAACTAAAAGATCACTTTCAAGTTCGCCTGAATTGCCTGAGAGTTGATTAAGCCACCTTCATAACGAACTCAGATATTTCTGAGACTAATCCTTTGAGCGGAATATGTTAACCATTTATCACTTCCTGATTCAAGACTTAAAAACAAAGCAAAACAATAATCCCAACACTAGTGAGAATGGTAAGAGGGGTGCTCTCCAGGAGTACATCCTGTGAGCACGAGTAGAAACGTGTATGACTCTGGGGGCTATTTTTATCATTAGCCTTAGAAAGGTTCTTTCCAACGTTTTTTTACCAAATAATTCTACTTCTAGGAATCTATTTAAAGAGATCACCAGAGATGCAGACAATCATTTGTCAGAATGTTTGGAAATGTTCATCTTAGCACTATTTATAACAGTCAGAACTGAAAATAACGCAAATGATTAAATTAACTGCATTACATCCCTTATGATGCAGTGTTACACAGCTATTAAAATTATATTATGAAGACCATATAATATCATGAAAACATACAGATACAAAATGGGTTATTCGGCATAATCACAACTCTGTTTAAAAATCTGCAGACAGGAAAGACACATATATGCAAAAGAAGGAAATACACCTAAATATTAACAGAGGTTGCCTTTAGGTGGTAGATCTTAGGCTTCTCAAAACTTTAATACTACATCTTAACATAATATTTAACAATATATAGACATTTAAATTTTCTGAATTTTCTAAGATGAGCGTGCTTTTATTTTCTCAGCCTCTGCCACATCTCACTTTAACAAAGAAAGAAGTGCAGCTCCAGTCCAGAGGTAGCTTTCTAGTATCAGTGTTTACAGCATAATCACATTAAGTATCCAAAGGCAAAACTAATGTCTTTAATTCATCAATTAGGGTATACTCAGTTTTGTCTTGGTAATGTTTGTTTTAAGACATTATACTAATGTTATGACCCAGTTTTAATTCCTCCAAAATGACTTTCATTTAAAAGTATCACAATGTTACAGATCTTTTCCTAATTAAATAGTAATTTTGCCATGAATTTGAATGTTTGTGAGACGATTTAATTCCCAGATCTTCAGCTATCTCCTATTAATGCCAGGAGTGCAGCAAGTCATTTGGCGGACTGTCTGTGGACCCCGCCTGCAATAAACTGAAGCAGCATGGCAATGCACCTCCCGTTCCTCCCTTGCTGCCCTGCAAATCTTCCAGGGGCCCGTCAGGTCTCAGTGAGTCAGGAACTTATCTGTTCTGACTGCAGCCTTCCTTGCTGGTTTATCCACGTCACATACCGCCGGCTTCTGGGGCAAAAACGCTCAGCAGCGATCGGTACAACATATCTTCTACTGAGCCTGGTTGGAAGCTGGAATCATCCCTTGGCCTTAAGGAAACATTCCCGGTCGAATTGGACACCGCTTGTTAATTATGCAGCCCTAACTGGGCAGAAGGAAATACTATACTCATCTTAACACGGGAGAAAAATATCTGTCCCTCTTACAATAATACCCTTCTGACAAACGCCGACTCTTTAAACCCATAAATCCTGCAAGAAGCAGCCACCAATAATGATAGTATAAATATCTTTTGCCTAGTAGTTCCAATTTATAGAATCTAGGTTAAGAAAATGCTCCAGAATAAGGGGAAAGCTTTATGTTCAAAGATACTCCCTGCAGCACTGTTCACAAATTGTGAAATTTTAGAAAATGACTTAAATGTTCAGCAACAGGGGAACATAAGGAAAACTGCAGTTCAGCCATTCAATGGACTATTCCAAAGCCACTGAAAATAGTGTTATGTAACACGTCGGAAAACTTATGATATAATGCTAAGGGAAAAAAGGACAAGTACTAAATTATCTTTCTGCTCAGATTATAAGCGTGACAAAAGGAAAAACAGATGCAGAGACCAAACGTCTGAAGAGAAACAAACCCCAAAAAGCTAGCAGTGGGTTAATTAGGACAGCTCCAGAGAGCACTGTCCCCATTCAGGAAAGTGCCTGATAATCCACTTGAGAAGCCCAAGGTCATAGGTCCTCAGAGGAATAAGAAGTAAAAGAGATGCTTAAATGGTTCTACACTGGAAATAAACCAAGGCTGGGGTGGCGGACGGGGTCTAGAGTGAAAAAAAGAAGGGCAGGCTGGGGGAGAAAGAGGAAGTGCCTGGTACCACGATAGCAGGAGGGTCTTAAAGAACAGGGATCACAAATATCCCGTCAATGATCAAGCTTGCTGCACTGTAAACCCCGCCCCCTCTAGTCCCTGACACCTCAGTCTGCTCCTCCCACAAAGGCCCTGTGGGAGTGGTCTCGGGCAGCAGGAGGCAGCACGAGGCAGCACAAGGGACAAGGAAACCATTCATGGTCTAACCCAAAGCAGGAGAAGGCAGAGAGGAGAGCCAGAAATAACAGAGAGAAACCAAGTACACAGAAACTCACAGAAACTGCAGAGGGATACGGCCAGAAATCCAAAGAAAGCACATCTAGGTGACTGGTTACCGGAGGACCCCAGCTGATACCTGAGTTACATCAAACTTGTACACTTCATGCTCTAGGCATGATTTCAAACTGTGCTCCTCTGGCCTCTGCGTATCCTAAAGGAGCCTCAGAGGCGCCACTGGGGATAAAGGCTCCACTCCTTTGGAAAAAATGTGTTATCTTTTATATATTTTATATCTCTTTTATATATATTCAGTTTCATCTGAAAAAAAAAAAGGGAGGAGGGATTTCTGCTGCTAAAAAAAAAGATTTAAAAATTTTGAAACCCTGGTTCTACGTGATCCGGTGTCAACAAAGAGTTTTTAGCAGGGAGGTGTCTGATTTGTTCCCTGGGTCCATTCTGGGTGCCTTGCAAACAACCCACTGGAAAAAGGAGAGACCAGAGGATGTCAGCTGAGGTCCAGAGTCTATACCAGGGCTCAGAAAGCTATGGCCCCTGTGTCAAATCCACCTACCACCTGTTTTGGTAAATAAAGTTTTATTGGCACATACCCACACTCATGCATTTACGTATTTTCTACAGCTGCATTATGCTGCGACAGCACGACTGAGTAACTGCGACGGAGACCATATGGTCTGCAAAGCCTAAGGTATCCAGCCCTTTACTGGAAAAGGTCTGTCTGTTCTGGTCTATACTAGTCCTTGAACTTATGAACAATAAGCCCTACCTAATGCCCAACAGGATGCAATCAAGACTGCAAACACAGAAGGGGTAAAGGGGAGCTCAGAGGCAGGTGGGGTCACGGGAGGCTGATTCTGCCAACTGAGCCCACGGCTCCGTGCCCAGAGGCAGGACAAGGGGCTGACGGAAAGGGCCGAGGGTCACACTAAAGAGAAACACAGCAGATTTACTGAATTCAAAATCTCCAAACAGGGGGTTAGGTACTCTCGGGCCCCTGTACAGTTCAAAGCAACGGTCCTCAAAGTGACACCACCTAAGGAAGAGCTCGAAAGAGACAGCAAGAAATGGACCAGACCTAGACCTGATCCATAACCCCAGTGCTTTCCAGCCTGCCAGATAAGGAATGGCAAGTCATATAACACATCATCCTTAAAAAATAAAAATGACTTTTCCCCAATCTCCAACACTTTCAACAACCATAGCTTTCCCCGGTGATAAATGATACTCTGAACAACGGGCCTGGGCCCTCGCAGGATCTCCTCTCATCTGGTAACTATTCAAATGTCACTACACTCTGCTTTAGTACGAAGGCAAGATAGCAAATT
Organism: Balaenoptera borealis; assembly: GCF_965194805.1. Lineage (NCBI taxonomy): Eukaryota > Metazoa > Chordata > Mammalia > Artiodactyla > Balaenopteridae > Balaenoptera > Balaenoptera borealis. Next base: position 108,529,471 of record NC_138865.1, read on the forward strand.
ATCGTTCAAAGCAGGAAACTTTGGCTAGGTTTACGACGCTCAGTGAAGCTTGGCTTACCTTGAGAAATGTTGTTTGCCACGACCGACGTCTTCTCGGTCTCGCTGTCTTGCTTCTGGTCTCGTGAGAAGGAGGACTTCTCGGACATCTCACAGTCGGACAGCGCGCGGGAGGTTGAGGGCGCAGGAGACTCAGGGAGAATGTGTTGGTAGCTTAAGTTGTCTTCCTCAATCCTTGACCATTGGGATTGAAAGAGAAATCGTTTCCCGCACTAAGATCCCAAACCAGGACCATGACTTAGGAACACTTAAGATGACTGGCTCTTTGTGATTTACCCATATTTGCAATGGTGTTCTGGAGGCTTTTTGTTTCCCTAGAGCATTTTTTAGCAAGGATATTCTAAAAACAAACAAAAAAAGGGCTCAGTGGGCTTGATTTGGAGCCAGTGAAGGAGGGGAAGCCACCGTCTGGCTGGTAGTGGAGCGACCCTGAGAGAGGGCATGAGTCAGTGGCAGCTGCTTATCAACTGGCTGCTCTGTACCAGGCATTTTACACAGACTGTCCTCCTTGGTCCTCACAGAATCCCTCTGAGGTAGGGAGGACCATCCTCATTTAGAGCTGCGGGGACGGAGGCGCATCAGACCCTTGCCCACAGTCTCACAGCTTGTACGTGGCATAGCCCACATCTGAATCCACGTCTGTCTGGCTCCAAGGCCCCAGGAGAATGGGGGGGGCCAACCCAAACCCACGAGGTGGACTTAACGGGTTTAAAAACCTCAAAACCCTCACGGTCCGCAAGCAGATTCCGGTATCACCATTGAGGCAATCATCTGGTTACTGACCTGTATTTCCCAAGGGCCACCTAAGCCGGGAGGAAGACCACCCTGAACTCTGTGAAGAGCCCACGTGAATCCCCATTACAGATAAGCTCCTTAATTTAAGCTCTTTTTTCTCCCACTTTTTCCTATTACTTCTCGTCTCATTATTCATGAGCTCAGACAAGAGCAAAGGACTCCAAAGCTGCAATGCATTCATTAACAGGTAAACAGCAGATGCAACTGTGCTCAGACAGCGTGATGGATGGAATGGCTTTGCTGCTGCCTTGCAAAGTGCAGAAGGGGCCGAGGGCACCCATTTAATTAGCGTGAGCCCTAAGCCTACAGCTGAAAACAGCAGAACAGAAGGAACAGAAACAAACCTGCCAGAAAGGGAAGGGTGGCACGTGGCTGAGGAAGGCCAAAAGAGGCTCCCTGCCATTCTCCAAGCAACCACGGTCGGGCTTCAAAATGGCCAATCTGATCATGTCTAGTCCCAGCTTACTATCCTTCAAAGACTCCCCTCTTCCTGTAGAGCAGGATTTGGGTTCTTAATGCAATATCTGAGGACCAGCCCAAGGCAGCCCTGCCTGCCTCTCTAGCCTCACGTTCCACGCACCAGCCATGCAGCACAAAGGGGCCGTGTCTCCATCACCTCAAGGGGGGACGCTCTTCCAACAAGCCACGCCCCGGAGCCTCATGCTTCAGATCTCAGCGAAGACTATCTCCACTCGGGGAGGCCCTTACTGCCCTCTCCGCAGCCTGCCGGTGGGACATGACCCACCGTTATTATCAGGACAGAAGTGGAGGGTTGAACTGGGAGGGGTCTTGAGAATACTGCAGTGGGAGAGGAGAGTTTCTTCTAAACGTACAGAAGCCCTGATTAAAATGTCCTCCAGTGAGCTGTGATACCTCCCTGCCTGCTCACTCTAATGATGCTGGTGGCCTTCATGGTGCCAGTAAAATCTTAAACTCTGCACCCCAGACTGGTCTTTATTTCTTTACTTTGCCCCCAGGAGTCCAAAGGGTCGCAGCTCCAAAGATGAGGGAAACATCAATAGCACTAACGACAGTCAGAACCTTGCACAAGTCAACAGAGGAGGGCGAGACCTTGACATTTCCAGTTGGCCACAGAGGCAAGCTAAGAGTGTTTGCAATCCATTTATTCCATGAACATTTTTAAAAAGTTCCAACCACGTGCCAGATAGCTGGGGCCAGAGCAGGTCTGCAGATATTAAAGAAGTCTTTGCCCTCAAAAGGTAATGTGGAATAACAATAAGAGCCCAGGTGTTGGGAGTATAACAGATTCAAGTTCAAATCCCAGTTCTGCCTCTTAATGGCAAGTATGCAACTCTGACCCTCAGGCTCCTCATCCTAAACTGGGAACAATAATGCTCACCTTGTAGGGTCAGAAATAACAGATGTGAATGCCTAGGGCAGCAGCTGGCACATACCATACCTAATTAATGCTGTCTCCTTACCTCTTTCAAGGAATCCTGGGCACGGAAAGATAAATGCAGAAAATATTATAATACCATGTGGTAAGTGCTGTAGTGTAATTATGTGCCGACTGCTATAGGAAGGACCACTGATGCTGGGATGCAGTGGAGAGATGGGGGTGTCGGGGAGAGCAGGGTCCGTTTCTATGTGAACTGACGCTGAAGAAGGACTTTTAAATTATAAGAGGAAGAAGGCAGAGTGTACCGCTTGTGTCCAGGCATGGTCTGGAGAACAATCAAAAGTAAGATTAAGACTGAAGCACGAGGTACATGATGAAAAGGAAAGATGGGTCAGGCTCAGGAGTCTGGAATTCATCCTGCAAGTATCCAGGAGCCAACAGAAGGAATGTGTCATCTGGGTCAAATCACCCGACAGAAACGCCAAGAGCAACCTAACGCAAATGAATGAAGGCTGCAGGACGCACGGCATGAACTTCTGGTTTTGTATGCCCATTGTCAGTTTCGTAGGTGTTTTTGCTTTATTTACAAGACGCAGGAAACTAATAGAACAGGAGGGAGCAGAACACTCAAAACGCCGGCAGACAAACCTAATCCATAACGTCTTCTTACCAAAATGCCACACACTCACCTCTCTCTCAGTTCTTCCTGGGTGCTCATTGCCACTTCAACTGAATTTCCTGCAAGCAGAGATAACATCAAGAAGGAAAACATTAAAAAAAAAAAAAAAAGTGCTCCCTAATAATTTCTTCCTCATCCATCTGCAGAGGCACCATTCCATTTGTTTAAACACTCTTCATAACAGTCCCGGATATTTAAAGTAGGATTACCAAGAATACCACTCAGACTCTAGACTCCTCCTTTATCACTGCTCTGGCGCTAGTTCCAGGAGGAAGGTGACAGCACTGAATCTGAAAAGCAATCACAAAGGCGCTGCTGGGTGCAGGCTCTTCTTCCTTCTCTAAAACTCTGATACTAACAGAATACAGGCTTGTTCTAGGAAACGGGTAACAGAATCAAGAGAAAGAAGATCGCTACCCTCCAGGTACCCACCACAGACGTGTTACTTGGCTTTCCTTCCATTCTTTCTTCCACGCATTTTGACATGGGTGATACTGTACTATGACTTAATTTTTCACTTTGGCCTTTATTATGAGCATTTCACTTACCAAATTTGCCTTAGTAACGGCGTGTTTAGTGAGTACATGAATATTCCCTTGGAGGTGGGCATGGACCAGTTTCTGCCAGTTCCCTAGCTGATGTCTAGGCCCTCTCCAATTTTTCACTTTTAAAAAATAAATAAAATAAACATCTTTGTGCATGCAGCTCTATCTACACTGAAACTATCTCCTCCGGAAAGGCTCTCAGAAGTGGGATTCCTAGGACAAGGAGGCTGTGAGTGCAGCTAAAAAAGCTGGTGCCTGCAGCAGGGTGAATGACTAGAAGAAATGACAAAAGAAAACAAAATAAGTGGCTCAGAACGCAGTCGGGGACAATGCTCTGCGCCCCCTGTGTGTCATCATGCGCCGTTTGAAACGAACACGTGAGCCCAGATTTCAGAGATGAACAACTTTAGTTTAAAAATACTTCAGAACGCTGGAAACTGCAGACTGGGAGGAGCTCTTTGAAGAAACGAACGCGCGGCTAAAGAAAATAACAAACCTTCTATAGCAGTACTGGAAAAATGAGACTATAATTAAACTGCACCCACATGTACCATTTTCAAAACTACTCATAAAAGGAAAAGTTCTCAAACACCACAGTGCGGAGGAAAAGATCACGGGAGACACGCACATCTGCTTTGTATCTTGTGGTTCCCACCCACTAGCTCCCCAGGCCGGCTGGTTTGCTACCAGGACTCCCTCTCCACCCACCGGGCCGGGCCCTGGGCACCAGCACCCACGTAGGGCGCACGGGCTCCGGGAATGGGCGCTGAGGGCGGTTCCTCGGTAGCCACCGTCTCCTTCAGGCCTCACAACAACCCTACGGGCACGGTGTCCGGATCTCCGTTTGAAGGTAAAGATGTGAAATCCAGGATGTTGAATGTTCCCACTTTCCCACTCTCCCCACTTCCCACTCTCACCTACTTTACTGCTTCGGTGAAGCAAGGGCAATGGAGACATTCTCACAGCTGCCCCACCGCAAATCTATATCTCCATCCTCTGGTTCCATCCCGACCGAAACTGGTGTGATATCTGGACCCCCCAAGAGGTAGGGAGAGGTTGACAGGCCTCCACCCCAGGGGATGCTCTCAAGGGCTCCCCCTCTCTGTCCTCTGCATCCCGCCTCAAGGGGGGAATCTACATCTGATACCCCTGACTGGTCAGATTCCAAGACCCTGACATTCCAAGTCCCACATGAACGGGCATGGCTGAGTGTACCTTAGAAGAAGAACTCACTTGGCGTTTTCCTCTCACACCTGCACAGGGCTGCTTACTGATGTTCAGTTAATGATACGATTTTGGCCCTTAGACCCTAAGGATGGGCCGTCTGCCCCAGCCTAGCCTTCCAAAGAGCTCAGGGCTCTACATGTACTAGCCAGGCAAGCAATAACGCGACATCTGCTTCACATTTCCCGTCGTTCTTCAGAGGCACGTGCCTCAGGGACTACAACTGGCCCAGCACAGGCTCCAAGCATTCTGGCTCAGCTAACCGTAAACTCATCTTAAAACCAGCAAAAAAACTCTCCTCGATTCCTAACAAAGTCCACGACCACAGAAGGAGGCCATGACCCGGATGCCACCAGCAACCCTGGGCTCCCCTTCTTCAAACCAGAGATGCTTTGGGGAGCTTGTAATGACTCAACAATTGTACTCCACTCGTTTCGCTTCCACCACAGAGTTCTTTAAAACCAAGTGACAAAGTGTTATTGTGGGACTCACAGGGAGATCGTCGGTACAACTGATGCATTGAATTTCTTGGTGGAATCTGCCTTCACACAGGTGACAGGGTACCATCTGTCAGGCTATTCCAGAAGCTTAGGAAGCACGTCATGGAAACACTCTCCCATCTCTCAGGCAAATCTTATTGCTACACCTAAAAAGCTGTGGAGTATGTGGCAGTGGGGGGGTTTCATCTTTCCAAATAAAGAGACATCTAGTTACCCGACACATAGCTGAACAAGCACGAGAATCACGATGCAGGACAGGCTTGTAACTGATGGACCCGCCTTCAGTCCCCTCCCCTCACTGACCCCTCTGTACTCGGCCAGCACGTAAGAAGCCTCTTTTGAAATGGTACTCCCTAGGTCAAAACCCATCAATCGTACAAAATTAAGTTCAAGTATCAGAGCCTGGCATCTCCTACATGACCCAAATGTTTCTTCCTTTCCATCTCACTGGTAATTCATATTAAATATTTACAGTCCTCCTCCTGGGTGCCTGTGCCCGACACTGAGGATACAGAGGTGAATGAGGGGCCTGCCCCCAGTGAGTTGACAGCTGAGTGGGGACGGTGGACCCAAAAGACAACTACACGACAGCGCTGTGACAGAGGCAGCATCAGATGCTGGGGGAGGACCCCCAGAGGAGACAAGCATGATCCAGCCTGGACCACCAGAGAACCTAGAGGAGGTGACAACTGATCCAGATCTTTCAGGCAGGAAAGAACTGCTTTATAAAGGTAAGAAGAAGCTAAGGTGCTGTGTGGAGGGCAGATTCCACAGATACTCAGGAGAGAAAGTCCTCCATTCTATCGGACAGCCTGGCTCACATAGCTAACCAGAGCTTGCACGCCCCATCACCACTCCTAAGATGCCCTTTCCCACCAGCTGTGAATCCTCCCAGTGTGGAAGACTGAGCTCCAATATCCTTTCCTCCTGGAAGCCTCCCTTCAGAGTCCACAGTGCCCCCCCTCCAAGCTCAACTATGTGGGCCAGACAGAGGCAGAGCACATTTCATCCAAGGGCACCCCAGAGCCAGGTCCATACCACATAAAACTCCTGGCAGCATCATCAAATCCCGACTGGGCACTACTTGTCTGGTCCCTTCCCAGGCTGGGAGGCCCGGACAAGACCAGGCCCCCCACCTTCCAGGAGCTTACGCTCTGAAGAAATAAAATATGCCCACAAGAAATCATTGCTGTCACCTCCTGAGCTCCCACTACTGGCCAGGCAGGACACCAGATGTTTTAATAATCTCATTTAATCCTCACCAATAACTCTGCCAGACAGGTGCTATTACCTCACAGAGGAAATCTGACCCTTAACCACAAAGCTGGGATTTGAACTCAGGCCTGTCTGGTTCCAAAGAGTCTGTTCTCTCCACCCCAGCACATGGCCCCCGTCACAAGGCCAGACGTGATGCCATTTGCGAGCTACAAACAACCCGGAAACAAAGAAAATGAATAGGTTTGCTTTTACTTGAAGTGAACAAAGGAAGCTTCCTGGAGGACGGGCAGAATTTCTAGAAGCGGAGAGGGAGTAAAAGCCTTTTAGAAAAGGACTTATTTGAACAAAGTCCCAGAAGTGGGGAAATGCAAAGCCAGGCCCACGGAAATGGTTGACAAGGACACCCAATTTGACAGGAGTGTGAGGGGCATGACCTCATGGGGGTCAGGTCTGGCTGTGAAAACAAGCTGCCTGGGCTCAAATCCTGACTCGGCCACTTCCTGTGTGACCTTGAGCAAGTAAATTAACCTCTCTGTTCCTCATTATTAAATGAGGATATTGAATAGTAGGATGAGAACAATGCCTGGCATACAGTAAGACCAGCCCCCCTCATTGGTTCTCCTTCATAATAATCATTATCATTCCAAGGTTAGAGGGCTGGAAAAGGCAGACCGTGGAAGCCCTTGAAAGAAATGGATGCTTCAGTCCAGAAGAGAGTGGATATATGTATATGTATAACTGATTCACTTTGCTGTACACCTGAAACTACTACAGCATTGTAAAGCAACTATGCTCCAATAAAAATTAATTTAAAAAAAAGAAATGGATGTTTCGGGTTCATCCCTGTGGCAAAGGAGCACCAAGGGAAGGGATCCCAGCACTGTTTTCTACTCATGTGGCTAAACCCTGACACACACGGTGAGCGCACTGAGGACAGGGACTACCTCACCATCTCCTTCCTCGGCACTCACTCAAAAATACCTGAAGACAAAAACACGGCCTTCCTGATTCATGCTACTGCTCTCAGGAGGTACCACGGACAAGGATATGGTGGAAAAGCTGGGACTGCAACACCAGTCCTTGATCTATTTGGGGTCTCAACCCGCTTTGAGAATCTAAAATTTATAGACTGTCACCCCAGAAAAACACCCACACTCACAAAATCTTGCAGGGCTCCAGACCCCTAGTGAACTCCCTAGCCTATGGAGCGAGGCAAGAATCCCAGCTCTAATCCTTACCAGCATTAAGAAAGCACACTACCATCCTACTTCTTGGGTTCTACCAATTAAATATCATTAAAGAAATAGCAAGGATATGCACAAAGATTCCAATCCACTGTCCTTTATCATCGCCCCAAACTGGAAACGACCTAAATATCCATCTAATGGGGAATGATTAATTATGGTACATTCATACAAAAGAATGCTCTGCAGCCACTAAAACCTACAACGTAGATTAATATTTATTATCTATAACTGAACAAAGGGAGAGGTTGCAAATCGTCCTACTTCCACCAAAAATACACATACGTATAAAAAAGGTCTGGAAAGTATACACTCCAGGATGTTCATGTTTTGCTGTATAAATGATGTAATTACGGGAGTATTCGCTTATCTGCTATTCCACAATAAACATGTACCGCTTTGTATTAATTAAAAAAAAAGGGCTACATTTAAATTTTTTAAGAACTCATGCTACGCAACTACCTCAAATATAAAATTACTTTATGGTAAGCTCATTTCATAATTCAGGAGCCAGACTCTTCAGATGGCATCCCAGAAAGACCCACCTCTGTTACATTTTATTCTCTAAGAAAAAGAGCTGCTGTAGTGAGGTTCCTGAGACTTTTATGCCTTTTGTAGAAGAGAATTAAGTTCTGTGTTTGTGTTGTCTGCTAAGCCCGAAATGCTTCTGCTTCCAGAACCCATAGGAAACAAGAAGTGAGATCTCCTTGGGCTTGTCAAGGTAAATAACTAAAAAATAAATCAAGGGGAGGCGGGTGGATGAGGGAGGGAGGGCATCTGGTGCCAGAGGCAGTCTCTCTCAGCCTCCCACTCCCAGGTTGAGGGCCTGTAGGAAGAAAAGAGACAGATGGAAAATGCCTCGGGCCAGGAAGACACAGCTCTCTCTTGAGGACCCACTTATCCCTCCAATAATAAAATGGAAACTAGCTTATTTGGAAAACCTTAGCCAGAAAAAAAAGTGGATTTCGTAAAGCTGGAAAAAGTCAAGTGCTCCTATGTCAGAGGTCCCAGGAGCTGGTACTAGAAAATCAGCCTGCGACGCGCCTAAGCGGTGGGGCCCTTTTTAAAAATGGACGAAAAACATTTCCTGGGCCCAGAAGGCCATGTTCTATCTTGGCATCACACTGAACACACGTGGACCCTCGTGACCCATCTGTGTGGATGTACGAAGGCACGAAGACTGAGGTCAAATCCAGGTTCTGCCATGTCAGTTGTGACTTTGAGCAACTGACCTCCCTCTGTTAAGGCCAAGTTCCTCACATAAATCAAGTTGTTCTGAGGATGAAGCCCCCAGGCAGGCTCACAAGTACAGATGCGAGTAAGCACTCAGGACTCCAGGGCCGTGCAACGAGCCACGCACTCTGCCAAGGCCTCACATCCATGATTTAACTTGACCCTCATGACTCACAAAGGAAAGCCTTTGATTCTAAGCAGAGAGCGGTCATGACCTGACTTACACTTTGTAAAGGCCACTCTGACTACAGTGAAAACGGACCGCTGTGGGACAAGGGTGGAAGCACAGAGGCCAGAGGAGAGGACCGCAAGCACCCAGGCGGGGTGACGGCAGCCAGCTGGAGCCGTGGCGGCAGGGAGGGGGAAACCCGCTCAGGCTCAGATCTGGAACCAGCGCTGAAGGCAGGGCTTCAAAGGGGCAGCCAGTGGGGTGGGCGGGAGTACTGACTCTGAATGGTGTCCTCTTAGGAGCCAAGGGAGGACGAGATTCCCCAAGGAAGAAGGAGCGACCGCATCCATTCTCAGAGGGCTGGGAAAGATGGTCAGTAATGTGTGTGTGTGTGTGTGTATATATGTATGTGTGTGTCTATCTAGAGAGAAAAAGAGAATGAGAGAGCAAACATGGCAAAACGGATGAAGCTGGATGAAGGTATAAGGGAGATCTTTGTTGAGATCTCAAAAAAATGCAAATTATTATTTTTTAATTGTAATGCGATAACATCTATTCAAGTACCTAGCACGTAGCAAAGGTTTTCTTTCATCCTATCTCTGACCACCTCTGACCCTTGAATATGTTGTTAACTGATGAAAGTTTGGGTTTTCTTGTTTGCTTGTTTTGTTTGTTGCTGCCAACATTTAAAATCCACAAGTCTTTACCTGCCAAACCCCGGTTTCCATCTTCTCTTGAAAATTTGGAGGAACTGGCAACCACGTGGCCACGCCTCACCAGCCTGGCCCCTGAGGCCCCTTCACTAGACCCCAGGTTGGGAACACTGCAGACTGCCAACCATGCGGAGGTGGCCACCAGGAGGAAGCAGCGGCCAGTGGGGCTCTGCCATCACCTCACCAGGGCAGAGGGGCGGAAGGTGAGGCCAAGGAGTCCGTTCCTCCTGGGCCCCTCCAAGAAGTCCTGGATCAAGTCCTGATGGGTCTTAAGATCCGCAGTCCCCCGCCCCACTTACCCTTGAGAAACAGCTTTTCCAACTGCTTCAGCAGCTCCGCGCACTGATTCAGCTGCTCCTGGAAAGCCTCGGCCACGCGGAAATCCACGTCGCTGGCCTGCAGCAGCTCCTCAAAGGCCTTGATCATGGCGTTCATGTGCCGACGATAAACGACACAGATGCCGTGGCTGTCCTTAATCTGCTGTCGTTGAAGGGAGAGCTCCCTGGCTTGGGCCTGAACTAACGAATCATATCTGATAAAAGGAGGGAAAAGAAAATGCTTGGACCGTTTTAGAATTGAATTTCCATGACTTTAACTGGAGAAATGACAGAGCACAATTTTGAAAAGCCTGCAGCTATGCAAGTATCTATACTTTTAGAAAAATTGCAACTGTACAAGGTCACTCCTCCTTCGATTTCAAAACAGCCAACAAATGCTGGAACAAAGGCTGTTCTGCAATATTTTTAACCTTACGAAGCCCCCAATTAAAGTACAGATTGGCAAGTACTCGGGAGATCAATTAGTTTCCACTCACTCTTCAAAAATACTCCTCCAAATTGTAGAAACGAGTGCTCCAAGGGTCAGGGGACCCAGCACAAATTCTCACGAAGGACAGAAAAGAAACTGTAAGGCAGGAAAACAAAAACAGGACTCTCTCCTCTCACGTGAAAGGTCAGAGGGTAATCATAATCCTAACTACCATTTACGGAGGGTCTATGACCTGTCAGCCACTGAATTAAGTGTTTTTTTAAAAGTTATCTGTTCTTCTCAATGTCACAACAACTGTATGAACACCCCGTTTACAGGAGAGGAAACTGACTCTTGGAGATGGCAGGTTGGTTAAACAGTGAAGACTTCTCACTCAAACACAGCTCTGCCTTCAAAGCCCAACTCTGTTATTTGCAGTGAGGGGGATGGACCTAGAGTCTGTCATACAGAGTAAGTCAGAAAGAGAAAAACAAATACCGTATGCCAACACACATATATGGAATCCGAAAAGAAAAAAAAAAATGGTTCTGACGAACCTAGGGGCAGGACAGGAATAAAGACGCAGACGTAGAGAATGGACTTGAGGACACGGGGAGGGGGGAGGGTAAGCTGGGACGAAGTGAGAGAGTGGCATGGACATATATACACTACCAAATGTAAAACAGATAGCTAGTGGGAAGCAGCCGCATAGCACAGGGAGATCAGCTCGGTGCTTTGTGACCACCCAGAGGGGTGGGATAGGGAGGGTGGGAGGGAGATGCAAGAGGGCGGGGATATGGGGATGTATGTATACGTATAGCTGATTCACTTTGTTATACAGCAGCAACTAACACAACACTGTAAAGCAATCATACTCCAATAAAGGTGTTAAAAAAAAAAAAAAAAAGCCCAACTCTGTCCATACAACATCCGTCTTTCCCTATGTGAGCCCACAAGTATTAGTCGGCACTGAGAAAAACGCAAGTTCAGGAAAGCGTGGCTCTGTCTTCCTTACCAACTGTGGGCGCAGGAAGCTGGCCACAGAGTGGCTTGCCAGAGACCCTGACCCTTCCGTTTGCCGTGCTCCCCGTTCCCTGCAATGATGACTGGCGACCACCTTCAACCCCACGTAAGCACAGAGAGATCACGCGACAGCAGCACTGCAGGTGGGGCCGGTTTAATGGACGGGAAAGAGCCCAAGCATCAGCACGGGGTACTGTGGGTCGGACCAGCTGGCTCTGCGAACCCCCCCAGGCCACCTTCTCAGTCACAGCAGCCTCTCTGGGGCCCCACTGCCTCACCTACAAACACATGGTTTAAGAACACCTCGTTCTCAGGTGACTGTGAGGATTAAGTAAGAAAAGTGCCTGACCAGGGGTCTGACCCAACTGCCTTTCACTAAATACCAGCTGCCTTCAACCACACTGTCTGGGAAGTCTTGAAACATGCACTCTGGCTCCTGACAATTCAGAACAATGTGTTTGTCTCAAATTAGTGACGAATGAAGGTCAGCTTTACAAATGATCCCATGTTTGTCAAATCTTGTGAAGCAAAACTGTATATACCTATGCCCGTAAAATGTATCTTCGTGACCTGAAGATTCTTCTCCTTCAACACAGGCTTATTTCTCTAAGATGACCTTGAAGGGTAAAGATGTGGCCGGTATTTCTTTTCCTCCCACCCTGCCTAGGACATCAGTTTCAGCACCGCCCTCTCCCCCCCGAACCCCTCCACCTCACCACCCCCCCTCCCGCCATCGCAGTAAAAGCCATTAACAGGGTCAGGGGTAAACACTGCCATTCGGCAAACTTACTATAACTCACCAAGTGACTGGTATAATACCTTTACCCCGAGTGCCCAGCCTGAGGAGGGCAAAACCTGCTTGGCCAATTTCAGAAGACACAGACTAGTATGTGCACAGCCACTGTTCCTTGTGGCCTCACATGTCACTTCCCCGTAGGCGTAGCTGCCTTAACGGTGCCTTCAAGCCTTCCCCAGGACACACCAGACCCCCATCACAGGGCAGCATTCCCTTTTAGCTCAGGGGCGCCGACCTCGTGGCAAGTTGGGGAACTGCAGGCTTAAACGTGGGAGAAGACAGGTGGGACGTACCTTGAGGGTGAGAGATCTCTGAACTTATTCTGCAGGTTATGGATTTCACCGAAAAGTTCCAGGTTCAAATTCTGCTCCTTCTGCAGTTCATATTCCCGGTCCACCAGCTGCAGCCGGAGGCTCTCCAGCGCCCTGCCGTCAATCATCTCTGGGGCCAGCGGGTGGAGGAGTTTCATGTGTTTCACGTAACGTACTTGGTGCAAACGTGAAAAGGTCACTTCTTCTTCGTCGGTACTGCCCTTGGACTTGTTCAAGCCGTCCTGGGCCCCTTCTCTCCCACACAAAACTGTGACGATGGCCTCACTGAACTGGGAGTGCTTTTGAAGCTGCAATATGAAGTTCCGGTAGACCTCGAGCTCGGTTTCCAAGTCACAGATTTTCCGTTTTAAGGTTTCTTTATCATTTGAGGTATCGCTGTTCTCCAGCTGATCGGTCTCAACCACGCTGACTTTAGCGGAAAACTGACTCTTAGGACTCAAGTATGTAGCTACGGAAGTGGGGCCTGGAAAATCTTCAGAAGGATTCTCTTCGCGTGGTGGAAAGATGGCAAGGTCATCAGGCTGGTAAATTTCGGAGTCTGAAAATCAAAACACATTTATGTCGGTGTCTCCATCTCCACTGCTGAAATCCATCCCCTCGGTCCTTCCTCACAGCCACCGCCAAGCAGGAACCACTGCGGGAGCCTCCCACCAAGCCCGCCTGGCTCTTGGCCTTCCCTCTTCCCTCTCAATCCATCCTCTTCCTCAGAGCGACTGTTCTAAAAAGTGAATTCGACCACGATAACCATCAACTCCCACCTAAAACTCATCCATACCCCCGCTATCTTGAGGATTAAATCGAAACTTCTTCTCACAGCATCTGAGACCCTGCTTGATCTACTTCCAGGCAACCTGTTCAGGAACATCCCCTGGCACCACCTATGGAGAGTCCCTACTAAATTAACCATAAGTCCCTGCACACACCAGGCTGCTCGTGCCTCCATGCTTTTGCATGTGCTGTTCCCACTGCCTGGAATATGCTTGGCTCCCTACTTAACTCCTCCTCAGTGAACTCCTCTTCATCCTTCAACACCTAGATCTGATTTTCTCTCCTCTGCAAGCCCATCTTCAAGCTATGCAAAACAGTCACTCCCCTCTGTGCTTCCACAGCACCTTATACATAACACCAGAGACAGACGTACCACGTGCTCGGTGCTAACATGTGATTGACAATTGGCTTATTCATTTATTTACACAGCACTTAGTTACTTGGGTTCCTCTCTCCCTCACTGGACTGCAAGTTCCTTCCCAGCAGGTACTGGCCTTTCATCTTCACATTCTCAGTGCCTCGTTCAGTACCCAGCCCAGACCTGGTGTAAATGAAGGGCTGAAAAAATACTGGGGAATGAGTGAAGGAACATCAAAAACCAGTAATTCTAAAATCCACAGCAGATGAGAGTCGTCCTCTCATTTCCACATCGACAAGTTTCCGGAGATGCCGTGATGTCCCCTGTAGCAAGCTGTTCCACTGACTCACAATCCTACCAGGAAATATCTCCTTACAGCTAGTTTAAATCCCCAGGTATGTGGCCAAACTCCTGTGGGAGGCGGAATGGTACTGCAGAAAGAATACGCAGCTTTGAAGCCAAAGAGAAGAGGGCGCATACCCAGCTTTGCTACTTGCTGGCTGCACAGCGTTAGGCAAGTAACTCACTGCCCAGAGCCTCAGTTTCCCCAAAGAGATGTCTTATGTGCTTGTTGTGAGGTTTCAAGGTCAGGCCTGAGTCTAGAGCTTCTGTCCTTAACCACATACCACAATGCCTGCTGTCCAGTGAAAGCTCAGCTCAATACAAGGAGTGGTCTGAATACTTAAGAGGCAGCAGAATATAGTAGAAAAACCCATCTGAAATCCAACGGATCTGGTTTCAAACTCTGGCTCTGCCACTTACTAGCTGTGTGACCTTAGGCAAGTGACTTAGCCTCTCTGAGCCTCAGTAGCTTCATTTGCAAAATGGAGAGAACATCAATCACTGCGAAGGCTAAGGCTTCTGTTTTGTTTTCAGGATCAAATGGGACAATATCCGCAAAAAGGCTAACAGTGTCTGGCACACAGCAGCGAAGGAGACCAACTAATACGAATATCCTTTGCTTCCCTGAAAGTGTTCAAAGATGGAAGAGGATGCCTATCACAGGAGGCTCGTGAACAAAGGCTTGTGGACTTGGGGAAACACTGCCAGGGCAGCAATGTGGGTTGGATGAGATGACCTAGGAGACCTCTCAGAAGGAAAGGCACGTACAAATCCTTGTCAGACCGTATATTCCAATTTCTGGGTTCTGCGGCTGCTCCTCGTGGCTTTAAGCCCATTCTTGTCTCTCTGCTCATGATGCAAATACCATAAAATAAACTTTTTTATTTTAGAAAGCTGCTGCTACGTGACCTCAAGGAAGCACTCCTGATAGAGCATTTTTAGTGCACAAAATTTGTTAGAAACACTCATCTCTTGAGTTCCTTTAGGGTGGAGACCATGCCATTCACCTGTTTCTCCAGTGTCTGGCATGGGGCCTGGAGCAGAGAAGGTACTCAGTAAGTCCTGCTGGCTGAATGAGTGTAAGAGACACAGAGGGAGAAATCTCAACAAGGCTTTTTTCCAGAGAATCACACTCCAAGATAAGGAAATATCTTTGCTATAACAACCTCACGATAATGGAATTTCATGGCAAGAAGTGATTTCACTCATGGGAATAAAGATCAGTTCTGATGACTTTTGTTAAGTAATCATGAGGCAAAGACAAATGTAAGCCCTGTAGCCCTGTACATGTGTCCTTTTGTGACACAGACTGTTTAGACACACACACACACGCGCGCGCACACACACACACACACACACACACACACCCTCATCATGACTGGGAGGTGTCATCCTCACATCCACACTTAGACCTCCACTTTAAACTCTGCTCCTTACAACACACTCAAGACACTTGACACTCGTAATTTTGACTTGAGAAGGTGTGAGAGGGTGTGAGAGATGGAGGATTATAAGCCATAGTGTACAGTGTGAACCTGCAGGTGTATCAAGGCGTCAGGACACATAACTATGTGCTGGGACCTGGCCCAGGCACCCAGCACCTCACCTATGCCGTCCATTTAATCGTCACAACAACCCTGTGAGGTGTCACTCATAACCCCATTTTACAAAAGAGGAAATTGAGGTTTAGAGATAAGAACTTGCCCAAGGTTCAGGGCAAGTAAGCAGCAGAGCCCCCTGTCCAAGCCTGGTGGTCCACCCGTCTGAATACTGCCTCCTGATATATCCCTCCTGCAACTGGGGTCCCCATCTCAGGGGGGCATAACAAGGAAAGACAGTCCTCAACCCTCGATGTGAAGGCCAGTAATGACTGTGGCACCCCCTTCACCCATTCCTCAAGTTTCTGTCCAGGAGCTACTGAGGAAGAGCCAGCAGTGAAGCCATCACAGGCGGTACCAGCCCCGTACAGGGCAGTCACTGAGCAAAGTCGCTACGAGACCAAAACGGGGCGGGCTGATGGGAATGTTCAGGAAGGCCTTCCCTGGAAAGTGACGTTTAAGCAGAGACCAGAAGGATGAGGCATCAGCTGGGCAACAGTTAAAGGGGGGAAATTCAGGCGGAGGCAAGCACAATAAGAAAAAGGAAAAAAGGTCACTCATGATGGGGATCTGAGAGGAAAGGGGAAACTGCCAATCAGTCAAGAAGCCTTTAGTAACCAACTAACCACGAACGAGAAATCAAAAGATGTCCCCAGGCCCATTTATTTACATTATAGGAAACAGTGCAGTTCTGGACCTTCCTACAGTTCAGCTAAAGGGCACTTGATTCTCTGGGAGAGTGGCTTTCTCCTCAAAGCCCAGAACACGCGGAAGCCTGTGACCACGCATTCAGCGCACTGACTGGAGGCCTTGGGAAGCGTACGCCATTGGGAACAGGGCCCACAGCTCAGTATTTCCCCAGAGACGGGATTTCCCCATGACAAATTTAGGATCCTGAAGACAACGATTTCTTACAGAGTGAATCGGGGCCACCTTAATGGTGATTTTTTTTTTTTTTAATTAAGGGGGAAAAAAGAATCTAAGGTAAAAGAAAAAATGTAAGCATCTGTTTGTGGTTGAATGGGATCATGAATATTGTTATTATTCTTTGTGCTTATCTGTATGCCTGCGACACTTCATAATTCTAAGAAGGATACAGCTTGCCTGGGGCCTCGCTCACGTCTCTGTACCTTTCCCACTGACCCACCTGACAAACCCCCAAACCAGGTGTCAGCTCAGGCTTGCCCCTCGTCCACCCCATCCCCCGGGCGGCGGGAGGCCGACGTGCCCACCTCACACCAGCCAGCACTGCGGGGACGCTGAGGACAACTGGCTGAGGGCGAGGCCCCTGCGGGCAGGCACTGAGTCCTCTGAGGCTGAACCACCAGAGCCCAGGCCGCTGCCTGGTAGAAAAGTGCCAGACAAATGGACTGTAAGCCCCGACACCCTACTACACCCTGACTCTCAAAACCCTCAGCCTCCTCAAGTGTCACATGGGCACAGTGATGACGCGCTAGGATGGCTGTTGCAGGGCTTAGTAATAATTTTTTTATGAAACACCCCAAATGGCGCCCGGCACAAAGTAGCGGTTCAATAGGCATAGCGGGTGAATTCTGACCGGTCTCGCAGCTGGCCTGTTGATCCTCGTCCCTTTCCTTGTCTCTCCAGACACAGGGCGTGGCTTGGGGTCCTTCTCGCTCTCCCGGGCTGTCCCGGTAGGCTGCTCCCACAAGGGGCTGGGCTACAGGCATCCACAAAGAGAAAGAAAAGCAGATAAAACCACAGGCTTGAAACTTAGCCAAGCAACTAAGAAGAACACAAAGATACAACAGGGAAAATAAAAACACTGGGGAGGCAAAATGCAATTCATAAGATAAAATTAATCTATCGAGCTGCCATAACAGGACATAAAAAGCATAAATATACTGCAGCTTGTCTGAAACGGTTGAAGTCCAGGCTCTTGAAAAACCATGAGTGAGAAAATGAATTCTATAGACTCATGCCCGCTTTTCCCAAGAAGAGGGGCCTCAGGGGCCTTCCAGGCAGCTGCAGAAGTAGCCCCTGGCTGAGGCACCCCAGGGTCTCAGCAAGAAATCAAAACATTGTTAAGCGCAAATGGCAAGCCCTGGGCAAGGTGCCAGGGCCTCTGTGCGGCTCAGCCACCTGTGCCGCGGTCCCTGTCCTGCTCACACTGCACTGTCCCCGCCCCAGGAGACAGGGAGCCCTCAGAAGGCAGAGACTGCATCTTCTTCCCCTCTCTCCCCTACACCCTGTGCGTGAGGCCAGGAACACAGCAGGCGCTCGGGGAATATTCACTGCATGAGTGAACAGGTGCCTGGATGGGTAGATGGATGGATGAAGGAGGCTGGGAAAGGAAGGAGGGAGGGAAGAGCAATCCTACCAAAGCCCAACTTATCTTAAAACCTCAACTGTGCTAAACCCAAAAGAGAACCTAAGATTAAACAGAAAATACCTCTGGCTACGTGGCTCAACGTAAAATCCATACGCACGGTATCATGTACTAGGCTCCCAGAAACAGTAGGGGAAAAGTAAAGGCTCTGAAATCAGGCAGGCTGGTTCCGATCCGGGTTGGGATGTCAGCGACAGTGTGACCGTAGCCAAGTCCCTTTATCTCTGAAACTGTTGCCTCAACGATCAGATGGGAATAATTAGCGTCCCTGCCTCAGAGGACTGTTAGGAGGATTCAACAAGATCATGTACGTAAAGTGGACAGCGGGGCTCAGTAAGTAACGGGCACTCGTTTTATTTTACCACCACGGGCAGGCCGAGGCCCCCAGTCACCTCCCAGGCCTGAACCGCTCTGAAAACCCCCCGCTCGGATGCAGTCGTCCACCTCAGTCTCCCACCCTTCCTCAGCAAACACTGCTTCTCCTGCGAGCTCCCCAGGAGTGGACGTTTCTTCCCCTTGTACTACGGGCCTGGAAATGTGTGAGCACCTTCGCTCTTCACTGACACTTCCAGACCATTCTCTCTCTTCCCTAAGAACTCCGGCTTCGCAGCTCATGCCGTGAGACTACACCACTGACAACATCCACCGTCCTGCAGACACCCACCGTCCCAAGTCATGGAATCCCTCGAGATTCATGGCCACTGTGGCCCCCGACTGCCCTGCTCCTCTCCACCCCTCTATGGCAAACCCCCACCCCCCAAGTTGCCTATTCTTGTTGTATCCAATTTCTCTCCTCCATTCTCTCCGGAACCCACGCCAGTAGCCCTGCCCGCTCCATGGAAACAGCGCCCTTCAAGGTCCCCAAAGGACTCCCCCAGCACTAAATCCCAAGGCCAAGCCCCAGTCCTTGACTTACTTGTCTCACTAGCATATCCAACACAGCTAATCTGCTCTCCACTCGGCTTCGGGAGGCCATGCTCCCTGGGCCGCCCACCCCACTGGCTGCTCCTTCTCAGGCCCAGGCTCGGTTCCCAGACCTACCCTCCTTTGTCTCCAAGCCTCAGAGCTTCAGATACCAGCAACAAGCTGAGCTGGCCCAGACCTCTCCTGCAACAGGCATCTCAAGAGTTCCAAACCAGACCCCTGAGGCCCCCCGAGGCTGGCTCTCCTCAATCCTTCCATCTCAGGGTATGACATCTCCATCCTTCCCATGGTTCACGTTAAAAGTGACCCTTTAAAGCAGAGGCCAGCCTACTTTTCTTCAAAAGCCAAATAACAAATATTTGAGACTGCAAGCCCCAGGGTCTCCATCACAACTACTCAACCCTGCATCACAGCGAAAAGGCCATCACAGACAACGCGCAAATGAACGCAGGGGGCCGTGCTCCCATAAAACTTTACAAAAACCCACAGCGACCCTGGCCCACAGGTCACAGTTTGCCAATCCCTGCGTTAAAGCATAAGTCAGATCACGTGACTCTGCTGCTCAAAACTCTCTGGCCGTTTCCAATCTTACCCGGAGTAAAAGACAAAGCCCTAGACTGGCCTATGAGGGCCTAGCGGGTCTACCACCTCCCTGACCCCTCCTCCTCCTGGTTCCGCCCAAATATCGCCTCATCAGGGAGGCGCTCTCTACGACTCCACGTAACTTAGCAAACCCGACCCCCGCTCCACATTACCCGTGTCCTTCACCGGCTTTATCTCCCTCCACAGCACCGATCATTTCACACACGATACATCTGCTCACGGCTTACTGTCTTCCTCCCCCTGTGATATACAAGCTGGACACAGACTCGGTCTCTTTTGTTCGCTATCTCCCTAGTGCCTGGCACACAGGAGGACCTGATACATCCTTTCCGAAAAAATACATAAAAGATCACTGTTGCCGTTCTTGTTACTGTGTGCTGCTGTCATTCGCTTAGAGCAGAAGTTCAAAATCAGGAGTCAACAGAAGTGCTCCTGTGGATTAACGAGCGCGCTAAAGATGGTGGACGGTGCTACATGCATGAGAAGGCCCTCAGCTTTCCTCAGACTCTCAAAGGGGCAACATCGCTTAAGCACCACTGTCTCGGGCTAGAGGATCCCACTGACGTGCTCCCTCCAAGTCCAGGAGTCTCACCCTGATACTCTGTAACCCCAAGGCTCTCTACCTGGGGAGCTCCCAGGAGAGCAAAGACAGCAGGTTCCAAGTGAGTAGGGAGGCAGGTCACTTCTAGAAGGCATAAGGGCAGTAGGGTTTGGAATGAGCCCCGAAGGAACCGAACAACTGCGGCCTGGCCATCCAGAGAACCCTGCAAAGAGGACTGAGGCCTCCACAGATGGAGCCCCCAGACAACTGCAAGTGAAGGGGGCAGTGACCTCACAGGCCTGGGAGCACGACCAGTCCCCCTCTGCCCCCTCTGGAATAAAATGAAAGCAACAAATGAGCTTTCCTTATCATGTTCCCTCGATTGTATATTTGTCAAGAGTCAAGATTAGTCACTGCAATTCATGAAATTTATACTCAAACGTATTGCAATTCCAAACAACACGGCTGACATTTCTGGCCGTCCTGTCAGGCCGTTCATCTTCTCGCAGAGGATACGGTTTCCTTGGTGCTTACCTTTCAGGAGCGCTTTGTCTGGCGCTGGCCTCCCCTCCATCACTGCTTCGGCCAGAATTAACTTCTGGTGACGTTGCTTGTTGCGAATTTTAAACTCCTTCAGCTCCCCCTGCTGCTGGGCCACCACCTCCTGGGGGGCAGGGAGCCGGCACACGCTCCCTAGTGACCGCGATGGTTTTATCAGGATGGGCAAGCGGGACTTCTTCACGTCCTGAAAGTACACCCAGGGAGACAATGAATACACTTCCTCGGGTCGCACAGTCAACATGCTCGTGCCAACCTTATAAAACAGGACTCAAAGTGCCTGTCCAGATAACGGCACCTCCGTTTATCCCCCCAGCCTGCAGATCTGTGTCTTGGCAGGTCCCTCTTCTGACTGACAAGTGCCAAGTTGTTCCTCCTCGACACCCTCTTAAGCCCGGCCGTGTCTCTCTGAAAGTTCCAGATGCTCCCTACGCGGCAGTCCTTTTCCCCACAAAACCTTCTGGGAAACGTTTTCTAGCTCCTTATCTATTTCCTCACTTCCCACCCTTTCCTAAGCCTAAGTCAATCTGCCTCTCACCCCGCTAGGCCACCAGAACCACCCCTTACTAAGGTTTTCGGGGGCCACTAAGTGCCTAGTCCCGTGGCTATTTCTCAGGCCCAGAGCTCCAAACCTGCCCAACCTACACATTTCTGATGGCCCACCAGCCCTCCCAAGTCAACTGAAAGCTGGGCTCTTTCATTCTATCACCCCAGGCCCACAACCCACAGCTACAGCACTCCGACGACCTCTGTCTCGGTGAATCAGACCACCCTCCATTTGCTGCACAGACCAAAACTGGGAGCCATTTTTTAAATTCCCTGAGGGAACTTGCACAAGCCTCTTAGATAGCCTCATCCACCAGAAGGCAGACAGCAGAAGCAAGAAGAACTACAATCCTGCAGCCTGTAGAACAAAAACCACATTCACAGAAAGATAGACAAGATGAAAAGGCAGAGGGCTACATACCAGATGAAGGAACAAGATAAAACCCCAGAAAAACAACTAAATGAAGTGGAGATAGGCAACCTTCCAGAAAAAGAATTCAGAATAATGATAGCGAAGATGATCCAGGACCTCGGAAAAAGAATGGAGGCAAAGATGGAGAAGATGCAAGAAATGTTTAACAAAGACCTAGAAGAATTAAAGAATAAACAAACAGAGATGAACAATACAATAACTGAAATGAAAACTACACTAGAAGGAATCAATAGCAGAATAACTGAAGCAGAAGAACGGATAAGTGACCTGGAAGACAGAATGGTGGAATTCACTGCTGAGGAACAGACTAAAGAAAAAAGAATGAAAAGAAATGACGACAGCCTAAGAGACCTCTGGGACAACGTTAAACGCAACAACATTCGCATCATAGGGGTCCCAGAAGGAGAAGAGAGAGAGAAAGGACCAGAGAAAATAGTTGAAGAGATTATAGTCGAAAACTTCCCTAACATGAGAAAGGAAATAGCCACCCAAGTCCAGGAAGCTCAGCAAGTCCCATACAGGATAAACCCAAGGAGAAACATGCCGAGACACATAATAATCAAATTGGCAAAAATTAAAGACAAAGGAAAATTATTGGAAGCAGCAAGGGAAAAACGACAAATAACATACAAGGGAACTCCCATAAGGTTAACAACTGATTTCTCAGCAGAAACTCTACAAGCCAGAAGGGAGTGGCATGATATACTTAAAGTGATCAAAGGGAAGAACCTACAACCAAGATTACTCTATCCGGCAAGGATCTCGTTCAGATTCAATGGAGAAATCAAAAGCTTTACAGACCAGCAAAAGCTAAGAGAATTCAGCACCACCAAACCAGCTCTACAACAAATGCTACAGGAACTTCTCTAAGTGGGAAACACAAGAGAAGAAAAGGACCTACAAAAACAAACCCAAAACAATTAAGAAAATGGTCATAGGAACATACATATCGACCATTACCTTAAACGTGAATGGATTAAATGCTCTAACCGAAAGACACAGGCTTGCTGAATGGATACAAAAACAAGACCCATCTATATGCTGTCTACAAGAGACCCACTTCAGACCTAGGGACACACACAGACTGAAAGTGAGGGGATGGAAAAAGATATTCCATGCCAATGGAAATCAAAAGAAAGCTGGAGTAGCAATACTCATATCAGATAAAATAGACTTTAAAATAAAGAATGTTACAAGAGACAAGGAAGGACACTACATAATGATCAAGGGATCAATCCAAGAAGAAGATATAACAATTATAAATATATATGCACCCAACATAGGAGCACCTCAATACATAAGGCAACTGCTAACAGCTATAAAAGAGGAAATCGACAGTAACACAGTAATAGTGAGGGACTTTAACACCTCACTTACACCAATGGACAGATCATCCAAAATGAAAATAAATAAGGAAACAGAAGCTTTAAATGACACAACAGACCAGATAAATTTAATTGATATTTATAGGACATTCCATCCAGAAACAGCAGATTACACTTTCTTCTCAAGTGCGCACGGAACATTCTCCAGGATAGATCACATCTTGGGTCACAAATCAAGCCACAGTAAATTTAAGAAAATTTTCTGACCACAATGTTATGAGATTAGAAATGAATTACAGGGAGAAAAATGTAAAAAACACAAACACATGGAGGCTAAACGATACGTTACTAAATAACCAAGAGATCACTGAAGAAATCAAACAGGAAGTCAAAAAATACCTAGAGAAAAATGACAATGAAAACACAACGATCCAAAACCTATAGGATGCAGCAAAAGCTGTTCTAAGAGGGAAGTTTATAGCTATAAAAGCCTAGCTCAAGAAACAAGAAAAATCTCAAATAAAGAATCTAACCTTACACCTAAAGGAACTAGAGAAAGAAGAACAAACAAAACCCAAAGTGAGCAGAAGGAAATAAATCATAAAGATCAGAGCAGAAGTAAATGAAATAGAAACAAAGAAAACAATAGCAAGGATCAAG
Source organism: Balaenoptera borealis (assembly GCF_965194805.1). Classification (NCBI taxonomy): domain Eukaryota; kingdom Metazoa; phylum Chordata; class Mammalia; order Artiodactyla; family Balaenopteridae; genus Balaenoptera; species Balaenoptera borealis. The sequence goes on from NC_138865.1 coordinate 108,553,112, forward strand.
AAAACTAAAAGCTGGTTCTGTGAGAAGATAAACAAAATTGATAAACCATTAGCCAGACTCATCAAGAAAAAGAGGGAGAGGACTCAAATCAATAAAATTAGAAATGAAAAAGGAGAAGTTACAACAGACACCGCAGAAATACAAAGCATCCTAAGAGACTACTACAAGCAACTCTGCCAATAAAATGGACAACCTGGAAGAAATGGACAAATTCTTAGAAAGGTATAACCTTCCAAGACTGAACCAGGAAGAAATAGCAAATATGAACAGACCAATCACAAGTAATGAAATTGAAACTGTGATTAAAAATCTTCCAACAAACAAAAGTCCAGGACCAGATGGCTTCACAGGTGAATTCTATCAAACATTTAGAGAAGAGCTAACACCCATCCTTCTCAAACTCTTCCAAAAATTGCGGAGGAAGGAACACTCCCAAACTCATTCTATGAGGCCACCATCACCCTGATACCAAAACCAGACAAAGATACTACAAAAAAAGAAAATGACAGACCAATATCACTCATGAATATAGATGCAAAAATCCTCAACAAAATACTAGCAAACAGAATCCAACAACACATTAAAAGGATCATACACCATGATCAAGTGGGACTTATCCCAGGAATGCAAGGATTCTTCAATATAAGTAAATCAATCAATGTGGTAAACCATATTAACAAATTGAAGGAGCAGAACCATATGATCATCTCAATAGATGCAGAAAAAGCTTTTGACAAAATTCAACACCCATTTATGATAAAAACTCTCCAGAAAGTGGGCATAGAGGGAACCTACCTCAACATAATAAAGGCCATGTATGACAAACCCACAGCAAACATCATTCCCAATGGTGAAAAACTGAAAGCATTTCCTCTAAGATCAGGAACAAGACAAGGATGTCCACTCTCACCACTATTATTCAACATAGTTTTGGAAGTCCTAGCCACGGCAATCAGAGAAGAAAAAGAAATAAAAGGAATACAAGTTGGAAAAGAAGAAGTAAAACTGTCACTGTTTGCAGATGACATGATACTACACAGAGAGAATCCTAAAGATGCCACCAGAAAACTACTAGAGCTAATCAATGAATTTGGTAAAGTTGCAGGATACAAAATTAATACACAGAAATCTCTTGCATTCCTATACACTAATGATGAAAAATCTGAAAGAGAAATTAAGGAAACTCTCCCATTTACCACTGCAACAAAAAGAATAAAATACCTCGGAATAAACCTACCTAGGGAGACAAAAGACCTGTATGCAGAAAACTATAAGACACTGATGAAAGAAATTAAAGATGATACCAACAGATGGAGAGATATACCATGTTCTTGGATTGGAAGAATCAATATTGTGAAAATGACTATACTACCCAAAGCAATCTACAGATTCAATGCAATCCCTATCAAATTACCAATGGCATTTTTTACGGAACTAGAACAAAAAATCTTAAAATTTGTTTGGAGACACAAAAGACTCCGAATAGCCAAAGCAGTCTTGAGGGGAAAAAACGGAGCTGGAGGAATCAGACTCCCTGACTTCAGACTATACTACAAAGCTACAGTAATCAAGACAATATGGTACTGGCACAAAAACAGAAACATAGATCAATGGAACAAGATAGAAAGCCCAGAGATAAACCCACGCACCTGTGGTCAACTAATCTATGACAAAGGAGGCAAGGATATGCAATGGAGAAAAGAGAGCCTCTTCAATAAGTGGTGCTGGGAAAACTGGACAGCTACATGTAAAAGAATGAAATTAGAACACTCCTTAACACCATACACAAAAACAAACTCAAAATGGATTAGCGACCTAAATGTAAGACCGGATACTATAAAACTCTTAGAGGAAAACATAGGAAGAACACTCTGACATAAATCACAGCAAGATCTTTTTTGATCCACCTCCTAGAGTAATGGAAATAAAAACAAAAATAAACAAACGGGACCTAATGAAACTTCAAAGGTTTTGCACAGCAAAGGAAACCATAAACAAGACGAAGAGACAACACTCAGAATGGGAGAAAATATTTGCAAACGAATCAATGGACAAAGGATTAATCTCCAAAATATATAAACAGCTCATGCAGCTCAATATCAAAAAAACAAACAACCCAATCCAAAAATGGGCAGAAGACCTAAATAGACATTTCTCCAAAGAAGACATACAGATGGCCAAGAAGCACATGAAAAGCTGCTCAGCATCACTAATTATTAGAGAAATGCAAATCAAAACTACAATGAGGTTATCACCTCACACCAGTTAGAATGGGCATCATCAGAAAATCTACAAACAACAAATGCTGGAGAGGGTGTGGAGAAAAGGGAACCCTCTTGCACCGTTGGTGGGAATGTAAATTGATACAGCCACTATGGAGAACAGTATGGAGGTTCCTTAATAAACTAAAAATTGAATTACCATATGACCCAGCAATCCCACTACTGGGCATATACCCCGAGAAAACCATAATTCAAAAAGACACATGCGCCCCAATGTTCATTGCAGCACTATTTACAATAGCCAGGTCATGGAAGCAACCTAAATGCCCATCGACAGACGAATGGATAAAGAAGATGTGGTACATATATACAACGGAATATTACTCAGCCATAAAAAGGAATGAAATTGGGTCATTTGTAGAGACGTGGATGGATCTAGAGACTGTCATACAGAGTGAAGTAAGTCAGAAAGAGAAAAACAAATATCGTATGTTAGCGCATATATGTGGAACCTAGAAAAATGGTACAGTTGAACCGGTTTGCAGGGCAGAAATTGAGACACAGATGTAGAGAACAAACGTATGGACACCAACGGGGGGAAAGCGGTGGGGGGGTGGGGGTGAGGGGGTGATAAAAAATAAAATAAAATAAAATAAAATTCCCTTTATGCGTCTCACCCACTTGCATCGCTCACCGGGTTCCACTAACTCCAACTCCCAAGGTGTCTCTGAATTCTTCTGTCACTTCTCATCCTCCGCGGCCACCACCCAACTCCAAGACGCTGTGAGCTCTCATCCAGGCCACAGAAACAGCCTCCTGAGGTGTCTCCCCACACTCATTCTTGCCCTTTCTAACCCACTTGCCATACTGCACCAAAACAGGCAAAATTCCCCCGCTCCTGCTTAAAACTATTTTAATTGTTCCCCAGTTCTCGTATGGCAAAGGTCACAGTCTTTACCACAGCCCACGTGTTGTGCACGACTGCAGCCTGAGTTACTGCCCCTCCCCACCCCCCCATCCTCCAGCCACAGAGACCTCCTATCAGTTCCTCAAAATGCTTTGTTCCTTCCACCTCAGGACCTTGGCATATGGTATCTCCACTGCCTAGAATACTTTTTCTTGCCCACCCCCACCTCTCCCACTAATCCCAACACATTCATTAGGACTCAGATCAAATGTGCCTTCCTCAGGAGAATGGGCCTTGATTTCCCTGTTATATACTCACTGCCCCCTTGGAATTCTCCTCGGAAAAACATTAGGACCATAATAATTAAATGCCTATGCAATTACTTGTTCTTTGTCTATCTTCTGCACCAGCCTATAAGCTTTAGGGTTCATGGATTCTGCATTTCTTATTCATACTCTATCCACAGCTTCAAGCACAAGAACTAGTAATATAGTAGGTGCTCAACAACTATTTGTGGAATGAACATACAAATAATAACTTAAGAGGCCTAGGACTTCCCTGGTGGCACAGTGGTTAAGAATCCGCCTGCCAGTGCAGGGGACACGGGTTCGATCTCTGGTCTGGGAAGATCCCACATGCCGCGAAGCAACTAAGCCCGTGCGCCACAACTACTGAGCCTGCGCTCTAGAGCCTGCAAGCCACAACTACTGAGCCCACGTGCCACAACTACTGAAGTCCGCGTGCCTAGAGCCTGTGCTCCGCAACAAGAGAAGCCACCGCAATGAGAAGCCCGCGCACTGCAATGAAGAGTAGCCCCTGCTCGCCGCAACTAGAGGAAGCCCGCCTGTGGCAACAAAGACCCAACGCAGCCATAAATAAATAAATAAACAAACACAAATAACTCAGTTAAAAGATGGGCAAAGGATCTGAAAGACATTTCTCAAAAGGAGATATACATATGGTCAATAAGCACATGAAAAGATGTTCAAATCATTCATCATCAGGGAAATGCAAATCAAATCATAATGAAATACCACCACTCCCTACCCATTAGGATGGCTATCATTGAAAAGATAACAATCACTGGTGAGGATGTGGAAGAATTGGAGCCCTCACATGCTGGTGAAAACTTTTGTAAACTCGCTGCAGCCACTTTAGAAAAGAGTCTGGCAGTTCCTCAAACCGTGAAACAGTTACTACATGACCTAGCAATTCCACTTCTAGATCTATGCCCCGGAGAAATAAAAACACATGTACACACAAAAATTTGTACATGAATGTTCACAGCAACATTATTCATAATATCCGAAAGGTAGCAACTGCCCAAATGTCCATCAACTAATGAAATGGATAAATAAAATGTGGTATATCCATACAATGGACTATCACTGGGCCATAAAAAGAAATGAACTACGGATACCTGCTACAGCACGAACGAGCCTTGAAAACGTTACGCTAAGTGGAAGAAGCTAGTCACCAAAGATCACAGACCACGTGATTCCATTTATATGAAATATCCAGAGCAGGCAAATCTATAAAGACAGAAAAAAGCTTAGTGGCTGCCTTCAGCTAGGGGTGCGCAGGTGGGAGATATAGGAAGTGACTGCTAATGCGTTCGGGGCTTCTGCCTGGGATAAGGTTATGTTCTAAAACTGATTGTAGTCGATAATTGTTGGGACCCTGGAAAGGAGGAAATCAGCAAAGCCTCTCAAGAAGGAAAGAAGAAGAAGGAGCCCTTCTTGCACGTTCTAGGATGTCAAATGCTTTCAAGCATGTACTCCCGTAATCCTCGGGTGAACTCTGCATTCCCAGAGCTCACAGGATTACAGAAGTTATTATACCTATTTTCCAGATGAAGAACTGAGACATCAAACAACCAGCCCAGTATCATACAATAAGAAGGCTGGAGAGCTGAGCCTCAGACTAGCTCTTCAACCTCTACTGCCCAGTTAAGAAAAGTGAGAGCCTTTCTGCCCTGAAATTCCACGCAAGAGGAGAGAACAGGTTCAGGGACAAGAGCAGTCTGCGGTGGTGTCAGGGACCACTCGGGAGGAGGTGGACGCCTCATCAAAAAGGGCTGGAAAATAAGTCACTTGCTTGGTCCTCAGTCTCCACCAATCTCTATTCTTGGATCCAAATCTGTGTGTCATATGGCAGCAGAGAAGATAGCTGCAAGTGCACAAATGCCAAAGCCAATTTCAGGCTGGAAGGCTGCCGTCAGTCACCCTAACGCCGCTTCCAAAATAACACCACACAAAATGCTACCTTATGGATGCCGAACAGAATCCCACCTACCACCTTATTAAAGATGGCATCCTGGAACTTCTCACCTGGGGAGGGAAGGGGGACGGGAATGCACATACCCTGAGCTCCTACCACGGACACGGCCCGAGGCACTCGCCACACACTGCCTCACCGAGCCAGCACGCCAGCCCCGGGTGCCAGGTCACGATGATCCCCTTGGAGCCACTGAAAGTCAGGTGACTGACCCAAGGACTCAGAGCAGGTGAGCGGCGAGGCCCAATGCAATCACGGGTGTGTCTGTACAACCCAGCATCTCGCCTCTGTAACTAAACCAGAAGTATGTCCCGTCTCCCTGTTTCGCCCCTGGGCAGCAAAGATGTTCTTTTTAACAGGATGCCACAGTTCTAGCCTAAGCTCAAGGATTACTGATTCCTTGACTAACCAAAGACCACAGAGAAGACTATTAAATTTTCTTCTACGTTGCATAGACCGGAGGCCAAACTGGTAGTAAGAGAGCGCCTCCCTTCCTGAGAAAGGTGGGGTTACAATATCCCTGTCTGCCTCTAAAACCAGACTCCACTTTGCACCCCTGCTACTCCTCTCAACGGCTGAGCCACTCTTGACAATTTTCTGAGCCCTTCAGAGCTTGTATTTCTTCACATGCAAAATGTAGGTAATACCTACCTAACTCATATGCTTGGTGAGAAGGTTAACTGTGGTGATACACGGATAGAATATCTAGCACAATCCTGGCATATATAGCAGATGCTAAAAAAATAAACACAGTAGCCTTCCTTTTGAAGATACCAGCAGGAAGACAGTTCCAAATGGAAAATTTTTTTCAATATATTTGGGGAAATTAAGTTCATTTGATTATCCAATTTTCCTGAATATAGGATGCTATCTCCCTCACAAATAGCAGGGGAAAAAAAACACATGCACACACACAACATCTAGTTTTCCTAATACACAGGTACAAACTAAACTAGCTGGGGCAGATGAGAGCATTTCTATTCTAGCCAAATTGCACAAATTTGCATCTCGAGTACTGTTAATATAATGGCAGTGTCTTTTTTTTTTTTTTTTTTTTTGGTCTCTACTGATATCTTTAGAAAACCCTTTTCTAGAAATTACAGTTTTGGTGCATAATTTAAAACAATCAAAAGCAATTTTGCTAATGATATATCTAACTCTCTTTGGTATGCACAAAAGCAGTAATTTACTGGTCAGAAAATAAACTTAATTCTCCATTCTGATGCTGTGAAGCAGTGTGCATGGCTGATTTATCAGCGACAAAACACCCACCACAAACAAGGAGACCAGTCGCTGCAGCCCCATCACAAACACGACCTCTCTCCTTCTCTGCCACGCCACTCCCATCTCCCTGCTGCGGGGCTCCTCATTCCCAACCCCTCCTCCCCAGGAGGATTTTAGTAAAAGGTCTGATCAAACATTGCCAGGAGAGCCTGGCTTTCCATAATCTGGCATATCTGATGGTATCTGAGGAGAAGCATCTAGAGGAAGCATCCTGACTGAAGCAAAACGCAGGCATTCACCCACCAAAACCAGACCCTACCACTCGGGCCAGCAGAGGCTAGACGGGAGCCTGACCCAGGGAAAGGGCACGGCTGTGTAGTCAGGCCCCTCACAGCTGGCTGACCATGGGCACTCGGGACCTGGCTTCCTCACCTTTGACGGGTGTGTAAGGATAAGAGAATGGAGACAAAGCCCACAGAACGGTACCTCTAAGACACAAAGTCCGTACAAAATAAAACCTAGGTTCTCGTCCCTACCCCTAAAGTCAGGTCATTCCAGTTTGACTGCAACCGGCAAAAGTAAAGGTCCATCAACGGGAAAATTATGTAAACTTTGGTACATTCCCCACAATGGAATCTTAGCAGCCATTACAAGGAAAGATGTTCCTGATACATGACACGGAACAGTAAGCTACAGACAGATGTACACACGTGACTCTGCTTTTATAATGAAAACACACAGATATCACGAGTTATAGATAAATAAGAGAGGGCTGGGATGGGGGAGGAGAGAGGGAGGGAGGAAATGTTGGTAACGCTTTGGGGAAGATTAGGATGGACACACACCTCTAGGTAGAGGCCAAGATAAGTACAGGCAGAGAGAGACACCAGACTTTATACAAATTTTTTAAAAGTAGTGGGATCGGAGGTGATTTTTAAGTTTTTTGTCTACATTTAATAAGTAACTAAGTAAGTAATACGTGGGAAAACTTACTTTTTCGGTCCCCCTGGGGAAGGAGAGGGCAGCGGCCTGCCGCCCTGGCATCCTGTGCGAGCTCTCCGGCTGACGCTCGGCGCTGGATACGGCGTCTGTTGGTTCCTCTCCCCAAGGCTCTCTCGTGCCCTCGTGTCTGAATCTGACCGTGTCGCCCTCCACAGCCATGGTCTGTGTGGAGGCATCTTTCTGTTCCACCTTGGACGCCTCCGCCACCTTTGCTAGCTGGGCTCCCGGAGGCCACTTGAGTTCATCACGTGGCTTGGAAGACAAGTTGGCTTGGATGAAATGTCCGAGTTCACCTCTTAGCTGAACGGCCATCTGCCCAAGTGTCTTCTCCGTTTTACCATCAAGGTGTTCTCCCGAAGCTTCCTGCTCTCTCAAGCACATCTGTTCCAGAAGCAGTTCTCGGAGCACTTTCAGAAGGTCCGGCCTGTTTTTCCAAAAGGGAAGGAAGTGGGAGGACTCAGCTTTCTGCTATGGCCTTGTCACCGACCCACTTTCCTAAGTTTTCCCCATCGATTCTGGCCCAGATTCTGTTGAATTTAAACACAGTGAGCACCTGCCACGTGCCAGGACCCACGCCAACTATGTTATCCAGGTCACCTCAGGACAACCACACCAGGTAGGTACCACATGTCTCCTTCATGGAGGAGAAGGAGAGAACTGATTTGACACAGGTGCACAGCAAGTGAGGGGGGCACACAGCTACCTGGATGCAGGCTGGGCTTAGGAAGAGCAAACAGAGTCATAAGGTATGCATGACGACTGCAAGGTCCGCCCACCCCCCTGGGCCCATCCCTACATCCAGGGGCAAGTGTGGCTTTGGATGAATCTAGCCAACCTGGCAGATCCATGAGCGACCTGGTCCATCACGGTGCACAGTCGGTGCTCAGCAAAGGTATCGAATGAAGGGATGCTGGGAACTGCTCTGGATAAAAAGAGCAGTGGCTTTGAAATCAGACAAAATGGCTTCAGATTCTAACTCTGTGATTCTTGGAAAGCAAGGTGAGTTTTCCTCCACAGGACACTGTGAGGATTAAACGAGAGTATATATGGGTAGCAGATGCTTCTCACGACCCTTGCCACACGGCCTGGGCCTCCCTGAGATTTCAGCTGCGGCTGCGCTGACAGCTCTTGTAGACAGATAGTCCCTCCGCCAGCGCCCACGGCATCTCTCTGCTGCCTTGGGCCCTTTCCCAGAGCTCTCTGAGCCGGCCAGCAGGGCAGCGGGCAAGTGCAGACCCATTTACAGCTCCAGGGGAAACCCTAACCAGTGGAGGAAGAGAGCTGTTGGGTGAATGTCCCAGTCTCCCGTCCTTCAGAGGGCCAGCGCTGACGTAGGGTCTACACCATCCCTCAGAGGGTGGCCGGCAGGGCGGAGGCCCAGCTGCCCACAGCAGTAACCAGATCATAACACAGCCTTCCTGGCTTTGCCTCCATCCCTACCTTAGTCTCCCTCATCCCTCCTTCCTTCTGCTGGGAGTCACATCCCAAATAAACCACTTGTACCCAAGTGGTTACCTCAGGCTCTGCCTTCCCAGGAACTCAAACCAAGCCAACATGTAGAAGACTCTGGAGCAGTTCCAGAAGAATCCCTTGTGAGTGTGTTTCTTGGGCCAGACACTATAATGGGCGCTGGGGCTGCAGAAGTGCCTGCAGGGCCTGGTGTTAGAGGCAGATGTGTAAACAAATCACTACTCCACAGGCTAAAAAGAGAAACACAGGCACCGTGGAAGTCTGGGAAGCTTACGGGCAAGCATCCCAGGGTGTCCAGACTGGGGGTGGCAGGAAGAATGCCAAAAAAGGGCCTCTAGAGTTGATGAGAGGTTAGCTGGGGGAAGGGAAATGGAACCTTCTAAGCATGGAAAACAATACGAACGGAGTCAAGACATAGTGTGGAGAGCAGGGAGGTGAGGCTGGAAGGTGAGGCAGGGAGACCTCAGCCATGTTAAGGAAAGGAGAGCCACTGGGAGGCTCTGTGTGACGAGGTGCATGGCCACACACGTGCCATGTGCAGAGAATGAATGGAGAGATCTCCCGTCAGGACGGTGGTGAGAGTACACTCAAGAGCCCCTACCATCTGCTCTAAACATATGTAAATGACAGCAAAACAGACAAGACAAAAAAATGGTCAAGGTGCACTACAGGACTCAGAATCAAATAAGATGTATCCAAAGGTCAGAAACAGAGGAGGAGACCCACTGCCATGATAATGAGGGCATCCGCAGAAAGCAGAAATTTAACTCCCACGGTTGGAAGAAGACCCATGCAAATTTCTTGCCCCTAAAGTAAGACCTAGAGAGACAAGTCAAAGCAACTTCAAAACCACCGCACAGGGAGGAGCAAGGGTGGCGGGCAGAGCAGGGCTGCTGACACAGACAAACCACTGTTGCAAACAAAATCCACTATTATGAGAGACAGCAATCTGACGGATGAGTTCACACTCAAGGAAATAAAAATAATAAAGCAATCTGAAGAAGACTTAAGATAAGTATGTGTCAATCATCTAAAAAATAAAGGAGAAAAAGAGACTCATAAAAATGAGAGGAAGTTATAAAACTGAGACAGAAAATTATAAAACAAAAAAAGACTGGAGGGGGGCAAGCACTGAGGGAGGGCCAACTGGAAAGCTGTTGCTATCTTCTGGGAAAAAGAAGATGTGGTCAGGATGAGGTGGTGGAGTCAGGAGAGAGAGGGGGGAGAGAAGAGGCCCTCATCGGTGCTAGATCCTTCTCCTCTCTGCAGTTTCTCTTGCCTGCATTATTTCAAAAAAACCTTGTCAGAGACCGGAACGATTTACTGCCTTAACATACCTTGGCCTCTCCTTCCTCTGTATCTTTGTTACCACTGGAAGTGACAGGTACCCTCATGTTGTCTTCCCACTGAGCCCTCTAAGGGCAGGGATGAAGCCTTAACCCTTATCTGGATTCCTAACATCCAGCTCTGGGGCAGAATCAATTTAATTCAACTTAAACAGCTACAGCACACTGAAATAGGGTAAAAACTAAAAGTATGAAAAACAAAATTAAAACGTGTGGTACATTTTTCACTTCTAACACGGAATCATCTAGACTACACAAACCATCTTAAAATTTAGTAAACCCAGACTTCAAAAAATATTTCTGGTATTTCAAGCACGTTAAACTAAATTTTCCTTTCCTCTCCTTCCCTTAATATAGATTGAAAATAATAACAGTTGCTATTGAGCTAGCCAAAGGAGGACCATTACTCACTACCAAACAACACACAATAAAATCCAGGAAAACAGACTTACAAATGGGTAGTAAAAGGTGGTGAAAGAGGCCATTATAATAGACTAAACTGGTAGAGCTGCTAACATTTCAAGCGTTACTCTGCTAGAAATCTGAACAGCAGATTCATTAAGCTGTCGCCATAATCAGGACCTTTTTAATGGTTCAGTCCGAGGGTTCTGTCAGAGGCCCAAACGTTGTATATATACCCTGAGCATCTTTGCCACATAGAAGGCATAAGGGGAAAGGAACTGACATTTACTAAGCACTTAACGGTGTGCCAGATCCCTTAAATACACTAAATAGCTTTAGTCCTCACAGTAAGACTGAGATGGGGGCTGTCACTAACCCCATTTCACAGATGAAGAAAACAGGCTCGGGAAGATTCAAGATCTCCCAGCAAAGTGGCAGAGCAAAGACTGCAGACACAGACCTTTCTGACTCCAAAGAAGCACTGCATTCTTTCTAGTTTTCTAAACTTAAACCTTCTGCTGTGATGCTGAGCTTCTAATTGTCTGCACATTGATTCAACTATTCATTGAGCCTCTCCCATTTGTCACGTAAGGCGGTGGGAATGCATGGTGAAAAAGAATCATGGCGCTGACGTTTCACTGAGGAGACAGACATCCATACAGACACGGGTAACTAAATAAGACAGTGCAAGGCAAGGAGAAGTACAAGGAAGGAGGGACGAGAAGGAGGGGAGGAGGGCGGCAGTCCTGAGACAAAGTGTAGAAGCAGGGATTCTTGTTAGACAAAGTGGTCAGGAAAGGCCTCTCTACAGAGCTGAGACACCACCACATCCCGGGAAGAGAGCGTTCCAGGTAGCAGGAACTGCTACTGCAAAGGCCCTGAAGTGAGAACAAGCTTGGATGACTGAGGAACAGAAAGGTGAGTGTGAACAACAGAGGTAGCTGATAAAGACACAGAAACAGGCAGAGGCCAGGCCAAGGAGCTCTGATCTTACTCTAAAGGTAACGGAAAGCCACTGGAGGGCTTTAAGCACAGAAGAAACATAATCTCATCTAAGTTTTTGAAAGCTGGCTCTGGCTCCTCTGTGGAGAATGGCTACAGAGGGGCAAAAACGGAAGCACGGAGACAAGTTAGAAGGCTGTGCTTTTGGAGTCCAGGCACGAGATGTGACAGTTTGGACTAAGCTGGACTAAGAGGGCAGCCGTAGAGACGTGAGTGGGTGGATTAGGGATACATTTTCCAGGTGGAACAACAGGACTTACTGATAGTTATGAGGACCTTCGGCCACAGCAGTGCTATTAAGTGACTCGTGGAAGAACAGCAGAGAAGCACAAAAGAACAGGGGGTTGGGTTTTAAACCAATTAGAGGGACTTCCCTGGTGGCGCAGTGGTTAAGAATCCGCCTGCCAACGCAGGGGACACGGGTTTGATCCCTGGTCCGAGAAGATCGCACATGCCGCGGAGCAACTAAGCCTGTGAGCCACAACCACTGAGTCTGCGCTCTAGGGCCCGCAAGCCACAACTACTGAGCCCAGGCGCCTAGAGCCCGTGCTCCGCAGCAAGAGAAGCCACCGCAATGAGAAGCCCGCTCACCACGATGAAGAGTAGCCCCCGTTCGCCGCAACTAGAGAAAGGCCGCACGCAGCAACAAAGACCCAACGCAGTGAAAAATAAATAAATACAGTTTTTTTAAAAATTAAAAATTAAAGAAAATATAAGAAAATAAACCGATTAGAGTTGAAAGCGCCCGTCCGACACACAGGTGGAGACAGCAAGTAGGCAGCTGAACGTGTGACCTGAAGGGGGTGGTCTGGGCCGTGGGTATGAATTTGGAAGTCACACAGCGTACTCTGCAGCCGTGGAGAAAGGAGGTACAGCGAGGAAAAGGGAGCTAGAACGGAGGTCCGGGACACTCCAACATCCAGTGTCCAGCATCCGGCAGAGGAAGAGGAGCCAGCAAAGGAGGCTGAGGAAGAGAGGCCAGTGAGGGAGAAGGAAACTTAGGGGAGGTGTGAACAGAGGCCGGGGAGTGTGGCCACCGCTGCGGGAAAGCGGACGCTGGCCACTGGATTTCACAACTTGCAAACTGGCGTTGACCTTGATAAGTGAAGCAAAGGGTATGGAAGCACTTGGACTGAGATGAAGAGGCCTAGGTAACCCCTCACCTGTCCCATCCAACCCTGCCTTCAGGCCTGGGCTTGGTGAGCTACTTGTGCTACACGCGTTCTCGGGACGGGTCACGCTTTGTCTTGATCGTCACTCATTTCAAGATGAGCGCTCAGCACCGCCTGGCAGCTTCTCTTCTCCCCTCCCCAGCTGACGACCTTGCCCTGCTCGGGGCAGGGGAGCGCGGAGGAAGCAACCGCGAGTGCCCATCCGGGGGGACCAGCATGTGCCCAGGCTCTGAAACGCGATGAAAGGGGTCTCGTTCCAGGGACCGGAAGGGCTGTGCTCCAGGGCCAGAGCACAGCGAGCACGCCGGGGACGGTGTGAGCAGAGCTGACGGAGGGGCCGCCAGATCACACGGGGCCCGGCAGGCTGTGCTAAGGATTCTGGTCCCAAGAAAAGTGCAGCGTCTCCGAGGGGTCTTCAGTAGAGGAGTGACTTCACTGCATTTTGAGTAACCGCTCTGGATACAGCATGGAAAACAGACTGGAAGGGGGACGGATGGCTGCAGGAGACTAGTTAGGGGGCAACTGCGGGGATGCCGGAGAAGTGTGACGGAAGCGAGGAGCGGAGAGGAGGAGACAGGGGTGGGAGAAGCGCCTGTGGGAGGTAAAGGGTCAGGACTTGGGTTTGGGAGGTGAAGGAAAGGGGAGGGGCAAGGAGGGCCCTGGGTTTCTGTCCGAAGCCCACAGACCCGGTCCCCCTGTAGCACAGGACCCGCCTGCAAGCACTAGCCGCGTCACCCAAGTCTCCTTGGCTCTTTCTCCGCTACCTTCTTCAGACCCCTCGCCAGCTCCACGCTCTGGTGGTCCCTCACCTGTCCCTTCACCAGGCCCAGAAGAGCTGACCCAGGTTCTTTAGGAGAGTTAGCTTCTCTACTTCTACTAGGTACGGCTCAAGAATGTAATACTAGCCTTGAAAAAAAAAAAAATCCCCAAGGGCTCCACTTTTAGACTTTTTCAAATGTCACACCTAAGTTTAGCTACAAAGACTGAAACACTTAGGTAATAAATCCTAAACCATGTCCGCTAGGGAACGGGGCAAACGAACCAGAAGCACATGAAGAGAAGGTTGGGAACCACACACATGGTGAAGACCATGGGAGAGCAGGGCCAGCCAGCCCGTCCTCCACGAGCTGACCCTTCACTCCATCCCCGGTGAACGAGTGCTCGGCGTGGTCAAATGCAAGACAGCTAATTAGGCTAAGTTGCTTCCTTATTCCATCCCAGTGGATGGGTAAGTTGAATCAGATTTACTCCTGGGGCCCAGCTACTCTGCTAGCCTGTTAGGCCCCAGGGTGGACGGCTAGAGGATGGAAGAGCTCAGAGGCCTAAGTCTCGGGCCTAAGCCTATCGCACTCCACACCAGGGTATCAGACACGGGCTCAGCAATGAACACAGAGACCTGAATCACGGGCTGGCCGACGTATCTTGCATATGGTATGAATCTTACCCGAGGGAAAGGGTAGGAGTAACTGGCCAGGCACATTTTAAGCAGTAATATCACCAAAGCCCCACTTAATACCAACCTGGATCCATATGTACACACATTATTTCATTTCATCCTCACAAGATCCCTACAGGGTCCATAAGTGTCATCACCCCCCACTTTACAGGTGAGGAAACCAAGATGGGGAGATAAGTCACAAGGTCTAAACGGTACAGCTGGACCGGAGCACAGGTCTGTCTGACTCTAATACCCTGCTTTTTTGGGGGAATCAAAACACCGAACTCCTGGAGAGACTTTCTGGGCAGAAAATTAGTGCTTCCCTGGCCAATGAGAATCCTAGTTACCCAAGCGGTCTTTTTAAAAGACCACAGCTGGGCCTTCAGGAGGGCCCTCGGAGCCGTGACCCTGCCGTCCTGGGGCTCAGTGGTGCACCGTGAAAGGCAGCTGCACACAGAGCAGGATCAGGGCAGCAGACCCTGGCCAGCGTTTAAGAAAGCCTTTTCTAACACTAGAACTGGCCCACAATGGCCTGGAAGCCGATGGAACAGACACCTACAAGGGAACAGGTAACTGAATGGCTGATGTCCCAAGCTTGCCTGCAGAGTGTCGGCCCGTGAAGCGCTTTCTTTAAAACTGTAATGAAGTCTAAATTTTCAAAAATCAGGAGATTGAGCAGACAAATTTTGGGGCTTCTACTGAAAGACTGGAAGCTCTGAGGCCACGTGCTGGCATGACAACAATGATTTGGGGCTGAAAAGCTCCTCCCTGCCAGGAGGGAGCACGTGGGCCCCAATTCCCTGCACTCCCAACACAGTCCATTGTACCTTCCCAGGTCACATCACCCAACTGCATTCCTAGGTGGTCCTCAGAGAGAGCGAGGTGCGTCTTTTAACTCTTAACACAGGAGCCCCTGATGCTGAGGAAATCCTCCATTTCTCAAGTGTCATTATGGTCACCCAACTCCCTGTGGTAATATACCAGAACAGCCGCTGGGCGTGTCCCCCTAGCATGAGGACTCATGCTAGAAAAATGTTAAGCAGATGCCAGGGGCTGGGGAGGGTAGCCTCCCGGAGCTCACAGGACACTACCATCCTTTTTCAGCTGAAGAAATGTCTACGAGGCTGAGCCCACCAAGGACATGAGAACCACTAGGCTCCAGCGAGCCGTCCTGGGTGGTGGTACCAGTTCCCTTTCTCTGTCTGTGCTGGAGGAGAATGAAAGGTTTCACTGAACACATGCCACATGCCAGCCATTCTCCTTGAACAGCATTTTTTCCACTCCTCACAGCAACCCCAAGAAGTGGTCAGAGAAACGGAGGCACTGCGAGAGGAAAGCAAGCACAGCTCCCTCTGGCTCCAAAGCCCAGAGCAGCTGCTACCGTGGCCTGGAAAGAACGGGAAAGAAGGGAAATCTGCTCCTAAAGGACTAATTTTAAAAACACAAATGTACTGAATATTTCTCCTTTTTTGTTTTAAGGAAAACACCCTGTAGTGTTTCCTCACATAGGAAAGACTCCCGGCAGATATAATGAGAAGGGAATTGTAATTCAAGCTCAACATAAAACAGCAGAGTCACAAGCACAATGGCAGTTTTTTAAGCTGTTGTAGAAACTGGAAGGGACTTCGGGAGGGCTGATTCCTCGCGCTGACGGCCAGGCAGCCCTTTCCGGGCTCCCAGGAACAATTCTGAAGGAAGCTTTCTCTCTCCTCTTTATGCTGGTCTTGCGTGCGGCTTTGCTGAATGCGGTCCCCTCGCAGCCACGGAGCAGGCAGCCTAATTACTTAATTGCACGACTGGCAAAGATTCCTTCCAAGCCATTTCGGGAGCTCTCCCAGGTAAATTACACAGCACCACCATCTAAATCCATTTAGCAAAATGAGTTTGTTCTCCCCTCAAACCAGAGACGACTGCAGTGCCTGGGCCCCACGTCTACCTGGATTCCAGCAACCACAAGGCCTTCTCGCTGAAGGGCGGGGCAAGCAGGCTCAGGAGCTCGCCTTCTTCCAGACTCTGGTCTCCGGGGCAGCCGGATCTGTGGGCTCCGTCGGAGTCTGAAATACTGGAATCTGTGTGCCTTAAATATCCATTTTTGCAGCCCCCTTTGGAATTGTCCTCCATAATCTGCAAATCAAAGCATGTGGTCAGATAACGGACTACAAAGGAGGGAAAGGGGGTTACGTGGAAAAGAGAGAAAGGATGGAGACAAACAGTGATGGGTGAGGGCAAGTAAACCCGAGAGAAAATGAAAGGGGAGAGGGAGGGTGCACGCGGTCCACACGCGCTCAGCTGACGGCACGGAGATGTTTACGTCACTTCCTCTCACCCTCCGTTTCCTCATCCGTAACTGGGCACAGTAACGCCACCTCCCATGGCGGCTACGAGAACAAAATGAGACGGCTGGCCCACTTAAGTCCCTGGCACAGTGTCTTACCCGCTACAGCTGTGTTCCCCCAGCCCACGGCCTACTGCCTGTAAATCCTTTCTAAGAAGGGTCCGGAACATTGTTAACTGCCATTAACAATGCTTTGGACATTTATTATATGCTTCTTGCAGTGTATCCTCCTCATTATATATCAGAAAGCCAACCTCTTTACAGACACATCCTAATTACTGTGACTTTGATTTGCCTCATCAGGACGGTGGAGAGTTCCTAATTCCCATGGAGACGTGTTCTTTACAGATCCACCTTCTTGGGTCACTGAGGGTCCCAGAGGAGTGGTACCAAGGAAACATCTAGTTAAAGCCTGTGCTGGGCTTGTCTTGAGGTGCTGCAATTAGCATTCTTTCTCCCGCTTTCCAAAGCTGTAAATTTCTTCTACCAGTCTATAAATAACTCCTCTTGACTTCATTACTGCTGGTGATATACACACTGGCCATCACACCCCTCTCTCCACATGTGTAAAATGATAAAGATTTTTAAACGGAAGACAAGACCCACACAGATGAGGGGTCATTTATAGGGTCTTGTTTGCCACCAATCTAGCTATTAAATCCACCTAAATAAGCAACCTCCACAGAAGGAAAAGTCTAGAATATAATAATAAAAAGAGCAATTGCTACCATTTACTGAGCACTTAGTACGTACCTTCTACTTAAATATCACAACAATTCTAACCAGGAAGCAGTGTTATTATCTTCACTGATGGGGAAACTCGGACTTGGGGGTTAAGCAAGGGTTAACCCAAGGTCACAGAGATCGTGACCAAGACTCAAAATCAGACCTGATTCCGGAGCCCCCACTTTTAACTGCTTTGCTCTCCAAAACACTCATGAGAATGATCTCTCATTCAAGACTCCACAAACCTGAACACCCTGAAGGCCACAAACGCCCAATCTGCAGCCTACTGTCTCCCACCACATCCCAGTCTTTACGGTGCTTTCAACCCTGGAGAATATTTGCTCCAAATGTTCAGCATCAGTGTGCCTGGAGTGAAATTCTCAACAACGCCCAGATGACACTAAGCTGGGTTTCAGATCAGGAGACTGCAGATGGACCCAGAGGAGGAAAGTCCGGTTCTATCAGTGGCTCCTTATACTGCACGCAGATGATCTGGGAGTTCACAGCAGTCCAGAGACAAGGGCTCTGGTCCCAACTCTGTCACTGATTTACTCTGAGCCCCAGATAAACCATCTCCCCTCCTAGGCCTCAGTTCCAATGCATAAAATGAATGCATTGGGTCAGAGCTCTAAAGAGCTGCCCAGGTCCAGTGTCCAATGCCTGCGACTCTCGTGTAACAGCCTCGTTTTTATTTGCAACTATATGTTTGTTTTCCTGGTTCATGACTGGCTCTACCAACCCGTCTGTAACTTCCAAAAAGGAAGAGACCTCCTCTATTTGCTCCCCGCTGGCACACGGCAGGCACTCCACACAGATGGAAGGAACAGAAAACCCGTCGGACTCGTTCCAGACCGGAGGCGGGCTTGGGCACAGAGAGGGGCAGATGTTCCTACCTTGTTCCTCTGCTCCAGACACTCGCCACTCAGCAAATGATTCTTGTCATCCTCTCCAATTCTGCTTGAGTCCTCGTCCTCCTTGCTAGCCAGAAGCTACATGGAGCATGGAATGGTGTGAAAATGCAACCCAAAAATGAGTGCAGCATGAATATGTATGAATAAGTCGGTGATGTCTTTTTTAAAAGATGCAGAACAAAAAACAAACCAAAAAAAGAGGCAGAGACAAATGCCAAAGCCAGGAAATAAAAATTAGCCAAAGTCAGAGCTGCTAGTTCTGGCAAATCACACACAGCTGCCTGGGATCAGGCATAATTTAAGGACAAATTCCCCAAGAAATAAGTAAAGCCATTTCCCCCTGTCCTCGCACGGCCTCCCTGAGCTGCTGGAAACTGACTGTGCTGTCCGGAGTGCCGCTCCCATCCCTGCCATTGCTGAATTCACTTTCAGATTATATGAAAGTAACAAGATTTTGGAAAACAGCTATTGATGGAATTGAAACTATCAAATAGCGAGAAAGCAGTAAATGAAATTTATGGTGTGCCCAATTCATGCATCCCTTCTATTTAGCACAGGGGATAAACCTCTTTTTGGACTGTCACACATCTGAGATGGGCAGTCTCAGCCACACCGCCATTTGGCTGACCAAAAAGGTCCTCATCGCTAATGAGTAGAGTATCAAGCTTCCCTGACAATAACTTTATGCTTTTGAAAATGAAGGGGAGTTATTTCTAAAGACTGCGTAAATCCCTAATGCTCTAAAGAAGTGTAAACCCCAAAGCTTCTGCAGTTTGCATTCTACAGAACAGACAATACAGTGTTCTCAAGAGGGCCAGATCTCAGCTCTCGGGAAGAGGGAAAATTCTAGGCATGAGACGCCCGGATTAACCAAATAAAAAATGAGAGGGAGGGTAGCCAACGCTGTTTCAAAAACTGTACCAAACCTCATCTCACCAATGAAGTAGTGACCACTGCACCAAAGCGTTAAAGCATGAGCTGAGTCCCAGCCGCCTGCTGGGCATGTTGTACGTACGACGTATCTAAGTTTCTATCTCCATACCGTGATTTCATGAATTCCCACATTTAGTCAATCACCCCATAATTTTCCCAGCCCAACTTAAACTTTTCTGATCTTCCTTCTAAAAGAAACCCTTTTTTGGAAGAAGAAAAACAAAACAAAGCAAACTGACTTCACAAAGTCTTTTATAGAAAACTTCCCAGGATCAGAATACATTCAACCCAACCATCCTAATCAGGATCAAAGAGGACTGATGAGTCTACAAATCTTACTACACTATCCAGCATTCAATAGGCTAAACATGTGTAAGTGTACTTCCTAAGGCATAAAAGTTTCTAAATATGGATGAGGAACTTCTCTCCCTCTGTTGGTTTCTTCCCTCATTATTAAAACATGCTCAGGTTACCAACTAGGACAATCAAATTTCTTGGTGGGAGTATAAAATGTTAAACTACTTTAGAAGAATTACTGGCAATTTCTTATAAAGCTAATAACCCTATGACCCAGGAATTCCCCTCCTAGGTATTCATCAAGAGAAATGAAAACGTATGTCCACATAAAGATTTGTATATGAATGTTCACATCAGCTGTTATCATAATAACCAAAACCTGAAACAATCCAAATGTACATCAATAGCAGAATGAATAAAGAAATTAGAATATAATCTATACGATGGAATACTACTTAGCAATAAAAAGGAACAAGTTATTGATTCACGTAACAACATGGATGAATCTCAAAAACACGCTGAGTGAAGGCAGCTTCACACAGAAGAGAAGATGCTTTATGATTCCGTTTCTATGAAAGTCTAGTACAGGCAAAACTAATGGTGGAAGAAAATGAGAAGAGCGGCTGGAGCGGGGACGAGTGGGAATTGACTAGAAGGGACGCGAGGGATCGTGATAGAAGTTTGGGTTACACAGGTACATACATTTGTAAAACTTAGCAAACAAAGACTTACGATGTCTATATTTCATCGTGTGTAAATTTAAACTTAAAAGGAAAAATAACTATAAACACATATTGAAGGAAAAGATATACATGTTGAAGTATTTAGGGGGAAGCGTATTGATGTTTGTGATTTATACTAAAATTTATCAAAGGGATATGATGGCTGGTGGGAACGGTTAATAGTAGAATCTAAGGGGTGAGTATATGGGTGTCCACCGTGAAGTTCTTTTCACTTTGCTATGTTTGAATTTTTTCGTAATAAAATGCTGGGGAAAAGCCGCTCTCATTTGAAAAAAAGCAAAATAACTACGTTTTTCCTTCCTGGTTCACCAGCAGCTCTGGTCACTGAGTGCTGCCTGCCTCTCTCCAAGCTTCTTGAAAGAACTCTCCATCCTCACCTTCTGCAACGTGGCTTTTGCTGCCAATGCTCTCCAGAAACTGCGCATGAAAGCTCCCCAAGACCTTCTAATGCGGGAGATGGAACCAACCCTCCTGGGATCAGGGAAGAGGCAGCGAGGCACTCCTCCCCAACCCTGTGCATCAGAGAAGGGTCCCCCTGAAGTTCAGCCGAGCAGAGTACTGTTAACCCGTGCCATTCCAGTTGAAGCAGCAAAAGCATCCGAGTTATTCTTCATTTCCAGGACCACAACCACACCGTGACTCAACAGACTGAAATAAAAATTCTCCTTCATTTCTCTTTACCTCTGCTGACGTGGTTAAAATTAAAAGTCAGTTTCCAGCAATGATCAAGAAATTCAATGCTGTGGACAGAGAGATGTGTCCCGCGTGCCATATGTGACTTATCAGTTTTCAAAGGCAAGATCCCAGAGAGACCGATGCGTCACTGCAGGTGGGGCTCTGTTTCGGGCCCGCCCCCAACTGGAGAAGTGCCCCACACCTCCAAGCGCCCGCCGGCTCTTCCTTCACTTCCCCACCCTCACGGCTCCTCCCTCCGCCGCCACGTGGCCTCGGGCCCCCCTCACTCTGCTGAAACTGCCCAGGTCACGAAGGGTTTCCCAGCCGTTTTTCTCCGAGTACGTGACACTGTAAGCACGCCCTCCCTAAGCATCGCTCCCTAACAAGTGCACGGGCCTGGTTCTCCCCCTGCCTCTTGAGCTATTCTCTCTTGACCTTTGCAGGCCCCCCCTGCTTCCTCCAGGAGGAAATTCCCTTGACCTCAGAAGAGGAGGCCGGGCCCGTCTCCATGCCCGCGTGCGCTCCTCCAGGCCCTCTCCAAGCTCAGCTTCTCTGCATCACGGACTCCACGGGGCAGGGACCGTGTCTGTGTTCAGTTTTAACACCAGTGCCCGGTGCTCAAGACAACACTGCTAAAAGGACAAACAAATGAGTCAAGACTTTTTTCAAAATGACAGCTGGAACCAACAGGTTTTGGGGATTACCCCGGTCTTACTACTCCAAGTGTAGTCTTTGGAGCAACGGGAGCTTGTGAGAAATGCAGACTCCCGGGCCCCGTGCCAGGCTCACTGAGCCAGAATCTTCACGTTAACAAGGTCCCCAGGAAATTCACACGCACGGTAAACTTTAGAAGCACTGCCCTATGGTGTTGCTAAAACAACACTGAACAGAGTCAGAAAAGGGTTTAGTTCCAACTCTGCCACTAATTTACTAAAAAAGTAAAATTAAAATAGCTGTGTTTTACATATTGAGTGCCTACTACATGCCAGGCACGGTGCCAAGGGCTTTATAAATCGGGTACAACTCATAATAACTTATGAAGTCAAAATGTTAGAAACTTCCTCCTTTCAATGAAATTCAATCTGCTTCTGACAAACCAAATTTTATTCTGTTGCTAATAACAGATGTTAACAAGCACCTTCTACTTCTGAGTACCACTTCTGTCCTCTGAGTCACACAAGGTCTATTTCTTATTCAAAAGGACAGCCCTACATATATCTGAGTTCAATTCAATTATGCCCCTTAATCCATGTTTCCTCTCCATGCCAAAAAAAAAAAAAAAAAAGCCAGTTTTCTAACCATCCCCTAAAAATGACAACATAAGTAAATAATGACAGCGACTAACCGTTTCTGAGCGCTCGCCCGCGAATCCCATCCCCCAGGGGTGACAACTACACGTCACACAGCTCATGGCTTACAATGCTCACCCCCCCCTGACTGCAGTCTGCTCAAATCACTCCTGAACGTCAATTCTCAACCACACCGTTCTATAATACATAAACTATAACCAGTAAATAAATACAAAGAAATAGGGGCAATCTCATTCCAGATTATTTCTTTTTTTTTCTTTGATGTACTTTAAAATAAAAGGATGCCTGTTCTTGGCCTTTTGTTGGTTTGGCTGGTTTTTCAGTGACATGCCCGCATGCGGGGAATAAGCGCTGTGTGCCCGGCAGGAGGGAATCCAGCCCAGGGCCACCGCTTTGAAGACACAGCTGCCAAAATGAATCAAGGGCCTCCTACTCTTTATAGCCTTTGTCGAATTAAAAGTTGCAGAGGCAGGGGGGTGTAATATGAAAATAAATCACGTGCCTATTTTATACACATATCTATCTGTGTCTGTACCTTTGACCTAGTCATTACTCATCTGGGAACACAGTCTAAGGAAAAAAAGCCTAAACCCAGAAAATGATTTGTGTCCAAAGACATTCATCAGGTAATCTAAAATAGTGAATCACCGGAAATATCTACATGTCCGACAATAGTGACACAGCTGGCATCCCTAAGATGGAGTAAGAGGTTATAATACAGCAGCCACTGGAAAGAAACAGGAAACAGGACTGTGTATGTACTGTGGGCGGGCACGCACACGTTCAAATACACAAATAGAGAAGGAAAGATTCCAGGATGTTAATTAACTGTGTTTTAATGTGACAGGATTAGGGGTCATTTCTTTATTTTCCAAGTTTTAGGCAATGCTGTGGGTTAATTAAATATTGGAGGAAAAACTACTGAATTTTAAAAATACAAAATATATTTGCTGTCTTTTTTTTTTCCCTTTCTGATTTGTAGGCTCCCAGGGCACTGGAGCAGTGCCAGCCCCTACTCCGCAAGCCCTGTTGCCCAGAAAAGGCTGTGGACCACGGAGGCATTTCCCGTTTGTCTCTGCCTCGTTGCTCATCCAAGGAGAGCCACACACACTCCCAGGGAACAGCAGCCTCTCCTTGCTGCCATCCCACCCTCACCCCGAACAAGCTCTCCTCCCTCGGCTCAAGATTATCGTGGGAGCACCATCCTGCCCGTGCGGATCTTCCCATCGCGTGCCGGGGAAGACGGGGCCTGTGCTGCGAAGGACACGACTATTCATAGGGAACATCAAATTGATGTGCAACCTGACAAATGACTCCAATCTGAATCGACTGCTATTAAGATCTCAGAGTGGCAAGAGGAAAATCCCTCTGTTCTCCAAAGGACATAATAGGACATTTAACAGATTTCTTTCAAAGGGCAAATGAACAAACACTCGCCATCTGACACTCAAATGAAGCAGGTGACGAATGGGCTGCTTATTAAAAATGCCACGTTGGAAAAAAACAAACCAAGAGACTTGTTTCTCCCTAAATGGACTGCAGATATTCTTGCTTTTCAAAATTATCTGGAGCCCTGGAGACTAAGCTCAGTAACACTCCCTCTCTCCAAGGGAGTAGATGGCCAGAGCGCAGCATAAACACCTTTGAGCGTTTCCCACCTTGAAGGTGGGAGGAGACAGCTTAAGGCTGACAAAGCTTTCCCCAGAAATGGTGTGGCGATGAGACCTCCATTTACCTGGCACGCCAGGCTGAGTTCAAGACAACCCCAACCAGGAAGGCTCTGGGGGATCCAAGTACAAAAGGCCCTAGTGCATTTCATGAGGAGAACAGTTCCAGTCTTCTGAAACTAACTAGCATAACACAGGCATGGAGCAAGGCGCTTCCTGGGGGAGCGTCAGGCCAGGTAGGGGCTAGAGGGAGGAAATGGCAAGCTCCTCCCCACTGTCACAACATCAGGGCCCTCTACTGTGCGGTCGGGTCGAGAACAGAGAAGATCGGAGACAACACACCACAACGCTGAGCAGAGAGCCAGAGTCACAGGGTGAAGCGGCTCCCTCCGCTTTCCCTGGGGTGGGCTAACGGAATGGGCCCACACCCTCAGTGAGTACAAAAGCCCAGGGACCACACGCTCTTTAGTGCAGACACCAGATTTAACCTTCCGTGGCCCTTCCAGACTTTCAAATGCCACCAGTGGGAAACTCCCACAGTCAGGAAGCTGAATTTGTGGGCTCACGGCACACCGACTCTTTGCTCCCCGTCGGGTCGTTGGTACACGGCAGAGTGCGGGGGTTCCTGGGTACACGTGGGAATAAACTGCACACATCTGGTCAAATCCAGAAGCCAGATGCCGTGGGAGTGAGAAGATGCATTTAGAGGGTTAATACAAAGAGTAAATGAAAAGTATGTTTTCTCGTTTGTTTTTCCATGGTAATGGGTTCATTAAGGCTGCATCTACACTACCCAAGTTACGCGGGTGATGTGGCAACTCTCTAGGCCCCTGAGACCAGACCAATCATCCAGATGTGCAACCTACAGCCCAGATCCCAGGGCCGGACTTGGAGTCCAAAGCATCACAGAACATCGAGTGTGTCCACGCAGATATGACCCCAACTTGCGGAACGCTCCGACAGACCTGCTGACCTAAGAGGGCCCTCAAACCCCGTCCACGGCAAAGGGAATTTCAACAGAGACCTCCCCAGAAGAGATGCAGCCTGGAGACGTGTGGGGGGGTGTTGCTCTTTGTAATTAGCACGCGAGGACGAGAATATTCTTTCTTACCTCCATCTGATCTACCGACTCAGGCCTGTCCTCTCCCGGGAAACCCATGGAGGAGAGATCAAAAATAGTTTTCTTCAGGTGCTGGTTGTCCGCGTACAGCTCCTTCACCAGCTGGATAAGGTCACCGACCTGGGAGATAAGAGCAGGAGAGGACTGACTACCCACGGGCACACTGCCGCCTCCCAGGGCCACGGCTACGGAGAAGACGTCCTGCATCACAGTCACGGAGAGTCAGGTGGCCTGATTCCAGGCTTCAGGCTACCCTGGGTACAGTGAGAAAAACACCAGCATTTCTGTATTCTAACCCCAGCGTCACACTTCAAGGCAAAGAGATCCTGGGCAAGCTGCCTGGTCTAAGTCTCCACTTCTGCATCTGTGGAATGAGTTCCCGTGAGAACTGAACGTGATCACGGTCACAGCGCACTACAGCCCTCGGCACGGTCTAAGTACTCTGTCCATGACAGCAAATATGACCTCTGTCTTGTACTTGGGGGAGGAAAATCCCCCAAGACTGAAACTTCTGGGGCTTGTCACAGGCTTATTTTACAGCATCCACCTTCCTCTTTCTATGCCTATCTAGCACTGTCCGTAATAACAACAGTCCTCAGTTATAAAGCAATTCACGGCTGCTAAAATACTCCCACAAGCTTTAGTCAATCGTTCCTTACAAAAATCCCGAGGAGGTGGACAGCAGTATGACTGTCCCCGTTTTACAACAAGAAGCCCGAGACACAAAGAAGTTCACTGCCCAAGGTCCCAGAGTTGGGGTGCCTGGAGAATTAAGTGACATATAACAACAGCCAACGTGCCCGGTCGTGTGGGCAGGGGCAGCTGCCCGCAAAGAGGCAGAGCTGGGCCTGGACTCCCGGTCCAGTGCTCCTCCTTAAGGCACAGGTCTTGCGACGCCAGGTACATAAGCATCTGAGCAGACACCACCTTCATTCCCTGCAAGCTTCAAATCGCAATGGCTAGTGATTTTCCAAACCCTTCGTAAGGGGGTAACCATTAGCCCCTCAAATAAAGTGGGAAATCCCACCCTGACCACGCACAGCAGGTGTCCACTGCACCAAAACATGAACACAAATCGGACCCAGCCTCAAGGAGGTTATATCATAGAGGGAAGAAGAAAACATTCTGATTCTGCAAACATTCACGAAGTGCCAACAAAGGGAACTAGCTCCTGCCCTTAACACAACCACAGTCGGTACCAGCAGCGGCTATCATCATCTCTATTTTCTTCATCTTCAAAACACCAACAGATGCCTCAATGCTTCTTGTTCCACTCCTCCCAAAACATCAACATTTTTATAGTTCTCCTTTTTACTTCTTCTGCATCTTACACCTGCTGTTTTTCCTCTCTCTCTCTCTGCTGAAAAAGCCTTCCAACTAGATAAACTCCTATTCAGCCTCCAAAACCCACTTCAGGTCTCACTTCCATTGAGAAGTTTCCTCTGATCCAGTGAGTACCTCCCAACCCCCGACAGCTAACCTCTCCTTCTCGGCTACCCCTAAACCTCGCACCTCTGCCTATTACAGCCACCCTTGCACTCCACACTGCCACTGCTCCTTCACACGTCTGTCTACTCTACCGGCATGTGAGCTATTCCAAGACAGAAACTGAACCTGTCATACATAGATGGTAATTTTATAATAAACCACAGTGTCCTCTGAGCTCACACTTCCTATTCTTATCAATGGCTCTTAGAACCTTGAAATACTAAGCCACTCTAACCACACCAATGATCAACAGATTGAAAAACCTTTCCAGTTTTAGAAAAGATTTACTGATCAAACCTGAACCTTTATTCTTTCAAAAAGCATCAGTTACCTCCCATTATGTGTGCCAGGCACTGGGAAATCAGAAATAAATAAGATACACTCACTCGCTTTAAGATGTTCACAGCCTAGTGGGGATACAGAAGAATAACCAGATAATTATAGGTCAGTATGAGAAGGACATCAACGCAGTCAGGTACAAGAAGAGAGGAAAATGACCCGAGGGAAAGGTGGCTAATTCTAGGGGGGGATAGAGAGCATTTCCCAGGGGAGATGGAGCCTGGGTGGGGTCCTCAAGCCTCAGAAGGCGTGCATCAGACACGCGGTAGGGACTCCAGGAAACGTACATCAGGGGGAAAAAAGACAGGCAGGGAGAGACGGAAGAGAGGCGGGGAGAAGGGCTTTCAGAATCTTACACCTCTGATCAGGAACCCAAGAGACAACAAATAACCAACAAAGCACTGAAAGTTAATAGGTCAATACCTTTTCCTTAAGCTCTTCTTGAGAAAAATGTTCCACTTGAAACCGATTGTGCTCTTCAAGGCAAATACTCAGATAAGATGTTTGATCACTATAAAACGAAAATGGTTCTTCTGCACCAAAAGAAAAAAAAAGTGGGGAGGAGGAGAAAAAGAACATCAGAAGTAGATCCTTCCCAGACAATTCCCCATGCAATCCATCTAAGGCACTTTGAATCGGGTAGCAGGGGAAAGGGAGATAAGCACACACAGGGAGTTTAATGCACCACCTTTGGAGCAAAAGTAATTTTCTTCTTTCTCTACAGGCTGGTATCTCAATGTATGGTTTCATCGTGGGCTGTAGGCTTTCACTGTGGCCAACTCTGAATTAAAATTGGCATATCCAGTGCTGTACCTGGAGACCATTCTGAGTGGCACAAGCAAATGGTGATTTTCAATTTAAATGAGGGAGTGATTCCGTTTAGGTGAAAATACAGGAAAATTAGATGTGACCCTCAAGTGTAGAACTCTAAAGTGCCTGATGTGCTTTTTACCGGCCCCAGAGCCCGCCATGGGAGCAAGCACACGGAGTACAGAAACCGCCTATGAGATCTACGATGAGGGACTCTTGGGTCACCCACGGAAGGGTTGGCCTCCTCTGCAGCAAAGGTCACACTCTCACAAGGCGCAAAGGCGCAGAGAAGGGTCACGCTATTCACTGAGCGGAGCACATCCACAAGCATGATCTCACTCAACACATGTGGGTAAGAGCTGATACGCCTCGTATAGAGGAAAGAGCTAGACTTCGAAGGAAGATGTCCTGCCTCCAATCCGGGTAAATCAACCCCCACTGCCACCTCGGTTTCTTCACCTGTAATGTGATGTCACTGCCTACTCTATCCAATGGGACAACGGTCAGGATCAGAGGTGAGAAGTTAAGTGCCTGCCGCTGGGCCTGGTACACAGCAGGCGCTCAGGAAATGTCTAACCTACCACTGCTATTACTGATTGTAAGCAGGAATTACAATCAGTAATAAGGAAGAGAAAGGAAAGGAAGGCTAGAGATAAGGAAAGGAAAACGCCAACCCAGACACCACGGGGCTCAGGTTCTAGCAAGGGAGGGAGCCAAATACAGCTGTCACGAGCACAGCAGTGCACGTACCACAGGACCCTCCCTAGCTGAATCCACTTGCCGTCATGACAGTGTGAAAAGCGATGCTTCAGCAGGAAAGAGCGGTTTCACCCGCACGTGTCTGTGCAGTGGGGCTCTCTGCAGTGGCTGCCGCGGTAGGCAGAGCCCAGATGTTTAGGGTGATGAGGGCCATTGACCAGAGAAAGGGGATGGCAAGGCCCCAGGGTTATCTGGAGTTAGAAGAGTCAAACGATGCAGAACACAGCAGAGGCAGCGAGGAAGCAGTCCTGCAGCAGGCCCTCTGTGGAATTAACACTACCTGCTGGGCCCTTCGACTCCGCAAGCCGAAGCCAGCCAGGTACAGACTAGGAGAGCAACAGTAAACCATCACTGCAAGAAAGGGCTTCCCAGCCGAAATCCCCAGGGTGCCTCGTCTCCTACTGCAGTCTTAGGACTCTCTTAAAGTTCGGCCAAGGCCCTCCAAGTGGGAAAACCAAAGGGAAATACATACAAGGGAGCATGTACCTTCCCGCCGCCGGATTTCACTGATCTGCTCCTCCAGGGCCTTCTGCAGGTTCTGATAGGAGAGCACATCCCGCTCCAGCCGCTTCCGCAGGGCAAAGATGCCGTTCAACTCAGCCTGCAGGTTGTTGACACTTGGTAAAACAAGACACCAGAATTTTAAAACAGACCCACTCGTGCTTTAAGATGCAAAGCCCAGCAAGCCTTCCTTTGATTTTTATGTCATTTGTGGGGGTTTTTCTGGTTATAAAAGTAAATACATGGTTATAAGACATTTAAAATAGAAACGTATTAAAAAAAAAAGCAAAAGTTACCATAACCCGACTACCAAAAAACACATGGCAGACTACTTCCTCCCAATCTTTTTCCCTGAGTATTTCTATAAGGTTGAAATAATTCTGGACATATAATACTAAGTTGTGCATTTCTCATTTAAATATTTCCCTACATTTTCAGAAATAATTTGCATACATCATTTTTATTGACTATATAACATTAAATCGGGTGAATGTCCCACCATTTAACTCATCCCCTATTAGTGGACATTTGGGTCATTTCCAAGTTTTTGCTTCAGATGTAGCTAGGTGGAAGTAATTTAATTCCCCAGAACGTTTCTCTGGAATAATGCCTTGCATGGGCTTGGGTATGGAAGGAAGGCTCTCCACAGAAGAGAAGGCGACAAGGAGAATGTCGGCCATGTCACCCCTAAAAGAGGTGGCACTGGAGGTAAAGGTGAGGGGCAGGAGGCACAAGAAAAAAGAAAAGGAGAAGACTGAGAGTCAGTAATAGAAGGAAGAGAAGGACCAATTTAGGGGTCAAAAGAAGTCTACAGTGATAGGTTGGCCACTCACAAATGCAGAGTAGAATGGATTTTTATTGGCGGGGTGGTGATGTCAAGTATCACGTCTGGGTCAGTGTAATATGGTGCTGACCTGCACAGAGAGCCTGCATGAAACCAGCAACCCAGAACTCAGAGGAGGCCATGAAAAAGCACACCTCCCAGAACCTGCACTGACCGGGGGAGGACTGTCCCACAGACCTTCCTCCAATGATGCAAATGTTCTGTATCGGCGCTGCTGAATACGGTACCCACTGGCCGAACGTGCCTACTGAACATCTGAAATGTGGCTACATGCTGAGGAACTGAATGCTTAATTTTTTAATTTATATGTATGTAGTCACATGGCTAGTGCCTACTGAACTAGGCAGCGCAGTTCCACAAGCAGGGCTCCGGACTCCTACTGATGTGCACGTGGCAGGGATCTGAACCGGTTCTCAGAGGAACAGAGGCTCCAGCAGACACCTGAGTAACGTAAATATTGTTTCAGTGAAAATCTCTGCGCCTAAAGCCTTGTTTCACACTCAGGGTTAGCTTCTTAAGATGGATTCCCAGCAGTGCAATTACTGGGTCAAAGTATGTGAACATTTTTTGAGACTACCAAAACACCTTAACGTATCAGAAAGCCTCCTTTTTTAAATACCAAGAAATACGTCACTCTGTCCAGCGTCTGACCTATTTTTCCCTGAAAGGGTCCATCAACACTTTGAAACTGTCGACAAAAGTGTATGAAAATGTGGATTTGTTTTAGGGAGAGGGTCCACGAGCTTTCATCAGATTGTTCGAGAGGGGTCCACGGCCCCAAAATGGTTAGGAGCCATCGCTCTAAAATATGTGTGCCACAGACTCAAGCCCCACTTATCCTCCAGCGATTTCTTCCAGCTCCATCCATCGAACTGCACACATAAATCAACATCTATTGGAAGGAAAATAAACCATTATGTCTAATCTTCTATGCTCGCTGCTTTGAAGATGGTTCACTGTGAAGCAGCCTCCTTGCAAGGGAAGGGGCCCTCCCAGCAACCTGTACCTAGTTCCATTTCAAGACAATCATAATGATCAATTTGTAAGGCTGACGGAAACCTTACAGAGGTGTCACAGCACTGCACTCGCTCGGATGCGGTCATGCCGCAGACACGTGTAACCAGGGGGAAAAAAGAGGAGATTGTTTTAGCGAAGCTCCTGCAGTGAGGGCTGGGGAAAGCTGACTGCTTCACTCCCTCTTCCATCTTCTGACAGGGTGAAAAGTACACAGCTGCTGCTCCTGCGTCTGTCATTTCTGTTTCCCCAACTCCATGATCTCTGCAAGGTGTGAGGAGTCGGTGGAACAAAAGGAGCTTCGCTCAGAAAGAAAGGACAGCCCTGAGCCTTCCTCTTTCTGGAGCGGAGTGGGGGAGGAGCCGGAGGACGCACGCCCCCACAGTGCCACCACTCACGAGCTCCATGACCTCGGCGGTCAGCTCAACTGCCCGAGTCCTGCTAGCCGCATCCGTAGAGTGGGGACAGTGCCTTTCCTTCAGGAGTGTCTTGAGGATTAAATGAGATGTTATAAGGGAACGAGCTTAGCACAGTGCCTGACACACACGAGGCGCTCAACAAACATCACCTCCTTCCTTCCACGTATTCTAATGACTCCCATACAGCAGGTATTTACATGCCAAGCTTTCTGCTACTCCTGAGTTACAGGCGTGATTTTCATCTGGAGACGACTTAAACCCCCCTAGGGCACATGTGGCAATTCTGGAGACATTGTTGGTTGTCACAACTGGGGCAGGGAGGGTGCTACTGCCATGTAGTGGCAAAAGCCAGACATGTCGCTAAACATCCTACAATGCACAAGACAGCCCCTCAACAAAAAGACATGAAGTTATCTAGCCCCAAATCCCAACACTGCTGAGGTTGAGAAAGCCTGAGTTACAGGCAAAGTATGAACTGTCCTAGTCCTCCAGACGAGCGCTGTCTCAGTAAGGGCCTGGGCTCAGGAGCCACGGAGATCTAAGCTCTGAGAACTCCTAAGTGTAGGAGCTTGGGAAATACCCTCAACATCTCCAAGAGCAGATTTCCACTTCTGTGATATGGGGTTGAAGCGTCACTGTGAGGAATAAATCGTAAAGGGAAAGGACCAGGCACACAGCTGCCCTTGGTCAGTTCCTCCCTCCCCGCCCCCCCTTTCCAACTTTAGTTACAAGTACGTCATACGTCTCCAGAGTCATCCAGCTTTCACTGCCAGTTTCCAGAGAGTGAGCAATGCTGGAGTTACCCCAGGGGGCTCCACCGGCCTTAGCCCACAATTCTGCCCTCTCACTATGGCAAGGTCTGAAGACTCAAAACCCCCGACAAGCTGAGTTTATGTACAGTGGCATACTGAGGCATATGGAGGCTTTTCACATTGCTGTTAGTCTTAATAAACGTTACCATCTATTGAGTGCTTACTACGTGCCAGGCAGAATTAGGACTTTACACATTATCATCTCGTTTCAAACAACCCTGGAAGGTAGATAGAGAGGTAGGTAAACAGGTAGGTCTGTACGCAGGCCAATCTCAATTGCACAAATACATATCCTGAGGCTCAGGGTGAAAAGTGACTTACCCAAGAGCTCAGAGCTGCTGAATGTATTTTGACTCTGAAGGTGAACAGGAAACCTTTTAAGCATCCCTGTGAGTCACAGCCCTGACCCACCTTGGTCCCATGCACCTTGTTATTCACTAAGGAAGAGCCTATGAAACTCAGAGCCGCCATCTGTGATGCTGAGGAAGCCTGACAGCGGCCACATCCACCCCAGGGCCTCTCGGTGCCCAGAGTCAGAACTGGCTCCCATCGGAGTAGCTGCACAATTAAACCCGCTGTGCCCATTCCCCCTCTGAGGTTCCGGGCGCTACTCAACCCCTCCCCCAAGTGAAAATGACGAGCAGCTGAGGCTTCTTGAAAAAGCTCACTTTCAGAGAATTGCATCAGCATGTTTTCATTTTCCTTAAACTCGCTTCAGATTAAAAATCCTGAAAACTTATAACTTAGAAGAGTTGGGAGGAGGTTCATCCACTGAACATCTCCCGAGTGCCTACTCCATACCAGCCCCCGTGACAGGCACTGGGAAATGCGGACAGCAAGACGGGACCCCTGCCCTGAGGGGGCACACGGTCCAGGCCGAGACGCAGGCCACACCAGCCAAGTAACAAAGGGAGGTGAGGGCAGCAAAAGAGCGGGCCTCCTGACAAGGGGAACCTCTGAGGCAAATCCTCAAGGATGAGGGGGACGCAGAGCAGGGTGCAGATAGCTGCTGAAGGCAGAGACAGGAGACACCCGGCCCCAGAATAGAGGACCCCGTTAGGGCTGGAGTGAAGGGCAGAAGAGAAGCAGCAGTGAGGGGTGGGTTTTCTTAACTTTTTATTATGCAAAATTTTAGACATTAGCACATGAAGACAAGTCAGTATAATGAGCGCCTCCCCCCCCCCCACACCTACCCACACCCCTGTCCCAACAACCAGGGAGCCGTGGCCAATCTTGTTCCATCGGTGTCCCCGCCCGCTCCCTGCGCTGCTGTGCAGTGTGGAAATGAACCCCAGACATCACATCCTTCCACCTGTAACCATCCCAGTGTGCAGAGAGGTGACTCCTCTACGGGAGAAATCACTGAGGTCAACCCAGTGCTGGGCAAAGAGAGGCCCAGATGTGTCACTTGCCCGTGGACACAGGCAGGGCAGCGGCAAGACCACTAGCCTATAATCAGCTCTCCTCCCCACATCTCATTGCACCAAATCACCTCGGCGATTCTGTGAAGACACAAGTCACTCCGAGTCACTTATGGAAAACAGGGATAATAATCTTACCTCACAGAACAGCAGTGAGGATTACAAGAGATAATACACGCGAAGGCACTTTCTAAATCTATAATAAAGTATTATAAAAACCTGAGTAATTAGTATTAATGATATTTTTATCCTACATTTGCTGCCAAAAAAATCAGACAATTCCTGCTAGGAAATAGGTATATCTGATTTAAATAAGGCAATCACCATGCAAGCACTTTAAGCTTCCTAAGCAAAGTGGGAAGGCTTCACTGCCTCAGAAACTACCAGCATTTATTCAAAATACGTGTGTTACGCATGCGCGTGATGTCCAAACAGAAACCCTTACCTGTCTGAGTCCTGCAGAGATTTTACCAGATGTGTGTAGATGTCCTGCTCTTTCTTTAAGACCTGAATCAGCTCTTCATAGCCTAATGGTTGCTTTTCCTGAAAACGACAATGGGCATCTGACATTAAGAGAAGAATTTTGAAAGCGCACATCCTTACATTATGCAAACACATGTGGATAGTTCTGGTTTATAAATCCAAACAAAGGTGATCCCCTGTGCCAGGCTCCAGATCAGGCCGCAGTCAGAGGGCACCACCTGCAGGGGGAGTGGGGAATGACCGCCCATCACTCACAGAGGAAGAAAGCTGAGCGCTGTACTCCCGACAATACCCAACTGCTCTTCGTGGAACTTCTCCCCCCTCCCCCCCCCCGACAACCCAGCTCAGAGCTGCTGGTCACTGTTTTCACAAAACTACAAAGAATGCCCTTCCACGCTTGTTCTTACTACAAAGAAAAGAAATTCATCAACCAAAACCTGACAAGTTTTAGGGACAAGGGACTTACATTAAAACAGAAGAGGTCGGGTGAGGCACGCTTTCAGGGCACCATGAACAGACTGATGATAAAAGAGATCTGAGGTGGACCTCTGCCACGTACTAGCTACGTGACCTCAGCTAACCAGCTTAACAAACCTCTGTGAGGCTCAGGCTCCTCATTTATGAAGTGAGGATGTAATTTTGTGAATTTCACAAATGTGAAGATTTTTTTAGAGTTCAAATCTTGGCTCTGTCGCTTATCGGTTCTGGGGCCTCAGGAAGTTACTTACTAGGAGCCCCCTGTAAAATGCTGGACAACAGCCACCACCGTACGGAGTTACAGAGCAGACAGAAGTTCAGCTGTGCGCTGGAAGGAGTCAAGGATCCCAGGGGAAATGGCCAGTTCCAGTACTGATGCAATGACATTCAAAAGCAATCCATGTCTACAGCATTTTGTCACACCAGAAAACAAGGAAGTGTTTAAATAATGGAGCACTGTCAAAAGGATACAGGAGCCAGTTTGAAAAGGCCAAGCCTGGGACAACTGAGCATCAAAATAATGATAGTAACAGATTATAACCTACTGAGTGAAACAGACATTCATGTCCACACGGACATGAGTAAATGAGTACATGGGAAGAAGAACGGGCTTTTCTTTATAGAACAACTAACAAATGTAGAAGGAATAATGGAATTAGAAGAATCACCATTTGCTAACCATCATGGTAAGGAATTATTCACCCAAGAAACATTAAAAGGAGGCTAAAACTAATGGGTGAAAGTTTGAAGAAGATCAGCGTATTTACATGGACTCAAAATACCTCCCCTCAAATACTTACTAATTACAAAGGAAAAAAGAGTAACTGCATAGTCAAGACACCATGCAGACACCACCTTCACAAAGTTACCCAAGTCAGCATGGCCGGTAATGGGACAAACCTAAGCCGTGTACTGTCGGATAGGACACACTGAGGACACAGCTCTGGTCCTGTGACACTCCTGCCAAGGATGCCTCACCTGAATCCAGGCACCAAGAAGCATCAGACAGACCCGACTGAAGGACGCTCCACAACAGAACTGGCCTGGACGCTTCAAAAGTCTCAGGGCCGTGAAAGTCAAGGGAAGGCTGAAGACTAAAGTCTATCAAATGCAACACAAGATCCTGAATTGGCTCCTTCTACTACAAACGGCTTTACGGGACAGCTGGTGAGACACGAGTGAGTCTGAGGGTTCGATGGTAGTCCGAGGGTCTCTGCTCAGTCCCTGGCTGTGCTGTGTCATACAGGAAAAGGTCCCTGCTGACACGAAGTACACACTCAAGTACTCAGAACTGACAGGGCTTCACACAGGCAACTTACTCTGAGATGGCTCAGGACAAGCAAAACCCTTTACTCTTGTAACTTGCCTATAAATCTGAAATTATTTCAAAATAAGAAGAAAACGTTAAAATAAAGAAGTAAAGTGTGCAGGACACCTGGCACAGCGCCTGACACAGACTAGAAGCTCCTTAATGCTAGGGAGACACTGGGTCAGTGGAGAGAGAGGGGCTGCAAGCGGCCCTTGTGTCTCATGTGGACTCAGCCTGTCGCCCAAAGTTCAGATAACGACCTAGGACGGGGCTTCCGACCCCGATGAAAACTCAAACATGAACGAGGGGAAAAAGGTACATCTTTATTTCCGCTAACCTCTAACTGAAATTTAGCATTTCCTTCATTTAGGGGTTGAAGGAACACTGTTACTGCTACAAACCACAGTAGTACTCGTGTTTTCCTGAGATTTTGTCATCAAAAGAAATAGTTACTCTGTATATGTTGCAAGTATCTCAAAATATTTATTCTCATCACTACCTCAAAACTACAGCAGTCACTCTGTTCACCACTAGATCTTGTTATTTAACACATTAATAAAGAAGCACCATTTCTACAGCTGATTTTTTTTTATATTTTGATAACCAAATTTCAAAATAATTGGTTTCCTTTATAATCCTGTGCACATATTTTGTGCATTTAAACACTTTTCCAGGGAAGAGCTCCTTGGCTCCAGCACACTACCAAAGGGATGCAGAGGGCAAAAAGGTTAGCAGCCCCTGACCCAGGAGAACGCTGCTGTGCTTCTAGCCCTGAATGAAACAAGGCCAAGGCACCACCTGCCAATCGAGGGTTTTAAATGCTAACCCACCAGTTTGGTCATGAGAAGCTGGCCACCCACACTGCTAGAAATGTCAGGCCCTTTTGTAAATCGTGTCACGTGACACTGGCACAAGGAGCTCCCACCTGCCTTCTGTACACAGTCACCAGTGTCAGCTCCCACCCGTACACACCGCACGTAGACAGAGGGCCCCAGGGGAGCGCCTGGGAGGAACTCACCCAGGGATCAAGACGAAGAGGCTACCATGTCCTCAGGATGTCAGCCGTGGTACAAAGTGCTCTCCAGCATTTTCTCATTTAATCCTCACAAGCCAGTGAGCTCAAGCATTACCACTCTCCCCATTTTGGTGATGAGGGAACTGAGGCACGGAGTCAGGGTGGTGAGGCAGGGTGTGGACCCAGGCAGCCGGGCTCCAGGGCCTGTGCTCTTCGGTCCACCCGTGAACGACCCATGATGGATGCAAAGCACTGGGAGCTTGACAAAGGTGACACAGTCACTGTCAGCCACATAAAGGCCAGCCAACAGTGACAACGAAAATAAGAAAACCTACTGCTTCTTGAGCATCTACCACCAAGGGCAGGGATTGTTAAGAGCGTGTGACCTTATTAGCTGTGTGACCTTGAACAAGTTACTCAACCTCTGTGCATCAATACCCTCACCTGTAAGTAGAGGTAATAATTCTACATATCTCACAGGGTTGTGAAACAGATTAACTGAGCTAATCTATACAAAATTCTCACACGGATGCCTGGCACAGAGTAAACACTTAAGGAGTGTCAACCATAACTACCATTCCTACGTTCCAATGCTAGGCCAGGTCCTTTACATAGGTCATCTCTAATCACAATAACAACCAAGGAGGTATATTAATCTTCCCACTTTTCAGATGAATAAACTGATTCTCTGAGAGGACAGGTCATGTACTTGAGTCCATTCAGCTAATAAGTGGCAGTCAGAATTTGTGCTTAGATACATAACCAACCAAGAAGGACTAGGGAAAAAGATGAATAAATGTGGACCTCGGTTGGATGGGGGAGACTCAGCTGTGGGATCTACATATCCAGTGAAAGAATCCCGACCCTGTATCTTAACTGGCTCACCGTGGGCCTGGCTGGAAGCCCTAGAGGACTGCCCACTGCGGTGCAGGGGCTGGGTGCCCGGCTGGGTTCCCCTCCCCTCCTTTCAGGCAGCCATTCCAAACCTTCACCAGGTTTCCCAGGTCACCGCTCACCTCAGCCCCCACCCTCCACCTGCCAGCCGGCCACGCCTGTGCTTGCTTTCCTGCCCTTCCACCTCCGTGGAACCAGCAAACTCCCTCCTCCTCCTCAGGGACCACGCTCCATCAGTTGAGCCCTCTCCACTGACACCCTCCATGGTCCCTTACAGAGACCCTCCTCCAGCCCCACGGCACCCTGGTTCACCTTCACCTTCACCCAGAGCTCGTGTACCAGCCACGTGTCCACAGGCCTGGGGACCCCTTGCGGGCAGCAGCATCCCAAGCCAGGCACGGTGCTTGCCACAGACGCTCGCTGAAATGATGATTACAAAGGTAAGAGGGGAACACAGGCACCAATATGACTCTTCAGAGCACAGATTCCTGTGGATATTTTGCATAATGGAAGTCAGAGTGAGTCAACATCTTCCTAGAAGCAAATTGCTCACCCATGTTAAATAAATGAACTCTTCAGAGCCATTTGGGTCCCATTTCATCAATCACCTGTTCCCCTGCGCTGAATCATGCCCCATTAGAATGAAGTCATTTGGCTCCCTCGGCAGAGCTGGCAAACCAGTGGATCTTCTCGGCACAGAGGCAGAGGGCCAAGCGGCCCAGAGGGGGCCCCTGCTCAGCAGGAGCAACCAACCCCCCTGTCCCCTACCCTCTGCCCTCCATCCCCACTCTCCACCCCCGCCCTCCACCTTGCCTCTCCAAACAAGACAGAGCCCAAGAGTCTACGACCCTTGGCATCTGTGAGACTCTCCAGTATGTTCCCAATAAACACTCCCTTTCATTGTTGTTTTGCTCAAACTCCTCAGCTTGCAATCAAAAGAACCTTAACAAATACACTCACATTATTTTTAATCCTCTCAGGAGGTGGGCATGTAACTCCCCATTTACAGATTAGGAAGGTGAGTTTCAGAGAAAGGCGGTGACTTGCCCAAGGTCACAGAGCTAATAAGCGGCAGAACGGACATTCTGACACCAAAGCCGAGGCATTTTCTACTCCACCATAGTTTCCTCAAAGACTTGAAGGAAACGCATGTAATGGGCAGACCACAATCTGAAGAGGCAGCAGATATGTAAAGAGAAACCTTAATGGCTCACTTCTTGGCCATCAGGGCAATTTAGTGGCCTGGTAGACAGATGGTGTCTATTTCAGTAGCTGTATCACAGCTCTGCAACAAAGACATTTATTTTAATACTCAGGAAATTCAGCTGCAATGTCCCAACCACGTCAATAGCCAAACTATAAATCTCTGGCTGCAGCAAGTTAAATATGGTCAGTGTGTTTTACTCTCTGTTCTTCAATTCCCTGGTCATCCAGCATTAATTCTCAGGATCACACACGATTAGAAGGAAAACAGACTGCCCAGAGCCAACGGAGACGTCATGACAGCCTCAAGTTCTTCGTAGAAATGGGCAGAGGATAAACCCTAAATCAACACAAAATGGCCAAGGGCAGAGCAGAAGAAATCCGTGTTTTCTACAAAGAAAGAACCACAACCTGAAAAGTACACCTTTCTCGGGGGGAAAATACCGTAGGCTGCAACAGCTGGGATTTCTTAAGCTGACACCTAGAAATGTTCAATTCCTAAATGGTCATTTATAATCTTTTATCCTCGATTTGCAATTACTCTTGCAGAACAGAATTAAAACCTTTGCTAAAATATGTAGGTATTTTGCACAGTCATTTAAGCTTC
Source organism: Balaenoptera borealis (assembly GCF_965194805.1). Lineage (NCBI taxonomy): Eukaryota > Metazoa > Chordata > Mammalia > Artiodactyla > Balaenopteridae > Balaenoptera > Balaenoptera borealis. The sequence goes on from NC_138865.1 coordinate 108,592,686, forward strand.
ACCAGGATCTAAAATATGACTGAAATGCCCATGGGATGACTTTATACTTGTGTTTCTAAGAAGTACAGACAGCGGCCAGCACAAAAAACTAAAAACAACGTGGTACAGATGATCAAACTAGTGACATGAAATATTAAAATACTCTGTTCAGTAAATTTAGAAACATTTTGTTCAACATCTAGACACTTTTTACATTAACTAAAACATGATTCAAAATAGTAAAGTTTAACTAAATGTATCCAAATTAGTGATGATTTGTCCATCTAAAAAACCTGATGGGCTGCTATCTTGTTTCAAAACAGACTGTGCCTCGTGAAAAGACGCTCAACATCGCTAATCATTAGAGAAAATGCAAATCCAAACCACAATGAGGTACCACCTCACAGCGGGCAGAATGGCCACCATCAAAAAGTCTACACATAATAAACGCTGGAGGGGGTGTGGAGAAAAGGAACCCTCCTGCACTGTTTGTAGGAATGTAAATGGGTGCAGCCACTATGGAGAACAGTATGGAGGTTCCTTAAAAAACTAAACAGAGGGCTACCATATGATCCTGCAATCCCACTCCTGGGCATATATCTGGAGAAAACTCTAATTCAAAAAGGCACATGCACCCCAATGTTCACAGCAGCAGTATTCACGATAGCCAAGACATGGAAGCAACCTAAATGTCCATCGACAGCTAAATGGATAAAGAAGATGTAACGGAATATTACTCAGCCATAAAAAAGAATGAAATAATGCCATTTGCAGCAACATGGATGGACCTAGAGATGATCATACTAAGTGAAGTAAGTCAGAAAGGGAAAGACAAATATATGATACCACTTATATGTGGACTCTAAAACAATATGATACAAATGAACTTATTTACAAAACATAAAGAGACTCACAGACATAGAAAACAAACTTATGGTTACCAAAAGGGAAGGGGGGAAGGGATAAATTGAGAATTTGGGATTAACAGATACGCCCTACTATATATAAAATAAACAAGGACCTACAATATAGCACAGGGAACTATATTCAGTATCTTGTAATAACCTGTAATGCAAAAGAATCTGAAAAAGAACATATGTATACACACACACACACACACACACAGGTGTATAACTGAACCACTTTGCTGTATACCTAAAACTAACACAACATTGTAAATTAACTATACTTCAATTTTTAAAAAACGGTTAAAAAAAACAAGACTGTGTCCGATTATGGGTTAACGTGCATCTTAATATCCAACTAAATTTGGTCAAAATAAAGCAACTATTCACAAAATAAAGCAACTAAATCACAAAACATCAGCCCTCTGAGATTTAGTTATTGGACTTGCCCAAGGTCACTCAAGTGAAGTGACAGAGCCAAGAGAGGAATCCAGGCTTCCAGACTTCTGGCCCAGCCCAATGGCCAAGTCCTCACTGACATTCTTATTCAAGAGAGATGGCAAAACGCAAATCCACAAATGGTCAGAGTTAAGAAGGAGCTCCCACCGCTCAGGCAACGGTGCCCTCCAGGACCAGAGCCAATACAGAGCGGATACACAGTGCAATGGCTGGTACTGGTGCTAAAATACTGAAACACGTCTACACCAGCTGTAAACCAACCCCTGATCCATCCACCCCAACCACCCCAGCCCCTCTCCAAGACCCAGGAACTACAGGAACTACAGGGTTGGTGCCTGGCACAAGAGCAGGCCTCCGGGACCCCACTGCAGCCCTAGCGCCTGAGTCTGTCCTGATGGCTGTGCCTGTGCTGCCCTGGTTGTTAATTATTTTGAGAATCATCCTTCACAAAAACCACAAGGCATGATCAGAGTCATTCATCAGAGAACTAATTTGCATAAGAATTCCCTGTTTTCTGAACGTATGTACTTAATTAAAGCCAGGCTTAAAAGAAAACAACAAACCTTGGCCGACAGTGAACGCCTTTCTCTCCCATCTCTGGCTGCCTAGCTGTATTACAGGCAAGCTGCACGTCGGAACAATCTGGACGCATCTCCACAAACCAGTATCATCAGTCATTCAATCAACAAACGTCCACTGAGCCAGGCACTGGGATTCAGACGCGAACACCAGTTCCCTTCCCCTGAGGTGCCTCCTGGGGAGCGCAGGGCTCGAGGGAGGGGAAGCAGCAAGGCGGCTCTGTAACGTCAACCCAAGGGCTAAGCGCTATGGTGGATGGGTGTGCAAAGTGCCGCACACGGGGGAGGACGAGGAGACATCGCTTTCAGCAGGCCAGGGAAGGAGCCCCAGAGAAGGTGACACCAGCATGGCGGCCCTAGGGGTGTGCAGGAGCCACCGGGTCAACAAGGAGGAAGAAGGCATTCCAGGCAGATGGAACAGCGTGTGCAAAGGCACAGAGAGGTACAAACGGCGTTTTCGGGAATCTGCAGGAAGTGAGGTGTTGTTAGAGATGATGGGGAATGAAAGAAAAGGAGAATGGAAAGCTAGCTTGGGGCCAGATCACGAAGGGCCTGCTGTGCCATTGTAGGTGTGCATGGAAATGTTCAACTGGAAAATGTTCTTACCTCGAGATTACATAGTTCTTGAGAGAGTTGCCCCCAGGAGGGCAAACATGAGGCTCATCTTTGAACAAGCTCTAGTTTCTCGGTTTCCTGGGCAGTGCAAATACTAACACTCAGCTGAAGGATACTAATCTGTAAGGAGGAAAGACTGAGAAGCCCTCCTGCTACCTGTTGTAAGCTCATTTACCAGCACGAGGGCCTTCGAGGATCTTTAGGTCAGAGGAGTCATCAAGTATGTGTCAGGAAAGGATATGAATTTGCATGTGAATGTCCAATCTCAGTCGAGCTTACCTCGGAGAGGATGCTTTTGCTGCCTGGTGACTGAGAAGAGCACTTTTCTGTTATTAAGTTTTCACTCCTGAACTCGAGATCCTCCACAGTCATTAAATAACGGTTCTGCTGTATTGCTTCCAAGTCTTTTTCATTGAATTTCTAAGGAAGAAAACAAATCATAAGGAAGTTGTCATCAAGAAAAAAATACTAAGAGATGGTCCCAAACTCTTTAAGGGAAGATTTACTGTTTTTCACAATTTAAACAATTTCCACCATCCCCAAATATTAGGCAATTACAAATGGTAATGCAATCCCTTTGTGCATTACTACAACCAGGAGAGCAGCACGCCAGCAAGGCACAGGCAAGGACAGTGGCAGTCATTACAAACCTCCCCTCTTGCCACCACTGGGACACCTCCCAGTGGGTACAAAGACAAAGCCCAGGCTCTGGCCCCACGACCCAGGCTCCAATCCTGGGTCCTCCTTGGCCAGGGTGTGATTTCTGAGTCTGTTTCCCATGCTACAGGGTTAGTGCAGTGATTAGAGGGACTGTGTATCAAAACCCAACAAAGTCTAGGTGCTCCCGAAACATTACAAATTTGACAAAACTTGAACCGTCCGTATCTACGAGGAGATTTGACTTCCAGGAAGAAAACGGCAAGACTGCAACGACTTTGGGGGTCTGGTCACAGGTGAAAGCTCCTCCTTCACGATGAGACACAATACAGCCCGCTTCACCAAGCCCTTCAGAAGAGGTGACATCCAACGATACTACAGGCCTGGAAACCACTTCTCTGGTCTTTTGGCCAAATTCAAGCACTGAATCTATTCCTAACTATTTAAAACCTGGTACCTCCTGAACTAGGTGTCCGTCCACTCTCTGTGGGAAATTAAGGGTGAGAACCTCAACTTATTCCCAACCACCCATCAGAATTAATTCATCATGTCAAACATTTCTAAAAAAGCTGAAAGTACAAACAAGAAAGTGGAAGCAATTTTTTATAAAAACCCATTGAACTGTTACAGGGAGCACTGGGAATCAAATAACCAAAACAGAGATTCTAGAAATTACCATCACACAGCTGTGCTTGAGTTACAGTTTTCATTTTTATTTCTTACAAGTCCAACTACACATACACATTAACAAACGGGCCCACAAGGCTTAGAAGGGAACAGCCGCCCCTAGCTCTCCACTTCTCACCTCTGAGTACCACTCACAGAAAAAAACAGCTTTTGACTCTACTGGTTTCTGTTATTTACTTCCATGTTTCTACATTATGCTCCTACGCTCACATTGCTTGATTTCCTAAGGTTAGATTTTATTAAATGGCTCCGGTCAGAGAAGTTTAAGGATGTAGCTCTCACATCATCTACCCCCCCAACGCTTTTCCTAATAGTTACATCACGATTTTGGTTAAATCAACATTCTGCATTTACGTGATTATGGCCACGCACATACTGTCCACAGCCCAGCCGAATGGTGTTCCGTGGTGACATTTCCGTTCGTGTTTAATTCCTTGCTTTTCTTGGAATTAGCAATAACTGTTTTGTTCCGTTTACTTATTTCATAAAACTAAATTATATACTTAGTGTTAATTTATCTCCAAACTTATAAATTCTTCTACATGGAGTCAAGACGCATCAGGTAAATGATGGGCTCTATTTCAGTTTCTTGAAAAAATCCCAACTAAGCCCTCCCTCAACGGCTCAAATCTGGGCTTCTACGTAAGTGGCTGGGATCTCCCTTCCCCACATCCCAGGTGAATTCCCTACTTTCTGGATCCCATTCTGTGTTACTTCCTCATTTGTACGGACTCGTCCTCCAGCAGTTTCCTGCAAAGAGCACATGGAGGCAGATGATTTTAGGCATCAAATATCTGAAATTGCCTTTATTCTGCCCTCATTCTTGCTGCCAGCTTGGCTGACTACAGAATGCTGGATTGGAAACCACTTTTCCTCAAAACTCTGAAAACACTGCTCTCCTGTCTCCTGGCTTCCAGTGTCGCTGCTGAGAATTCTGATGTCATTTCAGGTCTGGGTCCTTTGTATGGGACCTATTATTTTCCTCTCTCTGGAAGCCTTTCAGATCCTCTCTTTGCCCCTGTGTTCTGAAATTTCACTATGACACAGGATTGTGAAATTGAGATAGAGGTCTTTCTTCATTCACCATGCCAGAAACAGAGCAGGCCCTTTCAAGGTAGAGATATCTGCCCTTGCATTCTGAAAAGTTTTCTCCTATTACTTTGAACTTTTCCTTCCCTCTGCTTGGCCTCTTCTATCTTTCTGGAACTTTTGTTCGTCATATATTGGAGCCCTTGACTCGAGCCTCTGATTTTCTTATCTTTCTTCTCTCATTTGCTCACCTTTTTGTTTGTTTCTGTGTTTAACTATATTTTCTGGAAGATGTACTTGACTCTCGTGCAACTCTTGTAACTCTTTTATTAGGCTTTTTATATCTGTAATCATACTTCCAATTTCCAATAAGGTCATTCCTCTTTTTCCCAAATATCTTTTTTATCAGATCCCGAACTCATTTCTTATCTGAAGATGTTACAGTACTGAGTTTTTTGAAAAGCTGTCTAGTTTTCTTCTCCGCCTCCACTGTTTCTGTTTCCTCTACGTAGCTTTGTTCTGTCTTTGTCTTTCCTCTTCGACGCTTTTATCCTGTTTGGGGAACTCGGGCCACCCACGTATCTTTAAGGGTAGAAGTGTCCAGAAGCTCTGTGAGCGTGGAAAAGGTACATCAGCGGCGGCCTCACTGTGAGGTGATCAGGTGGGGACTCGGCTGTTTTGTTGAAGGACCCCCTACTGTCAGTCAGCATCTTTCAGTCTTCTCGGTCCACAGAGGACTCTCCGTGCTGGTACACACACTTCCACTCCTTCTCACTGAGGGATCCACTCCTGTTTCCAGCTGCACCTGGTGACCCCAGGCCAGAGCTTCTCTGGTTTAAGGTCCCCACAGAGTAAACCTCCCATGTACTGCTGGGGACAATAAGGCCACCTAACTGCCCAGCATTCCAGCAACCTCTGTTGCTGACAAAGGTACCAGGTACCCCCACTGCCCGCTGAGCCTTTCTGGGTTCTGTAGGACTAATCAGCTTCTTCTTGTTGGCTCTTCATCCCCAAGGCATGAAGCAGAGGGGAGAAAGCTGAATCCTATGCAGTTACCACTTATCATTCAGACAGCAACCTGCCCTTCCACCATTCCCATTCTCCTGGTCCTGTGAGTTTATACCTTTTCACCCCTTCACCGTCACGTTAATGAGGCTTCAGGAGGAAGCAGTGTTAAACACGCATGTTCACTCCATCAAGGTTACCTGTAATTCTGAGCTGAATCAAAACTCCAATACACCATCAAATGATAAGGGTAGTCCAAGACAAAAAAGGAACAGATAGAAGAAAAGTACAGAGGAGTGAGAGAGCATGGCACAAAGGAAAGCCAGTACCGCAGCAGAAGAAGGCTGGCGCTAGAGCAAAGCAGGCCGGGGCCTGAATCAGGCCCTGCCATTTACTAGTCACGTGACCCAGGACAACTCCCTTCTCTTCTCGAAGCTTTCATTTCTCCAAACTTACCTCCCTGGTGGCTGAGGTCCAAATGACATAAAGAAAGCTCTACAGTGCTCCGATAAATAACTGTGAAGACCACACTCTTTTTTTGCCCAGCCTTACCTTTTTATAAGCATTCTGTAAAAAAGGTTAAAAAACAAAGCAAAACAAAAACAACCTATGTCGAAGTCAAAAGATTTAAATACAAAAGAAAAAATGTTGTGGTACCTGAAGCAACAAGTCCTTCTGACTGGCACTTTCTGTTAAACTTCTGATCACTTGCTCTTGACTGTGCAATTTTTTATTACTTTCATTCAAAAGACTCTTGTAACGATTCTCCACTGCTTTCTCTCTTTCATTCACTTCATTGTGTAATTTCTCAACTTCATTTCTAAGGTCCTACCAGAAGAAAAAGAAAGAATGGAATTTACTTGACAAAAATTTCAAGGTAATCTTTCCCCTGTTTACCTTACTGCTGTAAGAGAGCAAGCTAAATAGATATATTTAACAAACGTGAGCTTCCTTCTCATTTAAAGTCTTATAAAAACCAACTTTTAAGAATAATAAATTTGGGGAAAGCTTCATGCACAGACATCTATCACAAAATTATTAACAATACTGAAAAACCAGAAAGAAATTAAATGTCTAGCAACAGAGAATTAATTATAAAAAGCATATGGTATAAAAAAAATCACAATTATGAGTAAAAACAAAGCAGGATACTATGTAATATGATGCTGATTGTTTTCTAAGCGTTTACACAAAATGTTGTCAAGGCTATGGGGAAACACACCAAAATAATGACAGCATCCCCAAGTAGAGGGATTATGGGTGACTTTGCATTGATTTTCATTTTTCTGAGTTTCTAAAATCTCTAAGTAAGTCTGTATTACTTTCATAATCAGAAAAAAAAAACTGTCTTAAAAAATGACATTTATAATAACATGGAAAATGCTCATGTTATAATGTTAAGGAAAAAACAGAAAACAAACAGTATACAGTGTGATTTTTAACTACCTCAAAATCTGTACTATTTATAATATTGAAGCACTATTCATAACAGCAAAAGGCTGGAAACAACCCAGATGTCCACCCACGGAGGAACAAACTCTGGTGCATTCTCACAGTGGGGCACTCTGAAGCTATAAAGGAAAAGGAATGAGGGCTCTACAAATATCCCGCCCTCAAGTAATCTTCTAAATATACTGCTCAGGTGGGCGTGTGGGGTGGAGGGTGGTGTGGACCCCAAGAGAAAAAAGAAGTATGTCTAGCATACTGCCATTTATTTAACCGTAAATAATGGCTGCCTATACGGAAAAGGAGAGAACAAGGTACAGGAGAGAGTCAACTCATTTTACAGATGTGCCAGTGAAACTGTTTAAATGTTTTGATAATTATTTTAAAAATAAAATAATCTCCTAAAACTAAAAGCAAAAGAAACAGAAAAAGAATTTAACTGTGTATCAAGCTGACTGGTTAACCAACCAGAGAGGAAAATGATTTCAGTAACGTAAAAGCAGATTAGTTTGTACACCCCTAGTGGGATATTTCTCCAGTGTCAAAGGGTCTGCTGCAAAAATCGTAAACTGTTTTCAGTAATCATGTTGCAGGAAATAATATTCGTATTGTTACTCTGAAACTGTGTGTGTATAAATATATACATATTTATTAAATAAGTAATTATCACTATCATAAGAACCAAGCCTCAGAGAAAACAAATACAAATATAGAAGAAGTTAAAACATGTAATTCCAAATTTGAATTGGAAATACGAATATGAACTTACGTTTTGTTATTTCTTTCCTTTCACTGAAAACGCCTAGAATCAGTATCCTCCCTAGCATGCAGGCTGTAGTCTCTAAATGTCATCATCGCTCACCAAAAACAAAACCACAACAGGGTTCTTTAAAACAGTGGTTCTCAAAGTGTAGTCCCTACAACAGAGTTAGCAGCAGCCCCTGGGAACCGCAAATGCAAATCACTGGGCCCCAACCCACACCTATTAATCCAGAAACTCTGGAGGGAGGGAAGGAGGGCCCAACAATCTATGTTTTAATAAGCCCTCCAGGTGATTCTAAATCACACCAGAGTTTGCCTTATAGAAAGGGATGATTCCAGGCCTGGGGCAAGGGTATATAGTATGAGCCCAGACATCTTATCATGTCAGAAAGGAAGGAAGCTGTCAAAGACTACACGTTCACGTCCAAAGAACTCAGGAATCAACTCGGATAAGCTTTTTCACTGTCGAAAGATAGGACAATTAGAATATCAAGGATAATGACAATGAATTAAAATACGTCAAAAATGTTAAAAAAGCTATGAGTTCATAATAATTTAAAAATAAAAAACCTTTTGGTCACTGTGATAGGCAGAATTATGGCCCCCCCAAAGATGTTCACATCCTAATCCCCAGAATCTCTGACTAGGCTGAATTACATGGCAAAGGGTAATAAAATTTGAAGATGGAATGGAGGTTGCTCATCAGCTGTCCTTGAAATAGAGAGATTATCCAGGTGGGCCCAATATAATCACAAAGATCCTTAAAAGTGGAAGAGGGAAGCACAAAAAAGACTCCACCAGCCATTGCTGGCTTTGAAGATGGATGGGGGTCATGGGTCCAGATGTGCAGACAGCCTCTAGAAGCTGGAAAAAGCAAGGAAATGGATCTTCTCCTGGAGCCTTCAGAAGGAACACAGCCCTGCCATGGTAAGACCCATTTCAGACTTCTGACTTCCAGAACTACAGGGTAGGTTTGTGTTGGTAAGCAGCCAAGAGTGTGGTGATTTGTTACAGCAGCAATAGGAAACTAATACAGTCACCTTTGGAAGATTTTAGGGAATTCTTCCATTGTCTTTCTTGTATGAACTACACCCCAGAGTAACTAAATAGATGATGAAAAACAAATTTTTCTTCATACAAGTATACAGCTATGAAAGAAGGAATGATGAAATTAAATTATCACCATTTTGCAAACAATCATCAATGGCTCGTAACAATCACAAAAACAGGGACTATCAGATACAATGTACCTCCCACTGGAAGTACAAAGGACCACCTATGATGTAATCTTGCCAAAAAAATAAACCTGAATTTGATCGTGCACCTTATCTAACTACCAATTTACTAGAAATAAAGTCAGCAGAGAAACCAGTTGAATGACATTACAAAAATACAATCAGCAAAATCCAGAATGTGGAAAACAATAAAGGACAAATGACCCAACTTATTCAACAAATAAATTTCAAAGAAAAAAAAGGAGAGAGAACCTGTAGATTAAATAATAATTAAGAAAGTTAGGGAAGGCTATTGTGAACTCACAAATTCATACTGATTCTACTGATTCATTCTGAGTTCATTCTAGCTTCCCTTTCTTAATACACACACAGACACACAGACACACACACACACACACTCGCTCACACACAGAGATGGGCATAGAAATAAATACAGATATGTATGTTCATGTATGCAAACATATTTTCAAGCTCTGTCTACTGCCAAGGCTTAGAAGTATTGACACCCCAGTAGTAATGAGGATACCTGTCATTCAGATCTTGGTTCCTAAATATCATTCTGCAATAAAAGAAACCAGAGATCCTTAGAGAAATGGCTGATTCCAGGATTGGGTTAGGGAAAATACAAGAAGAGTCCAGGACATCCTGTGACCCTAACAAGTGTGGAAGTGCTCAAGAAATGTTAAAGACACAGGAAATCAATTTGAAGGAGTTCCCAATGGCCATATCTGGGTCAATCTGAACAAGAAAATAAAACACGATAGTAACGGCTTAACAACCTACAGAATAGAACAAATATCCATGAGTCCATACTGATATAAACAACTATATAATAAATAACTGCAGGAGAAGGGGCAGCCCTTCGTTACAGTAGAATTACAACTAATAAGTGTAGAAGGAATGATGGAAAATCACCACTAAGCAAACACCACAGTAATGACTGTTGTAGGTAAGGGTCATCAATAAGATTCTTAAAAGTATGAGGAGAAACAAGACATTTACATAGTCTCAAAGTATTTCCCCCCAAAATACTTATCACACATGGAGAATAGTAACTTTACTGTGGAGAAACCCAGGAGACCCCCACCTTAACCAAGTGACCAACACTAACTGCACCAGAAATAAGACAGATTGACATTATGCACCTCCAGATGTGACATATCTCGTCTATGCTATTCTTGCCAAAAATGTATAACCTCAATCTAATCATGAGAGAAACATCAGACAAGCCCAAATTGAGGGACAGTAACAAGATAACTGACCAGTACTCTTCAAAGGAGTCAAGGTCACAAAAGACAATGACTTGAGCAACTGTCCCAGATTAGACAAAATTAAGGAGACATGACAATTAAAGGCAATGTGGATCCTGGACCAGAAAAGGGGCATCAATGGGAGAACTGGCAAAACTCAAATACAGTCTGCAGATAACAATATTGTATCAGTGTTAATCTCCTGATTCTGTTGAGTGTTCCATAGTTATGTAAAACGTGAACATTGGGGAAGCGGGACGAAGGATATATAGGAACTCTGTTATTATTTCGAATCCTTATGTCTAAAATTATTTCAAAAGTAAAACTTTTTAAAAAAGAGACTTATCAATCAGTACAACATCCAGATCATGATTTGAACAAACTGTTTACAACAATTTTTAAATAAGACAGGGAAATCTAAACATTAATTGGCTAGTTGGTAATATCAAGAAATTATTAATCTTTTTGAAATGGAAAAAAAAATTTTTTTTTAACATACTGAAAAACCGATGAAATAATATGCCTGGAATTGCTTAAAATACTTGAGTGTTGAAAGAGAGGGAGTTGGGAGGAGGCTATAGATGAAACAAGGTTGGCTATGAGTTTATGAGTGCTGAGCTGGGTGACAAGTACCAGAGGGTCAATGTACTATCCTCTCTCCTTTTCTGTGCATTTGCGTTTTTCTTTGATAAGTACTTTTTTTTTAAAGCAATGATTAAAAACCTGAAAGAAATTACCAAAACGCATGATTATGGGTGATCTTTCCAATTATTTTTTTCTCAATTTTTAAAATATTTTATACTAAGTATAGACCACAGTCATAATGGGGGATAAAGTAAACATTTTTAAAGTAACATTTTTTAAAAAGAGAGAAACCACTTCAAAAATTAAATGTTACTTTTTTTCTTGGGCAAACAGATGATGATAAGATTGTCCTAAGCCTTTAATCCAAAACAACGGGACCAAGAACCTATCATGAATTATAAATGTAAATAGAAATTCAATTCTAAAGGGAGGAAAGAAGATCTTATTACACAAATAATACTAAGGCAACAGTAACAGAATTCTAAAGCTAAAGAATAAAAACATTCTCCCACAATACAGTTGGGCCAACAAATTAAGCCATTTTCCCACTGCAGACGTTCCTGTCGGCCCTTGTCCATCTGCAGCCATAATTTTTATACAATTTTAACTTTGGTTTGGATTTTTTCCCAAAAATGTTACTTTATTCCATTACACCATGAGCTACAAAGAGCACACACCAGTTAAACAATGATGACACATAAAGAAAAAATCTTTAAAGTTAAAAAGAAAAGTTTAAGAGTATAACGTCCAAAAAAAAAAAAAAAAAAAAAAAAAAAAAAAAAAAAAAAAAAAAAGAGTATAACGTCCAGAAAATAATTGTTTAAAAAAAAGAAGTACAAAAGACGGAGGTCCACGGAGCTGCTGCGCCTGAGCTTACAACGTGGCTCTCCTCCTCTGAGTCCAGGAGAAAGGCTAGATGAGGTCACCGGGTGATGCTGAGTGAAAGATACCACACAGTCTTCCTATCTATCCATTTTAATGAGAGTATCCTGCCTCTCCTATTTCCCCACCGTCTCTGTCTGCTCTTATGGGTAATAGAGCAAAGAATAGCTCTGTGCATAAAACAGGTTTTTTCTAACTTCTGGTTTGTTTTCTTAGGCTAAATCTCCAAGAGTGGAATTACTAGGCCAAAGAGTAATAATAGTAAGCATGGTTCGAGGATTCTCTCTACAAAAGAATTCACTTTCTTCCCAAAAGACAGTGGCTGAAATGCCACCAACAATGCCTAAGTTTCTTGTTTCACCACAACCTCACCAGCACTGCTATTTTCTTAAATCTTTGCTAATTGAATTGGTATCAAGTGGTCCTTCACAAGAGTTTGAATGTGCATGTCTTTGATGGCCCCCACCATCAGCGTTGATATATCTGACTATCTGGATTTCCCCTTGTGCAAACTGTCTTCAGCCATTCATGAAAATAGTTTCGAAGACGGTTCTACGGAAAAGCCGATCTCTCAAGAATCGCCCACGGTGAGCGTACACAAGCACACACACACTCGCACACTCTCTCACAGTCCCCCGACATCAGAAAGGCCACCAGGACAAAGTCCATCTGTCTTACTAATGCTACCAGAAAACAGGCAGACGATGAACGTTTCGTGATCGTTCTGCCTTCCTGACCGCTTAGCGAGCTGTCCTAGTCCGAAGGAGGACGTGCGCAAGCGCAGAGGAGCAGCCACGGCTGGTGGGCAGTAGCGTGGGACCGCCCACACCCGGGACCGCCCACACCTGTGTTCCATTGGTAAGAAAAGCTGCGGTATGTCAAATCACATTAACCCACGTAACCTTCGCAACCCACGTGGCCTGCAAGGCTTTACTCCACCTGGACCCCCACTACCTCGCTGACCTCTTCTCCTGCTGCTCTCCCCTCACTTGTTCCGCTCTGGCAACCCCGGCTTTCTTGCCATCTCTCTTACATGCCACATACACTCCCAGCTCAAGGCTCTTCTACTTGCTCCTCTCTCTGCCTGGAAAATTCCCTAAGGCTGCTCCCTCACTTCCATCAAGTCTGAGCTCAGATGTCACCTTCTCAGTCCAGTCTTCCCAAGCCCGTCCCACCTGAAATAACCACCACGAGTCCCACCGCAACCTCACTCCCCATATCCCTTCCCTTCGTTATTCTTCCTCATAGCATCTGCTAATACGGTGTTTAATTATGTGTATGTTTTGGTTGTAGTCTCCCCTGCCAGGATGTAAGCTCCATGAAAGCAGGGATTTTTGTGTATTTTGTTTACTGTTGTATCTCCAGCACCTAGAATGGTACCTGGCACATAGTAGGCACTCATGGCAGATTTAAGATAGCCATAAATTCTTTGACCTTCCCACTGAAAGGTGTGGCGTCTGTGTCCCCTCCTATTAAGTCTGGGCAGTGCGGTGACTACCATGACCAATAGAATATGGCAGAAGTGACACTAAGCCAGTTTCTGGGTCCAGGCTTTAAGAAACTGGCAGCCTCCAACTCGTGTCTCTTGGAACTATGAGTCACCATCCAAAAAGCACGACTACCCTAATGCTGCCATGCTGGAGAGGCCACACACAGGTGCTCCAGCTGACAATCCCAGCTCTGTCAGCTTTCCAGCCATCCCCCAAAAGGCAGCAGACATGTGAGTGAAGAGTTATGGATCCTCCAGACCAGCCCACCCACCAGCTGAATGCCATGAGTGACCTGGGCCATGCAGAGCAGAAAATCACCCAGCTGAGCCCTGCCCAAACCCTTAAGCCACAAAATCATGAGATATAATAAAATGGTAATGTTTTGAGACACCAAGTTCAGGGGTAATTTGTTATGTAGCAATAGATGACCAAAACAGCACTCAGTAAATATTTGTTGGATGACTGAATAAACGAAGGAGGTAGATGGGACTGCTCCCATTTTATGAACGAGGAAACAGCTCCAGATAGGTAAAGTAATTCTCCCAAAACCACAGTCACTAAGGGACAGCACCTGTCTGATTCCAAGCCTCTCAGTTCACTTCCACACAATGACAAGGGTTTGGATTTCTTCGTTATCAGCCACTAATGCAATGATCCCAATCCACTCAATGGTCATCTGACACTTGCTTTTAAACAAACCTCCCCCTGAACACTGCTGAGAAAGGGACCATGAAATCTTTTGTTAAGCCACTTAGGTATATCTTTAAATTCACAATAAATTCACCTGCCATCCTAGAAAGATCCTGTCTACTTTTTAATTTTAAAATGTGTATTATGCTAAGTAAAAAGTATACACTGCTCATGTGCACAGTAATTACAGGTCCACTTACATCATTTCCCAGATTCAGTTCCCTCCTTTATAAAACACCTATCAGACCCGTATTTTGACGTCTGGTCAAGTTTTTGTGTATGTGCGTGTGTTCGGCAATCGTGTATTCCATTCTCCAGTTCTTGTTTGTTTTTTGTTTTTTTTTTAATTCAGCAACCTAGGTTAACAACTTCTTACATGTTTTAAGTGATAAAAGCCACTATGTTGTTGCTTTTCTCCCTCATATATCCCTCAACCTAATAGAGCTGACAACGTGAAAACAACGTACCTGTTCCAGGATCCCACCAAGGACGTGTAGTTTTGTCATACCTCCAGATTGGGGGGTTCTTAACCTGAGGGCCACTGAACAGGTCCCTGGGAGTCCATGGAAATTTGTTCATTTGTACATTTTGGGGGGTAGAGCGCTCTCAGCATAAATCAGGAGTTCAAGGAAAGTCAGGACACCAAAGAGTACAAACTGTTTCTCTTATTATAAGCTTAGTAACAGAACTACTATTTACCAGGGCCAAGGCATTTTTACATAAAACATCTCTAACTCTTAAAACTGCCTACACAGTAAGTATTATTAGTCCTGTGTTTACAGAGAGGAACCTAGGGCTTGTAGAGACTAAAAGATTTTCACAAAGCTTTACAACAAGAAAGTTCCGGTGCTGAAATTCAAACCCAAGTCAGTTTGACCTCACATTCTGTGCTCTTCCCACTCAGCGGCACTACTGGTAAAACCAAAGAAAGTATAAAACCACCCTACGACACAGGCTTCCACTGGTCAATAATCCACTCCCCGGAGCTAACTTTATAGTTTCTCAAGGACTCGGGATGGATGGAATAAACCAGCTAATGAACGAGGCAGGACCAAGGATCTCGGACCTCACATGAAGAACAGTCGGAGAGGGCTTGAAGTCAAAGGACCACTGCAGGGAGGGGGGAAATGTGTGCCAAGGTGGCCTTGAGGAGGAGTGGCTGCCATGGCAACACAGAGACAGCTGATGGGCTCGTGGGCTCGGCACCAGCAGAGTTATAATAAATGTTTAGGGGAGGTATGGAAACGGCATGTCTCGCCTGAGCAAAACAATCAGAAACGAAAATTGATAAACTTGGGTGGTTTCCCCAAACCTCCTTCAATATTTCTGGGCTGTGAAGACAGGCAGACCTAGCCTTGAATCCTGGCTCTACTGCTAACTAGCTGTGCGGCCAGAGATGGCTAACTTAAATCTTTGTTTCCTTTGCAGTAAATGGAGATACTAATATAGATTCCTAGCATCCTTGGAGGGTTAATTGAGAGATGGGTGCCCGGCACAGAAGCTGGTGCCCAGGAGACGATACTGTGTCACCTCCGCCTCTCCCTACAGCCCCCACCCCCCGCTCCAGAATGGCCTCTCCTCCCACGCTTCCTCGGCTGGGCACAGCATCGCCATCCAAGGTTCAGCTCTTCCCCCGGCCTCTCACACACACCTCCTCATCCAACAGGAGGCCCAGGCCTGAAGGTCCAGCGCAGCCTCCACACAGAGCCCGTGAGAGATGAAGAGTGAGGCTCTGATGCTTCCACACGGCCACGAGTGCCCAGGTCCTGCCCTGCCAGCCACTCCTACTGCCCTCCCCACACCCCCAGAGTTCTCAGAGGCACTGAACGTAAGAAACAATCGCAGACTGGAAAGCAAAGTACAAGTCTGGACAATCTCATATCCAGAGTAGAGCTTTCGAATAAAATTGAGGGCTGTTCATTTTTTTGGGGGTGGGGGCAGGGGCAGAGGGGAACAGGGAGGGGATATGCAGCTTAAGGGAACCATCCGAGTCCTCTTACTCAAGTAGAGGCAGAAGTGGAAAAAGAAGACGACTGGGGAAATGAGGATGTCAGCCGGCCCAGCAAGGGCCAAGCCCGGCTAGGTCTGCAGCAGGAAAGCAGAAGAATCCAGAAGCTGGGTTCTTAAGGTCCAGTAACCCATGAGCAAGGACGGCCCCATGAATCTCCCGGACTCTGATTAAGCAGATCAGCCCCTCCTCCTCCCTGGAGGAGGCATTAGAAGGGAGGACGGGCGAAGCTGAAGCACTGGGGGCAGAGAGAGAAGTAGCCCCTTCCTCCCTCCAGCCCACCGCACTGCCTTCTTCAGCACGTGGCTCCCATCTGGTCGACGGCAACCGCTGTCTAAGTGCTCTCCTGACTCTGCGTTCACCCACCAAACCACATGCATTCCTTTGATCATTACATCTCTGCCCAGAACCCTTCAGGGACTCTGAGTTAACTGCAGGACGAAGCAGTCACTAACAAGCAGTCACTCTGGGCTCCCTCCGGTGGGCTCCCTCCAGCGGCCCCAGCTTACCTTCTATCTAGCCTTATCTCACCCAACTGCTCCATCAGTGCTCCAGGCCCCCACCTGCCTCCACCCCGTCCCCTCCATCTGGAAACAAAATAATAACATCTCCCCAATTCTGCCTGGAGACAGCACGCTTATCTTACAAGGGCCAATCCAAGGGCCACCCCTTCGAACAAGGCCCTCCCTGATTACTCTGGCCCTCAGCAATCATCCTCCCAAAATGCTACCCACCACTTTTTTCTATAAACCTCTACAGCATTTCGGAGAGTGCTGGGCACTTTACATCCATCACACCTCATCCACCTCTCACAGCAGCCCTACGAAGTAGAGGTTCTGATTACACCCATTTTACCAATCAGGAAACTGCAGTTCAGAGAGCTCAAGCAACTTAACCAAAGTAAAAAGTGGTGGAATCAGGATTTAAAGCCAGGTCTATCTGTGTTCTTTTTACTAAACTAGTGGTTTTTCAAACCGAGCTTGCGAAGCCCTCGGATTAGCAATGCCCAAGCCTGGCCGGCTACCAGCATCATCTAACTACATGTTCCCGGGCCCTTCCTCCAGAAACTGAGTCGGTTGGCTGGGGAAAAGCATGGAAATTTATATTTGGTTTTAATGCAGGAATCTGCAGAGCTCCCTTACGTACATCTGTTTATTTGCTTCTGAACAAAGAGACAAGGGGAAAAAGTTTGAAGACCCCTGTCCTACACCAGACCACCATCTTGCTTTAAAGTGAGAGTGGCCCCAGCAAGTCTGCATGATGCCATGAACTGAGCTGCCTCAATTTCCACCCAAATGGGCCATATTCCTTGAAGATCCCCAGGCACACTCTGGGCCAGCACTGAGCTGAGCGTTGCCTTTGCATATCAGAGCTCTCTTAGGGCAGTTTTGTTTTTTTTTTTTTAAGTGGGCTGTATGAAAAATAAAATATCCCTGTAATCTTAGAATCACGTTAGAAATGAAAAGCCAGGCCCTCACACTTCCTTCTCCAGGCAGCTGGTTTGTTTTATCTCTAGCCAGATGGAGAATGAGAAGGTTCTCATCCATCAAATTTCCATCTTATCAGGTTTCACTGTGAGAAAGCTTGTCAAAGTGCTCAGTGGTTACCTTTAAATATACAAAGGAAACTTCTCCAAAATCTTAATGAGGTACAGACACTCAGTGATGTAAGAATCTCCAGAATTAGCAGGAGATACTGGCGTTCCAGCCACGCTCTGTGGAGCCTCGTGGCTCCTGGGGGCTGAGGCAGGAGCGGGACGAGGTGGGGAGAGAGGGGCTCCCAGGCGTCCTACCTCACCTCACCCCACCCTGAGCAGCGCCACTTTTCTATGTTTTCTCTCCAGAAGAGTTCATTTGAACAAAGAATTCATATGCTCAAAATATAAATAAACAGAAACCACTGAAATGAGACAGTCCTTGCCAAAGAGACCAACAAACATGCGTGGTACTGGCTGCGAGCGGTGCAGTTCTGAGCAGGGAGCTCTGTGTAAGCTCCACCGGGAAGCTGGGCAAGAACGAACGGACAAAGGCGGGGAAGCTCAAGCTGCGCAGGGGTCGAGGCCCAGCTGTCAGGCAGCAGGCGAGGCACCACACGTCTCTAAAAGCCCACCTGAACGATGCAGCAGAACACACCTGCCCTCTCCTCCAGCCCCCTCCCCGCTCCCCCTGTGCCAGGCTCATTCATGCCCCAGCCTTTGCACAGGCCTTCCCTCTACCAGTGAAGCCTCCCTCCCCCTCCCCGGCACCTCTCTCAGCACAGCTGCATTCTCTGTGCTTCCAAAGCACTTGGGCCATCCCTCTATCAGCACTCATTGTGCTATACTTTAATTAGCTCTTGTCTGCGTTTCTATTATATTTCTCTACTAGATTCCTTCAGAGACTGTGTCTGACTTGATTCAGTCCTGTACTCTCAGTGCCCAGGACAGAGCCTAGCACAGAAATTATGAAGGAAGAACCAGAGATAAGGGAAGGCCTCTCTGTTTGCACCCCAGAGAGACGATAGCAATTCCCTGTGAAAAGTGATGGGAACAGCCTTCTAAACCAGCTTCCCCAGCAGGCCCACGCAGGAGGCACTCACACCCCAGGGTCTGTCACTCGAAAAGGGTTCTGACACCCTTCCTAGAGGGATTAATCGGTTGAAAAGGAACAGACAAGCACTTTCTTCAGAGGAGAGGTGAGTGCTGATCAACGAAGAAATTTACAGCTTTGTTGCCTGGACTGGTGAAAAGGCAGAACACATTCATTAGTCAGCAGCGCCTGTTAGAGAGTCTAGTGGGCTGGGCTGTGTCACCCCAAGTCTTGAGACAGCACCTGCCACACCATTAAAAGCAGGAAAAGAGGAAAGAAAAGAAGGAATCTAATGTAATGAGCATCACGCTCTGTGAGCCAGGAACCACAGTAGGCATTTACTCCTGCATTAAATTTTATTATCCATTTATTTAATCCTAAATTAGATATCATCAACCCCATTTTAGGGGAGTAAACATTAGTTTAGAAAAATTAAGTAACTGGCTTGGAAGCTCAGAGTTAAGCACCTGCTGACGCTGAGATTCCAACCCAAGTCCGGCACTGTTTTCCCCTGTCCCAAACATACCCACTAAACTGCTAAGTTTCTAGCACCCAAGGCAGTGATGTCATCACCATCAACAAAACAGCTACTATTTATTGATCACTTATGATGCGCCAGGTGTAATGCTAAGTGCTATACCTTATCTCATAGAATCCTCACAACTGATGTCTGATTTTCTGACGAGAAATGGACACCACAGTCTGCAGAGGCAAAGTAGCTGGTTCCCAGCCCCATTGCTAGCAAGCGATGGAACCGGGATTCAAATCCGGTCTGACTCCCAAGTCTCTGCATTGTGCCTCTCTTAAGAGAAACTGGAATTTGCAAAGACAAAACTTCTCCCACACAGGTCATTTAAACTGCACATTCTACAAGGATACCGACTCAAAATCTTTACACCTGACCTTAAGAAAAAGGGCGGGGGGAGCTTTGACCCTTGGTAAAAATCAACACTACCTCAGGTCTGTGGTCTTAGCCCTAAACCAACTAGCCTACAGCCTACAGACACTGTCTCCAAATGCCAGGTTTTGATGACGGTTCACCAAAAGATGTCCTGAATGCTGTCGCAACCTCATCTGGAGCTATCCATCAACAAACACATGTGAGAACCCGAGGGGTTCAGGCTGAGCCACCCTGAAATTAAACTCGCTCCTGTCAAAGCACACAGGATTAGCCAGCTGGGTGACGGGTACAACTTTAATTAGATCTTCGGGCTGTAGCCAGCAAATGCATCCCCACAGAGCAAAGGGCGCAGGTACTGAAGCACACACTTGTCAGAGTAGTGGGTGACAGGTCTCGTAACAGATGAGAGCATTATGAGACAGTCTGGGAAACAGGCTAAACCAGTGTCTAATAAACGGTGCGTATAAAGGAGAAGAAAAAGACTATGACTTGCTCCTCTCCTCCCCGCACCCACCCCGAGCAGCACACAGAACGCCTGAACCAGAGACAGCAAATCTAAAACCAAGATTTACCTCTATCACCCTCCACCAAACACACACACACACACACACACACACACACACACACAGAGAAGCGCTTTGAGTTTCTGGAGCCAAACAAGGTATCGAAGCCAGAGATGTGAGGGCAAGGATGTGAGAACCCAAGCGGCATTCCTGTTAGGCCACAGAAGCTAGGACATTTTAAACATCACAGTTAGGACACCGACTTGGGAATACTGGGGGTTTTTGTTTGTTTTTTGCAAAGGCATCCTGAATTTCTTTGAAGGGATGTGGGTCCCTCTGGTGGCAAGGAGGTATAACACAATAAAGGGAATCTATCCACGAGACCCTCACTGTTCGACCTTTCTTTTCGTAAAAGACTACGAGGTAGAAGCCAAAGCTCGGATTCACCCGAGCCTACCACAGTGCCTGCACCACTGCAAGTGCTCAATAAATGTCCCTTGAATAAACAAATGAGCAAACTGCAAATTACCACACATGCTGAGTTGCCTGGCACTACTAGGTCACTGCAATCACAGGCAATTAAAACAAACAAACAAAGAACTGACTCTCACAGCCGAACGTCTCGGTGTTCACGCACCATCAGACACAGTGAATTCAGATGCCTCGGATCCAAGCTGCATTTTCAGACAGGCATTGTCTCCCTCCAAAATGCTTAAGAGCAGGCACAATGAGACAGCAATACATGTTTTTGGCATGAGCAAAGGATGGTTTGATCACATCCAAGAGAGGCTGGCTTGCCATCACAAAGAATTCAGGGAATGCTACAAAAGCCCATACTGCTTGACAGGGGACCACTGCAAAGGCTTTGAGTTGGGGATCATCTCTCAACAGGGCTGCAGTATTTCCCACTTATTTTGAAATTCTTGTCCAAGAAACGGGAATAATGGGAACCAGCTAGACAGAGTCCTGGGGACTGAAAACCTTAATACTTACAAGCTTAACCGACTTGGATGACATTGATCTGGCCCTGTGCAAAATTGCTTCTACTGAATGGGGTAATGTCGAAGAGCCTGTATACTGCTCAGAGAACTCTTTATAAAAACCCACCAGAGGCAATACTTCCCTCAGGCCTCAGTGCCAGCAAAAGCTGTCCCTTTATCTTAACGTGTTCTTCTTATAGACACCGGAGACCTTGTAACTGAATTTCCCTTTTTACTTTTGCTGCCAGGAGCCCCAGCTGGATTTTAAGTCCCCCTCTTCAGCGCTGTGACAGCTCTCATAAGTGGCACTTCTCCTCACTCACCTGCCTCCATTTCACTGGTCACCCTTATTGCTCCGTGACCCTAATGCCTTTAATCTCATTTAATTTTATGACTTTCCATAAACCTCTGAAAATGTTTTTGAAACACAGAAAGAAAGAAATTACAAGTCTGAAAGCTTCAAATAACCAAAATACTTCAAGTTGGGTGGTCTTGAAAATGGATTATTGTAGTCCGCTGAAAAGCTGAAATTGTATCAATCTTCCTTTTTGCTAAAAGCACAATATTCTTAACATAAATATTGTTTGGCATAGCCTCAGCGTGGTATCTTAGGCAAAGTCCTGAAATTGAGAGTCCACAGACTTGGATCCATGTCACATATTTATCACTTTCTATGTGACCATGATCAAGCCATTTAAATTCTGAGGCTCCGGGGCTTCTCTGGTGGCACAGTGGTTAAGAATCCGCCTGCCAATGCCGGGGACATGAGTTCGAGCCCTGGTCGGGGAAGATCCCACATGTCACAGAGCAACTAAGCCCATGCACCACAACTACTAAGCCTGCGCTCGAGAGCCCGCGAGCCACAACTACTGAGCCCACGTGCTGCAACTACTGAAGCCTGTGTGCCTAGAGCCTGTGCTCCACAAGAAAAGCCGCCACAATGAGAAGCCTGTGCACCTCAATGCAGAGTAGCCCCGGCTCATCACAACTAGAGAAAGCCCACGCACAGCAACGAAGACCCAACGCAGCGAAAAATTAATAAATAAATAAATTTATTAAAGAAAAAAAAAATTCTGAGGCTCTGATTAATCTGTAAAATGGGAAAAACCTTTTGTATGCCCAATCACAGGGTTGTGAGCACCAAGGGAAAGACAGGCAGTCCTTGGATTAACTGTAAAGTACACTGAAGAAGAATACACCTAAGAAATCGTATCTGCTTTATTTCTATCACTCTGTAACAGCAGTTTTCATTAACACAGGGTGGTGTTGAGGATTGAGCTGAATGTGGACTGAGAAAAAGACCAGTGTTTGGAACACATTTTCTTACCGGTGTTTTGCAGCCCTGCCTGTGGGACGCAGTGAAGTTTGAGTAAATGCTGAGTGTTCCCGAGTCCTGGAGGGGAGCTTTAGTACGCACCCAGGCAGCCCAGAAGCCACACCTGAGCGGCTCCACTACAGAGGAGCAGGTCCTTCCTCTTTCCCCTCTATCCCCGACCTCTCGGAGCCTGACACACGTCACGTGCCTTTTCTCATCTTCTTATCTCCGGGCTCTCCGCAGCCAACCCATTCTCCAGACCTCCATCAGACAAGTCTCTCTAAACTGCAACAATCCTCTGCTTAACTCCCCCTCGACAGGGGCCCCACTGCCTGTAGGTCAAGTCCACACTCCCAAACTCTGTATCCAAGGCCCTCTACAATTCAACCTCTCTCTAGGTTAAAGTCACCCTTCACTACAGTCCCAAACTCCTCTTCCCCCAAACACCATACTCTCTCACATCTGTGTACCTTCACCTCCTACATGAAACTCTCCTCTCCCTCGCCTAGCTCGTAACCTTCAACTCAAGCTTCAGAACCAGTTCGAAAGTTACTTTCCCGTGGAACCTTCTCCGATCCTGCTCTGTGCTCCCGTGGTTACTCTGTTCCTATCTCCATCCCGGAACTGTCCCCAGGCAGAGCTGAGGGCCTGCACAAAGCGTTCCATGTGGCTGAATGCATGAATGGAGTCCTTTCCATTGCCAAGCCAGACACAGAGGCCACCAAAAGGCCTGGGGTTTTGTTTCTTTCAATCCAAAAGCAACAGCAATAGCAGCTGGTGAGTGGGAGGCTCTAGTTAAAGAGCCTAGTTACCAGAACCAGCTGATAAGCCATGCAAGGCTGGTGGGTTACGCTCTACCTCTGCATGCGTCCTAGCACCATGAGGCAAAGTCACCCCCAGCAGGTTTCCCCAGACCCTGAACAGGCCAGTGCCCCCAAGATCGGGTGCAAAGCATGCTCACGAGATGGACACAGTCAAATTCTTAGGATAAAACCGTAAGTTAAGCAGAGATAGCGTTGTGATGCAATACATGCTCAAAAAGAAAGAAACCACGGCCAGATCGTCTTATCAGAAACATGCATGACTCAATGTAGAAAAGAAGCCGTGATGAGACACTAGGAAGCCCTGAGTCACAGGCACGCTCACCTGAGGTGAGCATCCAGAGGCACAGCTGCTATTTTGGTGCCCACTGCCCTGAAACAAAGCAGCACCTTCTCTGGATAACTGCTCACTCCCTCCGAACATGTGGTTCTAGGGGAAGCTGCCAGTGATGATACACGAGCTCACACACACACACACACACACGCACGCACAACCACACACACACACACACTTCTGACAAAGAATGAGCATGTGACCCAAGTTGGGCCTCTCGATACCTCACCCATCTGGCCCTCCCGACCAGGGGACGACAGGGGTGGTAGGGTGTGAGAGTCCTCCTTCATCTCATGTACTAAACTGCGGAGCTGTGATCCCAGCAGGGCTGGCAATGGTGGGTCCAACCACTTGGAGCTGGAGTAAGAGGACGCAAGAAAGAGAAGCCAGCTCTCAGAGAGACACAGACTCGGTCCCGGCAGAGTTCTGTCACCCCTGTCCTTCCAGCCATTTAGTTACCCAAGGCAATGCATTCCCCTTTCTGCCTAAGTTACTTAAAGCTGGGTTTCTGTCCCCAGCAAAAAAAAAAAACTCTCACCCGTAGTACACTTCACTCCAGTCTCTCCCTCTCACTGTCACATGCCCCTTCCATTCCTTGCCAAGCATTCCTTGCTTCCTTATGAAGACGTATGCATGTTACTTAGGAATAAATCTTCTCATCAACAGCAGTCCAAAATTCTTTTAGAAGCACTAGGGTTTTCATGAATAAGTGAATTATGGAACCAACATTGTCTGATAATAGAGGGATTGGTAAATAAATTACAGCGTATCCACTTGATGTAATGTTATAAAGCCATTTCAAGTGTAAGTTATAACGTAAAGAAACAATTACGTATTTTATACACCTAGGTGTGGGTGTGGGTGTGGGTGTGTGTGTGTGTGTGTGTGTGTGTGTGTGTGTGTGTGTGTGTGTATCATCCGAATCCAATTTCTATTGAATAAATATTTTTATATGATACAGGGGGATGGAGGGGACAAACTAAACTGAAAAAAAAA
This sequence comes from Balaenoptera borealis, assembly GCF_965194805.1. Classification (NCBI taxonomy): domain Eukaryota; kingdom Metazoa; phylum Chordata; class Mammalia; order Artiodactyla; family Balaenopteridae; genus Balaenoptera; species Balaenoptera borealis. The sequence continues at coordinate 108,617,365 of NC_138865.1, forward strand.
AAAAATGTTATCCAACAGTGAAGGATCTAAGAACTGGTTATGAAAACTGACCTCTATAGAAGGACCCTCTGGCCAGTCTTTTCTTTACCTCATCCACAGAGGCACACGACTCAGACCTCACACCGCTCACTCAACTTAAGTGTCATCTCCTCTAGAAGGTTTCCCTGACTACTCTGTCCCACAAGGATCTTTCGCACTGACTATGTAAGCTGCGTGAATTAGCTCTGGGTTTTACACTGCTTTGCATTTTGTCACGTGTAACATTTTCACCTCCCTTAAGGAAAAAATAAAACATTCAGGGCTCATGCCATGTATTTCCATCAGCATCTCAACTAGATACATCTGGTATTCAGTAACACTGAATAAATATGAAACAGGTCTTTTAATAACATGCAATAAACTGGTAAATGCCAATGCTGCTGGTGGCATCATAAACTGGGCCAGCCCTTTGGACAAATAATTTGGCAGCATGATTAACTAGTATAAAATATTTGTACCACCTGACCCAGTAATCTCACTCCTCAGAATCTATCCTTGGGATTTCAAGAAAAAAAAAAAAATGCCTTTATGCCCAAAGATGTTCACTGTGGCATTATTTAAACAGCCAAAATGTCCAAGAGAGCAGGAAATTATTAAGTAAATCGTGGGAAATCTATTCAATGAAGCGTATGCATCATTCAGCATGACTGCTCTGGCGCCTGCACAACACGGGGAGATGGCCACGGGAGACAAAGTGATCAAAGAACACACAACAGTATTTAGCCTCTGATTGGACTGGGGCCCCACATGCACCAGGACTACAGGGTGATACTGAAAAACAGAGTTACTTTATGAGGGTGGTGGAATTATAGGCAACATTTTCTTATTTTCCTAAGTTTCCATTATTGCTCTCTTGATGTTCATTAAAATTTCTGTTAAAATAGACAAACATTTACATTTCAATCCTCTTGTCAGTGCCAGCCTTAGGATTTCAAACTATGGTCCTGACGTCCTGTCCCTGCCAACAGCAGCCACCAGAGAACTAACCTCTGGTACCTACCTGCGGGCTCTCCTTCGAGCTCTCTACTCCAATGACTCTGCCTGCCCCAGGCTCCGGTGCAGGGAACTCGTTTAACCTGAGTGTCAACGATCAGTCAGACTCAGTCCCTATGCTACCCGACTGCACCGAGGCTGTGGATCTGGATGTGACCTCAGGATGCTGAATACTTACGTTTAAACATAACAGAAACTGTAGAAGATAAACTTTTTTGTCTACCAAGTTCAGAGAGAATTTCTTAAATACTAACATCCAGTGCTAAATAGAGTAGTCTTAAAAAAAGATCACTCTCACCTAGGGAAACGTGGTATAATCTTTCTGGAGAACAATTTGGGTGTATCTATAAAATAGTCTTTAAAATATTCATACTCTTTGACCCAGTAATTATACCTCTATCAGGAAATAATCAGCGGATAAATATTTAGGTACAAGGATGTTTGCTGCAGCATTTGTTATAAGGCAAATATATATATATAATGAACTAAACATCCTATAGTAAGGACTAGTTAAATAGACTGTAGCACATTCAAGTGATGAACCATTATGTTCACACACAAAAAAACGTTTTTGAAGAACACTCATGACGGCCCCACACCAAAGGGAGAGCACTGAATTTAAAAAAAAGAAAGAAACAGAATACAAAAATGCATTTTCAGCTTGACACCAATGATGTGCACACGTGTGTGTGTGTGCGTGTGTGTGACAGAAAGAGAGACAGAGAGAGAATAAAAGGACCGGAACATCAAATAGCTAAGACTGGTCATTTCTAGGTGATGAGATGGTGAGTGAAATATTTTATATTCTTCCGGTTTTTCTAAGTTTTCGGCGATGAATATCTGTCTCCCTAAAACAGCCAAAGAGCCCCAGCCAGCCCAAGCGCCCTGCCCGCTGTCTCGAGGGCCGAGCGGCACTCACGTGGGTGATGCGGTCTCCCTTGCTCCTCTCTCGGTGGGCTGCCCCCAGCTCCTTCTCCAGTCTCTCCCTCTCCTGCTGCAGGTCACTCAGCTCCCGGGTGACTCTCTTAATGCTCCTACGCAGTCTGTGGTTCTCTGTGCTCTTGGTGAGGTTTTCTGAGCGCAGCTCAGCCAAAAGGGCTGCCTTTTCTAACAGAGCAGCCTCGTAATCTTCAGACCCCTAGAAGAAGAGGAGGGGAAGGGGAGCTGGGCTGATTTTCACAGCTCAGTAAACAAACCAAGAAATCGGTGCTCCTTGTTCACCAGTTTTTTTTTTTGGTCGGGGGGTGGGGGGGAGGTGGAGGGAGGTGGAGATTAACATAACATTCAGGACCCACAGCACAAATAATATGAAAGTTTTGAAATAACACAGGGTAGTGTTTATGTTATGACGGTGATGTTAAGGGGGAAAAGGCTACAATTATTGTGTAAAAGAAATTTTTTTTTTAAAGATGAGAAAGAAACGCACAAAATGTTAATAGTAACCGTATTTAGTAGGGTGGGAATACAGATGATTTTTTTTCCTTTACTTCTCTGTATTTTCAAATGTTGTAAGGTTAGTGAGCATGTTATTTCTGTAATAGTTTAAAAAACAATTTAATTAAGTTATTTTTAAAAGATAGAAAATAAAGAATTTTATTTGAAAATCAGAGATGGATTCAAGCACTGGCAATGCCCATCTCTGTTAGAGATGAACCCACAGTCATCTAGAGAAAAAGGAGTAGTCAGCCTGGTAATCGACAGCCACCTCAAGAGGCTACAAGTTCAGCAGAGTCGGAGGTCTACACGTGTCAAGAACATGTTTATTTCATTAATACAGTTTATTAGAGAAAATATATATGTGATTATCGTGCATATGAAAAAATGTCATAACTCAACAATAATCAAAAAGAGCGAATTAAAACAGGCTTTCACTTAACAAGTGAGATTGTTTTAATGAGACTATCCAGTGCTGGCAAGCTTATTGGGAAATGGCACAATTAACATTCACGTTTCAAGAACTGACCAAGCATCTAGAAGCCAAGAAATATGCTGGCAGGAATGTACATTGATAGAACTCCCCGTGGACAGATTACGTACATCAAGTATATGTGTATTATATAAAGATGTTCACAATCATCCCAATAATTCCATTCCTAGGATTCAATCTCGGACAAGAATCCAAAATATAAGGGGGAAAAGCCTTATATACAAAGTCATTCATCAAAGAATTACTTAAAACAGTGAAAAATAAGAAACAACCTAAATGTGCAAGAATATGAAAACAAATAAAGTATGACAAAGCCACACAATAAAACCTTAAAACTATATCTACAAAAAGTTGATAATATGTGAATATTTCTAAGTCACTATGTTACATTAAAAAAAAAAAAAAGAAATCCCTGGTGGCTCAGTGGTTAAGAATCCATCTGCCAATGCAGGGGACACGGGTTCGAGCCCTGGTCCGGGAAGATACCACATGCCGCGGAGCAACTAAACCCGTGCGCCACAACTACTGAGCCTGCGCTCTAGAGCCCGCGAGCCACAACTACTGAAGCCCGAGCGCCTAGAGCCCGTGCTCCGCAACAAGAGAAGCCACAGCAATGAGAAGCCCGCCCACCGCAACGAAGTGTGTAGCCCCCGCTCGCCGCAACTAGAGAAAGCCCGCACTCAGCAACGAAGACCCAACGTAGCCAAAAATAAATAAATTTTAAAAAAATCAAACTGTAAATGATCTAAAAAATAAAATCTATGCACAGGAGAAAGCCTAGAAGGAAAAACAACAAGGCGTTAATAGTGGTTGGGGGACTTCCTGATTTCGCTTTTTTCCCTTCTTGCCAGTCTTCTGAAAAAATTTTTGAAACATATATAATACTTATAACTCAGAAGAAAATTAACTTTTTAAAAAATCTGTCTTTTGAATTAGATTGAGGACAAGATTAAAAATTTTAGAGCAAGGGACACTCGAGCTGTCAAGGTCGCAGCTCAGACTGTGGAGTAAAGGGACTGGCCCCAGCTTCCGGGCCTTCCCAAGAAATCCATCTCTGCCTCTGTCGACAGTGAAGTCCTAGCTGTTCAGCAGAGGTGGGTACAACCACGGTCACTTCGGAGGCAGAGGGGTTCCGCTGTTCCCGGGCCCCTACAACCCAGCCATCTGGTCCCATGCTTCCCCAACTATTGTCTAGGACACAGCAACAGAGGCTGAGGGAGAAAGCCATTCAAATTCCAAAGTAGGTTTTATAGAAGCTTCTGTTTTAGTTTCCTTTAAAATTAAAATAAATAAAAAGAAATGGGAAACCTAGGTCACGGGCCCACCCAAAAAATGTATCTGGGGCAGTGCTTATTTAAATAAACTAAAAAAAAGAGAAAAGAAGATAAACAATGATTTGGGAAAACGCTCACCTTGAACAATTTTCATAGTTACCTTTTATTAAGCACTGATTATGCATGAGGGGCTAAACCAGGCACTTTTACACATATTATATCTCAGTCTCTCATAGGACCCTACAAAGTACACATTATTATCCCTATTTAAGTAACTGAGGCCCAAAACTGTTAAATGACTAGCCTGTCATCAGACCATAAGTGATTAAATCCGGGATTCAAACGACTCCAGAGCCTGTGTTCTTCCCAGAGCACTATTTTGTCTTGCCCATTCCAGGGAAGATTCCAATTAACACCAATAAACTACAAAAAATTAAAACAAGCAGACTGAATTCAAGGGGAGAACACCAGTTAGGAGCTTGTTAAACAAAGGATAGCAATGGTTGATACTAAAATAATAGATATTATAAAGTGATCAAAGTTCTGTGGGATTATCATGTAAATAACAATAACAAAGCCTCTTTAAAAATCTAAGCTCGAAGAATTCAAATTCATACATTCGATTCACTTCATAAAAATACTTTCCATGTTAATTTTCCCTTAGATGGCCCTCTGGAAAACTTCTTTGGAGAATTTTTTTTACCTTTTCCTGCAAGACACCCTGACTTTCAGATTCTATAACACCAGTCAGGTGCTTATAAATCAGGTGGCAAAATACTTGACCCAGTTAGACATGGTCAGAAACTAAAGCACCCCCCTACCCCCCCCCAAAAAAAGAAACTAAAGCCCAAATAATATGAAACAAATTGTTCTTCCCCACAGTACAGAAACATGATAAGTTCAATAAAGAAAGAGTCAGAAGGCCCAGAGTTCAAAGACCAGTTCTAGCTGTGTGATTTGGGAGAAGTTAACTTCTCTGAAGTTCTGTTTCCTCATGCGTGAGAATGATCTCTATTTCACAGGGTTGTTGTGAAAATAAAATATGACACATAAAGTCCCGTTTCAGCAGGTGCAGGATAAATAAATCTAGGTTCCCTTTTCCATCACTTACTCCATTATCTTTCATTCCCAATCAAGAGATAATATGGAGAGTTTCCTCAAACTAAAAGCTATGTGTATAACACCATTAACCGAGAATCTGAAAATAGACCAAAGTAAAAACTACTATATTTTAATGCCAGAACTACATCACCCAACTTAAGGATGAGTTAACATTTACTGAGTTACCACCTGTGCCCAGATGCATGCTCTTATTTAATCCTTGTAAGGATTATGTGACATAAATGTGACTATCCAGATTTTACAATGCGCAAGCAGACTGGGAGAGTGCAAATATCTTGCCCAAGATGACACAAGTTAGTGACGCAGAGTTAGGATTCAAATTCATGTCCCACCCCAGGTTCTTCATAGTAAAAATAATACGATACATAACATATAATAGGCTATATGCAGCTGTTTAAAAAGACTGTATAAAAAGCACAGAGATACACACAACACACACACACACACACACACACAAATGACTGCATGTCAAACTGCTGAAATCTGAGTAAGGTCAACAGACTGCACCAATATCCTGGTTGTGACATTGTCCTATGTCACATAAGATGCTAACTTTGGGAGAACTAGGTAAAGAGTATACATGCAGAAGTCTACTGCATGTGAATCTACAATTATCTCAAAATATATTTTGTTAAAGATTGGTTAGCTCTATATATATTGCCAGGGAAAGAATGTTAAATGAAAACAGAAGAGATTATATAACAAAATACATATTATAATGCTATTTAATTTTTCAAAGGTGATATATATATATATACAAATATGCTTTGAAAAGGGTCAAGGTGCTAACAGTGAACATCTTTAGACGTGAGTTTACTGGTGACTTTTATCAACCTCTTTCTACCATTTTAAATATTTTATGAGTTTCCTGCCACGTGCAATTTTACTTTTATAAAGCCGAGCAGGGAGGGGAGGAGACATGACCGCTGCTTCCAATTTGAAAATACATTGTTTAAATGGCTTCAGAGGTAGCACAGGCAGGCCACACTGCAACCTTCACAGAGTCACACCTGTGATTAGAATCTACCTCTCTGCACTGTGGCAACTGCTCCAAGAGTCTGAATACCACTTGCTGCTGCTTCACTGTCACGCTTGATGCCACCCCTGTGAGCTTTAGCTCTTATACTCATGCTGCAATTAGTTCAAATCATGTGACATCCCAAAAAGGTCCCAAAATGTGAAAGACAATGCATTTTCAAATGTCTGTGCAATATTCAAATTATACATACCTCGCAATGAATTAGCCGATATAAGGGTCTGGTGTGTATTGACTCACACACATAATCAGAAAAATGGAAAGAGCAGAGACTTTGGAGCCAGACTTTGAGTTCAAGTACTGGCAACCTGTCAAACGGGTGAGCACTCTGCCTCTGTGGGTAAGCATTAAATGAGTGCGCTCCGAACAGCCAACGTGCCACGCAGAACCTGAGGAATTTCAACAGTGTCTGATCTCCATACTTTGCAAGATGAGAAACCCGGCCAACACTGTAAACTACAAGACCTCAAAGATCACTTTTAGACAAGGACTGAGGGTTATGAAATTAATCAATGGATGTAACAAGTCTGGGTAACACGTAAACGTATAAGACTCTTTTCTTTCCTTCAAGGCCCAACAACAAGTAAACTATCACAACACGTAAGGATGTCTGGTCTCTGCTTCTCAATTGCCAACATACACCTTTTTCCCTCAAGGAATGGGAAATACGGACGGTTTTGCTAAGAACTCAGCTTTTAAGGCTTGTTATTTTCTAAGCAAGGGAAAAAACCTCAGTGTAAGGTGTAATCTCAGCTCCATTTCATCAACCACTGTCAAAATGGTGGGAAGGCAAGTCTGAGAGTCCAAAGACAGATTTGTCTCTGCTTCTAGTGCGCCCGGACTTAAACCAAATTACTTCAATTACTCTTACTGTGAACCAAAGCTCTGAAAAGATAAGGCACGGGATATGAATCTGAGGAACCAAACAGTCTTAAATTAGATTTAACTCCTAACTTCTACTTTATCACCAAAAACAACACGGGAGGAAGAAGTGGGAGGGGGGAGCTTTAAGGCAGTATGGGCTTAATCCCATGATGGAGCATTACTGATTCATTAGTCATTAGTAACAGGTATACACTGTAGAGGGAAACTAGAAACACGGGCGGAAAATGTTAATTCAAAACACAGAACTAAAAGTAGCAAGAAAGAGGGAAGATCAAGGGGATGACCACCAGGAGCCCTTGCTGCACAACATTGGCGGGGGGGAAAAAAAAGGCGGGTCAAATAACCAAAGCCTAGAACAGAAACCTGGCAGGGAGCAGGCAAGCCAGGTGAGGCAAGGTAGGGGGTGAAGGGAAAAGCACAGGCTTGGGAGTGAGACTGATTCTGGGGTCAAATCCTAGCACTTTCACTTACCGCTTCTGTGACCCTGAGCAAGCTACTTGAATCTCTGAACCTGGATTTCCTCAGCAGTAAACAAGGATATTAACAGCGCTTACTTCATGGCGCTGTTGTACAGATTTATTGAGCTAATCCACGGAGAACACCTGGCACAGGGCTTGACACATAGTACACGTTCAATAAATGCCAGCTTTTATTAGCAGCGATTACTACATTTAAACCCTGGTCCTGTCATTTGCAAAGCTGTGTGACCGTGAATAAGTTGTATATCCTCACTGAACTTCAAAAACCCCTCAAATACAAGGGGGGTGAAAATTACCTTCCCCACAGGGTGGTGAAGATTAAATGAGATAATCCACACATCTCGCACGGTCTACTCCTGGCACAGCCTAAGCTCAGCACTCCTAACTGTGGGCGTACTTGTCACCATCATCACTGTCATATTGAGGAAGGGGCTGGAGAAGCACCCAAAGCTGCAGAAGACGCTCCTTTAATTAGACTGAGTGAACTCTTCTGCTAAAGACCACTCAGAGGACTTCACTGGTGGCGCAGTGGTTAAGAATCCGCCTGCCGATTCAGGGGACACGGGTTCGAGCCCTGGTCCGGGAAGATCCCACATGCCTCGGAGCAACTAAGCCCGTGCGCCACAACTACTGAGCCTGCGCTCTAGAGTCCGCGAGCCACAACTACTGAAGCCCGCGCACCTCGAGCCGGTGCTCCGCAACAAGAGAAGCCACCGCAACGAGAAGCCCGCGCACCACAACGAAGAGTAGCCCCCGCATGCCGCAACTAGAGAGAGCCTGCGCGCAGCAACGAAGACCCAACGCAGCCAAAAATTAATTAATTAATTAATTAAAAAAAAAAAAAAAAAAAGACCACTCAGAGCTCCCTTGGTTCCTTTCAGCTGCAAAGCCCTGACCTCACCAGGAGTAAGGATCATGGAGAGAGCCACTTCAAACAAAGCCAACACTTACCTGGAATTTCTGGATCTGTGCTTTCTGGGGGGCTTCTCGGGCTTTAGCAAAGGCAGCATTGAGCTCTTCAATTTCAGAGTTAAGTTCTTCAATCTGGGTAAAAATAAGGAAGAGCAGCCAAGTATGCAACTGGGCTCTCCTCTCTGTGCTCAGCCCAAAAGCTTTTCCTGCTGAACTGGGGAGTGCTTATAACCGAGGGCTCTGTAGTCAGAAAAGTGGGATTTCTAGTTTGGCTGTCTACTAGCTGGATGACTTCAGGCCAGGCACTTCATCTCTTTGAGACTTAATTCCCTCAACTATAAAACGAGGATACGACCACTCACCCCACCACAGCACTGTTAGGCTTGAACAACGTTAATAGGCACGGGCGCTAAAGTACTGCCCGGCTCACGCTACGAGTCACTATTATTGTCCACAGAGATGAGCCACCCAACCACCGAGCCTGGCTCTTCCCAGAACTCCTCACCCCCCAGTGACCTTCTCCACTGGCCCAGAGTCAGCCAGGAACTCCCCTGGCCACACCCTGGACTCTGCCAGCAGCCAGAACTGCCCTACCACTGGTGCCCTGCACAGCAGAGGGTCTCCGACGACCACTGGGCCCTGAACTCCCAACACACGAGACAAATCACACGGACCACGATTAGGAACCAAATCTCCGCTGCGGCTGACACCGGTGGTTACTCAAACTCCTACCTCCTCGGCTTCCTCAACCCCAGTTTCCTGGTTAGCGCCCCACTCCTGCAGCCATTCCTCCTGCCCCCTTTGTGCACTCCTCTCCCTATTCCTGAAACCTGCTGTCCCCTGCGGCCCGACGCTCAGCCTCCTTTCCCACCCCACGCTATCCTTGGATGAGTAGATCAACACTCAGAATTTTCACTCATCCCTGTATACGAGTGACTCCCAGATCTATACCTCCAGGCCTGGGCCTTCTCCAAGCTTTAGATTCGCGTACCTATCTGCCTCCTGGACTTCTCACCTGAACGGTCCGTGGGCTCCTCAAAGTCGGGACCTTCTAAACTGGCCCATCACCTCCAGTGACGCCCCCATCTCACCATGATCCTCCATTTTCTACGCTTTTAAGGGAGGTGGTGGCACCCCCATATCCCCAGTCATGCAGCCAGAAGTCACCCTTGACTGCTCCTTCTCTCAAGTCCTACATCTAATCATCAAATTTCCCCAAATTCACTTCTAATTTTTAATTATTTCTAATTGTATTTCTTGAATAAGCCCCACCCCTCCACTCCTACTTACTGTGACCGCTGCTCTAATTCAGCCTTTCTGAATTAGGGGGCTCTCACCTCAGCTACTGGCCTCCCTGCCTCCGTTCTCGCCCTTCTGCCATCCCCTTTCCCAGTACAGCCCCAGGCTGCTCTCGGATGCAAACGCGACCACACCCCTCCACTCGGAGCCTTCAGTGGCCTTGCTACCCTCTGAGTTCCACCACCTCCGCTGCCCCTTGCAACCTCTCCAGCTTCTTCTCTCGCCGCACTTCAGCTCTGCACTTGATGCTCTGAGAACCTCAAACTCTTTTGTTTCCACAAACACACAAGGGGCTCTTTCCTAACGTAAGGCTCTGACCAGCATTCTCCCCTCTGCGTGAAATGGCCTCCTGGCCTCCGCCTCCCTTCCCAGCTAACTCCTAGTCCTCCTTTAAGATTCAGCTCAGACACCTCCTCCTGGAAGCAGCACTCCCCGCTCCCCGCATCCACACCCTACCCTGGACTAGGCCCCCTTCCCTCTGCTTCCACAGCCCCCTGCACTTCCCTCAGTCACAACACCTTCACGCCGTCGTTTTTCCCCGCTAGACTGGCAAGCAGGGCTGTGTCTTCTCCGTATCTGTGCCGAGGAGTTACTGAGACATAACTGATGGCTATACTCGTGACAGGAGAACCGCAAAGAACCATGGGCCACCACCTTGGATCCCAAAGGCAACAAGCCAGGTAGCAGAAGTCAAGGGCGACTTTTGGCTGACACGACTAGGGATACGGTGGTGCCACCAACGCAGACAAGAGCAGAGAAAATGGAGTAGGATGGTGAGATGGGGGCGGCGATGGAGGTGATGGGTCTGCTGAGAAAGTACCGGCTCTGAGGAGCCTGCAGATCACCCAGGTGAGATGTCGCAGTCATGGTCTTGCCTCCCAAAACTCCTTTATCTCGATTTTCTGTTGTCTCTCAAAAGATTAGACCTACACTGTCCAATATGGTGACAAAAGTCAGAGTTTAAAAATGTTAAATACCTCCTTGCTATTTCTGTTTTATTGATTACATATTGACATGATAACATCTGGCATATATGTATTTTAAAGTTAATTTCACTTGTTTCTTTTTACTTCTTTTAATGTGGCTACTAGAAAATTTTAAATTATATACATAACTCGCATTATAGTCATACTGGACAGCGCTGAATTAGACTCTACAAAAGAACTTCTAATTGACTACAGGACCCTTTCCCCACTTTCTATACTCATCTCAGCTCTCTTATAAACTTTTTACCTAAAGCTAAAAATTCAGGGTAAGACAGGCCTGTCACAGAAGCTAATAAAGAAAAGTCTCACTTCAGATGTATCAGACATACCTCTTTTTCCTTCGACTTCAGTGCCATGGTTAGACCCTGAATGGCTTTATCCCTCTTTAAACTATTTTTCTTTTCCGTAGCAATTTCTCTTTCCTTCTCTCTCAGGTCCTTCTGAAGTGCCTAAATTAGATTAGAAAAAGATTCACTAAGTTGATGCATTCTAACCAAAATGCACTGTAAATGTATCTTTAAGAGCACACTCAAACGCAGTTATTCTATCATTCCTGTCAACCTGTGATTAATGTTTCCAAGTAGAGCTGAGAATCGTGGCATCAGCTCCAAGTTACTGTTCTACCGCTCGCGGCAACAGGGCTGGGTGTAGGAAGGGGATCAGATCAGTTAAGACGATGACAGCTATGCCCGTGGAAAGGACTCCAATGCCTTCTGGAATTTGAATACAGTCACAGCAGAGCTTTTGAAACCGTGCCAGGTTATTTAGGGGAAATAACAGATCATTAATTTCACTCCTTAATGCTACAAAAGCCAGCAGAGAATTTGGTTTGACGGAGACCGAATATATGCATTTATAGTCTGAGTTCATTTCTAAAGATATTCACCACTGCCTCCCTCCCGGGCTGTTGTGAGAATCAAATGAGATAATGGACGTGAAAGCACTTTCTACGCTGGCAGGCGCTACACAAATGGCGGCCGCTGTGACTAGGGGACCCTGCAGCAGTGGCTTTGCGATTGGCCTGGCAGGTCTGAATCCTTGCTACACCTCTTCCAACTCTGCGACCCTGGGGACGGAACCTCACCTCTCTGAGCCCCGTGTGTTACACCTGCAAAATGGGAATGCCTACTCCACAGAGTTATTGCAAAGGTTACGAAACCCTCTCAGACACACCTAAAGCTTGACTCAATGAGTGACAGCTACCGTCACACAGAATTATCTGTTGCACTCAGAAGAAAGCAAGAGGCAGGAATAAATCCTCAATACGTTTGTAAAAACTGTATCAACATACCTGGATCCTCTCTTCAAAGCGATTTCTCTCCTTCTCCTGCTCCATTTGTGCAGCCTAAGAAAAGGCATTCATTGGTGCCTGGAAGGGACCCACAATCCAGTAGCTTCCCCAGAACCGTTAGAATGAACACTGCATTTACTTTCTATTCCCCACCCCACTGCTGAGGAACTCATGAAAACAAGCATCCACTCCTGTCTCACCGGAAATCCACCCGAGTTAAGAAAATGTAAAGACAAGCAACCCGCACTGGCTGACCACCAGCCCCACGGAGCGTGAACCAAAGAGCTACGGGACGGTGCAAAAGCCACTAAAGCACAGCGCCCGGGGAGCGAGAACGGTCAGGAGGAGGAGCAGACACGGGCTAATCACAGCCAAAAACTAACTGGTGAGGCTAGAGGGTTCGCTGCTGTGGTCGGGAGATCCTGCTCCACAAAGCGACTGAGACGTTCCATGAGCACTGAAACGTCCCCTGGCGTTTAGGGACCACAGGCAGCAGCCACCCTGGGTCCAACCAGGACCAGAAGGCCACTACCAGGCCTGCCTGCACCTCCAGGCCTGCCCACCCGCTTCAAAACAGCTGGGCATGGAGGCGGCCTAGTGGGGGGCAGGGGTCTAGGGGGGGCTTTGGGGTCCCTACCAGCGACCCACCTCTTGGAGCCTGGGAAAATATAACGACGCCTCTGAGCGTGTTTCTCTACCCGACGAGGGGATCGTGATCTCTGCCTTGCAAGGTGCCAGGATTAATTGAGGTGCACGCTGACACCCTTCGAGTGCTGCCAGGCCCGATACAAGTTATTTCCCTTCCCCACTCCCTCTAAAGTTTCCGACTGAAGGTGGCCTCAAGTCTGACTCTAACCACAGAGACAAACCAAACCCAGTGGGTGCAAAGTTCCCAGGCATCGACAAAGTAACCCATAGGAAAACAGAGGCGCACAGGTGTGGACTATTTTTTTTGTTTTTTGTTTTTGTTTTTTTTGGCCACGTGGCTGCATCGGGTCTTAGTTGCGGCACGCAGGCTCTTCGTTGCGGCACACGGGCTTCTCTCTAGTTGTGGCGTGCGGGTTCCAGAGCACATGGGCTCTATAGTTTGTGGCACGCGGGCTCTCTAGTTGAGGCGCGCAAGCTCAGTAGTTGCGGCGTGTGGACTTATTTGCCCCGCGGCATGTGGGATCTTAGTTCCCTGACCAGGGGTCGAACCCACGTCCCCTGCATTGGAAGGCGGATTCTTTACCACTGGACCACAAGGGAAGTCCCTGGACTGTTTTTTTTCAACCGACTCTACATGAACACGAGACTGGAAGGATAAAAAAAATGCCAGGGCCCCCAGCAAAGGAGGTTTCTGGTAATTCCTCAGCAGACAACAGGGAGCTAATATTTTGAAGGCCACTGTGCGCGAACCCTGGGGACTGAATGTGCATCCATTTCCCACAGGGGGATCAGGTCTGCTAATTAAAGTTCCCCTCCAAGGGGCTTCCCTGGTGGCGCAGTGGTTGAGAATCTGCCTGCCAATGCAGGGGACACGGGTTCGAGCCCTGGTCTGGGAAGATCCCACATGCCGCGGAGCAACTGGGCCCGTGAGCCACAATTACTGAGCCTGCGCGTCTGGAGCCTGTGCTCCGCAACAAGAGAGGCCGCGATAGTGAGAGGCCCGCGCACCGCAATGAAGAATGGCCCCCGCTTGCCACAACTAGAGAAAGCCCTCGCACAGAAACGAAGACCCAACACAGCCATAAATAAATAAATTAAAAGAAAGTCTTAAATAAATAAATAAAGTCCCCCTCCAAGTCCCGTCACCTCACCTCTGTCTCTCTCTCCTCGTCTCCCCTCACAGCAGCAGGAAGTCCTTGGAGCTCTCCAGATGACACGTTTTCATCTGGAGATGCCATCTGAGATTTCTCCTCTTTCAGGCACTGAATTAAAGCTTCTTTGCTCTTCAAAGACAGCTTCAACTCCTCAATCAGTCTGAAAGAGAACAAAATTTAAATATTAATTCTAAGCTGTTCTCTTAGCTCAGTGGAGCAGGAGGTAGGAAACAGGGCCGGACATCTTCAAAGTAGACGCGTCCAACGACCGAACATAAACGGAACCGCATTTTGCGGGTGGGAGATTTGGGGCCAGAATTCGCCTCCAGCCCGGCCCTGGTCAATCCATCCTCTGAGCTGCCAGACTACGGTCTGATCGAGTCACACTCCCGCTCAAAGACTTTCATTGGCCCCCACCATCGACAGCAGTGGATTACGAATTTGGGGGGCGGGGGGGTGGCAAGAAATCTCTCCCAAAGTAATCTGTCAGTGAGACTCAACAAACATGACCAGTAAAGCAGAACGGTTCCAGTGAGCGTGAAAACCAGAGAGCGTCTCGCCAAGGTTTCCCAGGGCAAAGTCTAAAACAGACTGGCTTCCAAAATAAAGGCCAAACTCCTCAGCAAGGCGATCACAACCCTGTCTTTTAGGGCCTAGGAGATCAGAGGTGCTGCTGATGGCGTCCGTCTCGCCTCTCACAGGAGACGGTCACCCTCTTCATGGGCTCTCAGAGCCTCCCTCCCAAGCCTCTCCAGAAGCCGGGCGGCCCTGCACACACCACTCCCTCTACCCAGAATGCCCTTCACACCTCTGCTCCCACCTCCACCTGATACACACCCATTCATCCCGCCCCCACCAGTGAGGCGTTACCTCCCCTCAAGACCCCAGAGGCCCCCTCAGGAAGAGCTGAGCACACCCTTCTCCGGGCCACCGAATTACCCCAACCACGGCCAAGTTATTTAACCTCTCTGAGCCTGCACTGCCCCGGCTATAAAGTGGCCATAACTTGCTTATGTGGAATGGAGATAAGCTATTTAAAATGCTGCACAACTCCAGGCACATAGCAGAACTCAACAAGTAACAGTAGCTATATGGCTATAATTACTTTTTTTTTAAACACTGAGCAATTAGCATTTTGTCAAAGGACCCTCAGAAGAGTCTCTCCAGCTAAGCCTAGAAGGCAACTCAGTAGGGTAGAAAGAGCAAAGGCTTGGAAGTCTGAGAGAGCTTCCCGAGCTCCCAAGGTGAAGGTGAGGAGTGAGCGAAAAGCAGTTAAAGCGCCTAGCAATGCGTATTTGAGCATGTGAAAATTTGCGTCCACCCAAAATTCCTACACTGAAATCCTAACCCCCAAAGGTGATAGGATTAGGAGGTGGGGCATTCAGGAGGAGATAAGATCATGAGGGTGGAACTCGCATGAATGACAGCACAAATGGAGCTCCAGAAAGATCCCTCACCCCTTCCGCCAGGTGGGGATACAATAAGAAGTCTGTGACCCGGGAGAGGGCCCTCGCCCAAGCATGCTGGCGCCCTGATCTCGGACTTCCGGCCTCCAGAACTGTAAGAAATAAGCTTCTATTGTTTGTAAGCTACCCAGTCTGTGGTATTTTGTTATGGCGCCCCAAAAGGACTAAAATAATTGGGTACAGAGGGAACCGGACAGCACCAGCGCGATACCCCCCAAAACTCGGAGGAGTAAGATTGTCCTCTAGGGGTTCAGCTTGGAAATCATCACACAGTCAACTGGAGAGGTAAAAAGTCACCAAACTATGCACTTAAAATGGATGTGTCGTGCTGTGTGCAACTTAACACTTCGATAAAATTGATTTGCTTTAGTTACCTTAAAGCAAGTTCTAGACAGGGATGGAAATGAGCAGGGAAGGCCTGTGGGGACTGTAGCCAGCCCGGTGCACCCGCCTAAGGGAGCAGCCTCAGTCCAGCAAGACCCTGGCCCAGTCCTGCCACGCCTTACAGGTTTTCAAGAGAAGCTGGAAATCTAGACTTTCACGTGAAATTAGGTGTTTTTTTTTAACATCAGCAACGAATTCCATCTTTTCAAAGTACTGTTTGGGTCAAATAAAACATGTCTGTCGGCCATACTGACCTGCAGGGCTCCTCAAGGCTGACTGTCTTAGAGATACGGACTAGCTGTAAGGTCCAGTTGAAGGAAATCAAGAAGCTAAAGCATGTACCTTTGAAAAGGGTGGCGGGAGGCCAGGACACGGGCAGTGCCCGTCCTGGTGAGGGCCCTGCTCAGCGGCGGTCAGTCGCGTGGCAGATCAGGATCCAGCTCACCAGGGCGTGACCGAGGGCCCCTGCTCCATCCAATTCACTCACACCTCTGACCTCAAGTTAGCTTCCTGGGCAGGCCTGCCTTCTGGGAGTGAACACACTGATCCTAGGCCCAGGAGAGTTCCAGCACAGAGGGCCACACCCAAGCGAGGGGGCAGAAACCCAGAGCTGGCTGCCGCGAGTGTGGCGGAGGCACCTCTATCCCTGAGAGACGGGTGCACCTGCAGGACTGACGCACCAGGCTTCGGTGCCTCCCCAGCCGGACCGGTAGGAGACCCCAGGAGCAGGCAGCCTTAGGGAGGCCCCGACCTGATCACCCACGTCCATGGAGATCCCACTGCCCGGACCACAGTCAGTACTCAGCAAGCATTAACCCTTCCCAAAAAGGGCTCCCTCTTCCAAAACGATAAGCAGCCAAGCTTCTACAGCGTATGCTAACAGGGACCGAGGCTGCTCCAAACTGTGCCACGCGTCCCACCTTTGAGGGTGCCTCACCCCAAGCCCAGAGCTCTCCTCTCGTAAGCTCTCCCTGCCCCACACCCAAGCAGAGCTGATCACTCCCTGGCTTTTGTCACAGCCCAGACCCGGAACTTACCTCCAGCACCAATCATGACTTTCTGTTTTTAACGCGCGTTCCCTCCCCCACATGGGAGCTCCATATCAGGAAGGCAGTGTTCACCTCTGCGTTCCTGGCGCCCAGCCCGAGGCTAGGCTCAGCAGCTGGTGGAGGAAGGAATCTGCGTCTCCTTTAATTCAGGCCTTACTCCATAGGCCCAGCATCTCCTGGACTCTCCTCTTGGATGCCTGCAATCCCTCAACCCAGTGTGTCCCAACTGAAAGCTCATCTTCCCACCTCCTCCACCCCAAAACATCTCCGCTTTCTCCCCTTTTCCCACAAACTCAGCAAACTGCCCTACCATCCCATGGTTGCTCGTGCTCAAGACCTGGGTCAGGGGGACCTCTGCGGCCTTTTCCCTCATCCACAGATCCAGCAGCCATCAAGCCCTTCAAGCCATCATGCCAACCCAACCTTCCCAGCCTCTCTGCCTGCTCTTCCCCAACCCGAGTTCTGTCACCTCGGTCCTCGTCACCATCACCTCTTATCTGGACTTCAGCACCATCCCCCCTGCCAATCCATCCTCCAGGGGGCAGCCGGAGGGATCTCTCTAAACTTAAACCTGATCCTGTCATCCCCCCGCCCCATCCTTAGCTTTTCAGTGGCTCCTCACATGCCCTGAGGACAAAACCCAAACTCTACCAAAAGGTCCACAGGACCTGCCCCAGCTTCCCTCTCCCCAGCTCCTCCTACCCCACCGCCTTCCAGAACACGACACTCGGCCAGGCTGTACTCTTTCAGTTCCTTGATTGCGCTTTAGAACAATTTCTGTCGACTTCCAAACTAGCTTGGCTCTTCAGTGGATGGGCCAGAGGTTAGCCGGAAGTCTCACTTCTATTTAGTTAACTCAACCTTCCACTTAGTAACCACCAAAGCAAGGCAAGAGTATCAAAATGCAAGAACGGTAAAGAATAAAACCTCCACTCTCTCCTGACCAGTTTTGATTCAAAGTTTGGTTGCAAGACATAAAGGGCATTGAAGATTGCCGAAAAGCCGTATGGTCCACCCATTTCTCTGGACCAAATGGCACACGTTTTATTTCTGGACCATTGAAGAGCTCTGTACTTGGTCTACATTGTTTTGGTCCCTCGCACTGTACTAATCTGGGCCCTCAGCCTGCATTAAGAGATATGATGGAAAACGGGTCACAAAAAATTCACTAGTATTTTACTGTGGGGATGGAGTCACTTACTGTTCCCTTTGGGAAAATCTACAAGAGCAATGTCTCTCTGACAATGACAAGTAAAACTGGGCTTCTCCTGAGTTACTAGCTTGTTTTGTCTTGCGAGCAATGTGAATCTTATGTCCATCAAAATTGTTTTTCCCTTTTTCCTTTGGCTACCAGGAAGCTTACAGCCAAAACCTGAATGCTAAATTTAGTATCTGAGAAGAACTTTTCAGCATGAACTTCTGTCTACTAATTCTATCTCTGTCCTCATATCACTACCCTATTCCTTTCCCTTTCACCCTGATTTTATCCCTAGTTTTCTCACTATGGGGAACAAGTAGAAAAAGAAGGGGAAAAGGGTAGGAAGGCAACAACTCTCTCTGTTTTTTTTGGATCATGTTGCCAGATAAATGGATGTCAGAGCATCAGAGGGGTAAGAGCCAGACCTGTCCTTCTCTTCCAGGACCAGAGCCATCTCCAGATCCCCCTCGTGCATCTTCTTCATCTCTGAAAGCTTGTTTTCCAAGCTTAATCGAAGAGCCTTCTCTGTTTCTGTTCCAGCAAAGGCCTTTTCCAGCTCTGCTTGGGCGGCTTTCACATCCTAGAGTTAAATTAAACGCATTTGATGTAATTTTTCAATACAATTGGGAACACTTTGAAAGGAAATTGGATTAAAATATAAATATTTATGACTTTTTCTCCAGCACATTTCCCCTCCCTGAATTGTACTACACATGGGGAGAATCAGTAATAAATACATTCACCAGCCATTTTTCCCCTCTTGTATCCTGAAGAGTAATAGGCATTTCCAATGGAAAAGACTCTACAAGACCCGTATTTTGGGTTTTGAAAAATCCGATCAATATTTACAGTTTCAATGAGAACGAGGAGAAATGTGCCTCTCAATACCTAAACATACATAAATTCCTAGGAGTCACCATAATCTCCATGCAAATTCATCCCACACCCCACTGCCCCCTCACTATTTTTAAGGTAATGACTACACAACTCTAAAGTGCATTTTCTGTATCTCCAAGGTGATTTAGGTGGTAAAAAACTCTTATGTTCTTCCTGAGAGCTCAGAGAAGCCAAAAAGGAAATTGCCTAAATCACGCAGGCAGCGTCTGTGTTAGGGAAAAAGGTCCTGGTGCTCAGGAAAGTGACCGAATAGTAGATGTGAGTCTCCAAGCCCTCATGCCACTGCCTCTGACTGCATCACGAAGATGAAAGGCAAATCGAACTGGATTCAAAACCCAGCTCTCCCACCACTTATTTGCTGGGTGACCTTGAGTAGTCCCTTAACCTCCCTGAGCCCGTTTCCCAACCTATAAAACAGGGATAACCACCGTCTCAAAGAGTTGCTGGGAGACTCTGTCAAATGCCTGCTGTGTCACAGGAAGCTCAAAAAAATGCAGGCTTCCTCTTCCCTGCCCTTCCCTCCACGGTGCCTCGTCCACCACCGTCTCCCCAAGAGGGTGACAGCCTGTCAATATCAACGATAGCTGGGGAAAACCACTTCCCCATATTCTGAGACAAAAAACCAGCAAAAACTATTATTTACTGAGGGCCTACTGATGCCGGGCTTTGAGCAAGGAGCTTTATTTATACTATCTTTGATCCTCACTCAATCCTAGAAAGTTACATACTGACAGAGAGACTCGACCAGCCCAGAATGCAGGCTCTACAGCCAGACCACCTGGCACTTACTACCTGGGTGACCTTGCGCCAAGTGACTTGGCCACTCTGTGCCTGTGTCATCATGTTTTTGGTTTTGTTCTTAAAAAGGGATAGTAAAAGTATTTACCTCATTCGTTTACTGAAGGGATGAACTAAGTCAGTGTATGAAAAGGCTGAGAAGGGTGCCTCACACATGGTAAGCCCTCCATAAATCGTTAGTTCACTGCGGTTATTACAATTCCTATCGCAGGGCAGACACCACTGGCCTCATTTCACAGATGAAGCAGCAGAGGCGCGGAGAAGGCAAATGTCTTCTCCAAGGTGACAAGCTAGTGACAGAGCAGGGATTCAGCCCAGTACTGTCAGTCACGCCGCTACCCTAAAACCTGGGGAAGCACTTACCGGGAAAAATAAGATGACTGAACCAACAGATTAAGTCTCTTAAAAGTCTCAGAATTACATTTTAACTAAAGTTCAGAATTTGGGCTCAGAAGACCCTCCTTTTGGTTTCAGCTCTACTGCTTATGACCAAGACTAAGTTTCCCAGCTCTCTGAGCCTGTCTCCTCATCTGTAGTTTGGACCTAGGATCTACACACCCCCATGGGGC
The DNA here is from genome assembly GCF_965194805.1 of Balaenoptera borealis. Taxonomy (NCBI): domain Eukaryota; kingdom Metazoa; phylum Chordata; class Mammalia; order Artiodactyla; family Balaenopteridae; genus Balaenoptera; species Balaenoptera borealis. The sequence continues at coordinate 108,637,771 of NC_138865.1, forward strand.
TGATGTGAACATGACAAATGGAAAAGACCATTATAAGCTGTAAAATACAGTACAAATGAATCTGCTCTTTGTATATAGAAGTGCTTTGTGGTGTCATTTCTCCTTTTATCTGCCAAGAAGAATCAGGGTTTTGGGTAGAGAAACAACAGACTTCAAAGATCAAGAATTTAAAGGAACTGGTATCACTCGATGACGAGCTTAATATGGAGGAAAGCTTTTCAGCATCTAGGAGATAAAGTTTTTGGCCAAGGAGCGTCCTGACTCCCACCACAGGCTGAGAATGGGGGGAAAGAGGAGCTACACACAGCGGCTCCCCGAGAGGAAGCAGGCAGTGGGCACAGGTGGGATGGAGAGATGGAGGCTGGGCTCTGGGGACAGGGGCTGTGTGGCCACGCATGGCCTAGGAGTCAGGAAACCTGGCTCCAGGCTTAGCTGTGTTAGGCGGGTCGCCTCCCCTCTCCGGGCCTCAGGCCTCAGCTCCCTCTTCTGTAAAGTAAAGGAACTAAACTAGATAAAAAGAAGGGTGGTGTTGCAGTCAGGACACAGGCTGTAAAATCAGCTGTTGTAACTTAAATCCAGGACTAAACGTGGACTAGTTAGTATTTCTCTCTGTACTTCCGTGTCCTCATCTAGAGGATGGAGACAATAAAGGCCAGCGTGCAGGGTGTAAGGGTATAAATTCCATATGCAAAGTGCCTGGAACGGGGCTGGAGCCCAAGAGGTGCTCAGCAAGCGGGGGCGGGGGGGCTCTTGTCTCTGCTGAAACCCTGACAGTTTATGACAAGAGGAACAAAATTCTGCCCACTCGGTTATGAACCCGCTGTAAGAAACATGTTCTCCTCAGGGCTTCCAGACTTGCCTCTTCTTTTTTTTTTTTTTTGGCCACACTGCGCAACATGCAGGATCTGGCTCCCCGACCAGGGATCAAACCCACGCCCCCTGCAGCGGAAGCGCAGAGTGTTAAGCACTGGACGGCCAGGGCAGCCCCGGACTTGCCTCTTCTAAGAGGAGCATCCTCCTGGTTAGGAGCTCTTCGACCTGCCGCACCTTCTTCTGAGCCTCTTGCTTCACCCGTTGCATTTCAGAGCCGCCCCCTTCGGCGAGGCTCTCCACTGCTTTCCTGCGAAAAGAGGCAAAGGCGTAAAATGCACACGAGTGACAGTCAGATGGTGATTCCAACCGCTCCTCCAAAGAGACAAAGAATATTTGTTGGTCACTTCTCCCACAGATCTGTGCTGAGCCTTTTTTTTTTTTTGATTAAGATTTGTAATTCAAAAGCACAGATAATGCAATATATAAGTGTATCAAGCCAACCGTGCAGTATACCTTGAACTTACACAATGTTATATGCCAATTATATCTCAATTAAAACACATACATAGGGGCTTCCCTGGTGGCGCAGTGGTTAAGAATCCGCCTGCCAACGCAGGGGACACGGGTTCGAGCCCTGGTCTGGGAAGATCCCACATGCTGCGGAGCAGCTAAGCCCGTGCGCCACAACTACTGAACCTGCGCTCTAGAGCCCACGAGCCACAACTTCTGAGCCCGCGAGCCACAACTTCTAAGCCCGCGTGCCACAACTACTGAAGCCCGTGCGCCTAGAGCTCGTGCTCCGCAACAAGATGAAGCCACCACAAAGAGAAGCCTGTGCACCACAACAAAGATCCAAGGCAGCCAAAAATAAATTAAATAAATAAATAAGTTTTTTTAAAAAATAAATAAATAAAACACATATATATGATATATACATATAGTTTGCATACTATCCAGTGATTTCCTTAGGGTGAACTCCTAGAAAGGGAATTACTAGGTTAAAGGATAAGCTCGTTTTTAAGACACTCGACAGCTATTGCCAAATTCCCCACCACGAAACTTCCGATAAAGTACACCTCCACCGGTGGCAGGAAAGGCAGAGAGCTGGTGTGACAAACCAGTGTGCAAGGAGCAGGAGACAACGAAAATAAACCTCAGGGTAAAGGTCTTCTGCCACTGGAGGGGGAAGCATCTCAAACACAGCACGACCACTCTGCGAGCACGAGCGGCAACTGAGGGCCTGAGGAGAGGAGGTCACCCGCTCTCCACGTTCCTCCACCACCTCTAACATAAAAGGCAGACTTCACATCGCCGGGCATCGTGGAACATTCTCTCTGCTTGACCAGCATGGTGGGGCTGGCCCACCAACACTAGACACAGTGCTACGACCACAGACGCCTTTCATTTTGGTTCTCGAAAAACAGTGTCGGATGTGAATTTGTGAGACACAGACTCAGAGCAGTTCTCATCAGATTTCTAAAATGACTGCGGGTTTCCAGAAGGCAGAATAATGAAGGAAATGGCTCCACCTAAAGCTAGTTTTTCAGAAAAACTGCAAGAGGATAAATCTATTCACCACCAGCCTCCCATGCCCTACTTTAAGGGTATATAACATTCTTCCAACCAGGGGCCACGTGATCAGACACTCACACATGTACAGGCCATGTGAATTTCTGACTGAGAACAATGGAAAGTCAAGAGGGCCATACTTGCTGTCTCGAACATGAGTCGCCTGCAAATAAAGACTTTATTCATATCTTGTTTCCTTTCACCAATAAGCCTTCAGAAGGCCCCAGTGTCATGATATCATTTTAATGGAATTCAATGTGAACAATTGGAAAGAAAGAACAGGGGCTCTGAGGCTGAACAGATCTGCTTCCAAATTTTGACTCTATTATGTCCTCAGTGTGACTCTGGGTAAATTACCTCTTACACCTCAGTTTCCTCATTTGAAAAATGAGATGATTACCTCTCAGAATTCATGTGCTAACACATGTGGTGGTGGCCGTAGCGCGGTGCCCTTCCTCTCTGATCTGAGTGCTGCCTGCTAGCCTGTTGTCCCCGAGGCCACCGCAGCACTGGCCCCTGCTGCGCTGCTGTAAGAGGCCTCATTCCACCCCCTCTGCTGGCATCTGAGCTGAGAATGGATCCTCTCTGGCCAGAACTAAGACCACATGGCCACCTCCTGATTACTGCTATGAAACGTCCTCAGAAATGAGCCGCCACTCCCTCAGCTCATTTCCTGATCAGTGCTGTCTGGAATTCACAGTGATGCACAATCACTTCCACCACTCCTCAAGAGGCATTATACACGGCTGGAAGATTTCTGTACTAGAAGCTTCTCCCTCCTGAGCCTTGGGCACAGGATTTTTCCAGTCCCAAGCTTCCACTAACCACCAGAAATGTTTTAGCCCTTGGGCTTTATAGAGACTTCTCTAGAAAATGGCCCGCTCGACTACCTCCCCCTCCCCCCGCCTCCACCACCCAGCAAGTGCAGATACACCGGCTCCCTCCTATCAGCCCAGATCAAACATTTCTTTTTTGCAGTCTGAATCATATACATTGTCAAGGGGCTGACTACAATTTTTAACAAGTACTGGTATTATTCAGTTTGGCTGCACTTTAGTTATACCAATAAAATATATTCCCAATAACAAATGTTCCAACTCTTCATTTATCATCTTTGTATCTCTGTAGCAATAAAATTTATACTCAGCAGTATGGCGCAATTTTCCCCTACTAATGGAATTATTGTTTTTGTTTGTGTTTTAAAGCCACAGAGACAAAATTTACTCCCGACAATATGTCTGCTTCTGTTTTTAATGTCCCCTTATTGTAAGTGAGAAATATAATAATAGAAAGCCAGCAAACTATACATTTACTCCAGAGCAAGGCAGAGCGAGCTCCAGACCAGGCCGGTCCGAGTTCTGTTACCAACCTGGGCAAGACTTCCTACTCCTCTGAGCCTCAGTTTTCTTTTCACTCAAATGGGAACACTGGCTGCCTCAAATAGCTGTCGTAAAATCAACTGCGATAAAGCATGTCAAGTGCCAGGCACAGGGTTTGGGGCAAAGCAGGATCTCAGTAAACATTTGTTCTCTCCTTCTACCCTTTCTCTCTTTATAGAATCTGGGGCAACAGATGAGATAGACAGCAAGACCTAAGGAGAGGAAAGGTTTACAGAAACAGGTCTAATCCAGCTTTCCACCCAATACAAGACAGAACTTTCTATAAACACCACCCTCGCTACCCTTTCTAACCCTCAACATTTCCTCTTGACTCTTTCCATTCTAATTATAGTTCTTTAGGAAAAGCAGGGGCTTTTCCTGTGACAGGTGCTGGGCACTTCGGGGTAAAGAAAGGCACCTTTAGCAGACGTGTGGTGGACAGAGCGCCTAGCCCGTGGCAGCTAATCCGCACAAAGGCCCCATGAAGTAGGAACAGCTGAGAAGCCAAGACTCAGAAGCCAAAGACCCACCTACTGGCAGAGCCAACCCAGAGCCCCTGCCCCTTCCACTGGCCCCATCTCCACTCAAGTAGGGGAACAGGCTCTTGGCCTCACAAGATGCACAGTCATGTTAGAGAAATGAGAATCACATACAGGAAAATAAAGAACATGAAACCTAGTGCCAGGCTAAAAGTCAGGGACTTGAGTTCTAATGCCAGCTCTGATCTTTCTAAGTGATTTTGTCACGGTCCTTCCCGTCTCCAGGCCTAAGTTCCCCCCGCTACAAAAGGTTTTCCTAGAAAGTTGCCCAGCTCCCAGGATAATGATGGAATGTACCAATAAATGGATGTGAAAGCGTTTTATAAACTGTGAAGTGTTACATACACATGGGATTGTCATTATATGCCAGAGCAGTCTGTACAGAGGTTGAGATGTGGACCACGGGCAGCCATGGGACTCAGCATGAGCCTTTATGGAGGGGAGGCGACAGGAAAGGCATCTGGGCCAGGAGGGGACGGGAAGCAGAAGAGATCTGCCAGGGCAAAGCTAGAGCAGCAGGGGCAGGACATTTGCAGTAGCTGTGCACTATCTGGGATAAAGTGTCGGTGGAGAGAAAGCTGGAGCAGTGAAGTCACTGTGACTTTCTTAAACAGAACCCCTGCCCTAGAAGGCATCCTTGCCATCGCCCTTCCCACCATTACCAAGCCCTGTGGGCTTTGCTTCCCAACCATCTCCCCAGTCCCCCCATGCAGCTCATCACAAATCTCTTGCCTAAACTACTGGCCCAGCCTCCTAACTCGACTCCCTGCTTCCACCCCTGCTCCTTCCACAAAACATTCCCCACTCAGCAACCAGAGTGACCTTTTAAAAAACAAAGCCCTGATTGTGTCAGTTGCTTAAAACCCATGACTGTTTTCCATCTGATCTCAGGATAAAGACCAAAATCTCTAGTGAGGCCTCAAGACCCTGCAAGACGAGACCGAGCCCCCCAGACTTGTCGTATCTCCTGAGACCTGCACATTCCCTCCTCCTTCAACACCTTCTCCACCCTTTCCCCTGGTCAAGGCCTACTTACCCCCAGATGCCATCTCATCTCAAATGCCACCTTCCCGGCCACACACCTACAGCTACGGACCTATTCCTGCTGCTCTAACTCTCATAGCTTCCTCCCTTTTTCTCACAGCTCTTTTCCCAACTTGTATTTATTTATCTATTACTCCAAGTATTTTATCCCCATCACTCCTTCCAGAATGTAAGCCCCACGTGTCTGTTTGGATCACGGCTCTATTTCCAGGAATCTAGGCCAGTGCCACACACGACAAATTCTTGATAAATATTTTCTGAATAAATTAATAAAGCTGGTCAGACCAAAAAGGGCCTTGGACACCAGTCTGGGCAGCTGGAAAATCTATGCATACAAACAAACACGGGCACCAGCCCCCAAACGTTCAGCTCGGTGCATTGGTATTGAGGCATGCAAGTGGTCTTTTTGAGTCTGGGTTTCCACGTGCACACGCCTGGCTAGAAACAAGTCCTGGCTGAGATCTGCAGCAGGCAGGGTGAACAGAGTAGGAAACAGACTGAATTCTGCTACTGACTTCTAGGCTTGGTAAAGTCGATTTGACTTCCTGCCCAGAGAACGATGTGCTTCCGAACAACAACAACAACAAAAGCAACCAACAAAAACAACGTGTTAAGGGAATTCCCTGGCAGTCCAGTGGTTAGGACTCGGCGCTTTCACTGCCTTGAGCCCGGGTTCGATGGGGAACAAAGATCCCGCAAGCCCAGCAGCGTGGCCAAAAAAAAAAAGTGTCAATCTAGTTTGTTCATTCATTCATTCATCACTCACTCACTCACTCAGAAAATACCACGTGTGCACAGTCAGCATAACTCAGAGAAGCCTGGGCCAGGGAACCTCTAGTCTACTCAGAGCCCACAGCAGCCCATGCCAGCTGCCGGCTGTGTGACAATAAAAGGAATTGTGTGGCCCGGCCCAGAGCAGCACAGCTGTGCCCTAGGCCAAAGGCCCCACGCCCCTGGGCAGCCGTATCCAGCAGGAGCTCTGCTGCTAGGACAGGTGAAGCATTTCCACGTAAGCTTCCAGCCAGGTCCTTGGTGGGTCAACTCTGGGGAGTCTTACTCCTCTCTCGCCAAGCGAAACTCAGCAGACTCTGGTGCCTCAGCCCGTGCCCACAAACGCCCTCTGTCACTGCACCTCCAGCACACCCCGTTCACAGGCTCACCCATCTCCAATGAGCTCCTGAGTGAAGGGACATCTCTTCTCAAATCCTCAGCGTGTGGCACATTTACGTGAGAAATGTTTATGAATGAATGAATGACCAACTGAGTCACAGACTGTATCCTCTGGACTGTGCTTGTTGTTCAATAAATATTTAAATTAATTAACTGATTGATTGACTAAAATAATAGTTTTCAAATTTTTTAAAGCAGTAGAACCCCTCTTATAAACAGAGTATTACAAGGGACCCTAGTACATAAAACACATACAGAAACGAGTGCCTCTGGTTGAAGCCCCACCCTCTGCCCCCCTGCCTCACCCACCGCAGGAGTCCTTCAGGACCCCGAGGCCCCCCAGCCTTTCACAGCAATGAAAACGAAGGAGCTGCTGATGTAACTGACAACAGGGATGGATCTCACAGACACATGGCTAAGGAAAGAGGCCAGACACAAAAGGGCGGGTGCACAGCGTACGATTCCTTTTCTATACAGTTCAAAAACAGGCAGAACTAAGCAACGCGGATGCCAGCGGTGAGCAGTGGTTCTCTTTGCGGGAGAAGGGTAAGTTCCGGGAGCACAGAGGAAGCGTCCGGGGGGCTGGTGATTGTTCTGGTTTCTGATCTGGAAGGTGGCCCACAGTTGTGTCTGCTCTGTGAAAATCATCACGCTGTACACTTACGATCGGTTCATCTTCCTGTAAGTATGTTACATTTTAAAAGTTTGTTGAAAAATAATTAAATAAAAATGAAAATTTCCTCGCGGTCCTCAGAGCCCCGCTGGAGAAGAACTGGCTTAGAAACACAAGGTTCTCTTGTACCGACGCACCCAGCCTCCGCCACCAGAACCCTGGGCGACCTGTGAGCTCGCGGCAGGGGGACAGGTACTCACGAGGCTTTGACGAGCAGCCGCTCTCTCTCCTGGAGCTCCCGCTTCAGACTCTCTACTTCCACCTTGAGCTCGATGTTCTTCCAGGCAAGATTAGGAAAGAAAAGAAACAGTGTGAAGCACAGGACATCCGAATGCCTATAGTGGGAAACCTGCTTTCAGCACGGACTGGCTCCGTGGTGCTCATAATAGACAGATATTAGATTCAAACCCTCATTAGCCTCGGGGCACAGGGAAAAGGGAATTACTGAACACTGGTGGGCCCCAAAGAAGGCCCTGGGTTTCTCAAGGCTTGGAACAATTATGTAAATTGTCCAAGCTCCCAACAGCCAGAGCATTCAAACATTCAGGCATAAATGTCATACAAGTGAGGCTGATTTAAAAATTGTTTGCCCTCCACCAGGCAAATTTACAATCAATTCTGCAGCTTGCTTTTACCATTCCAAGGCAATTACTTCTGGTTGTTTGCAATCATGCATGTGGTGGTTGTAGCAGTGGGAATGTGTTACAGCTTCAAAAAAATAAAACCTGTGGATGGATAAGCAGGAGGCCACATCACTGCCTGTCTCACTTCCATATAAGATTTCAGGGTGCTCCCTTCCCAAAGAGCCATGACCACACAGGGCCAGCTGTCTATAGGGGATACCGCAGTGCTCCCCAGCCGTCTTCCTCTGAAGTGACTGGAACAAAGGGAGACACACGTGGTCTTGGGCTTGTAACTCACGTGAGAATCCAAAGACAGAATCTTTGGCCCACGGATCACAACGTGAGGCAGCGGGGAGTGATGGGCTTCGCAAACCAGTCCACAGGCGTACCCCAGGCGGGATATTAGGTGAATTCATGCAGTCAAGAGGAAGGTCTGCGTGCGCAGCCTGCAGGACTGCTGTAAATCCAAGATTTCTCTAATCTTGCTCCTGCTTTATTTTAATAATTTATGCCAACTTTACATTTTATTCCATACTACCTGTGTATTATTTTAAAGAAAAATAACATTTCCAGTAAAATTTACAATCTCCGAGGACAGGTCTCCCTCCTTTTAGCCAAGGAGCCCTGGGGGGGAAGAGCACCCCTGACTGAGAAGTCAGCCAGAATGGAAAGGCCACAGCCTTGGGACTAGACGGACCTGGCTTCAAATTCTGCCTCCACTCCTTCCCGGGAGGAAACCGTGGCAAGTCAGTGGATGCTCGTTTATTTACTCATTCCTTCACTTCACAGACATCCACCAACCCCTGTGACAGGCCAAGCACAGGCTAAGCACCAAGGCCACCACGGTAGACAAGGCAGACACAGGCTCTGCCGTCCTGCTCACATCCAATATGAAAGTGCAAGTGCGAGCCTGTAGCTGTCCTTAGAAACACAAGCCCGGGAGGTCAGAAAGCAAGGGGTCTCCTTTCGGATCCCTCAGGTGTCACACGAAAAACAGAAAGCCCACCTGACGTGGTGGATTTGAGGATTGAATGAACTAACAAATGAGAAGAGGCTACGAAACAGGGCTCAGACTGTGTTATTTTTTTCACTGTCAAACAACAGGAACTAAAGAAGTCATCTCTGCAGCAGAACTTTTTCTAGAAGAAACTGATCTTCACATAAAGGACACTGAGTGACAGTGCACAATGTCTTCAACTGTGGTTTTGTGAAAACTGCAGAAACACCCTTCAAAGAGAAGATTCCTGTTCCAGCTCTCTGAAGGGCAGAGAGCTTCTATGTAACAGCTGATATCATATGTTCTAAGTGCTTTGCTTTCTGATGAACCAACTGGCACCCCAGCCCAGCAAATTTAAAAGAACGGACTGCTAACATGTCCACTAGACTTTTTTTTTGCAAGCTCAATACTTCAAGTTATAAACTTATATACATGGCGACCGTAATGTCTAAACCAGAAATCAAGACACCTTATAAGCATAAAATGGAATATCACTATAAAAAAGAATGAAGAAGCTCTTAAACCACTATTAAGGGAAGATATTCAAGATATTGTTAAGGAAAAATGTGAGGTACAAAGCAGAACATGCTCGCATTTATGTAAAAAGGGGGTTTGTACACATATACATACACACACAATGCTTGCTTGTATACACATAAAACTTCTCTGCCTGAGGAATTAAAGATATTGGTTAGATCCAGGGAATCTAGGAGACAAGGGTGGAAGAAAGTCTTTCCAGTATATACCTTTTATGCTTTTTGATTTTGAACCATGTACACCTATCCAAAGCTTAAAATTTAAATAAAGGTGCAATCAAATCAAGTCATCTAGCCAAACAATGGAAAAGAAGAGCTGAAACTGTGTAGTAGAATGAGGTAGGCAGAACCGGGTCCAAAACCCATCTCACAGAGCAGCTATACGACATCGAGCAAGTTGCTGATCTTCCCTGAGCTTCAGCCGCCTCTCCTGCAAGATGAGGATCATCTCCATTGTACGGGACTGTCTTGAGAATTAAAATAAGATGATGAATGCACAAATGCCCAGGACAGGTGCCTGACCAGGAGCAGGCAATTAACTTGCTTTGATTTCCTGACACCCATATTTGTTCTGAGATACATAATAATCATACTTACATACAAAATATTTTAGGTTACTGGTTTTTCTTTAAAACTTTGATTGCACCACCACTTCCTTCCAGAAAAGGGGAGATCCTCATTGTCTTTCTCTCCCACAATAAAGAAAAAGAAATCGTGTCTTGAGGGACAAGGGAGCTTTTCAATTGTTGAAAAGGCTCAGAAGTACAGTACCATCCCTCTTCAAGACAAGCCCATTTAAGTCCATCCGCTAAAACTCAAGGAGAGTTCTTTATCCTCCTTCAAAAGTTTCCACTGGTGCAAACTTCCGAAGAGGAAAAAAATGGAAGAATTCTCAGGCCAAGGGCTAATCTCCTAGAGAAAGTCAAGAAACGGGCACTAAAATATTGTTTGTACTCATGTCTTTTCAAGAAAGCCAAGTTCTTTTTTCAACTTTCAGAACCAAGGTTTGTTTTCACGCAGAGACCTCCAGGTCAAGACTTGAGATAGGAATAGACTTCTTTTTCTGACAGTCATAAGCAAGCACACAAGGAACACAGAAGAGTCAGATCACAGGAAAAATGACAAGCCTCACTTCGGGCTGCCCACGGAAGCCCCAATAAGACAATGATGATCACTGTCGAGCGTTGACTGGGTGCTGAGGCTTTTCATCTGTCAACTCATTTTAATCCACACAAATAACGCCAAGACAGAGGGATTATCACTTAACTCTGGAAGCAAGCCCAGAGAGCTGAAGTGACTTGCCTACAGTTACACAAGTTAGTTAGTAACAGCAGGATTCAATTCCAAAAACATTCTACCATTTCACCGTCTTTGTCTAAATTATAAATAATGAGAAAAAGGCAATTGAGACATGGTAAATCAGAATTCCCATTTTAAGAAGAGAGAAAGACTCCCTTAAAATTAATCTTGTATCGCCTTGCTTAATATTAAGGTCATCCTATTATCTTTGTGCTCCCTGTAATCAATTCAAATGAAGTGAAAGCAGTGCTCTCTACTCATGCCAACTCGGAGAACAAATATTAATCAAACTTCTGCTTGGAATGACTATTAGAAAAGACACTGGGGAGGGCGGCAAGAAGCAGGGCACTCACAGTTTTGTAGACGTGTTCAGTGGGGCCATCAAATTCCTGTTGCATCCTTTCCTCAAGGAAATAGATGCGGAGCTTTAGGTTAAAGTTTTCTTTCTTCAATTCAGTGATTTGCTGGAAAATAAGCACAGATGGGTCACCAAAAGTAAGATCTAAGGGACAATACCTGCATGAATCCCCACAGCTTCCAAGGCTACAAATGGAGTAAAAGCTTACCTTTGCTATAACTGTACTAACCCAGAACTAAGAGCCAAACTCAGGACAATCTGACCACTGAAATGAATGATGACTGAGTGGAGAGAGAATTCATGACTCCACACTGATAGTGAGGGAATAGGTAAAGAAAGAAAAGGAAAGGAAAAGGGGAAGCTCTTCTTTACAAAAGAAATCCAGTTAATAAATGTAGAAGAATAACAGGATGAGAAAATCACCCTTATACAACTGCTATAGTAATAACTGACTCAGGCAGGAATCATCAATGCGTAAAGCATCAGGTGGAAGAACACTGGAAGACACGATATTCCCACTGTCTCAAGATATCACCCCACAGATGGCTTGTTATTTACAAAAGGAGAGTATCTTCACCATTTAGAAACTTACTAGATACCACCCTAATCAAGAGAATATATTTAATACCACCTCCCTGGTGGAACAAAATGACATCTCGTGCCTCCTGAACTAAATCACTGAAAGTAAGGAATTTCATTTAAAATGTTAAAACACCTACAATCTTTTTGTTTTTTCTTTTTGCACCTCACCGTTTGCAGGATCTTAGTTTCCCGATCAGGGGTCAAACCCAGGCCCGGCAGTGAAAGCGCTGAGTCCTAACCACTGGATGGCCAGGGAATTCCCCAAATGCCTACAGTTTAACTTGCATCTAATCAAGAGTTGTCAATCAGACAAATCCAAATTGAAAGACATTCTACAAACAACAGGCCTGGACTCTTCAAAAATTTTAATGACAATCTTAAGGCAAAAATGGCTGGGGGACTCTTCTAAATAAATGCAAGTAATAGAGGTCTGACTACTAAGTACAGTGAAATCATACAGTGAATCTTGAAATTTTTTTAAGCTATATGGAGATAACTGGGGGAATCTGAATAACAATTTTAAATAAGGTAAGAGTATTATGATTTTGTAGAAGAATGTCCTAAGTAAGAGATACATGCTGAAATACTTAAGGGTGCTGTCACATGTCTGCAACTAGCTCTCTAATAAGTGGGGAGGGAGGGGAAAAAAAAGAGATAAAGCAGATGTAGCAAAATATTAATTGATAAATCTAGATGAAGAATATACGGTTGTTTGTTGTACTATTTTGCAACTTTTCCATAAGTTTAAGATTTGTTAAAATTAAAAGTTGGAAATTAAAAAAAAACAGATTAAGAAAACTGGTATTTACCAAGACCCTACTGTGTAAGAGACACTGAGCTTAGGTAATTTAAATACAATATCTCCACTCCTGAAACAACTCTGAGAGCAGATTACCCCCGCTATACACATGATCAAAAATCACACAACCAGTGGAAAAGCTGAGATTCATATCCTGCTCTGTCTGGCTCTAGTGACTATGATGTGTCAAGTAAACCTCACTGCCTATAGAAAACACCTGATTTATTTGTTTGTATCATCCAGCAAGCTTTCTGAAGCAGGTTAACCCAACTCCAAGAACAGAAATTAGCATACACACTAAAGCTACTTATATGTTCACTTTTTTGACAATTTATTGAACCGTTCTTATGCGATTTAAACGTGCTCCTACATGTATGTTACAGTTCATTTTTCACATTTTTGAAAGTCAATACTCCATGGTTATAAGTAAATTATGATATGGCCACTCAACAGAATCTTATGAAGCCACTAAAAAGAATAAGAGATCACTCTGTGTACTCAAAGGAAGTTATCAGGACACACTGTTAAACAAAAACACTATGGTATAGAATACTATATGTGGCAGGCTACCATTTTAAAGAGTAAGGGGAAGATATGCTTACTTGCTTGATATAAATGGTATGTATCTGGAAGTATATGCTATATAACCTTTTTACCTTTTGAATTTTTTTAGTATAAATTTCCTAACAAAAAATAACTTAAAAATAATATTAGATGCAGGCATCCTTTTTGAAGACTATTTGAACTGTGAAGAGACTGCTGATGATGTTCTATTAAACCCAGTGTGTCTGCCCAGGCCATAACTCATGCATCTGTTGTTCCCCTGCCATTCCCCAAGTCACTACTCCAGCTCAGTTCTCAAAGGCAAAGCAGAAAGATCAGGGGCTTTGGAGACAACACTAAGTTCAATCCTAACTCTTCTCATAGAGTAACCCTAGATGTGTTACCTTTCAGAGCCTCAGTTTCTTCACTTATAGAGATAATAGGCTTTTGTCAGTACTAAATGAAATAAAATACTGTATAGAGGATGCCTAAGACAGGGTCAACAAAATGCACAAAGAATGAAGAAGAAATTATATGATTTGACTATATCAAAATGTTAAACTTCTAACTACAAAAAGACTCATGAACATGGCTTAAAGTCAAGTGATTAAGATGTTGGCAAAGTGCCAAGACATAGGGTGAACTGTCTTGAAATGAAGGGCAAAATAAAGTCTCAGCAGAGAAACAGAAAACGTAGAAAAGAACCAAATAAAAATTTTAGAAATGGAAAATACAAAAACCAAATAAAAATGGACTGGATGGGCTCAAAGAATGGTGATGACAGAAGAGTCAGTGAACTTGAAGACAGATCAACAAAAATTATCCAATATGAAAACAGGGGGGGAAAAACTTAGAAGAGAAAAACTTAAGAGAGCCTCAGGGACCTCTGAGACAATACCAAAAGGTCTTTCATCAGAGTCCCAGGAAAACAGGAGAAAATTAGGAGAGTGTAGTATAAAAAAAAATTGAAGAAATATAACTTAAAACTTTCCAATTTTTGAAAAAGGCATAAAACATACAGACTAAAGAGGCTTATCAAACACCAAACAGGATAAGTTCAAAGAAATTCACACCTAGCAACCACTGAAAAATAAAGACAAAAAACATAAAACAAAAAACAAACAAAAACTCTTGAAAGCAGCCAGAGAAAAATGACACATATATGAGGAACAATGATTCAAATAACAGCAAATTTCTCAGTCAAAACCATAGAGGCCAGAGGGCAGTGGAACAATATTATTAAAATGCTGAAAGGAATTGTCATGCTAGAATTCTTAAGCAGTGAAGGTAAAATGAAGACATTCTCAAATGAAGGAGAACCAAGTGAATCCACTGCCAAAAGATCTGCTCTAAAAGAAATGCTAAAGGAAGTTCTTCAGACCAAAGGGAAATGATACTAGAGAGAAAGGTGGAAACTTCAGAAATGAAGGAAGAGAAAAGCAAATGGTAGTAAATCAACTATACTTCAATTTTTAAAAAATGATGAATATCTAGATAACTATCTAGAAGAACAGTAGAAATGAAAACCCCTCAAGTTCTTTAAAACATTTATGACAGTAAAGCAAAAGTTAAAACATAGTCTGGTGGTATTTTCAATGTTTTTGGATATAAAATATACTGGGGATAGGTGTGGCAACGTTTTTACATTTCACTTATGGTGAAATGAAAAGTTACTATAATCTCTAAAGCAAACACTAAAAATTCTTTAATGTTTTAAAATCAACTATACAAAGAGATATGTTCAGAAACTCAATAGATATATTTAGATGAAACAGTAAAATAATTCAAATAATCCAAAAGAAGATTTAAAAGGGGAAACAGAAGAATCAAAAACAGAAGAAACAACAGAAAACAAGTAAGAAAATGGTGGGCCTAAATTAAAATGCATTGATATATGTTAAATGTAAATGATATACACAACAATTAAAATACAGAGATTATGAGAATGGATAAAAAACCCAAAGCTGTATACAAGAAACCCACTTCAAATATAATGATAGAGGTAGATTAAAAATAAAAGTTAGAAAAAGATGTACCATGCAAACACTAATTAAAAGAAAGCTGGAATGGTTATTCATATCTGAGAAAAGTATTCAGGCATAAAAGGGACATTACATAATAATGAAAAATAACAATCCTAATTGTGTATGTACCTAACATTACAGCCTCAAATTCATGAAGCAAAAACTGACAGAATTGAAAGGAGAAATGAACAAATCCACAATCATTGTTTGAGACATCAATACTCCTCTCTCAAAGAAAAAGTAGACCAAAAAAATAAACGAAATATAAAAATGCTGAGCAACACCATCAACCAACTAGATCTAATTTACACTTATAAAATACTCTAGGGATTTCCCTGGTGGCGCAGTGGTTAAGAATCCACCTGCCAACGCAGGGGACACAGGTTCAAGCCCTGGTCTGGGAAGATTCCACATGCTGCGCAGCAACTAAGCCCGTGCGCCACAACTACTGAGCCTGTGCTCCAGAGCGCATGAGCCACAGCTACTGAGCCCATATGCCACAACTACTGAAGCCCGCGCGCCTAGAGCCCGTGCTCCGCAACAAGAGAAGCCACTGTAATGAGAAGCCCGCACACCGCAACCAAGAGTAGCCCCCACTCGCCGCAACTAGAGAAAGCCTGTGCGCAGCAACGAAGACACAACGCAGCCAAAAATAAATAAATTTATAAAAATACTCTACCCAACAACTCAAGTGAACATGGAACAGTTCCCAAGATATCCTGGCTCATAAAGCAAACCTTAACAAATTTAAAAGAACTAAAATCAAACTATATTCCCTGACCATAATGAACATAAACTAGAAATCAATAACAGAAAGAAAACTGGAAAATTCCCAAGGACTTAGAAATTAAATAGCACATTTCTAAACAATCCATGGGTAAAAGAGAAAAATCAAAAGATATTTTGAATAAATGAAAATGAAAATAAATCAAAATTTGTAGGATGCAGTTAGAGTAATATTTAGAGGGAAATTTATATTATTAAATGCTTTAGAAAAGAAGAAATATATACCTATTATATATAAAGTAGATAACTAATAAGGACCTACTGTATAGCACAGGGAACTCTACTCAATACTCTGCATTCCTATATGGGAAAAGAATCTAAAAGAGTGGATATATGTATATGTATAACTGATTCACTTTGCTGTACAGCGGAAACTAACCCAACATTGTAAATCAACTATACTCCAATAAAATTTTTTTAAAAAGGAAGAAGTATCTTAAATCAATAATCTAAGCTTCTATTTTAAGAAACCGTGAAGAGAGCAAAATAAACCCAAAGCAAAAAGAATGAAGGATATAATAAACATAAGAGCAGAAATCAATGAATGGAAAGGAGAAAAACAATAGAGAAAAGTCAATTTAAAAAGGAGATATGGGGATATATGTATATGTATAGCTGATTCATTTTGTTATAAGCAGAAACTAACACACCACTGCAAAACAACTGTACTCCAATAAAGATGTTTAAAAAAAAAAAAAGATAGCTCTTTTCAAATGATCAATGAAACTGATACCTCTAGCAAGACTGGCAAAAAAAAAACCAAAAAGAGAAGACATAAATTACCAATATCAAGGATGAAAGAGGAGTTATCATTACAGATCCCACAGTAATTAAAAGGATAATATGAAAATAATGCATATAAATCTATGCATGTAAATTGGAGAACTTAGATAAACACAATTCCTTCAAAGGTACAAATTATCAAAATTCACCAAAGAAGAAATAAGAGAAACTGAATAGTCCGATAGCTATTTAAAAACTTAAATTTGTAATTAAAAGCCTTCGAAAAAAGAAAATTCCAAATCAAGATGATTTCAGTAGCAATTTCCACCAAATACTTAAATTTCTACCAATTTTACACAATCTCTTCCAGAAAATAGAAGATGAGGGAACTTTCCCACTTCATTTTGTTAGGGCAGCGTTACCCTCATAAAATCAGACAAAAATATTACAAGAAAACTACAGACTAAATCCTTCAGGAATGATAGACACAAAATCCTCAACTAAATTTTAACGAGTTGGAAAAACATATTAACACATCATGAGTGGGATTTATCCCAGGAATGTAAGGTTACTTCAATATTCCAAAGTCAATCCATGTAATCCACCAAACTAAAAGACTAAAGAAGAAAAAATACATACAATCACATCAAAAGAGGCAGGAAAAAGCATTTGACACTCAACAGCCTCTCAGGATAAAAATTCAGCAAACTAGGAATTAAAGGAAACTTCCTTTATCTGCTAAAGGACGTCTACAAAAAAACCCACACATCCACATAAAACATGTTTACTTAAAGATAAAGAAATGAATGCTATTCCCCTAACATCAAGAATAAGGAAAGGATATCGGCTCTCACAGTTCCTATTCAACACTGTATTTGAAGTCCCAGACAGTGCAGCAAGGCAAGGGAAGAAAACAAAAGGCATCCAGATTGGAAAGGAAGAAATAAAACCATCTTTATTTGCATATAATGACCGTACATATAAAAAATCCCAAGGAATCTACAAAAAAAGCTCCCAGAATTCATTAAGTGAGTTTAGCAAAGTCAACTTGCAGATATCAATCATATTTCAATATACTAGCAATGAACAATCAGAAACTGAAAATTTTTTAAATACTATTTACAATATCTCCAAAAAATGAAATTTTTAAGTATAAATCTAATAAGACATTATATATGCTTAAAAGCACAAAATGCTGATGAAATCAAGAACCTAAATAAGTGAGGAGACTTACTTACCAAATTCATGGATTGGAAACCTCAATATAATAAAGTTGTCAATTCTCTCCAAATTGATCTATAGATCTAACACAATCCCAATCAAAATCCCTACAAGAGTTCTTATAGATAAAGACATGCTGATTATGAAATTTTTTTGGAACAGTAAAAGAGTTAGGTGAGTGTAAACAATTTTGAAAAAGAATCCAATGAAACAGAATACAGAAATAGACCCATACAACTATGGCCAATTGATTTTTGACAAAGGTGCAAAGACAATTCAATAGAGAAAGGATAGTGTTTTCATTTTCAACACATGACATTGGAACAGTCAAACATCTATTTACAAAAAAATGAACCCTGATTTTTCATACCTTAAACAAGCATTAACTCAAATTCGGTCATAGATCTAAATGTAAAATGTAAAATTGTATCTTTTAGAAGAAAACACAGGGAAAAATCTTTGGGACCTACAGCAAGGCAGAGTTCTTAGCTATAACATGATCCATAAAAAACTTTTTTTAAATCAATAAACTGAGCTTCATCAAAATTTAAAACGTTTGCTTTGGAAAGCACAGTGTTAAGAGAATGAAAAGACAAGCTACACACTGAGAGAATACATTTGCAAATCACAATTCCAAGACAGGAACTGCATCTAGAATACATAAATAACTCCCAAGATGTAATTGTTAGAAAACAACTCAATTTAAAAAAAAACAAAAAACAGGCAAAAGATTTGAAAAGAAACTTCACAGGAGAAGATATACAGATGACAAATAAGCACAAGAAAAGATCTTTAACATCTTCAGCCATTAGGAAAAAGCAAATTAAAACTACAATGAGATACCACTACACAGCTATTAGAATGATTAAAAAAAATTTTTTTAATTGACAATACCAAATGCTGATAAAGATGTGGAACAAATGGAATTCTCATACTCTGCTGATGGGAATGCAAAATGGCACAATCACTCTGGATGACAGTTTGGGGGTTTCTTCCCAAAAAACAAACTACACTTACCATATGACTCAGCAATTCCAGTCCTAGGTATTTTCCCTAGAGAAACAAAAACCTATGTCCACAAAAAAAAAACATACAGGAATGTTTACTGCAGCTTTATTAATAACCACCAAAACATGGAAAGAACCTGAATGTTCTTCAAAGGGTGAAGGAATAAAGTGTACATCCATATGATGGAAAAATATTCAACTACTGTGATACACGACAACATGAATGAATTTCAAAGATATTACGGTGAGGAAAAGAAGCTAGCTAGCCTCAAAAGATTACATACTGTATGCTTCCATTTATATCATATCGGGAAAAAGCAAAATTATAGGGACTGAGAACAGAGGATTAGCTGCCAGAGGTCTGGGGTGAAGAGTCTGACCACAAAGAGGCAACACATGGGCATTTTTTGGCATTACGGAACATTCTGATTGTGGCTGACAGTCACATGAGCCTAGAACTGTATACACATATACCAAAAAAATTAAAAATAAATATATATATATTTTTTCGATTATGACAAAAGTTACAAGGGACTATACAAATGTCAAAACTCAGCCAACACTTAAAACTGGTGAGTTTCATTTAATGTAAATTATATCTTAATAAAGTTGATTTTAAAATAAGTAAAATAAAATATAGCAAAATATTAATAGCCATACTTGAATGCTAATACATCACCATAAATATATGTTCATTGGCATTTTTCTTCAGCATTTTTAAAAATAATTGGTAATAGTATATAATACTCTTTCTAATAAACTCTTTGATACTTTTATGACTGATAAAAGAAAGTGATTAACATACTCTACATTAAGTATATTTCAAACTTTCTGCCCCTGGCCCCTTGTTAACACTTAAGGTTTCAATTTTGTGGCTAAGAAGAACAGTGCAAGAAACAATTGGTAGGTTCATTAAAGCCTCCTTTAAAATGTTTTAAGGAAACAGCACATAAAACATTCATTCAAACAAAAAAGTCTACCCCACCAGATGCTTCCTATAAAGAGAAACCTTATTCTATTACTCGGCTACCAATAAATTATTTATGGAGTGGGCTTAGAATGCCCGCATTGTGCGCACTGCTAGAATTCTTAGCAACACTTGAAAGAATATTTGTCCTATTTATAGGTAAAGAAGTTTTTGTTGATTTTTTTTAATGAGAGGAAGGTAAATAAGCCTTCAGAAGGTCACTGCAAATGCCAGACAAGCCCAAATGAATACAATGAAATACAGGCACCATCTTTTCTGCAACAATGCCAGTCTCATTCCCTGCTTAATACCACTGCCCTCATGAAGTTTTCTCTAACTACCCCATCAGGCTGTACTGGGGTCCTTCTAAATGTTTCCACACACCCTCTAATTTCTTTATCATGGCAACTATCACACTGCATTGTACCAGTTGGGTTATTTGCCTTTCTACCCAATACATCTCTAAGAGATGGGGAACCATATCTTTGTGTGTATTCTAGTCTAAAACATAAGAGATGGTCGCTAAATACCCAATGGCCGGATGGACGGACACACTTAAGAATTTCTTGAAGGCAAAGTGATGCAAGGAGAGACCCATAGGCTTCAGAGTCAGACAAATCTGGTTAACGTCACTCCATTGCTTTTTTTCTATCACTCTTGGAACAAAGCTTCCTGCCGTGGCCCCAGGGTTGTGTGATCTGGCTCCGCTATCGGCCTCGGGTAGAGCCCTCACCCTCACCGCAATGCTCCAGCCTCCCTGGCCTCCTTCCGGTCCTCACATAAGCCACCCTGTCTGCCTGCACAGCTCCTCCTGCAGCACTTCCTGGGGTGGCTCAGTCTCAGCCTTTCCATCTCAGCTCAAATGTCAGCACCTCAGAGACGCCCTTCCTAGCCACCTGCTCTAAAGCAGACCTGTCTCCACCACCTCCACCAAGTTACTCTCTAACACAGACCTCTTATTTTCTTGCTAGAGGTTGTCACAATCTGTATTCATATTATTTATTTACACGTGTGTTATTTACTATCATGCTTGTCATATGAATATAATCCACTTCTAGAGGGCAGGGACCTTATTATCTATCTGCTCATGGCTATTTCCCCTGAGGTTTTAGCACAGTGTCTGGAAAACAGCAGACATTTGCTGAATTTGTTCACATTTGTTGACATTCAACATTTGTTGAATGAATGAATAAATTAATGAATGAATACAGTCCTGACTACCTTACTAGCCGTATGACCTTAGTCAAGTTCATTTTTCTGTGTGCCTCAGTTCCTTTATCTATAAAAATGGGATTATAATAA
The DNA here is from genome assembly GCF_965194805.1 of Balaenoptera borealis. Lineage (NCBI taxonomy): Eukaryota > Metazoa > Chordata > Mammalia > Artiodactyla > Balaenopteridae > Balaenoptera > Balaenoptera borealis. Next base: position 108,658,725 of record NC_138865.1, read on the forward strand.
TGCCTATTTCAGAGAGCTAGTATAAGGATTGAAGGAAATTAACTGGGATGTTTAGTATTGTGCCTGGCACAGCATAAGAACTTAAAACATTAATATTCTTTTCATTTGTATTTTTCATCTGTACTTGAAACAAGTTCAAGAAATGGAAAATAAAAAATTGACTGGAAACACTGGAAACAGCTTACCATGCAGCAGTAATAAATACCTCAAAATATAAACCCCACCAAATATGACAGAAACTCAATGCTCAGAAGTAAACTAGGGACTTCCCTGGTGGAGCAGTGGTTAAGAATCTGCCTGCCAATGCAGGGGACACGGGTTCGAGCCCTGGTCCAGGAAGATCCCACATGCCGCGGAGCAACTAAGTCCGTGCGCCACAACTACTGAGCCTGCGCTCTAGAGCCCATGAGCCACAACTACTGAGCCCGTGTGCCACAACTACTGAAGCCTGCGCGCCTAGAGCCCATGCTCCACAACAAGAGAAGCCACCGCAATGAGAAGCCTGTGCCCTGCAGCGAAGAGTAGCCCCCGCTCGCCACAACTAGAGAAAGCCCGCGGGCAGCAACAAAGACCCAACGCAGCCAAAAATAAATAAATAAATAAAATAATAAATTAAAAAAATAAAAATAGTACTTTAAAAAAAAAAAAAAAAGTAAGCTAACACAAGGCTGTACCTGCCACATTCCGGCCCCTGCGACTCAAGTGTGACTGTGGAGCTGCAACATCTGAAATGGGAACCATCCCAACCTGATCATGGGGTGGAGCTTTCAGAAGCTGCAGCAGCCGCAGCTCAGCGGCGGGACAGACCCAGAAGGAGCTACTAGTTGGTCATTACGGCTTCCTCCCATTCCCACTCCCACCCCCACCCCCATCAAAGGCCTTCCTAGCCTACAGCACATCAAAAAGGGAAGAAAAACAAAAGCCAACAACATAAAAAAGAATCCGGGCGACTCCAACCAACTGAACTCTCAGCAAGGTGCCTAACTCTGGCTATCAGTTTCAATGGCTTGCAAGAGCCTGGGCCTCCAAAGCTGAAGCTCACCCACCAGATCACCTTTCAATTCAAGGCACAAGGAATAAGAGCAAGGGCCCTGGGGTCAGCGGAATAGGAAACGGATGAACTCCCAATGCTGTCACTTGTGAGCTGCGTAACCTCGGGAAAACTATTTAACACCTTTGAGTCACTGTTGGCTCATCTATAAAATGAGGATAAAAATCAATTACCTCACAGGAGTGTTGTGACAACTAAATGAGCTAAAGTACCTGGCAGAGCCTGGCACTGAGCAAGCAGAAAACACAGGACAGCTTTCAAAAGGAATCCATTTCTCACTCAAGCCCTCAATACGCAGATCTTCGGGCCACTGTCAATTTTTTATCCTCTTTGAAAGTCCAAAAACTCTTAGACCATTCACCTAGACAACACAAAAACCATGAAATCTTGCTGCCCAGAGTTCATCTCCGGCAAACAGTACCACATGTAAGACAATTCTGCCAGCAGCAACTAAGTGAGGTTAATACAATGAGGAAGACACTTTGGAATTAGTTTCTGATTCCAGTACTCTCCCGGTGTCCTCAAATCATCCAGAAAACTGTTACTAGGCAAACATCTATTTATTAACAAACAATACTGTAGCAATAACAGAATTTTAAAACTGAACCCCAAATAACACTTGGAATACAACTATCTTACGAAAGCAACTCTATTTATATTCTTTTCAGCCTTTGCTCATGAATACACATTTTTTTGTAAAATTATAACATAAGTGAATTTGTATAATCCATTGCTTTCCCCTAACATATCTTAAATATTTTCATGTTGCTGCATAATTCACATAATTATCACTTAAACTGACTGCACTAAATTGCACTGAATTGATTCACAGTCAATTACTTAACCCTTTCTCTACTGAGCATTTATGGGTCCAGTGTGCTCTAGCAGAGAGCCTACAGGCTTTACAACCAGAAAGACCAGGTTTGAATTTTGCCTTCTTTTTTTAAATGTTTTATTTTACTTATTTATTTATTTAGCTGCACCGGGTCTTAGTTGGGGACATGTGGGATCTAGTTCCCTGATCAGGGATCGAACCTGGGCCCCCTGCATTGGGAGCGTGGAGTCTTAACCACTGAACCACCAAGGAAGTCCCAATTTTGCCTTCTTTTTGTTTCTCAATCACGCTAAACTCATGGGCAAGTCATTTAATCTCTCCAACCTCCACTTCCTCACCTGTGAAATACCTTCATCACAAGCTTGTTGCAATAAGCCAAAGAGATAACAAATGTAAAATATAATTCCCTTGTTCCCAATTTTTCCCAATTACATACAATGTGGCAACAAACACCGTCATGCCCAGAGCTTTTTTCCTTCCACTGGGTTGTTTCCTCAGGACAAATTTCCCCGAAATGGATTATCGGGCTCAAAAGTTATATTATTTGTATGACCACCAAAATCTCTTTTCAAATGGCCTTCAAACACTCTATGACATAAATCACAGCAAGATCCTTTTTGACCCAGCTCCTAGAGAAATGGAAATAAAAACACAAATAAACAAATGGGACCTAATGAAACTTAAAAGCTTTTGCACAGCAAAGGAAACCATAAACAAGACCAAAAGACAACCATCAGAATGGGAGAAAATATTTGCAAATGAAGCAACTGACAAAGGATTAATCTCCAAGATTTACAAGCAGCTCATGCAGCTCAATAACAAAAAAACAAACAACCCAATCCAAAAATGGGCAGAAGACCTAAATAGACATTTCTCCAAAGAAGATATACAGATGGCCAACAGACACATGAAAGAATGCTCAACATCATTAATCATTAGAGAAATGCAAATCAAAACTACAATGAGGTATCATCTCACACCGGTCAGAATGGCCATCATCAAAAAATCTAGAAACAATAAATGCTGGAGAGGGTGTGGAGAAAAGGGAACCCTCTTGCACTGTTGGTGGGAATGTAAATTGATACAGCCACTATGGAGAACAGTATGGAGGTTCCTTAAAAAACTAAAAATAGAACTACCATACGACCCAGCAATCCCACTACTGGGCATATACCCTGAGAAAACCATAATTCAAAAAGAGTCATGTACCAAAATGTTCATTGCAGCTCTATTTACAACAGCCAGGACATGGAAGCAACCTAAGTGTCCATCATCGGATGAATGGATAAAGAAGATGTGGCACATATATACAATGGAATATTACTCAGCCATAAAAAGAAATGAAATGGAGGTATTTGTAATGAGGTGGATGGAGTTAGAGTCTGTCATACAGAGTGAAGTAAGTCAGAAAGAGAAAAACAAATACAGTATGCTAACACATATATATGGAATCTAAGGAAAAAAAAAAAAAAAAGGTCATGAAGAACCTAGTGGCAAGATGGGAATAAAGACACAGACCTACTAAAGAAAGGACTTGAGGATATGGGGAGGGGGAGGGGTGAGACGTGACAGGATGAGAGAGTGTCATGGACATATATACACTACCAAATGTAAAATAGCTAGCTAGTGGGAAGCAGCCGCATAGCACAGGGAGATCAGCTCGGTGCTCTGTGACCACCTAGAGGGGTGGGATAGGGAGGGTGGGAGGGAGGGAGATGCAAGAGGGAAGAGATATGGGAACATATGTATATGTATAACTGATTCACTTTGTTATAAAGCAGAAACTAACGTACCATTGTAAAGCAATTATACTTCAATAAAGATGTTTAAAAAAAAAGATTGTAAAGATTTCCTGTTATTGTGTAATGCTTAAGTTGTATGTCACTGTTTGAAATTTTTAAAACCTATAGTAGCTTGCTTAAAATTACGAAAGAGAAAAAAGCGTTCACATAAAAATAATTTTAAAATAGTGGATTTTGAGCATTATGTCATTTTAGAAAACAGCAATAAAATTGCAACATCATTTTTGGATCACATTTATAGACAAAATTCATCACTTTGGATCATTTCCACAAATCTTTTAAATTGTTACTTGTAAAAAGTAACAAATAAAAGTTGAGTTTTGCTTCATTAAAAAAAAAAAAAAAAGGAAAGATTGTAAAAATTTACACTGCCCAACCCGCCATCTGGCCAGGTCTTTGGAGGGCATGGCTGGGACGTGCAGAGGTCCGAGAGCTCAGAGCATTCGATCCGGCACGCAGGTGGCCACCCTACCACATAAGTGAACCTCTGCACGGGGCACAGACATCCCACAGCCAGAAGCCCAACTTGATTCCCAAGACCCCTGGCACTGACAGGCCCCATCTCCTGCAGAGCCAGCACCCCAGGGTGGCGGCGACACCCACTCTGCCAGCTCCAGACTCGGCCTCAACCACGCCCACCGGCCTGCACCCCACGCAATTCTTGCTCTCCTGCCTGGTTCTAAAGGCGTCCCTGTTCTCCTTCTCGGCCTCCCCTGGCCCTCACCACTGCCTGCTCTCGTAAGACTGGGGCGTCTGCGTGCTCCCTCCCTCCTGCCACACTGCTCCAGCCACCTGATTCACAAGAACATAGCAGCCACCCGCATCTGCTTAAGACCCGGGACACCAGGCACTGTCCTGGCATACGTTACTTCATCCTCACCACGGCCCTAGGAGTTAAATATTACTTTTCCCATTTCACAGATAAGGCAACCAAAATTTACAGCTTTAGTATGTTATACAAGGTCACACATTCATTTTATCAACAAGGATTTATTAAGTGACTACCATCTGGTTCAGTTGGGTGCTGAGCACTAGGGACGAAGTAGAGACATGTGTTAAGCAACCACACCAGTAAAATACACAGTTACAAACAGTCATAAGATTCATGGTGGAAAAGACTGGGTCCCGAGGGCTTGCTGGGTCCCTAGCGAGCTGGGGAAGGGAGTTCGGGACGGCCTCTCTAACAAGGCCACGTTAAGGCTGAGACATGAAGGGTCAAGGGGCCTGCCACTCGGGAGGAGGAGAAAGGGCGGTCCCAGCAGAGGGAGGAGCACGTGTGAAGGCCCAACTGCGCGGCTGAGAGCAGCCTGCGTGCTGGAGCACAAAGTGCACCGCCGATGACACGGGGCAGGGTGTCGGGGACCGTGGCAAGAAGTTAGGGATTTCATTCCAAAGTCAAAGGAACATCACAGAAGGATCAGCCGAAACTGACAACTGATGGGGCAGAACCGAGGGAGCTGGCTGCAATAGACTCCTCAGATCAGAGGGGACACCAGCAGGTACTGAGTACCCACTGTGTGCCAGGCACCACGCTAGGCGCTTTCCACACCAGAGCTCATATAACCCTCATGACAATTCTGAATGAAAGACCGTATCAGCCCCCAGGTCAGTTAGTGACAGGGCCAAGACCTAAAACCCAGTTCTGGTCATTTCCAAGTACGTGTCGCGTCCTCGTACCACCGTGCTTCTGAAGCTTCAAGGGCCGTACAAACCGGGCGGGGGTGGAGGGTGAGGGGGCTATTCTCTGGTAGTAAGTAACTCACCCCATGGAGGTTACAGAGCAAATCTGAAGATGCAAACCTCCTGGCCATACCACAGATAAAACATTAAACTTGACCAACTGCCTCCGCTCAGACCAAGACTTTTCAACAAAAAGGAATAAGGGCCTTGATACAAGAACACCAGCACCTCGGGGCAGGTGGATTTGAAACAAGAGCAGCAGAGTCTATCCTAAGGAAATAACCACATAACTGTACAAAGACACATGCACCAGGATATTCACCACAGCTTTGTTTATAATAGTGAAGAATGAGAAACAATCTGAACGTCGCACAGGAAGAGATTACGTAAATTATGGTTCAATCCATCCCTTTTAAAACAAGTTTTTATGAACTTAAGACAGTCATTAAATAATACTAGCCACTTGTATCAACAGAGGTGGAAAGCTACACGTGTCACTCTCTGTCACAGTAAAAGCCAGAATTAAACTCTTCTACATACGGATAAAGATAGCTACCCGGACTGGACACACTGAACCAGATTCTGGATCTCCCCACTCACTCAAAACAGTCTGAAAGAAACAAAGGGAGAGAGAGACAGAGAGAGAGAAACTGTAGTCTCTGAAACAGATCACACCAGATAAGCACTGTCCTTTACAAAACACATCTCAGCCAAGCCTCCTCTGGTCCGGGGAGCTCCCCACTATATTATCATCTAGAAAGGACCAACAAGACAGGCTCCCACTGAAGACCAAACTGATAACTAATTTGCCAGCCTCCTGCTATAAGGCCTGCTGTGCAGGTGATTACACCTCAGCTGATGAGGGCACTAGACAATGGATCACCAGTTTAAAGACCCACAAGAAGGCATGTGGCTTTTACATGTCAGAAGAGGACTCAGAGTGTAACAGAAAGACCTCCTGTGCCAGAGGCCTGGGTTCAGAACCCAAAGAAGTCCCTCTGCCTCTCTGGGCTTGAGTCCCCGTGTGTCAGATGTAAGGCCTGGGTGAGCCGACGATGCCGGCAGACTTCCTTCCCAACACCTCCGGACCCGTCCCCTTAGCTCAGGCATCATCCCTCCCCCACACCACCACTCACTGCAGTCTTTCAACCGATCACAGCGCCACCAGCCTCGCTCCCTCCTCCATCCATCTAGTCACCAGCCTGGCTGATCTTTTGAAGCATGATTCCGGTCACTTCCCTCCCCAGATTAAAATCCACCACTGGCTCCCCTTCATCTTCAGGACGAAACTAAAAAGAAGCAGTGTAGCATACAGGAGCCTGCAGAATCTGACCCCTGCCTGCTTCAGTGGCCTCACTTCTCTCCGGCCCTCCATCCCACCGCCTCCTTCCAGCCAAAGGGAACTTAGATTCCCAACCTCCTCACACCCTGTCATGCCTCTCTCTACGTCGTCACATGGGAGTCCTTGTGCCCAGGGTGCTCTCCCAGTCCTCTCACCTTGGCTAACCCTAATCCCTCCTTGCCCTGATGGCCCTCCTCCAGGGAGGCTGCCCTAAGTCCCCTGGGCCAGGCTCGGGGCCCCTGCTCTGTGCCCCAGAGCACCCTGTACTTAACCCCTATCACTGCACTATTTTCCTATCCATCTCCCTAACTAGACTGCAAGCCTCTTGACAGGGAGACTTACAGGGTCTTAATTTACTGCAAATTCCCTAGCCCCTGGCACAGCCTGGCACAGGACATGTATTTGAAAATAGTCACTGATGAATGGATGAACTCTAAGCAAAACCAGGAGGCCCGTATTTTGCTAGACTCTTGCTAATAGACTCTGATGTTCAGATATCCGTCATCTAAGACGAGAATAAAAGAAATCATGAGTTTCCCCTTTAAATCAAAAGTATTCTAGCCCCCTCTTTAATATGCACGCGGACTTTAAAATTAGCATCAGGAGGCATCCCTGGTGGCGCAGTGGTTGGGAATCCGCCTGCCAATGCAGGGGACACGGGTTCGAGCCCTGGTCTGGGAAGATCCCACGTGCCACGGAGCAACTAGGCCCGTGAGCCACAACTACTGAGCCTGCGCGTCTGGAGCTTGTGCTCCGCAACAAGAGAGGCCGCGACAGTGAGAGGCCCGCGCACCGCGATGAAGAGCGGCCCCCGCTCGCCGCAACTAGAGAAAGCCCTCGCACAGAAACGAAGACCCAACACAGCCAAAAATAAATAAATAAATAAATAAAATTTAAAATTAGCATCAGATGCCAAGAGCATTTCCTATAAGCATCCCAACACAGAGATCATGCATTTAGTAGCTCAGGCCAGATGAAAATTTTCAGGGTTTTATAAAGACCTGAAAGCGAGACACTGAGAACAGTGTGGTCATTTCAATTTCAACTGCAGAATTTGCTCTTGAAAATGCTACAAAAAAAAATATCAACGCCATAAAAAACCTAACAGCAGCCGAAGGACCACAGTCATGAAGAAAAAACATAAATCCTAAAACATACTGGCAGAGAAGGCTCTCCCTCACCTTTAAGAAAATCAGTATTTGGGTCATCAAGGACACATCTGAGCAAGGGAAACGTGAATCACATGGCAGAGTAGACAAAAATAACAACAATAAATAGAACAGTAAGAAGGAGAAATAGGTAACACAGAATGAACTCTGTGCTAGGCATATGTGTTTCACATATATTTACTCATTAATCCACACAACAGACCTATGAAGTAGGAACTAGTAACATGTCCATTTTAACGACAAAGGAAGTACAGAGAGGTTAAGTGACTGGCCCGAGGTCACCCAGCAGAAGTGGATGAGCAGGCAGTCTGGCTCCAGAGGCCGTGGTCCTCAGGCAGCACAGACTGCCTCTGAAAACAGCTTTGCCATGTCGCATCCCTCAGCCTCTGTTTCTGCTACATCTAATAAAGAGGGCTGGATTCAATTCAGAGATTTCTCCCAGTTCAAAAGGCAGACAACAAAATGTGAAGCCAAAATTCTAAGATTCTGTTAAATTTTTCCATCTAGAAATAAAAATCAAAATTGTGCCCTTCAAAACTTAAATAACTTTGTATCTTGCAGAGCTGCTTCAATATTAAAGTCATATATATGAAGAGCTTAATGCTTCAAGTTCCCAGCTCAGAGCAAGAGCTCAATAAACAGTAGCTATTATTACTCTTATGATAAAACAGGAACAACCATTTAATAGTAGAGCACATTTTAATTACACATGATGTGGAATAATCAAATCTCATCTGTTTCAGGCCCCAGGCCCCACAGCATAGATCGGGCTGTACAGTTGAAATTGTAACAACTCAAAGCTCAGAAATTACTTGTTTCCATTAGAGATCTGACAAGTCATTTCTTCAATTGGTCACTGGTGGTTTGCAGATAACTATTAGCAGTAATGAGTATTCTAAATTAAATCTAGAGACAGTACCACTCTGTTCAGGAAAGACAACTGGAGAGAGAGAAACATGATGGTGGTATGTCCTTCCCTCTGTGTCCTCCATCTTCTCTCTGATAAATATCTCCCGTGTCTTGCATAATATGGATTTCATTTGGTTACAAATGAAGAAGAGTCTAGATCTTCCCATGACAAATGAGAGCGCTGAGCAGGTAACTTGTTAAGGAGAACTGGAATTGGGAAAATAACCTTCTTTTCCTGTTACTTGACAACAAACCCCGTCCACTAACAAAGGAAACACACGATGCTGGAAGACAGTAAGCACTGAAGCCAAATCCATCACTGAGCGATCCATTCTTAGACAATTACCACACAGCAGTGGGAACAGGCCGCTCAGGTTTCATTCCACAGCAACAAAGATGCAGCCTGCAAAATGCAAGGAGGCCACACAGCGCAGCAAAAAGAATAACGGCTTTGGAGTCATTAAAAACCTGGATTCAAACCCCAGCTCTGTCACTCAAGTATGATGTGACCGTAAGCGAGTCTCCCCTAGTCTTAAGATTCTTTACCTGTAAAATGGGGATAATACAAAATACCTCAGTCACAGCGAGGATTCAATGGGGACCATAAATAACACGCCTTACATCACAGGAAAGCCCTTAATACATGTTAGTGCCTCTCAGCTGTGCTACATGGTGACATCCTCTCGTTTGGGACACCAGAAATACACCAAACTCCCCAAGGCTGGAAACCACTGATCCTGTTGGAACCCATAACTGGCCTGTGTGCAAAGGGCCGTCTGTGTAGGAATGTGAGGGTCGCCCAGAGATCGCCCACGAGCTCTGGCATTCCTCCTAACCCTGGCCTTATCCAGTTTGGATGCTTCTTAAGAAATACCGCTCCCTCCTGGGTCTGGCTGGACAGTGGCTGCAGACGTGATTTGTGAGGGATGGTAATTTGGTATCTCCACTTACGTTTTCAAAGTCCTTCATGTTCCGGGCTCTGGTGGGAGACACCGTTTCTTCCGACACACGTGGGAGCACTATAAAAAGGGAAAACAGACACAGGAAAACGTCATGGTATGCAAACTGCCCAGCATCCCGACTAGAGAAGAAAAAAAAGAATGACTAGCTTCCACAATATATTCTGTCTTGTGATTTGAGTCTACAGTGAGAATTTGAAGCCATTATACTTCAAATATTTACGAATTACTTGAACTAGCCCCAATGTAACAATGTAAATGTCAGAAGATGAACCCAAAGAATGTATGGGGCAAACAAATCAGAACTGCCCTGCTCTGTACTTCCTTACTGCTTGTCATAAAATTATTTTGCTGAACAGGATATCATCTTCACATGTCAGCAATTAAAACAAACCATATCTGACTGACATGACAGCAGGGGTTGGCAAACTTTTTCTTAAAATGCCAGACAATAAACATTTTAGGCTTTGCAGGCCCTACACAAAGCCTCAAATCTGTCACAACCACTCAACACAAAAATAGCCAAGGACAATTCAAAAACAAAGAAGCTGTGATCCAATAAAAGTTTATTTTCAAAAGCAGGCAGTGGGTCAGAAACTGCCAATCCCTGCTTCAGAGTGATTCAAGACTTTGCCAGTACCCAAATCTTTCCACAGCTTCTTTAATTCAACAAACATTTATTACACCCCTCCTCTGCGCCAAGCACCACGCGAGGTGCTGGGGAAGCAACGGTGAGAGAGACATTGGTCCTGCACCCAAGAGGATCCCGATCCCGTGGGCAAGACGGAGATGTAAGCAAACTGTTCCACGCTGCACAAGTGCGTGGCGCTTTTCAGGTGTTGAGGAAATGTGTGCTGACTGAATGAATGAATTCACTCTTCCCACAAGAATGCACTGAGGGCCTACTCTCTGCTTGGCACCATTCTAGAAACAAAACAAACAGAAGGAGCTGACAGTCTAGAAAAAGGAGACAGACAATAAACAAAACAATAGGTAATTACAGAGTATGTTCAAAGGTGATAAATGCTACGGAGAAAAATACAGTGGGCAAGGATAGGAAATACCAATAGCAAGGGTGGGGTGAGGACTTGCAGTTTCGAATAAGGTGGTTAAACTGTGGAAGGGCTCACTGCGGAGGTGACCTCCGGGCAAACTTGGAGAAGGCACAGGGGAAAGGCCTGGGGTGGGAGATGCCCAGTGGATCTGAGGACCAGCCAAGAGGCTGATGGACGGGGGAGCAATAACGGGGGACAGCAAGGGGTGGGTGAGCCAGGTGCTGGCGGAGGGGCTGTGTACGGCCTCATTGGCTCCTCTCAGGACGCCGAGGATTCTGAGCTCAGGAGTAACCTTATGGGACTTGGGTTTCCACAGCCTCCCTCTGCCTGCCTCGCTGAGCACAGATTAAAAGGCGCTTCGAGAGAAACAAGGAGACCAGTTAGGAGAACACTGGGAGAATCCAGGCCAGAGGCCCTGATGGCTTAGACCAGGGAGGGAGGGTGAGAAGGGGTCTGATTCTGGGTACTTGTTAAGTAGCCAACAGGAACAGATGAAACGAAATGCAGTGAAATACATACGGTTCAGAGAGGAAAGCACACCTAAGGCAGCCTAGGGAGAGCCAAGGAGGCGGTGGGCTTGAGCTGAGACATAAAGACTCAGGCAGGCAGCAGGCAGATGAGGGCAAAGGCCCAGAGGACGGAGCGGGCGTGGCGCTCAGCATTCAGCAGACAAGCGGCTCAGGAGCCGGGCAGCGGGGGACTGTGCAGAGCCCCGTGTGCCAGACCGAGGGCACACAGGTTGCCTTCCTGTTTGTCAGAGGGGCTGTGCTCTGTCACCTGTGTCTGCGTCCCCACCTAGGTCCCACTCATTCTTCAAGTCTTGGCTCCAGTTCAGCTTCTTGGGAAACTCCGGCCCACCCCACCTCCTTCATCTGAGGGTAAATCTCCTTCTCATCCCCTCTCATAGCTCCTTTCACTTCTTCGCTCGTTACACTGACTGTGTGATCTATCCTGATAATTCTTTAGCTGTCTGCCTTCTAGGCTTGATTGGAACCATGATCGGAATCCCAGCACTGAGCCCAGAGCCTGGCATGAAGCAGATGTATAATATGGGCTGAATTAAGGAGGAGGCCTATCAATTTTCTGCTCCTAACTGCCTGGGCAGGAAAAAGAGAAACCAGAACTGCTGGATTGTATGTTTAAAGTAAAAGTTAATAGGTTCTAAAGGAAAACCTGGGGGTGGCCTGTAAGTTAAAAGAGTCTCCAGAAATAAACCTTGTGAAACTTACATTGTCTGCTCTAAACCCTTCTTCCTTTTGCACATAATCTCATCATTTTGGAGACGGGGTTGGGGGTGGGGGGGAACAAGTCAGAATATCTCTAAGACGTTTCAACATGGCAAATTATTAGCAGTTCCCACAGATAATTATGATAGCATCCATTTTTTTCAGAAACAAAAATTACGAAGAATGCTTAGCAAAACCCAAACTGCAAAACAGAAAGTCTCCTCATGATCCAGCTTCAACACAGCAGACTGCTTATTTCCTCAGCGCTGTCTCCTGTGGTCTAACCAACTATTTGTCTCCAAAGGGCAGGCCCGTGTAGGAATGCTGGGCCTCAGCGGGCAACTGGAATCCAGCAGCCTGCCAGGAAGGCCTCTGCACACTGAAGTTTGGACAGCAGCCCTCAGGGGCCTCCAGCCACTCGGTAGCAGGGACCAACAGATCCTCCGAACCCGACCGAGTCACCAATTCAACATCCAGCCTCCACTGGTCATTCAGTTCAGCAAACACTGGCTGAACCCCTATAAGCGTGGTAGCAAGAAATGAAACATGAAATACGGCCCAAAGGACATCAATTCCTCTAGTCCAGTGTTTATGAAAGGAGTAAGTAGCAGGTCAATTTGTATACAAAATACTGTGTACCTCCTGGGAGCACCAAGCCATGCCAGGCTAGCTCGGGCCCTGGAACCATCAAAGCCCAGGCCCAGGCTCAAGGCCTGAAGGCCCTCGTGGCCTAGCGTCTACCTCCCTTGTTCTTACTTTGTGTACTTACCACCATTTCCCAAACCAGCAATGGGGCTGATGCCATCCAGGTCATCTGGTAAATTGGGAACAAGGCCACTAGGAGAGAACACGTGTGATAAAAGAAGAGTCAGTGTTTGAACAGCAGAGACTATCAGACGGACTGTCTGTCATCAGGTCACAGGCAGCCAGCTACCTGCGAGGCACGCAGTGCAGGGGTTAAGAACTCAGGCTTTGGGGCGGAGGTCTCGCTCTAACACTTAACAGCTGAGTAAAGTCAGTCATTCATTCACGCGCCATGGGTTCTGTGGGCCATAGACGGGCTAGGTGCAGAAGCACCATGCCAAACATAAGCTACTGATGTTCCTGAGTCTTACTTTGTTAATTCGTTACATGGGGATACCACCCTCTACCTGTAAAGATTAAACAAGTTAACGTATCAATATATAAACACTCAGCACATAGTAAGTGCTCACTAAATGGCATCTACCGTTGTTTTTGTCATTACTATTATTATCATTATTAATATGACTATCACAACCAAAAATTAAGCTTCCAAGAATCAGGCAGCAATTCGGGTGCTTTAAGAATATCAAACAAAAATGCAGAATTCACTGATTCAAGAAGTTTTACTGGTTGAATTACAAAAATAGGTTCAGTGAGGACCTGGAGACACTGACAGAAAACTAAACCATAATAGGAGGTGTGGTTCAACACAAAACACACCTCCCTGGATTCTGTTCTAAGCTCTGCCACGTACCTCTCCCAGCCTCGCTTCCTTCATCTGTAAAAGGAGAACAGCAGCCACTTGATAGAGCAACTGGCAATTAAATAAGACAACAAGTGTCCAGCAAGTACCTGGCATATTGTGAGTATTCCATAAATGGGAACAAAACACCCCTGTCACCTTGAAACATACAATGCTCAATAACTTACAAAAGATTTACCATCATGAGAATTGCCCAATTCCCTGAGGGTCTATGCACTTCTCAAAGGAAGGTGCTAAAGCCCAGATAATTTCAGCGGTCTACTCAGAGTCTCATGGCAGTTAAGTAGAGAACCAAGTCCAGAATCCGAGCCCTTTATGTCTAACCCCCAATAATGCTTCCCTGTCCCAAGCTGTAAACTAGGAGTTGATGGAAGTGCAGCTTGACTTCTTGGTAGTTTGCTCTTTCCATGCCTCTAAATTCAGATCCATTCTGTTCCTAGGACAATTTTGCCTGATCACCAAACTGCGGAGTTGGAATGAACGTTCAAGATCAGAACCAAGCCAAAAACTGGATGTCGTAAAATTCCAACATCAAGAAAATGATTACAGGACTTCCCTGGTGGCGCAGTGGCTAAGAATCCGCCTGCCAATGCAGGGGACACCGGTTCGAGCCCTGGTCCGAGAAGATCCCACAGGCTGCAGAGCAGCTAAGCCCGGGCCACAACTACTGAAGCCCATGCTCTGAGAGCCCGTGCCCCGCAACAAGAGAAGTCACCGCAATGAGAAGCCTGCGCACCGCAACGAAGAGTAGCCCCTGCTCACCGCAACTAGAGAAAGCCTGCACACAGAAATGAAGACCCAACGTAGCCAAAAAATAAATAAATAAAATAAAATAAATTAATTTAAAAAAATGATTACATTAAAAGTGTCTACTATGAGGATAACTAGAAAAAAAAAAACTCAAGTAGAATACGCTTTCAATTATTGAAAAAAAAATACATGTACACCAAAGACACCTCAAATCCTTCTTGGAAACTAGGTGGGCTTTAAATATATATAACAAGACAACTGAAATATTAAAAATCATAATTTGCAGGGAAATGAGAGATATTTTCCTCCTTTTTAATTTTCTACAATTCTCAATTTCCTCCAATAAGTATCACTAGAAGGACAAACTCCATTTTCTAAACTGAATTGTAAAAATTAAAATCAGGGCTTCCCTGGTGGCGCAGTGGTTGAGAATCTGCCTGCCAATGCAGGGGACACGGGTTCGAGCCCTGGTCTGGGAAGATCCCACATGCCGCGGAGCAACTAGGCCCGTGAGCCACAACTACTGAGCCTGCGCGTCTGGAGCCTGTGCTCTGCAACAAGAGAGGCCGCGACAGTGAGAGGCCCGCGCACCGCGATGAAGAGCGGCCCCCGTTTGCCGCAACTAGAGAAAGCCCTCGCACAGAAACGAAGACCCAACATAGCCAAAAATTAATTAATTAATTAATTAATTAAAAAAAAAATTAAAATCAAGTTCGATCACCACCCTTTGCAGATGGTGGCCCAGTGGCCCAAGATCACACACCAGGTTACTGGTCAAGCTTAGCCTACAGTCTGGTCTCTACATTCCCAAGTTTGGGGTTCTCTCCATCACAGCCATTGATTTACTACTATTGGAGGAAATGGCCCATCAATTACTCAAGCCAAGATCAATCACGGTTGAAAACCACCTGGCAGGCAAAGCCAAAGAATTTGGTCTTAGGCAAATTTCCAACAGGCAGACAGCGAAGTCTGAAAAATGACATTTGACACCGCAACTCAGAAGAAACCACTATTTAATGCAGCAATTCCGGCCTGGTTCCTGCCAACTTTCCATTTGGGCTTTACCTGCCCACTTCTTAAATGCCATGAACCTCTGTCATCCGCAGTCTCAGTCAGTTCCAGCCACACCTCCACCTTTAAGAATTCACCTTTATGTATCCCATTCTGATCATTCACTCTAGGCCTTAGAACTAAAGTTGGGGCTTCATGGGGCCCCACCCGAAGTCAAAACTAGGCAAGCAAAGGAAAAGGGTTTAGATATGATTTTATCATGGTATGGATGGGGGAGACTAAGGCCCAGAAAGGGAAGGAACACATTTGCTCAAAATCACAAGCAGTTGGTAGTAAAGCTGAGACCAAAATCCAGGTGTCTCCGTGCCCTGGCCACTCGCTAACCAGCATCCGGGCTGCCCAAAGCTCCTACTCAGTGGGGCACACAGTCAGGGCCAGTTTCCTCGCATGCAAAACACAGCATAGCCGTAACCACTACCCTGCAGGGGCCCCGCGCCGAACAGACACCACGCTCAGGGACAGGCAGCCTCCCGCCTACTCCGCACCGCAGCCCTTCAGTGGTAGGTGGTAGTTTTTACATGTTACCATTTTTTTTTAATGAGGAAAAGGGAGGCCCAGGAAAGTTAATAAGCGGAAAGACCAAGCTGGCCTGATTTCAAAGCCCATGCTCTTAGCCTCTACACCAGCCCGGCCCCCCGCCAGCGCCTTCCTCAAGGGGCTGTGGTGAGGCCCCCACGAATGGAGGCAGGGCCTTCCAGAGTCTGCACAGCGCACGGCCACGTGGCTGCTTCCTGTCTACTCTGTGTCGGGTAAATGAACGAACGCTCACCTGCGCTTCACCGACCACTTCATCCTCCTAGCTCGCTCCACGGCCCCCCAAAAGGGGCGATCTCCTGAGCCCGTACATGGCAGCCAACAACTGTCCCTCCACGCAAGGCCCAACGAGGATGGAACGTTTCACGGGCAAAGCGTTATGAGAGCCGTGGACGGACTGGACATCGCATTCAGAAAACAACTACGCCAACTAGTCTTGTCTGTCTTTCAACAACTTGTTTTTCATTCTATGTCATGTATTCTTAATGAGAGAAAAATATATATAAATACAAAACAGACAGACAAGCTTCAAGTTCTCCTTGACTACTCACTCCCATCTTGGTCTCCTCCTAAGAGGTAACCACTCTTGTCAGCAAGACATTCCAAACCTTTCCCTGTGTATGTAATTGTATATGCAGCATCTTTTCTTCACTAATGTGTCCTAAAGATGTTTTCATGACAGTACAAACAGATCTACCTCAGTGTTTTTAACTCCTACAAAGCACTGTACAGCAGTGTTTGCAAATTTTATTGACCCCAACCCACAGAAGGAAATATATTACCCTTCATTCTTGAAATTCTTTCTATTCTGTTCTACTCAAATTTTTTTTTTAATTCTGATTGCAACCTACTACATTCAACTTCATGAGTTGCCAATGGGTCACAGTCTGAAAGACACTTGTAAAAGGATGTGTATTTACCAGGCCTCCTAATGATAATTCAATGTTTCTAAATTGTTCCTTTCACAAACAATGCTGGATCTCCTTATACAGGTCTCATTGTGCACACGTGTGAGGATTTCTCTAGTCAGATAGATAGCAAGAAGTGGAATTGCTGGGTCTAAACACATTCACATTTTTTTAATGGGCAAAGGATTTGAAAATATACAAAAGGCTAATAAGCACATGAAAAAATGTTCAACATCATTAGTCGTTAGGGAAATGCAAATCAATACCACAATGAGATACCCTGTCACATCCCCAAGGATAGCTATAAGCAAAGACAGACAATACCAAGTGTTGACACGGCAATGGAGAAATAAGAACCCTCATATACTGCTGGTGAGCATGTGAGATGGTGCAGCCACTTTGGAAGAGTTGGGCAGTTCCCTCAAAATGTTAAACATACAGAATTACCATATGACCCAGCAACCCTACTCCCAGAGAAACAAAAATTTATGTCCACACAAAAACTTGTACACAAATAAGTGTTTATAGCAACATTATTCATAAGAGCCAAAAAAGCAGAAACAACCCAAATGTCATCAACCAATGAATGAATAAACAAAATATGGATCAATACATGTATATAATGGAATACTATTCAGGCACAGAAAGGAATGAAGTACTAATACATGCTACAACATGGATGAACCTCACAAAAGACCACATATAGTAAAATCCCATTTATATGAAATGTCCGGAATAGGCAAATCTATAGACAAAAAGTAGATTGTGGTTGCCTAGGGCTGGGGGAAGGGGAAGGAGGAGAAATGTGGAATGTTATAGACTAAATGTTTGTGGCCCCCCAGAATTCATATGATGAAACCCTACCCACCCACCCCCCAAGTGATAGTATTAGGAGGTGGGCCTTTGGGAGGTAGTTAAGTCTAGATGAGGTAATGAGGGTGGAACCCTCGGGAATGGGATTAGTGCCCTTAAGGGTTCCCAGAGCTCTTGCTTCCTCTCTCTGCTCTCCACCATGTGAGGATACAATGAGAAGTATCAATAGGTAGTCTGCAACCCAGAAGAGGGTCCTCACTAGAACCTGACCATGCTGGCACCCTGATCTTGGACTTCCAGTCTCTAGAACCGTGAGAAATAAACTTCTGTTGTCTATAAGTCACCCAGTCTATAGTTTTTTTGTTACAGCAGCCCAAGCTAAGACAGGGAGTGAATGTTAATGGGCACAGGGTTTCTTTTTTGGATGATGAAAATGTTCTAAAATTACGATTATGGTGATGACTGCACAACTCTGTAAATATACTAAAAAAAAACACATTGAATAGTATATTTCAAATGGGTGAACTTTACGGCATACAAATCAGATTTCAGTAAAGCTGTTAGAAGAAAAACACAAGGCACATTTTTAACGCCAAACTGTGTTCCACGAAGACTGTACCAGTTGACACTCTGTTGTGCACTTTTTCACACAGTGATTACAAAGCAGCATTTTACTACTAAATATGGAGCCTGTATTCACGGTATTTATCTTTTCAAAAGGAGACTGAACAAAATTGATTCATTCAACAAATATTTGTTGAGCCTCTACCATGTGCCAGACACAGTTCTAGGGCAGATACAGTGGGGGAAGAAGCCAGATGTGCTCCCTGCTCTCACTGAGCTAACACTGGCGACAGAGAGCACCTCCTCAAACCTCACAGCCTAGGGGTACCTCTGGTCCAAGGTCGGCCTTGGATTAAGCTTTCAAGCCTTCACCAGAAATTTCATTCGACCATCCTCTTTCTCAACCTCCTTCTACAAAATCCATAAAGGCACTCTTTGCCTGAGAAAGTACAAACTGTACAAAACTACAGGAAACATGTCTTTCTGGTCTGCCCCTAACTAGGCAGCAAGCACTTAATGGCCATGTACTTGAGGAACCCATAGATGTACAAGCCTGGGCCAGGCCTTAGGAAGCTCACAGGGAGAGGCAGAATCCTGGGCTTGAAAACAAACGGGTGAACCCAGGGGTGTGGGCACAGAGGACTTTGTCCAGGAAACGGTACAACATGGTAACAGTAAAACAAAAACAGCCAACATTTAATGTACTCCCCAGTCGGTGCTAGGTACTTAATACATACAATCTTGCTTCATCCACAAAGTCACCCAACAAAACAGATATTATCACTGAAGAGAAACTGAGGATTAGGAGGGTTAAGCGAATTACGCAAGCAGCACAGCTAGTGACTGGCTGAGGCAGGATGCAGACGCAGACATCCTGCGTACAAAGTGCAGGTTCTTTCGACACCATCAGGCAGGACCTAATGAAGGGCCTTAGCTCAGGCGAGGCTCCAGGGGCCGGAGCTCTTGGGGCACCCACAGGTGATCAGGTTTGGAGAGAATAACACACACTGACCTAATTCAACAGAAGTTCAAGGACAAACTGGACTCTGGTCTAGTCTCTAAAACTGGGGCTTGGACGTAAGCAAGCAGAAGAGTACTCATGTTAGCATAAAAAGAGATTTTACTGCAGGGATTTTTCTCATCCACTGTGACCACCTGACGGAGAAGCGGACTCTCTCAGGACATTTCTGCCACTCTTTGAGGGCCAGTTCAAGCACCAGCAGCCCCAAAAAATCCTCCCAGAATCCTCTCAGAATTGGTTCAGAGAACTGGCTGGAAGGCAAGACATGGTACTGATAGCCAGGCTTTGGAGTCTGTAGGCCTGGATTTAAATCCTGGCTCGATCATGTACTTTTTGTGGGATCCCAGACCGTTCACGTCACCTCTCTGGACCTCAGGGTCCTCACCTGTAAACGGGGGATAAAACTGTCACCCCACCAGATCATTGTTTATTCAGTGATGTAACAAATGGTTACTGAGCCCCTACTACGAGCCAGATACCAGATTAGGAAGTCGGCTTACAAAGATGATCAACATGCAGCCCCTGCTCTCACGTAGGTCAGAGTCTAACCTGGGAGACAGACAAGTTAACAGTCATACCTGCAGTGGCCAGTACAGGAACCACCAGCCACCTGGACCTACTGAGCACCTGAAATGTGGCTCATTCAAGTTGAGAAGGGCCGTAAGTGTAAAACACATACTGGACTTCAAAGACTTAGTAAGATCAAAAAGAAGGTAAAATAGCTCATTAATAATTTTTTTCACAAGTTAGAATGATAATATACGGAAATATTGGGTTAAATAAAACATATTATTAACATTAATTTCACCAGTCTCTTTTTACTTTTTGAATGTGGTTATTAGAAAGTTTTAAATTACATACGTGGCTCAAATTATATGCTGACTGGACCACACTAGTTAATAAAATTCAGTGAAGTCATGGGACTTCCCTGGCAGCCCAGTGGTTAAGACTCTGAGCTTCCACTGCAGGAGGTGTGGGTTCGATCCCTGGTCGGGGAACTAAGATCCTGCATGCCGCGTAGTGTGGCCAAAAAAAAAACAAAAAAATTCAGTGAAGTCAATGAGGGCTGTGAACAGGTCAGTGATGGGGGGACTAGAGGAGAACAGAGGGCCCAGGTGGGGATAGGGGGATATCAGTGAAGACTTCCTGGCAGTACCATCTAAACTGAGACCTGAAAAATAATAAGGCAAAGGGGGGGGGGAGGGGGGAGGGGGGAGGGGGGAGGGAGGGCAATCCAGGCCGCAGGAACAGCGAGTGCACAGGCCCAGCTGTAAGAAAGAACAAGGCAGATCATTCATAACAGTTTGGCAGCCAGCAAGAGTGACGGGCTTGGGGAGGAGACAGGGAAGGAAGAGGGAGGACAGGAGGTTAGTGAGGTAGATGCGCCAGAGTATAAAGAACTCGGAAGCCATATTAAAGAACTTCATCCTGAGGGCAGAGAGGAGCCAGGGAGGGTATGAAGCAGGTGAGTAAGAGATTAGTTACCAGGAATGTATGCAGCACCAGGGTCACCAGCAAAGGCAGGGAGAGGAGGGAAAGGAGAATATCTGATGCTCTGTTGAGCTGCTACTCTGGGTCAACCCTTAAACCCTTTTAGACTCACCCATGTTACAGATAATGAAAACTGAGGCTCACAGAGGGTGACTTGCCCAAGGTCACAGGATTGTTAAGTGGCAGAATTGGGACTGAAACCCAGTTAGGTCTAGGTCCCAAAACCCAAGTGCTTGGCCAATTGGTGCTGAGATGTGAAAAGCTGTCTGAGAGAATAATAATGGGCTTTACCTTAACGGCAATGAAAAGCATTAAACACGTAAAGCAGCAGACTGTGACAATCAGATATATATTTTAAAAAGAGCTTTGAAGCTGTAGTATAAAAGGCTATCAGAGGTGTGAAGGAAGCCAGGACAGTCCAGAGGAAAGGTCGCACTGCAATATACTGGGGCAGCAGCAGAAAGATGAAGAGAAAGGGACGTGAGGAACTACCTTAGGATCCAATTAGCAGGAGCTGCAAAGGGCCTTGCTCTGTGCCTGATAACTAGTAGGTTCTCAGTAAACAGAGTAACCATTTGTCCAAGGTTTGCCCAAGACAGGACCTGTTTATGCCTGCTGCTCGGGCATAAATTAATTGTGCCCATTTTACTCTTAAAACCGTCCAGATTTGCACAACAAATAACATGTCACCGTTTCAGTTAGGATCTGTTGACTACAAGAAGCAGCCTGTCCCTAGCAGAGCTGGATAAACACTGCAGATTCTCAGTTAGGGATCACCTCTGAGACCTTCTACCCTCTCCCCAACAAGGAGCCCAGGACAACCAAAGGGCCCCAACCCTGCAGCAGTGCAGAGCTTTGTCAGGCATTCCTACCAGGAGAGACCCCTGCCGCAGCAGCAATGTGGACACCAACTGCCTCTTGGGACAGGTGCATTGGGAGGCCACTCTCAGACATTATTCCCCAATTTGTATTACTGTTGATGATAATGACAACACCGAATCTTTTTCTTTTTTTATCTTTTGGCCTCGCCCCGTGGCACGTGGAATCTTAGTTCTCCCACCAAGGATCGAACCCGCACCCCCTGCATTGATGTCGTCGAGTCTTAACCACTGGGCCGCCAGGGAAGTCCCCCGAATCAATGAGGGGGGACAATCAATCAATCAATCAATTTGAGCCCCCGTTAGGGCTCAAATGCACCTGAGATCAGTAAACTGAGCCCAAGAGAGCCCATTTTTTAAGCACTGATTATATGCCAGGCACTACTCCTGCCAAGCAAATTGCTGGGTGGGCATCTTCTCTTTGGATCCTCACCCCAACTCTGTTGGGTGGATATTACTACCAGCCTCCTTTTACAGATGGGGAAGTAGATTAAACCATTTTATCAAGGTCATACAGCTAGTTAGTTTAAAGGGCTGGATTTGAATCCAGTTCTGTTCAGCTCCAGCCAAGGTTCCTAACCACTGCACTCCATGGCCCGAGTCTTGGTGGCCACTATGTGACCCCATAAGCAAAGTCTGGACAGACCAACTGCACTCCCCATAATGAAAGCAAATCCCCAAACCAGCATGAACCATCAAGTACCCTCAAAGTCCCCGCCCCTCAACCAGCCCCCACTAATTGCACACTCCAAGAGGTCCCCATCTCCCACCCTTTCAGAGAACCCTTTACCTGTCCCTCACCTCCTCTTCAAAGTATGTCCCCAAACGCGAGAGGCGGGCGTGGGGCAGGTCGGGACCTCCCAACCACCTACACTCAGTATCAGTGGGCGGGTCCCCAAAGAGATCCCCCCCCAAGAAACCCATCCCACATACTGCCCACGTCCAGAACCCTCAAACACCCAAAGAGCAAACCCCAAGTCTCGGATGGAGCAAACCCCCATCAGCGGGAACCCCCGGCCTGGTTACCGCGAACCCCCAAAGGCCGGGCCGCACCTGCAGCCGCTGCGTATCCCGGGGAGGGTGACGTCCTCTTCCAACACCGAGTCCATCATGGACACAGAGGAGGTGGTGGCGTTGGTGTCTGGCGGCGTCGCCACTGGTTTCCCTCCCCACCCCCGCCCCCGGTCGCGACCCGCCCGGCTCCCCAGGTCCCCGCCCCCTCCAACCCAGGTCTCGTTCGGACTCCGGCGGCGCCGCTGGAATTCAAACCGCAGCCGCTGCCATCTTTCCCGGCGCTTCTTCCTACGGAAATGAGGCGGGGTCACCGAGGCGCGCGCTGTGAAGCCGACCGGCCGGGCCCCGAGGCCGGGCCGGGCAGCGCGGGCGGGCGCCATCTTAACTAATGGCAGGGGGCGTTTGCACTTGCGCCAGTAAGACTTAAGGAAAGAGAGGCAGGATGCCATTTTTAGTGAGGGCACTCGGCCGAGGCCAGGGCAGGTGCCATCTTTGTTGAGGGCTGAATCGGCCTTGGGCCGTTAATTTAAGCGGGAGATGGGACTCCAGCACCTCTCGGGACCCGCAGAGTTCCTAACCAGGTGTGTACTTTTCTAGAATAACTCCGAACCTTAGGGTCTGGGCATCCCAAAGGCTTCCGTCTTGAGTTGAAACTCAGATAATCTGGTGCTGCCTCGCTTTAGAAAAATCCGACCTAAAGCAGTAATTTGCACACTTAGTTTGAAACGAAGAAGCTCATCCGTATGAGCCTAGTGGTCAGGGACTCTCCCTCTCCAATCTCTCACCTGGTGAACCTTTATTACCGTTAGGGCTCAAATGCACCTGAGATCAGTAAACTGAGCCCAAGAGAGAGGAAAGTCTCGCCGAAGGTCACGTACCATAAGTCGGTCAACTGGAGCCAGACTCGTGGTTCCTGCCAACTATATCCGAGCTCTCTGCATAACCCTGGCTGCCTTTCTTAAAGCAAATAGCAATCACCAAACACCTAGATAATTTGGCAGAGCTTGGCCAGTGAAATCGACCTTCCTCTCTTCACTCAGTGTTGCTACCCTTTCTCTGCAGACTGTCAGGACTGTTCTCAGTGCTGCCTGAAAATAACTTGAAAAGATGAGTGACTGGGTAGATGTACGTGTCCTCCGTCAGCCTCGGTTTGCTCGTTCTTTCCAAAAGAGGCCTTCTTTAATCCTCTAATCTACATCAAGCCCTTTCTTGTATTCTTAGCAATCTGTGCTTTTCCTCTGTGGTGCTTACCACATTTTGCAGTTCTATACTTCCGTATATAATTTTTTTAACTGTATCCCTTTTGCTGTAGACTGGAAGCTCGGTGAGGGCAAAGACTGTGTTCTGAATTGTTCACGGCTGTATCCCCAACACCTAGCACTGTGCCTGCCACCCAGCAGATGTTTAAACAGATATGTTGAGTGAGTGATTCAATCAATCTGGAAAATGGGGCTAATACCTATCCTGCAAAGGGTTTTTTATAATCCATTTTATTGAAGAATTATTGATTTACAATGTTGTGTTAGTTTCTGCTGTACAGCAAAGTGATTCAGTTACATGTATATACATATATATATTCTTTTTCATATTCTTTTCCATATAGTTTATTACAGAATATTGAATATAGTTCCCAGTGCTATACAGTAGGACCTTGTTGTTTATCCATTCTATAAATAATAGTTTGCATATTATCCTGCAAGGTTTTTGTGACAATGTGGAGATGACCTAAGATACCTTTAGTAGCTCAGTCAATGGTAATCCCATCTCTCTGTCTCTCTCTTTCTCTCTCTCATACACACACACACACACACACACACACACACACCTTTAGTGAAGGCTACAAGGCTCATGGTCCTGCACCTGTCCCTCTTACATTCCTAGATCTTCAACCACTCCCAGAATCAGCAATAAAATAACAGCCTGAAAGAGAGTGGGCAGGAACCAGCTGGCACACAGGGAAGGGGCAGTCCCTGAATCCCTGGAACCAGCAGTCCTTGCCAATGCTAAGTTCAACCAATGAGATGACTGTGTCCAAAAGCAGGGAAGCTGGGGTGTCAGGATTCCTGCCCTGGTTCTGCCACTGACTCTGTGACCTTTGCCAGACTGCTCCTCTTCTCTGGGCCTCAGTTTCCCCAGCTGTAAAACAAGAGGGTGAGACTGGATGGATGTCTCAGGACTTCACAGCGCTGGAGCAGATTTCTTTGTGTCGATTTCAAAGCTACTCACGAACAACCAGCTCTATTCTGGTGAGGGAGTCTGAGTTCCAAATCATCACTTCCCA
Source organism: Balaenoptera borealis (assembly GCF_965194805.1). Classification (NCBI taxonomy): domain Eukaryota; kingdom Metazoa; phylum Chordata; class Mammalia; order Artiodactyla; family Balaenopteridae; genus Balaenoptera; species Balaenoptera borealis. Next base: position 108,683,585 of record NC_138865.1, read on the forward strand.
GATGAAGGAACTAACTTTCCATCCAGCAGATGAAAGCTCTTGAGAAAGGACACAAGGAAGAGGATGTGCACAGTTTGACATTCCTTACGTGACACTGGTACCGGGTATATCACAGGCGCCACCGCATCTCACCCTCACAACCACCCTCAGCATAGGTGCTACTGTTAGCCCCATTTCTCTCACAGATGAGAAGACTGAGGCTGAAAGAGGTAAAAATAATTTATGGTCTCCCTGCTGCTAAGTGGCAGAGCTGGGATTTGAGCCCAGGTCCCTCTGAACCCCAAAACCCTTATTGTTTCAGGAAGCCTGTCTTCTCTCTTTGTTTTTCTCCACTTTAGAATTTAGGATTAAGAGGTGAGGTCTACATCAGACAATGGTATTTCAGGGGTGTGTTCACCAGACTCTACTCCTTGGGCATGTGCTTCAGGGCGGCCACGAGATGAACCTGAGTGTGGGCAGTATAATTTCAGGACTGGAAGTCTGGGCGCCTGCATTCTGACTTTGGAAAGTCCTCCAACTTATCCTGGGACCTGGCGTCCCTTCCCCTTGCTCCTCCTTGGTTTTTCCTGTGTAAAATGGGACAGACAATGCTGAGCTCACTCGGTTACATTAGATACTTTGGAATCTATAAAGGAGAAAGAGCCGGGGAGGAATTCTCCTTATGATTAATCCATTGCCCATTCGGTGAATGGCCATATTCCTGGCTTGTGTGCTAAACATTTTAGTGAAACTGGAAACTGAAAATAGAATCAATTGCACAAAAGATGGGCTATTTGGGAAGTTGTTTTCCTGTTTTCATGGTCAGGGACGAAGCCCTTTGCCCTGTCTCTGTCTCACCATGGCCTTTCTTTCTGCCAAGCCTGGAGGTGACGTCACTACCACCAGCTGTTTGGGCTCTCTGGCGCCATCTCCTTGACGACAGCCACCCAGCCACAAAGCTGGCATTATTATTTCCTTGGGCAAGGTCATATTGAATGGCTGGGAGGAAGTCGCTTGCAGCCAGATGTTTCTCATTAGGGTAGAACCCTCAAGACACAGGAGCTGCCATTACTAACGGCAAGAATAACTTTTTATAGCATCAATACATGCACACTGCTACTTTGCACTATTTCATTTTATCCTTAGAACACTGTGAAGTAGATTGGGATGACTGCCCTGCTCTTCAGGTCAGGAAACAAGACTCAGGGAGGGAAAGAGATTTGCCCAAGGCCGCACTTCCTTCCTTCCTTTCTCTCTCTCTCTCTCTCTCTCTCTTTCTCTCTTTCTTCCTTAGCTTTTTGTTTAGAAATAATTTCAGGCTTAGAAAAAAGTTGCAAAAGTGTGCAAAGATTTCCCTGTGTAGCCTTCACCCAGCTTCCTAAATTACTAACATTTTAGGATTGGCCAAAAAGTTCGTTTGGATTCTTCCGTGCCATCTTACAGAAAAACCCGAATAAACTTTTTGGCCAACCCAATACATAACCATAGCACAATTGTCAAAAATAAGAAATTACATTGATAGGATACGATTCACTACAAACATTTTTAAATTTTTTTTTTTTTTAACATTTTTAAATTTAATCAATTTTCCCATTAATGCCATTTTTCTGGCTCAGGATCCAATCCAGGATTTGACATTGCATTTAGCTGTTATGTCTCATCACCCTCCTCCAATCTGTGGCAATTCCTCTGTCCATGCCTTTCATGATGTTGACACTTCAGAAAAGTTCTTGCCAGTTATTTGATAGAATGTTCCTATTTTGGGGTTCGTGTTGCGTTTCCTCACGATAAAACTGAGGTTGTGCACTTTTGGCAAAAGTACCACGAAAGTGATGCTGTGCCTTTCTCAGGTACCAGGAGGCAGATGATGTTAATATGTCTCATTAATTGGTGCTGTTAACTCTGTTTTCTTGCGTAAGGTGGTATCTGCCAAGATTCTCCATGGTAAAATTACTATTTTTTATAATTGATAAAAATCTTGTGTTGATATTTGAAACTATGTAAATATCCTGTTTTTCATCAAATTTCCACCCACTTATTTTAGCATCCATTGATAATTCTTTTTTTTTTTTTTTGGCTGCATTGGGTCTTCATTGCTGCGCACGGGCTTTCTCTAGTTGCAGTGAGCGGGGGCTACTCTTCCTTGCGGTGTGCGAGCTTCTCTTTGTGGTGGCTTCTCTTGTTGCTGAACACGGGCTCTAGGTGCACAGGCTTCAGTAGTTGTGGCACGTGGGCTCAGTAGTTGTGGCTTGCAGGCTCAGTAGTTGTAGCACACAGGCTTAGTTGCTCCCCAGCATGTGGGATCTTCCTGGACCAGGGCTCAAACCCGTGTCCCTTGCATTGGCAGGCAGATTCTTAACCACTGCGCCACCAGGGAAGTCCCCATTGATAATTCTTACCCAAAACAATTATCAAAGTGCTGTTTGCCAGTTGATGATGTCCTGTTTTCATCATTCCTTCTATCTTTATTAATTGGAACTCTACTGTAAGGAAGAGCTTTCTCTTCTCCCCCATTTATTCAGTTGTTTATTTAAACCAGTATGAACTCGTGGATATTTGCTTTATTTTGTGAGTTAAAATACATTACTATCATTATTTCTTTTGTTACCCAAATTGTCCTAGATTTGGCCAAGTCACCCTTTGAATACATAGGTGTGCCAAGATTCAAACCCAGGTCTGTCTGGTCCCAAGGTCAGCAGTATTTCTGGCTTGTCACCTGCCGCCTTGCTCACAAGAACTCTTCCCAGCCAACCCTCACCACCAGCAGTCCCTGACCAGTTCCCAATTGTTACCCACTGTCTTCCCCATAGTGTGCTCGGTCGCTAAGCCAGTGATGCCTTCTAGGACCAGCGTCTAACCCCAGGCTGTGCACATAGCTCAATGCCAGTTTGCCAAATTAACTCAAGTCCTGACTTCTCAAGATGGGAAGAAAACTGAGAAATACCCCATACCAAGGGAAGAGCATGTAGATTATTAGGCTAGAGAGGGTAATACACATCAACACCATATGATCTCAGACCTGCCAATTCTACTTTCTGAGCTTCTTTTCTTACCTGTAAACTCAGTACATTAAACAAAAACATTAAGGCTCCCTTCAACTCTGACATTCCATGAATAACTGATATCAGTTACCATGTACTGAGTGCTTTCTGTGTGCCAGGCACTATGTTGAAACCTTACATTCAATCCTCACAATAACCATTTGAAACAGGGACTGATTATGCTCCAATTTTATAGTTGACAAAACTGAGGCTTAGAGAGGAGAGGGATTTGCCTGGCCATCCAGCTGCGAAATGTTGGAGCTGGGAGCTGAACCCAAATTTTATTCTAAATCCCAGGCTCTTAATCACTATGCCATTTGCCTTTCATTGAATTACTAGTATCCCTGCAGTCACCAGCTGGTTAAAATGCAGATAAGTAATTATAAATCAAAGTAAAACATTTTAAGTACTTTGTTAGTATAAGAAAAATAAGTGTAAGATTCTAGGGACACAAAGAAAAGAGATGAGTCATTCTGACTGAGAGGTTGGGGGAAGGTGTTTTATAAGCAAGATCTATGCCCTGCAGAAGCAGGGTAGAAACCTGTATATGCCATATGGGTACCAGCTGCTCACTTTTTAACACCAGCAGAAATAAAGTAAAATTGCTATTTGATGCAACGCCATTTACAAAGCCCATGTCACTTTCTTTGATGCCGTCTCATAATTCAGACGTTTGTTATCCTTTATGAATAAGGAAACTGATTCTCAAGAGACATGAACTGATTTTCCCAAAGTCACACAATAAGCTAGTGACAGAGAAAGAAACTTGGACCTCAGTTTTCTAATTCCCAAAAGGTGGTGCTCCTGAATTTTTTTTTTTTTTTTTTTGAAACTTACAGAAGGTATCACAAATCAAGATCTCCCTGCCTAAATTGATCTTGCTCAGTACCATGGCCAGATCCCCACGCAGCTAAACCCAGAGGCTTGGCTGTAAGAGAGTCAAAGACTTCTGGGAAAACTGTCCTAAGGTACCAGGGAAAGCTTTCAAGCACCCTTCCCAGCTGCACACTTGACTATGTAAAACAGCAACAGCTGTAGGCAAAGAAGGATAATTGAACTAATCAATTGTCTGGACATTTTGCAGGTTAGAAGAATCTTGATGTCTTAATAGTGATTAAATGTGGTGAATTCCTAATAAAAGAACAGACCAGGACCTCGCGAAGGTGGACCTCAAAGAGGTGGCTGCAGCACCTGTTTCCTCAAAGGGATCAATGTAAAGGCCCTTTGCCTTTGCATGTGCCTTCCCCTCTGTGTGGCAAGCCACCAGGTACACTGCACAGGTTGTGCCCTGTTGAGGACACCCAGCCAAGGACGGGCGGAGGCTTGAAATCCAGCCCATGCTCTGCTTGCCAGGCTGTGGGCTCTGCCTCCCAAGCTGAGTCCATTCCAAAGCAGGGGCATCTCTTCCTAACTCTCCCAAAGGAACTCTTTGTGCTAGTGGTTCTTTTTTTTTTTTTTTTAATATTTATTTATTTGGCTGCACCAGGTCTTAGTTGCGGCACGCAGGATCTTTGTTGCCATGTGTGGGATCTTTAGTTGCGGGATGTGATGTCTAGTTCCATGACCAGGGATCGAACCTGGGCCTCCTGCATTGGGAGCGTGGAATCCCAGCCACTGGACCACCAGGGATGTCCCTGTGCTAGTGGTTCTTAAGAGTCTAGAATACCTTTCCTTCCTCTTCTCTGTCTAATTCCCAGAGTTTCCCCAACCATAGTTGAAGAGAATGTCCTGGGCCACAATCTGTATAGCTGCCCCACCTCTGAACTTCCAGAACACCCTGGTCTTATTTATGGCACTTACACAGCTCTATAACCGTCCATTAACTTGCCTGTCTCCTCTATTAGACTGAGCTCCTTGAGAACAGGACTTTATTTTGAATTAATTTTATTGAGATATAATTTGTATGCAGTAAAATGCACCCAGTTTAAGTATACATTCTGATGTATTTTGACAAACGTGTACACCCATGTAACCACCACCACAGCCAAGGTATAGAGCAGTGCTCTCCAAAAGAACTTTCCGGGATGATGGAAATGTTCTGAATTAGCACTGTCCAATAGGGTAGCCACTGGCCACGTGTGGCTGTTGAACCCTGGAATTGTGGTTATGGGAATGAGGAACTTAAGTCTTTTAACTTTTTTGTGGGGGAAGGGCCTCACCTTGTAGCATGCGGGATCTTAGTTCCCCGACCAGGGATGTAACCCATGCCCCCTGTGGTGGAAGCACACAGTCTTAACCACTGGACCGCCACGGAAGTCCCAGTTTTTATCTTTTTTTGAAGTATAGTTGATTTACAATATTGGGTTAGTTTCAGGCATACAACATAGTAATTCGTTTTTTGCTTTGTTTTTTTGCAGATTATACTCCGTTATAGGTTATTACAAGACATTGGGTATAATTCCCTGTGCTATACAGGGAGAGAGGAAAGGACCTACCATTCATTATAGATGTGGCATGTGCTGGGGTGCTTCACATATGATTTCATTTAACCTCAGTGCAACCTTAAGAGGTCAGCATCATTATTCCTTCTACAGGTAAGGACAGTAGGATTAAGAGCCATCAGTTATCTTGCCCAGGATACTACAGTGTGGAGCCTGCACTGGAATCCTCTCTGCTTCCAAAGCTGATACTCTTTGTACTACAACCTATTGTGTTTTAGAACTCAGTTAAAGAGCTTTTTCTACTGATGTTCCAAGATGCATCCTTTCATTAGTAATAGCTAAGTAACCTATATTGTTGTTTGCTGGGAAACTCAGCTAAATTAGGTGCCAATTACTAATGTAGCCTTAGCCTAGCTTTGCTGGTATACTTCTACCTCCTCTTTGGTATACTAAACTGGTACTTTCATCCTTTATTTAGTGGTTTAATGATCTCTGTCTTTTAATACAAAAGGTGAGGTACGGATTATAAGTAAATGAAGTTCATTCTTTACTCAGGACCAATACCTGTTAACACTGCTACCTTTTCATTTTAACTGAAGGAGATTCAAAATGTAACTGTTGCCAAACTCTGATCCTTGCTCCGGCATATAAAGGCCTCTCCATTTCAGACAATTGCTTTGGGGATTAATGGCCCATTGGAGTCTATACAATTTGCTTAATTGCCCCCAAATTATTATCTCAACTAAAACAGAATCTTAAGAGACAACCATTAATGTCTTTATCCTTGTCTGGAAGAATCTCATCTCTTGGCAAAAATAACTTCTTCAATTGAAACTGGATAATCCCCTGGCCATGGTGATTAAAGATAACAATGGCTCATTTAAAAAATGTTTTGGGGGAATTAAAAAGCTGAGATTTAGCCTGTTCTGCAAGCTATTGAAAATAAAGGCAGGAAGGGGAGGACAACAAAAGCATCCATATATCAGACTAAGTTTGCTTCCTACCCAGTCAGCACAGGTCACAATGTCTGAGGATATGCAATCCAGTCTGTGGGCGAGATCTCTCTCTGCACTATAGGCGTGAGGTTCATCGGCACCATTCCGCTGAAGGAAATTTTGTGCTGTTTGTTCCCAGTGTCACTCAGAAACATCCCTATTTACAAATGACTTGGTGCTGCCCCAGATAACAGTCTATTTGGTTTTTGGTTTAGGCTTGCATTACTTTAAAGCTTACAAACTGCAGTTCTTACATGCCTTTACCATATTTACCAGAGTAAACCCTGCAGTACAGCAGATTCCATCACTCATTCATTCACTAACATTTATTAAGCACCTTTTGGTACCAGGGCTACGCTTGGCAATGGCATTAAAAGATATATACAGTCCCAGCCCTCAACCTGAACAGATGATTTGATAGTAGAGAGTATCATCATCATCATCTTCTTCTTTATCATGTTATTATCATGAATGAATGTTGGATTTTGTCAAACACTTTTTCTGCATCTATTGAGATAGTCATCTTAAGATTTTTTTCAGTCTGTGTGAATTTCATTGATTTTCAAATATCACACCAACCATGCATTCATGGAATAAATTCCAGTTGGTCGTGAAATACTATCTTTATATATATATATATATATATATATATATAATTATTAAATTATATATTAAATATATTTTATGTATTGCTGTATTTAATTTGCTTAAGTTTTCTTAGAAATATTTGTATCTGTGTTCTGTCTGTAGTTTTTCTTTTCTGTGATGTCTGTCTGGTTTTGGCATCAGGGTAATGCTAGTCTAATATAATGAATTGGGCAGTATTATCTCCTTTTTAATTTTCTGGGCCAAGTTTGTGTGGAATTGATATTATGTTTCATGGAATTCACCAGCGAAGCTATCTGGGCCTGGAGTTTCCTTTGTGGAAGGTTGTTAAATATAAATTCAATGTCTTTAATAGTTATAGGGCTCCTTAGGTTATCTGTTTGAGTGAGCTTTGGTAACCTGTGTCTTTCAACGAATCTGTACATTTCACCTGTCATCAAATTTATTGGCATAAACTTCTCTTATTATCCTTTTAATGTCTGTAGGATCTATAGTGACATCCCCTTATTACTGGGTTTTTAAAAAAATTTTCATGATCATTCTGGCTGGAAATTTATCAATTTTATTGAATTTCTCAACTTCTAGTTCATTGATCTTTTGTTTTCTTTTATATTTATTTTTGCCCTTATTTTTATTCTTTCTTATCTTCTGCTTACTTGAGGTTTATTTTTCTCTTCCTTTTCTAGTTTAAGATAGAATCTTAGGTCACTGATTCGAGATCTTTCTTCTCTAATATAAACACTCAGTGCTTTGAACTTCCCTCTAAGCACTGCTTCAGCTGCATCCCACAAATTTGAAATGTTGTGTTTTCATTTTCAGTCAGTTCAAAATACTTTCTATTTTATTCATTTCTTCTTTGACCCATGTGTTATTTACAAGCATGTTAGTTTTTAAGTATTTCAGAATTTTCCAGATATATGTCTGTTACTAATTTTTAATTTAATTCCATGCAGAGAACATATTTTGTATGATTTAACATTTTTTAATTTAAGACTTATTTTATGGCCCAGTGTATGGTCTGTCTTGGTAAATGTTCCATGTACAGTTGAAAGGAATGTATATCCTGCTATTGTTGACTGAGTGTTCCATGTCAATTAGGTCAAGTTGGTGACAAGTACTCTGTATCCTTACTACTCTTCTGTCTACTTGTTCTATATGTTATTGAGAGAAGGGTTGCAATCTCCAACTGTAATTGTGCTTTTTCCTATTTCCCTTTTCAGTACTATCAGTTTTTGCTTCATGTGTACTGAAGCTCTGTTCTTAAGTGCATAAATATTTAGGATTTTTATACCCTCCTGATGAATTTATTCTTTTAGCATTATGAAATAAAATGTAGTGGATTTGCTTTGTTTCTTTAGTACAGATATCACCAAGTTATGATATTTCCGTCTAAACATTTTCTGTATATGCATTTTTTCAAGAGTTGAAATCATGTGTATCCATCAGTTTTTATCCTATTAAAAATTTTCACCATAACATGTTACATAAATATCAGAGTATACGTGTATGTGTGTATACACACACACAGTGTTTAAAAAGAATACAATGAAAACCCATGTACACACACACTACTTAAGAAAGAATATTACCAATACCTTTGGAGTCATCTGTGCATGCCCCTCTCCCTTCCAAGGTTATCTTTACTTTTGTATTAATCATTCGTTTTCCTTTACAGTTTTCCCACATAATGTATTTTTAAACAACATATTCCATTTCCCATTTTTGGCCATTATATAAAAGAAATTATATTGTATATATTCTATGACTAGCTTTTTTTGCATGACATTATGTTCTGAGACTCATCCATGATGTATATAGCTGTACTTCATTCATTCATTTTCAACTACTGTATAAAATTCTGTTCAGAGTATATGGATAGACCACAATTTATCCATTCTTCTACTGACAAACAATTGGGATATTTCCAGTTATTTTGCTATAACAAATGATACTGCAATGAAGAGTTTGAAACGCAGGTCCTGGTACACATACATAAGAGCTTCTCTAAACTGTATACCAGAAGTAGAATTGCATGCACATTTTCAAAATATTCTATTTTTTTCACTTAATTTTAATTCTGTTTTTAATCATTCTTCCTTAGTCTTTTTTTTTTTTATAAACTTATTTATTTATTTGTTTATTTTTGGCTGTGTTGGGTCTGTTGCTGCATGCAGGCTTTCTCTAGTTGCGGCAGGCGGGTGCTACTCTTTGTTGTGGTGCACGGGCTTCTCATTGCGGTGGCTTCTCTTGTTGTGGAGCACGTTGCTCTAGGCACGCGGGCTTCAGTAGTTGTGGCTTGCAGGCTCTAGAGCTCAGGTTCAGTAGTTGTGGCGCACGGGCTTAACTGCTCCGCAGCATGTGGGATCTTCCCGGACCAGGGGTCAAACCCACGTCCCCTGCATTGGCATGCGGATTCTTAACCACTGCACCACGAGAGAAGCCCCATTCATCCTTATTATTAATGACAGTATGTTAATTCAGCAGGTGTATGCACTAAGCCATGTCTCTGTTGTTGAACATCTAGAGTTTGTCTCCATTTTTTTGAACTTTATACACGACTCTGGGGGAAAAAAAAATTTTTTTTTGCCACAGAAGTCTCTGCTTTTTAGGTCATTTCCTTATGAGAGATTCCCAGAAGTGGATTTCTTGAATCAAGGCTGTACCAATTTACATTCAGTGGGAGAGGGGATTATTGCTGAAATACATAAAGTAATCCCCATCCCAATAGCTGTTAATCCTTTCGGGATCATAGATCCTTTAGATACTGTGATTAAGGGTATGGACCTTTTCTCCAGGAAAAAAAACCACACACAAATTGTTTATATTCACAAGTAAGCATACAATCTCAAGAGTTTCTCAGACCCTCTGAACCCTGTATGCTGACATCTCTATTAAATAAGAAACATTGTCTTACCCACTGAATATAAAATTTCTTATAATACCTCACCAAATAAGTTCACAGACCAACTGTTGTATCTGTCAAACACTTTTTGTTTTAAACCACCATTTACTGAGTACCCATAACATGCCAGCACTGTGCCAGATACAAGAGACAGAAGAGGAAATGCTCCTGGCTTCAAGGAATGCAGTCTACTGAGGAAGACATAATATAACAAGTATTTGTAATAAAATATGTGCAATAAGAGAGGTCTTCATTAGGCAAATGGAGATATAAATTAAGGACTTATCAACCTTCTTTTATCAAGGGTTTGCAAAGAATGAATAAACATTCTCAAGGATGTTATAGATAGAAGAAACAGTACCAGCAAAGGGAGAAAGACATCATATAACCTGGCATATATAGGAAATTATACATGAGTTTATACAGTTGGGTTAGAATGGTAGTGAGCATAAGGAAGGGCGAAGACTCTTCCTTATTTGGAGCAGAGATTAAGAAAAACCTATTGACATTACAGGACTTTAGCAACTGGTCTGACAACACAAAGGAAACCACAGAAGAAGATCTCCTCCCAAACACTTCCTTTATTACCCAAACCTACTCATATTACATACAAAGAAAACATTTTGCCTGTTTTCTCTGCAACTGTCTGAAGTTCAGTGTTCAACACACAACATGTGTATTCTTCTTTTTTTTAATTTATTTATTTTATTTATTTATTTTTGGCTGCATTGGGTCTTCGTTGCTCTGCGCAGGCTTCCTCTAGTTGCGGCGACTGGGGGCTACTCTCTGTTGCAGTGCGCGGGCTTCTCCCTGAGGTGGCTTCTCTTGTTGTGGAGCATGGGCTCTAGAGCACAGGCTCAGTTAGTTGTGGCACACGGGCTCGGTAGTTGTGGCTCGTGGGCTCTAGAGCACAGGCTCAGTAGTTGTGGCACACGGGCTTAGTTGCTCTGCGGCATGTGGGATCTTCCCGGACCAGGGACCGAACCCGTGTCCCCTGCATTGGCAGGCGGACTCTCAATCACTGCGCCACCAGGGAAGCCCCAAAAACAGGATTTTAAAGTTCAAATATCAACCAGCTGAAGCTGAATAAACCAACTGAAGTTTATAAAGCTCTCAGGACAAAGCCCTGACTTATTTTTTCTTCTTTTTCAGGGTACCCCTTGGATCTCTAGATGGCATCCTTTGAGCTTTGTCAAAATAGAGGATCTCCAAGGGTACCTCAAAAGAGTAAAACGATGTATTCTCATTACAGGTTATCTAACAGACACATAGAACATGGTTCCCTTCATATTCTAAAGAAAGGACATTTTTTACATGCATGAAAAAGAAATCCAAAAGGAGCAAGTTTTTTCTGTAATATTTTCATGGAAAACCCAATGGATCTCATTGGAGTCAAGTAAAAGCACAAACAAGAATATATGTTAATATATGCTTTTTTCTCAGGGTGTTTTGTTTTGTTCTGAGAGGGGGGAATCTTCTTCGTGTGGCATTTCTTTTCCTAAGTGGAAAACATTCTTTAAAGGAACTTCTTAAAACAGAAAGCATGGTCAGTAAATGAAGGGTTCAAAGACTTTCATGAAGTGGTTTGAAAATAAGTAATCTGTGACGTATATTAAAAGACTTCCAAAAACTCTGACCACATAAAAAAGTAAAACAACAAATCTACAATAGGTACAAATTATATACATTTATTTTTTAATAATTTTAAATAACACTCTTGTATAAATTCTTTCATATATTCAAATCATACACAAATTTAGAAATGCATCATGAAGCCTAGTACAGCATATGCATGAGACATGTTTTTAAAATTTGTGTTAGAATTTTAGTGACATAAATACAAGTTTAATGTTTCAGAAACACTCCCCAATTGCTTGGGCTTAAATTTAACGTAGTACAGAGTGCTTGTGCCTAGCATGAAAACGTCACTGTAAATCAGTTAGCTCTTGGACTAGTGCAGACCTAAAGCCCGGGCTCACGTTCTAGGGCTGCTGGTTCAGTTACTGCGTATGCATGATAAGTAAGAAAGGTTCCCAATGGCTTTTGAAAAAGCATCATTCATCCACTGACACTGTGATGATCCAGAACTGTTCTAGTCCATGTGATGTCATTTGACTTCTTCCGCTGAATCAGTGTGTTCTTCCTGCTTCTCCCCTTGGCATAATCACTGGCTCGGGGCTGAAGGGAAAACTTGCATTAACCTTCCGTTACTCCCCTGCACACACCAAACTCATTTTAGCTTCCAAATTCCTATCAAGATGATCATAATAGACCAAAGGTTCTTCGTGGATGAGGCCAGAAATGCCCTCTTTGCTCTAACAGATTACATTGGGTTGCTTTTTACTTCTCTGACATTTCTGTCAGAGAGCTTTCCTTGACATATATAAATTCAACTCCTTCCCACATACCTCAAAATACAAGAACCAGGGAATGTTCATTATAAGCGGTGCTATGTTCACCATATGTGCTACAGAAAATACACGACCAAGGTGAATGATTTAATAACCCAGTCCAAACTGAGGCTGTCAGGAAGAAGTACTGTTGCTTCAGCTCTCTGGCTCCAAAATAGCACAAGAAGGACTAAGTGTCCTCAAGGCACTCAGCTGACCAAAATGAACTAGTGGGTCAGTGAGTATTGCTTTAGTGGCCAATTTTCTGGGAATATTGGGGCTAGAGAGTAGACATATAATTTGATGCTTCCACAAATCCTCTCCCCCCAAATCTCTCTCCTCCCATTCCACATCTGCTCTGTTCTCCTCTCTTAAAATTCAGGTATCCCTAAGAGTAACACAGTAGGTCCATAGGACCTTAGTACAAATGAGGTTTAGTTTTTATTATCATTTTTCTCTATAACTGGAGAAATTCCATTAGAAGAGACCTCTGGGAGGTAGAGGATGGAGGGAGGGAGGGAGGGAGGGAGGGAGGGGAAAGTAAGGGAGGACAGACATACTTAACAACACTACCGAGGGCATCTGTCAGAAATGCGGAAGGGCTTACTAAAACGAATTAATGAAGATAAAAGTATCACTTAATAGCAGTATCTGTCATTCATCAATAAGATTCATACTAGTCTTATGTCATTTGAAAATAAACACATTCCTAATCCTTAGACAAAAATTCTTCCAATATTAGTCTTTCTAAAGGACGTATGGGATCCTGGTGCTAAACGCCATAGTTCACGGGGATCATGCCTTTAGAGAAATGACTATTGTGCAATGTATTCCATACTGGTTTCCTAGTCTGATTTTGGTTGTAGATCACTTCATGATTGATTTCATTTTAGAGCAAAATTATTTCCACCAGCAGAAGCATGGGACACTAAAGAATATTATTTAAAACAGATTTTAAGACCTTAATTTTTTCCATCAGGACAAATTGAGAACATGACCTAGGAGCTGTTCATAAATATTTAAAGGTAAACGTTCTTTGTGATTCAGTTTTTGCAATATCTTTTAAAGTGTGTTTCATGGAATCTCTACATGGCCAGAATCCAGACTATTTGGCTTTGGCTCTTAGACCCCAACAAACTCTTTCTTCCTCTGTTCGGTTAACTTCTGTTTAACAAACGCTTATTTCTCACCATCCTCAATCCCTGGCTTGAGGGGGTAGTAATCTGGGGGAAAGGCAGGTATGTCACTTTACACAATTCCTTGGAACTACGCACTGCACAGTCTATACACGCATATGTGGCAGCTGCTGGGGAAATCAGGTTTTCTTTCCCTGCTTGGAAGGATTAGTTCACTTTAATGAAGCACAAACTGGTATTTTTATTTTCTTATCACCAATACTGGCTTCAGCGAGTAATCCTCCTGTGTTCTTTCCACAAAGTCCTTCATGGCTGTATGGCCCTGGATTGTACCTTGTACTTAGAAAAATTAGAAACGTTCACAGATGGGACTCTTCCTCCCAGCCTTCTTGTGTTCATGGCTGGGCAGTTTCTGCACAAGCATATGGTTGAAAGAACATGTGCTTCAGAGTTAGGAGTCCTGATTCCAAGCCTAATAATGACATATTATATAGCTTTGAACAAGACATTTAACCTCACCTATAAAATGGGAACAACAATTACTTCCTCAGGGGCCTATGGTGAGGAACAAAGGACACACATATAGAAAGATGCTTTGCACACTGCAAAGGGCTACAGAGATAGTAACTAATTTTAATGTAATGTAATCTCTACTTTCACGAACAATGGCCAAATATTCGGAGCACCTAAGGTCAATAGAAGCAGGTTACCTGCCTGTGCGTCCTCCAGAGCATCGTCTCCAAACCCTGAGAACAACTACAGAGGGATGACCGAATTCCAGGCATTTCTCTGGGGAAGTTAGGCAAAGGTATCAACTTGGATTTCCTAGGTCTAATCTTTGTTTTTTTTTTCTAACCACTTGACAGTTTGCTCTCCTTCCTAATAAATATCTATATTTGACTTCTGGCTGCTTTTCCTGGCTTGCTTAATCTACAATCTGTCAATATCATAATTAGATGAGAGCAAAGGTAGAGAGGGCCTCTAAGAAAAAACTGCGTCTAAAAGCAAGGACTAACTATACCCACTCAACTACAGAGCTACCCTCTAACCAGACAAGAAGAAGATACAAGAACTGTAGCACTGCAGAGAGATGGTACACACCTCATGGCATGTGAGTGACAGGCTACGTTCAAATGTAGGAAGTATTTTGGGGTGGGGGGAGAATATAAATATTTCACAGGCATGATATTTCACAGGGGATCCCAAGTAATATGATGGCTTTTCTTTTGGAACTAAAATATTTCTAATTCCTTTGGAAGACTATGTTTTACATTAAAAAAATTTCTTTAATGAGGATATGTTCTACATTAATCTATGTAAAATATATAGAGGCTAATGTCTAATTAGGTGAGTAGTTTGGAGAGTGCAGCCTGTGTCCCAGCTTAACAAACACTGTCTTCAAAATCTATTGCTTGAATCTATAGGAAGCCAAGACCATAGAACTCTACTTTTAGATTGAAAAAGGGAAAGAAAAATTAGAAACACCCAACCTCTTATAAATTTCAACAGTGTCCAAAGAGGGACTAAAAATGACTGATGCTCACCAGAGTCCCAGCTCTAGCAATATTGCCATCTATGTTACAGTATTTTAACCCCATATTTTCTTTTTACAACTCCATTAACTGCTGTACAAATAAATTCTAGATGATAAAATATGACATGATTTTTTTTACAAATAGATACAAATACAATGCTGACCAGATATTCTACATTAACTATATACACCTTATTTCTCTAGAGGCAGGAATATTCTTATTTTTAGACAACTTATCATTTACACTGAGACCCTAAGGAGGACCATCAGCTTCCTGCTCCCAGATGTTGCCTTCCTCTCTCTACCATTAGAAGCTTATCCTGTGCTTTAATCTTATCATTGAGCAAGAATTCTGGAAGGAAAAATCAAACCCTTCTAAAGATCTTCTTGGGACTTTTCTGCCCCTATTCTGGAAATAATCAAGGTTGTTTATTGTGATACAGCCCCAACATCAGCTTTTCCTCAATGAATATCACCCCTGACCCCTCCTTTAAAAAAATGTGTTTCAGGAATGGAGATGAAGTCTTCTGGCAGTCCTTTCCCCCTCCACATCCATCATCCTGTTTCCGCTGGTCTGATAAACACTTCCCCAGGAGTCTATTTGGAGGTCAAAGTGGATTTGGGCTGCACTATGCGGTTCCGCCTTTCTATACTCCCATGTGGTTTGGTACAAAAATATACTTTACTTCAAGTCCTTATTGTCAGTGACTGCTTCAGATCTTCATGGGAAATCTAAGAGTAATAGGCTAAGTACATTATAAATTTGTACCTGAAAATTTCAGATGCACTATATGCCTTTGCTTTCTCATCGCAGTGACTCTACCCAGGCTTTGTTTGGCCCAGGGGCGGACGCTGTTTTAGTAAGCACTGTGGTCTCACAATCCTGGAGAACAGCTCTAGCTCCTTAGGCTTTATAGTTATGTATTGGTGTCGTCAGGGTCAGTTGCCCATTGGGAGCCACTTCATTGCCATCATCTTCCAACAATCCTGACACATCTGCATTGGGAATGCTGTCATGGTAGCTGCTGAAACTGATATTGTCTTCTTTTAGCTCAATGGTCCAAAAGGGGGCGTTGAGTTTCCGGTTTTGGTACTCCCGGTACATATATACGGCCCCCACAAAACCCATCAGCAGCACCACCACGATGATGATGACTGTCAAAATGATGATGTTAAACTGGGTCCATGATACGTCAGCTAAAGCTGATGTGCTATTTTCAGCAGAGCTTACTGAAAAGATAGTCTGCAGGGTTGTAGGGGTAAATGTACTATTTATAACAGGGGTGGGCACTGATGTGGTCAAAGAGGCATTGGAAACCAAAATGGTAGAACCTTCAGGTGTTGGAACAATAACTTCTGAAAATAAAAACAGAGAATGAAATGTAAAAGACAAAACATTTTGTTTTAAGAAACCATAAAAGAAATACACATGGGAGTGGAAATTGATATGGGATGTTGACATGATACTCTGCTTTAAGGTAATGCAAGTTAAAAATAACTTTTTAAGAAATATCATGAAAAGAATCAGGGTCTAGAAAGCTAGATTATTACATCCATGGCTGTTATCCAAAATGTATAATATCTATGCTAAAATCTTTGGGAAAATTCTAATGTTGGAGTTTTCCAACCTTTTCTACTCTTGAATAGATTCATACAAATTCCTGAAAAGGTAGTAAATATGTCACTAGAGACTTCTAAATCACTTGGTTAAAAGTGATTTAGATAATAATCATTTGAACTAAGATAAGTTCAACATGTCTGATGGCATTTCATAAAGGTAAAATTCTCTTCAATGGAGGCAAAAACAAAATAGGAAAAATTGTATTTCTAGTTACTTCTGAAAAACACAATTTAAATATCCAAAGTTGATATGAGCCAAGACAGAAAACAGCCATTGCAAGCGTAGTGATTCTTCCTTTATGTAGATTATAGCTATTTTATAACTAAGGTACTATACTTTGTACTTTTAATGCAGCATAGCTCAGTAGAAATACCAAAAGCTTTGGAATCAAGTAGAACTGTGTGGCAATAAATAAGTCAGTTAATTTTTTTTTTTTTTTTTTAATGCTATTCTTGTCTGCTTACATTCTTTTTATTTATGTATGTATGGCTGTGTTGGGCCTTTGTTTCTGTGCGAGGGCTTTCCCTAGCTGCGGCAAGCGGGGGCCACTCTTCATCGCGGTGCGCGGGCCTCTCACTATCCCGGCCTCTCGTTGCCGAGCACAGGCTCCAGACGCGCAGGCTCAGTAATTGTGGCTCACGGGCCCAGCCGCTCCGCGGCATGTGGGATCCTCCCAGACCAGGGCTCGAACCCGCGCCCCCCGCACCGGCAGGCAGACTCTCAACCACTGCGCCACCAGGGAAGCCCAAGTCAGTTAATCTTTTTAAAACTGAGGTTCCTCACCAATAAAATGGGAATAATGATATCTACTTTGCAGAGTTCTTGGGAAGGATTAAATTAGATAAGGTACTATATAACATTATCACATTTAATGTTTACAGTGCTTGGCACATAGTAGGCACTCAACAAAATGAATACTATTATCATTACAATTCATCACTACAGTCAGACACATCAATCTATCCTAAAAAGAGGCATGTTTTACATTTCCTAATAACTAATAAGAAAAATCATCACAGCCCTGTCAGCTAAGTATGGACAAGGTATGCCTCCAGTGGGAAAGAGAATTGAGTGACAGGACCTCCAGGCTAATGATAGGGTTCAATCTGAGCTTTTTAGCCTTGATAACAGCAGAATAAGGATATCAAGAAAATGGCAGAAGGATAACCCTTGCCACAGACCAACTGCCTATCAGCCCAGTATTCAGCATCTGTCAGAATATCAAAGAATGGTTTATAGAAGAGCATGGCCTAATCTCTATGACCTAATAAAGCCTGAATATCCCCAATTCACCCTAAATTTCTAATCATTAATTTTTATCTAAACCCTTACTGAACTTCCCTGTAAGAAACATTTTGCCATATGAATAACTTTTTATTTTAAAAATTGAGGAATATTTTTACTATTTCCTCCATCACACCTGGGAAAACTTAAGCCCAAAGTTAGGACAGAAGTTAGAATAAACCCTTGTTTCTCAGCTGGAACTTCTAACCAGATATAGGTTTCTACTTAAAAAGACCTTTGATGATCACTGGAAGTGATGAGAATACAGGAAGCAAAGGATAAAAGAAATGACAGGACTTTAAAAATATTTTTTAAAAAATAGATGAAGAGAAAATGTGAGAACACTGCAATGACTTTGTCTTGGTCCTCAGATTTCTAGAGTTGACTCTGGAGTCTCAGGAGAGCAACAGGAATAGAAGGAAATCTCTTTAGGCAAATATCTATCAAAATCTATTTCCAGAAAACTTCTCTGGTAGGATTGGAAGCTTTTACAAAGCTAAAAGTAGCTGTCCTGAAATTTTCACTGCTAGGTTTAAATATTAAATTTACAACCTTAGGTGAAGTTTTACCTTTCTTGATGCAATTTCCCTCGAGGTCTTGAACATAACCTTCTAGGCAGTTCTCACACCAAAACCCAGTGGTGTTATGGAGGCAGTTGATGCACTCACCACTCTCAGGCTTACAAATCTTTGGAGTTTTAACTGGGTCCACGTGGTCATGACACTGGCACTCCATACAGATGCTGTCAGAATTGTAATAGCCATTGTCACATTCATTGCAGTTCTGGCCCATGTAACCATCTTTACACCGGACACATTCAGGTTTCAATTCACCCAGTTCTGAAAGAGAGAGAACATCAAAATAATTTAGTAAAATTTCAAGCTACAATTGAAAATGCAAAACTACTACTAGTCCCCCCACCAGAACAGTTTACACACCCTGCCTACTATCTCCTCTCAAACTTAAGAAACACATGGAATTCAAACTAATAATTTACACCTTATTTATTAATTGTCCAGTTTGTTGTGAGAATGATAGGGCCACCCAGAAAATCTATTTAGGTAGAGAAGGAAAGAAGTGTGCCTACATAAAGAATCTGAGTAACTGAGATGGATAGGCACTCAAAATTTTTTTATTCCTTCCTCTTCAGTCATGTCAGATGGAACAAAATACAGTTTTTTTTTGTTTGTTTTAAAGTAGAAGCCTAGTGCTTTTTTTTTTTTTTTTTTTTTTTGGCTGTGTTGGGTCTTCGTTTCTGTGAGGGCTTTCTCTAGTTTCTGTGAGGGCAAGTGGGGGCCACTCTTCATCGCGGTGCGCGGGCCTCTCACTGTCGCGGCCTCTCTCGTTGCGGAGCACAGGCTCCAGACGCGCAGGCTCAGTAATTGTGGCTCACGGGCCTAGTTGCTCCGCGGCATGTGGGATCTTCCCAGACCAGGGCTCGAACCCGTGTCCCCTGCATCAGCAGGCAGATTCTCAACCACTGCGCCACCAGGGAAGCCCCAAAATACAGTTTTAACAAAAACTTCCTCATCCCTCCCTCATGTCTCATTTCACATATGTATTTGGATTTGACTGCAAATTCCTAGAAAGGAAAACCTATACTGTTTTTATAACTCCCTTTCACCTACAGCATCTAGAACTTTATCAACACACTTTCTACCTAGTGATAATTGATTCACTGATTTTTCCTCTAAAAATGAAGATTTAGGGAAAGGCCTTACTTATGATACAACTGCCTGTAGATGTCACTGCTGAACAAGGGCAGCGAAGACATTCTTTAGTGGCATCAGGACTCTGATAAAATCCTTCTTTGCATTCTTCACAATGATCCCCTCTGCTATTATTCTGGCAATTTAAACAAGCACCTAAAAGAAGCAAATCATTTCAAGAAGTTAAAGATTGATTTACTCTGAAAGCACAGTAACTTTAAATAGATCATACCTGCAACCAAAAAACCTTAAGAGTTAACCAGAAAAAGTTATCCACCAGAGATTGCACAGAGTTCAGTTTCTACCCCATCTTATTTCTATACTAAACAGGCCTATCAGTTCTGTGTCCCCTACTAGATTGTAAACTCTTTAGGGAAAGGCTAGGTACATGACTAGAGTCGCAATAAGCCCTTGTTGATTGATTGACTACATACCAAAAGCAGGCCAACAATTTGCAAAGAAAAAATAAAAACAACCTAAAGACCTATTAAAAGAATAGATAAATTGTATTATTTTAATAGTTGGGATACTGTAGTTAAATTAGTGAACTACACCATATGTATGAACACACATAAATCCTAAAAACAATGTTGGTTGAAAAAAGCAAACTGTAGAATGATACATAAAGAAGGAGAGTGCTTACTTATTTTGTAAAAATTGATTGATTGAAATAAAAATTTTAAAAACCACACTAAACAATACTAAGCAAATGGATACATAATACTCTAGGCAGATGGATACATACATATGCAGTAAAAACTAAATCCAGACTGAGAGGGTACAGGCAAGTTATATGCTCTGTTTGTCTCTGTAGAGGGAGGGAGAAAAACGAGAGCAGGGAAGAAAACAAAGAGGAAGAATTCCAACTCTATTTGAAATTTTCTATTTCAAATATGTAACTATAAATATGTATAAATATTAAGCAAAATACCAAAGTGTTAATATTTATTAATTCTTTGTTATATTATTCTCCATATTTTTTTAAGATTTTTTTTTTTGATGTGGACCATTTTTAAAGTCTTTATTGAATTCGTTAAAATATTGCTTCTGTTTTTTATGTTTTTGGTTTCCTGGCCCCAAGCCATATGAGATCTTAGCTCCCCAACCAGGGATCAAACCCACACCCCCTGCATTGGAAGGCAAAGTCTTAACCACTGGACCACCACCCACCAGGGAAGTCCCTCTCCATATGGTTTTATATTTAAAAATTCAAAATAAAAATGAAAACAATTAATAAAGAAAATGAAAAGGAAGGAGGCAAGCAAAGTTATGTGTTTCTTAATAATACTCCTTCGGTTCCCTACTAGTAAGGACATTCTACAGGCACTGAAGCAGCATAACATCTGCAAACAGGAAACAAAAATGTGTAGTGTAATTTACATTCCACAAAGATTCAAAGGGACACTCAGAACTCCTATTACAGAAATAAGTGAGTAAACTCTACAAAGAAATCTAGGAAGATAATGAAATTTTTACATGATAAGCTAAATATAGTTCAGTGCAAAAGTATCATAAGTAATTTTATTTGATTTCTTTTCCTTACTAGTGAAATATTTACAAAAAAGGGGAGCGAGAATGAGGCTGTGGAATAAAATGGTCTGACAACTGGAACAAGATTTGAAAAACCAAAAGAATGGAAATTATTAACATACATCTCAAATCTCAGTTCTTATGTGATTACAGCAAAGTTCCTTGAAACTTCATGAACTTATTCAGAAAGACATTTTTTTTAAGTTTATTATATGAACACTTAACTCTGAATTAAATCAAATTTGCATGTAACTATCACTTTTAATTATAGAATTTTTTAAGGCCTGATAGTGTTAATGATGTATTTCATATATGTAACAAAGTAGTATATCCTCATACGTTGATAAACACTTAAGGTACTGATTTCTTCGCAGATCTTCTTATATCCTGATCCCTCTTTAGCTATGTATCATTGTGACAATAAAAATAGCTGAAAAATACATACTAGGAAACTGTAGATTTGGCTCTAAAAATAAAATAAATGTCAAAGTGTTCTGCAGGTTGGAAAAGTCAAAACCTGCTTTATGCATAAAATCTGTCTACCTGCTCTCCCCCTATTAAAAATGTCCAACGGAAATAATTTTCAAGAAAAATTTCTGATAACGTCCTAAACTTTAATATAAAAATATCTCAAAAATTAATAGTTCTGAAACAGAATAAGGATGCATTCCAATAACATGCCATTTGCAATGTGGCAAGAAAAGGTCTTATTAAAAAACAGTATATATATATACTTTTAATACTTTGCTCCTACAATGTTACTGGACCTACATGCTTATTATTTTGGGGCTTTCTACTATTCTAGGTAAGACCTTCAAACGTTTGTTGTTGTGCTTATCACAATACAGCTTCACTCTCCTAAACCATTTATATTAGAATATTTAATATTTTTTTCCAGAAGAATTTCTTATTTCAATTTGTTTTACGCGACAAGCCGCAATGAGAAATCAATAAGAAAAAATAAGCCTATGTGGTAAATATGTTATCTGAAAAGTAAAGGAGGAAACAAGTATAACAATAAGACTCATCAGTTTTTAAAAACTCATCACTCTACATTGCTTTAAAAATAGCATGCACCTGGAACACAGCTATAGAAAAAGAAAATTAATAAATTAAAGACGGATAAGACATAAATACACCAGAATGCTAACAATAGTTGTGAGGGGCAACAGTCCTTTAAGTGTTTTATTCCCCTCTAATTTTTAAATTGTCTCTATTATGAACTTATCACTTTTATTTTTACTATCTTAATTTTTTTCTGATTACAAAATTAATACATTGTAAAATGTATCACATGTATATTGTAAAATATTTCAAAAACTCAAGCAATTTTTTTTTTAATTATTTATTTATTTTATTTTTGGCTGTGTTGGGTCTTCGTTTCTGTGCGAGGGCTTTCTCCAGCTGTGGCAAGCGGGGGCCACTCTTCATCGCGGTGCGCGGGCCTCTCACTGTCGTGGTCTCTCGTTGCGGAGCACAGGCTCCAGACGCGCAGGCTCAGTAATTGTGACTCACGGGCCCAGTCGCTCCGCGGCACGTGGGATCCTCCCAGACCAGGGCTCGAACCCGTGTCCCCTGCATCGGCAGGTGGACTCTCAGCCACCGCGCCACCAGGGAAGCCCCTCAAGCAATTTTAAAACATTTCATGTACAAAATTGAAGATTGATTTTTACAATAAAAATAAAGATCATAACTTTTAAAGTCCATATACAGCAGGAACTAATAATATGAATTTGCTTTTCTAACAGCTTACAACTCCTCTTTGGGAGGCAACATAACATAAGAAAAATGGTATGTATTTCATGTCAGATATGAGTTCCATTCTCAGCTGAACCTCTTACAGCTATGTGACCTTCAGCAAATAGCTTCTCTGAGTTTCACTTTTTTAATATGTAAAATGGGATAATAATTCCTTGCCCAATGATTTAATGTAATGTAAACATTTCAGAGGGTATATGTAAATATTCCATAGGATATAATGCTTCAAATTCCTCATCTACAAACTAGGAAAGCTGAACTAGATGAGATCTAAGTTCCCTTTAAAATCTGAAATTTGAGAATCTTTCTTTTATGATAAATGACATATAAAAATTGGGTGAAGTGTAACTTTGTTCATTATGCTCTGCCTGGAACCTCCCAAATATAACAATACTGCCTTAAAATTCACATTTTCTTTGCTGAAAGATGGCCAAAGGAGCAAATCCAAAAAAAAGAATAAGTGTTTCCTGAAGATGATCTCATGCTCCTTGGCTAAGCATCAAAAAAATCTGGTGGTGGTAACCAAGAAAATAACTGGTCAAAGAAAAGAATGTAGGGTTCTTTTCCAACCAAATTCAGTGACAAAGCTTTGAAAGCATAAATCGCCACCTGTAAAAAGCCTTTTCCTTATTTATTTCGTTACCTCTAATTCACATATAAACCTGTCAGAAATGCAGCAAGGTACTTTGTTATAAAAAGAAATGCCTAATCTTCTCTATGCAACAGAAGACAAACTTCAACCTGTTAAACAGAAAGAAGGCCAGCCTAAGCAAACAAGGGAGAGGGTAACAGAAGATAAGGTCAGAGAGAAAGGCAGAGGCCAAAAAAATGTAGTCATGGAAGGAAGTTTGAATTTTATTCCAAGAGGGATAGGAAGACTTTGGAGGGTCTGAGCATGGGAACAACATGATTTGGTTTTAGATTTTTAAAAGATCACGCTGGTTGTTATGTGAGACTGGACTGTGGTGGGGTGGGGTTCAGAGGATGAGAGGACAAGAGAGAAGGCAGAATGGTCAGATGAGAGCGTGTCAAAGTAGTTCAGAGAGATGACAGCTGCTTAGACAAGGATGATAGCAAAGAAGGTCATGTTGAATGTCAGGCTGACAAAACTTGCTGACGGACTGGATCTGCAGTAAGGAAAAGAAGCAAATGTGACTCCTATGGTGCCAGTCACCAAAATGAAGGACACTAGAACACTAGGAGTAAAGCAGGCTTAACTTATATAGTAAAATGAAGAGTTGTTTTGGATGTGTTAAGGCTACCTTGCCACTTAGAGCAGCGGTCCCCAACCTTTTGGCACCAGGGACTGGTTTCATGGAAGACAATTTTGCCATGGACGAGGGTGGGGGGGGTGGGGGGATGGTTCAGGCGGTAATGTGAGCGATGGGGAGCGATGGGGAGCGATGGGGAGCGGCAGACGAAGCTTCACTGGCTCGTCCGCCGCTCACCTCCTGCTGTGCAGCCTGGTTCCTAACGGGCGGCAGACTGGTACCGGTCCACGGCCCGGAGGTTGGGGATCCCTGACTTAGAGCATTCAAATGAAGATGTCAAGTGCACCGTTAGATCTTTGAGTGTAGAGATCAAGGGAGAAATGTAAATCTGGTAATTAGCTCATTTGTAGATGGCATTTAAATTAAATCCAAGGGACTGAATGAGATCATTTAGGGAGAGTATAAATGCAGAAGACAAATGTGTCAAGACAAACAAACCTCTGAGGCACTCCAGTGCTTATAGGTGAAAAGAAGAAGATCTAGCAGAGCTGACTGAGGAGGAAAAAAAAAAAAAAAACAGGAAAGTGTGATATCTTAAAGTGAAGAAAGTCACTGAGGAATGAAGGATGAAGGAGTGGTCAACTCAGTCAAGCTACTGACCAGTCAAGGTACTCCCCATGAGACACTATGAATACACAAAGTCGCCTTAAATTCTTAAAAAGAAGTACTCTATGTGAACATAAAGTTTTAGCTTAAAAATGACAGTCCCTCCCACCTCCATTTTAAGGGAAGTCTGTGTTCAATAAAGAAAATCTATAAAAATACAGGAGAATAGAAACAAGATAAAAATCACCCAAAGAAAGCTGTTATTAAGATTTTGAATACTTTTCCTTGCATCTCTCCTTATATAGAGAAGTTTGGGTTTTGCTTTTTAAATAGTCTAAACATACGGCACATGTCGTTGTATACCCTGCTTCTTTCACTCTCTCATGTCGTTATATTTCATTCTTTAAAACATTTTCATGGCAACATAACAATAGTTGCCATTTATTGACTGCTTGTAATTAGCCAGGCACTGTACAAACATATTGCATTGAATCTTCACAACATCCCATTAGGCAGTTACTGTTATAATCCCAAATTTCTAAGTGAAAAAACAAGGCTAAGTAATTTGTACAAGGTAAGTCAAGATTTCACTTTCTGTGCTCTTATCATGTATTGCCTAGATAACATAATTTGCTTCATCCCCCGCTGTTAGAAATAGAGTTGTCTTATTTTTTAGAATTATAACTACCACTGTGGTGAGCATCTTTGAACATAAAGCTTTTTATGAATTTCAAATTATTTCCTAAGAATTGATTCCTGGAAACAGAATTACTGGATCAGGGAAATATTTTTAAGACATATTGCTTTCCAAAATATTTTTCTCAATATATTGTATCATGAAAAGGTTACTTTAAAAATCTACTTCAATCTAAAACACAAGGTATAGATAAAGACTAGGCGGGTGGGGGAAATAAGAACTGCAAAAACACAGTAAGTGGCCACCAGAGGGCAACCGTATCACAACACTGTTGAAAAAAAATCTTTTCAAAATTTGAGACAAAAGGAAAGACTGATTTTATATTAAGCTGGCAGTTTTATATTAAGTGTTTGCACTCTTTCACATTAGATTCCACTTTTATTATATTTCCAAACAGAGAAACCATTTATTTCTTATTACTAGATGCTTTAGAAATCATAACCATGAAAAGGATTTCTTTTGCCTTAAATTATCTCCTGAGCAAAAACAGGTTGGGATTTATGTGACACTAAAGAAAGCTACCTCGCTGCTGCAAGGAAAATTAGAAATGAGAACCAGCAATGTAGACTGCTTCCTGGTACCATAAACGACCTAGGGAGCAATTTAAATCAACTCAGCATGATGAAGCATTTCTGTCGTTCTCCAGGATTGAAACTCATCTTTGCTCTGTAAGTTTCTCCATTCATTTGTTCATTTATTCAACAAAAATTTAGCAAATACTTACTATGTGCAAATATCTTTGCTAAATATTGTATAAAATGGTGAACAAAACTGGTATGAAACTTACAATGTAGTGAATAAACCATATATGACTCATAATCACAAATAAATATATAATTACAAACTGTGATATGTGCTATGAAAAAAATACAAGTGTATATGAGAGTGTATAATTGGGAATTATCATTTAGCCTGGAGCATGAACTGCTTTCTAATGAAGTCACTTTTAACTGAAGGCCTGAAGGAAGGATATGGTTTAATAAGACAAAGGGGCCACGGGTGGAGGTACAGGTATATTAGAAAGACCATTCTAGGCAGAGGAAAGATCATGTATGAGAATCTTGGGACAGGGGAACATAACACGTTTTAGGAGTAGAAGCCAGTATGACTGGATCACAAACAGTAAAGAAAAAGAATAGCACAAAATAGAACTGGCAAGTAGGCAGGGACCAGATCACATAATTGAAAAAAAAAAAAACACAATTTCTTCTAAATCAATTTGTTTCACCACAGACTACAGGATTAGAATGAAGAATAAGATTTCAACACATTTTTCCAGGGTACTTTCTTTTCAAATATTCTGCTACCTTGGTCTCATAAAAATACTTGTACTTGTCAGACTAGTATGTTCTGATATTTTTTGTTGGGGAAAAAAAGATTTCCAAGGAAGTATCTCTAATCCTTACATTCAGGAAAACTGAAGAGCAGAAAAGTTAATTGTCTTTAGTTTTAAATAGTTTAACTAAGTTTGCCTAGATGTGATTTTCTTTGTTTTTATACTGCCTACAGTTTGCTGAGCTGTTTGATTCTGTGGGTTGATGTCTTTCATTAATTTGGAAAACTCTTGGACATTATCTCTTTAGATATTTGCTTCTGTCCCAATATCTCTCCCCTTTCTTTCTGAGCCTTCAAGTACATTTATGTGAGACCTTTTGGCTATTTCCCACATGTCTTTCCTGCTCTGTTCTTTACATTGCATTTTTTTCCTCCATGCTGCAGTTTGGATATTTCAAATTGAGCTGTATTTAAATCTACTAACCTTGTCTTCACTGTATACAATGGTATATAACCTTATCTTCACAGTATATACTGTATACTGCTGTTAAGTCCATGCAATGAGGTATTAATTTCAGACATATTTTTCAGTTCTAGATTATTCTTTTGATTATTTTTTATAGATTCCAAATCTCTTGAAATTTTGCCTCTTTTCACCTATTTTGTCTGTTTTTTCCTCTATTTTCTTAAAATATTAATTTTAGTTATTTTAAAGTCATTTTATGCTACCTCTAACACTTGGGTCATCTGTGGGTCTGCTTCCATTGTTTTTCTCTTTCTTATCGGTCACATTTTCCTACCTGAGCATTGTCTAGTGTTTTGATTGCCAGACACAATGTACAAGGAACCACAGATGATTCCCCTTTCCTCTGTTAGACAGATATAATGAGAGGATCACCTCACTTCAATCAGAAATTGAGATAGGTTGAGGATGGACTGCAATTTTAGTATGAATCAGTTCACCTATGGTTCATCACTACTTCTTGGTCATGACCCTCTAAGGCTTTTGACTGAAAACCTAGCAGGCATGTGTCTCCTCAGCTCTGAAAGACTGCAACAGATTAGTACTTCCCTTAAGTAATGTGAGCCTAAGTCCCACTCCACACACCTTTGAATCTGGCAAGGTCTTGAGAGCGAGATGGTTGTATGTTGTAGCAGGTCCTCTCTTTCTAAAGAGATTTTGTCTCCTAAGCACCACAAGACTGAGAAATTTCTTTCTACCGTTTGGGACAGCCTCCATCTCCTGCACAGTCAGCTTATGTCCTGTGGGAAAATTGGCCTTGTGTTTAGGGCTCCTCTAGTTTCCAATTCATCATGCGAGCCCCAAATGACTGCCAGAAGCTCTTCTTGTACCTCTTTCCTCAAGAAGAATTCTTTTATTTGGACCAAGCCTGCTCCTTAGTCTGTGCCCAGAATCAGCAATGTCCCTTGAAAGGAAAAAGGCTAGTTGATCATCAGCTTACTTAGGAATACCCTGTCTGGAATTTTAGTGCATATAGTTTTCCTTTCTTCCATGGATCTCCAACCAATATGATTTTTGAAATTTATATATCTTTTTTAAGTTGTTGTAGCAGGAGTTTGGCTTGCTATGACCTATTACATCCTACTTAGAAGAGAAAGACCCTTACAAACTATTTGGGAGAATCAACTCATAGATGAAGGACTTCAAAGTGAAAAGAACAGTGGACTAATTATATAAAAAGGTAAGGAAAGTGTGTACCTGTGAGGGCATCACAACTGGCAGACCGATTATTGCATTGGCAGGGCAAGCAGCCATTCTTATTAAAGTCATAATATCCATCTTGGCATCTATCACATGAAGAGCCGGTGACACCCACTTTGCACTGACATTTCCCAGAACTGCAAATAAAAGCAAAGACAATGAACAAAAGTAAATAAGTTTGAAAGTTTTGTTGCCTAACATCCCATCATAGATGATCTTAATGTAGAAATAGTTTCAACTAGATTCTATTCACTAGATGTACTGAGTGATTTTTATTTTGAATTGGAAGTTGAGCAGCTTCATGACTATATTAATTCAATTAACATAGTACTAACACTAATCATTTTTGACAATTTAATCCTCTGCACTTGGGTAGTTTATAATAGATGATAAAGGAACCATGGAGAGTACAAGTCCCTGGTCCTTCAAAATCTTTATTTACTAAAAGCACTGGGGCATAGAACTGGCACTGCTGCTACATCTCATTCCTGAATCATTCCACAGTTCCCTCAGCACCCACACTGCCCAATCTGGAGAAGAAATACCACCCAGCCCTCATGCAATCTAGCTTTTGGCTGAAGAATATGAAGGCCAGGACCTTAATGAATGTGCTGGAAACTCAACATGATTTTCTACTTTAGGTCAATGCTTTATTAAAATATTTCTGATAATTAACTGGAATTCACAACTAAGTAAATATGACTATAATGGGGACCTCTATTGGTTTCTGAATTAAATCCATATAAAAATTCTAGATGGTCAACCCAAAAAGAACACTAAAAATCTAAAGTAAGAAAAATATTTTATTTAGTATCCCATCTCTTCCTATTAACCTGTTTTCTTAGGTGTCAATTACATCAGTGACATCATCTCTCTCTAATCAGTGAAACTTACATCTTTGCTGTAATTTTCACCTCTTCTCTCTCTACCCCATGCTCTTCCAATCACTCCCTCAAATCCAATATATCACCAATTTCGGTCAAATTTTCTTTCAAATTTTCTCTTGTTATTTACTCTATAGTCACCCCTCTTAGAATATCTTTCCTCTTCTTCACCTCTCAAAATTTTTCCTGCTTTCAGGCTCATTTTTTCCCATGAAACTCTTCCCTGACTGGTCGACAGAGATCTTTTGGCCTCCTGACATCACACACTCTATACCATACATTTTATTCCTAATTATGGACTTTTCTATATTCTTTCATATATGTAACTCTTGTTTCTCTAGTTAGATTGGTAAAGACCTTAGGCAAAGGCCATATCATGCAATTTTTTAAAAGGTTATCTTCAAGATTTAGCACGAGCCTAGGAATAGTGTACTCTAACTATTTTCATGTCATACATCTTACTCGGTAAGTTTGCTGAGTTCAGGGACCATATCTTAGCCATCTTGGTATGCTCAGATTCTAGTATAGTTCCTGGTTTGCTGTAGGCACTTAATATATGCTTGATAAATAAATGCTCAATACACAAATTGAGTTTTAGAGTTAAGCACTGGAAGGGAAAAAGAAAGATGAAAGACTATACTAATTACTAGAGTTCTCAAAACAGCTAAAGTACTTTCTCTTTTTCAACCTTTCTTTATATGCTCATTCTGGACATCAAGTTTTTAGACTTCATCTCAGTAAAATTTTGGCACCAGTCATATTGGATGGGAGACAGTATAAGGTAGAACTGCATTTCAATATAATTATTTTAGAGACTGAGCTCCTAATAATGAGCCCCCATGGGGTTGTTCATTTTAGTTCAGAAGACTAAGCTAAAATTATTAATACTTACACAGCTCTTACACATGTCAGTTAAAGTAATCCCCTACTGCTTCCCATATTCCTATTTCTGTAATAAAAATAGAAGTTCTAAATTTGAGTTATTGGAACTTTGGGTTGAACTTTGCAGAATGGAAGTAAAGCAATTTTCAGCTGTGTGTATTCTACTTGTAGCATACAAACCTAAGAATTATTTTTTTAATTTGAGATGTGCCTCTCTGTTTATCAGCATGCCCTGGGCTAAATAATGAGGCTTTTGCCTCCTATCCTAAAAAACTATTTTGAGCAGCTAGAGTTGAAGTTTACTTCTCTCTCCCACTTACCATGGTTCTTTGCAATATCCCAGGGTATGCCAAAAAGGAGTAGAAAAACAGTTCTACATGGTATATTTTTAAGGCATAACTCAAAACCATTCCAGAAAGGAAAGAAAGCCAGGCTTATGTAAATAATAAATACTTAACATATCTTAAAGCCTTATATCCTGAGAAGTCACCTATCAAACTCTGTATTTCTATCTTAAAGCTGCCTAATATACTTGGTTATGTAATTTCTTGACTTACAAATAATTTTACAGAAAATGTAAAATGGAAGCATCTCAAAGCAGGAGTGATGATGATGATGATAAAAACAATGTCATCATTTATTGAGGGTCTATGTCAATAAATATATATTCTCTCTAATCCTCAAAATAACTCTACAAGGTGGCGGTCACAACCCTCATTTTACTCCTGAGGGAATTCAGAGGGTTAAAGTTACTGTCCACACCTAGTAAAGGCAGGTTTATTTATACAAAGCCAGACTTTCCCACTCTGCTACCGACCCTTTCCTCAGTTCAACTCTATATTTGTACAGGAAATCTGACTGCCAAATAACCTGATACCTACTTGCGTGTCAAGCTTCATTCTGTAGATTCCAAGCACCAAAATTCACCATTTATTTAGGTTCTGACCCCAGTGAGCTGTTTCTGCCTTGCCCAGAATAAATCCCAGTCTCTTTTCTCACTGCCAGTAAGTTTCAGGTCTTCCTTAACAAAAGCTGAGAGTTCTTTCTGCTTGAAGAGACTGCAGCCTAACAAAGTCCAAGGTTCTCAGAGACACAAGCCCAGATATTTTGATGTTTAGTTAAAACTTAATTAAAGTTTGTATCGATCATACTATAGAAGATGATTATTCTCTTTAAAAATGCAACAGAATTGTACATTTCCAAGTCTCTCAAGTAACTTTGCAAAAAAGAAAACAACTGAAAAAAAACCCCAAAAGCCCACCTGCATACATATACGCAGTCTTACACCAGAATACCCCAAGGTATTTAAAGATCTAGCAAAGTAAATCTGTATTCGTCAAATATGAAGTTCAGGATTATCTTATGACTCAACAAGAAGGAATCAGTCAACTTAAGTCTCACTATACTGTCAGAAAATTATAAACGATATAATGTACCTTTTGGAGACTGGCCTTAGCCAATTTCCAAGGCTTTGGAAAAAATGTTAATCAAAAAATGCTTGCTCCTCATTTCTCTATAGACATTAGGTTATTTGGTATACAAAAGAATAAACAGTTACTTTTAATGACAGTGTCTGCCCAATCCACCGTCTATAAGAAAAAGGTATTACCTTGGAATACCTAATCACCTAATAACATCTCATAACCGTAATATAGCCAGTGTTCCCAAAGTAGTTGCTATTCCTGTAAGTGACCTTTCTCTTCATAGTTCTGCTCTAGACACTCGGAAGACTGATTTAAGCAGGCATCTTTCTCCCTGGAGAATATGCTCCTTAGTTCTTCATTTAAAAAAAAAAAAAAGTGGCTTTATGAATCTTGATAAGGTGGTTGACTAGTCTAGATACCATGCATCAATTTTCCTGGGTAGATTTTAAAACAACAAGAAAGGAGGTGTTTTTTCTCTCTTTTAAAAAAAATATAGAATGGAGTGGGGAAGTTTGGTTGTGAGCCTGCAACTAGTAGTGCTTTTCCATCATGTTACTCATGGCCCATGGCCAATTTCTGCATGTATAAGAATTAAATCACTCAGCAAATATAAAGCTTTCCCTGTGTGACTTCTTTTATAGAATAAAGCCTTTACAACACCGCTTTTCATGGTCTCCCTCTGTTAAAGACCGTTGAATGCTTTTTGAAGCAAAGGTCAATGATAGAAATGCAATGAAATTTTTTAAAAAAAGAAAAGAAAAAAAAAGGCCTGTTAACAGACCACTTGTGCTTATCCATAGGTTTAAAATGAAAGAACCAAAGACTCACATCTTCATATCTGGAGAATAAGGGCACAGAGCTGGATTTTGAAAAGTCAGAAATCTATACTACTGAGATCAACTAGCAAAGAATTTAAGATGGAATTTCCTCATCTGGCATCACTTTTTATAGACATGAGTTAGTTGCTAGTAAAGAACTAATGAAGTATGGATAATTATATCAGAAAGAAGAATATGGAATTATTTATAAAGGAAGCACAAACATTGTGGAACTAAGCTACACTAAGTATAACTAAACATATATTATACATTCTTAAATTATCCCAGACAGAATTATCAGATTTTCTTATGGTGTCAGTGCTTAGTTATAGAATTTATCACACTCACAGGTGTGAACAACTATTACAAGGTTTAAACACTTGAAAATTTCTCTCTTAAAATGTAAACAAAGAATGTATTTTCTGACATGAAGTTACTCGTTTTTCAAAAGGAAATTCAATGGTGTGTCATCTCAAGATATTGTACATATTTATGTAATACAAGTACTAACCAAAATATCATTTTAAAGGTTCTGTTTTAAGATGAGTGGGTGGAGAATCTTCAGAATTTCCATTATTTTACTAGGGTAGGAAGGGTGGAACACAGGAAGGGAGGTATCAGGGTCTATGGAAAATTCATAGCCTGAGGAGACAGAGAGAGCTTGGTTCAAATTCCAGCTCTGCTAGTAACTAGCTGGGACTAAGTTCTTATTCTATCTTGGACTCAGTATTCTCATTTGTAAAATGAAGATAATTATACCAAACTTTGTAAAGTCCTTGTGAGGATTAAAGATCACATATGCAGGGTACTTAGCACAGTGTCTGGCACATAATCAGTACTCAAAAATGAAAGAACTACGAAGATGATGACAATGGTCCTAGATCTTTAATTTTTTCTGTGAATTGTAAAGAGAATGAGTTAGAATCTCTACTAGGCAAAAACAGACAAGATTATTTACTTTTAAAATTCTGTTAACAAACCTAGAAAAATGGCAAGAATTTATGGGGTAATTACTAGTTTGGAGCAAAAATGTGGCTAGGAAAAGAGAGCACATTATGAACACATGGTAGAAACAGTTTTTGGAAAGAAAATTTTAAAATTGAGAAGGGAAAGACTCAGCAAAATCCTACATTAGGTGGGACCAAAGCCAGCAAGAACTGATATGCTTTTGTACCAACTAGCTAATTGATTTAACTTTTTTCTAAATTGCCAAATGTCTTGACATGTTTTACATTATCAAAAACATTGTCTATTTTCTTCCTAAGATTTACAAGGTATAAATTATGTGCATGGCATACCTTTATATATAATGTTATCAATTTTATTTCAAACAGTCACAGAGTAACTACAAAGGTATAGTTTAACTAGGGGAAATTAATTTATTCAGAAGCCTTGCTTTTCCTCCTTCCTTCTTCCTCAGACAGCTTACATGTTGGCACTCTGACATGGAAAGAACAAGAAACAGAAAAAGAGAGATAATTAAATGTATCAATTTTCTTCTTCTGCCTCTTTTAATAACTAAAAGCAATTTAGTTTAGGAAGAGACTTAAACTACTAGTTAAAACAGAGTCTGAAATTAGAAAATTGCTGATTGCAAGCTTTCCCAATATATTAAAAATAATATTAAAAGGCAGCTAGCAAAAGTTTTTCTAACCAGAAAAAGCTTGTACATGGGAAAATAAACAACATGAAAAGTTATTAACAATCCTTAATTTCATGTTTGGCTCATGGTTTGTAAAGGTAATGAAAAAAATAATTTCTCCTTTTTGTGAAAGAAACTCAATAATCAGACATTTTGGCAAAAGACTATTTGCATTTAGTGTTCCTCTGTCTTTCTACCATCATGGAAAAGACCACTATGCAATGAGCAAAGCTCCTTTTCTGGAGGAAAAAAGAAGATAGCTTCATTATTGAAAACATTGGGCTATTATGCTAAACATTCCTTGTTTTTTCGAGTCTAAAATATGTTTAGAGGAAATTCATATTTGAACAGAAATTCTTAATACTCGAAAAGGGCATTGCCTAAGTGTAAAAATATTTTCTGATAGCTGGTCTTACCAAAATCAAATTTAAAAGTTTATTTGAAAAGCCAGAAGTAAAACTTAATGGTAAAAAAAATAAAAGTATCATATTTCCAGAGCCACAACTTGGGAGGGCAAACTTAAACTAGGAAAGTTATTTTTTATTTCCTTCACTTTTTTTTTTTAATGGAAGAAATATAGCCATAAGAATTCGCAGACCCACACAATTACTCCATTATTTGATAGTGATTTCTGCATTTCAGAAGTCATTTTGAAAACAGAAAAAGCATGAAGTCCCAGTATCATCTTCTTGAAAAGATGATGCTTCTCACATGTTAACATCTGTATTCTTTTGTAACCATTGTAAAAGGTTTGCTTAGTAAAATGACAATTATTAATACTTAATTTGTTTTCACGCTGAGTTCTAAAAATTAACTTGTAGAGCTTAGAATTTAGAACTCATTTTCTCACAGAAATGACAGCATAAGTGGTGGCTTCGTTTCCAGATGAGCGAACATTAACTCAAAATGTTGATATCAACAGTACTGAGGACCAAGTCCTTTATACCCAAGTCCTAACTAAGCCTTTGTGTTCTGAACCTGTAGGGGGTGGAGTGGTCAGGGGGCAATATTAACATTTATTGAATTCCTACTATGGGGTTATAAATAAAGTGCATAGAGCAATATTTATCTACGCATTACTTAATTTTGTCCTCACAATATGACATTCATTAGTTTCAGTTTTGTCACTTTCTTGCTGTTTGATTATTGGGCAAGTTAAGTTTCCACCTCTGAAAAATAAGAATAATAAGCCCTGTTTCAAAAGATTGTAATCATTGGCTAAATTTACATATTTAAGTGTCTTCCAAATATTAGTAGCTCCATATATGGTAAAATACTAATATTGTCAACATCCCCAATTGTTAGAAAATCAGCAATGTGAACGACTCAGTTTTCGAGGTCACACAGCCAGAGAGTAATCAGAATCAGAGCCTAGGTCTTCTGCCTACTAATACAATGTTTTTTTCTCTCTCTTCTATATTACAGATTACCTCTATGTACATAATGAAAGCCATTCAGAAGGATTTAATGTGCTCATCTCTATAGACTTGCAAAACTCCTAGAAGCTTTTTATGTTGATCTTCTCCTGGCTCAGTCGTCAGTCATTTAAATATCTCCTCAGTTGAATGAGACTTTAAAACAATTGCCAAAGAAATAAGACATTGCTTCTGATCTGTCTCAATACAATTACAAGACTTAGGAGCTCTTGTTTCCTGCCTGTATCTAGCACTATTTGCAAATGCCCCCATAACAGCCAGTTTCCTTGCAAAGCTTTCTTTTTCCCCCTACCAACTTTGATATAATTTTGCAAAAGTTTTTCAGTCTTCATTTTTAAATTATGAAATATTCTTTCAGAAGTAGACAAATTTAGGGCTTCCCTGGTGGCGCAGTGGTTAAGAATCCGCCTGCCAATGCAGGGGACATGGGTTCAAGCCCCGGTCCGGGAAGACCCTACATGCCGCAGAGCAACTAAGCCCGTGTGCCACAAGTATTGAGCCTGCGCTCTAGAGCCCACGAGCCACAACTACTGAAGCCCACGTGCCTACAGCCTGTGCTCCTCAACAAGAGAAGCCACTGCAATGAGAAGCCCGTGCACCTCAAGTATTGAGCCTGCGCTCTAGAGCCCGCGAGCCACAACTACTGAAGCCCACGTGCCTACAGCCTGTGCTCCTCAACAAGAGAAGCCACTGCAATGAGAAGCCCGTGCACCGCAACGAAGAGTAGCCCTGGCTCGTTGCAACTAGAGAAAGCCCACGCGCAGCAACAAAGACCCAAAGCAGCCGAAAATAAATAAATAAAATAAATAAATTTATTAAAAAAAAAAAAAAAACAGAAGTAGACAAATTTAAAGACAATACAATCATCTTTGAGTTATTTAAAGAACAATAAACTTAAAACTTTGATACCCACTAGTGAGACATTTGAAGCCCCTTATAAGTGGCCCTCCTCAACTGCACCCTTTCTCTTGCCCCAGAAGCAACTAAGTTTTAATCATTCTTTAGCTTTTTAAGAGTTTTACCACCTCTGTATGCATTACTAAATAATATATAGTTTTGCCTGCTCTTAAACTTCATTAATAAAAATAATTATGTACAGTTCGATTCACTATTTTCTTGCTCAGTAGAATATTACGTTTTTGAAATTCATCACTGTAAATTTGTATAGCTGTAATCATTCATTTTTCTCTGCTGTATATTTCATCATATGAATATAACCCTATGTATTTATTCATTCTTCTAGGCATTTGGGCTGTTTTCATTTGTTATTATGGATACCAAAGGCTTCTGTGAACCTTCTTGTATGTCCCTTCTGGTACACATGAGCATGCTTTTCTCTAGGGTATTTACCAAGGAATGGAACGGCAAGGTAATAGTTTGTGCATGATCAACTTTACTAGGCAATGCCTAACTGTTTTCCAAAATGGTAGCAACAATTTACACTCCCATTACCAGTGGAATAGTGGTCTCATTGTTCTGTATCCTCAACCAACGCTTGATGTCGTCAGCTTTTTAAATTTTGGGCAATTTGGCAGCTTGAAGTGGTATCACGTTCTGGTTTTAAATTGCATTCTCCTGATTATTAATGAGATGGAACATGTTTTCATGTTTATTAGCCATTTAAGCTTCCTCTTCTATGAAGAGTCTGCCCAAGTATTTCTGACACTGATTTGTACACATTCTTTATGTATTCCTGGAAAAGCAAACCTTTATCAGTATAATGTGCTACAATTATCTTCTCTCAGTTTGTGGCTTGTCTTTTCACTCTTTTCACAAGTTTCATAGTTTAATGGAGTGTTAAGATATGAACTCTGGAGCTTAACCACCTGGATTCAAATCCTGGTTTTATCACCTACTAGCCATATGACCTTAAGTAAATCATTTAAACTCTTTGTGCCTCAGTTTCCTCACTTATAAAATG
Organism: Balaenoptera borealis; assembly: GCF_965194805.1. Classification (NCBI taxonomy): domain Eukaryota; kingdom Metazoa; phylum Chordata; class Mammalia; order Artiodactyla; family Balaenopteridae; genus Balaenoptera; species Balaenoptera borealis. The sequence goes on from NC_138865.1 coordinate 108,720,970, forward strand.
GAGAAAATAATAGTACCTCTCTTATAGGTTTGTTGTGACAATTAACTTAGTTAATGTGTCAAGCATATAGTACAGTGCCTGACACATAGTAAAGACTATGTAAGTACTGTCATAACATTAACATGTTTGTTTAGGAAATCCTTCCCCACCTCAAGGTCATTAAGACGCTTTATGTTTTGCCTTTCACATTTAGGTCTTTAATCCACCTCATCTTTATTTCTGCATATGAAGAAAGTTAGAGGTCCAATCTCATCTTCTTCCTTACAGATAATCAAAGCTCTAGTACAATTCATAGAAAAGTCCATCCTTTTATCCCTAAGCTTTAATACTTCCTATGCCGTATGTCAAATGTCTTCACAATCATGGATTGTTTCTGAGCTTTCTTTTTTGTTCTATTTATCTGTTTGTCTATTCCTGAACCAATACCACACTGTCTTAATTACTATAGCTTTATTTCCCTCCCCCCCATTTTTCACATAAAATTTTTTGAAAATATAGATATATTGAAAGAACAGTATTTTGAGTATCTGTGTATATATTTTGCTTTACCTAGTACTCCCCTAACCCCTTCTCCCAACTCACATCACTTCAGCCACAATCACCCTGCTTTTGCTCAAATATGCTAGGCACATTCCTGCATCAGGAACCCTGTACTTGCTGTTCCCTCTATTAGCAATACCCTTTCCCTAGGGGATCCATATGGCAGGCTCCCTAACTTCTTTTTGTTATTTATTCAAATGTCATATTCTCAACAAGGCCTTGGCTAGCTACACTATCTAAAATTATAATATCTCTTACTATTTAACATAATATATATTTTATTTCCTTGTTTATTCTCTCTCTCCCCATCAAGAATGTCAGCTCTTAAAAAACAAAAGAATGTCAGCTCTATGAAATCAGGGTGTTTTATCTGTTTTTTTCCACTGCTGTATTCCCACAGCCTAGCACAGTGCCTGGCACATGATAGACACTCAAATTTTTTGTTTAATGATTATGTAATCTGGCTCCAAAATCTATGTACCTTTCTTCATTAACTCTGATGCCTTCTGAGTGCACTATTTGTCTTCAATTTAGTCCATTTAATATTTTCCAAGCACCTAATCCTGATGCTTTCTATCACATTTAAATAAACCTCTTAGAATCTTAGAAATAGGATATTTATTCTAGGTGAGAAAAATGAGACATTTAATGACTGGTCCATGATGGGTCAATCAACCTTGGAAGACAGTGATCCCTTGGGTTTGTTCTTTAAAGTAGGACAAAGAAGAGCAAATAAAAATAAAATTACTAGCCCTCAAAGAAAATGCTATTTTACTTAACTTCAATATTCTATTATGACCCTGCTAAAAGGGCCTCTTTAATGTTTATAATCCTTATATAAACAAAGAACAGAGGCTAGAATGCCTTCTGGTTTTCTCCTGCATATAAGTTGACATTAGGTTTTAGGGGGCAACATTGTCCACTAGATCAGTGGTGCTCAAACTTAGGCATGCATCTGGAAAGCTTGTTATAACACTGACTGCCCGGCCCTATCCTAGAATTTCTGATTCAGATAGGTCTAGGGCTGGCCCCAAGAATTTTCATTTCTAATTAATTCCTAGGTTATGCTGATACTGGTCTGAAGACCATACTTGGAGAACCACTGCACTAGATTAACTGGAAAAATATCATTGTTCTTATTTCACTCCCTACTTTTAACACTCCTAGCCCTGACTTAATTTCCACCTCTAGGCTTAGTGCTGAACCCTTTATTTGGTATCAGTTCTGACCTAAGGAGAGGGTACTTACAGCAATCAACCTCAGTGATGTCTGTCATCAAGTTCCATTTGCTTACTGGTTCCTTTGACCTCAGTCCCCTATATTCTCAATGACTGAATTACAACTATTGTCCCTAGCTTCTCAATGCCTGGCTCCTGGTCCCAGTTGCCCTGCCTCCCCACTTCCCACCTCAATGGCTAGGTCCATGACACTTGTTTTCAGATCTCCTGCATGTCAAATGCCTGCCATTTAGGCTCCAGCAAGTCAGGTGGACTCAGCTTTGATATTCATTAATGTGCTAAATCCTACCTTTCAAATGATTCTCTACACATACTCTCATTATTTCAAATTGTCTTCTTCTATGCAATATTTATTTTCATTGTGCCCAGATCTGACTTCTAGATTTATGTCTCCATGAGCCAGTTCCTAGGTGGATGAATCATGCTAACCACACCCAGAACTTCACTTACACTGAGCCGCTGCCATATCTAATCTTGCCCATTCTATTTTAGGGTACAGTGGGGAGAACCTTGGAGTCAGACAGACCTAGTCTCGAATCTAAGCTCTGCCACTTATTAGTTATGCCATATTGCTAAGTAACTTAGCCTCTAAGAGCAAGATAGCTAAGTTGTTCTGAGAAGTCAGCGAGGTTATATGTGTAAAGCATCAAGCATAGAGGTTCAACAGTGTTCATTAGATGTTAGTTTCCTTCTGATCCTCCTGCTAAATTATGCAGCTTCCTTAGGTAAACGGTTTAGTCAAGAAGGCTAAAACTATTTCCCTGCAAAAACCTTTCTTTCAAATACCTATAGTATCTGTTTTACTGGACATTCTATTTAACTGTAGAACTTTTTAAAAATCAACTCAAGACCAGGAAAAATAAAAATTAAAGAGATGGTTGTAGTGTATGTGTTGGGAATTGGCAGAAGAGACAAAGGGATTCCGGTACTGATAATATAAGCCATATTTTCATTACTGCTTTTGGCAATGTGAGAAGAACATCTATGCCCTTCCTGTACAGTATTCAGAAAACTTCTTAACTTGATGGTATCTCAGATCCCTTTGAGAATCGATTGAATGTTGCAGACCTTCTCCACAGAAAAATGCACAGATTCACCATTACATTTCATGTGCTTCCCCCTCTTAGGTTAAGAACTCCTGACCTCGAGCACAGGGGAGTATACTTACCCAGAACTGCAAGCCATGGGAGTTTAATGCAACAGAAAGAACATGGGATATGGTGTCAGAAGACCTTGAGATGACTCTTCTCACTCTGGTATGTAATAGATATCCAACTTTGGGCTTATCATGTAACCTTTCAAATATTACTTCTCATCTGTAATTTGGTGGATAACAATTTTTACCTACCTCTCAGGGTTGTTGTTAGAATCAAATGAGAAAATGTACAGGAGAAAAGAACACTATTACTTGTAAATGACTTTACAGATATTAGTTATTAACATTCTCTGGAAACCTACTGAATTTATAAACACAGGGGCAAGCTTGAAAATCCAAATTATTGAAACTAATGGAATATATCATACCAGAGAATTATCTTAATAAATAAAAAAGGATAATAATGATTTTAATAAAAATGAAATTAATAATTTTAAACTAGTCCTATACACTTTGAATGTCAAAATAATCATGGCTGAAGCACTTATGCTCCTTTTTAAAGGAAATCTTGAGAAACTTCAAGCCCAAATCTCTAACTGGGATTGAGAAATTTAGATATTTTGAGTGGAAATCAAATCCAAGGAGAAAAAAGATGAATAGTCCCATATTTCTCTCTACCCTACAGGAAACATATTTCTTGCTATGAAAAAACCATCTGAGACGGAGAAAGTCATGCTGATTTAGTTTTCTTTCAAGGGACACAGGGGAAGACAAAGCCTTCTCTGTGGGAACAAGCGTCCTTCTATTTTAAACTAAGTCTACTAACATTTTAGAAGCTCTTCTTTTAAAACTTTAGAGAAAGAAGATATTTAAAATATTAAAGTAGGCTACGAATTTGATTGTATATTCTAACCACAACGTCATACATCTAGAATGGCAGATCTCCACGACAACAAAGTAAGTTTATTTCCTTATCCTGATTCCTCTTATGGATCTAAGGCTAAAAATTGTCACCAGGACCAATTCTGCCCTCATAATAAGACAGTAATACTAGCCATATTCCCTTGACTGGCTGTTCCAAATAACAATTCTATTAACTTTTTATTTTGAAATAATAGATTTAAAGAAAAGTTGTAAAGATAGTACAGAGAGTTCTTGTATACCATTCATGCAACTTCCCCTAATGTTAACTTCTCATGTAACCATGGTATAGTCATCAAAACTGAAAATTAACATCGCTACACTGCTGCTAACTAAACTATAGACTTTGTCAGATTTTCCTAATTTTTACACTAAGGTTCTTTTTCTGTTCCAGGATCCAATCCAGGATATTACCTTACATTTACTCATCTCCTTAGCCTCTTCCAATTTGACAGCTTCTTGGTCTTTCTTTGTCTTTTACTACCTTGAAGCTTTTGAAAAGTACTTGTCAGGTATTTTGTAAAATGTTCCTCAATTTGAGTTTGTCTGATGTTTTGTCATGATTAGACTGAAGTTATGAATTTGGGGTAAGGATATCATAGAGGTAACATGCCCTTCTCATTTCATCATATCAGAGAGTACAGGATACTCACGTGACTTATTACTGATGATGTTATCTTTACCACTCAAAGGATAATTTTTCATGCTAGGAATCTGTCTATATGGTAGCTAAACCTAGGATGGTTACCACCCTTATTTGGAAAATAAGCAAAGGTTCAGCTGCTCAACTAAGAAACTCTGGGAACTACTGAAGGTAGTATAGTCAAACAGGTGTTGGTTTGAGTCTGTTTCTGCCACTTACTAGTTGTCTGTTGGGGGGCAAATTACTCAAGTCTGAGTTTCTTCACCTGTAAAATGAGAATAATACCACTTCAACCAGTTGTTATTTTATCCTTACAAGATAGTATATATAAAGCACTTAGCTTGGCACATAGTAAATAATCAATAAATGTTAATGCTGTTCATTCTGGGGTTGATGGTGGTAGTAATAATGTTAGTAGTATTTGCCAAGTTGTGTTGTGTGTTATTTTCATCTCAGAAGGAAGTCAAACTACAGACCAGAAAAATACTACGTGTTTATAAGATTTTTAAACTTTTTAAGTGTATTAAAATGTCCTATCAGAGAGATGTTTAACTAGAGATTAAATATGTGGGTTTTTTCTTCTTTAGCAAGAGAAGTTTGCAATTGCTTTGCCATTTGGGCAGAGGTAGAAAATAACCTTCAAGCAGATCCTACTGACTGGGTAAAGAATCATTTAAGAATGAAATTAGAATACTCCCTAACACCATACACAAAAATAAACTCAAAATGGATTAAAGACCTAAATGTAAGGCCAGACACTATCAAACCCTTAGAGGAAAACATAGGCAGAACACTCTATGACATAAAACACAGCAAGATCCCTTTTGACCCACCTCCTAGAGAAATGGAAATAAAAACAAAAATAAACAAATGGGACCTAATGAAACTTAAAAGCTTTTGCACAGCAAAGGAAAACATAAACAAGACGAAAAGACAACCCTCAGAATGGGAGAAAATATCTGCAAATGAAGCAACTGACAAAGGATTAACCTCCGAAATTTACAAGCAGCTCATGCAGCTCAATATCAACAAAACAAACAACCCAATCCAAAAATGGGCAGAAGACCTAAAGAGACATTTCTCCAAAGAAGATATACAGATTGCCAACACACACATGAAAGGATGCTCAACATCACTAATCATTAGAGAAATGCAAATCAAAACTACAGTGAAGTATCACCTCACACCAGTCAGAATGGCCATCATCAAAAAATCTATAAACAATAAATGCTGGAGAGGGTGTGGAGAAAAGGGAACCCTCTTGCACTGTTGGTGGGAATGTAAATTGATACAGCCACTATGGAGAACAGTATGGAGGTTCCTTAAAACACTAAAAATAGAACTAGCATACGACCCAGCAATCCCACTACTGGGCATATACCCTGAGAAAACCATAATTCAAAAAGAGTCATGTACCACAATGTTCATTGCAGCTCTGTTTACAATAGTCAGGACATGGAAGCAACCTGAGTGTCCATCGACAGATGAATGGATAAAGAAGATGTGGCACATATATACAATGGGATATTACTCAGCCATAAAAAGAAACGAAATTGAGTTATTTGTAGTGAGGTGGATGGACCTAGAGTCTGTCATACAGAGTGAAGTTAGTCAGAAAGAGAAAAACAAATACCGTATGCTAACACATATATATGGAATCAAAAAAAAAAAAAAAAGGTTCTGAAGAACCTAGGGGCAGGACAGGAATAAAGACACAGACGTAGAGAATGGACTTGAGGACACAGGGAGGGGGAAAGGTAAGCAGGGACAAAGTGAGAGAATGGCATGGACTTACATATACTACCAAATGTAAAATAGCTAGCTAGTGGGAAGCAGCCGCCTAGCACAGGGAGATCAGCTCGGTGTTTTGTGACCACCTAGAGGGGTGGGATAGGGAGGGTGGGAGGGAGACACAAGAGGGAGGAGATATGGGGATATATGTATATGTATAGCTGATTCACTTTGTTATACAGCAGAAACTAACACACCATTGTAAAGCAATTATACTCCAATAAAGATGTTAAAAATTAAAATAAAATAAAAAAAGAATCATTTAAGTTAGGGTTCCCTTAGTAAGTTTAGAGTGAAGAGGCCCCACTGTCCTGAGAGAAGGGTTTAACAAGACCTTTTGTATTGGGGAAGAAGGGAGATTTATAGTTTGTTAGGTAAAAGATTCTACAAAATGTCCTCAACCAGTACTCTTGGAACTGGCTTATACACTGGGATGTAGCTGCACGTATAAACTAAAGGAGCCAGTTGTTAAATCTCTATAACTTCCGAGCCCCAATTTAGAGTATAATTGAAGGAACTTGGAACCAAGGGAGTGGGTTCATCCTACCTCAAAGAAGCATTGCTGCCAACGATTCTTGACCAGTAAAAGCATCATCTCAGTAGTGAGCAAGCATCATCTGTCAGGTTGTTCAGGGTCAGGCCTCAACCCCAAAATTCAATATAAGAGTAAGAAACAACAAGATCAGTGACCTGATCAGAATCATGTTCCCCTGATACTCAGCATTAGAGGGGGATTGACTCCTAGAGCTACCGGAAAATTAGTAATTAATTGTTGGGGAATGGATTGATGCAAAAAGAGGGCACTGGATTTATGCTACTGAGGCATATGAGTGTCAGAGTAATTAATTGTAAAATAAAAGAGGTATGCCTATATTTGAAGCCCGTTCGCGGAAAGTTTATCAGTTGTATAAGCTTTCAACTTCCCCATATCTATTGTTTGCTACCCCCACAGGCCTCTCTATAAAGACGAATAGTTTTTAAAATGCTTAAAAGGTAAAAGGCCCCTGGATTTATTTTTAGCAAAACAGAAAGAACATGAGTATGGGGACATGGCTTGACACTTAGCAGCAAGGCTTATGAGGGAATAAAAATCCCATGGGATACAGTGGGTGGTAGCAACTACTGAAGCATAGGAAAGCAGATTCAATTCCTGCAGCCTGCAACAAAGGAAGAATGGTAAGCATACAGTGAGGGTACGGGCCTAAGAAGGAATCCTGGGACTGAGCACTTCCCTAAATTCAACTTAGAAACACAAACTGCCTTTAGATTTGTGTGTATGCATTAATGCAAAAATCATAAACTTTCTAGAGAATTATGCACGGAAACACTATCATGGGGCAGATCACCATTCTCCTTTCTCTCCGCAGTCTCTCCATTCTCACAGTTTTCATTCTGCCTCTGATCTCCCCCTACTTATATCCACCCAATCTACTACTGCTAGAACACAGTGTTGATCTTTTACCTGCTTAAAATTGCTTTGTGAATAAAATCCAAATCATGTGTCTGGCCCTTAAGGCCCTCTGGGACCTGACCCCAGCAGGACTTGCCAGATTTATCTCCTCTGCCCCACTGCTCTTCCACCTTACATCCTGTGTAAGCACATCTCTGAGATGTTAATCTTGCTGTTTCTATTCTGTAACGTTCTTTTCCACCTTTTGCACTTCCGTATGTCTAAATCCTTTCCTTCCTTCAAACTGAGGTCAAAAGCTATCTCCTCAATGAAATCATCTCTGATTTTTCCAGCTATAAGTGATATCTCCCAGTTTCTTAATCCCCTTAACATTTTACATTTTATCTTTCTATTTTATGATGTGGCTCAGTTTTTTTTACCTTGTATTATATATATACATATATATATATATATATACATATATATATATGTATATATATATGTATGTATGTATGTATGTATATATGTATTTCTTTTCTTTTTTTAATTAATTAATTAATTTATTTATTTATTTATTTATTTTTGCCTGTGTTGGGTCTTCGTTTCTGTGCGAGGGCTTTCTCTAGTTGTGGCGAGCAGGGGTCACTCTTCATCGCAGTGCGCGGGCCTCTCACTGTCGCGGCCTCTCTTGTTGCGGAGCACAGGCTCCAGACGCGCAGGCTCAGTAGTTGTGGCTCACGGGCCTAGTTGCTCCGTGGCATGTGGGATCTTCCCGGACCAGGGCTCAAACCCGTGTCCCCTGCATTGGCAGGCGGATTCTTAACCACTGCGCCACCAGGGAAGCCCTATATATGTATTTCTTAATGATCTTACTAGACCAGAAGCTCCTTTGGTCTTCGCATTGTCTTATTTATTTCCCACAAGGTCTATTAAAGTATCCTGCACATAATTTGTTAAACAAATAAATACCTTGGTACCAAATACTACATTTATATGAACTTGATTATCTGTACTATTAGCATATATATAACTACAGATTTGGGGGAGCTTCTCAGAAGAAGCACAATAAATAATCTTTTAATATTATCAATAATAAAACTTTAACTTTAAAAGATTTCTTTTAAAAATTCCAAACTGACCTAAAACTGGCTTAATAAAATGAAACAAGCAGAGGATTCTGCAATATGGTTTAGGAAAAATTATGCATTTGATCAACAGCAACTACATCAATTCACTGTGACATGTTACGTTAATGTTCACAAAGGTCACCAATAGCTGGGAGGAAAAAGTGTTTTGTTTGTTTTTTTCATTCGACTACAGATGATATCTAGTTAATAATTAGAAGACCAGGAGGGCAGATCATGCTCTGTATTGAAAGGAGGATTAAAGACAGAGTGCACTGAAAAACATACAAAGCTTTCCAAACTGTAATAGACATGCATTATTTACACTTAAACCTCAATGCACTCAGTGCCTTTTCTAAATAAGCCCCTGTCTGGCTATTTATTAACATTCAAATTTTATTCTAATCTGTTTTACCATGAACTTTACATGATTTATTTTCTAAGGTATAAACCATTTGGAACTGTAGAAACATTTATTGAAACAAATGAACCACGATATAGGATAAGGGCTGAGATCAGTTACCTGCTTCTGACCAAGACAGCTACCTTTGAAAATTCTACCTTCAAGGAAAAAAATACTGAAGTGTACCAAAAAAAAAAAAGGTAATTTAAACTAGAGATTGGTATAATTGCAAGAATAATAACAGAGGTATAGAATAAAGTTATTTTTAAGTAAAATTAAAGCTATGAGGCTTTGTTTTGTTTTCCTTAGAATATGCTAGTTTCCTTTCCTAAGAATATGCTAGCTAGTTTATAAGATTTCTTGAGTTTGACACACAATGCACATGCAGGTGTCTACCAGACACCACTATCTGAATGTCCCATAGAAAATGAACATGTTGAAGCCTAAGATCATAATCATCTCCTTCCAACTTGCTTATCCACCTGTATTCTTTATCTAGTTAATAGAATATCTCTTCACTCATGTGCCTGTGCCAGAGCCAGAGCCAGAGCGAAACATGGGAGTCATATTTATCTCTCTCTTACTCTATAAATACAATCAACCATCTAGTTCTGTAGATTTTCTCTCTTACGCTGGTTCCCTCCTCTCCAGCACCATTGCCAATGCCAGTGTCAATGCCTTAGGATCAGTGTCAATGCCTTTAACTTCTCTTGCTTTGAGAGTTACACGATAGCCTTCTCCCTGGTCTCTCTGCCTGAGCTCACTCTCTCTATCCACCAGACTTCTGATGGAGTAATTGTTCTAACGAGCAAATCCAATGTTACTCCTTACTCAGTATTCTTCAATGGACAAACTAATTTACATGGCATATCAGGCCCTTCGTGGTCTGGCCCTGTTTACTCTTAACCATTCATTCATTCTGTTCATTCATCAAGTATTTACTGAGTCTACTTTGTACCAGGTACTATTCTAGGTATTAGAGATACAACAGTAAACAAACAGACAAAAATCTCATCTTTTCAACCTTTCCTCTCTACCACTGTCAAGTGTTCCCTGCCATCAAGAAATAGTGAGCCACTTGCAGTCTACTAAAAGATGGCTTGTTCTTTCATGCAAACTTCTACTCATCCTTCAAATTTCAATTTAAATGCAACTTCCTCTCTCAAGACCTCCTGAATCTCCTGTGTACTTTATAAATACTCATATTATGTTTGTGTTTCTATCTTTCCATTTCAAGTTCCTTGAATATATCTTGAATATCTTTTGACATATAGTTGGCAAATGCAATGTCTGTTAAATGAAATAAGTGAATAAAATGACAAAGGTTTCCTCAAGTTTTAATTGTTTCTAGTGATCAAATAACTTTTTCTTGATGTCCCAGAATTACAGGCAAAGTAATAAGTAAGAGTTAACACAAGCAACTGTTACTCCTTATTACACAACAGATGATTTTCAGAGCCCCATATGAATGTTAAGTCTTGGCGATTTTGTCATCTTTCTATTTGACATTTATTTCAGCCTAAGTTTATTTCATGAGTAAAATTTTGCCCTCTGCCCTCGGGCATATTCCCATAATTAAAAATGCAAAGTAGTAAATATTTCAACATACACTATACAGCAGCAACCACAGGTTTTATGGGAAAGGATATTACGCAACGACAGAACTTCGTTATCTCACAGAGACAGTTTTAAATGATGCACCTTGTATACTAACCTACTATGGATACATTAAAAAATCTCAAATCAGTATATGACTGCCTACATATAAGTCAACCCTGACGACATTCTAAGGCTATATTAAGAGAGTCAGGCTCTCACTAGGCATACTGCTTTATTGAGATAAAATGCTATCTGATTTCTCCATTCATTTATTCAACATATGTCCAAATGTGAACCAGGAAAATATCAGAAATGTATTCCAAAAGCAAAAGTGAAAAGATAGATATTGTAGACCAAATCCTTCCCAATTAAACAGGTTGGAACACCACTGTTGATGTGAGGGGTGGCCATCTGTCAGTACATAAAGGGACTTGTGTTTGCACACAAAGACATTGCTCAACCCACATCTTGCTCCTGCAGCCAAATTCTACCCTCACTGGGGCAACTCCCACTGAAATATATGGGCATAAAGAACAGGCAAAAAAAAAAGAACAGGCAAATAAATTTTTAAAAAGCCAGCTATTCATTCATGGACAGTAGATGTATCAGAGAATCTGGATAGAATTGAGTCCACATTTCTACTTTCATTTTTTTTTTTTTTAAAAAAGAGAACAAGAAGGTCATGACAGAAGAGAATTTGCATATGTGTTAGGAGATCATATTTCTCATCTCATTGTATAAACTTAGGAAATTTTCTTAGATTCACATGTTTTTTTCTCGTCTCATCTCTCTTCCTAAATCATAACCTGTAAGGCACAACTCAGTTCCTACCTCCTCTGGGAATCCTTTCCTAATTATTCCTGCTTTTTTCCTACTCTAAACTACTCTACTTAGAAATTTAGCATATATTTATAAACTTCCTCTAATGTTCTCAATGTCTACTTGGGATTAGTCTTTCCCAAGAAGAGTTATTTATATAGCACCAACTACATAATCAGAAGAAATTCCTATAAAATATCAAGTAGTTGGCACCACAGCATCAAAGTTTCTTACAATACTCACTCACTTTGCTCAATATCTGAGATTTTGAGAGGGGCTATACCAACACAATGGATAGGAAAATATACTATAGATCCAGATTGCATATGTTTCAATTCCAACTCTTATTTACTGGCTATTATATCATAAGTTAGGCAAGTTACCTAACTTGCAACTCTTTTCCTGTACAAATGAGAATAATAATAATAGTGCCTTCCTGATATGGTTGCTATGAGGATTAAATTAATCACTACATTCAAAGGCCTTAGGATAGTGCCTAGCATGTGTTCAATTCATTTTAGCTGTTATTATTCTAAAGCATGAAATGTCCAATTTTAAAAAGCATATATGGGTTTCTTTAAAATGGAAGAAAATAAGCTAAACTTTTTTTTCTTCTACAGTGAGCAATTTCTTCTTTAGCCTACCAACAGAAACAGATATCCCAACCCCTACTCATACCCAAGACTGGGTGACTTAATTCTTCTCTTTTGTGAGTCACCAATTCTATTCCTCATTTGAAAAAAAAAACAGGGGACTTCCCTGTTGGTGCAGTGGTTAAGAATCCGCCTGCCAATGCAGGGGACACGGGTTCAAGCTCTGGTCTAGGAAGATCCCACATGCCGCGGAGTAACTAAGCCTATGTGCCACAACTACTGAGCCTGAGCTCTAGAGCCTGCGAGCCACAACTAGTGAGCCCGCGTGCCACAACTACCGAAGCCCATGCGCCTAGAGCCCGTGCTAAGCAACAAAGAGAAGCCACCGCAATGAGAAGCCCTTGCACTGCAACGAAGAGTAGGCCCACTTGCTGCAACTAGAGAGAAAGCCCATGTGCAGCAACAAAAACCCAATGCAGCCAAAAATAAAAATAAGTAAATAAATATAATAAATTAAAAAAATTTTTAAAAAATTAAAAAACAGACTCAACTACTGGGGGGTTACTGAGTTGAATCTAAGTGCCAGTTACAATGTAAGTGGGTATACACACACACAATTTAATTCTCACAAAAATTCTTCATGCTACATTTATGAATCCTATTTTACAGATGAAAACACTGAGGCTCAGAGAGGTCAAATATCTTAATCAAGATTGTACAGTTAGTAAGTGGCTAAATCAAGAATGGAATCAAAGTACTAATTTCAGATGCCACCTCCTTTCTGCTACATATCACATTACTTGCCTACAATTTCCTTTTTCCCTTAACTTACCCACATATAATTTATAGCAGAGCAGAACACAGAGGTGCTTCCTCAGAGTTCACCCAAATGTTCTTGCCAAAGTACATAGTCCCGCAACTTCCCATTTCTGTTCCTCAAGTCTCATGTCAATTTAACTTCCTTTCTTGTAGTAAGAAATGCAGTGCTTACAATTTTGGAAACACAAAAGACCCCGAATAGCCAAAGCAATCTTGAGAATGAAAAACGGAGCTGGAGGAATCAGGTTCCCAGACTTCAGACTATACTACAAAGCTACAGTAATCAAGACAGTATGGAACTGGCACAAACACAGAAACATAAATCAGTGGAACAGGATAGAAAGCCCAGAGATAAATCCATGCACATATGGTCACCTTATTTTTGATAAAGGAGGCAAGAATACACAATGGAGAAAAGATAGCCTCTTCAATAAGCGGTGCTGGGAAAACTGGACAGCTACATGTAAAAGAATGAAAGTAGAACACTCCCTAACACCATATACAAAAATAAACTCAAAATGGATTAAAGACCTAAAGGTAAGACCAGACACTATAAAACTCTTAGAGGAAAACATAGGCAGAACACTCTATGACATAAATCACAGTAAGATCCTTTTTGACCCACCTCCTAGAGAAATGGAAATAAAAATAAACAAACGGGACCTAATGAAACTTAAAAGCTCTTGCACAGCAAAGGAAAACATAAACAAGACGAAAAGACAACCCTCAGAATGGGAGAAAATATTTGCAAATGAAGCAACTGACAAAGGATTAACCTCCAAAATTTACAAGCAGCTCATGCAGCTCAATATCAACAAAACAAACAACCCAATCCAAAAATGGGCAGAAGACCTAAAGAGACATTTCTCCAAAGAAGATATACAGATTGCCAACACACACATGAAAGGATGCTCAACATCACTAATCATTAGAGAAATGCAAATCAAAGCTACAATGAGGTATCACCTCACACCAGTCAGAATGGCCATCATCAAAAAATCTACAAACAATAAATGCTGGAGAGGGTGTAGAGAAAAGGGAACCCCCTTGCACTGTTGGTGGGAATGTAAATTGATACAGCCACTGTGGAGAACAGTATGGAGGTTCCTTAAAAAACTAGAGATAGAACTAGCATACGACCCAGCGATCCCACTACTGGGCATATACCCTGAGAAAACCATAATTCAAAAAGAGTCATGTACCACAGTGTTCACTGCAGCTCTATCTACAATAGCCAGGACATGGAAGCAACCTAAGTGTCCATCGACAGATGAATGGATAAAGAAGATGTGGCACATATATACAATGGAATATTAGCCATAAAAAGAAACAAAATTGAGCTATTTGTAGTGAGATGGATGGACCTAGAGTCTGTCATACAGAGTGACAGTAAGTCAGAAAGAGAAAAACAAATACCGTATGCTAACACATATATATGGAATCTAAAAAAAAAAAAAAAAAAAAAAAGGTTCTGAAGAACCTAGGGGCAGGACAGGAATAACGCTGATGTAGAGAATGGACTTGAAGACACAGGGAGGCGGAAGGGTAAGGTGGGAGGAAGTGAGGGAGTGGCATTGACATATATACACTACCAAATGTAAAACAGATAGCTAGTGGGAAGCAGCCGCTGGGTGCTCTGTGACCACCTAGAGGGATGGGATAGGGAGGGTGGGAGGGAGATGCAAGAGGGAGGAGATATGGGGATATAGGTATATGTATAGCTGATTCACTTTGTTATAAAGCAGAAACTAACACACCATTGTAAAGCAATTATACTCCAATAAAGATGTTAAAAACATTTTTTTAATAAAATAAAATAAAAAGTCGAAAAGAAAAAAAAAATGAAATGCAGTGCTTAGAGCTGGATTCTGAGCTCCCACGCCTTCCTTCTAATGACTTTCTTTAAGTACAAGTTTTTAAATGACTTTTGTGATACACTGCTTGCTCTGACAAATTGTCTGACATTTTGAAATAATATTATTTTAAAATTTTAATTAAATATTACTCTGTAGTAACTCATAGAAAAGAATTATGGATTTATCTCAAAATTTTAATATGCCTATCCTTGGGGCCAAAACAATCAAGAAATGAGGCTTCTGTGCTCCAATGAAACTTTATTTACAAAAACAGGCAGTGGACCGGATTTGGTTCATGGATTTGGTTTACAGACCCCTGCCCTAGACCTTCGAATGTCCAGTGCACTTTTCCACTACTTTATAGTTACTACCTATTTTCAGAATGGTGTTTTAGCCTATGTCACTTGATGACATTCACTGTCAGGGAAAAGATAAATAAAAAATAATTTGTAAAAGACCTATGAAAACAGCAGTATACTACATAAACATTAGTATTACTTTTTTCCCTCTTCTCCAGCTTCTCAAACTCTCTCTCACTCTTCTCATTTCTTTCTCCTCTAATAAGGTAGTTTGGCCTAGAAGTAAACACTTTTTTATCTTTCCAAAAGTACTCAAAGCAAATGTGTTTGCAGAATCTTATTTTAAAAGAAGTAGTGGACAGGGGACTTCCCTGGTGGTCCAGTGGTTGAGAATCCGCCTTCAAATGCAGGGGATGAGGGTTCAATCCCTGGTCGGGGAACTAAGATCCCACATGCCATGGAGCAACTACTGAGCCTGCGTGCCACAACTAGAGAGCCTGCATGCTGCAACTACAGAGCCCACATGCTCTGGAGCCCACACGCTGCAACTAGAGAGGAGCCCGCACACCACAACGAAGAGCCCGCACGCCACAACAAATATCCCAAGTGCCGCAACTAAGACCCAGCACAGCCAAATAAATAAATAAATAAATATTATAAAAAAAAAAAAGTAGTGGACATGTCTTTAGATACCAGAATGAACAAACTTATGCAAATCTCACCTTTTAAAATGGTAAGAAATGTGGGCCTTCTGAATATAACTTGTGTCGGCATGTTTTAGGGGAGTAAAGGGAGCAATGGTAAGCAACCGTTATATTCTCAAACTCAAGTAACAAAGTGATTATCAGTTTTCTCATTATAGAAGCTATATGGCAGGATGATAAGAATACTGGACTTAGTACTGGAAGACCAAATTTGGAATTCCTTTTCTGCCACTTACTATCTTTGTGATTTAATAACCTACATAAAAGGAGTTGCTATGAGGATTTAGATAGTTAACTATTTAAAAATACCAAGCATCATAAACATCGATTATTGTTGTATTTGAAATTATAAACTTCTTAAGTTCACATCTATATTTTTAATAGAAGTACAATATGATACAGTATTGTACAATATGATTTTTTGGGGGGGGCTGTGCCACGCTGCATGTGGGATCTTAGTTCCCCGACCAGGGATCAAACCCAGGCCCCCTGCAGTGGAAGCGCGGCGTCTTAACCACTGGACCACCAGGGAAGTCCCTGTACTATATGATTTATAAAGCATCCAAAATATCTACTGCTAAGTATAAAGAAACTTTTCTGCCAAGGAGCTAAAAATTATTTTAAAATACTCCCTCATCAAGCCAACAATATTCCTCTGAAATTTAAAGAAACCAGAATTAATTGAGTGATGTGTGCTGGGTATTTTACATAGATTCTACTCATTTAACCTTCACCACAACCTTGAGAAGAAACTGAGGCGCAGAGAAGTGAAATAACTTGCTGAAATCACAAAGCTCCTAAGTGGCAGCCCATCTTGGATCCATACCCAGGTTAGATTGATCCTAAAGCTCTGTTCTTTTCATCACATAACACTGCCTCTTCAGCTTTTTCACTTGGGGTCCACAGAAAGCTAAGTACCTCACACAAGGTCAAATGATAATTACTTTCAGTGGAGTAGAAGGCAAATCCTTAGATTACAGGGCACTGTTCTACTAGATTAAGTCACCTACAAATAATTTACTATTTTAAAGGTAATTTCCAGACAATTTCTGCTTAATCTAGTTTTGGTCCCCCAAAATGTATATACTGGTACATAGAGTGAAACCAGTCTTTTTCACACTAATTAAAGAAATTAGGATATTACCAAGTTTAAGCCTTACATGTGCAAAGAAACAGCTTTAGAATTTTGAAAAGAGAAAAAATAAACCAAAGAATAAGTTTCCTGAAACTCTAATGGTATGTTAATAAACATAACAAGGACATTTTCACTGGAAATGCCTGGAAGTTATTGCTTCCAGGAAGCAGACTGCTTTCTCAATACTTTTTTTCCATGAAATTTAGAGAAACTATTACAAGGCAAAATTGGTTACCAAGGTGCTTTTGAAGAACTAAATCAGTAAATTAGAAGCTTTTAAATCTTGACATTAAATATAATTCACAAAATGATAAAAATATGTGAAATATTTTGTAAATCTATGGCCCCTTTATTTAAACCAGTCTGGTCCTTGAGAGCAGAGGCCTTTTTGTGTGTGTGATAAAATAAAATTAATTTTACCTTCAACTTCTGCTGCTTACCTGTTGCAGAGTATGCTGAGGGCTCCACGTGGACTACAGTCACATGGCAGACAGAGCCTGGAAGTACGATTCAGGTACAGACCCTCCTTGCAGGTTTCACAGTGAAGACCCTGATAACCTGGCTGACACTCGCACTGCCCTGTGGTCTGGTTGCAGCGATTCACATCCAGGCTTCCGACCACAGAGCAGTTACACACATATCCTGCAAAGAAAAGAGGGAAAGAGATATCAACTAAGGTTTAATGCTTTCCTAATAAAATGAGCTCTATTTTATTTTTCTTAATAAATATTCATGACAACTTTGTAAGGATGGATAAAATTAAGTCTAGTTCAAATTCACTTTCTATCCTATTTAGTTTATTTAAATTGGGAATTATATGCAGTAAAGTACATAAACTAATTATAAAACTAACATTCTCAATTTCTTTTTCAGCACTCTTCATCTTCTAGCCCTCTTACCCTATACTCCAATGTGTGGGTGGGTCCGTATATTACTAGTTTTTCTGGATTAGAAATCTCCAAAGGCAGGGCCTATGCTTATCTACATGGCACTGAGAGAACATGCTGGAAATGACAACACGTTAAATAATAAATAATCCCGCTGTATAGCAGCAAGAGCTCAGACGGTTGACTGTGGTAACTTATACAGGTCAGACAAGATTGTGCTACAGCTGGAATCATGAACTAGTATGTTCTTCCCAGGAAGAAATTAATGGAGAATTGAAACTTTAAGGTGAGCAAATGACAAACAATAAATCCCAGATAAGAACGTTTACAGGGGCATCCTGATCAGTGGGTTAAAACCAATCACAATTTGAATCTCTTTCCCAAATTAAAAGATTTAGAAAATAAACATTTTCTTTAGATATTTCAAACAGTTTTTTGAATGAAAATATTTAGAAGTAGTTGGTTTTAGCTTTTTTTAAAAAAAAAAATCATTTCCGTAGTTTTTTTTTTTAAGATTTATTTTATTATTTATTTAATTTATTTTTGGCTGCATCGGGCCTTAGTTGCAGCGTGCAGGATCCTCCGTTGCAGCACCCGGGCTCCTCATGGCGGCACCCGGGCTTCTCTCTAGTTGTGGCCTGTGGGTTTTTCTCTTCCCTAGTTGTGGCTCGTGGGCTCCAGAGCGCGTGGGCTCTGTAGTTTGTGGCACGCGGGCTCTCTCATTGTGGCATGCAAGCTCAGTAGTTGTGGCACGTGGGCTTAGTTACTCCGCGGCATGTGGGATCTTCCTAGACCAGGGCTCGAACCCATGTCCCCTGCATTGTAAGGCGGATTCTTTACCACTGGACCACCAGGGAAGTCCCAGCTTTAGCTTTTTTTTGTTTTTTACATCTTTATTGGAGTATAATTGCTTTACAGTGTTGTGTTAGCTGCTGCTGTATGACAAAGTGAATCAGCTATATGTATACATATATCCCTGTATCCCCTCCCTCTTGCATCTCCCTCCCACCCTCCCTATCCCACCCCTCTAGGTGGTCACAAAGCACCAAGCTGATCTCCCTGTGCTGTGCGGTTGCTTCCCACTAGCTATCTTACATTTGGTAGTGTATATATGTCCATGCCACTTTCTCACTTCGTCCCAGCTTCCCTCCCCCCCAACCCCAACCCCGTCCCGGTGTCCTCAACGCCATTCTCTACATCTGCATCTTTATTCCTGTCCTGCCCCTAGGTTCATCAGAACCTTTTTTTTTTTAAATTTAGATTCCATATATATGTGTTAGCGGCTTTAGCTTTTTAATGCAGATACATTTAAAGGTCAGTTAGGATTTGTTTTTTGCTATTATTTATACTCATTCTATTAAGAAGAAAGTATTTTCAACATAGTTTGACAAAGTATCAACATAGGACTTTCTAACCATATACAGAAACATGTAGTTAAAGTCAATTGCAGATAAAACCTTGTACATATTTTAGGAATAGCCCCCATTCCAAAGTAGCTATGGACCTCGGTTTAAAAAGCTCAGAGAAATCTATGACAAATTATACTTCTGAATAAGTAAGGAACTATCAATATATAAAATGACATTATACATATAGATAAAAGTTTAGCTTGAAGAAAAATCTTTAACATAACTTTTATTTTTAAAAAGATACTGGATAAACTGGATCCAGAGTCTTAAAAAGAAAGCTATAAAGAAGTTTGCTTCTCTATTCTAGACAAGGAAATTAACCTTCAAAATTCTTTATGTCATCACAAATAGCTTATGCACACAAGTCCAAACAAAGGATTCCACAAAGATATTCTCACTTGGCCAACTCTTGGCCCACACTTCTTCAGTTCCTAACCTTTGGTGTCAGCTTATCTCCCTGCTCTTCACACCTCTTCTAATTTGTAAATATACCAAATGAATGAATATGTAAGTGATTTGTTTATTTTATGTATATTTTAAGCTTGAGTGGTGAATTAGTTACAAAACCCAGAGGAGAGTTCAGATTTCTTCAGCCCCAAACTTAGGAAAGGAATAAGCTTCCCATCTCAGTCAGGATTCTTATTTTTACTAAACTACATAAGCATGACATTTCTGTGATAGAGTTACATGTTTTCACATTATTTCTAGTTTCTGGGTTTGTGTGTGTGTGTGTGTGTGTGTGTGTGTGTGTGGTTTTTGTAAATAAGGAAGCCGTGTTTAGTGGTCTGTAAACCTGCCAATAACAACTGCATGGCAAGGCCTTCACTCTACCAAAAATGACCAGAATGCTAAAAATAATATTTTCTTCCAAAATCTGGCAGGATTCCAACATACATTCAACTCCTCCTGCTGGACCAATTTCATCACAAGTTAAACCAAGCAAATTGTGCTGGTATGGGCAGAATTAGCTCAAGAAAAATGAATGGACTAAAAAACTCTATAATAAAGACTGAGAATTTTATTCTGTTATTTCCTTACTAATGTGCTTCCATCTGAAACCTGAATCAGTGTTCCCAATGAATAACATTTTTAGTAAAACTGTTAAGAACTTTGAGATAAAAACTAAGTATTTTTTTCAATCAAGTCTTATGGATAAAACTTCAGTAGTAACCAAGTTTGTTGGTTATTTATTATTTCTATAGAACTGATTCAGCCTTTTCATTATCCCCTGAACATACTCTTTTCAGTCCCATTCTGTGCTCCTTGTAATGTTCTCTCCTCTCCACATACTTAAATCTGTCCCTTATTTCAAGAATCAGCTGAAATTTACTCCTCCATAAACTCTAATTCTATTGCCCCTTGTTTGAACCCATAACAACAACTACCACCTATGACCCTCTTACGACAGTAATTTAAAGAGGCAGTAAAGTAAAGCAGATATGAGCACAGACTATAGAAGCAGACAGCTACAGGTTTAAATCCAGCTCCATCACTTACTAACTTTATGACCTTGGGCAAGTTAGTTAACCTCCTCGTGCCTTCCTTTTCTCATCCGTAAACAGGCATAATACAGTACCTATAACACTCAGGCCCAACACACAAACTGGAAGTGGTTTGGAGTGCCGAAATAATTACTACAATAGCTGGAAGAAAGGGATTCCAAATAAAATAATCGAAACACAATTTAGATGGCCAGATTCACAGGCCACAGCTTTGTGGTGAGATCTGAAAGCCTGGGATTAGGTTTATTACCATGGCAGTTTTGGACAATGTCTGTGAAATAGAATTAGTGTCCTGACATTCAGGAATTCAAGCTGTGGGTCAGGTAGAGAAGAACAGTGTATCCTTCATATGCTGGGCTCCATACATTACTAACATGGGTGCCTACAAATACAACGATGAAAACAAAAGGGTATAGGACATGGTTTCAGAGAGAAAAAAGGAGCATTTATTGATTATATGCCCTTGGTACTAATCATCTTAACAGTAGTGGGGTGAATTGCAAATATTTCAGCAAGAGAAGAGAAGATCACCCTAGTGCCAGGATGAGGTGCTATCACCTGATATAGCAAGACAAAAATACACTATCACATTAACATTCCTCCCCAGATTAACCAAAGGGAAGGAAGCTGAAGTAAAGCATACCAAGTGCCAGGGAACATATGCATCTTTTCGGTTTGGAGCTCAGAATCTGAGGCCCTATCCCAGTGTTCAACCTCAAATGAAATGATCCAAATTAAATGAATAGTATGAGCAACAGTAATAAATATAAAGGACTATGAACATGCGTTAAATTGTGTCAGGATAACTCATTAGCTTGTAAGTAAACTCTCAGAGCCTTCACAGTTCTTGACATTCATACGGAACCAGATAGGAGTTAATGCAGAAACAATGCAATTTTCTAGGAGACTGGCAATATGAAAAAAGAAGAAAAGACATGTCAATCGATAAAAGCAGTGGGAAGGACCTATAGCCAAAGACAGGAGATGAAGTGCTGACTTTTTAATGAGGTAGAATCTTAGACACCAGAGCGGCACAAAGGAGTCTGTGACATGACTGATGGTAAGGCACTAGTGTGTATGTTAATGGGAGTGAAACAACATGAAGAGGACACAAAACGCTAATCACAGACAAGTCTGAATGAAATGCCAAAAGGCTCATTTGGTTGCCTATGAGTAAATATGGAATAAACTCGCCATCATTTGAGTAGCGTGTTTCCTTTCAGTGCCCTATAATTCTTAGGAAAACTCTACAGAAAAATAGAGAAGAGTAACATATATATTAGCAGGGAGACATTTTCTTTTTGTTCGGCTTCTGAAGAACAATGAAATACAGTGACTTGAACCCCGAAGAAGAATAAGAAACTAAAATCTGGAGCCAAACTGTTTAAAAATAGAAATATAGGGCTCCCCTGGTGGTGCAGTGGTTAAGAATCCACCTCAATGCAGGGGACACGGGTTCGAGCCCTGGTCCAGGAAGATCCCACATGCCGCGGAGCAGCTAAGCCCGTGTGCCACAACTACTGGAGCCTGCGCGCCTAGAGCCTGTGCTCCGCAATAAGAGAAGCCACCGCAGTGAGAAGCCCACACAATGCAACGTAGCCCCTGCTCGCTGCAACTAGAGAAAGCCTGCACGCAGCAACAAAGACCCAACGCAGCCAAAAATAAATAAAATTAAAAAAAAAAAGAAAAAAGAAATATAAAGGTCCAGAGAAGAGACAATAAATGGGCATTTTTCTCTGAGACTTTGAATTTATGGGATGCTTTTGATGTAAAAGTATCCAAAGCAATCATTGCATTTAAATTAAACGCTGCAAGAGTAGCCCCTGCATGCCGCAACTATGAAAGCCCATGCGCAGCAACAAAGACCCAACGCCGCCAAAAATAAATAAATTTATTAATAATTAATTAATTAAACACTGCACCTTTCAAACATCCCTTACCAAAGCCAAAAGATGAAAATTTTAGCACTAAAGAAAAATGATGAGTTTTGTAACTCATCAAACACCTGTTTCATACACCTGGTAGGCTTCTCTCTGCATTCAACTTTTAACCAACTCATGTCCTTAGCTCAGTAAAAAGTCCAGTATATCATCTACAGAATTTTAATTATGTTTTGG
This sequence comes from Balaenoptera borealis, assembly GCF_965194805.1. Lineage (NCBI taxonomy): Eukaryota > Metazoa > Chordata > Mammalia > Artiodactyla > Balaenopteridae > Balaenoptera > Balaenoptera borealis. The sequence continues at coordinate 108,743,855 of NC_138865.1, forward strand.
TGTCTGCAGCTACTTCGATGGGAGTTTTTAGAAAAATATTAATTGTAGTAATATGGCCTAATTAATGTGTCCTTTGTTTCTCTGTGCCTGTTTCTGAAGTCCTTTCTGAGTGCTGTAATTAACTATGATGTCTGAAGACTAAGGCAGTTTGATACAATAGTGTGTTAGCCTTTTGCAGATAAAAAAGAACTATAAAAGAAGTGAAAGATTTGAATAAGATTGAATAAGAAAGTGAAAAACATTGTGTCCTCAGTCAATTCATGATGCAAATCTCGTAAAGAAATGTTCATCGATAGCAGCACTGTTGCTGAACTAAAATGATTACGAAACAAGTATTGCACTTAAGCATAGATACTGAAAAAAATACTTGTAAATACAACTAACACAGAGCACTCACAGGAATCTGATTCAGGAATATAGCCTGAAATTCCATCTATAGCCTCTTGCAAAACTGTGGAAATACCTTTGCAAAACTCAATCTCTGACTCCATTCCTTCAACAATGATTTCACTCTTGCTTTTCAGTATCTTCAGATATTGAAAGAATACAAAAAATATATCTATTAAGAATACCAAAAAAAAAAGAAAGAAAGAAAAACTGCTTTGGGCTATTCTAAAACTTTTCATTCTTCCCCATATTCAGAAGACATAGTAAATGTACTATAATAATGATGGCATCTTCTGTTCAATCTCAAAGCAGCAAAAACTAGAAGATAAGTATTTAAAATATATTAAGACTCAGTACTTAATCTTATAATGAAAATTTAAAACATTAAAAATTCAAGTTTGGGGCTTCCCTGGTGGCACGGTGGTTGGGAGTCTGCCTGCCGATGCGGGGCACATGGGTTCGAGCCCTGGTCTGGGAGGATCCCGCATGCCGCGGAGCGACTGGGCCTGTGGGCCACAACTGCTGAGCCTGTGCGTCTGGGGCCTGTGCTCCGCGATGAGAGAGGCCGCGACGGTGAGGGGCCCGCGCACCGCGATGAAGAGTAGCCCCCGCTTGCCACAATGAGAGAAAGCCCTTGCACAGAGACGAAGACCCAACACAGCCAAAAAATAATAATAATAATAATAAATAAATAAAATTAAAAAAAAAAAATTCAAGTTTAGTAAGTTTAAAATTATCTGAAAATATACACTTAAGTAAAAAATAAATACACTTTAGTATCTCCTTCAGGAAAACATAATTATTTTGTAAGGCACTAACTAGAGGTCATTTATAATTATGGAGAAATTGAATTTCTCAGGCTTATCATTAGATGGGAATAAGCTGATTCCAGGATATAAAATATTTGGGGAGCTTTATGAACGGAGGTCATATGACAAGAGTTATGTCGGCACTCATCATACTGGTACAATTGTCACCACCTCCTGCTTTGTACCCTAAAGCCAAAGAAAAAAACACATCTTCCCAACTTCCCAAAGAATAACCTCTTATTCCTCTACTTTCTCCTTTTCCTTCTTTTCTCTCTCTCTATTAACTGTATTCTAATGTTTAAAAGTATTCTCTACACACACAATGCAACCATTATAACAGCATCTACTGAATGGAAGTCAAAGAGCAAATTGCACAGTAAGAGGCAATGAATACCCACCTATTAGAATGGCTCAAGTTAAATAAACAAAACAAAAAAATGACAATATCGATTGCTGGGAAGGATGCAGAGGAACTGAAACTTTCAAAAACTATTGCTGTGAATGCAAAATAGTACAGACACTTTGTAAAATAGTTTGGTAGTTTCTTATAAATTAAATATACCTTCATCATATGACTCAGCAATTCTACTCCTAGGTATTTATCAAGGAAAATGAAAACCTATGTTCACACAAAAACTTGTATTAAAATGTTTATAGAGCTATATTCATAATCACCCAAATCTGGAAACAACCCAAATGTCCTTCAACTAGTGAACTGGATAGGCTGTGGTACTTCCTTACAATGGAATACTACTCAGCAATGAAAAGGAAGGAAGCATTGACATGCAAGGATGTGATGGACCTCAAATGCATTATGCTAAATGAAGAAAGCCAGACTCAAAAAGGTATGTATTATATGATTCCATTTACATGATGTTCTGGAAAAGGCAAAACTATAAGAGCAGAGAAAAGATCAGGGGTTTTCCAGGAACTGGGGGTGGGGGGGGTGGGTAGGGAGAAGGGCTAACTACAAGCTCAAGGGAATTTTGAGGGAGTAATGAAGTTGTTTTGTATCTTGACTGTGCATTTGTCAAAACTGATAAAACCGAGAACCAAATGAGTAAATTTTATTGGATATAAATTTTAAAATTAAAAAAAAAACTTTTAAAAAAAGCAATGAGGTTTTACTAAACTAGATTCTTAAATTTTGCTACAGGGAAGCCATGGTTGTACCACAAGCAGCGATTTTAGCTGGACTGTGGCACTAAAGTCAACATGGGACCCAACTAATAACTCAGTCTTTTTCAAAGCTAATGTTACAATTAAGACAGCGAGAACTGATTAACGCTTCAGCTGATTACTGCATAAGGAGTTGTGGAACATTTTAGGATTTAAAATGCTATTTAACTAAAAGAAGTAGAATTTTCCTTTTTCCTTTGGCTTCAACTAAAGTCTTGGATTGTAATTGCTCCTGTGTAGAATGAGGGAGAAGAGGGAAAAAATGAAAGATAAAGATGTATAGGATTTCCAACCTCTTTTCATATACAATTGCTTATTTCCCTTTGAGATTGATCATTAAAAATCCTACTCTATTTAAACAAAGACCAGGAAAACAACTTTGAATCTATCCAACATAAAACTTCATCCTTTTTCACAAACCTAGGATAGCATCTACAAAAATAACATCTCTCCTGATTTTCAAGTTGAAAAGAAAAGGAAAAATAATTGTTGGAAACAAGAATAGGAATACTTAATTCAAACCTCTGCCTGCACATCAAAAGAACAGAAAATTACAACAACAACAAATTATACTGTCTTGACTATAGACCTGATTTCCTAAGTGTATGGGGTATTTATTTCAAAACGTAGTTTTTATTAGGCCCATATTTCATCTTTGTAGGTTTAGAGTACAGGAATCTCAGAAAGGCCTCATTCTAGGGAAAAGGAATTATCAACATAGAGTTCTTATTTTTATAAAAGGTCCTACTCTAGCATAACACTGATACTCAAATTATATTTCACATTTATGTTATACCAGTGTAAGGTCACAAATCTTTGCAAAGCTGGGAAACAATATTAAAGTTGATGAGTTTTTGAGTTAAACCAGGCTTTGTAGAAATATGGAAAGTTTTAAAGCCACCACTTTTAAAGAAAGCTTTACCTTTTAAAATAAAAATATATCCATTAAAATTCCCAATCACAATTCACTATTGCAAAACATTTCTTCTACTTTACGGTAGACATATGAAAAAAAAAAAGTGTAGCATGACGTAGGTTTTGTTGAAAATTTTCTGTCTCATGCTTTAAGGACCATGTTGTTAGTGCTTGTCCCTGGCTCAATGCCAGTTTTCCACAATTCAAAGACAATTCATCTAATTAATGAGACAAGACAGCAAGTTCTGGGAAAGGCTATAACAACTACCTTTTACTACAAATAGTAACAGAGATGATATTACCAGTTATTGAGCATGTGTTGTATGTATCTCAAACTTCACATTAGAAACTTTACACATATGGCCTCCTTTAGTCTTCACCACAATCCTGTGAGGAAGGTTCTTTGAAGGAGGAAATTGAGTCTTAGACAGATGAAACAAATCATACAACTAACCAGCACAGGAGAACAAACTGGAACTCAAACTAAATAACACCAAAGTACACGTTTTTTCACTATAAGAAGCTTCTGCTTTCACTTTGTTATAAAGCAGAAACTGACACACCATTGTAAAGCAATTATACTCTAATAAAGATGTTAAAAAAAAAAAAAAAAGAAGCTTCTGCCTATGAAAACGAGTAGTAAAAACACTACACAGAACCAGCAATCCCACTACTGGGTATATAACCAGAGAAAACCCTAATTCAAAAAGACAAATGCACCCCAGTGTTCATTGCAGCACTATTTACAATAGCCAGGTCATGGAAGCAGCCTAAATGCCCATTGACAGACGAATGGATAAAGAAGGTGTGGTACATATATACAATGGAATATTACTCAGCCATAAAAAGGAACGAAAATGGGTCATTTGTAGAGACGTGGATGGATCTAGAGACTGTCATACAGAGTGAAGTAAGTCAGAAAGAGAAAAACAAATATCGTATATTAACGCATATGTGTGGAACCTAGAAAAATGGTACAGATGAACCAGTTTGCAGGGCAGAAATTGAGACACAGATGTAGAGAACAAGCGTATGGACACCAAGGGGGGAAAGCGGCAGGGGTGGGGGGGGTGATGAACTGGGCGATTGGGATTGACATGTATACACTGATGTGTATAAAATGGATGACTAATAAGAACCTACTGTATAAAAAAGTAAGTAAAATTAAATTAAAAAAACAAAACACTAGAGAGACCCAGGACACCTGAAAACCAGAATATGCTGCTAATTAACTATCTCCACGACCTTCAGTAAGTCTAACTGTTCTGCGTTTCAGTGTCTCAGTCTATAAAATATGGATAATTCTTGCCATCTCTCTATATGAAATACTTAGATATAAAGTAAAATAGTATGTGTATGGTTTTTATGCTAAAAACTGAAAAACACTGATGAAAGAAACCAGAAAGACCTACATAAATGGAGAGACATACCATAACAATTAGATCTACAGAGCTGATGAACCCTGATCAAAATATCAGCAGGATTTTTTGGTTGAAACTGGAATAGCCAAAGAGAAATAAAGTTGGAGGAGTCTCAATAACTGATTTCAAGACAATCTAAAGCTGCAGTAATCAAGACAATGTGTTATCGGTGAAAGAATAAACACAAAGATCAACGGAATAGAATAGAGAGCCCAAGAATAGACTTTCACAAATATCATCAACTAATTTTTGACAAAGCACAGAGGCAATTCAATGGAGAAAAAATAGCTTTTTTCAGGCTTCCCTGGTGGCGCAGTGGTTAAGAATCCACCTGCCAATGCAGGGAACAAGGGTTCGAGCCCTGGTCCGGGAAGATCCCACATGCCGCGGAGCAACTAAGCCCGTGCGCCACAACTACTGAGCCTGCGCTCTAGAGCCCGCGAGCCACAACTACTGAGCCCACGTGCCACAACTACTGAAGCCCGCGCGCCTAGAGCCCGTGCTCCATAACAAGAGAAGCCACCACAATGAGAAGCCCGCATACCGCAATGAAGAGTAGCCCCCACTCACCACAACCAGAGAAAGCCCACACACAGCAACGAAGACCCAACGCACCCAAAAATAAAAGATAAAATAAAATTTAAAAAAAAAAAGCTTTTTTCAATAAATGGGGTTGGAACAGCTGGACATCCATATGCAGAAAACTGAACCTTGAGTTAACCTCACACCCTGTAAAAAATTAAGTCAAAATAGATCATAGCCCTAAAAGTAAAATGTAAAACTATAACACCTCAACAAGAAAACATAAGAGAAAATCTGATTGACCTTGGGTCAGGCAAAGAACTTTTAGATACACACCCAAAGCAAAATCCGTAAGAGAAAAATTTATAAATTGGACTTTATTAAAATAAATTTAAAACTTTTGCTCTTTGGAATACTACTGAGAGAATGAAAACACAGCCACTGACTGGAAGAATATTTGCAAATCACATTTCTGTCAAAGGACTTGTATCAAGAATATACAAAGAACTCTCAAAACTCAATAAGGAAACAATGTAATTTAAAAATGGGGATAAGGTCAGAATAGACCCTTCACCAAAGATGTGTGTATGGCAAATAAGCCCTTGAAAAGATGTTCAACATCTTTCATTAGGAAACTGCAAATTAAAACCATAATGACATACTACTAAATACCTAACAGATTGGCTAAATTTCAAAAAACTGGCAATACCAAGAGCTGACAAAGATGCTGAGCAACTAGAACTCTTATATGTTGCTGAGAGGAATACCTGGAAAACAAGTTTCTTATAAGGTTAAATTTACACCTCCCATATGACCCAGCAATTCCACTCATATGGATCTACCCAAGAGAAATGAAACTTATGTTCACACATCAGTGTAAGTGAATGTTTATGGCAGTTTGCTTCATCATCACTAAAAGTTGGAAGCAACCTAAATGTCCTTCAACCAGTGAATTGTTAAATAAACTATGGTCCTTTTTATAACATATATTAATATATTTTTTCACATCAGAATCTGTTTCTGATTTTGAAATTGATCTATTCTTGTGCCAGTACAGTAAAAAAAAAAAAAAAAAGGTTTTAATAACTACAGCTTTATAATATGTTTCACTGCTATTCTTCTTTACATTTTCTTTCAGTTCATAGTACTTATGTTTTCATCTGAACTCTGTTTGCCACATTTCCTCCAAAAAAGTCCCTACTGTAATTTTTCCAGTAATTCAACTTATTCTAAATAATGTGTCTTAATGTGTTAAGAACTGATAGCTTTACGATATTCAATTTTCCCATCTATGAGCACTGGCATGCCTCTCCATTTATTCAGTCTTCTTTTAAATCTCTCAGTGAAATTTCATAATTAAAAATATATTTATATGAGTTTCACACATATCTTGGTGAGATTATTCCTAAACTTTTTATCATTAGTGGCAGTGGTAGCAGTAGTGGTTAGAACTGTGATCTTTTTTTCCATTATCTCTTCTAATTAGTTTTAGTTAGTAAAACTTATTAACTTGGATTTCTTGGTATATATACATAGTTATTTTGATGAAGTCTCATTATTTCTAATGGTTTTTCCATTGATTCTTTTGAGTAAGGCCTCTATTTTTAAGCTACGTGGAATGAGGTCTTCCATTGAAAGTCATATTTTGCTTGGCTAAAAATAGATACAATTCTGAGTTTCCTCAACCACAATAGTTTGCTGGTAAAATAGAGCAGGCCATTTCATATAACTTCTTATCTTAATCCCTAGGTTAGCTTTATTATTAATTATAATAAAAGTAGTTACCACTTACTATTACCTACAATGTCTCAGGCTTTGTCACAAATTTTACTTGTATGAACATTTACCTTCACAACAACCTTGCAAAGGTTGTTTATAAATAGGAAAACTAGAACTTAAAGAAGGTAAGTACTTGCCCAAGGCCACAGAGTTACAGTAAGTGGTTGAGACAGCATTCAAATACAGGTTCATCTTACTCCAATGCCCTTCCTCATTCCACTTCACCACAGACCTTTCTTCCTTGGTAGAGAAGGGGGGAAGGAAGGAAGGAGGGAGGGAGGGAGGAAGGAAGGAAATAAGAAAGAAAAGAAAGGAGGGAAGGAGGGAAAGGAAAAAAGGAGGAAGGGTAGAAAGAAAGAAGAAAAAGAAGAGAAAGAAGAAGGAGAAGGAGTAGTAGCAGTAATAATAGTAGTAGTAGTAGTAGAAGAAGAAGAAGAAAGAAATTCCACCTAGTATTGTTAAAGGCAATTTTTTTTTCAATCTGTTTTCCTTGTGAGAAAGTAACATCAAGTCAAATGACTGCCAAACAGTATGGTAGGGAGAAACAGTTGCTCCAGCTACAAAAATAATTCTCAACTGGCGACTCACAACACCTTGTATATGCTTTGGGCTGGAGAGTCTTAATATATTGCTCAAAGTTAAACATGCATGCTCATGATTTAGTATTTGGGATCTGTTCATTTAAATGCATTCTCATAGCTAAAAGAATACTGCTAATTAATATTTCCAGTATCTCTCTAAAAGAAGTGTAGTGATTTAGGAGTCAAGGGTTACGGATATGGACTATGCTAAACTGCCAAATTGCTACCTGAACCTAAACAAAAATTTTTTCTTTATGTGCCAACATTTTCCCATTTGTTTGCATTTTTCAAGCCTTTAAAAAAAAAAAAAAACCTAATTTTGCCATTTAATAAGAGTCAATTGCTTACTTTTTGAAAGTGCATTTTATTCTTTCAGGCCACCATCAAATTCAGAATGCACTGACAGAATTAACCAAATACTGCCCATATGGCTTGGAAGAATAACTATTCTATCAAACTTTGAATTTCTGTGAGCTTTTTTATTTACAGCATTTTTACAGTATCCTTGAGTTTAAGGGGAGGTAAGGAGCGGGGAGGGGGAGCAAATACAGAAAGTGAATTAACATGTGAAATCTGGTTCCAGGCCATAGTAGAAAAAGATCAGTCTATGAGGTGAAGGGACCTGGGTTCAAATACAGAAACCACTGTTTATAAGCTCTATGATCTTAAATTTCATGACCTCTTTTCATAAAATTGGGATAATGATACCTAACTTATAAGAATGTTTTAAAAATTAGAGGAGACAAGGCAAAGAAAACACCTATGACAGGGCCTTCTCCTCCCCATCCTACAATTTTATTATAAGTAATCTTTTTAACAAAGCAGCATTCTTAGATGTTACTAAAAATTGCAAGAATTGAGAACTAAAAGGGATCAGCAATCTCAGAATGCACTCAAATTACCCTAAATAATTTCATTAATACCTTAATTTTGTAGCAACAGAACAGAAAAGGTAAGAAAAATAAAAGAACTTCAAGTACTGCTGATTGCTTCTGAGGTTGGGACTTAGATTTGCTCTCTATTTACAGAGCACAGCTGAGCAACTTAAAGGCTAGAACTGTTTGCTCATTATAATACCTGAAAAATGAGTTCAGAGAAAAGGAGTGCAAACAGAGCAAGAGGAAAGGTCAATTTAAAAATACTATCTTAAGGCACCCAGTGATGTAACCTAGGAACTGTTTCCTAATTTTCAAAAAAGGGAAGGTTGGTCCCATATTATAGTTTAACATTCATCCCCAGCCAATTTTTAAACATGTTATTAAATAGATGGTTTATGGATTACTAGAAATATATATATTTGATCACAAAATTACGCCATACCATCCTGGGAAAATACCTGGTGTATACAGGGAAGCATGAGTAGAGAGAAAAATCTTACTATGGTTTCAACAGACTAATAGGAAGGAACATAGGAGAAAATACATATCTAAAGGGTTTACTGGGGCCCTGAACTCCAGACTAAGGAGTTTGCACTTCATCCTACATGGAATGATTCTCCAAATAAGGTCACAGTACCATCCGCTTCAAAATCCCCTGGGGAGCACATTGAAATTCTGACTCCTGGGTCCCATCCTAGACCTACTGAATAGAAACCTCTATTTCTATTTGGGGGACAGGGGACTCAGGAATATGCATTTTTTACAAGTTTCAAAGTGATTCTGATGTACCCAAAAAGTTTGCTATAAGCAAAAGGGACTATGAAAAATTCTTGAGCACAGTAATGATGTGGCCAGCATTGGGCTTCAGAAGTAAAAACAACAACAAAGACAAAATAGCAACAATAATAATGACAATAGTAACACTCTCTACTACTATTCATTATTTGTTACTTATTTACTTTTTACATACCAGGCACTGTTTCATGTACTCTACATACACTGACATTTAAAACTTTCAAGGAATCAATAAGGTAGGTAGGTATAAGGTGATACAGGGGATAAGATAAGGAAATGAAGGCACAGAAAAATAATTTCCTCAAGGTCAGATGGCCATAAGGAGCCCAGCTGGGATTAGGTTATCCTTAGCAGCAGTGTGAAGGAAGGATTAGAGAGGAGAGACTGGAGATGATAGATTTACTGATAAATATCGTAGCAGCCTAACATGAAAATCTGAATTGAGGCAGTCTCACTAGTAAAAATTGCTTCTGCAAACATACAGATACCTGTCTGTATGTCATAAAGTGAAATTAAGTCTGCTTGCTTTCAGAATAAATAAATACTGCAAGGTGGAAAATATACCTGTCTGCAGCTGTCTGCAGTGCTAAAAGTTTAAAAGATTTGAAGAGCCAAGTGAAATAGCTGAGCCTTGAGTTATTCCAAAGGACACTTGAAAGAAGCACTTTTTTCTTTTGGAACTGGATGTGGGCTATCTTACTTTGTGTTCGCTATCTAATCCTCTTACTCCTCAAAACATGTTGACAAATTCTTCCCACTCTCCTGCCACACTTCACTATTATCAAACACTTATACAGTATCAGCATTGTTCTACACTGCAAGCTGTGAAGTTCTTTGCCTTATCATCATGACTAAGCATTTGGGTAACACTTCAGATTCAAAAATAAGGGCACAAGAGAGAAGAAACTCCTCTTCCAACTCCACTGCTCACTCCTGCTCTTCCTGTACATACCAGTAGTGGAATCCAATTGTCCCTCCTTCCGAAAACACACGCATACACTCACAGGATCCTCAAAAGAAAACTGAAATGGTCAGAAGTCACAGTTCTAAAACATGGATTGGGAGGCTTCTTCTTTTTTTTTTTTAACAAGAATTTGGGAGCACCAAGATGTCAAAGATCTTGTTCAAGTTTGCAAACAATATAAAACACAACTTTCAAACTTTTCCTAATCATTGCTAAAGCACTACTGGAAGTTAACAATCTCAGAAATTTTCAGGGACCAGTGGTCAATAATAAGCCAAAAAAAAAAAAAGAAATAATTTGGCTTCCTCCACCACTCCTAAAGTATTAATAATAGTCTTGGAGAAGCAAGCAATGTTAGCTAAAATATCTAAGGGAAACAGATGCTGGCAAAGTGAAATTTACCTTCACACCAGTAGAATTTACCTATTCTTCCTACTTCACTTCTGATTTCACATATCCCATTCGCTACTTTCTGTGCCATTAAAAGATGTCACCACACTGTTGGTAGAATTGTAAAATGGTGCAACCACTACGGAAAACAGTATAGAGGCTCCCCCAAAATTTTAAAATAGAATTACCATATGATGCAGCAATCCCACTTCTGGGTATATATCCAAAAGAAGTGAAAGAAGGGTCTTGAAGAGATATTTGCACACCCCTGTTCATATCAGCATTATTCATAATAGCCAAGATGTGGAAGCAACCCAAACGTCCATCAACAGGTGAATGAATAAACAAAATGTGGGATATACATACCATAAAATATTATGCAGCCTTAAAAAGCAGGGAAATCCGGTCACATACTACAACATGGATGAAACAAAGTCATTATGTTAAATGAAATCAGTCATAAAAAGACAAATACTACAAGATTCCATTTATAAGAGGTATCTAAAGGAGTCAAATTCAGAGAAACAGAGTAGAATGGCAGTTACCAGGGATGAGGAGAAAAGGGAGAGTTCTGTTTAATGAGTACAGAGTTTCAAATTTGCAAAATGAAAAAGTTCTGAAGATCTGTTTCACAACAATGTAAATTAACACTCCTGACACTGTACACTTAAAAGATGGTTACAGTGGTACATTTTATGTGTGCTTTTTAATTATAACAGAAAAAACAGGTGGGTAGAAGCTATCATCATACAATATGTGTGTATGAATTTCTTAATTTATCAAAGCTAGGAAATCTTAAGTGCTGGGAGTTAAGGATCTAATTATCTGATCTACTCCCTTTTTACAGGTAACTGAAACTAAGAGCAGTAAACTAATTTCCCATATAAACCTTGAAGCCAGACAGGTTAGACTACAAATACTGGCTGTAATACTTAGCTGAGAGCTTGTACAAATGTGGGGATTAAATGAAACAATGTAGCACGGTGCCTGACACACAGTTCTCCTTCCCTTTCAGCATCTGGGATAGTTCATCTTATAGCCTGAGCCCTGTCTGGGTTGACAATGGAAAATGGTGTATTTGAAAAGAAACAAGTGAATTTTTAGAAAATTATTTAATTAAAATCTATTTTCTATATAATTTAGATCAATTCCTAAGAAATATTGTAGTTAAGCTAACTATCCTCTGAAATAATTTTATTATTTCATGTTTTCCCACCCAAAAATCTTTCTAATTTTAAGAAGAGAATGGCTGCAGATTACACTTAAATAGTTACCTAGAAGAGGCTACTCCTGGGACAACCAAATCCCTCATACACTCCTGTTGGAAATATAAACCTGTACGACATCGTCAAAGAACAGCGTGGCAGTATCTAGAAAGATAATGATGTGCCACAACCAACTACTGCCTTGCAATTCAAAGTGTGGTCCATGGATCTGCATCACCTGGGAACTTGTAAGAAATGCAGATTCTCAGGCCCGCCTCAGACCAACTGAGACAGATTCTACATTTTAACAAGATACCCAGGTGATTCCTATGCACATTAATTGCGACACACTGCCCCAGAGAAAGCCTCCTATTTGTGAAGAAAGAGACATGGGCAAGTTCATTGCAGCTTTATTTGAAATAGTAAAGAAAAGCATTAATTGAAATAGCTATCAATAATAAAATGGTTACACTGTGGTATATTGGTTTACCACATACAGTGGTAAACTACACAGCAACTTAGACAATCTAGAGTTACATGAACCAGCAAAGATAAATCTCAAAAAAAAATGTTGAGTGAAAAAAGCATGGGAAGATGCCATTATGCAAAGTTTAAAACATTAAAACAACCCTATATTGTGTGCATGTGTGTATGCATGTGTGCGCACACGCACGAGCACACACAGAACCAAATTCAGATAGCAGTTACATCTAAGTAGGGAAAGAAGAAAACTGGATAAAAGAGGAACACTGGAGGCTTTAGTCATATCTAGTATTTTAATTCAAAACAAAACAAAAAAACCCGAAGCAAATGTGGGAGACAATTCAGATATTACAAAGCTGAGAGGTAGGTATACAGGGGATGCTTACCACATTACTTTCTATGCTTTTCTGGAAGCTTGATATATTTCACACAATATGAAATATTGTATTGAATATAATATGATATACAAGACATACATTTCTCCCCAATGATTAATATTCCTCATTATTAATATTATCCTACTCAACCTTGTACTATAGTTATTTATCTACTTGTCATATTTAGGTTCTAGAAGAACAGGTTTCACATCTGATCTATCTCTGAATGTATACTCACCCCTCCCCAATACACACATACATGGCTCTTTGGGCTTCAGATACCAGGTTAGGAGATGCAGAAGTCAGATTTAAGTTGAGTAATGGTCACCTGAGGCTATAAAATGGATAAACAGGATTTGCCTGGGGTAGCCAAGATTATGGCCTCAAAATAGGACTAAATGTACAAGTCCCAAAAATGAAAGACAGAAAAAATAAACAGCACAGTACTGGAAGCAGGACTGAATCAGGGGCACTGAAAGAGTAAAGAAGAAAGAGACGCACACTTAAGGGTATGAATGTATTCATTCATTCAGCAAATATATATATATCGGTTCACCATGTGCCAAACATTGTATTAGGTGTTGCGGGTGCAGCAGTAAATAAAACAAACCAAAATTCATGCCCTCATAGCCCCCATCTCATAGCAGGGGGAGACATTCAATAAGTAACTTAAACAGGTTAAATATCTAGTATGTTAGAAGAGTTAAATAGTAACGAGGGAAAGCAATACAAGGAAGCAAAACATAGCGGTTGTGGCGGGGAGAGGAAGGACTATATATGTGTGTATTAAAGAGTCCAAGTTTCGATAGGATGGACGACGGAAGCACACACATGTACTTTCCACATGCTTCTGGGCAAGGTATGGAGGTTGAAGAGGTTCAAAGCAATGTTCTGTTGAATAATTAAATGAATAAATAAGTGAATGAATGAATATGACTAGAAGATGAGAAGAAAAATATCAAGAACGTGAAAACAGAGAAATCGTAATTTTTCTCTGATGTTGTTAAAGATTCTTGGCAATGCACATGATTATTAATTCAATCATTCAACATATTAGTTTTGTACCAGAAATGAGTAGTATAATTTCTAGATGCTGAAGATATAACAATGTGGAAAAAAAACAAAAGGTTCCTGCCCTTATACAGCTTAAGGTCTAATAGAGAGAAAAACAAAGTAGCAATATAGTGTGATAAGTACTAAAATGGAAATATGCCACAATGTTATGGGAAAACAGGGTACATGTTTGCACAGGGAGAAACACCTAATTAAGGCTTTCCAGAGGAAGAAATCTAGACTGGGACATAAAGAATGAGGAGGTTTAGCCATGCTAAGAGTAGAGAGGAAGAATATCCCAAACGCCAACGTTTGCGTAATGACCTGGAAGTAAAACAGGGCACAGAGAACTGAGAAAAGTTCATTATAGCTCTGACATAGAATAGGAGGCAGGAGTGGTGACAGGTTAAGGGCTTTCTTAAGGGCAACTGGGTAGCCATGGAAGAGATTTATACAAAAGAGCATAACATGATCATACCTTCATTTTAGAAATACAACTGACTGCATGCAAAGAATGGATTGGGAAAGAATGAAGGCAAAGAGACCTTTCAGCAGCCTGCTAAAATGAAATAATCCAGTTGACAGACAAAGATAGCCAGAAAAGTAAATGCCAAGAGCATATGAACGCTATTATAATCAGAGAAAATTTATCGTTACCTGGGCCAGATGGTATGCTCATGTCCTAAAAACCTGCTTTTCTATTGTTGCAAAAAAAATCTCATACGTGCCAATGAATTATCAATGTCTCTTACCCAGAAGACAGGAAAATTGCATTAAATCAAAGACCCTAATAAAACAGGGCTATGAAAATGTTATCAGAGTTGTGCTTGATAACAACCTTAAAGTCATTATGCTCTTCCCTAAGAGAGCGCGTTCATTGCACATCATGTCAATATCTGACAACAATTTTCATCCTTTCCCTTCCCAAAACAATTTTTCCACCTATTTTAACAGCTTCTGAGACCTTGAGATTCACGCCTGACTGTATAAGAGACAAGCACAGCTTTTCAGCTGAATAAACAAAGACAGACAATGAGGGCAATGTGGCAAACAAATCTGCCCACTCAGATATTTCCCAAAGTAGGAGTTCACGCTGGGCTCCCTCAGCTGGAAAGCCCAGGGGAATAAACATTCCAGATATATAACTGAACTAATATCAAAGACATATTTCAGCAGCACTATCATTTCTGTTAATTGTTGACTCGACAGTATATAAAAACTTTGGGGAAATTATGAGGTCCAAGGGCTTAAAAATTAAAGAACAGAAATAAAAAAGTTTGGTATACTGGGGTATTTTGTAATCAAAATTGGCACCACTCAAAATGGAAGTTATTTTTATGTTAGGGTATACTCTAAAAGACTAATGTTTTATATCACCTATACAGCAGATGTAAAATGTTTGACTTTTTGAGGCAGCTTCACTATCCTTTTTTCTCATTCAAAATGAGCAGTACATTCCTAACCAGGTCTGCTCAGACACCCAGGGTGCTAGTGAATGGTAGCACACACTCTTCAGTGACCAAGCAACCAATATCCTGGAATTTGAAAAGAACTTTTTATAATGAAATGTTCTACTATCAATAGACCATTTGCTTGAGTTGTTTTCATAGTTGCAACTGATCCTCTGCTGGAGACCAAAATTTTCCCTGTATTAGCCCTAAAGTCACTCCACCAGCTAAAAATTAGGATAGGACAGAGGAGGGAGAAAGTACTTTAAAATTCTAAGACAACAAAAGATAAAAGAAATTAGGTGATCAAAGGGAAGAATGTCCTTGTTATAAAAATAATGTGGGCCATAGACATTTAAAAAGAAATATAAATAGTAAGTTTCTTGAACTCAAATATTTATGGAATGAGCATGGTTCAAATGACAAATTTCAGCACAAGTTGTTTGCAGGTTATATGACCACTGACAGACCATTTCTTTGAGTCAGTTTACTCACACGTAAAAACTAGATAATAATCTGCATCCAGTTCTACCCAAACAATTCAAGGAGTCCTCATATTGCTAGTTTTCATCCTTAGTTGGGTTATATGAGGTATTTAGCAATGTCAGAAATGATAACAAAAAGACTACCAATTTTCATTACTACTCCCCCAAACTGATCGATCAAGTCTCTAGATTTAGCTTTAAAAAATGGAAAGGGGAGGGACTTCCCTGGTGGTCCAGTGGGTAAGACTCTGTTCCCAATGCCGGGGGCCCAGGTTCGATCCCTGGTCAGGGAACTAGATCCGGCATGCCACAACGAAGATCCTGCGGGCCGAAACTGAGACCCAGTGGAGCCTAAGTAAATAAATACAATTATTTTTTAAATGTTAATAAAGAAAAAAATAATAGAAAGGGGAATTCCCTGATGGTCCAGTGGTTAGCACTCGGTGCTTCCACTGCAGGGGGCACTGGTTCTAGCCCTGGTTGGGGAACTAAGATCCCACAAGCCATGTGGCATGGCCAAAAAAAAAAGGAAAGATTTTCCCCCTCATCATAAAGAAAGCATTTTGATGATATTAAGAAATTGTTCATTTTTTTATTTAGATATGATAACAGTATTCTGGCTATTTAAGAAAAATAAGAGAAGACATATTTTAGAAACACATTCTGAAATATTCACAGACAAAATGATATGATGTCTAGGATTTATTTCAAAATAAAATAGGAGAGGGGTAAATGGATGGGGTACGGATGAGGCAGGATTGGCCTGAATGGTTGTCCAGATGGATGATAGGTATGAGAGAAGTCAGTACGCTGTTCTGTCAACTTTTGTTTATTTTCAAAATTTTCCATAATAAAGAAAAGTTTAGGGCTTCCCTGGTGGCGCAGTGGTTGAGAATCTGCCTGCTAATGCAGGGGACACGGGTTCGAGCCCTGGTCTGGGAAGATCCCACATGCCGCGGAGCAACTAGGCCCGTGAGCCACAACTACTGAGCCTGTGCGTCTGGAGCCTGTGCTCCACAACAAGAGAGGCCGCAATAGTGAGAGGCCCGCGCACCGCGATGAAGAGTGGCCCCCTCTTGCCGCAACTAGAGAAAGCCCTCGCACAGAAACAAAGACCCAACACAGCCAAAAATTTAAAAAATATAAAAATAAATAAATAAATAAAAGATTACTTTAAAAAAAAAAAAAAGAAAAGTTTAGAGTGTCTTTATGCTAGTTTCACAGGCATATTTTCATAGGTGTTTGTGATACCAAGGTCATTCACTGATCCCCTGAACCAGAGGTCAGATTTCAAACATGCATGCTAGGCAAAAGCTCTTCACCGAGATTAATTTGAATAAGGTAGGTTGATTCAAATGCATTTTAACAAAATTTCCTGAATGTTTGGAAAAAGATGAATTCCAAAGACAATTTTAACAGCTAACATTTAGGTAATTCTTTCCTTATGCTTCCACTGTTTTAACATTATCTCATAACAGTACTCACAACTCTATGAAGTGGGCTGACAGACTTAGAGAGGGTAAATGATGGAACTGGGATTTGAATACAGACAATATGACTTTAGAGCCTGCACTTTTAATCACCAATGACTGGATCTTTTGAGGTTCAACTGGTTTGGGTAGTGTTTGAAAGAGTTAAGAAAATATGGGAAGAAAACTACTTCAGGCTTGAAAATAATATATATGCATTATCTTGTCAGAGAAAGCTAAATATATCATGGGGGGTAAGAAACACTCTGGAGCTGGGTAGATGGAATATTGAATTGTAGCTATTTACCATTCATTATTACATAAATACCTCTCTTAGTAGAGCTTTAAAATTCTCACCATAATAACAACAAAAAGGTAATTATGTGAGGTGAAGGATATGTTAACTCACCTTATCCTGGTAAACATTTTGCAATATAAATGTGCACTGAATCATCACATTCTGGCTTTAAACTTAGACAATGTTATACATTAATCATGTCTTAATAAAGCTAGAAAAAAAATCTCTCTCTTATTCTGGATTTCCTCATCCATACTTTGAAGGTTTGAGAAAGCAATAAGGATAGAAAGTGAAAATGTAAGTAAAGGAATCTAATACATAAGTATCCTAAAGCATTTGTATACAAGTCTATCCCTCCACCAGATTGTAAACACCTAAGTCATTCACCATTTTATCCTCAGCTCCACAGTGCCCGTCACACAGGAAGTACTTGGGTTTGTTCAGTCTTACACCAGATCCATTAAGAGGTCCAGCACCAATTACTGACTTTGTCAAGTCTCTAATTTCAGTCATCTAGGTCTGTGTGTTATACCAACAAGCAAAATAGGTTTCAAATGTTTGCTTAATAAGAGAGAATAGAAAACTAGTTCATGTCCCCTCCTATTATTACATTATCTTAGCATTTAAACCCTTTAATCCAAAATTAATGATGGGAAAGATTTAGAGGGGCAGTCAGTGGCCTCTAATTATCTTTGCTGGGGATCACTTTTAGGAGTACCCTGCAGTTTCCATACTGATCTAAAACTCAAACCTTACCATATCACTTCAGGGCTTATAGCTCTTCGCTGCTTTTAGAATAAATTTCTGAGCGTGACACATAAAGCACTTCATGATTTGACAAGTGCCAGCTGTTCCAGCCTCAACTCTCACCATTCCCCATTCCACACTCACATATGCTCGCCTTTCCTACTGGAGCCACCCAAGACTTCAGTTCCCTGAACAGGCCGTGCATGTGCTTTCTTACCTCCATACTTTTCATGTGCAGTTCCCTTTTCCTGGAGTGTCCTTCCCCTCCTCCGCTTGGCTAATTCCAATTTGTTCTTAAGACTCAGCTCAGAGAAAACTTCCTCCAGAAAGGACATCATCTTTCACCCCCCGCCACCACAAAAGTCTGGGTGAGGAGTCCTCTCTTTGCTCCTGTAGTACATGCATACCACTATGGTGGAACTTATCCATCTGTAGTCTGACTTTCTGTATCCTCCACTATGCTCTCAAGGACAGAAAACACAACTCATTTGTCTCTCTTGCATCTATCCAGTCCAGCATTAGGTGCATAGCAAGTGATTAACGACGATCAGATAGATGAATAAAAGAACCTTATTTTGTTAACATAGAAAGCCCAATGTAAACTTATTGACAAAAGCATACCCTTTGGGCTTCCCTGGTGGCGCAGTGGTTAAGAATCCGCCTGCTAATGCAGGGGACACAGGTTTGAGCCCTGGTCCGGGAAGATCCCACATGCCGCGGAGTAACTAAGCCCGTGCGCCACAACTACTGAGCCTGCGCTCTGGAGCCCGCAAGCCACAACTACTGAAGCCCGCGCGCCTAGAGCCCGTGCTCCGCAACAAGAGAAGCCACAGCAATGAGAAGCCCGCGCACCGCAACGAGGAGTAGCCCCCGCTCACGGCAACTAGAGCAAGCCCGTGCCCAGCAACAAAGACCCAGCTCAGCCAAAAATAAATAAATTAATTAATTTTTTAAAAAAGCATACCCTTTTCCCTATTACTTAAATAAAAGTGAATGCAAAGTCTTAAGCTGAACCATCTAGTGAAACACAGGTGAAGGCCAGTTTTAGCATGGTGAGACCCCCCCCACCCCCCCAAAAAAACCAAGTGAAAAAGGATCTGAAATCTTGTCTGATTAACAGTGAAAGGAAAGAAGGAAGGAAGGAAGGAAGGGAGGGAGGGGAAAGGAGGAAGAAAGAGAGAGAGAAAGAAAGAGAGAGAGAGAGAGAGAGGGAGGGAGGGAGGGAGGAAGGAAGGAGGAAGGAAAAAAAAGAAAGGGGGAGAGAGAGAGAGGGAGGGAGGGAGGGAAGAAAGGAACCAAAGAAAAGAAAGAGGAAGATACCATTGCAGATTGGTTAAGCAATAAGGAAGTACAAAGTAACAGCTTGTGACACTTGTGGCTTTATTCCCTGAAGACTACTTAATCACTGATTTTCTAAACGAGTGATCTATTATATGAGATTATCAACCAAAAGAAATATAGCAAAGAGAAATGCTTACTTTCTGATAAACTGTTAAAACGACTGCTGTTAACAAGAAAGATCATATGCTAAGGAAAAGAATTCTCTCAAACTAAGTTTAAGTAAACCTTTTTTTTTTGCAACAAATGTCTGGAGTCCATTTCTAATTTCTCAATAGAAGTTTAATGCACAAGTTAAACAATGATTAATGCACAGAAAAGTACTTTACTAGGCTGCAAAGCTTTTGTAGCAACTCAATATCATTATTTGTTACTGTCTCCATTTCTGACAATCTTGTGTTTCACCTGTTGCACCAGCTGAAATGGCCCTCAGTTGGGCGTATTCTATTTGTCCTTAAACGCCACCCTCGCTAATGTATAAAATTACTCATCTGACTCATAACACTACGTCTTCTTTTCTGGCAACAATCCACTGTACAGATCAATTAAGCTAACAAAAAAATGAAAGTGAAATTAAAATGAACAGTCATAGTAGTATGTGAGGATATGCTTTGGTCTTTCAAATAAAATACATACTTTCTACTACAAAAAGAATCAAGAAGAACACCAAAGAGGGCAGTACACAGACCTACGGTATGAACAGAAAAACAATGACTACAAGTCAGGAAAGAGAGTGAAGGTGGCAGGGGAAAAAAGAGGCATTAAAACTAACAGGAGTTACAGGGACTTCCCTGGCGGTCCAGTGGCTAGGACTCCACGCTTCCACTGCAGGGGGCACAGTTTCGACCCCTGGTTGGGGAGCTAAGATCCTGCATGCCAGGCGGTGCGGCCAAAAAACAATCAAACAAACAAACAAAACAAAAAAACTAACAGGGGTTAGAAGGATATAACAGAGCACAATCTACTTTTAGCAAACTATTTTGCCATGATAGAAAGCGCTTCCAAAAAGGAGAGATCTTGGTTTGAATTCCAGCTAACTAGTATTTCCAAGCTCTGTGACTATTGAGCAAACAACTTAACCTCATCTCAAACTCAGGTTCTTTGTAAAATAGGATGATACTACTAATTCAGAATGGAAAGGATTAGCAGTAGTGAAGAATTAAAAAGACTGTGAGTAGCATTCCAATAAGTAAATGGGTATTCAAAATATAAAAATGAAAAGAACAGCTAATATTTAGAAGGCCTACTTATGCCAGGCAGCCTAAGTACTTCACATATGTTATCATTTAATCCTTGTAATAACCCTGTGAGGTAGATGCTATTATTATGCCCATTTTACAGATGAGGAAATTGAGACACATCCCAAGGTCACACAATAAGTAAGTGGTAGAAAAATTATTCAAACCTGGCTCCAGAGCTGATAGTTACCACATAACAATAATTCTTCAGTTCGTTTTAACAAAAGTTCTCTTTCAGCTTGACAAAATTATGCTTCTGTCCCTCCAAAAAGCGAACCTCTAAAAGCTACAGAACTCTGGTCTACATATAGAACATCTCTGCTACTCCACTACCCTTGTATAAATCATTCCACAATTATGGGTCTTCATTTCTTCAAAATGAAATGCTACCACCATAGGTTATTAAACTTTTTAAAACAGCATACAAGACAGTTTGCCTAAAAGCCTTTTCTTCCCAGAATAGACTGCATCTATCAAGACATAGTTGGTTATACAAAAGGAGACAAAAAAGATTTCATGTCAAGCAGGTATTGTACTTTAGGCCATTTTTGTGGCTAGTGACTATGGCGGTAGGTCTGGGAAAGAATTCCAAACTGCCCTTTTCTGGTTATGCTTCTGGATAGGAGGAAGAGGTAACTAGAGATGAACAAGGCAGTTTCTGGATTCATATTGTATGTGGTCTAGTTGGAAATTATGATATAGTTCTTTGAATCTGCCATTCACATTCAAAGGTTTTTCTGACAGCATCATTCCCAGAAATAAAGAATGTACTATTTAGGAGTATTCATTTATTCTATAAACACTTACTGAGGTCCCAGCACATGTTAGTAATTCATCTAGGTGCTGGGGAGACAGTGGTTTAAAAAAAAAAAAAAAAACAGAAAAAGAGACAAATACAAACATCCCTGCCCTTGTGGAACTTACATTCTAGTGGTGGTGGGGAGGGAGGATTTACGCCTCAATTCAGTTCAACTTTTTATTGAGTACTTACTATGTGCTGAATGCTGAACACTATCCTAGGTAGGTAGATGTTAGACAGTACAAACATCAATAAGACATAGCCTATGAGCTATGAGAATATAGCCTATAACCTTGAGAATAGGTTATAGAGAAGTCAGTTACATTAACAAGTAATACTTAAAACAAGAAGCCTTAAAAAGCAAGTAATCAAAAAATATGTACAGTAATATTAGAACGTATAAGGTAAAACAGTATGGGAGGCTGCATGGATGATGTTTCTCAAGGACAAATAAGTTTCTCAGGTGAAAGAAAGGGATATGGTAGACATCTGTCATTCTTTCTGGCATCCTGCTAATTCCTTCGTATTCTGGAAATTCTCCATCTTTTAAGGTTTGCTATCCCACCACAAAGGTTCACAATGCCAGATTATTGTTTTCCCTGCCTCCCCTACTTCCAGGGCATAAGCAAGTAATTGAGGCCCCAGTAAGCACAAGCACCCTCACCTGGCTTGTAATTAGAAACTAATGATTCTAAGGAATGAGCATGAGGCCCTTCTCTGGTGGCAGAGGGGGTGATGGCTGCAGTATGACAAGTGGCAGTAGTACTTGCCATTGCATCCAGTACCCAGTGTTAGGAATGTTGATGGTGCAAAACTAGAGCATCTAATGCTCAGTGGTGATGGCAGTGGCATATTCAGTGCACCTCTCTGTGTATGACTGGGCCTTATCTCTAGCTCCATGTCCTGAACTCGGTTCAACTGGAGATTCTGTGAACCCTTTAACAATCTTTTAGTAAAGTCCATTTCTGATTAAATCAACAAGCATTCATTTCTGTTTTAAGGCCTGTATTAAAACTGAAGAGAAGGGCATTCCAGGCTGAGGGAAGAGCAGAAGCAAAGTAAACGAGAGGCCAGTTAGCTTAGTGATTAAGAGAGGAGCCTCTCAGACTAGATAGATCTAAATTTGAATCAAGGTTCTACATTTTACTAGCTGTGAGACCTAATTCAATGTATTTAAACTCTCAAAGCCTCAACTCCTGCTTAGTAAAATGGAGATAATAATACATATTTATTATAGGTTCTTTTGAGAATTAAACAAGGTGATGATAATTCATTTAAAGCTCTTAGTATCTCACACAGAGTAAAACCTCCACAGATAATTGTTTTATTAGTAATATTGATGATGTAATAACCATGATATTTGGGGGTAAATAAAAGCAATCTGATTCTGTTGGCGTTTAAAGCACAAGGAGAGGGGTGGTAGGAAATGAGGACAGAGACAGATTACAGAGAAGTTTTAAATCACATTGGGAAACCTGAGCATTACGCGCTGGGGTCACTCATGGTGAACACATAGGAGAATTATCTTAAAGTATAAATATTGTATTAAATTATTAACTAGGAGACTGATGTGACCAGGTTTTGCGCTGTATGTGTATTCTCCACAGCTATAGTTATATAGTTCTACTTGACCATAGTACTTGTGCACTTGCAGGATGTAATAATATATTATACATTGTTACTGTTGAGTCCTGATGCCATACAAACTGAAGCTATTTGATTCTAAATCAAATCCTCCAACATTGTGTATATCCTCTGTCAATATGTTTGCAACTGGATCAGAAGAGGTTGGTTCTATACTTGAAATAATAGCTTCTCCTTGCCTGATCTGAGAGACAACTAGCCCTTCAGTGAGGAGGGAAGTTTATAAAATGGGGAGGGGGAATGCATCCTCGGGTGACTGGCAGAAGTATGAATCACATTTGCAAGTCTGAGATTCTTCTATGACTTTTGTATAATCAAATATCACCTGCCACTTTTTACAACATGTTGTTTTGCACCAGCATCTTCATCTAGAGTCCATATTAAGTTAAAGATGAAAGGTTTTATTGTCAAGTCAAGAACAGTCAATACTATCATTTTGCAGTGTGTGGTATTTCTTGCCAAATGCTAATAAGCATCACATTGTCTCTGTTAGCCCCGATCCTTCTGGCGCTGAGTAGACAATCTCATAGTTACTGTTCAGTTCTGCTTTACATTTACATGTAGTCTACCTGCTTACCCTCATCTAATTTCTACCATTATCTCCTCTCCCTACCTCCACTCCACACCCATATCTACCTCTGAGAAACACTCTTTGATCTAATTTTGATTTTCACAGCAGCTACTGAAATCAAACCTGAGTCAAAACTGTGTTATTCAGAACAAGCGCTGAGAAGGACAATGTATGGGCTTGCTGGTGGAGGCTCTGGGAGGCTAGGGAAGGCAACAAAAATGGAACCCAAAATGTGCTCTGTAACCACTGAATGCTTCATTTCATTTTCTGCTACTCCCATCTGCTTTGGCAATGCAGCACAGTTTAGTCAAAAGAAAAAAAAAAAAGCAAAACACAGACTTTTAAGTCAGCCAGAGCTGGGTTTGAATTCTAGGTCAACACTCAAGAATCCTATTAGGTTGGTACTATTATACTCATGTTACAGAAAACAGTATAGAAGCCCAGGGAGATTATGTGACTTGCCCTGTGTCTGTGCATGTAACAGGTCTCATTTTATAGTTAGAGAAACTAAGTCACAGAGCCATTAAAAAAATAAATGTGCTACGGAACTTACAAAGTGAATGAAAAGAAAGACTGGAATTTATTTCTTGTGACTGCTATTCCACTGATCAGCTGGACCATTCAGCCCTGCCTTTGTGGACAAGTTGAAGCAACAAACTAACTTAAAAACTAAAACCAGTTGAACAGGATAGGTTTGTAGGCAATACACCAACAATTCAGTATAATAATAAATACCCAACAGCTAGCTTGCTTTGTGGTTTTGGTACATTTTATAACCATTCATTAACCCACACAACATCAAGGGATGGTGGGGCTACCTTGTTAAAGCAGTTCATATAGAACAGGTAATCAAAACACGCTGTAGAGTTATAAGGAATATGAAGTCAAATGAGAAATCTACAGCAAAAAAAGCCCAATGCCTTCCTCTAATCAAGCCTCAATACAGATATAAAACAGGATAAATACGTTGGAATACGAAGCATTCCATCTTTTCCCTCATTATTACCGTTAACCCTTCCCAAACTGCCATTTCATCCCTATAAACAGCAGATAGGACTGAAGAGAACCTAAAAGCTACTCGGTTCATGCAATTTCCTTCAGAGGAGACAACTATCCCTAGAATATGTTTAAAGGAATTTCACTTTTAAAGACCATTCTAAAATTAAAAGGAACTAGAGAATATGACGTTCTCCTTACAATAAACAGTGTTACTCCTAACCTCTTCTTTTTGCTCAATACATCAAATAAAAACTGTAGATTTTAAAAAATAAACAATAAAAATCTAATAAGATCCCTGGTAATATGCCAGTTTCTAGGAAGCATGCAAGACTGAAACAAAAGTTTCCAAAATCAGTTATCTAAAGAGTGCAAAATTTACTAAATAAAGGTTATTTAACATTCTCCAGCCAGGTTGAAAACATTCCTACCCCTTATCATTTTCCCTGTGACTAGGCAGAATACATTCCTGTTTCCAACTGAATATATTTCCCCTTCCCTCAGAGCTTAGCTGTCTCCCTGGCAAGGATATCATATAGAACAGCTGTTGTATTACCAGTATAAAAGCAATCCCATCTGATCTAATTGCAAAACATACGGATAGACTGAAACCAAACTTTTGGGAGCTCTGTATCTTTAAAGGAAGAGATAACCAAAGACCATCTATTGGTAAAGGCTGTGAACAATGTCATGAATTCAAATTCTGCACAATTTAAGCAAGATCTATTTCAAAAAGCTACTTTAATTAACTTTTAAGTTTATGCTTTAAATTCCCTAGACAGAATGAAATGGATAAAGAATCAGCTCTGTTTTCAGCCTCTGCTAAGATCTCAGTTAAACCTTCCCTAAAGGTACCAAATCTTAGATGTGTCTTCACTACCCTGACTTGTTAGGTGTCAGGAACAGTTTCCTTTCTTGGGTATTGTCTTCAGCAATCTCCTTTCTTCAGAACCACAACTCACTGAGACTAAGCAAATATCTCTGATGCAGATCAAAATTGGTGAGTCAATCACAGAAATTAGAAAGTGGCCCAGGGTAATATCGCGTGAGTTGATCTCATATAAGTGGAGGCTTATCAAGCTTATCATAACTTTTTATTCATTTTTTCATGTTATTCATTTATATTTATGATTGTAAAATTAAAATTGGATACATTCATTGAAAACAAAAAATTGGAAAATCCAAAGAAACACAGAGAAGGAAATTAAAAAGACCCATAATCCCATTACTTAGCTTTAGCCACTTAATATTTTGGTGTATTTCTCTCCTTCTATGTATACTGCTACTTAACATAATGTAAGCATTTTAATAGATGCATAATAGTTCAGAGATTACCATAATTTCTTTATTATAGAATTTTAGAGTAGAAAAATTCCTATTTCAAATATCTCTACTGAAAAAAACAAACCCAATATATAAACCAGATGAGAGTAGAGTTGATTAAAGTGTGGGCGGTGATGCGGGGGTGTGAGGTGAGGGTGGGGGTGGAGGGCCCAGAAGTAGACCCACTTGGCCTCCTGAGTCCCTATACTGGCTCCCAAACACATCTAAGGAACCCTGGCTTCCCAAATAGTACAGTTTAGAAACAACAAATCTAGCCTCTCTCATTTTACAGATGAAATTACTTGCCCAAGATTACAGAACCAGTAAGAGAACTGTGAAAGACCTTAGGGTCCCATGTCTTACATACAAGGGCTCTGTTTTCCAACTTTAGCTACTTTCTCTACAAAAGGCATCAGATTTACATCTGTATATTGCTGTCCTTCCTTTAAGAAAAATAGAAGGGACAAAGTTATGTAACAAAAAATGAATAATTAATGTAATTTGCTAGATCTCAAAGAACTCCACTTGCCTAAGTAGGTTCTCATACTATTCCTATGAGTAATGGAGAAAAGGAGAAAAGTTCGTTTCTAAACTAAGGAAAAGGCCATGAGATTACATTATTTTCCTCAAGAATACACTACACATCTAGTGTAGCTACAAACCACTCCTTCTTCTTCACTCATTCAATCCTTAAATTTTTATTCAGAATCTATTTTGGGCTGGACGCTGGGGATACAATTGTGAACAGAACAAACAGAAGTCCCTGCCCTCATGGACTTCATAAGCCTGACAGTTTGAGCAAGCTGCTTTCTCTTTCTGAACCTCAATATTTGCCACCCATAAAGTAAGGACAATAATATTTAACTACTGCTTTGTCTAAGAATTAAATAACATGATGTAAGTAAAAAAAAAAATCCTGGTAGGTAACTAGGCATATAATAGGTGCTCAGTTAACATTAATTACCTTTCCTCCCAGAGCGCTAAATATTAGATTGGTAATGAGAGGTGAGAGAGTACCAAGTTCCTTTGCTACTCACACTGATTTGAGGCAACAGAACAAGTATGTTAAAATAATTCCAAACAGATTCCTACACTAGGAAAGAAGTAAATAATATTTCCATCTGAAGAAATGAAATTTACATGAGTTCTCCCAATCAAGTTCTGTAGTTTGCATTGCTACCTCCATTACCATTTACTTTCAATTATTACTGGGCTCTTTCCATAACATTCAGCCCCATACAGTACTCAGGAAAAAATATATAAAGTAAGTAATCCTCTTCCCAAAATGCTATTTTTCCATCCCATAAATATGGGCAGCTAAACCAGTCAAAGATTTACATTCAACAAAATAAACTTAAAGGACAACAGTCTGGGACTTCCCTGGTGGCACAGTGGTTAAGAATCCGCCTGCCAATGCAGGGGACACGGATTCGATCCCTGGCCGGGGAAGATCCCACATGCCGTGGAGCAACTAAGCCCATGCGCCACAGCTACTAAGCCTGCGCTCTAGAACCCGTGAGCCACAACTACTGAGCCCACGTGCCACAACTACAGAAGCCCGCGGGCCTAGAGCCCATGCTCCGCAACAAGAGAAGCCACCGCAGTGAGAAGCCTGCGCACAGCGAAGAGTAGCCCCCGCTGGCGGCAACTAGAGAAAGCCCACGCGCAGCAACGAAGACCCGATGCAGACAAAAAAATAAATAAATAAAATAAAATAAAATAAAAAGGAAAAAAAAAGACAACAGTTTGATTTCTTTTTTTTTCTTTTTTCTTTTTGGCCACACCATGCAGCTTGTGGGATCTTAGTTCCCCAAGACAACAGTTTGAAATACAAAATACCAAATGTGAAACCCACCAAAAACCTATAAAGTTTTCGTCTATATTCACCAACATAAGTACCAACAGAGATCAGAATCTGAGGTTTTACTGACTCATATAATAC
Source organism: Balaenoptera borealis (assembly GCF_965194805.1). Lineage (NCBI taxonomy): Eukaryota > Metazoa > Chordata > Mammalia > Artiodactyla > Balaenopteridae > Balaenoptera > Balaenoptera borealis. The sequence continues at coordinate 108,771,891 of NC_138865.1, forward strand.
CCAGAAATCTACAAAATATGGATGCCGAAGTCTCAGAGATTCTAAGAGCACCTTGTAAACCGTAAAGCACTGCACACTTGTTAATTATTAGAAGCACTCTGTTCACTATTAACTTTAATTAGATTTCTACAGGGGAAATTCTGTCATTCAAAAGATCAAATATTTGCTTCTCAACCAAATTAAACCTTTTATATTGCTATTTAGTCCAAATCCACCTACCTAACAAAAACTGCTCATATTATTCATAAATAGAAAAAGAAATTTGCTACTTATTCAAAGTACTGGATTTTTTTTTTTTTTGGAGGCAGATAACTTCTGTTATGAGAGGTTTTTTTTCTGTATTGTTCCTCAGGAGAAGGAAAACAAAAACAAAAAACAAAAAACAAAAACAAGAACTGGACAATAAAGAAGATCCAGAACAAAAAGAAAATCTTTTCTTTCATTTTTTTCTAAAAGAAAGAATTAATACCATATCTTGAATATTGTATAAACTATGTCACTTTCTTATCAAGTGGGCTTAATAATCTAAATTAAACAGACTTTAAAAACAAATTCATAGGGAAAAAGTCAAAGTCACAAAGAAAGACAGGTTTTGTTCTGAGTGCAAAGTGTTCAACCCTGTGCACCCTGTTACCAGGACATCTTCAAGGACCTTTTGTTCCCCTGGAAAGACTTCTTGGAAGAATTAGGTTTTGAGGAGGCATTGAAGGAGGACAAATGGGAAATTGTTAAGTAGAGAGGATAATTTGGTTCCTTAAAGAACATGAAAGAATGGATGGGTTCAAGAATAAGAGACAAGAGTAAGAAGAACATACAGAGGAGCTTAAAGTGAAAAAAAATGAGCAAGGAGAACAGAAGATTTTATTTTAATGAAGAAAAAGTAATAGGGAAAGATTTTTCAGACAGTAATACTTATCTGTGGAACAGTGGCATTACTAGAGGGATTATTCTGACACACATTTATCACATGTACTTAAATAGATACAGTTAAAAAGAGTTGAGTAAACCTTTACTGTGATTCAAACACATATGTATCCAGACATAATCTTTATCTTTTTCATAACAATTTTTAAAATATCTCCCTTCAAAGTTACGAGTGCAGTTAGGGTCGTTGTTTTTAGTGAAAAACAGATATACCAAAACGCATACTTGAAAAAAAGACTAAGAGGGGCTTCCCTGGTGGTGCAGTGGTTAAGAATCCGCCTGCCAATGCAGGGGACACGGGTTCAGGCCCTGGTCCAGGAAGATCCCACATGCCACGGAGCAACTAAGCCCATGCGCCACAACTACTGAGTCTGCGCTCTAGAGCCTGTGAGCCACAACTGCTGAGCCCGCATGCTGCAACTGCTGAAGCCCACGTGCCTAGAGCCCATGTTCCGCAACAAGGGAAGCCACTGCAGTTAGAAGCCCGTGCACCGCAACAAAGAGTAGCCCCCGCTCGCTGCAACTAGAGAAAGCCCGCGCACAGCAACGAACACCCAATGCAGCCAAAAATAAATAAATAAAATTTAAAAAAATTTTTAAAAAAAGACTAAGTGACCAAAAGAGATACCTATAACATAATCTCAACATTAGTATTAAAGATGTTTATATTATATCTAAAGAAAACAAACAAAAATAAAGATCAAGGCAAAAAGCATGAATTAAAGCTATTTTTAACTAAAAATATCATCTAACACTGTCTTTCAGCCAAACAGATCTTACATTTCTATTCTCTTCTGATCTATTAAGCGCCCTAGAGCAGTAATCTCTCTACCCATAATTTACCCATCAGTAAAAACAGCACCATGATACTTTTCTTCTATTCTTTTTATAAGGGTGCCAAGATGTCTGGAAGTTAATATATACATGCTTAGAAATGCTGAGATGAAAAGTAATACTCACTTTAATTTTATGGATCTTTAAAAAAAAATCAAGATAAAAAGACCTAGTTAGATTATTTCAATGTGTAAATTTTCAACTAGCCAGAAGGCTTCCTGGGGACATAATTCAGTAGATCTGAAACTAATGCTTGGGAGTTTAACTGTGCTGTTCCAGAAACTAATCAGACTAAGGAATTTCTGCAGAAAGCTAGGCACTCAGGCCAGGAATAAGATATAGTGAATTTGAGAAGTCCCTGGGCCTAGCCCTAAAAAGACTACAGACAATCCTCCCTATCACACACCATATTAGAACCTAATCAAAGGAAGAGTTAGAGCTATAATTGTACAACATTGTAAAACAGAAATTTTGAGGAGGTGACTGAATAGCACACAAGAGAATGAAGAGAGTAAATGCCAAAGAACAGGTGAAAAATTTTCAGACTAGTATCCAAGGGCAAATATTTTTAGCAAAATGGTTTCCTTCTCTTATCTTCTATATAACTATTTCTTTAAATGCCAGTAATATGGATTCTGGAACCACAAAGGCTGGGTTTGAATCTAGGCTCCACCATAGCTGGGCTTCTCTGAGTCTCAGTTTCCTTATCTATAAAATGAAGACAGTAATAGTACCTAACTCAATTATACCTAACTGTTGTGAGGATTAAGTAAAGTAACATTTGTAAGGCACTCAGAACAGTACATGTAGCATAGTAAGTACTATATGTGTTTGCAATTACTATTACAGCGGTCCACAATCCCTCAGACCTGATGTAAATACCAGAAGATCCAAAAAACCAAAACTTTTTCTGTTATTCATTTGGCAGCAAAACCTGACCTGAACAAATGCAAGGCTATTTATAGCTTTTTTAAAAACCCACTCAGTGTGAATATACATGCATTTTGCTGCAAGTATCTTCATGTGTTTGATTACAGGATGCTGCCCTAGACTTCACTGGGGTGTATTTATTAACTTCCTAAAATCTGAAAAATTCTAAATTCTGAAACACACCCAGCCCCACAGGTTTTCGATAAAAGATTATGAACATACATTATCTTTGAAGCCTCAACAATTTCTATTTCCTTAAAATGAATGGTATCTTCTTAAACAACCATAAGCAAACGACACCCTGAACCTAGCTGTACAGAATTTTAGGATGAAGAAAACATTTCCCAGTACAGGTAGGAGGGCCCTGAATTCCCAGAATGCTCCTTTCAAATAAAATCCATTCACAATATTTTATTTACATGCCATAGTAGTCAGCGCTTTCAAACTCTAAATTCTAGGACTTGTTTGAAAAAAAGCCTATTCTCTTAACTTAGATCACAAATAAATGATTAAGGCTCATTTCGGGGGCATTCATGTGCCCTGAATCATGGGTACCAAATCATCACAGAACTTTACAGCTGGAAGAGACCTTTGAGAACTAATCTAAATCATTATTCCTTCCCTTCCAAACTGTTTTATCATCCATAAATGTACTCTCCCCTATGAGGTAAGAACAACCTGCCCTAACTTGTCCTTAGACTCTGTCTATAGGAACACCCTGTAGGTGAATGTGAATAAACTGGGTGGGGTACATTGACAGACTCGGGATCCAAAATGATGGGTTGAATCTAACACAATAAATCTTACATGCTTGGCAAATGTCTCAGTTTATACTTAAGAAAATAACAAGAGTTTCCAAGTCCAGAATGAAGACAGACTCATCTACTACATGTTTAAAAAAAAAAAAAAAAAGAAGACTTAACTATCTTAATGGACTCAATGAGTCAACTACATAATGTGGCTGCTAAAAAAGCTACTGTGATGAGGAACTAACGGCATCAACAGTAGTACAGCATCCCGAAAGAACAAGGTAACCGCCCTCTCTACTATGAGCTGGTTAGAGCACATCTGGAGCAGTACGTTCAGCTCTGTGCTCAACACTCCAGGAGAGACACAGAAAAACTGAAAAAGTCCAGAAGAGGGGTAACCAGGATAGTAAGGGAATCTGAAACCATTTCACATAACAGTTGAGGGAGCTGAAGTTATTTAGCCCAGACTCAGAGGGAACATGATCACTGTCTGCAGATCCCTGAAGAACTGTCATGGCCCAGAGAGAGCTGACTTGTTCTGTATGGCCCCAAAGGGCAGAGCCAGAACCAGCTGGTGTTAACCACAGTGAGAAATATTTCAGCTAAGTCCATGGAAGTGTTTCTTGCAACGTAGAGCCACGTTAGGACGCAGTGGCTTCTAAAGTCATATCTAGCCCTGAAGGTCCGTAATTTTAAAAATCAAACATTTGTCATCTCTTCAGTCTCTTACTGTTGATAACTATTATTCTCTAGTATCACAGCTTCTGCCTTCACCCTTCTTAGAATGTCCTACCCAGCCAACCAATCAGTCAAATGTTTTGCCAGGTCTGTGGGAGGAAAATGCTTGCTTGCTGGGCAATTAGTTTCAGTTTGCAGATCAGTGTCCCTATAAACAAAAGACAGCCCTAATTGAGGGGCAGGCAAGAGCTCCGAGCTAGACCGCCTTGAAAGAAATTCTTATTAATTCAAGGAGCAGCTAGAAGACCCATCCAAACACGTAATATATTATCTATGGTGTTCAGCCCTTACAGGAACATTAAAATAAAACACCCTGTACCCGTCTTCCCAAATGCCAGAGAATCCAACTTTGCCAACCTAACTAGGTCTCTCAAATTCAGTTAGAAGTTTTCCTTCTGTCAAAGAGATGCGTTTACTGTTTGAAGTAGACTAGAACCCATGCTCAGATAGAAAGGCCATACTCGATTACATTACTGTAAAGCTAAAACTGCCCATCAGTAGGCCCACAGAGGCAGTTCAGCTTCTGAGAACTAGACACGGGCAATCCATAGTGAATTCACAGAAAACTACAAGCTATGAAAAATTTAAAACGCAGGAGAGCTACAAAAATTGGACATCCTGGGCTTCCCTGGTGGCGCAGTGGTTGAGAATCTGCCTGCAAATGCAGGGGACACGGGTTTGAGCCCTGGTCTGGGAAGATCCCACATGCCACGGAGCAACTAAGCCCGTGAGCCACAACTACTGAGCCTGCGTGTCTGGAGCCTGTGCTCCGCAACAAGAGAGGCCACAACAGTGAGAGGCCTGCGCACCGCGATGAAGAGTGGCCCCCGCTCGCCACAGCTGGAGAAAGCCCTCGCACAGAAACGAAAACCCAACACAGCCAAATTAATTAATTAATTAATTAATTTTTAAAAAAAATTGGACATCCTTCTAAAACTTCTGTTGCTCAAAGACCACCATAGACATAGATATATGGTAGTCCATGGAAGTTACTAAAAGCCTTGAACAGCTCAGATGGCAAATATTACTCAATCCAGCTTTACTTCTCTTGAAATTGATTTGGAGTCTACAAAACTCCAGCCAAAGTACTAGAGAATATAATATATACGTGATGGACTGAACAAGAACACATTCTTCCCTGTGCTTTTTAAAGTGAAGCCTAGAAGCAATCTAAGTGTCCATAAACAAGGGATTGGTTAAATAAGTTATGGTATACACTTACAACGAAAAATGCAACTGCTGAAAAGAATAAGGTAGACCTTAGGTACTGACATGAAAAAAACAGTCCATGATACATAGTTAAGTGGATACAGCAAGTCGCAAAACTCTACGACTTGCTATAACCATATATAATTAATATATGTAACATATATATAATTATTTCATTTTGAGTTTTTAAAACCTATTTTTAAAAACCCTGTGTTTATGTTCATATATGCCTAGAAAAATGTCTGAGAAAAGATCAAACTGCTAACAGTAGTGACCTTTAGGAACTGACTGGACCTGGGAGGCAGTAAAGGAGTGACTTTCACTCTTTCCTTTGTAGACTTCTGGTTCTTTATAATTTTTGCAAGTAAAGGTTACCTTTGCGGACAAATGCTGTATGAGTCCCCCTGTACGAGGAACCTGGAGTAGGCAAATTCACTGAGACAGGAAGTAGAATGGTTGTTGCCAGGAATTAGGGCGATGGGGTTGGGAAGTTATTGTTTAATGAATACAGAGTTTAAGTTGGGGAAGATAAAAAAGTCCTGAAGATGGATGGTAGTGATGGCTGTACAATTTGAATGTACTTAATACCACTAAACTGTACACTTAAAAATGGTTAAAATGGCAAATTTTATGTTATGTATATTTTATCACAATGAAAAAGCAACTTAAAAAGGAAAAAGTTACCCTTGTGACTTAAAAATAACAATACAAAAATTATTAAGGTAAAATAACATCAATTACACAGACATACACTAACCATTCAAAATAAGCAATCTTCCTACATAAACACTACGGTGTGCTTCAAACTTCGGAAAATCTAATTCATCCTTTTCTACTATATTTTACTAAAACAAATAAAAATCACCACAAGTCTCTACTACGTTTCTCAAATGCTTTCTATCCCACAAAAAAAAAAAAAAAAAAAAAGAAGAAGACCTAGTCATAAGGATAGCTAACACACACACCCACAGTGCTTATTTACTCTGCACGGGGAACGGTTGTTCTAAGCTTTATAAATGTACTAAATTATTTAATTTTCACAACAATCCTATGAGCTAAGTACTATTATTATCTTCATTTCTCAGATGAAGAGAGATTAAGTGACCTGCCCAAGATTATACAGTTAATAAAGGGCAGAACTAGGATTCAAACCTAAGAATGGACTCCAGAGTCCATACTCTCAACCTCTATGCTTCCTGCCTCTCAGTAATATGTCAGTCTCTCTATAGGAAGGCCAAAAACGGTTACAGTCAAAATCCAGCTAGTTAGTACAGCCCTTGAAGCTGGAAGAAATACAAACTTGGCTTTTTATGGGTGAATAATCTGCATTCCTTCTTATGTCAATGCCAAGCTCCAATCCAAGATGTGACTGTATTAAGGCTCATAATCATGTGGGAAAACTCTCTACAAATTCAATTATAGTCCAAAGTCCATACCTGACTCCACAGTAAATCACTGAGCCTAAGAATTAGGTCAGAGATCCATTAATATAAATACAGCTAGACAAAATGGTTTGGACAAATCAAACCCCAACTCAAAGCAAAGGAATTCAGAAACTCTTGACTAACATCTTGACAAGGTAGGTTTTATTTGTTTAGTTCCAGGCCCACTTCAGATCTCAAGGGGGAAAGAACAGAAGTTGTCTCTAACTTTGAAGACTTCAATCAGCAGGAAGAAGAGCTTTATTTTCTACGGGGACTCAGACAGAAATTGGCTTTTATCAGCATCAGCAAAACTGAACATTCCCCTTAAGGGGGAAAAAAGCTGGCATCCCTGCTTAAAATGTGTATTTGTCCAAACATATTGACCTTGTAATTGAGGAAGGGAAAAAAAAAATGGTGCAAGGAAGGGATTTAACCTAATTTATAAACGTGCTCAACCTAGATACACACCTGCCCCAAATGACCTACTGAATCTATTTATTTGCAGGGAAAGCATGGATTACAATGTCTTTTTTTTGGCCTCAAGTGGCCTGTACTACTGTTTGTAAACAAAATCCTCTCAATATCTTTTCCACCTGCCACATGCACATCTGATATTTATATAAACAAGGAGAAATGAACAAGGAAAGTGGAGCTATAGGAGGAATCCCTTAGACTCAGTTTTTGACCAGTTGGTTTCAGGAGGTACTGGGCTGGCTTTCAAACTTCCCCAAATCACCCAGGCGGAGAGGCAAGGTGAGCGAACCGAACGCAAAAGTTTGCGCCCATTAGCCTGTCTGACAAAGGCCAGAGAGCCCTGTTTGGAAGGAGGTGCGATGCCTTTCCACGCAGCAGCCGCCCCCCTCCCGAGGAAGCACAGCCCAAGGGGGGACAAAAGACTTTCCAGATCGGGGGCTGGGGGGCAGGCTAGCTGGAGCTTGGACCTCCCCTTGAGAGTCGAAATCTGGGGAACCTTTGGGGCAAGAAATGATCCATTCCAGCCAAGAGCCCAACGCTAGAGGCCGGGGAGGGGAAAGGCACTGGCAGCCGCTGGGAGGGTCCGGCGGGCGAGGAAGCACTGAGACTCACCTGGGGGAGGCGGCGAGGGGGCCTCGGTGGCAGGTGGGGTGGGCGGGACGCTGCTGCTGCTGCCGCCACCGGGGAGAATGGAGGTCGGGATCGGGGGAGTGGTGGGCGCCGGCACCGTGGTCGCTACTGGGGTGGTCGGCGCCGGGCCAGTGGTCGTCGAGATGGTGGTCGGCGCGGGTCTGGTCGTTGCCCGAGCGGTGGTCCGAGTACGTTCCACCGCAGGAGGTGTGATCGGCGAGGGGCCGAGCGGCGCCCGAAAGGTGGTCGGAGCGGGTCCGGCCCTGGCCCGAGAAGGGGTGGTCGCCAGGGTCTGGGCTGAAGAGGACGCAGCCAGGGGTCGGTGGACGGTAGCGCGCGGGGGTCCGGTCCTCGGGGCCTGGGCCGTGGGAGCCATGGCCTTAGAGAAAGGGTGACTGGGCTCACCCCCGAGCCCCGGGCCCGGCGACGCGTCCACCTGCCCCGCGGCCCCGCCGCCACCGGTGACATTCCCCGCTGAGGTTGCTGAGGCGGCGGCGGCAGCGGCGGCGGCGCACAACAGGGCGAGGCCGCCCAGGCTCGGCAGGCTCCTCATGGCGCGCTCGGCTTCGCCATTCATTCATTCATTCAGTCAGTCGGTCGGTCAGTCATCTTCTCCTCCCTGCACTCGGACCAGGGAAGCCGCCGCAGCCGCCACCGCCACCGGGCGCACCATCGCCACCTCCCTCTGACAGGCGGCCGGCCCCGCGGGCGGGACCCAGCGCGGAGGGAGCGACCGGGCCGTGAGCGGACAGCCCGCCCTCCCCGATTGGCAGTCTGACCCGACCAATGGGAGGCCACGCTAACTCACGTGACCCACCCGCTTCCCGGCCTCTTTGTGGCCCCGCGGGCCAATCAGAGGACGTCAAGGAGAGGGGGCGGTGCTAAGTCGGGAGGAGGGTGGTGCGAGCACAGCACCAGCCGGTCCGGCTAGCGGCAGCCACGGCTTTGTCTGCCCAAGGAGCGGGGCGCGGGCCTCGGGCACCGGGCGCCACGGAGCAGACAAAGGACGCGCCCCGCGCGGCAGAAGCCGGGCCAAGTCGTCTGCTCCGCTGGGCGGCGAGCGCGACCCGGAGCGGAGAGTCCGTTCTCGGGAGCTTCCCCGCCCTCTTGAACAATGGGGCGCCGGCGACGCGCCCGGGCTCGGGTGGAGACGGAGCTGGAACCCCCGCGATGGGTGAGGGCGGCTGCAGTGAGGATGTGGAGCCCAGCATTACCTCTGCTGCCCGAGAGCACCTGGCCTCGGCCCTGCGAGGTCTGCGCTGCTTTCCCATTTCAGAGATGGGGAAACTGAGGTCCTTGTTGAGGACCTCACCGAACCAAGACCCACGCCCTCATCAGACACCTGCAGTGGGCCAGGTGCTGTGCCTGGCAGGACGGGGGTTCTAAGAGACCCGTCAGGAGCCGGAGGTGCAAGCTTCCTGCGTGGGGGAGACAGGCTCACATGCACACTTTACCCTAAAACCCCGGGGAGAGTGGGATCGGATGGGCTTGAACCTCAGCTCCAAGTTTCCTGCTGAGTGGTTTTGTGGCCTGAGCGCAGTGTTCTCACCTCTAAAAAGGGGAGGATAGAGAGCTAACACCCCCAACGCCCCCATCCCCCTCTTACAGAGCTGATGTGAGAATTAAGTAATGATTTGAAAGGGCTTAACGCAGTGCCTGGCCCACAGTAAACCCTCATTTATGCTTACTACACTCAGTGTACTGTGTTAGGACAAGACCCATGCCGCAGCCCTGCGTGTACCCAAAGCCGCCTGCCTCTTGGGGTGGGTCTGATAGCAGAGCTTGACCCTGGGTGACACTCAACCCTGTGTAAAGCTGGAATTCCGGTGCGCAGCCTCGCACCATCGCCCAGGATTCAGAGCTCGCTCACGCGCTGCAGCCTCGGCTCAGCAGCTTCTAGTGGCAGCCGGGCAGGGCGCGTTTGTCATCTGACAGGGCTTAATCCCAGCCCCACCGCCAACCCATTCCTGGCCTCCCCTGCGTGATGCTCGCTTTGTGTATGGCTTTCCATTAGTCACTGGCCTCCAGCAAGAACGGGGCGATGAGATTTGCGTGCGAACCCGTGTATATGTGAATTAAAAATGCATTTCTTTACCTGCATGAGGAGTGGGTGGGGAGAGGATAGTTTTGTGCTTGTGTAATGAAAACATAAACATGTTTGTGAGTCTGTGTGTATGAGTATTATGTGTATTTGTATGAGCTTATGAGTATGGGAGCTAGTATCTATTTTTGCATATTGTATATTTTAAGTATTTGCATGTGTTCTGATGTGTGTTTTATGTGTATTTTCTGTGTGTTTTTGCATTTGTGAGTACCTATGAGTGTGTCTTGGTAGGTCCATCTATATATGTAAGGGGAGGGGGCAAACTGGGAGGGCTGTGTATGGGTTCTGGTTTCAGACCAATATTTAGGAAGCACAAATCAAGATTCTGTTTTTACTTCTCTTGGGGAAGGGAGGGGACAGGTCATGCCTCTTTCCTATATTCTTTTGCTGAATCTTTCTAGCCCTTCAAACCCCAACCCAAATACCATATCCTCTAAGAGACTCTTCTGGATCTCTGAGTGGGAATTAATCTCCCCCCTCCCCATTTTCCCACTGCTGTTTGTTTGTTCATTGATTATAGCCCTGATCTATCAATCTATCTCTCCCCTGCCTCTTCCTAAAAGGATTAAGGATGGCTTTCAGAAATACATACAACAGGATAAATAGAACTGCCCACGTGATTTTATTACTTCTCACAGGCTTGCATCAGCGGGAATACTAGAACTTGTGATTTCTGTGTCTGTCTCTCCCATTAGGCTGTTCTCTCTGTTCTCAGTGCTTAGCAGGGTTAATATGTGTGAGCACTGACCCATGCTGGTTAAATTGAATTAAATTGAAAAGAGATCCTGTGGTGCCCTGGGAAGAGCTTGTATCTTTAGCGTCAGACAGATCTGGGTCATGATTCTGCCAGCTGTGCGACCTTGAAAGAAACCTTTCACCGCTCTGAGCCTCAGTTTCCTCGTCTATAAAATGGGACCAATGAATTCTGTCTCACTTAGTTGAGCTGAGGCCTGAAGAGAATGTTTTAACAGAGCCTGGCACACAGAAGTTGTCCGATCTGTGGAGGGTCATTTCATTTATACCAGTGCTAACTTTGAGTCTTGTTGGCCTAAGGACCACAACCAGAAACAACTTCCCCATCAGGTGACATGGCCTGACAGTCACCCTACCAGATATCCCAAGTGACAGCTGAAAAATGCTGGGTTGGCCCTAAGCTGTGCTATATCAGAGATTCAATGGCACTAGGAGAGAAAAGCTGATGCAGCTTCTTTGCCTGGAGAATCACAGAGAAAAGACTAGAAGGCCTTGTCAAAGTAATCCAGGCCAGTTCCCTGCCTCAGACAGGGCTCACCCCCACCATGGGTTCTAAAACGAGTTAATTACCCTGTAATAAGTATAGAAAATGTTGAATTTTTTGGAAAGGCGATTTAAGTGTATTAACGTTGATCCACTCAACATTTAATCCTTAAATTTCCTGTTCTGCCTTTATCTCTAAAGTGCAAGATAACATTTTTGTTTGTTTGTTTCTTAGGGATAGTATTTTATTTTTGTGTTTAAAAATTGGAAATGCTCCAAATATCCAAATCAGGGAAAGTTGTTATTAAATCTCTTCAATTTAATCATATAAAGTCATTGTAAGGGTGGCTCTGAAGACATTATAGTGAATATTAATAATCGACCATTGAGCTCTTACTACATGCTAGACATTATACTAAGAGCTACACATTAATTCTTTTGTTTAATCCTAAGAACAACCCCAGGAAGTAGATACTATTATTATCCCTATTTTACAGCTAAGGAAACTAGGCCACAGGGAGGTTAAGCAACTTGCCCAAGGTCACTGAGTAAATGATAGAGCCGGAAATCAAACTGAGGCTGGCTGGCTCTAGCCGGCACCCTTAACAACTCTGCTCTAAAGGGAAAATGCTTATGAAATAATTTTAAGAAAATTTGAAAATAAAAATTGGAGCTATGACTCTCTGTGTAACAGAATGTCGTTTGGTGCTTTTCCTGTGGCTCCAGAATTGCAGCTGAGGCCCAGGGCTCTAAAGAGAGCTGTCAACCCATCCATGGTATCCGGGGCCTCTGGACTTAATGGGGGGTGGTTAGGAGGCGCAGAACAGCAGGGGGCAGAGAGGGCTGATTCCTCTTTATATCTTCGGCACCGAGCACAGTGGCAAACACAGAGAAGTGAATTGTATGTTGAGCTAAACAAGGCCTTATGATGTGGCAGACACCGTTCCAGGAGTTTTGCATTCGTAACCCATTTATCCCCCAAAGGTAGGACTATCATCTGTCCTTGAAAGAAGGAGAAACGGAGCCTCTGAGAGGTTAAGGGACTTGCCCAACATCTGCCCAGCTCCAAAATCCAGGCTCTTCTCCAGACTCCACAGGCCATTTATGTGGCTACTATGCCTTCCTTGCGCATAGTAGGAGCTCAATGAACACAAAGAAAGAACAGGTATACACCAAATTAAACCCTCCTGCTAGAGCAGCATTTAAGAAAAGAGAAGCTTTGAGAGTAAGGAAAGAAGGCATAATAATATAATCAGCAAAATAACTTCATCTCCAGATTTCAATAAAACACAGATACTTTCCCCTTTCTGGTTTCATTGACACAGCAATGCTGACATGGACTATTTCTTTTTTCTTTTTTTAACATCTTTATTGGAGTATAATTGCTTTACAATGTTGTGTTAGTTTCTGCTGTATAACAAAGTGAATCAGCTATATGTATACATATATCCCTGTATCCCCTCCCTCTTGCATCTCCCTCCCACCCTCCCTATCCCACCCCTCTAGGTGGTCACAAAGCACTGAGTTGATCTCCCCATGCGATGCAGCTGCTTCCCATTAGCTAGCTATTTTACACTTGGTAGTGTAAATATGTCAGTGCTACTCTCTCACTTCATCCCAGCTTACCCTTACCCCTCCCCACGTCCTCAAGTCCATTCTCTACGTCTGTGTCATGGACTATTTCTAATCCTGCCAGAGCCTGGGCTCCTATAAGATGTGGCCAGATGCAAGGTTTGGCATCATCTGCAGACAGCTTTAGTTACTGGGGCCACTATTAGCAAAGTCTGCTCAGCAGAGTCACAGAAAGAGAAATACAAATGGCTAAGATACATAAAGCACTGTGTATTCAACTTAAGTCATCAAAGATTTGCAAACAGACAATAAGTTACCATTTTTTTTAACCTATTGATTTGGCAAGAATTTTTTAAAACTGGTAATACTTGTTGCTGGCAAGGGAATGCCTCACATAATTGATGAGAATGTAAAATGATACAACCTTTCCAGGAAGCCTTAAAAGTGTTTGTACTCTTTGACTCGTTATTTCCACTTTTAAGAATCCATTCAAGAGAAATAAACAATTAGATGTAGATAAAGCTTTATGTATGAAAATGTTCACCAGAGTGTTATGGATAATAATGAAAATTAGAAAAATCTAAACAGATAACAGGGAATTCCCTGGCGGTCCAGTGATTAGGACTCCACGCTCTCACTGCTGAGGGCCCGGGTTCAATTCCTGATCTGGGAACTAAGATCCCACAAGCCAAGTGGCTCGGCCAAAACATAAATAAATAAACAGATAACAGTAAGGGAGAGGTTAAATACTTTGTGCTGTTATGCCCTCCCTATGTTGGAACACTATACATCTATAAAAAATGATATTCACGAAAGAAATGCTTGCAATATAAAATTGTGGAAAAAATAGGTTATACACCTCTGAGAATAGCCAAAATCCAAAACTCTGACAACACTAAATACAAGAGAGGATGTGGAGCAGGAGGTATTCTTACTCACTGCTGGTGGGAATGCAAAATGGTACAGCCACTTTGGAAGACAGTTTGGTGGTTTCTTACGAAACTGAACATACTCTAACCATATGATCCAGCAATTGTGTTCTTTGGTATTTACCCAACAGAGTTGAACACTTACTTACCCAACGGAGTTGAACACTTATGTTCATACCAAAACCTGTACGAGGATGTTTACAGCAGCTTTATTCATAACTGCCAAAACTTGGAAGCAGCCAAGATGCCCTTCAGTAGGTGAATGGATAAACTGTGGTGCATCCAGGCAATGGAATATTATTCGGCACTAAAAAGAAATGAGCTATCAAGCCATGAAAGGACATGGAGGAAACTTAAATGAGTATTACAGAGTGAAAGAAGCCGATTTGAAAAGTCCATATACTGTACGACTCCAGCTACATGACATCCTGGAAAAAGCAAAACTATGGAGACAGTTAAAAGTTCAGTGGTTGCCAGGGTGCGGTGGGGAGAGGAAGGGTGAATAAGTGGAGCACAGAGGATTTTTAGGGCAAACGAAACTACTCTGAATGATATTATAATGATGTATACATGTCGTTATATATTTCTCCAAACCCATAGAATGTACAACACCAAGAGTAAACCATAATAGACTGAGTGAATATGATGTGTCAATGTAGGTTCATTAAGTTTAACAAGTGTACTGCTCTCTCTTAATAGTGAGGGAGGTTATGCATGTGTGGGGCAGGGGATATATGGGAAATCTCTATACCTTCTCAATTTTGCTGTGAACCAAAAACTGCAATTAAAAAATAGTTTTATTAAAAAATAGGTTACATGGTTATTTGTACTATGATCTCAATTATGTAAAATAATATGCAAATATATATTCATATATTGCTATATTCATATATTGTTTTACATAGTATAAATAACACATGAATATATTATTAATTATATATAATATGAATATATTATTAATTATATATAGTATTAACTATATATTAATATGAATATAACATTTTATATATACATAAAATAAAAGACTAAAAGGGAATATATCAAAACATTAACAATCTCTGTCTCTGAATGATTGTATTACGGGTATTTACATTTTTTTCTCCTTCATACTTTTTCAATTTTTTTTTTTTTTTTTTTTGCAGTAAGCACATATTACTTAAATAATCAGAAATAATCCACAATAGAACTCATTTGGATCTGGGGATATGTTTGCCAACCACATCCTGGATCTGCCTCCAAGGTATCTCTTCTCAAGATGATGAGGAAGAGAAAGTTTTAAGTTGTAAACTCACATTAACAGCAAAGTGCCTTCCCCAAGGAAGCTAAATGTTGAAATCCTGCTTCAAAGTCCTTCTGATGCTAAAATAAGCTCAGAAAAGCATTTGCTGCAGTTCTTGGAGATCCACTGAAGGACGTCATTCACAGTGGGCACCAAATCAAACCCTCACTCGTCATCAGCACTGGCTGCAGAGCAAAGAATTTGAACCATCTAGAGAAGGAATGGGGTCAGAGCTTCACAGATAACTCTTTCCCTTAGGTTGCTATAATTATAATACAGGGGATTACTGACAGGTGCAGAACACACAAAGCTTTCCCAATCATTGTCTTGTTCGAGCTTTGCAACCACTCTGGAGAGAAGGTGGTGGTGGTAGTAGTAGTAGTAGTAGTAATATTAGTAGTAGTGTAATAGTAGTAATAGTGACTAACATTTACTGAGCACTTATTATATGCCAGACATCCATGCAAAACACTTCATGCACATTATCCCTTTTAATCTTATACTGTGAGGCAGGAGTGATTATCCCCACTTTATAGGTCAGTAAACTATTGCTTAAAGAATTCAAATGACTTGCCCAAGGTCACCAAACTAATAAATGGAAGAACTAGGATTCATAGCCATTTTTTTCGTCCTCAAGTCCGGAGTGATTTCCACAACTGCTTACTGAACTTCCTCAACTTTAATTTTTATTGCTATTGTTATTAAGAGAGACATTAGTGCAGAAGTAAAGAGTGCCTGGCTCGAGGAGCAACTAAGCCCGTGCACCACAACTACTGAGGCTGCGCTCTAGAGCCCACGAGCCACAACTACTGAAGCCCACGTGCCACAACTACTGAAACCTGCATGCCTACAGCCTATGCTCCGCAACAAGAGAAGCCACCGCAATGAGAAGCCCTCACACCGCAACAAAGAGGAGCCCCTACTCGCTGCAACTAGAGAAAGCCCACACACAGCAACGGAAGACCCAACGCAGCCATAAATAAATAAATAAATAAAATCTTAAAAAAAAAAAAGAGTGCCTGGCTCAATCCTGGTCTTTCTAGCTGTATAACTTTGGACAAGTCACTTTAGCTCCGTGTTTCAACGTCCTCCTCTGTAGAATGAGGATCATAATATCTATCTCACAGGTCGAGGTCAAACAAAGCAATGTATACAAAGTGTTGAGCTAAAGCCTGCCCCATAGTAAACACTCAGAAGACATTGGAACATATCTGATTTTCCTAAACCTGGTCTTTTCACATAGTGGGTCAAGGCCAGGAGAATACAATGACCTTGGGGGTCAATGCCCAGTATTCATACTCCCCATGACCTCGGCCCCCTTGAAGAGCCTCCTTCACTGGAGTGAGTACCTGTCATTGGAACGTATACCTAGTATCTAGGGCTGGGAGAGTGGCAGGAGTGCACACCTGACTCCCCGGCTGTCCCTGAGAAACCCAGGCCTTTGGGACTAAGATGCTCTTTGTTGAATTATTTTAAGGTAGCCATGTTGGTTTCGTGCTGACTTCTGAGGGCTGGAAGATAAGGAAACCCAGTCCTAGGGGGGACCAAATGTTTCCTGAAAAAGCCACAGAAAGAGCAAATATCAGAGCAGGAAGAGGACTCAGGAATTAGCCCCTCCAAACCTGTCCTTGGACCAGTGATAAACCAAGACCCAGAGAAGGAAAGGGCCTTGACCAGATTCCATGCTGCACATTAGTGACAGAGCCGGGGTCAGATCCAAACCCTCTGCCTCTCAGGCCACCAACAGACCCAAATCTTTCCTTACAAAGGAGGCAGCTGAGGGCCAGCGAGGGACCAAGTGTCTGCTGGCTGGGAAATCCAGGGCCTGCCCCCCCACATCACTGCCCTTCTGGCTTCTGGTCCAGGGCTTTTTATGTCACCAGGCTCCCTCACCAGGAACTTTACTCCTGGAATCAAAGAAATGGTACCCTGCTGTCAGCTCTTTACCAATGGCCAAGGCAGTATTTTAAATGATAACAATAATCAAGGTCTGCTCTCAGGCAGTATTTGAGACCTCAAGAATGGCAAAATCTGCCAAATTAGGCCACATGAAACTGAAGGAACTAGAAACAACATCTTTCCCATTCCATCAGGCCTAAATTAGAACAGCTCTGAAGAGGACCCTGGGAGATCAGGCCAGCTCTCAGGCCTGTGGGTTTGATTTTCTTCCTCAAGCAGTCACTGAACTTTTCTTGTGATCATTGGGTATGTGTGATGCCTCAATGCAGCCTGGAATTCGGAATTGATTGTAATCCTTAGCCACATACAGACACCTCTTTAGAGATAGGAACTTTGGAATCTCTGCCATCTGGTCCCATGTTGTGGAATTAGTCTATGAATCAGCCAAGGTGGGTTCCCAACCCAGAGTCTATCTCCCCTCAAGGTGAAATAGTCTAGCGGGGAGAGTTCATAATCTAGGGCCTGGCTACGCTACTTCCAGTCTATGTGACTAAGGCAAGAATCCACCTCTCTAAGCTTCATTTTTGACATCCGTAAAGTGAGTATATAATGCCTGGTCTATTCATTGTGCTGCTAGGAGGATTCAATCCATTCATTCATTTATTCATTCATTCATTCAGCAGAAATGTATTAAACACTGATCGAGAGATACCCTAGCGAGCAACACAAAAAAAGGGAGAGTACCTTGCACTCATGGTGCTTACAGTATATCAAGTGAGATAACCAATTAACATATAAACAGGTAAATAAGCAAGGTATTTACAGCTTATGATAAATACTACAAGGGAGATGAAAGGGTGCTGTGACACAGAGAAACTGGGAAACATTCCCTTAGGGTGGTCAAGGAGAGCATCTCTGAGGATGTAGCATTCAATCCGAAATCAAAAGAAGCTGGTTCTGCAAAAACCACAAGGAACAGCAAGTGCAAGGCCATGAGGTGGGAAAGGGTCTGAAAGGAAGCCAGAACAGACAAAGCATATTGAGGGAGAGCGTATTAAGTGGTACGGAATAAGGTGGGAGCTGGAAATGCAGAGCTCTGTAGCCATGTAAGTAGGTTGGATTTTCTTCTAAGAGCAGTTTGAAGTCCAGGGAGAATTTTCAGGAGGAGATGGAGGTGGATTAGAAGGTGGCAAGGGCGGGAGCACGGAGAGAAGGCTGAGTGGTCCAGGTGTGAGAAGGCGGTGGCCTGCACTGGCCTAGAGGAGATTCAGGATCAATTTTAGACGTGGGGTGTCAAGACTTGCTATTGGGTTGGGTGTGGGGTGGGGGAAAGAAAGAAAACAAGAATGATTCCTAGATGGGGAAATCAATAGGATCACTCATTGCACAATCATCAATGAAGCACGTAGATCTGCGTGACCCTATGCTTGGTGTTGTTGACAAAGACAGGGACGAAGAGCATAGCTTAGTCAGGGAGGTAGACCGGAAAATAGGCAAATGCACGCATTTAAATAAGTTTAGTAGATGTTAGAGAACATCTAACTCTGCTAAGGGAAAAGGATCAAAGAGGTCTTCCTAGGGGAGAGGAATCTGAGCTGGGTCTTGAAGGAAGAACAGAAATGAGGAGGAGAAGGGCTCTGGGGTCATGGAACAGAGCTCTGAAATAGCAACAACAAAAACAACAATAATAGTAATGGTAGGTGATATTTGTAAAGCCCTAACAATGTGCTAGGAACTGTTGTAAGTGCAAGTTAAGGGAATTCCCTGGTGGTCCAGTTGTTAGGACTGTGCACTCTCACTGCCGAGGGCCTGGGTTCAATCCCTGGTCAGGGAACTAAGATCCCACAAGCCAAGTGACACAGCCAAAAAAAAAAAAAAAAACCCTTAAAAAAAATGGGTGTAAGTTAACTTATTTAATCCTCACATAAGAACTCTGTGTGGTAGATACTATTATAATCATGTCCACTTCATGAATGAGGAGACTGAGGCATACTTAACCCCTGTTCTATCACTTGCCCAAGGCCACACCATCTCATACCAGGCTTCAGTCTCATGCAGTTTGGCTCCAGAGGTCAGGCTCCTACCACCACAAAAACTGCCTCTCCCTGGGAGAGCACTGCATGTGAAGGGGTTGACAAGTGCAGAAAGTATAGCGCGTAGGAAGGTAGGAGTGGATGGAAGGGGAGATGCATGACCTGAAAGTATTTTGCAAACTAGTAAGTACTGTCCCCCAGCGTATGATCACCACTGCGATTAAACAGTGTGAGAGACAAAGCTTTCTCAGCAGTGTCTCTGGATTATTGGCCTTGGGGGACTGTGGCTGCTTGGGGGGCTGCCCAAAGAGAGGGGATCTCAGGAGAGGATGGGCTGAAGTGAATCCGACCCTGAGTTGGGAAGCAGTAGGTGTGGGTTCCAGCCCCAGTTCTGCCCCTGACTTATTACACGGTTTCAAGTGAGTCACTTTTCAGCCTGGTCTTCAGTTTCCCCGTCTGGAAGACGGAAGGAAGGAGGAGTGGGGATTCCAAGGGCCTGTCCAGTCTTCACATTTTGAACAATTGCTGTTGCTATTGGTGCCCTGCTTCTTGACTAGACAAAAAAGGAATGTCTGCTTGGAGCCCTTTACCAAAGCAAAAATGACACCTCAGATGGGAGTGGCACCTTCCAGAAAGCAGGACCCATGCTAGATGAGAAGCCTATGACATATGTCTCCTGAGTCCACAGATCTCTGAGTTAAACCCCTCTCATCCCTCCTGTCCCTGCCAGGATGCTGGTTTCCAGCACCCCGCCCAGCCCAAATCCAGCCCATTCCTATCCTTTTTAATCTTCCAGGGGTGGGTCTGAGAAGCACAGACAGCATTTTAGACAGTATATTTCTGAGGATGCAGCCAGAAGATGCTTTTACATCCTAGGGGGTCTTGTTTTGAGTTTTCTGCGAACCAAACCCTCGGGGCTTTTTTGCATGTGCTGCTCCAGGCTCCATCTGCGTGATTGGTTTGGGTCCACTGCCCTGGAGTAAAAAGTGTGCATCTGGATGCAGCATGGGATCTTTCTCCTCATGTCTTGGGATCTCCATAGTGAGAACAGATTCACAGGCCTGCAAGAGAACCTTTTCCATCAAAGCAATGCAATCCAATGCTGTCTTGCTGACGTTGAATTTTGTAAACTGTAAAGCACATTCATACATTATTAATTCACATATTATTCCTTTTGTACCTCATAAAATTCCTGAACTAGTTTGGACAGGGGTAGGGTTGCAAGATAAAATACAAGATGCCAGTCAAATTTGAATTTCAGATAAACCATGAAGAATTCTTTTACCATAAGTATATCACAAATATTGTACGGGACATACCTATACTAAAATATTACTCATTGTTTATCTGAAATTCAAATTGTTGCGAAGTCTAACAACCCTGGACAGGGAACATTAACCCCATTTTGCAGGACTGGGGCTCAGTGGGGTGAAAGTATTTATCCAAACTCCCTGAGAGCATGGACTATGTCTGATTCATTTTTAAAATTTTAGTATTCATTTATTTTGTAAACAGGAGAGGTATATTCTCATGAAACCAGTGTATCAGTTCCTTTAGTGGTGATCTGAAAGATTTATGTACTATGAAAAGTCTTCTCCCCTGAGAATCTAACCCCCATGTTTGCATAGGTATGTGTATTACACAGAGCATTAAAAAGGTAATGGTTCATTTTTAAACCCCAATTCCCAGCCTGGACTTAGCTCAGAGGAGATACTTGGGAAATGTTTACTCAACGACTGGGTTTTCTGAGCCTCTCACTCTTATAAGAACCCTACAGGGTGAAAGAAAGAGCTGGCTCAGGACAGAGAATGGTCCCAGGAACCCAGTACTAAGCTTTCCTGTTCTTCCAAAGTGGTTGTGCTTAAGATTAATTCAGATGAATTTCAGGAAAGCAGAATGAAACTATAAAACATCATGAAATCACCACAGGGCATCATGAAAAGTCTCCTTTTCACAACATCCCCTTTCCACTCCAGATGCAGGAACACAGGGAGGCTGCCACACCCAGGGAGGTCTTGGGCTAAAGGCCACCCAAGGAGTCCCTACACTGTCAGTGACAGAGGCACAAAGTCCCTCTCCTGGTGTGGAGAAAAGGGAAACTTCTACACCATTGGTAGAAATGTAAGTTGGTGCAGCCACTATGGAAAACAGTATGGAGGTTCCTCAGAAAACTAAAAATAGAGCTACCATATGATCTAGCTATCCCACTCCTGGGCATATACCTGGACAAAACTATAATTCAAAAACATACATGCACCCCTATGTTCATAGCAGCACTATTCACAATAGCCAAGACATGGAGACAACCTAAATGTCCATGGACAGATGAATGGATAAAGAAGATGTGGTGCATATATACAATGGAATGCTACTCAGCCATAAAAAAGAACAAAATAATGTCATTTGCAGCAACATGGATGCAACTAGAGATTATCATACTAAGTGAAGTGAGTCAGAAAGAGAAAGACAAATACCGTATGATATCACTTATAAGTGGAATCTAAAAAAAGGGTACAAATGAACCTATCTAAAAAACAGAAACAAACTCACAGGCATAGAGAACAGACTTGTGGTTGCCAAGGGGGAGGGGGAGAAGGAGAGGGATGGACTGGGAGTTTGGGGTTGGTAGATGCAAACTATTACATTTAGAATAAACAACAAGGTCCTACTGTATAGCACAGGGAACTATATCCAATCTCCTGGGATAAATCATAACAGAAAATAATATAAAAAGAATGTATATATATATGTATAACTGAGTCAATTTGCTGTATAGAAGAAATTAGTACAACATTGTAAATCAATTATACACCAATTAAAAATAGTTTTTTTTTTAAATTCCCTCTCCTGCCCCTTGGATGAGCAGCCGTCAGGGGCGCTGGAGGGACAGCCTCCAGGGTGACTCTGGACCAGATTCAGCTCATCTCTCTCCTGATGGACATCCCGGGCTCTGCCCACGGAGAAGCTTGCATGCCGATGTCATCTGCCCAGCCAACGCTGTGACTAAACACAGACACTTGGAGAAGACTTGAGCTTCTGATGATGGACGTCAGGGGTCTTGGTTCCTTGCCAGGCTGCCCACTAAGAAAGATGTCCCGCTGAAGAATTGGAGCCTGGCACGAGCCCTGGCCACAGGTCTGAGGTTCACTGGGTAGCCTCCTGTAATGTTAGGATTCCAAGAGAGGCCCTTAGAAAGCATCTAGGTCTAATCCAAATATTCTCGTTTTTCCAGAAATACACACCAAGGCTCAGAGAGGGAAAGAACTTAGTCAAACTCACACAGTAACTTGGCAACAGAACCAGGTCTGGAACTCATATTTTTTCGAGGTGCTGCACTCCTGATTCAGTCGATCAGCTTTTCAGTGCAAAGCAAAGAGCAGGTGGGACAGATGTGGTTACTCACCGGTGCACTGGCGCTGTGGGTCACCGAACTTTAACCCTGGCACAAAATTAGCATCTTAATCCAGTCTGTCACTCCCTGAAGGCCCTGCAGGCCACAGGCTGAGGATTAGAAATAAACTCCTCTCTGCCAAGGCCCTGAAGTTGGAGATGAAATGGCTCGCAAAGATCATCTGATCTAGTTCCCTCAGCAATACAAAGTCCCCAGCATCCGTGTTGAGGCCAGTTCCAAGTACCTGTGAGCTCAGCGAGCTTGCAGGTTGGTAGGCAGGCCCCATGGACACAGAGGGTTGCGAATGGGCCGTGGAGGGATGGACCAGGTGTAAAGCTAGCCGAGGTAAGCAGCAGCATGATCTTTCGGCCTCCAGCAGCTCTGTTCAAAAGTACGATTTACATCCACCTCAAGTCTGTCCCTATGAGCTCCTGCCCAATGGGTCCAGTCTGCTGCTTCTTCAGACTTGGGTGGAGGAGGTGGCCCAAGTCACCCCGTAAGTGAAACTACCAAGTTAGGCAGGAACCCCGATCTGCATGCCGTCCAGCCAGGGCTCTCTCCCCTGGTTTATCCCACTCGGGAGAGGAATGAGAAAACCGAATGAAGAAGAGCGGGGGCAGCTCTGCCTGGGATTCTTGGACGGATTCCCCTGTATTTGCCAGCTCTCAGCAGAGAACAGAATAGCCTTTGACCCTGCGCTTGTGGAGCTGATGTTCTGGTTATGGAGTCAGACAGTATGCGGCTAAATAAATGAATAAAATAGTTTGAGGAAATGACAGTGCTAAGAAGAAAACACAGGCTGATGACGGGATAGTAAAAGGACCCAAGGGGCAGCATGACCTCTTGGGAAAGGTGCCCACTGAACTGAAGGCTGAATGAGGACAAGGAGGTGAGCATGGGATGATCTAAGGAGAGGGAACACGGCATGCAAAGTCTCTGGGGCAGGAACAAGCTTAGTGTATTTGAGGAAGAGAAAAGCCAGGATAGAACATCGTGAATGATGGGAAGCGGGGGAGGAGATAAAATCTGAGAGGCGGTCGTGGTCTGAGCCACAGCGTATTGCACTGGGCTTGGCTAAAGATTAAATCACGGTGCCAAGTCTCCTGCCAGAGTAGCAGAGCCTCCACAGAGCAGGGATCACAGCATCATTGTGAGGATAACGGTGAAGGCCAGGTGCTCACACGCAATGTGGCTGGGATGGGGTCACTGGAAAACTCCACTGGGGCCTGCGGTTCTAGTCTCAAATCCAACAGGAAGCATCCATCCCAGGGTTCTGTTGAAGCCCAACAACCCTGAGGGGCCTTGTCTGCAACTCTCCTGGGGGCACTGCACTCCTGGGGGTGTCCCACAGGTCAGAGGCAGTAGAGAAGGAAGCCTAGGTTTTAAGAGATTTTGTGAAAGGCTGGACTCAGCTTCACCTGCTTCCTGGGGCCCTTGCTCTTGCTTTCAGGGTCTTCACTGGGACTCTTCACTTCCTTCCCCCATCAGGCCTGTTCTCAGAGCCAGAGATGATACAGTCATTCACCCTGGGGTATAAATGGCACTGTGCCCTCTCCTGTGTTTTATCAAGAGTCAAAGTCCTGATCCAGAGGAATGCATCTGAAATTGTGTAATTTCAGTCATCAGCACTCCAAGGTTGGGGTGGGAGGGAGTGCTTGTTGAGTCAACAGGTTGATGGCAAGGCCCTGCCTGGAGCTTGGGCTCCTCACTCCAGGGTGGGTGCTGTGCTCCCTCCACCATGTTGCCTTGTTCTGGTAAAACATTGATTCCCACCCCAAACAGGCATTTGACTCTCTCGGGAATTCACAGGAAATTCTAGAGAGCGCCCAGCTCTGTGCTAACTGCCAAGGTACAATTCCAGCAGAGGTAGTTGAGGAGATGGAGTGGCCCTGGATAGACTGAGGGTCTAAGGATCAGGATATCAGTTGAGGATGTTCTCACAGAAAAGAAAAATCCAGCCCCTTCCAGAAAATTCTGCCTGGCTCAGCAAACTGTCCTGTCACCTCATTGGCACTGCTTCTGCATTTTTTTCCCATTTCAGACTGGAAAGAACATGTGGGCAATCTCCACACATTGGTTTTATCTTCCTTCAGGATGATCTAACCTTCAGGAAAGGCCAAGAAGCCCTATTCCTATCCTTTGCCTCCTCAGCCCGCTTCCAGGAATTTATGCCAAGGACATACTTACAAAGATTGATTGAAAACCTTGTTTTAATAAAGGTTGATAGTATATATATAATAGCAGAAAGTTAGAACTACCCAGGCACCAAATGACAGGTGGATGAACAAACTCTGGCCCATTCACTTGAAGGAATACTATGAGAAGCTTAAAAATGATAAAGATAAATCTAGTCGAGACATGGAAAAATATATGTGAAGGAATGTCCAATGAAAATATTGGAAACCCAAACTGTACAAGTCTATCTTTTTTTTTTCTTTTTTTTAAGCCTCCTCACTGTGCCCTTGAGAGGCCCTTGAAAGGCCACCTGTCTACTGTTCTAGTTTCCTCTTGTTCATGGCTGAATTCAGGGAGACATTGCCCCGTGTGAACTGGGCCCCATGACTAGGGTTTTCTTCAAGGATGAAGAAAAACAGCCAGTACCAATTCCAATTTACTTTTTACCATCTCTAAGACTTGTCCTTAATAAACAGTTAGCTCTCAGGCTTCCCTGGTGGCGCAGTGGTTGAGAATCTGCCTGCCAATGCAGGGGACACGGGTTCGAGCCCTGGTCTGGGAAGATCCCACATGCCGCGGAGCAACTAGGCCCGTGAGCCACAATTACTGAGCCTGCGTGTCTGGAGCCTGTGCTCCACAACAAGAGAGGCCGCGATAGTGAGAGGCCCACGCACCGCAATGAAGAGTGGCCCCCGCTTGCCGCAACTAGGGAAAGCCCTCGCACAGAAACGAAGACCCAACACAGCCAAACATAAATAAATAAATAAATAAAATTTTAAAAAAATAAACAGTTAGCTCTCAGAATCTACAAGTTTCCCATCCTCGGATACAGAGAGCTGACTGGAGGCCTATAGATGAAAACCTGAAGAGCTCAAGAAAGATTTAAATAAAACTGAAATAAAGCCCATTTTCTTTTTCATGGGTATTGTGTGCTTAGATAAGGTAAATAAAATAATCCCTGTGAAAATGCTTTCTAACTTTTAAGTGTTATTCAATATAAAATTACTATTCCCTTTCTTCAAAAAGTAAAACATCACTTTAATAACTGCTAATTGCTCAATTCTGCATTAGGTGGTTGGGACAGAAAAATGATCGTTTGCTACCCAAGATTCAGAAGAGTGGGGATGGAGTCTTGACCAGGCCTCCCCTTCCCAGGTTACTCTGGGAGTTGGGTTACAGAGAAGAAGTAGTGCATGCTCACACCCAAAGGAGGGGAGGTCGCTTTCTCCGTCACACTTGTGCTGGACCTGGGGAAACTGCCCATCCGGCCCAAGCAGCCTGTCCTCCTAGAAAACTGCCTTGCTCCCGCAAGTAATAACCTTAACTGTATCAGTTAGGATTCTTAGCTGCAAACAACAAAAATCTACCCTGGATAGTTTAATAATAACAACTATTATTATTGTTATTTTCATCATTAGTGTCACGGCTGTTATATGCGGGCACTTGCTAGGTAGGCCTGGTGGTAAGGGTTTTCAATGCATTATTTCTTTTTATCTATAACTTTGAAAAGGAGGCAATTCCTCTGGTGAAAATGAAGTAATCGAGCTTTGGAAAAGTTGAGAAACTTGCCCCAAGGCCAGAGATTTAGTAAGTGGTGGAGACAGTTTTCAAAGCTAGAACAGACTACAAAGCTGGAGGTCTGCATTGCCAGGTCCTGCTCTCTCGACAACAAAGCTCCTTCTGGGCTTCAGCAAGAATCCACCAAAGTGGCGATGGGGCCTCCATGCTCTGGGGGCCTCTCCTGGCCTTCATACTTCAGGGCAATTTCCAGAGGGCTGGCTAGAGGTGGCTGTTGACATTCCCACCAGCAGAACCATGGAACCAGCTTTCCCAGCAGCCACATGAACTGGCAAGAAGCAGAAATGCTCTCATGGCCTCAGGAAACATCTGCAAGTCCTCAAGGAGGCAAGACCTGCTCCTTTATCGCCTTTCCAGAGGAGATAGCGGGCCTGTCCCATCTGTAGAGACTGGACAAACTTACTGCTTTTACTTTCCAGGCCGGGTTTCTGCAAATGGAACAATTCACTCCTACTACACTTTTAGGATTGGGCACTTGGCAGCAGACCCTGTACTGGGCAGTGGGGTCGCAGTCCTGGAATCAGAGCCACCAAATGCCTTCTAGGGCTCACAGGCAATGATGGAGACAGTGACAAGTAGCATTTGCAATTCAAGGTGATTGTTGCAGGAGAGGGGATGTGGGGAAAGGGGAAAAGTATGAACTTTGGAGTCAGAAAGACCCGTTTCCTCACATCCTGGTAGTGTGACTTCGGGCAAATTTCCTAACCTCACATAGGTTGTTTCTTCATCTGAAAGAAATGTAAATAATTATGTTTTTATTGCATAATTCCCGTAAGAATGAAAAGGACAAAGTACATCAATACTTAAAACTGCCTAGCACACAGTGGGGTCTCACTGAATGATAATTACTAGTATTAATATTACTAGCATTATTGTAAAGGCTCTAGGAGGGGCAACTATAAATGGTGTTTTTAAGGAGACAACAACAGAAGAGACTTATAAGCTGGGTTTTGACAAGTAAGTAGGAGTCTGTTGAGTGGCTGGTGGGCAGGAAGAGTTTCCTAGTTAGAACAACAGCAAGAGCAGCTTTGTGAAGGAGCATGGAATGTTCAGGCAGCATAAGAGGACCAGTCAGGAACTACTGAAATATTCCCATCAAGAGATAAGGGCCTTGCCTCAGGCAAGATGACGCTCTCAAATCCCCTTTCTACTGTTCTCAAATAAAGGGCCCTCATGGACTTAGTGTAAATTCATAGACCAGCATTCTTACAATCTGTGCTGCCTTGAGGGAAGCAGCCTCCACGCCCCTGGCCGGCCAGTCTACAGAGAATACATGAAGCTCAGAGCTTCCTCCAGGTATCCTAGCCTCTGGCTCACCTTCCCCGGAGTTGTACAGGCTTGGGTTTCGTTCCCGGCGGAGCCGCTCTCCTTGCTGTATAACCCCGGCAAGCCCCTCATCTCTCTACCCTCTCGGTTGTG
The DNA here is from genome assembly GCF_965194805.1 of Balaenoptera borealis. Classification (NCBI taxonomy): domain Eukaryota; kingdom Metazoa; phylum Chordata; class Mammalia; order Artiodactyla; family Balaenopteridae; genus Balaenoptera; species Balaenoptera borealis. Next base: position 108,799,418 of record NC_138865.1, read on the forward strand.
TTATCTGAAACGATGGGAATAATGACACAGTATGTAGAGGTCCTTACACACCATCTCAGCTCCCAGCACACAGCAGGTACCCTGCTTTCAAGAACAAGGAGCTGGGACTTCCCTAGTGGCCCAGCGGCTAAGACTCCATGCTCCTAATGCAGGGGGCTTGGGTTCGATCCCCGGTCAGGGAACTAGATCCCACATGCTGCAACTAAAAGATCCCGCATGCTGCAATGAACATCCCGAGTGCCACAACTAAGACCCGCTGCAGCCAAATAAATAAAATTAAAAAAAAAAAAAGAACAAGGGGCTGCTCTGGCAGCTGAACTTATCGCAGAATCGGGGCAGGACCGACATAGTCCTGGGGAAGCCTCGCAATATCAACCACTACAGATAGAAAAAAAGACTTTCACCAAAATGGTATACTTTAGATATTGCTCTGCAACTTTGCTTTTTTCAATGAATAAGAGATCATGTCAATAGACATCTTCCTCATTCTTTTTTTAGCTGAGATAGAATTCACATCCCATAAAGTTCACTTATTTTTTATTTTATTTATTTATTTATTTACTTATTTATGGCTGTGTTGGGTCTTCGTTGCTGTGCATGGGCTTTCTCTAGTTGCAGCGAGCAGGGGCTACTCTTTGTTGTGGTGTGCTGGCTTCTCATTGTGGTGGCTTCTCTTGTTGCGGAGCACGGGCTCTAGGTGCACGGGCTTCAGTAGCTGTGGCACGCTGGCTCAGTAGTTGTGGCGCATGGGCTTAGTTGCTCTGCAGCATGTGGGATCTTCCCAGACCAGGGATCGAACCTGTGTCCCTTGCATCGGCAGGAGGATCAGCCACTGCGCCACCAGGGAAGTCCCAAGTTCACTAGTTTAAAGTGTACAATTCAGTGGGTTTTAGTATATTCACAAGGATATGGAACCACCACTACTGTATGATTCCAGAACAATTTCATGATCCCCCAAAGAAACCCTGTACCCATTAGCAATCATTCCCCATTCTTCCCTCCTACCAACCTCCAGTGACGACTTAGCTTGTTTTCTGTCTCTATGGATTTGCCTATTCTGGATATTTCATATAAATGGAATCATCTGAGGCCTTCTGTGTCTGACTTCTTTCACTTAGCATAATATTTTCAAGGTTCATCCATGTTGTAGCATGTATCAGAACTTCATTCCTTTCTATGGTTGAATGAGATCCCACGGTATGGATATTATACCACATTTTGTTTATCTATTCATTATTTGATGGACATTCGGATTGTTTTTACTTTTGGGCTATTCTGAGTAATCTCCATTCTTTTTAATGCATAGTGTTCTATTGATTGGATGTAACATAGTTTATTTAAGTACTTCCTACTTAAGAATAGTTCTGGTCTTTGCCATTTGGGGCCGGTGCAAAATGCTAATGCAAAAAATGTTGCCACAACATCCTTCTGGTCTTCCATAACAGGTAGTCAAAACTTACCCCATTTCCTAAGGAAATTATTCAACTGAAGCAAAAAGTTATGTTGACAAAGATATTAATCGAAGCAATTTTTGCAGTAACACAAATGGAACTACTTAAAGAGTCCACAAGAAGGAGCCCTTTCGATAAGTTCTATTATTTGATGAAATAATGTACAGTCAGTAAAAATGAGAATTATGAAGGCAATGGAGCAACAAGTGAATTGCTAATGATGATCTTAAATTTAAAAGAAAATACAACAAAATGCAAAATGGCATCACTTGCCCACGCTGGTTCTCACAATAGCAAGACATGGGGCTGGGAAGCACACCCATGCCCTTTGTCCTCAAGTGTCCCGTCTCTGCCACATCACCATGACAAACAGAAGCTGGGCTTCCTCTCTAAGGAGCAGACTGGGGGTCACTGCCACCCTGCACTGCTGAGGATGCCATGAGAGGATCACTCAGCAGTGGAGGAGCGGCAGTCACAGTGCCTTCCCTAGATTTAAGATGCCAACTCCTTGTGTTGTCAGAGGGTGGGTCATAGCTGGCTGGGTAGCTGTGGTGAGCATCATGGATCAAGGTCATCTTGGGGCTGTGGAACCAGTCATTCGTGGAGGTAATGGGTGACCTGCTGTGGTGGGTACCCTCTGAACTTCCCATGTGCTATGCTGGAGTCTCTTGCCAGCATTCAGCATCTGGGACAAAGGCTGCCTTCTTAGAGTGCTGCTTGATACTGTACTGTCCAGAGTAGTGATTGCAAATACATTCAACTGTAGCAGTTGTGAATGTATTCATGTGGATCTCTTTTTTTCAATGTATGCTTTCTATTGTCATAATCATGTATACTACAGTCATTGCCATTAAAGTTACACAATGCAGCTACAGGACAGACTTGCGGTCGCCAAAGGGGAGGAGAGGTGGGGGAGGGATGGATTGGGAGTTTGGGATTAGCAGATGCAAACAATTATATATAGAATGGATAAACAACAAGGTCCTACTGTATAGCATAGGGAACTATATTCAATATCGTGTGATAAACCATAATGGAAAAGAATGTTCGTATATGTATAACCGAATCACTGGGCAGAAATTAACACAACATTGTAAATCAACTATATTTGAATAAAATAAATTTAAAAAAAGAATATACAATGTAGCAAAACCAGTGATGAACATGCAGTCTTTAAAATATTAATGGGAAAAATTTAGCCCCAATGGAGGATGTTGGCTGTATGCTTGTAGTTGTGATTTTTGTGATTTTTTGTGATGGGTTCTATCAATACACTTAGATTATATTGATTATCTAGTATGTCTTAGGTTATAAGTTATAATAAATAGCAACAGATTACAGGTGTTATTTCTAAACATTCTAAACTTAAAATATACTAAATATATAATTTTTGTGAAATCAAAGTTTATATGAAGGAATAGAAAAGACCAATATTTTATGGTATTCTGTAAAGTGCATAGTGACTTCCAATCAGCTCCATGCTCTGCTACTAGCCTTTGCTCAGCTCCATGAACTGTGAAATGACCTCCAAAATCTCCTAAATCTTCGGCAGAGGTTTAAGGTTGTGTTTGTTAGGGTCACAGCTAAGCTGCTATAACAAAGAGATACTAAAATAGAGTGGCCCAAAAGCGATGAAATTAACTTCTCCTAAAAACAGGTCGGCCAGTCTGGGCTGGTGAGGTGACTTTGCTATGGACAGGTACGGGGTTCTCTGTTGCTCTGCCATCCCCTAGGGGGTCATTATTTGCTTAATCAAAGCTGGGTTGCTACTCCTGGGAAAGAGGAAGGAGCCAGCATCTAAAATAAGGAACTTAAGTTAGACATGACTCAGAAAATGCGCATATCACTTCCTTTTATATCCTACTAGTCCGAACTTAATCATGGCCACATCCAGCTGCAAGGCTCATAAATGGACTCTTTACTCTGCCCAGGAAGAGGGAGAGGAGGGATTTGGGAGAACAACCAGGGATCGGCAGAAGAGATTTTTTTTTTTTTAATTAAAAAAATGTGTAACAATAGAATTATATTACTTCACACAACTGCTGACATTTCTCTATGGTTCCTTCCACACTTGATATGTACATATCTTTTTACAAAGTTGTAAAAATAGTGTCTATGCAATTTACGTTCTGCTAGAATAAAATGACATGATTAAAATAAATGATATACTATTTTTCATCTGTGATGTTGACAAAAATTTTTTTAAAACACAGTAGCCAACGATGGGGAAACGATGGAGAAATAGCCACTCTCAAATATTACTAATGAGGATGTAAATTTGTGCAACTTCTCTGGAGGGCAATTTGATGATACATCACAAAGGCTTTACAAATTTAAGGGGGAAAATTCAGAGGTGTGTATACAGATTTGTATAAAAGGCTAGCCACCAAAGCCTTATTTATAGTGCTAAAAAACTGAACCAATCTAAATAATCAACAGCAGGAAATTGTTTAAATGAATTATGACCCATCCATCCATACGATAGACTACCACACAGCCATTAGAATCATGATTTTGGTAAGTCAGAAAGAGAAAGACAAATACCATATGATATCACTTAAATGTGGAATCTAAAATATGGCACAAATGAACCTATCTACAAGATAGAAACAGACTCACAGACGTAGAGAACAGACTTGTGGGTACCAAGAGGGAGGGGGAGTGAGGGAGGGATGGACCCGGAGTTTGGGGTTAGTAGATGCAAACTATTACATATAGAACGTATAAACAACAAGGTCGTACTGTATAGCACAGGGAACTATATTCAATATGCTGGGATAAACCATAATGGAAAAGAATATATATATGTGTATTACTGAGTCACTTTGCTATACAGCAGAAATTAACACAACATTGTAAATCAACTACGCTTCCATAAAAAAAAAATTAAAAAAAGAAACTTTGAGATACCTAAAAAAAAAAATCATGCTTTTGTAGAACATTAATGATATGAAAATTATGATAATATATTAACTGAGAGAAACACATTGCAAAAGAGCGTATGTGGTCTGTGTTGATGAAAATAATCAACAAACAATCTACAATAGGAACAGAAAAGAGTTTTATTTGAGCCAAAGTGAGAACTATAGCCAGAAGACAGCCTCTCAGATTACTCTGAGGAACTGCTCTGGAGAACCATGGTTTTCAGCACAGCTTTATGTCTTGTCAGAACAAGGAACATCAAACACATCAGGGGAACTTCCCTGGTGCTCCAGTGGTTAAGAATCCGCCTGCCAATGCAGGGGACACGGGTTCAGTCCCTGGTTGGGGAACTAAGATCCCACATGCCACAGGGCAACTAAGCCTGTGCGCTCTGGAGCCCACACGCCACAACTAGAGAGAAGCCCGCATGCCACAACTAAGACCCGAGGCAGCCAATAAAAAAAAAATTTTTTGTTTTTTTTTACAGGTTTATTTCTGGACTCTTTACAGTGTTCCATTGATCTGTACATCTATCCCTCTGTCAATACCACATTGTCTTGATTATGGTTGCTTTGTAGTAAATTTTAAAATAGGAAACTTTGAGTGCTTCAACTTTGGGGTTTTTTCCCAAGATTGTTTTGGCTACTCTGGGTGCTTTGAGGTTCCATATTATTTTTAGGATCAGCTTGCTAATTTTACAGAGAAGCCAAATAAATATTAAAACAAAACAAAACAAAAAACACGTCAGGGATATATTTCTTTCAAGGTTTCAAAAAAAGCAGATCAGCACATGCACAGCAAGTCAGGATGGCCTTGACACCCGGGAAGGGAGTCTTACTATCGAAGGAGGACCGGCATTGGTGTCCCAGGAAGGAAGGTATTTAATCTTGATTTTTAACAGGGACATTCTTTACTTCTGGTCAATGTGCCCTTTCCTTTAATAATTAAAGCAGATGTACAATGTACAAACAGGCTGTTTTAGTTAGCAGAAAATTCAAGTTAACTCATGTATAAGCCAGAATTACTTCCCCATCCCTCGATCTGTGAAGATTTCTTTTATCATCTAATTCCAATTTTTTTTCACTTAAAATTATCCAGAGTTATAAAAAGGGCTTGAGGAATATTCACCAAAATGTTAACAGTGGTGTAAGCCGTGATTTTTACTTCCTTATTTCTTCTTTTTAGTATTTTTCAAATTTTTTGCAATGAATATATGTTATGTTTATAATAAAGGGGTTATTTAAAACGCTGAATCAGACGTACAGAATCCTAACACATTAGAGCAGGATGGCTCCTCGGCAATAACTCCCTCAAATTTCTAAAAACAATTTCACCTGTGACAACTTAGTCCGTGTTGAGGTGAATACAAAACAAAACGTGTATGGAGGACTCAAAATAACTTAAAACACGCACGCCCACACTCCCCAAACCTCCGATACAACCAGTGCTAATGGGGAAACATACCCTGGGAAAACAAACATTGACATTGGCAGAGATAGGAGATGAGAACTTCATTCATTCATTAAAAAACTATTTGTGAGCACCTGCTATATGACGTTTTTGACACACTAGATCCTGGTAATCAATGATGAACAGATATGGTTCTTGCTCTTCTTGTCTTACAGTATTTAAAGTCTACTAATGGTTGCCGAATGTCTATTATACACGCTACATTTTCACAGACATCTCTCTGTCATATTACACCAATAGTATTAATCCCCACTTATCGAGTTAGGGCCTAACTGTTATGCATGGTTACATAGGCATTATTTCTAATCTCACAGCGACCCTATGAAACAGCTATCATTATCCCCATTTTACAGATGAGAGAACTGAGAACCAGAGAGACAAAGAGAATTTCTCAAGATTGCACAGATAATTAGTGGCAGAGCTGTTTTCCAATGCATGTCTCTCTGCCCTTAAGCCTAGGGTCCTGTAGCCTACACAGAGCTTCGCCCTCCAGCACCACTCATCCCAAAGCCTAAATAAAAGCCCAGGACTCCATAAATTTGGACCTAACCAGACTTACTGAATTTACTGAGATGAGGCCCAGGAATCTTCTGCTCTTTTTTTTTTTTAAATCAGTTGTCAGATTTATTTTGAAAGTGTTTGTCAGAATCTTCTGTTCTTAATAAGTTCCCTATATACGTCATACTCATTCTAAAGTTTAGGACCACTGCCTTAATCTCTTAATCTCCCTCAAAATCCATTCTGCAGAAATTATTTAAGTGAAATGGAAGGGTGGAACTTGTAAAACAAAACATAAGAAGAGGCCTTTGTGGAGACAGAAGTCTGTCTGGATCTGGTATGTGTACCTGGGAGCGAGGAGGTGGGTACCTGCAGCCTGGGGAAAAGGCTGATGCAGGGAGCAGAGAGGATAGGCCGGAGGAGAGGCCTTTAAGGTCAGCTATTGCCTCACCCAGGTGTTGTCTTGGGATAAACACTGCCTGCCCCTTCCCATTAGAAACCAGCAGCACAGGTAGCCACATGGGTCAGCCTATCAGAAAAGCAAAAAGCCCCCAATGAGAAAAAAAAAAAAATGGAACTAGAAATGACACCCTAGAGAGACTGCCCCCTCCCAGTCCTTACTATTGAATATTTAAGGACAAATCCCTGCCCAGAGAATCAATCCCACCTAGAAAGGTGGTATTAAACCAGAGGGGTCAAGAGTGATTCTGGGGGTCCTGGGGTCCTGTGTTCTGGGGCTTATCCCCTCCTCTCTCCTTAAACCCAGCTACAGAGACAGAGACTAGAGCCTGGTCTTCAGCCCTTCCCTCTGAAAACATTACAGAGGAGCTGCTGTCCCAGGGGACCATGAGCTCATAGACCAGACTAATGAGCCACCTGAGAAACACAACCATTGTAAAAGAGGACAAACATCTACCAGGACGAACATCTACCATCTGAAGCAAGATGATTGGAATAGACTGGCCAAGAATATGCTTGATAAATACACTTAGGAAAATAACGGCTTTTAAAGTATAAAGCAAGAACAGGAAATCATTTTTTTACAACTTGAATGGTATATAATTAACATACAATAAGATGCACATGTTGAAAGTATTCAGTTTGATGAGTTTTGACATAAATATACGTCTGTGAAACCATCACTATTATCAAGATAATGAAGATCTCCATCACCTCCCCCCAAAGTTTCCTCCTGCCCCTTGTAATCCATCCTTCCCTCCACTTCCATCCTCATACAACTGTTGATCTGTTTTCTGTCTCTTGAGGTTAGTTTTATTTTACATAGAGAATTTTGTATAAATAGAATCATATAGTTTTCATTCTTTTGAGTATTGTTTATTTCACACAGCATAATAATTTTGAAGTTCATCCATGTTATTATATAATGATAATTCTTCCTTTTTTATTGCTGAGTAGATATACCTCAATTTGTTTATCCATTTAAAAACAGTAAAACACATCGGTTAAGGTACTCCTAAAACTTTTGCACATTGAGTCCACTTCTTCTAAATCACTTTTCAAGTCAAGATTGTCAATGTCTGTGATTTTCCACATAATATCTTCCCCTATGATATCAAGAGCACTGGTTTTGCAGCATTTCTTTAAAAAAAAAATAATGAAATAATTAAACGCCTATACTACTGAGCTCTAAAGCCAGATTTGCAATTATATGTGATGCTAACTTACTTTTTTGGTACTTTTTCTTATTGTGGTAAAGTGTATATAAAATAAAATTTGCCATTTTAAACATCTTAGTTCAGTGGCATTAATCACATTCACAATGTTGTGCAACCATTACTATTATCCAGTTCCAAAATTTTTCATCACCCTCAACAGAAACTCTGTATCTATTAAGCAATAACTTCTCATTCTCTCCTGCCCCAGGCCTATGTATAACTGAATCACTTTTCTGTACACCTGAAACTAACACAACATTGTAAGTTAATGACAAGTGTTGAAAAGATTGTGGGAATATGGAAACCCTCATTCATTGATGGTGGGAGAGTAGACGGGGGCAGCCATTCTGGTATAATCTGACAGTATTTAGTCATATGAGGCATTCACGCCTCCCCCCCTGCCCCAGTTGAGAGACGCTAATGGGAAACCCAGGAAGGCAGCCTGGCCAGAGATCCAGCATCCAAGGAAAAGAGAAACTTGGGCCAGGGCTGTCCCCATGATCTGCAACAGTGCTCCACCCAAGTGCATCCTGTTCCGGAAAGTCCTGTTTCCCCCCAGGGCACCTTTACCTCCTACCTGGACCACACCACCTTGTGATCTCATCCAGGTTCTGGAGGGAAACCTTGAGGCACTCAAATGCCCAGGAAGGCATGAGTGAATCTCTGTGATGGGGAAGCCACGAGATGGATGGGAAAACCTCTGGTTTGTGGATCAAAAGACCTATGTTTGCTACCAGCCCCTTGGTCTTGGGCAAATTTAGCTCTCTAAGCCTCAGCTCTCAAATGTTAGTGGGGACAAAACATTAGATGACATCTGTAGAAGTGTGTGGCATAGACTGGATACTCAATAGTAATTCCACTGACCACATTTTTGACACGCCAGTGCTGAAAGTCTCTGAGGACACAGGGGCTCTTTTTTCTTGTTACCCTGAAGGATAGTTCTAAGCAGTTTTCCCCATGCTAAATCCAAATCTACCTTCCATAATGTTAAAAAAAATTAAATATTCAAAACAAAATTAAATAGAGCTTGAAAAGAAAAACAGTTTTACACTCAGAATGAAATAATACACTTGGAATAAAACCGGCAGTTTCTGGCTTATTCTTTCCCATCCCTGAGTCCTGCTCTACAGGGAGCCACAGAGCTGATTGCCTCCTCCCCCCACATACTTAACTCCATATTTTTAAATAATGTGTGTTTATACAGCTATTTCTTTCTTAGGAATTTATCTCCTACGTGAGGATTTAGCACTGTTGAATGAACTGTCCTTTCAGCATCCTCATCTGCTAAATTAGTCACCACTCCTCCATACACAACTGCTTTTAACTTCAAAAATATTCTCAGGAGTCTCCCATTTATCGATGCGTTCTCCTCAGCTCCCTTTGCCCTTGTGTGTTTATAGACTGTTTTTTATTCTTTACTATCATGTTGGGTCTATAGAAGGGGAGAAAATAAAGGCAAGATAAACTTGTCATCTTTTTAAACAGAAGCCCCATGAGAGAGCTTCTTGGAACAAAACTTTATTGAAAAAAAAAGAAGTCATTTACATCATTTTTGGTGAGTAGTTAATTCTTGGTCGTTAAATCTGAAACTGTGGTTAAATATCTTTTGCCCTTGCTGAATATATATACATGAGTTGAGATTCTCCAATCTGGTTAACGTCAAAACTAAAATTTTGAATTGGATTACTGATGAAGAATTTATCTTCATCTTTAAAAAAACACAACTAATATTGAACTGAACATTCCTTTAATATTAACTGATCATAAACAATTCCTTCTCTTAAGGAACTGATTCTCAGGTATGCATTTTTGTCAGTTGATTTGTTATCACTTGTAATTCATTGGAATTTAAAATTTGTAATTTAAGAGATGAATAGCCCTATTTGATTCCTACTATATTTCTTTTTAGTAGCTTTTAACTTTGGCATTTGCCAAAATCAGAGATCATTTAACTTTCTCTAGGCTAGACTTTTTCTTTTAAAATAAGGAATGGGGTGGAAATATCCGGACCCCAAGATAGCTAGAGACCAGTTAAAGAGTTTTCTATGGCTTTTTTTTTTTTTTTTTTTTGGGCTGCACCACCGTGGCATGTGGGATTTTAGTTCCCTGAACAGGGTTCAAACCCGTGCCCAGGCTCAACCACTGGATCGCCAGGGAGGTCCCAAGACTACTGTTGCTTTTTATTCTCTACCCAAAAACATGTTTTACAAAAGTCAGATATTATCTCACTGGTTTCAGCCCTCCCTTGGGAGAGGGCTTTTGTTTTTTTTCTCCATACTAGAGCAGATCTAAACCTTTCATCAATTTGGAGGGGAAAGCCAGTTTTGTCAATCTGCTTCAAAACTGGGGGGAGGTGTCCTGGCCCCATTTATAACATCAGAGACAGAAACAGAGTTCCAATCATGATTCTTTTATTTCATTTCCAGCAGGTTAAATGGGCAGGTCGTTCTCTGCTATTTAGTAGCAACTTTAAACAGTAAGAAGGCACAATTTGGGGGCTAAAATTTCTCACAGAAACTTTGCAAATGCTACATGGTTCATTTGTGGCAATGATGTAAAATGGATCTTTCTGAGAAAGGTCCATATGTATTTTAGTTTGAGAACAATCATAATTTATGCCCACTTTTTTCCTGAGAGACAGGAAAAGATTTTAAATATATCCTGGGTGTCAGGAAGCTTTCAGTGTATAAAGGGACATTTGACTGAGGGATTCTTAGAAATACGACTTGATGGCAAGTGATAAATAGCTTTCCTTTAAAATAAATTCAGGGCTTCCCTGGTGGCGCAGTGGTTGAGAATCTGCCTGCCAATGCAGGGGACACGGGTTCGTGCCCTGGTCTGGGAAGATCCCACATGCCACGGAGCAACTAGGCCCGTGAGCCACGACTACTGAGCCTGAGTGTCTGGAGCCTGTGCTCCGCAACAAGAGAGGCCGCGACAGTGCGAGGCCCGCGCACCGCGCGCACCGCGATGAAGAGTGGCCCCCACTCGCTGCAACTAGAGAAAGCCCTCGCACAGAAACGAAGACCCAACACATCCAAAAATAAATAAAAATAAATAAATTTAAAATAAATTCATACAAGAAAAAGCAGTTGTTTCAAAGAAAAACATTAAGTGTGCAGAAATGATAAAAACTCCAGGGTGGTATTTGAATACCAAAAGGTCTTGAAAACATTGTTTAGTTCATTTATTTTTTCCAGAAATATTTATTGAGTAAATAAATATTCTAGCTTTCAGGCAATCTTTTGGGCACAGAATACAGAAGTGAGTGAAAAATTGTTTGACAGCTCCAAAATATAGAGCTCATAGAATGTTATATCTGGACAGGCTCTGAATAGCCACCTAGCCCAAGTCTCCTCTTTTTACTGACAGGGAAACTGAGGCTGAGAGAGCAGACATGACTTTCCCAGCTCACACATTTTGTTTGTGTGAAAGGAAAACGAAGGAAGCCTGCCAATTCCCCATGCAGTGCGTCACTGTGTCTTCATCCCTCTGAATCCCGGTTCTCTGGCGTCTGTTCCTGGGACTGGCATCTCCAAGACTTTTGTCATGAAGGTTCTGCCCTGGCATCACCCGTATTGGAGGCAGCACAGTTTACACCTGGGGGAAGTCACCCTCAGGAGAAGGACTGCTTTGTTCTTATCTCAGGTTCTACTCCCATGATCAACATTAGCCAATCAGTGCCAACTGCCAGAAAATGCTGGCCTTGCTTCATCCTGAAGAAGCTACCCCAGTGTTTGTTGGAGGGAGGAATGAATTTTAACTACATTTATGGTGACCTGGTCTTCTCTTTTTTCTCTCATATGTGTCCAGGAAATCAGGATGCCTCTAGTTTTTTACTACAGATTTTGCTTACAGTCACATAATTCATTTTGATTCTGTACATCATACAGTTCTATATGATAAAACCAAAACAGAATTAAGGAAAATTAAAATTGTGGCTGCAGGGTCTTCCCTCGTGGCGCAGTGGTTAAGAATCCACCTGCCAATGCAGGGAACATGGGTTTGAACCCTGGTCTGGGAAGATCCCACATGCTGCAGAGCCACTAAGCCCGTGCGCCACAACTACTGAGCCCGTGAGCCACAACTACTGAAGCCCGTGTGCCTAAAGTCCGTGCTCTGCAACAAGAGAAGCCAGCGCAATGAGAAGCCCGCGCACCGCAATGATGAGTAGCCCCCGTTCGCCGCAACTAGAGAAAAAAAGCCCGCGCACAGCAACGAAGACCCAACGCAGCCAAAAATAAAATTAATTAATTAATAAAAGAAAATTAGTAAGTTAAAAAAAAAGAAATCTGTGGCTGCAGAGGGGAGCTTGCCAGAGATAAAAGCACACCTCTCAGAGATCAAAGGACATTTATAATAGCCCCTGGTTTTGTTAATCCATCTCAACCAAATCTCATCCATGTCATTGGAATCGATCACCATGGAGAAGTGCAAGAGCCGTATTATTTGTTGCGCTGCCTGCCTGCTGGTAACACTTCCGTCATAAGAGCAGAGATGGTGTTCCGCAGTGATAGCAAATGGCTTTATTTTCTATACAGCTCGTGTGCTATGTGAGATTCCTGAGAATTCCTCCCTGTTGGCTCAGGGATGTGTCAATTCACTGGGCCAAGATGACAAACAGCCACATACCAAGGTCTGAAATCAGAAACCCAGTTCCCGTGGATCCTGCAGAGTTCACTGTGTGCATTTCACCTCTTTCGGGGGAAAAATTATAAGAATATTCTACAATTTATACAAAGCATAGAGATGTGCAAACTTCTGGCTCTTCAAACCTGATAATTTACAAAACCAGCTGCAGCAAATTTCTGGGAAGAATCTTGCAGTATTACATCACAGTAGGGTCAGGAGAGGTAATTTACGGCCTGACATGTCTCCTTCCTGGCACTTCTTCTTAAAGAAAAGTGACTTTGCTTACTACAGCCAGAGGACAGCCCTCAGCAAGCACATTTATGGAAATATGCACAGGAGCCCATTTGTACTGCTCACTGACATTGAGGAGACGGTGCTGCAGAGCAGGTGCCGGGAGTGGAAGGCTACGGTCGGGGAGCTCAGGCATTTACATCCGGATGGGGGGATTTTCCTGTTTAAAAACTTAGTCTTCCCCAGTACTGTTCAACATAAATCCCAGTTTTACATGTCTTCATGGAAGCATCTCCTTGGGGGTGAGTGTGCTGCAGTCTACTTATAAGGAGCTGGACTGGTTTAAGTCATGGAAATCCAAGAAAATGTTGGTTAAACCAAAGCAAGTTGTTCAAATTTCAGCACACACTGTCCTGGAGAGATGTGGTCCCTCCTTTGATGTGCCCCTAGATCCAGATGCTGGCTTTCCTTTACCACTGCAGAAAGCCCCTCCTGAGGGACGAAACAATAGGGCAAAGTAGTAAGTCTGTAATTTAAAATGTGGGCTTTGTGCTAAGTAAATTATACTTGACAAAAAAAGTTCCTAGATTTCCTCTTAAAAGGAGAGAGAACCCTGAGTTAACTTTTGACAGAAGGCCCAAAGTCAGGTCCAGATGCTCCAAGTCATCTAATACAGCTAAACCAGACTCTAGTGGGACTTCTCAAATACAATTACTATTGAGCGGAAAACTCCCTAGAAGAGCAGAGAAAGTCAGCAATTTGAGCAGTCACCTGGCAGAAACATCCAGCTTCATCCATTTGAATCTATGGGAAAGAGATGATCCTAGGTCTTAACAGGTTCTCTATAAATATTTGAAGGACATTCTTTTCTAAGGACATTTAATTAAAAGTACAGTATTTCAATTTTTCTTTCTTTTTGTCTTTAGAATAATGTTATTGGAAGCAGAAAAGAAAAACCTTGTATTTGAGACCTAGATCATTAAATACTTCTCTAGAAAAAGTCTTTGACTTTGCTATATCAAAGCTCTTCTCAAAATCATGTCTATCAAAATGTTGTGGTGCTGAAGATGTTAGATGTCTATAAGCAAGTAAGAGATGCCTACTTGAATGCTGACTGTATTTTTGAAAGGATGATTTTTCTTTTATAAGGATTTCACGGCATTTCTTGAGGGAGGCGCTCCTGGCATTCCGGATGGGGCAGTTCTTTGTTGTGCTGGAACATGTCGTGCATGTCAGGAAGTTTGGCGTCACTAGCCCTGAGGCACAGAACAGTCTAGTAACCTAGGTCCTGGGACAGCCACCTACAGATCCTACCACTGGACAAAGTCAGCAGTACCAAGTGCCTCTGATCCAGGCACTGTGGCCGGCATTTGGGACACAGACAGGAAACAGAAAAGCACACCAATTGCCCTCAAGGAACTTACAGTCTAATGGGGAAGGCAGACATCAAACGACTCAGATGAGGGGCTCTGGCCCAGTAGGGCCCACTGAGCTCGGCCAGCCTAGAAGTCAGGAAGGCCGCCTTGTGAAGGACTGTGCCACTGACCCCCAGGATGCGTAGGCGGTAGCTCACAAGGCATCATCTGTTGTGTTTAGTTCTTACGTTGCTTCTAGTTTAGTCTTCCCTTCTAAAATAATTTCTAACTCTTTTCTGAATTCTTCATTTCATTTTTGAGGTTTTCTAATTCTGATTTATGCAGTTCTTTCATGTCTTAGGCCACTTGTTCAATGTATTTTCGTTTGTTTATTTTTTTTTAGTTTTGTTATTTTTATTTATTTATTTATTTATTTTATTTATGGCTGTGTTGGGTCTTCGTTTCTGTGCGAGGGCTTTCTCTAGTTGCGGCAAGCGGGGGCCACTCTTCATCGCGGTGCGCGGGCCTCTCATTATCGCAGCCTCTCTTGTTGCGGAGCACAGGCTCCAGACACGCAGGCTCAGTAATTGTGGCTCACGGGCCTAGCTGCTCCGCGGCATGTGGGATCTTCCCAGACCAGGGCTCGAACCCGTGTCCCCTGCATTGGCAGGCAGATTCTCAACCACTGCACCACCAGGGAAGCCCTCGTTTGTTCTTAAATAACTGTTTTGAACTGTTTCTGACATCTCCGAGGTGTGCTTTCATTGTCTATGGGGCTATCGTTCTGCTCCCTCTTATCCTTTTAATAATTTTGGGTGGAAATTGGCCTTGATACTTTCCTATTGTTTATTTTTATGCGAAATTATTTTTCCTGACTTTTTGGAATGAGGCTATATTCAGGAAAGATTTTCAACCTTCACAGAGCCCACTCTTTTGTTGTTTTTGTGTGGAGTGTAAAAATAAAGCAGCTTGATTTCTGGGATTTCCTGCCTCTGTCCTTACCCCTTCTTGGGTCTGGTCCATCTCATTCTTTCCTTGTCCTCAAACTCTGGTAGTGTCTTCCATGTTCCTCTGTCAGCTACAAAGACCACCCTCCCTTGCCCCCCCACGCCCAATGAGTAATACAGCCTCTCTCTCTCTCTCTGTGTCTCTCTCGGTTTCTCGTCTCTCATCTCAGTCCTGCTCAATTCTGATTTTAGTCCCAGAAGACAGCAGGTCAGCCTCATGAGCTCATAAGGGCTACGCTGCTCCAGTACTTTCAGGTGTTCTTACCATAGGCACTTGCACTCACCTACTGTTGGGGAGGACAAACCCTCTCCCAGCTTCAGCTGACATTTTCAGGTTGGTTGCCCAACCCTCCAGTGATCACCGTTGCCCATTTTGGGTTCTGTTCTCAGGTCCATGATATACTTAGCCCTGTTCCTTCTTTCTTTTTTTCCTTCTCCTCTTACACAAATGCTGTTCCTGTGGCAGTTTTTGGTTTGCCCCTCTAGTTTGTATTTTGGGGCTCATGGGGTTACCTTGTTACCAATTTTGTTGTAAGTATTGTCTGATTTTTTGGTCTTGCTATTTAGTTGTTATTTTTATGTGGGGATTCGAAAAGATTGAAGAACTATGCCGCTACCACCAACCACCTGCTCCTTTTGTGTTGAGTGTCAGCTGTTTACAATGATTTTGTCTTCAAATTCTGGTAGTGTCCTATATGTACTTGCATTGATTGTAAAGACCCCTGTGAGTAATACAGTCCAGACAACCACATGTATCCTGCAGCCCTCTAACAAAGGCTGGTAATTTACAGGATGTTTGCATCTAGACTCATCTTAGCTTGGGAACTTGATGGAGGGTTACTTCCTCTGGGAAATCTTGGTTATCACCCCAAGAAGAACTTCTCCCTTCTTTGAGCTTCCTTCATTACACCTCTTGGGATTTTGTGTGTACTATCCCAGAGAACTGGGAGCCCCTAGAAGCAGGGCCCATACACAATTATCTCTGTATCCCCAGGCCTTAGCACAATGCCTGGTACAAAGTAGGGACCTAACATTTCCTGATAGAAGGAATTTGAGCTAAATGATGCCTGCAGCTATATTACATACTCATACTAAAATTTTTAAAAATTATTCTTAAAAATAATTTATGTTCATCATAAAACACTTAGAAAATACCACCCCCCCACAGAAAAAAGCATACAGAAAATATTCACCTATAATCTCATCCCCAAGAGAGAACCATTATTACCCTTCTGGTATATTTCATTTTGTTCCTGTGCATATTTAACTCATATAATTTGAATCATGGTGTATGCCATTTAAAAAAAATTTTTATAATAACTTAATTTTTTTAAACATCTTTATTGGAGTACAATTGCTTTACAATGTTATGTTAGTTTCTGCTGTATAACAAAGTGAATCAGCTATATGTATACATATATCCCCATATCCCCTCCCTCTTGCGTCTCCCTCCCACCCTCCCTATCCCACCCCTCTAGGTGGTCACAAAGCACCGAGCTGACCTCCCTGTGCTATGCGGCTGCTTCCCACTAGCTACCTATTTTACATTTGGTAGTGTATATATGTCAATGCTCCTCTCTCACTTGTCCCAGCTTCCCCTTCCCCTTCTCCACGTCCTCAAGTCCATTCTCTACGTCTGCGTCTTTATTCCTGTCCTGCCCCTAGGTTCATCAGAACCATTTTTTTTTTTAGATTCCATATATATGTGTTAGCATATGGTATTTGTTTTTCTCTTTCTGACTTACTTCACTCTGTATGACAGACTCTAGGTCCATCCATCTCACTACAAATAACTCAATTTTGTTTCTTTTTATGGCTGAGTAATATTCCATTGTATATATGTGCCACATCTTCTTTATCCATTCATCTGTCGATGGACACTTAGGTTTCTTCCATGTCCTGGCTATTGTAAATAGTGTTGCAATGGTACATGACTCTTTTTGAATTATGGTTTTCTCAGGGTGTGTATGCCATTTTTAATCCTGTTTTTTTCACCTTAAGTTTTTCCATTTCCCCCACAAATTATTCTTCATAGCATTATTTGACAGCTGTGTATTATTCCAGTGTATGATAAGAGACATTTTAATACAAAATTAAAGGTATTTATTTATAAAACAATAGGGAAGAGTTTATGTAGTCTGCCTACTGATGTCTTGACATGAAATGCGCTATAATAACTGAAAATAAAGTAGAAGCCAACTCCAGTTTTAGAACACATTCAGAGTGGCTTTAATTTTAAGTGCAAGAAAGTCCTTAGTATAATTAATGTATTCTACAGCAACCGACTTCTGCTCAACTCATTGCCAGATGCTATTCCCAAGGATTCCACTAGATGGCAGAACAGGCTAGGTAACAGCCATGGTTCTCAACCTTCGTGGGCGCAGGAACCATCTGCCTAACTCCAGTCTTAAGAGTTTCTGATTCATTAGGTCTGGGGTCTGGCCCAATAATTTTCATTTCTACCAAGTTCCCAGGGGATATGAATGTGCTGGGAGGATATCACACACATTGGGAACACTGGATTATAGGAATCAATGCAGACCAATCCAAAGTCCATTCACCCACACATCCATCCAGCCCCTCCTTCCGAGTTTATATTAAGCCAGTTCTAGGGAATATGGGCACAGAGAAGAGTAAGACACAGTTCCTGTTCACAAGACATAGTCTTATGGGGTAGAAAAGAAGAAATTAAGAAAACAATGCTTAGTGTTGTCAGCTTAAGCTGACACATAGCCTTCCTAAGTGTTTTTTTTTCTGATTCCCTCTCGAAGAGTTCAAGCAGGAATTCCCTGTCGGTCCACTGGTTAGGATTCAGCACTTTCACTGCTGTGGCCTGGGTTCAATCCCTGGTCAGGGAACTAAGATTCTGCAAGCCCCACAGTACAGTCAGAAAAAAAAAAAAGAGATCAAGCTTTATGACCTTAAAGCTTGAATGATCAACAAGCTCAATCTGCTGAACTAACAACCTCAGGAATGTTTGCTCTCCTGCAAAACCTCACAGATGGAAAATCTCACCGAATTCACAGAGGCCTGAAATATAAAAGCACACCTGACAACACCCTCTGCATTAATGAGTAAAAATAAAACGCTAGGATGACTAGGTTCTTGGTATCTGCACTTGGTTGCCTTCTGAATTGGTTCATTTTAAATTTCAACACATTAGTTTTGGAGAAAAATCTTTTGATTCATGATTGCCCACATTTTCCTTTAAATATTATTAATCACCTGTGGTATATCTTCATCAGGAAAAGTTTAAATTAAGACAGCTCTATATATCCAGTACTGTTGACTGGCCCTCTTCTGAAGTTCTAGACCTACTCTGACAGGCAATGCAGTTTGTGACATATCATGTTAATTACTGGGATGTAAACAGCAATTGTTGATAGGTTTACTTAACACGAATCCTTTTTATGGAATGAAAGAAAACTTCAATGCATGCCTTGGGTTGAATTCTTACTTTCAAGTGATGCCTAGATTAGCGAAATTTTATTTGTGACTATAATTCATCTCAATGTTTCCCAAGTTTTTGAAAATGTCATAAAAATAAATGGGTAAAAGAAGAAGAGTTCAGAAGAAATACAAATAAGGACATAAAAATATCTGTCTTCACATGTTAAAGAAATGACAATTAAAGCAACCTTGAGATACCTTCTTTGTACCTACTAAATTGGCCGTTTCAAATAACCACTCAACACTGATGATATTGTGTTGAAACATGTACACTCAATCCAGTAAGGTGACAACATAAATCCCTTTAACCCATTTGGAAAGCCACATGATAAATATGAAGCAAAAGCCATACATAAAGTGTTCCTTCCTGGAAACAAAGGAGGTTTCTGGGAACCCAGAAATGTTCTTTCTTGACTTGGACAGTGGTTAGACAGGCGTTCACTCTATAACTACTCAATAAACTGTGTGTGTTTTATGGTCTCTTCCATGTCTATAACAGAAAAATGTTAAGAAAAAAATTTCCTTTGCTTTTACCAATAAGTCATCTACTGGGAACTTGTTCTAAGGAAATCATGTGCAAAGAAGTTCTCTGTAGCATTACCTAAAAAACAAAACTAGAAACTACCTAATTATTCACCAAAACAGGAATGGTTTAGCAAAGTATATGTAATAAAGGAATATTACAAAGTATTATGGTAATTGCAAAGACAGAGCACAATTCTGACAACACAATACAAAACAATGATTTGTAATTACATAAATCTATACATATCTGCATAAGGATTAGAAGAGAATATTAAAAATTGTTATGATAAAGGAGTCTGGGTAATTTTCTCCAAAAGTTTGTGTTATTGTTAGATGATCTTTGCCACAAACAGAACAGAACATGTGGTTAAAATGCAAAGGACAGGGGCTTCCCTGGTGGCGCAGTGGTTGAGAATCTGCCTGCCAATGCAGGGGACACGGGTTCGAGCCCTGGTCTGGGAAGATCCCACATGCCGCGGAGCAACTAGGCCCGTGAGCCACAATTACTGAGCCTGCGCGTCTGGAGCCTGTGCTCCGCAACAAGAGAGGCCGTGATAATGAGAGGCCCGCGCGCCGCGATGAAGAGTGGCCCCCACTTGCCGCAACTAGAGAAAGCCCTCGCACAGAAATGAAGACCCAACACAGCTATAAATAAATAAATAAAATAAATAATAATTTTTAAAAAAATGCAAAGGACAGGAACATCCCACTGGCAAGGACTACCCTTGTCTAATCACAGAGTGATCGTCAAACATTCTGTTCAAGTGTACTCAGAACACTTTAGATGTTTATAGAACACGGCAGAACAATGCACCCCTATGTTCATAGCAGTACTATTCACAATTATTCACAATAGCCAAGACATGGAGACAACCTAAATGTCCAAAAATGGATGGATAAAGAAGATGTGGTAGACACATACAATGGAATACAGTTAAGTCCCCTACATACAAACCTTCAAGTTGCAAACTTTCAAAGATGTGAATGTGCGTGCATCCTCTACAAGTGGTTGTGCTTTTGTGTACTTTACTGTACAGTCCTGAATAGAGTACAGTAAGTAGTACAGTATCTTTTTTTCAAGCCCAGGATGTCTGGAAGCAAGAGGGTAAATAGAATTGAATCCAGCAAGGAACCAGAACCTGTGCCATCAACATCAGGCATGAGCGAAACCGCACCTTGTCCTCCAACTCCTATTGTTGACGATCCTTCAGCTCTACCATCTCCCACCTCCTCTCCCTCCTCCAGTGAGTAACTCTTCTTGCCTGTTCACTCAATGCCAGCCCTTGTATGCCAGCTGTTGTACTGTACTACTGTACTTTTCAAGGTACTGTACTGTAAGATTAAAACCATGTTTGTTTTTTATGTATTATTTGTGTGAAAAGTATTATAAACCTATTACAGTACAGTACTGTATAGCCGATTGTGTTAGTTGGGTACCTAGGCTAACTATGTTGGACTTACGAACAAATGGAACTTAAGAATGCGCTCTCAGAATGGAACTCATTCGTGTGCAAGGGACTTACTGTACTACGTGGCCATAAAAAAATAATGAAGTAATGCCATTTGCAGCAACATGGATGGATCTAAAGATTATCATACTAAATGAAGACATAGAAAGACAAATGCCGATTGACATATATACACCAATATGTATAAAATAGGTAATAAGAACCTGCATATAAAAAAATAAAATTAAAAAATTAAAAAAAAAAGACAAATACCATATGATATCACTTATATGTGGAATCTAAAATACAACACAAATGAACTTACCTACGAAACAGAAACAGACTCACAAAGAGAACAGACTTGTGGTTGCCAAGGGGTAGTGGGGTAGGGGAGGGATGGATTGGGAGTTTGGGATTAGTAGATGCAAACTACTATATATAGGATGGATAAACAAGGTCCTACTTATAGCACAGGGAACTATATTCAAAATCCTGTGATAAACCATAATGGAAAAGAATATGGAAAAGAATTTATATATAACTGAATCCCTTTGCTGTACAGCAGAAATTAACACATTGTAAATCAACTATACTTTAATTAAACAAAATACGGCAGAGCAGGGAAGTCTAAGAGAGGGAGAGCTGTGTGTAATTGGTCTTTCATTTTGCTTCAAGGCCCTGACATTCTCAAAAGTTATTTTTCCTCCATAACATGTAGCCCCTAAGATAATTCATGGAATTTATTAAAATATCAAGAATTTATTGAGCATCTTATAAGAACTCAATCTTAAAATGTTACTGGAGAGACAAAGCATTCACCTAAATTTTGAAAAATGTATGGCTTAAGAGTAAAAGTTAATGGTTTACCAACTGCAAAAGGTACTACATGATGAACTGCCAAATGAATTGCACACCTACCTACCCTGGAACAAAACACTGAGTCAGGCCCAGTGGGGGTGGTGGTCACCAGAGGCTTTAAAGATGGTGGGAGGTTAATGGGATCCTACAGGCTGGCCCAAGGACAGGTTGGAAAGAGCACAGAGGGCTTCCCCACAAGGATGCGGGAAGACCCAAGGTGCAAAGGCAGGAAACGAAAGAGCAAGAGTCCTTTGAAGAGATGAGTTGGGACTCAATTACACTGATAGATCTAGACACCCCCTGCTGATAACAGGGAGTCACTAAGGTTGTTGAACAGAGATACGTGCTCAAAAGAGTGGTTGGGGAGAGGCCCTGGAAGCAGAGTCCATGGTGGCTCAAGAGGTGCACATGAGTGGTGAAGGCAGAGGGCAGAGGGCCAGGTCTGGATTGAAGAGACTGAAGTAGAGAGAATGGGAAGGGAAACAAGGAAAGGCAGGAAAAATCCAGGTCTGCAGAGGCTAAACATCAGGGCCCCAGCCTCATCCTTGCTACTTACTACTCCTCTAAGCAATTAGCCACTCTTTCAAGCCTCAACTCCTTTTATTTTTAAAATAAATTTATCTATCTATTTATTTATTTATATTTTTGGCTACATTGTGTCTTCGTTGCTGTGCGCGGGCTTTCTCTAGTTGTGGTGTGTGGGCTTCTCACTGCGGTGGCTTCTCTTGTCATGGAGCACGGGCTCTAGGTGCCCAGGGTTCCGTAGTTGTGGCTCGCGGGCTTAGTTGCTCCGCGCAAGCCTCAATTTCTCATCTGTAAAACAGGAAGGACAATCTGCCCTGTCATGGCGCTGCTGGGGATCAAAAGTACAGGACCGTGTTTGATGACAAGGAGTCCTACAAGTGTAAATTAAGAAGAAAGAATGAACCAACTTGGGGATGTGCTGAACAGAGGAGGGCAAAAGAGAGGAAGCTGATCCCAAGGTCTCGACCCTGCATAAACGTACTTTCCCTCCATCTGCATCTATTCATGAAGGTCACCAAAATCCTTCCTGTATTTTACTTTTAAATTTATTGTTTTCCCTCTTGGATCTCATTCAGAAATTGTTACATTGTTAGACTTACATTCTAGAACATGCAGAAACAGTAGAAGAACAGAGTCACTTCAGATCACTCGAGGGGCAGTTCATTTCTAAAGATGCATTCTAAAACACTCGCTTTTGAAAAGTTTCCTTAGAATTGGTTGGGGGAAAAAAGTAAGAAAATAGTCTTAACTACAGAATGTAATTTTTAAGGAAATGCAGCTTTATTTCTTTCAAGTACAAACAATAACTTGGGCTTGGCTAACCAAATGTTGCCTAATCAAGGGAACCTGCTTTAATGTATAGATATAAATGATTTACAGTTAGCACAATCACTCACAGGTAGAAGAATGCTTCTATGATGCATGAAAATAACTTCTCGTCTTATAGAGACATCTTGTTCCACAATCACTCCACTATTTGCTTAAGCAATCCCTTCTCCCCCGCCCACCCACCCCACAGACAGTTCAAATATAAACTTCATTTCATTCCCCCTAGATCACAACATACATCAAATAAGTGAAACATAAGTTCCATGTTGCCACAGATGTTGGATTGGTGAGGCCAGCCTTTTTCAACCTGAGCATTCTCATCAAGAGTACTAAGTCTAAATGAGTGAGATATGTTCACAATGTGAGTATATGGACACCAAACAACTGTGAGCTTTTATCATCTGAATTCATAATTTGCCAGGTTTAAACATAGAAAAACACATTTTTATTTGAGCATATTCATGAAGAGTAGAAGTAGCTGGATTCTTTAAGCTGCAATAATTAAGTATGTTTACGCTGGTCAAGACTGTAATACTAGCTTTAAGCAACTATACCATTCTGGGGGAGACTGGAAATGCATTGAAACAACTTGACAGCAAAACACCTTTTTGCACTGAGCGCGATCATTCAGCCTGATTAGGCTGAAGGGAGTGACACAAAGACTATCCAGTAATCCATGTGAGGATTTACCCTGAAAGAAATTCACTTTCCTACAGTAAGTACAGGGAGCTACGGATCAGGACACTGCCAAAGATGGCTGGTAGGCATTTCTGTCAAGAATGCTAACCTGTTCTCTCCATGAGACATCTTATCTGGGGACTGCAGAATTCTCGAGTGTCTTGGTTGTCTTAAGTATCTTGGCAAGCACCAGCATAACCAGGTAGGAAGGCTGTGTCAAGGGGACAGACCTAAGGGGCCTCTCCCCTATACTGACAACTCTATGGCCCTAAAGGCAAAGGTCACAGTGTGCCCTGGCCCAGGCTGCATCCTAGGGCAGCAATCTGACTACACACTTTCCTACAGAGGATGGCAAGTGGTTCAGACACCAAGGCCCAGTAGAGGCCCAGACAAGGAGGAGGCACGGAGAACTAGAAGAGGGACGATGGGAAGATTCACCTCTAGGCTCCCAAGAAGCCAGGGCAACAGTCGTGGCTTCAAGGAGTTGGCTGGGTTTGGCCAAAGCAACATGTAAAGCCAGGCTCTACTCTCCTTAGCTACTTCTGTTTGGTTGAAAAGCCTCACCTAACAGAAACAAATTCTTCATGTCTAATGTAATACTGTTTCCAGAAGTATTTCTTTTCTCCCTAAGATTTACAAATGCAGAGCAGTAATCATTCTCCTGAGAGCAAATACTAGAATGATTACATAACCCTCATTCACATTTTACTGAGCATTTTTAGTGGCCAGCACAGATTAATTTTAAACTATGAAAAATGAAGTACACAGCTTAAAATAGCAATATTCTCCATCTTCCATTTAAAAGCTATTCAAACACGTGTACTTCCTGTGGAACGTCTTCAAAGTCTAGCCCCTGTCCTGGAGGAAGTCCTTCTTCCTACTTCTCTGATAGGTCTAAGAGGTCAGGTTTGACAACACTTACTACTTCAAATAATGGGGCTGGCTGGAGGAAACTAGCTTCCTTTGGAATGCGAACAAAGTCTGTTAAAACCACACTCGCTCAGCTCTCCTGGACCCCGTCCTCCCCCGGAGCCTTAAGTTGTTATGGTTCCCTACACAAACCGGAGAGGAAAGAACCCCCCCTTCTACCGCACCAGGGCCACTCAAGAAATCCAACACTCACAAAGAAAGATGGAGTCTATCTGCTTATGATTAAGAATTTTTCAGAAGTGAGAATATTCACAAAAGAAGGGGCAAAGGCAAATCCCTTGCCTCTGAGCTAAGGAAGCAGAAGTCAGTGTGTAGGGGAGAGAGTCCCCTAATTCCATGAAGGGAGACTGAGTTATCCCCTACCCACTGTTCTCACTGACTCCCCACCTTGCTTTATTTCTTTTTAAAGGATAAGTTAAGTTTTCCATTTGTACAAAAGCTGACAATACTATGAATAAAGCTAGCATCCATAAAGCAATTAAATAAAATGCTCGGGTGAAACAAAGATCTCTGTGAGGAGGATCAAAGTTAGGACTCTAAGCACTGCTGTCAAAATCAGCTGTACCACCTTGATGATAACTTTGGTATTCACCTCTGAAAACTGAAATGGGACATGCCATACAGGTTTCAGGTTTGTCATTTTCAAAAAATTTTTCCCACAAATGACTATAGTTATAATCGCTTGGTCTTTGAAGCTACTGGATATATCTGATGGTGAGGTGGGAATAGGGATGGTCATTAGATCAGTAATCTCAGTTTTTTTGTTCTGGCTGGATGAAAAGGAGTTAAGTTGTTTACCCTTATCATGGCCCAAAGCCTCCTGAGGTTCCTGCAAGATAGATTCCAGCTTCTAATCTGGTTCCACTTCTTGAAGGACCGAGCAGAGCTCACACACAGAACTCAATGTGAAATGGATTTGGGGGATGGAGAAAGGTAATTGTTCTTTTACGTAATTCCCTCACAGCCTCAACATGGATATTAACTAAACCCGTCCTTGAAACCAACCATCAGAATTCTCTGAAACCCTAACTTTGCAGCATTCAGAGGTCCACTGTCAGACTCTAGGCTGACAGGATTCTGGGAGAGCTGTGTCCCCACTGTACTTTGAATCATTCTCAGCTCTGCCAGCAACCCTTTTCCTACCTGAAAAACTTATGTGCTTTATATCAGAGTTAAGAAGAATGAATACCTCATATTCCCAGGCAAAGGCTCTCACTCCGGTTCCCGTTAAGTTCATCTTCAAACTAGTTTCCTGTCGGTCTGGGAATGAAATGCCCCCCTCACTCCTCTGTAACACAACGGGGAAGAGCTGAATTCTTCCTACTACTTGCTCCCTCGACTTTCTCCCTAATGTTTGTGACAGTTACGTTAAAACAGTGCCACTGCTGAATCACAGCATTATCTAATTTACAGGAATGAGAGGGTGGAGAATACAAACTGGCAGCCCGCAGACATGCTTTGTTTAGCCCACTACATCTTGAATGATCTTCGAGTCGTTGTCAACATTTTTAAAATTAGGGAATTACAAATACAATTCTGGAGTTCTACCTCCTGAAAAATCAGGAGACCTGCCAAACACTGGACTTGTTTCTGCCTAACACCTAGGGCTCCATAACTGCCCTGCCAGACAAGCTTCCCCCGGTGCAGCCCCATCCTACGCAGCATGCAGCACTCGCTTACGTCTACCTGCGTGGCTCCCCTGGGCGTGTGACTTTTCGAACCTTAATCTAGGGCAGTTCCTTCATTTCCAACAGAAAGTTAACCTGCCTGAGGCTACACACCAAGTCAGAGGCACAGGAGGACGAAAGTCAGGGTCAGGGATCTTTCTTTCTAATATGGCACACTGCCTCTCTAGAGGACCACAGCTGCTCTCAGCATTTCTTCTACCAATCACTTACATTTTTAAAGTGGAACATGTAACATTTTCTACATTCCCTCTTATCCATTCTTTTTTGTACGTTTGGATTTCCTTATAGATGACAACTTTCTATCAGTGATTTCATTTATATATTATCTCCAAACCTAAAGAAGCAATGAATCAGCCATCAGACAAAACTGAAATATCAACTTTTGCACACCTCAGCAGACACAGGACCAGAAGGAATCTTAGAAACCAAGTGACAGCCTAACAACTAGCTATACAGACAGGGAAAATGGGGACCAGAGAAGTATATGCCTGGGGTGCAGGTTTCCTAGGTAACAGAGCCAGTCTTCAACCTGCCAGCTCAGGGCTCTTTCTACTGTACCATGTCACCTTTGTGCAGTCACCTAGGCTGTGGGGGACCAAGGACCAGCTTGCTCCACCTAGAAACAAAAACTACATTAACTTCCTCACATCTCAGACATGGCCCACCTTCACTCTGTCAAGAACTAGGGTTTAGAATGTGTTACAAACCATCAATTTATACAACTGGATTTGCACTGGAAGACAACTTTTCTTTAGAACTGGTATTTGGTGGAGAGCATGAATGTCACAGAACCTGGTGGTCTTTATAACACGGGTTGTTATAAAAGCTAAGCCCCATGTGAGAAAAGTTGCTGTAACAACATCATAGCACCTTTGCTTCAACTTCAAAAGAGAAAAAGGCAATGGTAAAAAGCTTTAATAATAGACTGAATGTGTTTTCATAGGCAACCAATTAGCAGATTAATGAGCCATTTAAATATCTTTACTTAAAACCAATATTCAAGAAAGATGAACCCCAAATGCAGCCTCTTATACTGACCAACATAACTAAGTACGAATGAAGTCAATGGTGCACCCCATCAGCATGCTGCGGTGTAGGTCAACAAAACGAGCCCTCCCCCACCCCGAGCCCTGGCCCCCTGGCAAACAGAGATAAATGATTGTGCACTGCGTGATGATACCATCAGGTGAGAACTTTGGTTCATGCAGTCGGCTGCCACAGAGGTTGCACTCAAAACCCGCAGCCCTGGCGCCCGAAGTCAGTCAGCGGCGCAGCTCGCGGCATCAGCCGTGCTCCTTCCACAACACCAGGTGAATACTGTGGTCAGGCATGCTGGTGGCAAAGACCAAGCCCGTGTCATTGTGCCCATCCAGTCCATTCAGCCAGGACACTTCGCCTGCCAGGAAGCTGGAGCCTCTCTTGGATTTCCTATACTCTGGGAGAGGCCAGCGGCTAATCAGGCTCTCTGTCCGCAAGTCCATGATATACAGGTAGCGGTTATCAAACAGCAGGGCAAAGATATCTCCAAAGCCAAGCAAGGCCAAGTTTGCTATCTCAGGAGTCTTGATGACCCTACAAGGATGAAAGTTAATAAACATGAACCAGAAGGCAACTGTGCTTCTGTTTATGCTACTGTAATCTTTTCTGGAGACATTTAAAACCAATGCAAAATTCAAGCAAATTTAGAATTAAATGAAACATTTTTATAGAAAGGAAAATATGAGGACAAAAAGCTCACCCTCCTTTAGAAAAAAGGCCGGGGAGAAGAACCCTTCATAACGATAAGGTAATATAACACAGGCATATAAGGAAATGAATATTTATAAAAGCACAAAATGCCCATCTAAGCTGGAAAGGATCTTACAGATTATCTCGTTTAATACTCTCACTTCTAAGATGTGAAAACTAAAGTACAGCCAGGGTAAATAATTTGGCTAAGCATTCACAACTAGTTAGTTACCAGTCAGAACAGGAGGGTAACACTCAACTCTTACCACTAGGTAAAAACTACTATACGGTCACCCCTTGTTATCCAAAGGGATTGGTTCCTGGACGTCCTCAGATACCCAAATCCGAGGATGCTCCAGTCCCTTACATAGAATGGTGTAGTACAGCTGGCCCTCCACATCCATGGATGCAGAGCACACGGATATGGAGGGCCGATGGTACTGGCCTAGGGGAACCTTCCCAAGCCCAGAACAAAGACTAAAAACCAAGTGACTCAGACTCAGTGCTTCTCTATTCGGCACGTAGCAAACACAAGTTCCTCTCTAAGAACAGCAGAGGCTGAAAATATAAAGTTCCCCCAAATAATTCAGAAACATTTATTAATAGATTGATACTAAGTTAGAGAAAACTGGGAGAGAGTTGGGAGGACAGCCTTAACCGTCTCAGGTTGGCAGTTCCTAAAACATCGACGACAAAGGCAGAAAGTGGGAGGGACCTTGCCAAACAGGAGCACAAATGAAAAAAAAACAAAACAAAACGAAACCCTCCGTCTCTCTTATCTGCACATTTAGTAAGGCGAAAAGTTGACGTCCTCTTTGGAGGCACTAGGAAAAGAGCTATAAGACAAGGGATATTCAAATTCTGCTGTGACAATATATTTGAGCCTAGGTGAGACTCCAGTTTATCCTACATCTTAACAAGGACACTACCAACTAGTGTTATGTCCAAGAGGTCAACCAGAAGGGACAGGGCCTGGTAACCAGGACAAGCAAGGAGCAGCTGAAGAATATGAGCTTGAGGTGGGGAGAAAGCAGTGGCAGGGACAGGGAAGCTATACACGATCATCACCTTTCAATAGTGAAGGACGCGTGAGAGGCCAGGCATTAGGCGCTCTAGCAGAGAGAACGAAGGTCAAAGGGAAAGACCGTTACAAAGGAGCAGATTTCAGTCTGGTATCAGGAAGGGAGGGGATTTAGCAGTGAAGAATAAGACCTGTTCCTCACACTCAACCAGTCCAAAACAACCTTCTTAACCTGTTTCTCGTCTTCATTTCCTTGCTTGCTCATTCACCCAGCTGCTCAAGCTAGGAAACATGGCAACCATGCAAATCTCAAACCACAAATCCAATCACCAAGATCTACTGATTTTACCTCCTAAACTTTCCTTTAATTTATTCACTACTACCTGAATTGCCCCAACTCTGACCCAGGACATCACCTTTGCCTGCACTACTACCAAGAGTTTTCAATGGGTGCCCCCACATCTGCCCTTGGCCCCTCCCAATCAGTTAACCTCACACTAAAATCTAATCCTATCAGATTTTAAACTTTTAAACCCTTCAACGGCTCTCTACTGCACGCACGTCTGCCACTCTGGCCCTCTTTCAGTCACTCAGATGCACCGGGCTCCTGCGTCTCAGGGCCTTTCAGCAGGCTGCCCTCGCAGTCTACAGTGCTCCTCACTGCACTCTCGCCCCGGCACTTAGTTAAATGCATCTACTCATCCTTTAGAGCTTGGCCCGAATCTCCTCCTCAAAGAAGCTTTCCTTTACTCCTCAAACTAGGCAGGGTCTCAAAGTACCCCGAACCATGTTGCTCTTATCCCAACCATGAAAACACCTGCATGTAGTCAGCTGTTTAATGTCAGCCTTCCCTGGTTAGCCATTTCCACACGTTTGGTAAGTATCTCTGCTGGTTCCCAGCGTATATCACAGTGCCTGACACACAGGTTAAATAAATAAGTATCTGCTAATGACTAGAGCAGTGGTGGAGTAAGCGTGGGAAAACACAAATTCCTACAAGAGAGAGCCAAAGGAAACTGGGGAAAGCAGCAGGAAAGTCTAGTAAGTCCCACATCATCAACACCAGCAGAAAATGACCAGAAACTTGGAAAACAGAGTGGCTAGGGGACAGGACTTAAGCCTGAGGAAGTTGAGCTGACTCCAAAGACCCCAGCACAAATGTGCTGCAGGACAGAACACAGGTCCTGACAGGCTCACAGCACCTTCTACTTTGATTACTTTAGAACTGTAAACAGACATCCCTGCTGTGCACTCTGGGCCCTTAAACCTACAAGACCCCACCTGCTGTACTGAGATAACCTAGCTCAAGGGATTGCACCATAACTTAGCTTTATGCAGCAACATGCTACTATTTGTGCTTTCTTTTCAATTAGCATCAAAGCTTACAGAATGCAACCTGGTCCTGGCAACTGAGGCCACAGGATTTGTACCAAGATTTCAAAAGGAGGCTGTTATATTCATGTTTGAGGGGAAAAAGCAAGAGATAAAATAGCCCCTTTTCAAAAAAAAAAAAAAAAATCTGAACTTAGTACTTGCTAGCAGCAAACAATCTTGCAGGTTTATTGGTTACAGCTAGTATATCCAAACATCAAAAATTAACAGAACTTTCATCTGGGACTCTGGACTCTATATGCCATTCTGAGTAGGAAGCACACACGAGAATATAGGATCAAATTAAACCTTTAGAGACTCTCAAACTCTAAGCATTAATCAGATTATAATACCTCTATTCCACCTCGCCTCTTCACCCGTCTCCCAAATTTTAATTCAAAACAAAAACAATATTAAACTATCAAAGATCTGATTTTCCCACGGTGACTAAGGTCGTTATCTGCGGGGAACTGGTTCCAGGACCCCCTTGGATAACAAAATGCATGGACGCTCAAGTCGTTTGTATAAAATGGTGTAGTATCTGCATATAACCTACACACATCCTCCCGTATACTTCAAATCATCTCTAGATTACTTACATCTAATACAATGCAAATGCTATGTAAATAGTTGCTGGTGCACGGCAAATTCAAGTTTTGCTTTTTGGAACTTTCTGGACATTTTTTAAAAAAAATATTTTCAAAAAAAAAAAAAAAAATATTTTCGATCCTCAGTTGGTTGAATCTGTGGGTGCGGAACCCATGGCCAAAGGTACTTCAATTTCTTACTTTGCAAAGAATCAAGTTCTTTCAAAAGTTCCTTCTCTCTGGCTTGCTGGTTCCTTAAGCATATGCCTGCCCGATGATCCAACCACGGATGGATGGATGGATGGGTGGATGGATGCTGGACTAGGGTGAGCTGTGGGATATTGGGCAAGGCCCTTATCCTCTTTCAGCTTCAGTTTCCCCATCTATAAAATGAAGAGGTTGGACTAATGTCTTCTGGCATCTGTTCCAGTCTTTTTTTGTCAAAATGTAACTATCAATCATTTCTAGAAATTATTCTGAAAGCTTGGAAATCTAACTGGTGAGAAATGTAGGTCTAACTCCAGGAAGACATAAATGAGGTTGTAACTTTACGACCAGAGAGACTGGGCCCACCGAAGTCCTGCTGGCTAGTAGGATCAGATCTCCTACCAGTTCACCTCAAACAGTCATGCATGAAACCAATGAAGAAAATGCTCAGTTTCTGTCCCCAGGCCAGCACTTCCTGAAGCATGCTATGGAACACTAGTTCTGTGAGCTGTTAACATGTGCGCCTCAAAACAAGGGCTCTGTGCACAATACATGTGAGGTACAGTAGGTTAAACAAATTAAAACAGGTTTCTTTATGTAGGACTTCTCACACCTATTAGTAATAAAAACCTGTCAGGTCCTCTGCTAGGTCCTCATTACAGGCATTTCATTTAACCTTTACTTTACAGGTGAGACAATTCAGACACAGAAAGGTTAAGAAACTTACATAAAATCACACAGCTCATAAGAAAGAGAACTAGGTCTTAAACCAAGGTTTATTTATCACCAAAGTAGGTTCTCTTAATCACCATGTCACTGGCTTCCAACAGCCTCCAATACGCTAACAGATACCACCAGTATCCAAGAGGGGTCTATGATATACAGTGAATCACAAAATTATTTGTCTATAGACCTCTATTTCTTTCTTTGGAGAGAAACTCTGCAGGTTGTAATTTTCTCCAAGTTTCTCTGTCTTTCTGCTAGTCAGCGGAAAGCCACTCAATCCCTCAACACAGAATTTCAACTGACCAGGAAGTAGAACTTAAAATATTAGAACTAGAGGAGATCTGAAAGATCTTTTCATCCAAACTCTTCATTTTCCAGAGAAGCTGGAAGGGGAATTCAGAAATTCTTAAAGTGGAAGTAACTCAGAGTAAGAAGAGGGCTTAGAACCTAGACCCTCTACATTCGAACATATAACTCTTTCTAATTTAATTACCACCTTTAAAACATTTTTATGTGTGAGATTTTCAGCACAGAACTGATGGAGTAAACATTTCCCCAAAGCAAGTTACTAACTGGTTTATGGAAATATTTAGTCTTGTCTTTATTATTAAACTGCAACAAACTGTTAAAGGTAAAGGTCCAAGGGAATATTACCTGAGAATATCATAACTGGCAAAGTCCCACTGGTAGAGACCCAGTGCTGAACTACAGACAATGTATTTGCCATCAAAATGAAGTCTTGGCTGCAGGCAGATACTTCTATCCTCAGAGACAGACAACGTCTTTAAGCACTTACAGTTAATTTCTCTCCCAATTGGCCAAATCTACAGATAAGAGAAAATTAGGAAAGATGAGAGATCACATCACCATAGAAAAGCCTGTCCTTAAACAATGTGGCTTGTGTTTGCTGACGTCAAATACAAAGTGAAGTAAACTGGAAAGACCACAGGTTTTACAGCTGAAGCATGGGTTCAAATTCTGATTTGGCACGTATGTGTTGTGTAATCTTGGGTAAAATATTTAACCTCTTTGAACCTCAGTTCCTGCCGTGAAGATGGTTAGTGCCTACCATATGGAACAGTTTAAAAGATGCAATAAAAATACATGTAACAGTGCTCTGTAAACTTTTTTGCAAATTGCTATTATTATTATACAAGTAAATGTTTATGTTTTCATACTTTAGATCTAAGAACTGAGGAGAGCAGGAGATATATGTCTTAAGAAAAGGTAAGAACGCATCGAAGATAAATTTCTGTGGATTTTTTTTCCCCCTTCATTTACAAATCAGAGTTAGAAACTGCCTAGAACACAGGAAAATGAACAATTCTCTTTCCAGTGGGTTTAAGAGGGCTTAAAGACATTCCTTCCTCCCTTGAAATATTCCCCCTGTGCTACACTCTTTCATAAGGCAAATTAATGGCGGAAAAAAAACCTCACCTTGATCTCATATTTGTCTGCACTTAAGAGGATGTAGTCTCCAGGGCTGTGCAAGAGAGACTTGACTTTGCACTTTTGCAAGACCACCTAGAAATAATAAATATCCATGTTACAGAAAGATCCTTTTAGTACTGTTCTTATCCCTTTTAATTAAAATATGAAAAAGAGCTCAAAATGATATGGTATGTGAGTAATCTATAACTCTATGTTAACTATAACACAAGTTAACCTTTACTAAGAGTTTTACTATTACCAGATTCTTTACTTTATTAGCAAGACCTAAAAGTGTCTAATGCTGCCAGCATTTACTCTTAGCTTTAGTCTGGAAGCAAACATTAGGACTGACTTTAAAAATTATAAAACATGACTTCATAAAAAATGTGAGGGATAGGAAAGAAAAAAGTCCATTCACATAGTAGATACAAATGACCTGTTTTCATAAGCGTGTGCATCATAAAGGGAAAAGCACTCGACTTGGGACCAGAATCTGTCATATGTTGACTCTGCAGCCTTGGGAAGGACCATCTAACCTCTTCGTTTCTCAGTTTCCTCATCTTTAAAATAGGGGATGGGGCACCTATTATCTCAGATAATTGTAGTGAAAATGAAATAAAACAATGAAAATAATAATGTAACAGAAGCTAACATTCCATTAGCATGTGGGATAATCTGTGAACACTAGCTTCTGGTTATTTTAGGAATAAATCAGCATAAAGTGAGAGGGGAGGCCAGGCTCACTCATTCAGAAGCCTGGGTTGCAGATTCAAATGAAACTGACAGACCTGCTACTGAGTGCCAGGCACCTTGCTGGGTTCTGTCCCATCATCTCATTTAGTACTCACAGGAACATTTAGCAGATGATGAAACTCAGGCCCTGAAGGGAAGAGTAACTTATCTAAGACATCTCAGTCAGTGTCCTGGCCCCAAGTCCACTGTTTTTAACACAACACCAACTTGTCTTATATAACTTTTCTATTTAAAATTGAATGCACCCAGTACAGAATTTTTTCCCCCAATATTTTTATTGTGGTAAAATACACGTAACATAAAATGTAGAATCTTAACCATTTTTAAGTGTACAGTTCGGTGGTATTACTGGTCTTCTCACACAATCACTCACCCAGTCTAAAACCCACTAGTCATCGGATTCTTTCTTCTTCTTTGTTCCCCATGAGTAAGTTCAGTTGGCTTTACCTTAAAGACACATCCTTCGTGTACGCCCTTCTCTTTCTTTATTGCCACCCAAGTCCAAGCCGTGGGTCTCTTTTGCTTAGACTACTGCAAAAGCCTAACTGGCCACCCTGCATCCATTTGTGCCCCACTCTAACCCATTTTTCACTCAGCAGTTATCTTCTTAAAACATGAATCACACCAGACTCTTGCTCAGAATGCATCAATTGCTTTCTACTATACTTACAATAATCCAGAATCTTTAATGAGGTCTAGTAAAGCGTACGTGCTGGCCCCTCTCCCACACCTCCCCCAACTACAGCACAGCTCCGCTGGCCTTCCAGGGCATCAGCTTATCAAATGTTCTAGGCTCTTTCCCACCCCAGGGCCTCTGCACATACGGTACCCTCTGGAACACTCCATTTACACAGTTACCTCCCATTTATTCTTCACATTTGGCCCCTTCTCTAAAAGCTTTCCCTGAATCAAACTGAATTAGACTCTGCACTTTTCCTCCATAGCACTTAACACAATTTGTGAACTTGTGAAATTACTAATAACTATTCCTCCTACTAGACTAACATTCGCATCAAGCCTGGGTCTGTTTTGCTCACTCTTGCATCCTTAGCCCCTCACAGAATAGCATGATAAGCTCAAGAAAAGTGTTTCTGCATGGCATTTCCACTTTTTAAATGCCTTTTGATCCTCACAGCAATCGTTTTTTTGAAAACCAGAAGACATCACAACATTCTTCTAAAGATCCTGTACATTTTTGTTTCACTTCTTGCGAGCATTATTTTCTCCTCCTTCCTCCTTCCCTTTCTTCGCAATTTATTTAAACTAAAAAACCAAAAAACACTGTCCACCCATTTCTCCCACTCCCCACATCCCACCCCCTGCCTCTGGCAACCACTAATCTGTTCTCTGTATCTATCAGCTTGGCTTTTTTTTTCCCCTGTAGAGTCCACATATAAGAGAGATCGTATGGTATTTGCCTCTTTTTTGTCTTACCTCACTTAGCATAATGCCCTTGAGGTCCATCCATTTGTCACATATGGCAAGATTTCATTCTTTTTTTACAGCTAAATAATATTTCAATACATATATCCCTTCATCCATCTATGGACACTTTGGTTGTTTCCATATCTTGGCTATTGTAAATAACGTTGCAATGAACATGGGGGTGCATGTATCTTTCTGAGTTAGTGTTTTCAATTTCTTTGGATAAATACCCAGAAGTGGAATTGCTGGATCATGCGGAAGTTCTATTTTTCATCCTTTGAGGAACTTCCAAACTGTTTTCCGTAGTGGCTGCATCAATTTACATTCCCCTAAAAGTGAACAAAGCTTCCCTTTTCTCCACAATCTCACGAACACCTGTTATTTCTTGTCTTTTTGATAATAGTCATTCTAACTAGTATGACGTGATATCTCATTGTGGGTTTTTTCCCCCTAATATTTATTTATTTAGTTGGCTGTGCTGGGTCTTAGTTGTGGCACGTGGGATCTTCATTGCCACGTGTGGGATCTTTGTTGCAGCATGCGGGATCTTTTTTATAGTTGCGGCATCTTTGTTGCAGCATGCGGGATCTTTTTTATAGTTGCGGCATACAAGATCTAGTTCTCTGACCAGGGATTGAACCTGGACCCCCTGCACTGGGAGCGCAGAGTCTTAACCACTGGACCACCACGGAAGTCTCTCATTGTGGTTTTGATTTGCATTTCCCTGATGGTTAATTATGTTGAACATCTTTTCATTTACTTGTTAGTTGTTGTCTTCATTTATCATCTATAGGTCTTCTTTGGAAAAATGTTCAGATCTTCTGCCCATTTTTTAATCAGATTGTTTGGTTTTTTGCTATTGAGTTGTATGAGTTATTTATCTATTTTGGATATTAGCCCCGATCTGATATATAATTTGCAAATATTTTCTCCCATTCAGTAGGTTACCTCTTAATTTCGTTAACAGTTTCTTTTGCTGTGCAGAAGCTTTTTAGTATGGTGTAGTCCCACTTATTTATTTTTGCTTTTGTTGCTTTTGGTGTCAGATTCAAAAAATCATTGCCAAAACCTATGTCAAGATGCTTACTATGTCTTCTTCTAGTCTTAAGTTTTATGATTTCAGGTGTCAAGAAGTTCAAATCTTTACTCGATTTTGAGTTAATTTTTATGTATGGTGTAAGACAGTGGTTGAGTTTCATTCTTTTGTATGTGGCCCTTCAGTTTTCCCAACACCATTTACTGAAGAGACTGCCCTTTCCCCACTGTATATTCTTGGCTCCTTTGTCATAAATGAATTGACCATATATATGTGGGTTTATTTCTGGGCTATTTATTCTGTTCCATTGATCTATGTGTCTGTTCTGCCAATACCATAGTTTTAACTACTATATCTTTGTCATATAGTTTGAAAGCATGATGCCTTCAGCTTTGTGCTTTTTCAAGATTGTTTTGGCTTTTTGAGGTTTTTTGTGGTTCCATACAAATTTTAGGATTATTTGTCTTATTTCCTTGAAAAATGCCATTGGAATTTTGATAGGGATTGCACTGAATCTGTAGATTGCTTTGGGTAGTATGAACATTTTAACAATACCGATTGTTCCAATCCATGAGCATGAAATACCTTTCCATTTATTTGTGTCTACTTCAATTTCCTTCATTAATGCCTTGCAGTTTTCAATATACAGGTCTTTCTGTTATATACTGGTTAAACTTATTCCTAGGTATTTTATTCTTTTTGATGCAATTGTAAATGGGACTGTTTTCTTTATTTCTCTGTCTGATAGTTCATTATTAGTGTACAGAAAGGCAACAGATTTTTGTGTATAGATTTTACATCTTGCAACTTTACATGTAGTTTACAAGTTCTAACAGTTTTCTGATGGAGTCATCAAAATATCATGCATCTGCAAATACTGACAGTTTTACCTCTTCCTTTCCAACATGGATCCCTTTTTTTCCTTTTCTGCTCTGTCTAGGACTTCCAATTGTATGTTGAATCAATGTGGCTAGAAACCAGCACAATGTTCTTTTAAAGAGCCTGTACATTTTTCTTCCACTTCTTGCAAGCATTTTCTTTTTTAAAATGAAAATTTTAAAATTTTCTGATTTAAAAATATGCTTATCCTAAAGGGAAAAAAGTACTCAATTCCACAAGAAATAATCATCTTCAACATTTTAGTGCAAAAACACATTTAGAAACTGTCGTCATACTCTACATAGTTTTTTGTATGTAACCTGTTTTATTTGCTCCCTCTACCCACCTAATATATTGTGGGCATCTTTCCATGTCCATAAGTCACTCATTCATTGAACTATTTACTGAGTGTCTTTTACATGTTGGTCACTGTTATATACCATCATGCTTTGTGGTTGTATCTATCCCATCTTATGACTCATCTACCACTTATGAGGCAGCATCTACCATCCCCCATCCCACCCCCAGCTCCCCCACCCTCAGCAAGACTGATGTCAGCATTTCTTCTGTAGGTCTTCCTACCTTGGTGACCCATTCTGTGTGCCCGGTGAGTGTGTTCAGGCATGTCCCAGCAGATAAAGCCCATACTTTCACAGTGAAGTCTGCAGAGCCACTCACCAAGATGTCCAGTTCATCATTGTAGTCGACGCTAAACACTAGTATATACAACACACACAAAGTTAAAATACGCCTTTGCCTGTGGGTCTTTCATAGTAGAGTTCAATTACATTTATTCTCCCTAGCCGCCCAACTGTATAATTTCTCAACCAGAACTACTGTAGTAATGATGCTTTCTCAACTAGCAATTTTATGCTAAAAAATATATCCATTTCAAAATTCTTGTTATTATCATAGCTGATAATTCTAAGGATGAAAAGCTCCTGGAATAATACAATCTCTTATACTTGTACTAGCTTCAGAGTGAGAGGTAAACCAGTGTAGGAGATAATGGCATTTCTTCTCAGGACTGCCTGCCTGGTACTACATGTAACTTATCTAGCCTATGCAGGAAAAACAGAACATAGGTGGACCTACTCATATTTGTACTATTTACTGCAGTAAGATAAAATGTCAAGAGTATAAGCTGCAAAACAATACCCATACTCAAGAAAAGACAGTGTAATGAGAAAAACAAAACAAAGATCTTAAAGGTCAGACTAAGCCATTCTCTCAAACTGTCTGATTTTCTTTAGAGCTCTATCCCCAGCACCTAAAACAGTGCCTGAGTATCGCAAGTACTCAAATATTTGTTTTTAAATGCCTGCCAAGCTCTAAAGGAACACTGGGGACCCAAAGATGAAGACACTGCTCTTTTCTTTAAGGAACTCAGACTAAGTGAGGGGTGGAAGAGGAAGTCCAAAAAAAAAAAATAAATGTTTACCTCTTGCTAGGGAAACACCAAGGAGAATGACTAACTCTGCCCAGGGGTATCAGGGAGGACTTCAGGGAAGAGGCGATATTGGAGATGGGCCCTGAAGGATGAGTAGAATTTATCAAGAAAAGAAAGAGAATACTGCAGGTAGAGGGAAGAGCAAAGGCATGGAGTTAGGTAAAGCCACAGCAATGTCCAGGGAACAGCAAAGAGGAAATTTTTTAGAACAGGGCTCTCAAAGCTGACCAGGTATAAAATCACCTGGAAGTCAATGTACAACCCTGGACACTGTGGAAATATTACACTCAGTTTGATATATAAGTTCCACGTTAAATCATATATCTTCAAAATATTAATTTCTACAACAAACAAGTGGTAGCAGAGAAGACTGAAGAAAAATGTACAGGATGACAAACAAAATGGGGGGGGACTTGGTTTTTTGCCATAAAACAGCTAGGTTTACATTAAAGAATTACTGAGTACCAGGTATGGTGCAAGGAATTCAGGACCTAAGTGTCAATAAGACAGGCAGGATCCCTGTCCTTCTGGAGCTTACAGGTTGGTGGGGAAACAAGGTTATCATACTTACTTGTATTGATATGATAAGTGTTACACACGTATTGGGAAACCTACAGCAGAGAAACTCAACCTGTTTAGGGAGTCCAGGAAGGCTGCTCATAAGTGTCTCAAGAGCATAGACTATGATTCTCAGGGGCTAATGCAGTGGGTAAAGGGCAGAAAGGAAGAAGGGAGCAGCTGCACAAGAGGCTAGGAACTTCATCAACATGATTTCTGCACAGAGCTCCAAAATACAGTGAAGCAGAGGGAGAAGCTCAGATCTGAAGGCTATGTTCAAATGACCAGTTTTTTACAAACTAAGGCTGCTGTAAAATTATTGTCAACCAAGCTCCAATTTGATATAATCTGTATAGTCACTCCAAATGATTTCCAGTCCTAATTCTACAAATAAAGAGGACTGAATTTACAAGTGTAGCACTTATTCAATTTGGAGGTACGGAATCCGATCAAAACAGAGGGGGCTGACTGTTCAATAGGATATAAATGAAACAGGGGAAAAGAAGAACTGCCTCTCCTAGCATAAGGGTATAAAGGACATAAGAGTTAAAAAATGGGCCAAGGAAAAGCAAAATTAGGGGGAAAATTCCAAAAAAGAATAACTTGAATAAAGGGATTAACTGTAGTGACTGAGAAAGAAATTGGGGGAAAGACAGGTTAAATTAAAAAACAAAAACAAAAAAGGGATCACATTCTTGGCTCCTGGCTTTAAGGAATGAGGGTAAAGTAGCTGTTGAAACCCTTGAAGAAAGGCAACCCACCCGCCCCCGTGTGCCCCCGGAAGTGCTGGGTCCTGGCTCCGGAACTCCATTCCCAGCAGGCCACAGTGTTGTCAAAGGAGCCTGTCACAAGCTTCTGCTCATCAAACTTCACTGCTGCACAAGTGTGGGTCTGGATGCCATAAACACACTGCCCTGTGCTCACATCCCATAGTTTTGCAGACAAGTCATCTGACCCTTCAAGAGAAAAACAGGGAGGTTAGTAAGAAAACAAACACTAAAGAAGGAAAATCAATTCCCCAAACCATGGTATTCTTAAAGGAGAACCTTAACAGTCACCTCCTCTAGCACTCTCACTTAATAGCTGGGAAAACCAAAGCATGGAGACAGTAACACATCTTGCTCTGGGTCACCAGAATACTGTTAACAGCCCTGAGACTGAGTCCAAGCCTTTTGGTTTAGTCCTTTTCCCTTAACTTTCCAGGTTATAGCGTGGTGTTAGACTAAAGCACCCTTTGGTGCTTCCACTTGTAAATTTTCCCAAATCTTTGGCTATCATGAGCTCTCTGACTTAAGCTTAAAATGGTGGGTACCACCTATGACTGGATGTGTACACTTGCATGCCTGTCCATTACCCAACAATTTTGAACAAATAAAGAATGTTGAATAGTAAAGTTGTCTGCTGGAACATGTTCTACTCTAAGGCAAATCATAGATAAGCCTCCAATCACTGGTTAACTTCTGCAAAGGCTAACTGCTAATTTCTTGAGCCATCTTGAAATATGTGAAGGAACTTCAAAGAAAACTAGACATAAATTATTCTCAGACGTTCACAACAACTCAACAAAGAGCTTGTAAAGCCTCTTAAGATCCTGCAGAAAAGAGGGTAGGTTTTACTTCTGCCTCTGATGAAAATATTATACTGATTATGGTGACAATTCAGGACCTTGTCTTAATCACATTTAAAATCCTAACGATGAACTCACGTCTCACAATTTACCTGTATAAAAGTAAGAATAAGAATTGACGAAGAGGGAATTCCCTGGCGGTCCAGTGGTTAGGACTCTGCGCTTCCACTGCAGGGGAAACAGGTTCGATCCCTCGTCAGGGAACTAAGATCCCGCATGCTGCACAGCGCAGCCAAAAAAAAAAAGAACTGACAAAGAAAAAACCATTCTGAAGCTACAAAAATGCAGTCCCTGTAATAAGGACATGGTATCTTGGAAAAGCACCAACTGATCAGTTTTCAAAAAGCTTAAATGACTAAATAAAGTTAGCCACAATGCCACCTTTAAGGGTTGATCAAGAGCCACTGTTTCAGACAATGGAAAAATAGCTATCAGTTATGAAAAAGGCAGAGTATGAGTTTCAACTGGGGCAAACCCTATGAGAGCATACTGAAATGAAGACTATATTTGTTGTTATTTTACTATTTAAGGATTCAGTTTCCTCTCTATAAAATGAAAGACGAGATTTGGCTGGTGGTTCTCAATGGGCATATGAGGCATCAGAATCATCTGCGGAGCTTTATCAAAACACACGTGCAAGGCCCTATCTTCAGAGATTCTAACTTAAGAACATCTGAGGTAGGATCTAATTACTGTAAAAGCTTGCCAGGTGATTCTAATGTATTAGCAATGCATTGAGAACCAATGATCTAGAACAATACTGTCCAATAGAAATATAAGGCAAGACACATACACAATTTAAATTTTTCTAATATCTACTTTAAAAAGTACAAAAAAAGGGGGACTTCCCTGGTGGCGCAGTGGTTAAGAATCCGCCTGCCAATGCAGGGGACATGGGTTCGAGCCCTGGTCCGGGAAGATCCCACATGCCGCAGAGCAGCTAAGCCTGTGCGCCACAACTACTGAGCCTGCGCTCTAGAGCCCTCAAGCCACAACTACTGAGCCCACGTGCCACAACTACTGAAGCCTGCGCGCCTAGAGCCCGTGCTCCACAACAAGAGAAGCCATCGAATGAGAAGCCCACACAC
Organism: Balaenoptera borealis; assembly: GCF_965194805.1. Lineage (NCBI taxonomy): Eukaryota > Metazoa > Chordata > Mammalia > Artiodactyla > Balaenopteridae > Balaenoptera > Balaenoptera borealis. The sequence continues at coordinate 108,841,477 of NC_138865.1, forward strand.
CGCAATGAAGAGTAGCCCCCGCTCGCCACAACTAGAGAAAGCCCACGCACAGCAATGAAGACCCAACGCAGCCAAAAATAAATAAATTTATTTTAAAAAAGTACAAAAAAGGGAAAATAATTTAATATTTTTAACTCAGTATGCCAAAATTATCATCTAACATGTAATCAATATAGAAATTAATGAACTAGTTTACATTCTAAGTCTTCAAAATCCAGTGAGTACTTCCTATTTCACATCTCAGTTTGAACTAGCCGTATCTCAAGTGCTCAAAAGCCATACGTGTTGAGTGGCTACCACACTGGACAGCACAGGTCTAGATAATCTTTAAGGTCCTCTCAGCTTTTTGGTCCAGTTGGCATTTTGTGACTATATTTCTAGGAAGCAAAGCAGGAAAAGAAATCATTTCAGATCCTATCTGAGCTTGGTTCTGATTTATTGCCAGTGTTCAGCCAGGGTCTCATTCATTCATTCATTCAACCCATATTTAGAGAACTTCTGTGTCAGGCAGGGCTCTTGCTCTTACGGTGCTTAGTCTTCCTAGGAAGACAAAAAGGCTAAACAAACAATAATAATTCAGTACAGTAAGTGGTGGGCAGTACAAAAGCCCATAGCAAATACAAGGGGGGGGTAAAAGGAGAAAGCGCCCCAGATGAAGCTCCGCTGAGTTTACAATCGTGCTCCTCAGTATCGAGGTGTTCCATGAACATGTCTCAGGAGATGGAGCAACTGGCTCCACAGCTATAGCCTCTGCTTTGTTGTTAAGCCAGGCTGTGGTGTAGGACTGTTGGAAGAAGGAATTTCATGGCTTAAAAAAACCCCCAAACTTTCAGGTATTAACTAGTTGAAATCTAAAGGATGAATAAAGTAATCAGCACCCTCTCCCCAACCGAAAAAAGCAGTATATGCCAGAGCTCAGCCTAAATTTCTGTAAAAGACTAGACAGTAAATATACTAGGCTTTTTGAGCCATAGAGTCTCTGTGGTAATTACTCCACTCTGCTGGATCCAGCCCCTGCAGTTTGTGGTTTACCAATCGCTGGAATATAACTATTAAAGCACCTATTAAATACCTCTCTATATATTACATAAATATATGTGAAGAGGCATTGGGGTCGATTCATAAAGAACTACTTGAATCCATTCTAAAAACTACCTAGGAATTATTTACAATGCTTGTCAAAATGCATTGCCTAAAACATGGACACTGATAACAGTTTGGTATGACTGGGAAATAGTGGCAAGGTCAGGCTGGAGAACTCGGTCGGGAGGATGTTTAACTATGACCTTATCTGCATTTCTGAAAGATCACTATGGCTGCATCAAAGGAAATGGTTTGAAGGGGAGCAAAACTGGAAGCAGGAAGGCCAGTTATAAACTAGGAGGGAGGATAGAGAAAACGTGACCTATACATACAAAGGATTATTATTCAGCCTTAAGAAGGAAGGAAATTCTGACATACGTGACAACATGGAGGAACCATGGAGACATTATGCTACGTGAAATTCAGTCAGTCACAAAAGAACAAACACTGTAAGATTCTACCCATGAAGTACCTAGAGTAGTCAAATTCAGAGACAGAAAGTAGAATGGTGGTTGCCAGGGGCTGCCGAGGAGGGAATAGGGTGTCAGTGATTAACGAGTACAGTTTCAGTTTGGGAAGATGCTATAAGTTCTGGAGATAGATGGTGGTGATGTCTGCACAACAACGCACTTAAAATGGTTAAAATGATAAATCATATATACTTTACCACAATCTGATAAAAAAAGGGAAGATTATCTAAATTAATTATTTAAACTAGTTTATATAGGAAAACATTAGGCCATTCAGTTTTACACCCTAATAAACATCAGAAAACAATCAGGTTGGGTAAAGAGGTTGTAAATACAGCATAGAGGAAAGTGAAAGGGGACTAAATGTAGACTATTTTTCATTATATAAAAGGGGGAAAAAGCCCTCTCAACTCAGAAAACAGGGTGAAAACAGTCTTTGATATAAAAATTACAGAGATGGGTAATGTAACAAAGGTAAGCAGAAAAATGAGCCGTAACCCAAATAGAGTAAGCTATCTTATCAAGTTAAGTTTAAATATTTAACTGGTAGAATCAGATCTCAGCTCTCAAACCACCCCTCTGAGTTATTTGACTCTGTTAACCAACTGAATAAACATTTACCAGTGCCTCTTCAAGTCAGGCAACTTTCATTCTCCTTCTTGAAACTCTCTTCATTACCCTTGTTTCTTTACCTCTCCTCTTTCTGAGTACACTCAAAGGATCCCCCCTATGCTCTATCTTCTCCTCTCTACATCTCCTTTTAAAATTTCACTTACAGCCATAGCTGTGATGTGACTAACTCCTAAATCATTCTCTCTAGCCCTGAGCACTCTCCAAAGCTCTCACCCAGCATTTCCAGATACTGTGGGAATCTCCACTTTGACATCCAAATGAATTCAGTTCATCCTAAATTGAATTCCATCTATCCTCTTCAATTTATCCCTTCATTTTCTATTCTTTTACTACTACTACTATCTTCCCAGTTATACACGCAGCTAGAAGCCTTCAGCCATTTTTGAAATCTCCCTATTCCTTACCACATATCCGATTCATTGCCAAATCCTGTCAATTCTATTTCAATAGCTGCTCTTCTCTGCAACTGCTACTTTTAAAAATCTCTACCCTTACTATCCTATATCTAGACCTATTTAAGTTCATTTAAACTGCAACAGACTAGTAATTTAAATTGGAAGCGCAAGATGTGTCTATGTCAAAGGGTATCAATAGAATTAGGATCATCTCCTAGGGGGAACACTTCAGAAATTTCTAGGGTGGCTTCACTGTCACAATGAGAAGACATTACTGGCATCTACTGGGCAGAGTCCAGGAATGCTGGACATCCTGCAATGTTTGCAGAGCACAAAAAGAATCTGTATTCTGCATGACATTCCATAAAGTTCTGCCAGATATTCGTAAGTGAAAATCTTAGTTATCTGACTGAGCCTAAAATCTGTTTTACAAAGAGTATTAGCAGTTTAACTGTATACCTAATTTTCTATGAGTGTAACTACCAGATAAATTGAGGAAAGACGTACTTTCCTGGGAACTCTAAGAGTCTTTCACCATTTGAAAAGATGGCGTCACAGATGGCATCTGTGACACAAACACAACATTCTGCATTCACAGCTGTCATGTTCACAATGATAGTACACATAGGTGTAAACATCTGATTACTTTACCACCTTCTAAGCCATGCTTGAGCACGTGTTCAATATGTATTACTTTAAATCACAGTCCTCTTATTTCTCCTCTGGATCAAAGTTTGGGTGTTATATTGATTTTTAAAATGTGTACTTATAGATAAGTTACTTCCATGATTTTTACTTCATGATAGGAGAATACTGTAAAATATGTCATCAAAAGAGGACCTGGGTCTGACAGAAACAAGAAACACTAGTTTATCTGAAATGGAAAGCTCTGAACTCGGCCCTTTTTCTGCTCAAAAATCTTTCATAGTTTATAGAAAACTGTCCAAATACATGTTCCTGGCATTCCAGGCTTGTGAAAACACAGCCTAAGCCTATTTCTTCAGATTATACTCTAGGAGTCTCTCCCTAATTATATTATAAGATTTCAGCCAATATGGGTTTTCTTTATTTTCATCCTCCATGCTTCATGCTTAGCCCTTTCGAATGCTGATATTCCTACTGGAAAGCCCTGTGTATCTCAACTCTCCAAAAATCTATACGTTCTTCAAGACCCAACATAAACACTGCTCTACTTTCCCAAATGGAAGAAATCATTCCTTCTTCTGAACAACTATATAATTTTATTCCCTCATACAATTCAACGGTATCACTTTTTTGGTTGGTCTCTTTTTAATTAAGATATAACTGACATATAACATTATATTAATTCCAGGTGTAATGTAACGATTTGATATCTGTATATACTGTGAAATGTTCATCACAGTAAGCCTAGTTAAATATATCATTTGATCGTACCTCTTTTATAGCTCTCGTTTTTCCCATTCGACTGTAAGCCAGAGGTCACAACACAGCCACTTACAGGTTGAATATGACCCAACCACAATATTGTAAAATTCTGAATAATACTTAAAAATTAATACTTTTTAAAAAACGAGGATATTTCACAAAAATTTAGACTTGGGGCTTCTCTTGAAAAGTCAGATCTGACAACTCTGAGCCTGAATCCCACATGGCAATAATTTACTACAGCAGAGCAGCAGCTATCCACTTCAGTGTTTTCTTATCAGCCACAGTTCACACGGAGACTTTTACTTAATCAGGTTACCTTCCTGATCCCAGTGTGCACGTTCTCTGAGGAAAGAACTGCTCTAATTCAGCTATGCATGCCCTCACACAGTCTGTCACACAGTAGGCATTTTATAAATAAATACCTACTGAACAGCACAAAGCACAATAGTTTCCTTCCTTACCGTTTCAGAAATAAGGAGAATAACCACCTCATTCAATCCATACCATGTTAATTTTTAGCATTATCTATCTTTTTGGTAATACTGTTTTATTGCTTGCTTAAGGGCTAATCTGAGAGTCACTGTAAATTTATTGCCAAATTCAGAATTTCCCAATTCAACCACAGTGAAAATACAAGCTCTTAAGTAACAAAGTGATACAAACACATGTTTAATTCTATTAACAAATATTTCTCACTAGTAACAGTCCCAGGAATGCTGCTTTAAACTAATGCTTTGGATCATTTTCAATAAACAAAGCATAATTTTCCATATGCAAACCTGGTGAATTTAATCATATTAAAAATAACACAGCATATAGACCCACCTGAAGAATAATCTTAAAATGCAGGGTTGGGTCCACAGTTATCTGCAGATATTAACTCTCCACGTAGTTAAGGAATTCAGTGAATGTATTCCATTTACTTCTGTGCCAAGTAACAGGTTTTATGGCATTTTAAATGCGAAGTTTAACAAGAAATTAAGAAAAAAAAAAAGCTGGAATTGGTTCTGAAAATGAGTCAACTGCCAGTATTGCCCCAAGTGTGAATAAATGCCAAGCTCAAAGGCAATATGGCATCTTAATCTTTAAAAAAAAATTACCTGCCGGTGATCATGAGGCGAAAAGGATATTGAAAAGCCATCACCACAGCTGGGAAAGTACATCAAAGTATAAAAGAACAGATGATGTTGTTCCAGTAATCAGGCTTTTTATAGGACAGGGAAAATAATGTAAGCACGGAGTAATTTCAGGACGGCAAACAAACAAAACCATGAAATGCCTTAAATTTAATGTTTATTTTATAAAACTGACAAAGTGTCTAGCATTTCAGAGAATGCCACCATGTGAGAAAATGTACATCCTCAATGAATAAAGAAATGCCATTTTAAAACAATATTGAGAAATCATACCTCTCTTAATTATTAAAAATATTAAAACTGAGTCTGGTAGGACTCTGAGGGAGAAGCAGGTTACTATAGACTTTGCTGTGGGCATAGCATCAATCCACTATATCTGGAAAGGACACTTAAGAGGAGCTAGAAAAGCATTCATACGTCTGGATCTGGTGATTCTACTCTGAGGCTTCTGCCCCAAATAAATAATTCAAGGGGAAAAAATAATGCAAACAAAAATATTTGTAAAAATAGAAACAACCTGAATATGCATAATACGGAAATGGCTAAATAATTATGATATATTTACACAAAGGAACAGTATATACTATTAAAAATGACAACTATGTAATTTAGGTAATACTCAAGTGCTTATTAGAAATCATCCTGGATGATTTCTAATCATCCAGAACACGGAGTATCCCTATACTATATATATTATATACGTTGGAAGTGAATAGGCATTGCTATCATTGATTAAGAACTGCCTAGAGCCATTCTAAACTTTGCTTGAGAATTATTTACAACACCTATCAAAATGTATTGCCTAAAACATAGGCACTAATTATAATCACATGTAGAAACACATGCCCATTATAATTGGAAGATACACATAATTCTAATTTTAATGATTACATTTGTTATAAAAAGTTACCTAACTACTTGCTTAGTTTTAAAATACCCAACTGTCTTCAATCCCATGCCCAAACTCTTCTAATTCTTCTCACCACAGGATCTTAGAGCAGGAGAGAAATATCTCCTTTTCCATATTTTATAGACAAGGGAACAAACACAGAGAGGTTACATAATTCTTCCAAAATGACCTATTTGCTAGGACTAGACAGCAACTTTTCTACTGTTTTTTTTCCCTAAAATCATAGCTGATAGGAAAAAAAAAAAAAAAAAAACCCCAACATGGAGGACTGTACATGGACGAAAAGCACAGAAACAAGTAGAGCTTTCTGACACACATCACGTTTAAAAAAATGTCTGGAGCTTTCTTCTCATAAAATTTTATAAAAATAATTGTCTTCTCAGAGTGAAAAAGGATAAAGAGGAGAAAAACCAGTCAGGGATGAAGGGATAATGCCATTATAGGTATCTTATATAATTAACAATTGCCGTTCTCAAGCCTGAGGAGTATTTTGTTCTATTTGTAAGATTACACTCTATGAAATGCAAAAAAAAGTTCCAGGCTCTCTTACCTGTACAGAGGAGTCCATCTTTGTAGTAAAGTGCATACACTCTGGCACTGTGTCCAATTAATGATGAGGTCTCAAAGGCTTCATGGTCCTCCAGTTGCTTCATTCTCAAAATAGCCTTCAAATAAACCTTCTTCCAGTGCAAAGCGTCCTGAACAGAATCATCTATCTGCCAGCCCAAATTTTTACAGGCAGTCTGCCACACCTCTGTACAGGCACTTATCACCTTATTCCACTGTTTAGAGACGAGGCAGCATGTGAGTAAAGTCTGAGGATCGAGCCATTTTAACAAATAAAAACTGAGCTCCAGGGGAAGGAGTTTGAGGAAGTCCCGCTTGAGGAGAGTCTCCAGGTTATTGGAGAGATGCCTGAGCTGGACTGCCCCACTCAGACTAATCAGGTGATCCAGAGTTTCATTTTTCTGCAAGTCCGTCAGAGAAAGAAATGTAACAGAAATGTTATCAAGCCATGTCTCAAAGTCCTTTCTCTCCATAAGGTTATGGAAAAATTTACCTGTGGCACATCAAAATATTGTATTAGTTCTGCTCAAAATGACCATTCAAGCAAGACTGCTAACAAATGAAGTATTAAAAATTAGTGTAAAAAACTTGGCATTACAACATTATGCTTAGTTACATTACAACTTTACAGTTAATACACTGTATTTATCTGAAAAATTTCCATGCACACAAAAGAAAATACATTTGTGAAATCATACTTTAACAAATCATGACCTCCAAAACATAACTCAATGAAATTTATGCTGGTGTGTGTGTGATTTGCTCCTTTTGAAGTCTAGCACATGCTACATGCATCTTCACAGTAAAAGATTTACAGAGTATTCATTCCTTATGAAACAGTGTAGTTCTATACAATGGAACCCCCATCAAAACCATCATAATACCATTTCCTTAATACACTCTATTTGGGCACTAAAATCACAAAAATAAGCACAAGGATGTGACAACCAGAAAGCATGTCTCCGGAGCAGTAATTTGAGACATTGGTCTTCATGCTAGGTACAACCTGACCTGTTACTAGAATCACAGAACTGACTACTGGTTTTTGCAATAGATGTTCAGGCAAAAAGGTCTGGGGAAGAAAAATAAGCAGATGCAGTAAGTTATACGGCTCATGTATTCTGGTTCTTCCACTTCCTTTACGGCACTGCCTGTTATAACGTGAATTACCAAAGGCCTTATCTGGCCTTACATAGTCTGTTTTTATAAGCCTCATATGAGCTGGTGACAACTCTTAACCTCATGTACCCCAGAGAGCCATGAGCGTCCTGGAGGCCTGCACAAATAAGACAAATTAGTAACCCTGATGCTTAAAAAACACCCAAAGAAAGGGACCATCATCTTCACTTTGCAGATGAGGAAGCTGCAGGTCAGAGAAGGTAAGCGATTTGCCTATAGCCAACAGAGCAGACTGAAAGCCAGTGCTCTCAAGATCAGTACTCTTCTGATCAGGTTGCAGGAGAACTGCAACCTGGCGATAAAATCTGGGAGCACCGAGCCTGATGATATACCACCTTCCCCTTTAGGGCTAAATACAACAAAAAAAAATTACAAGTATCCAGCAACACATACTATGTCAAGGTGTCAACACACTCTTTAACAACGGGGACTAAACTAACAGGAAGAGAACAAAAACTAAAGCAAATCATGTAAAAACCATCTTTCCCAAGATAGGCCATGTTGGTAGATATTAGTGCTGGGTGATGGGTACATGGAGGTTTTTTATTCTATTTTCATATGCTGAAACATTTCAATGATTAAAAAAAAGAATAAAAACTTTCATTCTAATCTGATCACTCAGTTTCCCATCAGATTATCATACTAATTTAAAAAGTTTATGTCCAAATTAAGGGCTTCCCTGGTGGCACAGTGGTTAAGAATCCGCCTGCCAATGCAGGGGACAAGGGTTCAAGCCCTGGTCCGGGAAGATCCCACATGCCACGGAGCAACTAAGCCTGTGTGCCACAACTACTGAGCCTGTGAGCCACAACTACTGAAGCCCGTGTGCCTAGAGCCCATGCTCCGCAACAAGAGAAGCCACCGCAATGAGAAGCCCTCGCACCACAACGAAGAGAAGCCCCCACTTGCCGCAACTAGAGAAAGCCTGCGTGAAGCAATGAAGACCCAATGCAGTCAAAAATAAATAAATAAAATAAATTTATTAAAAAAAAAAACTTTAAGTCCAAATTAAGGTAAAAGAGGAAAATAAACTCCTTTCCATATATGTCACCTAGATCAAGATCTACACAAATATCCAGATCTCATCGTCCAACTTTGTTAATGTTATGGTATGTAAAAATAATTTTCATTAATTTCCCAATATCTAATTTGGCGGGAACGTCATCAGACAAAAAGCAGTCAAAGCAAATAAACCTCTTCCAATCACATCATCTGTTGTCTAATATTTCTGAACAGTGAATGGACTTTAACCCTGAGGGTTTGGGCTAGGTAGGATTTATTAATTTAAGGATTTACTTGGCTGCCGAAAAACGATGATTTTACCAAAAGTTTTATCAACTTAACACAAGATAACAAGCCTCCTGGGACTTCCCTGGCAGTCCAGTGGTTAGGACTCTGCGCTTTCACTGCCAAGGGTCTGGGTTCGATCCCTGGTCGGGGAACTAAGATCCCACGAGCCACTCGGCACAGCCAAAGAACAAAACAAAACAAACAAACAAACAAAAAACCAAAATAACAAGCCTCCTCCTTTTTCTGTATCCTAACAACCTTTTATCTATAATATTTCTGGAAAAGTTTTACTTTAAAAAAATCATTCACAGCAAGACCAAAAAAAAAAGTTTCTGTGGACATTGACAAAATGTCACAACAGCTAATTAGTTAATACTGGTCAATTAAAAACATAACCAAAACATCTGCCCAGGCATCATTTTTTACAGTGAAGAAGCAGGGTGGCTTCCTCTATCTCACCTGCACCGCCACACACACACACAGTATGCCACAGGTCCATCACAGAAACGCTGACATTTATGTAAGATGAACTGGACACAACGCAAATTTATAATACCCGTAAAAACAATATCATTACAAAATAACTAAGAGACATCATACAGCATGCCAAATCAATGTACCCATGACACCACAGAGATTATGGGACGAGTTTTCCAACGAGCACCTTTAAAAACCCAGCCATTTCTGATATTTATATACTCTCCTAACTCCTCATAAGAATTTTTCTTCCCACTCTTACATTAGAAATTGCCCTTTAAGCTACTGAACCCTTTATGGGAGGCTCTTTTCCAGTTCTTCATCTTTCACTGTCATGAAAAAGGCATCTTTTTAAAATAAAGCAGGCCCCATTAACTTTGCAGAATGCACTATTTAAAAAAAAAAATCACCTTTTGTTTCTCTAAAAAATTAACTGACTCTGGAGAGAACTTTCTTAAGGTCACTGGTCTAAACTGAACTCTTAGAGAGCCTCTAGGAATATCATGTACTGGCAGCAAAGGTCCCATGGGGAAAACTTCAGGAAGTGGGATTTCAATTCAACTGAAGGAGGAGCTTTTAAAACACCAGAGCTTTCCAATAATGGAACAGCTGCCTCCAGAGTGGTGAGCTTCCCATTACTGGGAATGGTCAAGGACAGCTGGATACAGAGGCAGAATGAGGTAAATGAAAATGCTCTGGAGTCAGTCAAACCTTTTACTGATTCAGCCACTTTCTATGTGATCATGGACATGTTCAACTAACTTCTAAGCTTCCGTTTTGTCATCTGTAAAATGGAAGCTAGCTCACCTTGAGGGCTGTGAGAATCAGGACCAGAGTAGGGACATGCCTAGCACAGAGCCCTTGTAAGTTTTATTACTATGAATACCTGGCAGGAAAGCTCCACTAACATCCCTTTCAACCCTATGACATTACCACAGTTTATCTTAAGATGGCGTAAAATATACAGACCAAAAAACTCAAGTGCTCAAACTTACTGGGAATTAATTTTCTAATTAAGGGTAGTTACTGACTTGAGGCTATGATTTCCCACTAGGTGCATTTTCTCTCCACCCTCTCCACACTCCGTGGTGTCTCATCCTTTTTTCCTCCCCTCACTTAAGACTAAACATTAAACTTGCCCTTCTGCCCTCAATAGTAACAATCACAAAGCTCTGAAACAGGTGGATGGTGAAAAGATTCCTAAACTGGGAGATGGGAGACCTGGGTTTGGTCTCTGGTTCTGCCATTAACTCCCTATGTTCTCTTAGGCAACTCTCATCTTTGCACTGGTTTGACAGACTAAAGTACTACTCATAGATATTACCTCACTTGATTTTCACAACCTCCTGGAAGGTATCAGAACTGCCCTTAACTAATAAATGAGGAAATTTATGGCCCCAAAGGTGGAGTGACTGTCCCAGGGTCCCACAGGAAGGAGCAGGTGCAACATCTTTCCCAGCCCCCACCCTCCAAAACCAAAACCAAACCAAACCAAACCTATACTCCCAGGTCTTTCTAAAGATACAACATTCTCGATTAAACATGATGAATGCATTTTCCTCTCCTCCCTCAGGACCCGGCCTAATCAAGAGAGAAAGCAAGACACTTGTTGCCCTTGGCTTCATCTTCCCTCTCTTTTCTTATCAAGTATAGCCAGCAGTTTCAGAGTACAGAGGCTCTGAACTTATCTAAATGAACTTACATACTTATATTTTGAATATTCAAGAAGCTAGTAACACTGGTTGCTTCCAGAGAATGCTGGAGGGCTGAGGAATAGGCGTGAGGCCCCCTTTATGAATTTAAAACCGTGTGAATATCAGTTCTATGTAAATCCGCCTTCAGTTTTAAGCTGAATTTTTAAAAGCTTTGAAAGAATACAAATAGTGTTTCTAAAATAAGGGCTCTGCAACCCCACTTGTTGCTGGGTGACCCTGGGCAAATCGCTTCCCCGATCTCAAGCCCAGTTTCCTCACTTATAAAAGGTAACCACGAACCGGTAACCCTACAAGGGTTTTTACGAGGAATAAACAGGATAATGCACTTAAAACGTTTAGCACAGTACCCGCACACTGTAAGCCTACAAGAAATGCCGGTTACCATTATTCAGCATTAACCTTGTTATCTTTCTTGCAAGCAGCAGTCCACATACACACCTGTTTCCATGGCATACCCACAATTATGGCGCAGTCCCTCACATTAGTACAGCGCTTTGTACTTCATAAACCACCTCTCCACAGTTCATCATCTTTCAAACTCATGGCAGCCCTGGGACATCACTGTTAACTCATTTCGCAGCTAAGGAAACTGAGGTACTAGGAGGCAGTCACTCCGAGACTCAATTCTCCCATCTCTAAAATCAACTCCAGATCCCTTCAACCCGTTCGTCGCTCCCGGGTCCCCTGCTCCCGGAGCCGTGTTCCGCGCGGCACTGACCTGAGCGAGCGCCCCGGGGCCCGGGACCTCGCGCCGGGCTCACACCGACTAGGCGCGCTCGGGCCGCCAGAGCCTCGCAGCGGCCGGGTCCGCTCCGCAGCCATGGCGCCTGCAGGGAGAGAAAGACAAACAGCCCGAGGCGCGGCGGGTCAGCAGAGGCGCGGGCGCCAGGCAACCCCCTCCCCGACCCGGCCCCGCCTCACATACAGACCTGGACCTGCGGCCGCCGCTCTGGATCCGCAGGCTCACAGGGGAGCGGCTTCCGGTGCTGCCTGCGTCATCTCCGCGCGTCCCTCCACCCGCGGCGCCCAGCGGACGCGGCTGCACTTCCGGCCCCGCCTTAAAGGGGAAGTGGGAGAGCTGAGGAGCGTAGAGGGAGGCGGAGCATGCGTAGGTCCGCTTAAACCTGTGACGCATGGACCAAGGCTTGCTTCCAGGCCCCGCAGGTTTATGTCCGTCATCCAATCTGATCTTGCACCGACTGTGCGGCACTTTTTCTTATTATGCTCACTTTACGGAGGAGAGAGGGAGAATTTAAGAGACGTGTCCAAAGTCAAACAACGCATAGACATAACATTTATATAGACAGTAAGACACCCGTATGTCCAGTTAGTGGTAGAGCACATCTAGGGTACTTGAAACATGGGAAATAAAAAGTTGATTCTTTGTGGTGGAAACTAAGTATGGAGTCCAGAAAGTCAGGTCTCAAAAGAGCAGATTTGATTTGGTAGGCAACAGGAAGCCTCTGTGAACTTCGAAGCCAGAGAGTGACTGATGACATTACAAGAAAATTTAGGAAGACATGGGTACACAGATTGGATAAGCTTTATGAAAGAAAAGGCAGTGCTAAGGTAATCAAGAAAACCAGGCACCCCTATCTATTTGCAGCAAATGGTCTCAACCCCAGCATGGTAGGCGTTTTATGAATGAAACTGAAAATTCCAGATGGAGCTGCCCCAGAGACAACATTGTTTCAACCTCTCATGGACAAAGAAACCAAATTGTCTCAGTTTAAGCCTAGAGGCTATCCAGGAGCAAAATTTATGGCTCATTAAAAAATGAAAAGAAAATTGCAAAATAGAATTTGTATTTAATTAAATCCAACACCTGTGTAATCATTCAATTTAGTATATGTAAAAATTCCCTCTCATTTGAATTTTTTTAGGATATATATTCCCACTTCGTAAAAATCTCCAAGATTGCACAATGATTGTTGAGAAAACATAGCCAACTTTAAAATGTAATGAATTACTCCTAGCCAAATAACTACAAAAACTGCTATGAATCGCAGGTAGGAAGATCAACATGCAAAAAGAAAAACATGAAATATGGCCTGGCGTAGGGACAGAATGTTCAGTACAACTGCTTATGTGACAGGAACATAAAAATATGCTGGATGTTTTCTTTCTTTCCTTCCTTCCTTCCTTCTTTCATAAACCTGCTGCTCAAATGGTATTTGGAGTAATTCCTACACATTGACGCAATAGGAAAATTGCAAACATCAAATGCTTAGTTTCTCTGATTCAGGCTAAAATGGACTACACGTTGTTTTCCATTTTGAGATAAAGTTGCCTGGGAAAGGTAGATGGATGACATATAATTTATTTAGGAATGTTCTTCCATGGCCTATACTAGGAATTCAAAATCCTTCTTGATGAGACATACACCAAACCACACCATAAATTTCTTTGGGTAGAAAAAAAATGCACCCACTAGGGATGACAAGTTTTCCTTGATATTTAACACATTTGTTGCATGTGCAGGTACCAGGGAGCAGCATCTACTCCAACTGTTTAGTTTCTTGAGATGCACTCCTTCTGTGATGATGCTATTAAGAGATGATATGCGTGAACTAACTGTTCTTTCAACTCCCACACATACTTCACCAGGCACTTCACCAGGGTCATTTTCAAGAGGTAAACAAGGTTGGAAGCATTTGAAGAGGTTTGCTTTCTAGTCTTTGTTCTGGATTCACTCTAGCTGTAACGTGATCAGCACTTGCTGTCCTATGGAGCCAGCAGGTATTCTGGGACAAAAGCTCAGGTTGATTGACAAGAAACCTTATCCTTAAAGTCTCAGGCACAAGGTACTGTACCTCAATTGCTGTTAGACTGAGTGATCCTGAGATACATTTGGGCATACTTTGGCATCTGGACTCCATAATTTCCAAAGCCCTGAAATCGTTCACAGACAACATGCAGGCAAGTTTCTTATAATCTTTGAAGTATTTTATATCTATTAAAATAAGCTTTTAGTAGGCCGAAGTTTCTTCTGTGTGTAAATCATCAGAACTGAGAAAATGGAAAGGAGTTCAGATTATAATTGTGAGAGTTTGTTTTGCTCTGTTGGTTTCTCCTATTCAATAGACACGGGAAAGTAAAAGATGGAACTCAGGATTCTCTAATGGTTAAGAGTGAGCTTTGAAATCTGTCAGATTTCAGTTCAAATCATGGCCCTACCTCACCCTCTTATTCACTGAGTGATCTTGGGCAAATTCCTATACTGCCTGTACACTCAGCTTCAGTTTGAAGATAACATATCTGAAAGGGATATTACCAGGGCTGAATGAGTTAAGGCATGTAAAGTGCTTAGCACAGTGCCTTGCCCCCAGCAAGCGCTCAGGAAGAGGTGTCATTAGGGGAGTCTTTGTTCATTGAAGCTCCAGTGAATAGAGATTTAATTCCTCCAATGTCCCGGCTCTGTTATATTGCAATACTACATTGTATATGCTCTTCCAAATGGAAAGTTTCCATCTCCTTTGATGAGATGGAGTAAGCTTGGCACAGGTATGTCCTAGATCTTTGAAGAGGTGCTATACAGGTAGCAGGAATCTGCCCATATTGATAGACGCGTCAGATGGATTAGGGGACATTGTCAAAACAATGTCAGAATTTATTATTAAATTGAAAAGTCATACTAGAAGAATGTAAATGTTTGATAGTAGCCATTGTTCAGTAGCCAACAAAAGCTACCACTCCATTGAAAAACAGCCCTTGACCTTTGTAGTTAGAGAAGAAACTGATCCAAGTGCTTCAATTCCAGAAAGAATATCATATATTTTCCTGTAGGCTTTTAGCACAATGGCACTTGTTACTTTATATCCATGTGTCTATGTCTGATTTCTCTTTGCTTCCCCAGTGTCTAACACAGTGCCTCATATATAGTAAGTAGGCTTTCCTCCAAGCAAGAAAACAACCAACATTTTATTCATGATGCCTGCTGTCCAGGGGGCCATGATATAGTGGGAGAGACAAACAACAGAACTAAATAATAAACACTTAAAACAGTGTAGCGCTAAGTGCTGTGAGAGGTACATATAGTGTTCAGTGGGGACAAAAACAGAAATGGAGATGGAGCTTGAATGAATGTGTGTTCTTTTATTTAGGTGACATTCTGCAGACTT
Organism: Balaenoptera borealis; assembly: GCF_965194805.1. NCBI lineage: Eukaryota > Metazoa > Chordata > Mammalia > Artiodactyla > Balaenopteridae > Balaenoptera > Balaenoptera borealis. The sequence continues at coordinate 108,856,863 of NC_138865.1, forward strand.
CGGACTCACCAGTGGTGTTTCATTCTGTTTAACGTTATTCTATTTCATGCCTTGCTTTTTGGGGCTGATTTTGTGGAAGAATATTTTCTGCATGCTTTGCCTTATGGAGATATGAAAGTTCTTGAAATTAAGGATAAGGCAAGAAAATTGAACATGGAGCCCCTAAGAAGTAATCTTTCCAAATACTATATCCTGAGCCAGTCGGAGGTGTGTAAAGGGAAGAACATATTTTTGCTCTCTCTTATCTTCAGTAGCCCAGGAAATGGAACAAGGCGGGACCTCATCAGGAAAACCTGGGGTAACGTGACCAGTGTCCGAGGGCATCCCATTCTCACACTGTTTGCTTTGGGAATGCCTGTTTTGGTGACTGCCCAGCAAGAGATAGACAAAGAGTCCCAAAAGAATAATGATATCATTGAAGGAATCTTCTTGGACAGTGCTGAGAACCAAACTCTGAAGATTATCACCATGACGCAGTGGGCTGTGACTTTCTGCCCTAACGCCCAGTTCATTCTCAAGGTTGATGAAGAGATGTTTGTCAATCTACCAAGTTTGGTAGACTACCTCCTCAATCTGAAAGAACACCTTGAAGATATCTATGTAGGAAGAGTTATCCATCAGGATACACCCAACAGAGACCCTAATAGCCAAGAATTTGTCCCTTTCAGTGAGTACCCAGAAAAGTACTACCCAGATTACTGCAGTGGTGAGGCCTTTGTTATGTCCCAAGATGTGGCTCGGATGATGTACGTAGTTTTCAAAGAAGTCCCCATTATGGTGCCTGCTGATGTGTTTGTAGGAATTTGTGCTAAATCCATTGGCCTAATACCCATACACAGTTCAAGGTTTTCTGGGAAAAGCCGTATCAGATACAACAGATGTTGCTTTAAGTTCATTTTCACATCCTCAGAAACTACAGATGCTGAAATGCCCCTGGTATGGAAGGAAATTAACAGTGGGAAAGAATGTACGCTGTTTGAAACCTACTATGGGCTCATTTCCTGCAAACTTCTGACATACCTTGACAGCTTTAAACTTTTTCACATGGGTACCATAAAAAATAATGTCATGTATTATGGTGATTAGGATTTCTTTGTTTTTCTTAAAAGTGTGTTCTTTAAAAATTACCTCTTACCTTGTTACAGAAAGTGTCCCTCCTTCCTTGTGTTTTATGTAGTTTCTCTGAATCTTTAATTGTACTCAGCAAGTTGCAGTGTTCTTAGTGCTCTGATGTACTACATTGAATTGAGATCTCATTTTAAGAAATTTAAGTTGGTGTAGCATGATTCTTTTCAAAATAATACCTTTTGTCTAGAAAAGAGAGAACATTAAATTTAATTATAACCAAGAGTCTTGTTTCTCTTTACAATTAATGGATTTCTAAAAATCACATTCTATGGAACTGTCATGACTCAGTGATAGCAGCTGTGACTGATTTTTGAGAATTTTCAGAATTAAAGGAAAACACTAAATAAGGAATTTAACAAAATGTTCATCTTGTCTGTAAGAGGAAACATTTTAGTAATCTGGGTGGTGGAATTACACTTAAAAGTTTTAGGTACCTAGTATATATTAACTTAAATCTCACTAGTGTAAAGACTTGGATCTCTAATTTTTTGTGAAACAATTTTCATCAAGTCCTAATTAGGCAGTATTTTACAAACGGGATGCAACAAATACACATTTCATGTTATGTATACACTCTATTAGTTTCCTAAAGATGCCTAACAGAGTACAACAAACTAGGTGGCTTAAAACAACAGAAATTTAGTGGTATTAGCAGTAGGAAAATGGCCCATATGGAAAGATGGAAAAAGGGGACTCACGGATACCAGAGATGGCGGAACAGAGATGACTAATCTGGGGACAAGAAAATTCCAGTCACTTGAGAATCATTTTGTAACAGAGCAGGGCTGGTTTATCAACATCACCACCATGGCTTGAAAGAAACCTATCTCTCCATTCTGAACCATCACACTCTGATAACATATTCATGTAGAAACCTCTGGATTGGTGATCGCTTTGCTGTTTAGAGAGCAGAGCACTGGAAAACAGGTGGGAACATTTTTTGAAAATGAAAAGCAAGTGCATCCTTTGTTAATCAGTAAGATGGTATTCTGGCTTAGGCATAGTGACCCCTCCATTCTGACTCTAGTTATTAGGAGTCAGTTTCCCTCTCTCTGATCAACTCAGTATTGACCTGATGGATCTCAGAAATTAAAAGCAAAGCTCTCAACAACGATGACCCACCAATAAATAAAATAACAGTTTGGGGACCTTTCTGGTTTAGCATGTTATCACTCCTCCCCACCCAAAACCACAACACAGTAAGATGCCTTGATAAACAGCAAAAAAAAGTATCAAGGAACACTAGAAACATTTTTAAAAGATTTATTATCTATTTTTCAAAGGAATAATAGTAACAAAAAAGCAAAAGAGACCTTATTAAAAGTATTTATTCTTAGTATAGGGAACATAATTTTAAGATTGCATATTACTTGTTTTTCAAAGAACATTTATATCCAAGACTTTGAAAGTGGAATCAGAAGGGAAAAAAAGACCAAAAAAATAAGGGAGTGGGTGGATAGAAAGAATTCAGAAACAATTTGGTTCCATTTTAGTTAAAGTGGATTTTAAAATAAGATGGTGAGTAAGTCCATGAAAATTTTCTGGGAGAAGAACAAAACTTCCATCTTCTTGCAAAGATTAAGGCAGTCAAAGGAATCTGAGAAACATCTGGTTCAATTACGATCAGGTTTGCCTGCTTTCCTGGCTTTACACTGAATTTCAATGTAGAAACACAACAAATGTTGGTGATAAAATTACAGTAGACACTCCATGATAATTCTGGTGGGAGGGAAGTCTCTGTTTTGTAAAATACAGATGGAGTCAAATGCCTCAGGAGAAATTTTGGTCAATAAATGGTCTAGACTCTAGAAGAAATCACTCTGCTCCTTCCACAGCTGTTGTGGAAATAGGTTTCACATAGTATGGACCTTCGCTCAGGTAAGTTCTGAGCCTCAAATAATTTGGGTTCCCAAAGATTTCTGCAATTGTCTTAGAATTGGCAAGTGCTTTCACCAGTTCATATTTGGCATCCTTTGAAGCTCTGTCATGCTCTACGGACCGGTCCATCACATATTCTACAAAACCTGGACTGTTAAACATAAGTTTCTGAGCCCAGGGTTGGTTTGCAATGGCCTGAAATAGAAGGGGAAAAGAACACAATTCCTCTGAGCCTTAAGTTAAGTTTGTTAATGGGATGGCACAAACCTTAGAAAGAAATTTGGCAACATGAACCTTAAAAATGTTACATTTTGCCCAAGTAAATTCCCTCCTGAAACTCTAACTTAAGAAAATCATCAAAATATTTAAAAAATCTGTAAACAAAGATGCTCATCACACTGTGAAAGGTACACTATAAATCCCTAATAGTGGGAAGATGAGTTAGTAAATTACGGTATATAGCAATAATAAATTAAATAAACATTAAGAATAAAGTTTATAAAGGATAGGTAAATCTGTTATATGAAAAAAGTAGATCCAAATTATACATATGGCATAATTACAACAGTGGAAAAATCAAGACAAAGACTTAAGAAGAAAAGACTACCCTAAAGAAACTCTCATACATGTGCATAAGAGGATATTTTCGAGAATGTTCATTGTAGCATCATTTGTAATAGATGCTATCTAAATTTTCATTTACTGGAGAATGACACACTGTGGCTATACAATGAAATACTAATGATTTTCTAATTGCCTCTTTAAATATAGATAAATCTTAAAAACATAACATTAGGGAGAAAAAGGAAATTGCAGAATGATATGAAGAGCACGATACCATTTGCAAAGTTTAAGAATATTTAAAATACTGTAATTTAAGTATATATGCATAGATGGTAAAAGTATAAAATCACACGTGCACTTGTAAACCCTGAATTCATGACAGTGATTACATTCAGAGAGGGAGGAAGGGGAATTGGATTGGGCAGAGGTAGCAAGGTATGACTGTATGTTTGAAATATTACATCAATAAATAGATAAATACTAATACCAATACTAAAAGGAAACACCTTAAAGTCATACCAAACAGGTATGACTCTATGTGCTTTAAAAACTTTCTACTTCTCAACCTTTTCCAAATTTAAAAATAATGAATAAGCAACGTTTATAAAAAATATTTTTAAAAACCTCACTACTATATTTTAATGAAGAACAAGGCACAATCAAGTTTACAGCCTACGTCTTCCTCTCAAAATGTGTTCTGCAGACCATCAGCTTTAGCATCACCTGTGAACTTGTTAGAAATTCAGGATCTCGGGCTCTATTCCAGAACCAATGAATGAGAATCTACATTTTAACAAGACATTACAGTTTGAGAAACATCAGCCTACGTAACAATAGTTGAGGATGGGTGGGTTGAAATAAAAACAGCTGCCCAAACCAGTAAATCAAAAATTATCTCTACAACTATGGCTAAGTGGAGCATAAGGCAGAAGAGTGGGAAAAAAATAAATAATGAGAATACCAGTGCAGGAGCCAAAATGACCATCACAGTGACTACTGACAAGGGTGAAACAGTCTAAAAACAACATTCTTGAAGTTGACAGGTATCCTGTATCCTTCAAGACGCAGATCCTGTATCACATCCTGCAGGAAGCCTTCCCACTTTTTTGTTTTTTTAATTTTCTTTATTTTTGGCTGCATTGGGTCTTTGTTGCTGCGCGTGGGCTTTCTCTAGTTGCGGCGAGTGGGGGCTACTCTTCGTTGTGGTGCGCAGGCTTCTCACTGTGGTGGCTTCTCTTGTTGCGGAGCATGGGCTCTAGGCGCGTGGGCTTCAGTAGTCGAAGCACGCGGCTCAGCAGTTGTGGCTCGCGGGCTCTAGAGCGCAGGCTCAGTAGTTGTGGTGCACGGGTTTAGTTGCTCCGCGGCATGTGGGATCTTCCTGGACCAGGGCTCGAACCCGTGTCCCCTGCATTGGCAGGCTGATTCTTAACCACTGCGCCACCAGGGAAGTCCAGCCTTCCCTCTCTTGTCGCCCCCACTCTCCTTGTTCCCTCCCTCTCTAGGCCAAGCATGCTGCCTGAGATCCCATTATTAAGATTACTAAAGTGATGACTACATTTCCATGAGCCCAGGGAACCACAGCAAGTGCTGAAGCTACAAAGTTAAATCAGATATGGCTCCTATTTTCAATAAACTCTGTTGAATAGGCCAATAAATAAACATTTTCAACAAAGTGTAATAAACAGAACACAGAGGTATGATCCTTACCAAAACTATAATTATACAATTAACTTTATAATTATATTTACTGCTTGGGTCCTTCAATAGACGATGAGCTACATGAAAGGAAGGTCTTTGTATCTTTTGTTCACTATTATATGCCCAGAACCTAGCAAAGAAAAGAAACTCGACAAATATTTGCTGAATAAATGAATAAATGCAAAGTAGGAAAGCCAGCACTGCTTAACTCAACCTTGTGGGTTTGGGCAAAGCTTGCTGAAGAGACACCTGAGTTAGTCCTTGAAGAATAAATAAGAGGTTAACAAGCAAAGTCAGGGAAGAGTGTTGAATGTAGAGCGTACACGAGGGTCCAGAGATATGAAGCAAGCAGTCTGCTATCACTAGAGCTGCCAGTGCCAGAAGCGAATGGCAGGAAATAAGGCTGAGGAAGACCAGGGCTAAGGTAGTAAGGGCTTGCTTGATGGCAGATAAGGAATGAGGAATTAATTCTGTGATCCCACAGCACCCTCGAACATTTTGCCACAGCACCTAATACCTTTTACTGAAACCATCTGTTTACATATTTGTCTCCCTAATTAGTCTACGCTAATAGTAGAGGGCAGAAACTTCCTATGCACTTGTGCATCCCCAGGGCATGGCAGAGAGACTGGCTCATTTTAAGTACACATGTGTTGAACTGGCAGAGTCCCAGAAGGCATGGAAAAGAAGAGGATGCTTACCGTGAACACTTTTAAGGCAGCACAGTGTAGTTCAAGGAAGGGTTGATTACTGATGCCACGGAAGAGCTCCAGCGGGTCCCGAGATAAAGAAGAAAACCAGGATTCTGTCATCCTCAGGAGGTCATCAGTCTGCTGATCAGGCTACAAGACAGAAAAGGAAAACCTCAAGACATTAGGAAGTCAGGAAACCTGGGTTCTGATCATACCCTGTCATTAACTAGCTGTGTGAGCTCCGCCAAGTCTGGAGCATTCTTCCCCAACTCAGCCCAGACTTCCCCAGTTTTGTCTTGTTTCTTTTCTGATGGGGTTGATTAAGCAATCTCTAGGGTCCTATCCAGTTCTAATACTCTATGATTCCACTTTAACTTTTAAAATGTCACTAGTCATATAATGAGGGTTATCTTCTTTCACTAAGAGTGAGAAAGATGGCATTTATTTGGTCAACATTTACAGTAAGTTAACTAGTATTATACAGATTTATTCTCCCCCAGATATACCACTGTTCTTCATTAATTTCCCAATCTACTTACTGGTAAATAAAAAAGAGATGAAATTGCATCCAAACACCTAATTTTGAGCTCTGTTGAGGCATTCTTTGCTTGATATCCTATTCTCATCAGCAAGCGTTCAAAGCGAGTTCCTTTGAAGAATAACAAGATATTTTTTATTGGGGTAAAATACACATAACATAAAATTTATCATTTTAACCATTTTTAAGCATACAGCTCAGTACATTCACACTGTTGTGCAACCATCACCACCATCCATCTCCAGAACTTTTTCATCATCTCAAACTGAAACTCTGTACTCATTAATCAACAACTCTCCTTTCCAACCCCCCGTCCCCTGGTAACCACTATTCTATTTTCTGTCTCTGTGAATTTGACTATTCTAGGTACCATGTATAAGTGGAATCATACAATATTTGTCTTTTTGTGTTTGACTTATTTCACTTAGCATTATATCTTCAAGGTTCCCCCATGATGTAGCATGTGTCAGAATTATATTCCTTTTTAAGACTGAATAATATGCCTTTGAATGTGTATACCACATTTTGTTTATCCATTCATTCATCAATGAACACTTGGGTTGTTTCTACTCTTTTTGGTTATTGTGAATAATGTTGTTAATGAACACAGATGTACAAATATCTATTTAAGCCCCTACTTTCTTTTGGGTATATACCTAGAAGCGGAATTGCTGGATCATATGGTAATTCTATGTTTAATTTTTTGAGGAACCACCATGTTTCCACAGCAGCTGTACCATTTTACATTCCCACCAGATATGCACAAGGGTTCCAATTTCTCAGATCCTGTCAACACTTGTTCTTTTCTTTTTTTTTAAAAAAAATAATAGCCATCCTAGTGGGTGTTAAGTGAACAATGAGATTTTTAAAAGTATGCTTTCATATACTATGACTGCCACCAACCTAAACCAATATAAAAATAAACATGTAGTCAGAAACCAAGTGACAGGCCTAAAACACATTCATATGCAATACAGCATATATAAGTTAAAGTGTAGAGCTCTGGAATCAAAGGACCTGGATTTGAGTAGCAGCTGCCCCAGTCTGAATGATCTTAGAAAATTTTCTTAACTTCTCTGAGTGTCACCTACCTTATCTGTAAAATGAGAATGACAATAGTATGTTCTTTGCATGATTGTAAAAGGATCATATGTCGTAGGTACAAGCAGTTAGAAAAGTACACATAACATGGATACTAGCTGTGATACACAACAGCATATATAATTTTCAACATATATTTCACAAGGGTTTTAACAGTGCTGTACATTTTTTTGTGTGTAGAATTCATAGTACTTGCAAGATACTCATGGATGTGCCATGAAAGTATCACTCTTAACATAAAATCTTGTAACATATTTTTGTTTTCCTTCCTTGACATATAAATATAAAACAAATGTGTCTTTTCATTAAATATTCACAACAACTCTGAGAAGTAGCTGTTATACTCTTTTTATATATAAGGAAAGTGAGGCCTAGAGTAGTGAAGTGAGTAAGTGAAGCTCAATAAGCTAAGTTAGTGTTAGAACTGGGACATGAATCCAGGTCTTTCTGACTCCAGACTATGGCCTTTGTACTATGAATACTATTTAAGAAAGATGTAGAGGGGAAAGAGTGCTTGGTCCAGCCAAGTTAAAAAAAAATTCCGTAATAATTATGAGACTTTTTAGGGATTAGTCCAAGGTCATGGTAAAAAGACTGCCATCTGTAAAAGCAGTTTCTACTATGCAGTTAACATACAAGCAAATGAACTTACATGATGAATTCTTGTCACCCCCCCCCCCCAAAAAAAGAGATATCCTTAAGGAAAGCCAAAACAAGTCATACCAACCTGTTTTCTGTAAAACTTGTTTTCCTTCAACATTGGATCCTAGAATTCCAATCGTGTCCACTGCTACACCAATCATGGTGGGGTCTTGACTTTCTGTCATTTCAAAGACTTTTTCCACAAAGACAGGATAACGCTCACAGATCTGCTGAGGACTATCCATGATAGCCAGGTTTCCAAAAAACTTCACAAATCCTAAAGATATTTACAAGAATATATTTTAATAGAAAAAGAAGATAGCATAAATTGTGGGCCCTAGGTTTTCATGGGACAGTAATAAACTTCAGGCCAGAAAGAGGAGAAAGGTTACAGTACTGTGTTGCCTGGAAATCAGACAGACCATAAGGAGATACTGCAGGACCTGTGATGTGTGGTCCTGACGGAATAGAAATCCCAGGGTGTCAACGGAGCTGGGTCCGAATACTGAAGCATTGTCATATGCAAGAGGGAGAACAAAGAACAAGGACCAGCAGATAGAAATCATAGGAAGGCAAGTTTGGAGTCATTATCAGGAAGAAATTTTTAAACAGAGATGTTCATCGATGAAATGAGCGAGGCTATCTAAAATTAATTTCCAATTTCTGGAAGTGCTCAAGAAAAACTAATCAACCATGTCCTAGAACAGAATGGCTAGAATAATTCTATATTAGATAAAGATTCCAACTCAAGATTTGATGAATCGGTGAAATATACTGTAAGTATCATTACTAGTAGTTTTATTATGATTCTTTTGGCTAAGGTTCAAGGGAAACAGCCTAATGCTCTAAACAGCAATATTTCCAGAAAATTAGAATCAACAGTGCATGGCTCCCAGAGCAATAGATTCCACCTCATTAAGGGGCTATGGGTATCATCTTAAGGGAATCAGCTCTAAAGAAAACAATCCCTGGACTCCCCTGTCAGAGATAACTCTGAAACAAAACATACACTGTCATTTCCACAAGTGTCAGTATTTCTTACCTGGCAAATAGAAGCTAGAGAAAGCATCTGAATCTGCCCCAACAATTATATTAGAAATCTGGTCAATTACTCCTTCTTGAGCGAGGTACTGTCGTCCATGATGAGTATATGCCAGTGATGTCACCATTTCTATACAGGTGGCTCTGAAATGCCAAGATTTTGCATATGATTAGTATAGTTTATGAACTGTTTTCATATAGGTTATTTTATTTAATTCTTCCCACCAAGTGTGAAAGGTGACTGATCCTGGCTCTACTTTTCAGATCAAGACACAAGGACGAGAAAATTGTAACTTGTCCAAATCACATTGTTTTTACAAGGCAGTTAAGACTTAAATCATGACCTTCTGACTTGAGGTCCATTATTGTTTCCATTATAACACAACTACCTCCTCAAAGAGTTTTTAAACCTTTGTTTTATTTTGAAATGTCAAACATGAATATTTTCTCACAAAATTATAATGCCTTTACCACATATTTAAAAAATAATTCTTTGGCATCATCTAAAGCCTAACCATGACCAAATTTCCTCAATTAACTAAAAAAAGTATTTTTATAGTTGATCCTAAGGTATTTTAATTGACTATTTGCAAGGTTTTTTCCTATGTCACAAAGTCTGATACTAAGTTAAAGAAATTTAACAAAATAATTTCCTTATTAGGAAGGCTTTGAAACAATGTAACTCAAATGCTCTGAAACAGTATGACTGAGGACTGGTTTATGCATGTGAGTTCAACAAATTCAATCACATTTAAAGAACACAGGACAATCAGAAAATCATTTAAGATAAGGAAAACAAAGTCCTGTGTACACAAAGGTAACTATAGTGCTCTTATAACAGCAAAATACTTGAACCAAGTATTCAACAGTGGGGATGCATTAGTAAATTGTGGAATATCCAAGGAAACACTTGGCAGATATTCAAGGGGACTTAAGGAGTAGGTGCTGGGAGTAAAGAGACTGGAATTAACATTTCTTTGAGAGCCTATATTGGCCATTGTATTGGTCTCTATGGTGAATTCACTTAATCCTCATATTATCTTCTTTACAGAATTGTCATTGTTCCATTTAGGAGATAAGGAAACTCAGGTGCAGAAAGGTTACAATAATTTGTCTAAGGTCAAACACCTACTAAGTAGTAGAGATGCATGTAAGCCCAATTCTTACTCATTTTCAAAAGTCCATGTTTCTTCTATCATGCCGTAGTGCTATTATTTAACAACATCAAAAAATGTGCATGTTGGGAATTCCCTGGCAGTCTAGTGGTTAAGAGTCGGCGCTTTCACTGCCGAGGGCCTGGGTTCAATCCCTGGTTGGGGAACTACGTTCCCATAAACCACACGGCATGGCCAAAAAAAAAAGAAAAAAATTATATACATATACATATATATATATATATACATATACACACACACATATATATATATATATATATATATAAAATGTGCATGTTAACACATCAAGTAATACAAAATGATAGTTACCATGTGATTGGCAACTTTTAAACAGCACACATGCCTAAGGACAGGGAACACTGTTATTCAAAAGTAGCTGAATTGTCATGCTAAGTTCCAGTACGTTGTCACCATGTAAGTTGAGCAATTTTCAAAAAGCCCCTTCTTCAGGACATAATCGGTCATGAGACTGCAACCTGAGCACAGGCTCCACTAGGGGAGATCACACTTAGTTCCGAGGTTGTCTCCTGGCCCGCCAAGAAAGGACATTTTGCTTTAAGAACTCTCTCCGTCAACATACCTGACTAGCACATCCTCCCCGGTCAGTTCTCGGAGGAGCTGCGTTACCAATCCACTGGTGGTACAGTAGTTTAAAGATTCTGGTGACACAGAAGAAATCTCCACAATTAGCTGAAAGAAAACAGAAAAAGCAGAAAGGTCAAAATAGCCCAAAACTTGTTAGATGGCATTTTAAGTTAAATGCAGGACTAGGAAGTATATTACGTACTATTATATACTAGTATAAATTATATACTTAATATAATTGAATTTTTAAAAATCCATTATTTGTCTCCACAAGCAGGAAAACTTCATTGAACACACAAGAAATTACTCCGGCACAGAAACACTCACCCAGATATACCTGGGTATATCTGCCCTTTTTTAAAAAGAAACCATCAATCAGGACAAAAGCCCCTATCAGCAACAACAAAGAGATTGTAAAAATCATTCATTCATTCATTCTATCAGTTGGCCATTCACTTACTCGTTCAACAAGTACGTTCTGAGGGCTTACTGAGAGATCTAGGACACCGAATGTTTTAAGCAGAGGAATGACAGAATCAGATTTCGGTTTTTAAAAGATCATTCTGACTACATGCGGCAATAGACTAATGGTGACAAAAATGGGAGCAGACCAGTTTGGATGCAAATACAGTAGTCCAGGTGAGAGATACTGGGAGCTTAGACTAGGGTGGTGGTGGCTATAGCAAAGCAGAGAAATGCAGGCGTTTACGTAAAACTGACACAATGTGATGACTGAGTGGATACATGGCAGGGAGGACACGGCCTCACACAGAATGAGCTGGAGGTCCAACAGCCAGCCACGTGGACTGGGAGACGGGGCCAGTTTGTTGCTGCTGTTTTGATTAGGGGCATGAGGTGGATGGAGAAGATCAGGAGTTTGGTTTGAACATGAGCATAAGGGGCCTAGCTTGCCTTCACAAACTCCAACCATTAAAGGTTCAATAGAGGCTAAGGAGCCAGGAGACCAAAAAGAAACAGCTACAGAAGCAAAAGGAAAATCAAGATTGCATAATATTAACAATGGAAAGTAAGACATTGTTCTGAAGAGGGAATTAGACTGTACACGGTTCTGTTTTGAATATACAATCTATTAATTGCATGGCCTTGGGTCAATGACTCCATCAACAGCGAGATTAATGATAATGAAGTGTCAGGTTTACTGCGAGAACTGAAGAGAATACATATGAGAGGATTTAGCACACTGCTCAGTACAAAGCTTCTTCTTACTACCACTACTACACTAATTTTTTCAAAGTCTAATTTCAAAGGTATCTCCTCTATTATAGTACTCAGAGTGCAGTGTAAATATTTTTTTATATGACTGTCTCACACACTAGGCTGGGAGTTCATCCCTACATCCCGAGCACCTGGTATATATATGGCCTAACATAGACTATATACTCAATAAATACATGTTAAATGAGCCATCTCGCCTTCTGATGTAAGCCTTGATGCATTCTGAATTATAGGCACCAGAAAGTATGCTTTTAGTCTTACCTCATACACCCTGTATCGAACAATGTCATTTATTTCCATTACACTTTTCAAATCATCCAGCAGATTACTTTCAAATAAAGCCTCCAGTCCAGCCTGGGTCAGTGATATTCTTGACAGGGATTTAATGGCCTTATAAGGAAAGAAAATATCTCTTAAGTCATAAAAATACCAAACTGTACTTTCTACTCCACATAAGATTTATGTGAAAATTAGTGTATGGAACGCAGCTTACCCAAGGAGCATTCACTACATTTTAGCTATAATTACTTATAACTGGAAAAAATACACAGTATTCCCAACAGAAAATAGAAAAAGCTTCTTATCAAGCAACCCAATGTAAGCTCTATGATGGTTAATTTAGAAATGTGCATTCTAGAAAATAAAAGGGGTTTACTAGTTTTATTTTGACACCACTTATTTATTTCATACCATCGATATGAGGCTGCAAATTCAATTACGCAAATCATTCATTCTAAACTTCCACCTCTCAATCCAGAAGGCCTTTCTCTGTCTTTTAGGACATTAATGTCTCTGCATGTTTAGGCTGATGATTGTAGCTGACTCACCGCTTTAGCTACAGATAGATTCTCTCCACCAATACAATAAACGATTTGTTTTAGTAATTCAGCATTACTTAGAATCTCAGTAACAGCATCAGAATTTTCAACAATTCTTCCAACCTGAAAGGAAAAAAACAATCAGAAATACTCTTCCAAGGTAGGGCAACATGGAAACACATGATGGTCAAATTTCCTTAGTGTGCAGTTATTTTAGGAGTTACTGACTACAGCTATGAGTCATTAAAAAATTCCAAATGACCCAAATTCATTAAAGCCAAACACACAGATGGTATAGTCACATCTTTGAAAAGAAAGAAAAAACAAAACAGGTGAGTTAAGACTTGAGACACCTCAGTGAGTGAAAACAATACAAATCTTAGTTCTACCAACTTTCAGTTCTTGATCTTGACCAAATTAAATAACTTTTTTTGAGCCTAATTTCTTGTCTGTAAAATGGGAATACAATACTTAACTGCAGGATAGTAATAAAGATTAAATGAAACTAAATAGGTAAAGCACCTCCTACAGAGTTTTGCACATAAATGGTCAATGGATAAATCGATCCTTTCTCCTTTTCTTGAATAAATACTTTAGAGAAGGAAAGAAAAAACAGTATTTGAACATCTAGTGGATAACTAACTGCTCAGCTTCTATCCCTTCAAGATAATCCTCGGCAGCAGCTCTTCACCCAAACACTAGCATGTTTGGTTACCAGGGTGGTAAGAGTTACTGTCTTAATTTGTTGGTATAGTGACCTTTATAATAGTACTTCACTCATGCCACTATAGTAAGACTTACCATGGCAATCTTTCTCTCTAGACTAGGGGATCCTTGGAGGAAAGAAACAGGCTTTATTTATCTTGGTAGCTCTAACAGCATATGGTACAATGCCTGAAAAAAAGGAACTCAGTATTTGATGACTAACTGATTCAGAAGGTACTCAGTGGAACTTCTCACTTTAGCTTGTATCTGCCGGTTATAATTAGCTACGTATACTAGAATAGACTAGATACTCCCTACAGAGAGAGCACGTGTTTTCTTCACCTCTCTGTCTCTGGCTCCCAGCATAGACCCTGGCCCAGGGCAGGTGGTCACTAAATGTTGATTCCCTTATTATGTGCTAGTAAAATTTCATACCTGGGACAGAGTGAGGATTTTTACAGAATCATTGGGGTGAGTCAGTCCCCTCTGCAGGTCAACCCTGAGGTTCCGGGCCACGTGAACTGGCTCCAAAGCTTGCAGCAATCTCTCCAGGATGGATACACACAAAGTAGTCTGTTCCCTAAAAGAGACACCACAGATCTCATCAATTCATGTCCTACCAGGTAGGAAGCAACAACCTAATATCTGACACCTAGCTTAATGAGGCTCTCCTCCACACAGACTTCCCTTTGAAACACCAGCTTCTACTAGTTTATTCAAATTTACCTAGTACCAGGCTTCCCTGGTGGTGCAGTAGTTAAGAATCTGCCTGCCAATGCAGGGGACACGGGTTCAAGCCCTAGTTGGGGAAGATCCCATGTGCCGCGGAGCAACTAAGCCCGTGCGCCACAACTACTGAGCCTGTGCTCTAGAGCCCACGAGCCACAACTAGTGAAGCCCACGTGCCACAACTACTGAAGCCCTCATGCCTAGAGCCCGTGCTCCACAACAAGAAGCCCACGCACCACAATGAAGAGTAGACCCCGCCCACCACAACTAGAGAAAGCCTGTGTGTAGCAATGAAGACCCAACGCAGCCGTAAATAAATAAAACAAAACTGAACAAAAAACAAACTTACCTAGTGCCTATTATGTGCCATGCCTGTGCCAGGATAATATATATAAGACATATTCTCTAAGGATAAGATATATTCTCTAATCTCAAGGAGCTCAGTTTAATGGATGACGCAGAAAAATAAAAAGGCAACTATAATCCAAGTAGATAAATGCTATAGGTTAGGTCTGGAAGCTGAGGGAGCTCAGAAAAGAACACAGGGTTCAGGGAAGGCCTCTCAGAGAGTAACACCTGAGCTAAAATGTGGGATTTATCTAAGAGAAGAGAGGTGTTCCGGGTAGAGGGGGTAGTCACACATAAAAGACACAGAGGAATGAGACAGTGTTATGCATTCAAGGAACCACAAGTCGCTTGGTATGATGGGGTGGGGAGAAGGATGAATGACAAGAAATGCAACAGGAAAGATGCACAGAAGCTGGATTCTGATAGGTCTTTTATGTCCTGCTATGGAATTTAGCCTCTTCCCAGAAGGCAATGGAAAACCATGAAGTGGTTTTAAAGCAGAGAAGGAACACAATGAGCTCTGACTTACAGAAATCGCTCTGCATCAGTTTTAGAGAAAATTTTCAGTTAAAAGGTAGTTGATGGTGAGAGGTGATGAAGGAGCAAAACAGGGAAGTAGCGGTGGGAATGGAAAAGAGGGAAAAGATTCAAGACCTATTAAGGAGGCAAATTAAGCAGAACTTGATGACTCCCAGATGTAGATACAGAGGTGTTTCACTAATAACCTCCTTGTCTCTTAATAGGCAGTACAAATAAATGAGCACTCATATATTGCTAATAGGAGTATACGGTTAAATTGGTGCCTTCCTAAAAGGTGATGAAGCAGTACATAGCAATACACAGCAAAAGAACATATCCTTTTAACTTAGCGATTGCACTCTGCACAATCAAGGGTAAGGGAGTAATTAAGAATGTTTTTATATCCAAGATAAATGAAAACATATGTCCACACAAAAATTTGTATGCCAGTTTTTCATAGCAGTGGAAAAAACCCAAATGTCCATCAATTAATGAATGCATAAATATGGTAGATCCACTCAATGGAATATTATTCAACCATGAAAAAGGAATGAAGTACTAATACATGGTACAATGTGGATGAACCTTGAAAATATTATGCTAAGTGAAAAAAGCCAGACACAAAAGGCTTCCTTCTGATGTGATGATTTCATTTACATGAAATGTCCAGAACAGACAAATCCATAGAGACAGAAAGCAGATTCCTGGTTGCCAGGGGCTGAGGGAGAGATGAGAAGGGGAATGGGGAGTGATTGCTAATAGGTACAGGTTTCTTTTCTTTTTTAAAAGAAATGTAATTGTCTATGCCATAAAATTCACCATTTTAACCATTTTTCAATGTATACTTATGTGGCATTAAATAGTCACATTGTTGTGCAACCATCACCACCACCCATCTCCAGAACATTTTCATCTTCCCAAACTGAAACTCTGTATTCATCAAACACAACTCATTTCCCCCTCCCCTCAGCCCCTGGCAACCACCATTCCACTTTCTGTCTCTATGAATTCAACTACTCTAAGTACCTCATATAAGTGGAATCATACAATATTTACCGTTTTGTATCTGGTTTATTTCACTTAATATGTCTTCAGGGGCTTCCCCGGTGGCACAGTGGCTAAGAATCCGCCTGCTGATGCAGGGGACACAGGTTTGTGCCCTGGTCTGGGAAGATCCCACATGCTGCGGAGCAACTAAGCCCATGAGCCACAACTACCGAGCCTGCGCTCTAGAGCCTGCGCGCCACAATTACTGAGCCTGCGTGCTACAACTACTGAAGCCCAGACGCCTAGAGCCCATGCTCCACAACGACAGGAGCCACCACAATGAGAAGCTCGCACACTGCAACGAAGGGTAGCTCCCACTCGCTGCAACTAAAGAAAGCCCGCGTGCAGCAACAAAGACCCAACACAGCCAAAGAAAGAAAGAAAGAAAATAAAGAAATAGAGAAAAAAAAATTTTTTAAAGAATGTCTTCAAAGTCCATCCATGTTGTAGCATGTGTCAGAATTCTCTTCCTTTTTAAGGCTGAATAATATTCCATTGTGTATATGTGTATATCATATTTTGTTTATCCATTCATCCATTGATGGACACTCGGGTTGCCTCAATGTTTTTGTTTGTTTTAGCCATTCTAGGAGGTGTGCAGTAGAATCTCAATGTGATTTTCATTTACATTTCCCTAATGACTAATGATGTTGAGTATCTTTTCATTTGCTGATTTGTTATCCACACATCTTCTTGTTCAAATATTTTGCCCATTTTAAAACTGGGTTCTTCTTACTGTGTTTTGAGAGTTCTTTATATATTCTGAATACAAGTCCTTTATCAGATATATTCTTTGCAAAGACTCTTCTCCATTTGTGACTCGCTTTTTCATTCTCTTAACTGTGACCTCTGAAGAGCAGAATGTTTAATTTTGATGAAGTCCAATTTATGAATTTGTTCTCCTATGGATCATTCTTTTGGTGTCACATTAAAGAAATCTTTGTTTAAGCCAAGGTCACAAAATTTTTTTTTTATGTTTTCTTCTAGAAGTTTTATAGTTTTAGGTTTCATATTTAAGCTTACAATCCACTCTCATACACTTCTGGTAGGAATGTAAAATGATATAATCACTTTGGAAAACAGTTTGGCAGTTTCTTCAAAGTTAAACATACACCTACCATATGATCCAGCCATTCCACTCCTAGGTATTTACTCAAACAGAAAAGAAAAAAAAATGTGTCTATGTAAAGACTTGCACACAAATATTCATAGCAGTGTTACTGTAATATACCCACACGGAGATAACTCAAATGTCCATCAACAGGTGGTTCATAAACAAACTGTGATTCATCTATACAATGGAGTACTACTCAGAAATAAAAAGGAATGAAGTATTCATTCACACCACATGGATAAATTTTAAAATAATTATGCTGAGTGAAAGAAAGCAAACAAAAGAGTACATGCTGTATGACACCACTTATATGAAACTACTGAAAAAAAAAAAAAAAAAGGCAAACATCTATAGAGACATCTTTGCTACCTTGATTGTAGTGATGGTTTCATGAGTATATACATGTCAAAACTTGTCAAACTGTATATTTTATTATGTGCAGTTTATTTTAGGTAAATTATATCTCAATAAAGCTTTTTTTTTTTAAAGCAATGGTAGGTTAAACTGTATATTGCACAGATTTAAGGTCACATGCGGCCCTTCAGTACCAAGAAGCCAAAGAATTAATAATGTACAATCAGTCTTGCTTGCCTTCCGTGTTGTAAAGCAGTAATCTTAGGACTTTCTCTCATAAAAACTCCGGTCAAGATTCTAGGTTTCTGGACTTCCCTGGTGGTGCAGTGGTTAAGAATCTGCCTGCCAATGCAGAGGACATGGGTTCGAGCCCTGGTCCGGGAAGATCCCACATGCCGCGGAGCAACTAAGCCCGCGAGCCACAACTACTGAGCCCACATGCCGCAACTACTGAAGCCCGCGCGCCTAGAGCCCGTGCTCTGCAACAAGAGAAGCCACCACAATGAGAAGCCCACACATCGCAACTAAGAGTAGTCCCCGCTCGCCGCAATTAGAGAGAAAGCCTGCACACAGCAACGAAGACCCAATGCAGCCAAAAATAAATAAATAAATTTATTTAAAAAAAAAAAAAGATTCTAGGTTTACATCTATTAGAAAAGATCTCGAACCAATATATAGTGCAGGAAAACAGCAATATATCTAGAGACTGCCAATCCACTATCCAGAGAATTATTCCCACAAATTGCAATTGGTATCTACAATGTACTAAGTTCTGAATTACCTTGTCTTTAAATTTCCATTAAAATTGTTTCCTAGAGCGCTGCTCCTTCATTCAGCAAACCACCACCCCACAGACCTTATTCTTCAAACTCCCCTTCATTTCAGTTCCTACTGCATCTCTGGTGTTAACTTATAGATCACTGAAAGTCTCTCCACCTATAATATGAAGTGGTTGGACTAGGTGGGCTCTCTAAAATTTATGAGTTTAATCTTTTATTTGGCATATATTGTATTATGTGCTGTACCCTAAGAGGGATGCAGAGATGAATTCTTCAAAGAATTTACAAACTAGACAGAAACACATATGGAATTACAACATAAGGCAATAGTGTCAAGTATTATTAAGAGAAGTAATGATAATGTCCTTCAGGAGATCTAAGGCCAGTCACTTGCAACTGGAGTGACCAAGAAAGACTTTTTGGAGGGGGTGGCGCTTCACCTGGGCCCTAAAAGATGGACAGATTTGGAGGGGAAGGCATTTCAGTTAGAAGGACTGGCATGAACAAAATTAGGAAAGTGCCAAGTCATGCTCAAGGGAAAGTAGTGCCACTTGGTAGCTGGAGCAGATGAAATATGTGTAGAGTGGAAAAAGATGAGGCTGGAAAAGTAGGATGGAAATATATTGTAAAGGTCCAAGTGCCAGACTAACAAGTCATGATTTTACACTGGAGGCAATGCGAAACCATGGCAAAGATGTGAGTCAAATATCCTGAGAAGTTCCCTGTGGTTGCAACGTGGGAAGGACACACTAGAAAAGGAAACTCAGAGGTAATGAGAAGTCAGACTAATGCAACAGACCTAGCGAGAGGGAGAAAATGAGGGCCTGAATTAACATGGACAAATAGAGATTTCACAGGCAGACCTCAATAATGTTAATTAACAGAATTAATGAAGGGAGAACACATATGAAAAAGGGAGGATTCTTAAAAGGTCAGAGCCAAGAAAGCCCTCTGAAATCATCCAGTGTTGATTCAGTGATTCATTATCTTTTCAAGAAGAAAAGTCACTTTTAAATTTCTGGATCACAAACATTTAAAAAGTCTTTTAAGTTATCAGATGATCAAATACAAAGTGTTTTTAAATCAAATACTACAGATGTACATAAAATGAAAAGTAAAAGTTGCCATCCTACCATTCTAAGTCCCACTACCATATTAATAGTTTCTGATGTATCTTTCAGATATTCCAAAAGCTACACTGGCCTGTGTTCAAGTGGGTGTGGGGGGTGGTAATCCTTTTTAAAAATTACGCATAACGGGATTATAAACTCCTACAATTTTCTTCTTTCATTCAGCAACATATATTAGAGATCCTTCTATGTCCACATATATAGACCTACCTCAATTTTCCTAAGAGCTGCATAGTATTACAGTCATGTGTCATAATTTAAGAATCCCCTTTTAATAGATATTCAGGTGGTTCCTAGTTCTTTTGTTTTGTTTTGTTTTTTTGCTGCCTCCTTCTGTTATGAATATTCCTGTATATACAGTACATTTTGTGTGTAAGTATACCTGCATGTTAAATTTCTGTGACAGGAATTACTGGATCAAAGGTATGTGAATTTAAAATATCGATGGATGCTTCCAAATTGCCAGGATAGGACCCCTTCTTAAGAGGTGGGAAAAAGTCAAGAACTTGGATACGTGATTGTGGAGTCCTCCCCGTAGGTGGGCAACCTTGCTTTCCTCCCCCTATTTCAAGGATGAAGGCAGTGAGGCCAGGAGACGGCCACCTCAGAGCCTGGGCTTGAACCCCGTCTCTAGACTCTCAGCCCAGGATCCTTCCCTCTCTGAAATTTCAGCGATAGTCAACCTTCACTGCGACTGGGAAAAGCCTCCCCCGTCACCACCACCCCCATCCCCGTCTCCATACTTGGGGGTGTCGCTCTCCCCCGCTCAAGCTGCAGGGTCATCTCACCGATGGTGCTCGTTGAGCAGGGAGAAAAGCGGGCCAAGGCGCAGTTCCGCCGCTTGCTCGCGGAGCTCGCTGAGAGGCACCGACTGCAGCACCGACTGCAGAGCGCGCAGCTCCTCCAGCGGCGCTTCCAGCCGAGACACCTCCCTCAGCAGCGACACCGCCTGGGCCGCCATGATGCCCCCTCCGGCCGGGGCTCGCCAGTCAGCCCGCCCGGCTCCCAGCTCCCGGCGCGCTTTTCCAAGCCTCGCGAGATCTGCCCGGCGCAGACTCCCTTCCCCGAGTTTTGGCTGGGCCAAAACGGCCCAGGCGGCACCAATAGAGTTGCGGAGCTGCCGGGCAGCGCGCGCTCGGGGGCTGCCAAGCCTCGCGAGAGCGGGGCTGACTAGGGTCGCTGGTGGTTACGGGGTCGCAGTGCGGCGTCATGTTGGGCGCTGCTCAGTTGGTCCTGCAGTCCGACTCTCCAGTTTGTTTGCTTCTGTCCCACTGAGAGCGAAGGCTGGGTAAATGCCCGGCAAGCGGAGTGGTGAGAATGAGGACCAGCCAAAGGTTGAACGGCCTTGGGGGCGGCCCCCTGGCTCTAAAACGAGGCTCTCGGCAGCGGCTTTGGTGGACGCTGCTGCGGCTTGGGCAGGGGCTTAGGTTTCCCGGGGCGGGGCGGAGGCGGTGGGCATCCTGCTCCCGGGCTAGACACGTATTAAGAGGAGGCGGAGGGTCATGTCTCTGGAAGACGAGATGAAAATTCTCGAGAAGCTGGAAGAAGAGTTTGCGCACCCTTAAGCAAAACGAGAAGGCGGTCAGGACCAGCATGGAGAGTGTTTTGCCCGTCTGCTCCCAGGTGCTGTGCATTCCTCAGGACGTAAACATCGAGAAGATGGAGACGAAGTAATCTTTGGGGTCTAGGATTAGACCAAAGGAGGAGGGGGCAGCCTCTGACGCTGAAGGCCATCTGCAGCCAGGCCAAACAGGTTTACAGGCAACTGGTGGAAACCCCTGGCAAGGGCAACCCAGAGAAGTTTCATGCGAGCAGGGGATGGTTGGAGAAGTTTAGAAATCGCTATAGGCTGCTGAATTCGAGGTTGATAGGTGAGGAAGAACCGTTAAATACCCAGTCGGCACCCACGTATTCCAAGCAACGCCAGAAGCTGATCAGAGTTAGTGGCATTGTACCTCAGCAGGTCTTCACCGCCAAGCAGACGAGCCTGTTTTGGAAGTGCTTGCCTTCGCGTACTTTTGGGGAAAAAGACAAAAATCCGGAAAGCTTAGAGGAAGCTAAGGACCGGATTTCTTTCATTTTTTGTGCCAGTGCCGCAGGTGACAAAACCATTGCTGCTTTATGAAGCAGCACCTGTTTTATGGAAAAAAATATAAAACGCCTTCCTATTTTCCGGCGATCACTAACAGTATCATTAACAGCTGCCCTCATTTTGGATTGGCTTCGTAATTGTTTTATTCATTGAACCTGGAGTTATTTAACAGAAAAAAATCTTGCCTTCAGAGTGTTGCTGTTTTTGGACAGAGGTCTCAGTCACCCAGACTCCATTCTTTGCTCATCCCAATGATGATATTGTGTTTCTCCATCTGGAGGGCAGTAGCTATCTTAAGCCCTTGGATCAGGGTATAATTGAAGCATTCAGGAGGTAATACACCAAGCATATATTTGACTACTTTGCCGACTTTTTGAAAAAAACCCTTGCCTCACTTTGAAAGAAACATGGCAACAGTACAACTTTGCTGATGCTTTGGTAGTAATAAAAGAGGTGATGGATGATATAAAAACCAGCCTCTCTTAATAAAGCCTGGTGGAACCTTTGGGATGATGTTGTGAATGATTATGCATGTTTCCCTAGAGCTAATGAAGAAGTTGAAAAAAATCATAGTCTGAAAATGGACGGGCTTTAAATTCATCGATATTGATGAAAGTGAAATTAATAAGCAACTTAAGTTTCAAGCTTTGGCAATAACACAGAGAGTCTATATCTGTAGACGAGGAAGAAGGCAAATCTCTGGAACCAGAGATAAAGTTGAATCCAAGGAAACAATTCTGTCTTACACCAGGTGTCAGACCTCATTGAAGCTGCAATTGATATGGGTTCTTTACTGGATTGAAGTTTGGCCTTTAAAAAAGATTTCAATAAATTGTTGTATACCTATAAAGAGGCCCAAAAGAACCTTCAAAATAAAGCAAAGGAGATGAAGAAAGAGAAGGAAGACACAAACAATAAAGAGGAAGTAGTGTGGGTGAAAGAGATGGGTACAGAATCTGACTCTGAAGAGGATTCTGAGTCCATATCTGAATCCAGTAAGGAGGAGGAGAGAAAGAGGGTAAGAAGCCTCCAGAAGAAGAGCTTATAATCTCAGGCAGTGGCACTGAGGCTCTTACTAGATCTGAAGAATCTGCCAAGGCCATAAATGCAGAATTGGACTTTTGGAATCTAACCTTGGAATTGAATCTGAAGAGAGTAGAGGTGCCTGAGTTGAAGGAAGAAGAGAATCCAGAAACGGTTTCTTCCAAATAACAGTTCATCTCTTGCCATCCTTCCCCTGCTGCCCCAGCATCGTCTTCATCATGACCATCTTTATAATCACCAAATCAACAAACATTTATTGAGCATAATCTCTGTGGGATCCTGTGCTAAACTCTGGGACATCATCTCAGGATCTAAGGTAAAATGGTCATTAACAGTGGCCTTTCTTATTAATGTAATAGATTTAAAAGATCATAGCCTTGATTTATTTTAGTGGACTTTGAATATAAAGGTTTTTTTTTAGGATCACTCAGCCTCATTTTCTCTAACCCTGTTTTTTTCACACACGCTAAGTTTTTCAATCACAAATGGAGATTTTCTGAGTTAACCTTGTTTGGTAGTTGACATGAGACTACTTGCTCGTGAAACGGTGACATGGTCTTACATTTTATAAAGCATTCTTATATTAACCTTCTCGGTTAATCCTCACTTTAGACCTATGAAGGAGGTATTAGCCATTCCTTTACCAAAAAAACCCCAAAAAGCTCAGAGAGGTTAAGTTATTTGCCTGAGTCCACATAGCTATTGATGTAAATGATAGGACTAGGGCTACAGCTGACTTTGTTAGACACTTTGCCAGGAAGTGTATCAGGCCTTTAAGAATTTATAGTCCCAAGGAATGAGACAGACAGGTAAACAGGTAATTAAAAGAAACACAGAGGCTGTGAACTGGCAGCCTGCAGGCCAGTTTAGCTAACAGGTGTGTTTTGTTTCGTCTGCCCAGTTTAAAACAATTTTGAATTGGTTTTCAGCATTCCCCCCCTCCTTTGTTTAAGGTACTATTTACATACAACACAATTAACCAATTTAAGTGTATAGTTTGTTGAATTTTTTAATGTTTGTGTAACCACTACCACAGTCAAGCTATAGAATAGTTTCCTTGGCTTAAAATTTACTTATGGCCTTGTGTATTCAATTTCTTCCCCTGAAGTGTCATCATTTAAAAATTAAGATATTTCACATTAAAAAGCTGGATTAAAAAATTGGAAACGCTGACAACAGTGGACTCTGCATCCCCAAAGGGCAACAGTCAGTCCTTAGCTTGCTGCTTTTAAAGATTTGTTTAATAGTTGATGTTAAGTGCTGCAACGGAAGTGTGGACAGAGTGCCTTAGTGGAAAGAGAGGACTGTGGGGATTAACCTTGCGAAAGACTGCACAGAGCCGCTGGCCTGGAAGACAAATGAGTTCATAGGGAGAGCAGTCCGGAGCAAGAGTGTGTGCTCTAAGCCAGAGAGGATTGGAAGGGAGATCCTAGGAGGAGGGAGTGATGTGTGGGGGACAGGGAAGGGAAGGCAGCCATGTGTGTGCTTCATTTATTTGGGTTTTTTTGGTGGGATGGTCCTCTACAGCGGTCCCCAACTTTTTTGTCACCAGGGACCGTTTTCGTGGAAGACGGTTTTTCCAAGGACCGGGGTGGGGGGATGGTTTCGGGATGATTAAAGCCAATTCCATTTATCGTGCACTTTATTTCTATTATTATTACATCAGCTCCACCTCAGATCATCAGGCATTAGATCCCGGGGGTTGGGGACCCCTGCAAAGTGGAAGAGTTTTGTGTATGTGTATTTGTGTTTGGGCTGACGATTTTATATCTAAGAAACTTAGGTCTTTTAATCTGTACATCTCTGGGGATTTTAAATGTTTTTTTGGTATGTGTATGTTAGAATGGGAAGGGAAAATTAGTATTTTAACTTTTGCAGGGGTTGGAGGTTTGCATATGGTGCTTGGGTTGTATATTTCCAGAAGGAGAGTTGCCCAGTGAAAAATTACTCCCTCTTTCCCCGCCCCCTCCACCATCTCCTTCCGGCCAGCCTGGCTGGGACCTGGCTGGGCAGTGGGGCAGGCAGCAGGTGGTAAGGGGAGAGGGCAGTTCAGGCCCTTCGTGCCCGCCCATCAGCCAGCAACTCGGCCTCAGGCCACAGTTCCAATAGGCTGTGCTGCTAAATTACCAGCGACGCCATGGACAGGCTGGGCTCACGGTGCCCTTTGCCAGGCTGCCCGCGACCCTCTGTCCTTTTATGCCTCTTGGTGAGTGTTCCATGCTACAGTGCTATGAACCCTCTCACCTCTAAACCTCCAGCCTGGGGACTGAGGGAAGAAGGTGCATTTCTCTTTTACTCTTCCTGGGATTTTGAGCTGGGGGCGGGCAGGTAGTGGGTGGACGGTAAAATCCTTGGAGGCACCACCCTGTGTCTTGGAGATTGTGGTGTGAGTGTGAAGATTACCAGCACCCCTTTATGCCCTGCCTTGTGAGGAGGAGTGACTGGGCTGTGTTTCACTGCCAGGGTCCTTGGGGTGGTGAGGGGTGTCTGCTGGTGAGTTCTCATGTAAGGGTCACATGATAGGTTCTTTCCCTCTTTCCAGTGCAGTTACCATCTCATTTTTCTGGGGGCTTTGTTTTCTCATCTCTGAAGTATGTTAAAATGTTAAGGTTGGCAGTGGCTACAGAGTCCCCACAGTGGTGCTGGTGGTCGCAGTGGGCGGGGGCTGAGTGGGGTGGGGTGCGGGGGTGGTGGAAGGGAGAGCTGTGTGGGAGGGCCGCAAGCGTAGGGTAAAGCCCTACGCTAGCCCAGCTCTGCTGCTCACTTTCTGGTCATTTCTTCCCCTCTCTGGCCCTTAATTAACTGGCACAAATCAGTGGCTCAACATTTTGGGGACATTTCTTGATTTTGTGTGTGTGTGTGTATGTGTGTGAGTGCAAGTCTGGATTTGCACCCAAGGAAAGTGTATAAACACAATGTCAATTTCAGAGTATTCACAGATTCCTTAAAACTAGATGGATTACAAATTTAGAACCACTGGGTGGTTTCTGAGGCCCCTTCTACCTTAACACAGATCGTAAAGTCAACCATAATGTCTTAAAGTCTAGGCAAATACTGCAGGACGAAAAAAGAATGAAATAATTGAAAGGGTACATACAATATTTTAAAAGAATGTAAAATTAGAAAAGGTATATAGTAAAGACATAAATATGAAAATGCTATAAACTTACAGTAAATCTTTTCCCGTTATAATGTTTCTATTAGGGAATATGGTGATGTGTGTATTTTGCATTCATGTAATATCACTTTCTAATATACTGTAGTCCACTTTTGGTTCCAAACCAACCTTTCATGCTTCTGATTCTTTGTTGATATGGTCCACAAACATTTCTCAAGCCCATACTCCTTGTCAGGGGGTTATAAAGTGCTGGGGATACAGAAATGTATGAGGCCAAAGAGCTCACGTCCAATGAGGGAGACATGTAAACAACTGTCTGTATTTCAGTGTGATTGATGGTACAATAGAAGGATGTTTAGCAGCAGTCCTGACCTCTACCCACTAGATGCCAATGGCATCTCCTCCCCAGTCATGACAATCAAAATTGTCCCTAGATGTTGCCAGATGTCCCCTGGGGGGAAAAATTGCCCCAAGTTGAGAGGCTCTGGATTAAGTGAAGCTGAAATAAGCCCACTGTATCAATTCCTGGTCATGCTCCTTGTGGTTCAGAGAGCCCAGAAAAGGAGGCAGGAGTCTTGGATTTAAGTCTTGCCTCTGTCACAGAATTTCTGTATGTTCTGCCTCAGTAACATTATCTGTTAAATGAAGGGTTATCTTAGATAATCCCCGAGGGCCCAAAGTACCTCTTAGTATTTTTTGACTATGAGTTCATACAAGAGTTTCAATACATTTTAGGTGAGTTTATAGTTAATCCTATTAGCTCTGTGTTACACTGATAACTGCTGGCTGAAATGCCCTAGATCTTCCTTAGGAATGGTTTTTTTGGTTGAGGGACAGACCATTACTCCTTTTGTTTAGAGTCTGTACAGGAAGCCACCTTAGAGTCATGTAGTTGACTCCTTACAGTTTTTTAGTTTGTCCGATTCTCTGCCAAAAGCTCTGTGGGTGACCCAAAAGCCCTACTTACTTCACAAGGCTATTTTGTCTCAATATCAACATCTTGCTGGTGTACTAATTCACCAGTCTACAAGTTATTTCTTGAGAACCTGCTGTGTGCCATGAACTGTCCTGGGGACACAGTGATGAGCAAACCACAGTCCCTTTCTTTATTGGATTAGTGATTATATATTGTTTTTCCTATCTTGTTTGAACCCATGGCAACTCTGAGGCAGGCAGCACAGATGTCATAATCTCCGATTTCTAGGTAATGTTTATAGAAGGCAAAGGAAGTAACTTGTTGAAGACCACAGGCAGCAGTACTGGCACTAGGATTTAAATCCTGCTCTTTAGTGCCTTTATTTTTTTCCTATATAATCTAATTGAGTTGTCACCGAAAGCTTCATTGAAAAGCCTGGTTCTTTTTTTCTTGTGTGGTCACTGGTTTAGTTCAGAGGACTAGTGTGTTGGATTGGAGGTGTTGGTGGAGGTAGTGGGAGGGAATGAGAAACCCACCCCAGACAGGCTTCTAGTCAAACTGAAGCTAAAGACATAAAAACGCTACTCAGGCCCTGCCAAGAAGTAGGAGCCAGGCAGGGCCGGGCAATAACATAGGAGTGGGAGGACAGAGGTTTATTTGAGCGAGATGTGAGCCCCGGGCTGGGAGGCAGGAGAAGCACGCTCTTGTTCAGTCTTGCCTGAGTCACAGTCGGACTCCTTGCAAGTTGCCTCTATCCCTATTAATGACTCCTTTGTATCCCCCCAGCAAAGAACCCTGGAATAGAAGATGTCCTCCAGTTCTTTTCATTTCCTCTTATTTTAAAAGTTTGTCATTAAAGAAGCAAGAAAAATGTTATTTTAACTGTCTTTTCCTCTCACGGTGTCACTGCCATTTTCTTAGCTCAAGATCTTAATGTCTTTTTCCTGGAACATTGTAATGGCCTTTTGAATAGACTACCTTCTGGTCACTCCCCATCCTCCTTCAGCTTGATCATATTATTACTCTTCTACTTTAAAACGTGCAAAAGCACCTTATCACTTGAGTACAAACCCTACATTCCTTAGCCTGACCCTTTATAGTTCTAGCCAGTCTCATTTTCCTCCCAATCTCTTACCCACAGACTAAGACCCATGCGGACTAGATAGCTTATCTGTCCCTAAATACCTCTTGAGTTTGTACATATTATTATATCTCCCTCTTTTGTAATTCTGCTTATTATTTCAGTTCCAACTTAGATAGTACCTTCTTTTCAAAGCCTTTTCCTGTCCCCAACAGGTAGAGCCTTCCTCCTGGACCCTCCAATTGTCTGTCACAGTAGCACAGGTCACATTGCTTTAGAATTAGCCTTCCTTTTCCGCTAGACTCCCTGTAGCACCTGGCACATACACAATTGAACGAAGGTGAAATTAACTCCGTAAAACATCGACAGGTGTAAGAACTTATCATTCATAATAATCTCCATAGGATGATAGCAGTTCAGTGGATGCCGGTTGGCGTTACCTCCAGTAGCAGTTTTGTACAGTAGGAATGGTTTTCAAGTTATCCAGACTCGACTCCTAATCTTGGCTTCAGTTAAAAGCTGTGTGATTTTTTTTTTTTTTTTTGGCCACACTGCATGGCTTGTGGGATCTTAGTTCCCCTACCAGGGATCGAACCTGGCAGTGAAAGCACTGAGTCCTAACCACTGGACCGCCTGGGAATTCCCAAAGCTGTGTGATTTTGAGCAAGTTTCTTGATTTTTGAGCCTCTATTTTTTCTTTTCTTTTTTTTACCATTTGTAAAATGCAGAGGCAAATAATCTAGACATGAAAACTTTAAGCACTAAAACTCAATACAGATCCCAGGAATTAGTTTATGGATGGGAAATAGGGATGAAAATATGATGCCCAGCTTTGGTTCCAGTCTGCTTGAACTGGCAAATAGTGAGTTGGCCATGTCACTGCTGATCTCTGCTTCTCTTTTCCCACCATGTAGATCCTGACTGCTTCTTTCCTGACATATCCCATGCTCAGGACCCTTAGCCAGCAGCTCCTTTCAGTTGTCACTGGCAGCTATGTCTCCGGCACTTACTCCATCGTTTTTGTCAACTGTCCCAACGAGCAGATTGCCAGAGATATTGCCAGGTATGGTGAAGGGGCTTAGGTGCTGCCCCAGGAGGCTCAGGAGCTACCGGGATGCTCCAGAGGGGCCACTTTGGGGTACTTCTCTTGCTTTTGACAACCCCATCCAGTGATGAACTACCCAGCCGTCTGCTTGGGGTGATATGAGAAGCATGGCTGAATGACACTTGGATGGATTCTACTGCTGGGCCTGAAAATGCTGAGTGGTACATGGGGGCGTAAAAGGGATATGAGACCCAGAGAGATAGGTGGCTTGCGCAAGGTGTTAAGATAAGAGAACAGTGGAACTCCGCAGGTTGAGAATTTAAGAATCCTAATTCCTGACCCAGCTCTCTTTTTGGAGGTAGTCTTTGCTCAGTCCCAGAGGTGCTCACCATGACAAGAGGAGGAGGAGCCCAATTCCAAGTATATGGCAGATTTCTAAAAGCAGCTGTGCTGTGGTGGAAAGAGCACTGGACTTGTAATCAGAGCAATTTGAATCTTGGCTCTGCCACTTGCTGTGTGACCTCGGGCAAGTTGCTTCCCTTCTCTAAGCATTAGTTTCCTGAATTATAAAATAGGATAATGCCACCTACCTCACAGGGTTGTTGAGAGGATTAAATTATATGATATATGTACAGTCCTTATTCCAGTAACTCAAATGTAGTAGATGCTCAAAAAATGTTTGTTGTATCTGAATTTCCACCCTTCACTCCTCTTTTATTTTTTTTAATTTATTTTTCTTTTTTGGCCGCGCCTTGCGGCTTGCGGTATCTTAGTTCCCCGAACAGGGATAGAACCCAGGGCCACGGCAGTAAACGCGCCGAGTCCTAACCACTGGACTGCTAGGGAAGCTCCCCTGCCCTTCACTCCTTTATAGCTGCAGCTTTGAAGAGGGTTAGTGGGGCTGAGGGGTAATGGATTTGGCTCCTGGCTCCCTTTCTTCTTGCTCTACAACTCAGCATTCTTGAAGTTTGATGATAGCTTAAGTTATAGTGTTTTATGTGTTGAATTTGGTCTTTGGGGGCACATAGCCTCCAAACTGATGGTCACAGGTTAACTTTGCATTTGATTCCATCTTTCCTGCCCCTAACCAGAATGTCTATTTTTTCCTTATTATTTTTTTTTTTGAATTTTTCTTTCTTTCTTTCTTTATTTATGGCTGTGTTGGGTCTTCGTTTCTGTGCGAGGGCTTTCTCTAGTTGCGGCGAGCGCGGGCCTCTCACTGTCGCGGCCTCTCTTGTTGCAGAGCACAGGCTCCAGACGCGCAGGCTCAGTAGTTGTGGCTCACGGGCCTAGTTGCTCCGCGGCATGTGGGATCTTCCCAGACCAGGGCTCGAAACTGTGTCCCCTGCATTGGCAGGCAGATTCTCAACCACTGCGCCACCAGGGAAGCCCCTATTTTTTCCTTTTTAACATTACTTTTGGAGAATAGCTCTTGTCTAAAAGAACATGTGATTACTCCAGAATTATGACCTAGTATTATATTTAGCAGCTAGGAATTGAAATCCCTTCTGTGCTTCTGGTATACCCAGGATCTGTGCTGAACTCACTGGACCCCTGGATTAGCCACTCTGGGTCCTGTCAGGGAACAACTTCAGCTGATATCTGTGAGGTGTTGGGTATCAGGAGGAGAAGGATTCTAAGGCCTGGATTCTAAATACAGTAGTTGAAAGGCCAGTTCAGGTAAATGGATCAGTATCAGCTTGGAGAGGGGTCTCTATTGTCTTTGCATCCAAGGTTGCTGATGAGAGGTCAGGAATGGGGTCTTATTCCTTCATAGGTAATGCTTTTTCTCTCTGGTTTTTCTCCTAGTTTTTAGGAGTTTCTCTTTGTCTTAATGTTCAAGTATTACTTGTTAAATATAGTCTCTCTACTCTCTCTATTCTTTCTGCATCGCGCTTTCCTGGAACTCCTTATAGATAGATGTTGAATTTGTTTTCTGTGACTGAACTTTATAGTTTTCTTTAGACTGAATTTTATAGTTTTTCTTTTCAAGATTTCAGATTGTTTTTAATAACCAACTGCTCTTGTTTTGTAATTGTCTGATCTTGTTTTATAAATGCAATAATCTTGCTTTATCTTTCTGTGGATAGTAATTATACTTATTTTATGCTTAATTTTATTCCAGCTTTATTGAGATATAATTGACATATAACATTGTGTAAGTTTAAGGTATACAACATGATGATTTTATATGTGTATATATCACAAAATGATTACAACAGTAAGGTGAGTTAAACATCCATCATCTCAGTTACTTTTTTTTGTGATAAGAACTCTTTAAGATCTACTCTCTTAGCAATTTTCAAGTATACATAATTGTACTTATTTTAAAATCTTGGTTTCAATTATCCTTCTCATGTAAATTCTTTTTTGTTGTTGAATTTTAGTCTCTCATGGTGTTGACTTTCCTCAAATACTTTGTAATTCTTAATTGTAACCTCTCTCATCTTCTTAGCTATGCTTATGGGGAAGTGCAGAAACAGCTGCAGGAATTGACCTTAGGTGGCACTCTGCAGTGCGCGTGTGGGGCAGGTGGACATTCTACTGGCTGGGGTACCCAAGTAACTGGTCTTCTGGGCATGCACTCTCCCTTTTGTCCTTGGCTGTCGCCAGCCACTAGGACAGTGTTTTGCCTTTTGTCCAAAATTCCCACGCTCGCTGCTCTGCCTCTATCAAACATCCCATTACTGTTGCCTGGGCCATGGGAGATTTAGGGGGTCTACCTGCTCCTGCTGTGGCATTCCAACTATTTACCTTGATGGTTGCCTCCAAGTTCCTGCCTGCTCTGGTTCCCATTACATCTAGATTACAGACTGTTGCTTTCATTTTCTCTCCCCCCACTCCTGCCCCAAGTTCAAAAAGGCACATTTATTTATTTACAAAGGAACAGTATAAATGTAATAAGGAACAAAGGAAATAAAATAATAGGCATACATATTTACATAGCAGGTGTAGGCAAAACTTACTAAGAAGATTCTTGAAATACTTCTACAATCTAGTATTCAACAGTTAAAATCAGTTTCTAAGAATAAATTATCACCTCAAGAAGAATTTTTAGGATGGTCAACTTATATGATTCAAACTATGACTACGTTAATGAAAAAATTATAATTTTATATTCTTCAAAATTCTCCAGGTTGCTGGAGGCCAAGAAAACCAGATCACTGCCAATGTTTAAAAGATTCAAAGGCTCTTAAGTTAGGAAGTCCCCCTACATGCTTCCATGCATGACTCAGGGCTACCTGTTTTCTTTAGGGCCTCCTCCTAGTTGCTAGTACATAAAGCGTTCTCCTCACTGTGCTCTGGCACGGCGAAGAAATGTTTTGTTGTTTCTCGTGTGGCGTGTAAAAGGGAGGTTGCAGTGTGTGTGCAGCCCGCCAGCTGAGCTGTGAGTCTCAAGTGGAGTTCTGAGTGATGTGGCAGTGGAGCTCTCCCCTCAGCTGTTCTGTTCTGTATTTTTCATGAATGATTTGGGTAGAAGAGAGGCAAATAGGTTTCGCTTCCAGGATTTGTAGAAGGAGAGTAAGTGGGTACATGGTGGGGAGGGCCCCACAAATGTTAGCCGGCAGGAACCCCAGCTCTGCCTATGGAACTAGTGCTGGGACCAGGTCTTTCAGCTCCAGTTTAGTGCTCTTTCTTCTTTAGTGCTCTTCAGCGTTCAGTCTGCTGCCTCTCAGTTCTGGTTCAGTTCCATTCTGGTTCCTGGCAGTGTTCTTAGAGCTCTTCATTGACAGATACATTCTAAACTGGAAGAATCTCTTATTGGGGCTAGGGTGAAAACCTGAATGTTGAACCAGGAGACCTGGATTCTAGTGTCCTTTTTGCTGCCAACACCACATATGACCTTAGACAAGTCTTCCTTCTCTGGGCTTTGATTTCATACGTAGGGAGAGGGAATTGGGTTAGGCCAGGGTCACAGACAAAGATATCACAAGCAGACAACTTATAAATGAGTGAAGTGGACTGGGGTGTCGCGCTGAAGAATGACTGTAGTTAGCAACCCTTACTCGTCCCAGGTGTTGAGAGGGAGAACAGTGGAAACTGACTGACCCGAGAAGCATATGTCATGCCTCGAGGGAGTAGCCCCTGCTCAGCTCTAGCTAAATCTGACCTTGTAGGACTACAGGTCCAAAATGTTATAAGATTCATTTTTTGGTGAGAAGCTAGGTAATGTGTATTTTTTTAATGTGAAATACCCTGATAGTAAATATTGGTAGCAAAATCAAGATCTTTTTTAAATGCCGAGAGAGCCAAACCATGTATCTGGTCTGTGAGCCTCTAGTCTGTGAACTTTGCAGTTTCTAGAGACCCCAGAAGCTCTGTCTTCTGCTTTACTCAGATGAGCATGAGGGCTTGAGCTTTCCATCTGTGACTCACTGCTGCGCTTTAGTGTGTGTGTTTGTTTTTGGTTTTTGTTTGTTTGTTTGGCCACAGGAGCTTTTTGAATAGCACAGTCCTCCATAACTTTACAGTCTTTTACCCAAGGACAGGTTGCTGTGATTACTCACTGAGGAGTTCACACTACCAAAGAGATTGGAGGCCCGTGAGGCAATGGATTATTTTTTTCTAGAGGTTTAAGTCACTCCCTGTGTTTGCATGCCACCTTCAGAACCAATGAAGTGTAATTTCTCAGCAGATCATTTGATTGAGTGAGCAAGACTTGCAGCAGTTGCTTAAACAAATTTGTGCCGTGTGCCTCTTCTTACAATCAGAGATTTATTTACCACCTGGAACTTTCCAAGGGAATGAGGGTGGTGGTGATACCACATTAATGTGGAGCCTTAAATAGAGCACTGTTCAGCCTGGAACTCAGGGGAAGAGAAAGTAGGTCAGTTCTCTTGGCAGCGGTCAAGGGAAGGAGAGATCAGTAAGCAGGGCTCAAATTAGGGTTATCTGGCAGGGGCCACACACTTCAGAGAACTGAGACCAGGCCCCCTTGGCTGACTGAGACTTGAGAGGGGGTTGTCAGGGCCTGCCTGATTCCGAGGGCTTGAGGTTTGATACTTGGGGACACTTCTTTGCATCGATGACTTGGTGGTGCTTTTGTTTCTATGACACTTGTACTAGTTCAGGCACTTTTTATTGTGTTCACCAGGGCTCTGCACAGGAATCAGACTATCAGAGCAGGAATTCCAACCTGTGGTCTGTCAAAGGAAGTTTTTAGAGGTCTGCAGAGGTGGTGATGATTGTGCTCTTAGGGTTGTGGTAGGAACCTTCACAAAAATAAAAAGTGAAAAGAGCCTGTATTTGCCAAAGACAGACATAGGATAGGATGCCTTTTTTTGCTTTTCCTTGGAGTTATATCAGTTCCATGTGGTCACATGATATCTACAGACCAGAAACCCTGTCAGCCTAGTACATATCCGAGAGAGAAGAGGAGAAGAAGGTGACATAATAAAAGGAGTTTTTGGTGGTGGAAAGAGTTGGAAACCACCGACTGAACCAATCCTCTGATTGTACAGCAGGAGTCAGGTTGAGTGAGGGGGTCGTGCCTGTCTTGGATAGGTGCTCAAATACTTATTTCTGGAATGAAAGAAAGAGCTTGCATAAGGTCACACAGCCATCCTTCTGCAGGGCTGGATTGGAATCCAGGTCTTTTTGTTCTCCGTCATTACTAATAAATTCCCATTCCCCAAGCAGACTAGGTCTGTCCTTTAAAACTGCCTTCCCTACTTCTCTCTCCACCCAGGGAAGGACTTATAAACAACTCTGTCTTCAGAGGTTCTGTGCACAGTAGTTATGAAACATGTTGGTTTGAGTTGGGAGGGGCACTCTAAATGGTTATCTATTTAGAATTAGGTTTCCTGAGTAGTTCCCAGGAACTCCTGGACATTTGCCCCAGTAACTGTCACTCTCTCTTTGCTTTAGGGCTATACTGGATAAGAAGCTGACTGCCTCTGTGAACATCCTGCCTAAGGCATCCTCACTGTGAGTTTTGCTGTGGCCCGTGGAAGGGTGCGGGAGTGCTAGGTCAGGTCCTGCCTGGTGGAAAGAGCACTGAACTAATGGGGAACTGTCAAAGAACAACTCAGAGGCATTTAATTAATCAATAGTTCACTGTCAATTTCTATTCAGAGGAAATCAACCAGTGGGTTTATGTCATTCAACAAAAGCAAAAACAGGCTGTGTTTAGAGAAGGGAGAAAAAAATCTACAGTTTAGGAACAGTGAATCTTGTCTGCACATTCTTTGTTTAAATCAATTAGCTTGCTTTTAGCAAAGAAGTCAAACTGGGCATTCCATCCCTGAGTAAGCCAACTAGGGATATCCAAGATTATAATTTCCATTACTTTTGGATTCTCTGGAAAACTTTGAGAGTTTAGCATATGCGACAGGCTGTTTCTGTGTATTGTCTGCCTTTCATTTCATCAGCTCCTTTACTTAAGCCTGGTCTGCACCATTTCCCTCATCAAAATATGTCAGTATCCCAGTACTAGCTGTGCAGGATTTGTCTTGTGCCTTAATCTCACTGATCAGCCTGTTTCTCATCTCCTTCCTCCCCTGATGAGCGAGAGAGAGGGAGGGAGGGAGGGAGAGAAATAACGTCTGCTCTAAAGGTCAGAACAGAAAAGTGCTATATAATGAAAGCTTTCCCCTGCCCAGCAGTGTCATTCCCTCAGTGGCTCACATCACCTATAGCTAGGGCTCCCAAATTTGGCTATGCTTTAGATTCCTGAGCTCCCTCCTGGATCTACTCAATCAGTCTCCCTGAGGATGGGGCTTGAATCTGAATTTTTAAGAGGTTATGTAAGTGATTCACATAAAGCCAGTCTGGGAGCTACTGCTTTGGAGCTAGAACAGAATTTTAGCCTACTGTTCCCCTCATATGTTCATCCTTCCTTGTAATTCATGCTTTTACCACAGCTCTGTGAGATGAGGCCAATGGCCTAAGTCATCTTAGATTTGCCCTGGGTCAGCATAGGCATTCTCAGGCCGAATTTCTTTCCCTTCCCATGATGCTGTTCTTGTACTCTTTTTCTAAACATTGTCACTGACTTTGTTTTTAACTTTTGGACCCGTTTCCATATTTTATAAGGCTTACTTCTTCCCTGAATCTTCCTGTGCTTTTTCATTTACCCATTGGTGGGCACTCAGCTTTGAGAGTCAGTGATACAGAGAGCACCAGTGCAAAGGATGGGGAGGTGCCTGGAAGCCAAGAGTATGGGATGAGCATTTAAAAAGCTGGAGATGCCCAGTGTAGAGGAGAGAACATATAGGAGTTTCTGTAGGGCTGTCCTGAGGTGGTTCTTCATGTGGAAGTTGGGGAAAACAACTGGGTGGCAAATGTTGGCACACCATAAGAAAAACCATCTCATGTGAAAACCTTTCAGGAGATGGTGAGCCTCTCACCTCCAGGAAAGTTAAGGCAGGTGCTAGAAGCGTGCATTAGAATGTTTAGACTAGATGACCTGTAGGGCCTTGGCCAACTCTAGGCTTTTTTATATGGGCTTGGAAAGATTTTAAAGTTTCCACCTTAGTAAGTCACCTAATTGGGCCAGGTTTATTTCACTGAACTCATCTTGTAAGCATGATAATTTTTGTTGTTGTTCTCTTCTCCAGATACTATTGGAATGGAGAAATAGAAGAAGCCACTGAAATCCTGCTGGTGAGTGAGGATCGGGGGATGCGGCCTTGATAGGGAAAGAGTGAGAGCAAGGTTCCAATTAAAAATTAGCAAAGATCAATTAGCTGAGGTTCTTGCCCCACATACGATGCCCTAGGTTCATTTGTAAGCTACTAACAGGGCCTGGGGACCCGGAGGAATGCTGTCTCCTAAACAGCCAGATGAATGAGCAGCTGCAGAGCTGGGGCTGAGCTCCTGAAGCAGTGATTGTTTTTTTCTTTCTTTTACAGTTAATAAAGACAAAGACTTCCAAGGTCCATATGCTATCCAGCTACATCAGGTAATAGTGCAATCTCTTCCCAGCTGGGACATGCTGGGAACTAAGTGAATGAGCTTGAGAAGTAGGAGACCTAGAGCTTAGTCACCAGCCTCCCATGTGACCCTGGGTATGGCCCTGTCCCTCAGACTCTCCATCTGTAAAGTGAGTGAGTTTTAAACCAGCGGTTCTCAAAATTTTGGTCTCAGGATCCCTTTACACTTTTAAAAATTATTAAGGACCCCAAAGACCTTTGTTTATATGGGTTATATCAAAGTTTACTGTATTAGAAATTAAAGCTGAGAAATTTTTAAAATATGTATTTTTAGTTAATTTAAAATAACAGTAATAGAACAATTACATATTAACATAAATACAGGCATACCTCAGAGATATTGCAGCTTTGGTTCCAGACCACTGCAATAAAGTGAATCGTGGTTTTTTTTTTTTTTTGGTTTCCCAGTGCATATAAAAGTTACATTTAGCCTATAGTGCAGTGTATTAAGTGTGTTAATAGCGTTATGTCTAAAAAAACAATGTATATACCTTAATTTAAAAATACAAAACAGAAAACAATTATAGTAACATCAAAGATCACTGATGACATCACCATAACAAATAAAATAATCATGAAAAAGTTTGAGATTTTGCAAGAATTAGCAAAATGTGACACAGAGACACAAAGTGAGCAAATGTAGCATCAATAGACTTGCTTGATGTAGGGTTGCCACAAACCTTCAATTTCTAAAAAAACACAGTATCTGTAATAAAGTGTAGTGCAATAAAACAAGGTATGCTAGTAATGTATTTTTATGGAAAGTAACCATATTTTCCAAAAAACAAAAAAGTGAGAAGAATGGCATTTTACATTTTTGCAAAATCTGGCTTAATAAGAGAGCTGGATCTCGTCAAAAGCATCTTTAAGTGTTGGGACACTTTTAAGCTCATGATGATAAATTCAGGTTTTCCAAACTTCTGATTTTTGCTTAAAAACATGAATTTTTTTTTTTAATTTACAATATTGTGTTTAATTTCTGCTGTATAGCAAAGTGATTCATCTATTTATATATATATATATATATATATATATATATATATATATATATTCCTTTTCATATTCTTTTCCATTATGGTTTATCAAAGGATACGGAATATAGTTCCCTGTGCTATACAGTAGGACCTTGTTGTTTACCCATCCTATATATAATAGTTTGCATCTGCTAATCCCAAACTCCCAGTCCTTCCCTCCCCAACCCCCAAAACATGAATTTTTTGATTGGCATTAAATGATATAAATTGTCTTCATTTGAGTGATGGGCCCACTTTGTTCATATTTGAGAAAATGTCTACCTAATACTCAAACCTGAGTAACCTTAATTTGTAAAACTGACAAATGATGGTTACTCAGGCTTGAAAGTAAAAATGGTATTCTTTGGGAAAAGTCTAGTTTAGCTTGTGTCTCAATCAGAGAAGTTTAAGACAACATTGAACTTAGGTATATAGCGGAAGTGCTTTATGTATGCTTCCCATTTTGTCACACAGAATATTAAAAAGGCACACTCAAGGGTCAAACTTTAATAAAAATAGTAATTTTTACCATATTATCAAGAATGTTCTTAAGTGAATTTGACTTTTTTAAAATGCAAGTATTGTGGTGATAGCTACAGTGATAGCTAGTACAGTTTGGTGCCGTTGTCTTGATGCATGCTAAAGTGCCACCAGTTTTACCCATCATTGCTTTTGCACCATCAGCGCAAATGTCAACATAAGTGAAAAGATAAATAACAGTTAGTATTATTATGAAAATAGTTTTGGCCTCATGGACCTCCTGTAAGAGGCTTGGAGTTCCCCAGTGGTCAGTGGACTCCATTTGAGAACCACTGGTGTAAATCCTTATTTATCATTCAGAGTATAGTTTTGTAATAATTGGCATCACCTGGAAGCTTGCCATAAATGGAGAATCTCACACTCACTCCAAACCTACTGAATCAAACTACAGTTTAACAAGATCCCCAGGTGATTCCTATGCACAGTAAAAGCTTGAGATTCTCTGGTCTAAACCAGTGATTTTTGATGTTGGCTACATATTATAATCACATGGAGACTTTTTCAAATTACCAATTTGGGCTCCACCTCAGATTCTGACCTAATTCATCTGGAATGGGGATCAAATATGGTGTTCTTCAAAGCACCCAGGTTGACTCTCCTGTGCAGCCAGAATGCAAGTCACCTGTCTGGATGATAAAACCCTTTCCTTTCACATCTTAGGGAACCAGGCAGGATTCTATGGTTATATGGCTATACTGGGTCTCAGATCCATTGGTAGAGAAGGCCCTCATGTTACTGCCTTAGCGGAGGTGTGGAAATAGGGCATCTTTGGTAGAACCAGTGCTGTTGAGAAATTACAGCCTGACTGGTGAAAGACAGCTTCAGGGTTAAGACAGTGAACCCCAGAGCTTGACCTCCAGCGTCAAATCCTGGCTCCTCCACTTGCTAGTTGTAGCATAAGTGCACGCAAATTACTTTCTGTGCCTCAGTTGCCCCATCTATAAAATGGGGACTATACTAGTACCTTGGGTTGTTACGCATATTGGAAAGAATTTATGTCAAGTATACACATGCATTGCTGTATCAGTGACAGCTCTTACTACTAAAGTGTTATTAAAATGTCTTATACTGAATGCTATTCAGACATACATACACTGAATTCTGTATGTCTGCTTATAAAAACACATACACTGGTCTAGGTATCCATGAAATAAGAAAATTCATTTTTCTCAGGCATTAGATAAAATTACCCAGCTTACTGCTAATGTTTAAGCACCTATACATACAGATGTTGTGATTTAGTAAGCATCCTATCTCATGAGAACTTTACAGTGCCTAATTCAGCAAAAAAGAAGCAGAGGATTATTACTCCTGTGTGACAGATGGGACCAAGGCCCAAGGCCTTATGTTTTTTCAGTTTGGAAAGTGAAGAGAACTGGCATTTTATGCCGAGGACTAGGTGAAAGAAATGGGGAAAAGGGAGAGATTGCTGTGGGTTTGGATGGTCAAGGAAGATCCCTGGGGAAAGGTCAGTGGTTGAGTTGAGCCTTGAGGAACAGAGAGGCTTTTATCAGCAGGAACAGGGAGAACTTTCTAGGTGGAGAAGAGAATACAGAGGTACAGGGGAAGGGGGAGTTGTTTGGGGAAGGCACAGTGATGAGTGAAGGATAGTAATAAAAACAGTAGCTAACATTTACTGAATGCATACAGTGCCAGTGTACCAGGTATGTGCCTTATATATCTTGTCTCATTTAATCCTCAGCAATCCAGTCACATAGGTACTATTTTTATCCCCTCTTTTGCAGGGCCTTTAGGGAAATTAAGTGATTTGTCCGTGCTTACATAGCTAGTAAGTGGCAGGCTTAGAATTTGAACCCATGTCTGTGAGACTCTAGAGCCATCCGGCCTAACTCATCACTTGGTGACGGATGGGTAACAGGTGTAGGAGTGGCGGGCTGTGGGGCTAGAGCAGGGGGCTGCAGGCGTATTGCGGAGGGCCTCAAGTGAGGCTGCCCAGTTGGGTTTTATAGCATAGGCTGACTAATCCTGGTCACTCACAGAGCTCTGCTTTCTTTCCAAAGGTTGGTGCATCCTTTTGAAATCCCAGAGGTCTTCAGTCTTCCCATGGACCAAGGAGATGTGCACTATTTAAAGTGGCTGGAGGAGGGCATGGAGGAGGAATGAGTGGGGGCTCTTTGTGCCTCCTGCTGGCTGACTCTAACCTTCATCAGCTGTTCTCTGGGGGAGGGGAGGCTTCTTTCTGCCCCCTCACATCTCTGGATTCCATGCTTTTGTCAGCACAGAGGAGTTAAGTAACTTGTGGAGGGTGACGGTCCAAGGCTTCTGAGGCTGGAAGAGGACGCTGGGCCAGTCAGGCCAAGCAAGAACCCAGTGGATCTTGTCTCTGAGTGCATCATGCGTAAAGGTGGCTGGGGGTGGGAGGGCGAGGGTGAGTGTGTATGGGGGCCAAGGGGAGGCGGCAGTGAGGGTGAGGTTTGTCATCTACGTTCACTGAGCCTATATTGAGTGCCTAGTATGTTATTACTCTCCTGCCTCTCATGAGGAATGGACCTGTTGACCTGTCACCCAGAAGTGTGTGGGGTGAATGCCACCTCCTAGGGGAACTGGAAGTGCTTTATCCAAAAGCATGAATTGCTAATGGTGGAATTTCAGGGACAAGCAGGATTTTATTTCTTCTAGCTAAAGATGGTGTTTGTTATTCCTGAGTCCTGAGGAACTAGGAGTGGGCTTCCTGAGTGCACGTAGGACTAGGGGAGTATTAGGGCTTAGACATAGCCTCACGGATTGGGAGTAGGTCTTGACTCTTTCCTAGCCTGAAGGGGCAGACATCAGAAGGTTCTGGTGCCTTGCTCAGTGGAGACATGGGTTCTGAGCCCACCATACTAACCTTTCCACTTGAGCATTGAAAACTGAGCATCCTGAAGTAGGAAGAACCCAGGGGGACTGCTAGACAAGTGTTTTTCAGACTTGCCCCACAGAACCCCAGGGGTTCACAGAAGGTACCCTGGGGGCTACTCATACTTCAACCAGTGCAACTGTGCTTTTATTATTTTTATGTATTGAGCTAAGTTTCTGTTGTTAAAAGTTTGTAAACCAGTGGCCTAAGCCAGTCTCCATTTTATAGGAAAGGAAACTGAACTGCAGTGAGGTCCAGAAAGTGGGTGGCATGTTGAGTTACAGACGGGATAGCCAAGGCTGCTCACTCTGTCTGGTGCTGTCCTAAACCTGCTCCACGGGTGTCTTCTCCATGGGGAAGATCCCTGTGGGGTGAGAAGAGAGACCTGATCTAGGCTACTTCCATGGCTCTGTCACAAGGTGACTCCACTCTGGGGACACCATGGGCAGTTTGGGTGGGAGTCCACAGACATCTGCGGTATCCTAGGTCTTCCTTCTCAAGAGGGAAGGGTGTGTGGGAAGGGTGTTGCCAGGCTCTGGTTCTGACACCTTCTGTGCTTCTTGGACCTTAGTTCCTCTAGATATAAAATGAGGGAGGATCTGCAAGGGCCCTTCCATGAAGACCTTGTAGCGACTTCAGGCTGAGCCCCTTTCAGAGGTCCAGAGGATCCTGTTTGTGATAGTGGGGAGTTTGGTGGGCTGCCTCAGGAGAAGAAAGAAAATGATAATGGTGATGTCCGTTTTTTTTTTACGACAGATGTCTCTGGTGCATGTGAAAATCTTGTGTAAGGTAAACCCTACCGAAAATGTACTGGGGACCCCAAATGGACTGTCCGTATTGCTTTCACGATAAAGTCAATTTCTTGGTCTGGATTTCAAGGCCCTTCGGAGCCTTGCCTCAACTCAGTTTTCCATCCTCACCTACTCTGGCATGTGGGTGCTCCAGTATGCTGTGCTGTTACTCCTGTGTTCAGGCCGTCCCCTCTGCCTGATCACCCTTCTGCATGAGTGCTCAAGAAGTCTCCTTGGCAAGGCCTGGCGTCCCCGGTTGGAAGGAATCTCTCCTGCCTTGATGTCCTGTTATCCTTGTGCGTCACAGTCAGTCCCCTGTTTCTAGATTGTGAGCTGCTCGAGGTGAGGGATATGTTTGAATCCATTTGGTCTCTTGCACTGGGTTTGGCAGATATTTCCTGAATTGATGTTTCAAGGATTTGAATAGCTAAAGCTTTCTCTATGGTCCACAATTACTTCCTAATTTATGGAGGTGGCAAAATCCAATTTTCTTATCCTTCAACTTTTTTTAGGTGGGACTAATTCCAAAGGAGGTTTTTCTTTCTATCTCTGGCCTTCATTGGTTCATTTTCTGTGCTGACTGTGCATTGAAAACTGTTTCTTGGTGGCCTTCCTTTGTCACAGTGTCACAGCTGACTATAGGAAATAGGAGAAGACAGGGACAAAACACCAGCGCTCTCTGCCAGGTACTGCCCTAGGTTCTTAACATTATTTTATCCTTACAAGTCAATGTTATCCTCATTTTGCAGTTGAAACCTGAGGTCAGAGAGCAGGAGACACTTAAAGTAAATGGCAGAACTAGGCTCCTAACCCAAGTCTCTGATTCTAAATCTGATGCTCTTACTGCCTCTTTCAAAGAGGTTGGATGTATCCCTTTGTAGGCCAAAGACCCAGAGAACCTGCTGTAGCCACCTCTAAGGAAGAGTTGTTTGTTCCTAAAACATCTGTGTGGTAGTTGGTATTGATATATTGCATTACTTCTCCCCACAGATCTGGATGTTGGTAATAATATCTTCAATTCTACAGATGAGGGAACGGATTTAGAGGAGTTTAATGATTTTTAGGGTCTGTGTGACTCCAACGTACATGGTTTGGCCACTCTACCACACTGTCCTCCCAGATGATGCTGTGGGAGCTGGGGCTAGGACCTGCATCAGGGTTTCCACGCGGGAATTCCTTCCCAGCGTTTCTCAGGAAACTTATGTTTTTTGATCCCAGAATCCCTGGGAGAGTCAGTTGAGGAAATGTGAAAAAGTAGTAAAATTTTATCTGTGAATACTAAAGCTTAAAAGCATAGAGACGTTGCTGGTTTGAGGGAATCCAGCTTCATCAAATAAAAAACTAGAGCAAGAAATGCTAACATAGAGTTGAAGACTAAGAGAACTAGGACAGGAGCATGTAGAAGAGAAATGGT
The DNA here is from genome assembly GCF_965194805.1 of Balaenoptera borealis. Lineage (NCBI taxonomy): Eukaryota > Metazoa > Chordata > Mammalia > Artiodactyla > Balaenopteridae > Balaenoptera > Balaenoptera borealis. Next base: position 108,900,529 of record NC_138865.1, read on the forward strand.
TTCCACCTAGTCAGTCTTGCCTGTGATTGTCGGCATGTCATAAGAGGGTGTGTCTAGCCCTGTCTGCCGCAAACTGTGAGTTATTCTTGCAAATAAGATAAGTTTATACACATAGTGTACTTTATACAAATCCTATGAGCAGTGTTCCAAGAAATAAGCTTTGGAAGCAAAATAAACTCTTAATTTGGCAATTTTGACACATGATTCTATATACTCTTAACCTCGTTAGGATATTTGAATGTTACGTTATTTGCATACTATCCAGTAATGTTCACCGGTGTTTTCCAGTGTTTAAGTATTCCCTAGAGGCTGTAGTTCTTTCTAAATTCTACTAAGCTTAATATTCCTATTTGTTAATTTTTTTTTTTCAGATATCTGTAATAACGGGGAAAGTATGAAGAATGTTCACAGTATTTTAAGACTAAGTTATGATTTAGGGAATTTGTGAGAATTCTAATTTCTTGCTCCTAAATTCTAAAGGTAGATAGATGTGTGTTGTAAATTTGTAAACACTAACGTAGACCGCACAGGAACAGGGACTCCCCAGCTTGGGGAGGACCACTGCCCTCAGGAGGGTCTATGGGCCTATTCACTGTAGAACTTGGACTAGAGCCCAGATCTCTGGATGCTTGGTGCCATTCACTTTTTATTCCATTACACTGATTTCAGCCCAGAGAATAATCCCATCCTCTACCCGGCCCCAGCTCCAACTGTGGTTTTGTTCCAAGGGCAGTTATAAGGTTGCAGCAGAAAGAGTGGTAGGAAAAAGCGGAAGCTGTAGTTAAAGAAGATTTTTAAGGGCAGACGTTAACACTCGGGGTTTTACATGCTACACTAACCTCTGAAAACAGAGTTCAGTTGAACTCATAGCCTTCACTTCCCTGTAGCTTTTTCCTATCCCTTCATGCTGCCTCTTTTTCTCTCTCTAAACTACTACCCCCGATTTAGAGAAGTTTATTTAAGGTGGTAATCCATCACATTTATATGTGAGAGGGTTCCCTCAATATCTGGGGTGCTGAATACAGCAGGGATTCTCTCCCAGGCATGTGAAGGGTGAGGAACTGGAGCAAAGGAACCTGACAAAGTAGTGCAGGTTCCAACCAGCAGAGCCAGGCCAGGAATGCACTTCAGATTTCTACAACTGTGTGCTTGCGAACTCTGAATGAAGTTTTACAGTGCCTGTACTTAAGCATCTTCACAGGGTCACATTCTAAATTCAGTCCCCAGCTTTCACTTCTCTGTGGCCCTCAGCAAATGTTTTTTGCCCCCATGGGTCAGGTACTCACAGAAAAAAGGTTCCACATCCTTCTGGTGGCAAAGGTGAGAATATTGCTGAGAGAATGTGGTGGTGGTAGGAGTGGCACGGTGGCCAGAGAGAGGATGGGGTCTCACCATTCCTCTTCACCTTCCAGGAAACCAGAGCTAATTCGTCCTGGTACCCAATAGCTGATATTTCACTAGGGGAATGACAGGCAGTTTTTCACAGTGAGCCTTTAAATTGTAAATCAGACACATTAATTATAATTTTAATATAACAAATGTTATTAAAAGCAGCAATTCAAAACCATAAATCTTTTCGAAGGTGCACAGGGTTATGATAAGGTCAGTTGGCAGTAATGCAGCTATTTTCAGGTATGAATGAAATGCTGGGGTGTGGAGTCGGTGTGACCTTGCCAGGCCTTCACACTGACCTCCAGGTGAGGAAGACACTGTCTCCCTCCTTCCTCCTCTTCAAGGCCAGAGCCTCTGGAGCTTGAGGAGAGGAGGTGCAGGTACACTGACAGGCCGTGTCCATCCTGCACTTTCTCAGAAGAGCCCGGAAGGCAGGCCTGGGAGGCTGCTGTGTTCTCCGGAGCCAGGCCGGAGGCCCCCGGTTAGATCCGGCCCCATACTTCAGGCGGCTGGGGGCTGCCTTCTCAGCTCCCCTTCCACCTGGCCCCAGTTGGGGGCTTCAGTGGCAGCAGCTGTGGAGCTGAGAAGGGAGAGAACTGGGCCCAACCAGCTTGTTCCTGCCTGGACCATGCTGGGAAGCAGAAGGAGGTGGGTGGGCTGTGTACAGGAGGTGAGGTCCCAGTTGAAAGGCACTGTTGGGGCTGAGGTTTGAGGCAAGGGGCATCTGAACTCTCTCAGGGACCCCCCTGAATGCCCACAGATGGGGAGGGGGTCAGCCTAATGGAAAAACCAGCTCCAGGCCCGCTGCTCTCAGCTCATTGTTCATCCCCCTTCACCTTGCCGCCGGCATCCTCCAAAACCCAGCCGAGCTGGAGGCCACGGCAGCAGCTGGCAAGGATGGTCCCCATCTGGTGCAGCCCTCGCCCCAGTCAAGGCACTTCTTTCCAATCAAGTGAGTCAGTTTCTAATACCTCTGGAAGCAGCAAAAATGAGGGGTCTCCTCCCCCTCCCATTTTTGGTCTCCCTCCAGGTGGGTCTGAGTTTTAATGTTGGTTCTAAGAACTCTGTATACTCCCACTGACAAAGGCTTCCCTTTGAGGGGACTTAATGACTCAGGCCCTTTAAAAAAAATCCCAGCCTGCCCCACAAGTGATTGTCAGTTTCAGAACGGGGCAGGGGATAAGGCAGAGGGTATGAGTCCCCCGTGCCTCCCTCTAGGGTCACAGCTGGTTCACGGGCAGGTGCTGGACGTTCACATTGAGTTGCAGCACGTGGCCCCCAGCAGAGGACCAAGGAAAAGCCAAGGGCAGGAGCCACGCTGGCACCCGAAGGAATGTGTGGCTGTGTGTGTGTGTGTGTGTGTGTGTGGTGTGTGTACACCTGGAGGCCGGGGCCCGTGTGTGTGCCTGGAGGTGAAAGCACACACGCAGATGGAAGCTTATGTGTGGGGGGGTGAGTCTGGGGGTGGGAGGCAGAGGAGACAGTCAGGTGTAGCAGGACACGGCTTCCCTTCCTCCAGCCTCAGGTTTGCAAGGCCAGGCCCAGCTCCATGGTAACAGAGAGAAGGATGTGGCCAGGGGAGGGAACACGGGTCTCAGAAGCTGACGCCTGCAGCCTGCACTCTGGGCCTTAATAACTGGGCTCTGGTGCTGGTGCCTTCGGAGGCAGAGACCCAGCCTCCTCACGCCTCAGATCCTGAGAGTCCCAGGGCCTCTGCCACAGAGGCTTTGCAGAGGCATTCTCTCTCCCACCCTCACCACCTCTTGCCAAGGGCAGAAGGAGAGGCAGGAAAGTGAGAGGGAAGGGCTCCTCAAGGCATCCTCTTACCCACCTTCACCCAGTCTTTCTCAAAGGTTTCTGTTCTCATTATGTGGTCCCTGGGATGGGTCAGGTGTAAGGATGTCCAGTGGAGGGTTGGGTGTGTAAACACACCCAAAAGGGGAAGGAAAGGTAAAGGGACGCACTGGGGACAAAGACTCGGGCCTCAGGAACAGGCCACAGAGCCAGCAGGACACTAATTCAGAGGAACAGGTAAACAGTTTGAGGGAGTGTGTGGAGACACTGAGAAGTAGCCAGCGGGACCTCAGAGACACAGGCAAAGAGGTGGTGAGCCTGAGGAGGCCGGAGAGCAGAACGGGCACGGCGGAGGCACAGCCCTGGCAGGCAGGCAGGCAGGGCTCTGGCCAGGCACTTGCAGCTCCGTCTTGCTTCCCTCCCCCACCCCAGCCTGGAGAGAACTGGGGAGCCTGTGGCTTCCGCTGTCTCCCCTTTGGTTTCCAGGACTGCTGGCATCCTGTGGGGGCTGGTCAGTAAGGGGTAGTCCCTTCCCACTCCACCAGGTACTGAACCTTGCCCTCGGGCGTGACCCTCCGAGCCAGCACCTGGTACTTCTCCCCACAGGCTAACCGCCCGGCTGCGCCAAAGTAGTTGGTGATGGATGACTTGAGGTGGGACAAGGACGAGTCATCTTCACTGATGCTCTCGAACGTGTGGCTGTCGATGCCCTCGTCGGGCCGCTCGGGGCCTGAGGCCCCCTCCGCGCTGCTGTCGGAGGGGCAGCGTCCACCCAGCTCGGCCGCCCGCCGCTTTGCCCGCAGTGGCATGTACGCTTTGGCTGCCAGCTTCCTCTTGCGGCTGCCCACTGTCCGTCTGCACCGGAAGGGGAGGAGGAGGACGACGGGAATGAAACGGGATTATCCCACCAAGTCCCTGTCCCTGAGCACTCCGGGCACGAGGCCCTGGGCACCGATGATCCCCCTGGATCCCTACAACAGCCCTGAGGAGGCTCCAGAGGAGAAACCACCAGCCGGGGAGTGGCAGAGCCCGGATGCAAACCTAGGTGTGTCCAGCTCTAAAACCGTGTTTCTTACGTTGAGGAGCTCAGTGTTGCCTGAGTCCAGGAGCACCGTCCTCTGCGCTTCCCGCAGCCACGCAGTGCAGAGGCCCTGCTTACTCTTGCCTAGTCCGTCACCTGCACTCACTGTAGCTGGAGGCGTCACACAGGGGTAGGGACGGGGAGACAGACATGTATCCCCTCTCCTCCCCTCTCCCCTCCACAGGGACAGAAAGAGGTGGAGGGGGGGAAAGAAACACACACAAAAGAAGAGGTACACGTTCACAGGTACTTCGAAACAAACCAAGACCCAAAGAGCTAGTGAGAACCAAAGAAATAAAAGAAAGTACAGAGGCAACAGCAGAGAAAGAGATGTCTGGAGACACGACACGCTTCAATGGGCATTCCATCGATACTTTAAATTCTACGTTTTGCAAGGGCCTCAAGTATCCTAAATACAGTTAAAAGAGCCTCAGTTAAAAAGTTGTCTGTGTGCTTTGCAGCACCACCCTCCCCTTGCTGCTGAGGACCAGCTATTGCCAAGCAGGCTGTACCCTTAGCTAGGCCTCCAGGGATTTCTGTCCCCTCTCCTAGTCCTTACACTTTGCAGGATGCCATTTCCCCTCTACCAGGCTCTTTTCCTTAAAGACCCACAAGACAGACACCAGGTTCAGACAGCCAAGAACCAGGGTCGGGGGACCCTGCAGTCAGAGGCACAGACATTGCAAAATCGTGGCAAACAGAGGCCAAGAACCCCAGAATGGAAGAACCCTGGATCTGAAACTGCCCAGCAAGAGGTGTCACATAACCTGTAGCAGGCTAAGAGGAGCAGCCCGAATGCCCACAGCTCGGAACCGGATGGTCCCAGACCCTCACACACCTAAAGGCGGCCAGGTCCTGAGACTCCGATGCACAGAGTGAGCCACACATCACAAATGGGGTTGGGGGTTCTTGGGGGAGCGACGGAACTTGAATCCATCGTGCTGGGAGGCTAACCTGGAGTCGTAGGAAAGGCTGGTGGAAGCGGAGCCGGAGGTGCTGGCAGCGTCGGTGGAGTCCACGTCGGAGAAGAAGGTCTGGCCTGAGCTGGCGCTAAGAGGGAGGAGAGGGTGAGCCAGCCGCTGATCCTCGGCGCCCCTTGGGACCTCCCAGTCATCTCCTGGTCCCTCTCACATGCATCCTTCGTCCCAGCCGAAGCCACCTTCCCACTGAGCTTCCCGCCACCACAGCTGCAGTGGCACCTCCTCTCTCCTGAACGTTTCCTACCTATCCAGCCTTCAAAGTCCAAGGAGTCACAAAAGCCTTCCCTGACCGCCCTCCCCTGGCATTGACACCAGCACTGTGACGGTCATTAGAGATGATAACGAACGTGATCCCAGGCGCTGGTGCAGCACCTTACAGGCCGGGAGTGCTTTCGTGCACAGGATTTGGAGTCTCCTGACAACCACGCAGGACCAGGTGAGGAGGTTCAGAGAGGTTAAAGACTTTTGCTAAAGTCACACAGCTGGCGATTGCTAAGGAGGGGCTGGAGCCCAGGCCTGACTGACTGAAGCCCTTGCTCCCTCCTCCATGCCTACAGGAAAGCACGAAACGGCCTTTAATAGTTCTGGAAATAAAACGATGGATGCAGCCCCTCCCCTTGGGTGTACCAAGCACGAGGCTCTGTGGGAGTACACAAGGAGCGTCCGCCACAGCCTGGGGAGGGCTAGGGAAGGCTCCCTGGAGGAACGTGAGTGTGGGGTGATCGCAGCAAGTTTGGTATCAGGCGTGAGGCAAGCGGAAGTGGGAGAGGTAGGGAGGGCTGGGCTCGGCAGGCCTTGAGCGCTGCCCTGCGGAGCTGTCCCCGGGAGCCCTGCAGGCTTACAGCGTGGGTGTTAGGCTGAAAGCCCGAATGCAGACAGACCTCTCAGGCAGCCTTCTGCAATGCGGACCCCTTAACTCAGTGACCCCAAGGGAGCTTCCCCTCCCTCCAAAGGCTCTCTGCTTCACATCTTCCAGGGCTGGAGGAATGGTGGTCTCCCTGCTTGGTTCCATCCCAGTCTCCAGAGCAGACCTCTCTGTCGGGTCCCTCACTGTTACCTTTTTAAACTCTGTATCTCATCCAGCGTGAAGTCAAATATGCTGGCCAGGTGGTGGTTGGTGCTCCAGGCCGAGGTAAAGTCACTCTGTGGACACAGGAAGGAGGGGTGGTCAGCTGGAAAGCATCACTTCCACCTTCCACAGCGCCCTCCTCCCCGCTGAGGGCCGCACAGGCTGCGCGGGGCCAGCTGGCCTTCTGAGGGTCACGCTTGTCACTTCCTCTTTTTTCCTGTCCTGACCAGGGAGCCGGGTCATGTCAGCTCTAGTCCTGGCTCTGTCTCTGGCCAGTTGTCTGACTGTCCCATCTCTGGGCTTGAGTTACCTCAACTGCAAAAGGTGGCTAGTAACCCCTTCTGAGTTTCATTCACTCTTAGAGGTGTCAGGGGGCGCGGCAGAATGGAATGACAGTTGTGAAGGTGCCTTATAAATGGTCCAGGGGAGACAACGTCTAATGTTACTGCCCACAGCGAGGGCTTCAGTGAGGATGCAGGGCTACTGAAGAAGGCAAGAATGGTCTGGAGCCCTGGCTCTGGGCTGGGCTCTGCCACTGCCTGAGGTGTGACCTCAGGAGGGTCACTGCCCTCCTGGGCCCTCAGTTTCCCCACCTGGACAGTGGAGGCAAGGATATTAGCTGCCCTTGCCCAGCCCCGCTCTGGGTTCTTGGGAGAACTTGGGGAGATAAAGGAGGAGTCTTGCAGTGCCTGGCCCTTCCTTGTTTAACCAGCTGTAAAAGGATCCTTTCGGGGACGTGGGAGAGTCCCCTGAGCCTGGGGGACTTAGTTTTCTGCACAGGAATCCCTAGTATGTGCTGACCCTGAGTGTGAAAGTGGAGAGTGAGAAAACGAGAAACTAACACTGGGGATAGCATCTTCCAGCAAAAACTTTGATCTTTTTCTTCTATAAACTCGCCTTTTCTGCTGCTGGAATTCATGAGGCAACAAACTGTGGAGACAGAAAAGGGAAAGGGTGGCCCAGTCAGAGCCTGAAGGCCCAGAGGGTGGCCCCGAGAGAGGAGTGGCTGGGCAGGGGTGGGGTCACAGCGTGGGAGTGGGCACAGGCTCTCCTTTACAAGGAGACCTGGGGAGGGGGGGTGTCCTCTGGGGCAGCAGGTATGCGAGGGTGGTGGGGTATAGTGGGCAGGCAGGAGAGGAGGTGCCTCTCCTGCCTCGGGCATCCAGGTGCTCTGCCCCCCACCCCCCGATGCCAGGAAGAGGGCGCTGGGCTCAGCCGGGAGCGCTAGGGACCCCTTACACACTGACTGCCCCTTGACCTCTCTGCCTCAGCCCTAAGCCAGCAAGACTGGGTCCCGTGATCTGGCTTTCCCTCCAAGCAAGGCCACAAGGGGCTGTGGCTGAAGGAGCGGGGACGTGGGATGAGGTCCCAGCTCAGCCACTGACTGGCCGGTTCAGGGTGCCTCCAGCTGGGACTAACTGGCTGGAGGCCTGCCTTGATCACTTGGATGCCACCACACAGCCCATCGGAGGGGGCTGCAGCTGGAGCCGGGAGCAGAGAACCCGAGGTCGGCTGCGGCCCCGGCCCCGGGGCCCCAGGCACTGACCCAGGCTTGCTCTTTCCTCTCTTACGCAGCTCAGAGGCGCCGTTCTCAGTGGGCACCAGGCCCTTGTCGGGCAGCAGCTTCCCGGGGGGGTTGGGCGGGACGCGGATGCGCAGGCGGAAGATGCACTTCTTCTTCTTGATCTCCTTGCCGCAGAGGAACCTGGGGGTGGGCAGGGAGAGGAGAAAGCTCTGGAGCCTGTCCGTCCATCCTCCTGGGGAGGAGAGTCAAGTGTTAAAACCTCCCTCTCTGCCTCCCAGGACCCAGAGCTAAAATCCAGAGTGGCCCGTGGAGACACTGATTCCTCAAAGCCTGTGGGATCAGGGGCTCCAGGTGGCGGCTGAGAATGTAGCTGGTGGCTCCTCCCTGTCCTTCCTTGTCTTGTGTGTGGTTCTTGCTGCTCCTCTCCCTTTTCTTCTCTGCCTCAACCAGCCCCAAGGCCTCTGCCTACAGGAAGCCCTCCTCCAGCTCCCCGTGGAATGCTATGGTCAAAACACTGGATTCCACACCACTCTGTTCTCTGCTCTCCCCAAGGAGACTGAAAGCACCTCCAGGCACTTCCCTCACCCTTTCATCACTGGCTGAGCTGCCATGAGGCTGCAGAGGTGACTTAACCACAGTCCTACCCTCAGGAGACTGTCTACAGAGAGGTCAGGAGGCCCCATGTACTCAAGTAGAGGGCTGTGTCTGGGCCCCAAACCATGACAAGATGAAAGAGAGAGTGGATAATTCTGTCTAGAGATGTCTGGGGAGGTTTCACAGAAGCAGGGACTGTGTCTTATTCACGGTGTCCTCAGTACCTACACAGGGCTGACACAGAGCAGTTCAATAAATAGTCATTGATGGAACAAATGAATGAAAGGCATTGAAGAGCATCCTAGGTGACGAAAGAGTGTGAGCAAAAGCACTGAGTAGGAAAGCAAAGGGTTCAGAATGGCTGGCGCCCAGAATAAATAAAGCAAAGTGTCCGTGGCAGAAGGTATGGGCAGGGTCTGATCATAAGAGGCCTCGAATGCCATGCTAAGGAGCTTGGGCATTCTCCGTGGTGGTAGCGAGGGGCATGCCAGCCGTGTGTTCTGAGAGGAACTCAGTAGAGTGGATGGGCAGACATGGGCTGGGGACAGGTGATGAATCCGTGCTTCAGTGCCTGGCCCAGAGCCATAGATGGCTAGTGCAGGGGAGACCTCAGAGAGCAGGGGTTGCAGCCCCTGTGGAGCGGAGTCCAGTATCAAAATGTGTCTGGCTGCTGGAGTGGTCAGGGGAGGCATCCCAAAGGAAGTGGGTGCTCCCTGATCTTGAGGGACGGGTAATATTCATAGAGTTAAAGACAAGTGGAGGGAGACCCAGGTGGGAGCATAGCTTGTACAAAGGTTATGAGGTAGGAAGACGCTTTAACTGAAATCCAACCTGTCAAGGGGCCCACGGCACTCCCTCCCTTCCCTGCACGCACCGGCTTTTATAACTGTTCAGAGCGTTGAGGAGATGCGGTCCTCGGTCCGTCACGGGGGTGCTGGTGAGCTAACGGGGGGCAGGGCAGAGGACAGTCAGACCTGGCACATGGCATCTGAGAAGGCCTCATCCCCTGTCCCCACCCTCCCCTCAATCTCCTGATGCTCTGAGTCCTCCAGGTGAGGACCACTGACTTGTTCCATGATCTCAGACAAGTCTTTTCACCTCTGAGCTCACGTCCCCATCTGTAAATGAGGAGAATAACTCCTGTCCTAAATGTATCAAGAGCTTTAAAAATGTCCATGCCCTTGACCCAGTAATGCTGCTCCGTGGAACCTATCATACACACATGACACACAAATAAGCTTTATGTACAAAAAAGTTCACCGCATCATTTTCCTAATGATGGGAAAGAAACTACATGCCCAACAGGAAGGAAACAAGTAAGTAAACTATGGTGGAAACCATGCAGCCATGAAAAGTGTTGATTAAAAACTCTTTCATAACATGGAAAAGTATTTATGATACAATGTAAACTGAAAAAAAGACTTAAAATTGTATATACTGTCTCTTTGTTTTGTATACAGATTCATATGTATTATTTTTTAGATTCTACATACAAGTGACATAATATTTGTCTGACCTACTTCACTTAGTATAATATTCTCTAGGTCCATCCATGTTGCTGCAAATGGTAATATTTCATTCTTTTTATGGCTGAGTAATACTCCATTGTATATATACACCACATCTTCTTAAACCAATCATCTATTGATGGGAAATTGGGTTGTTTCCATGTCTTGGCTATTGTAAATAGTGCTATGACCACTGGGGTGCAGGTGTCTTTTCGAATTAGAGTTTTCATCTTTTCTGAATATATGCCCAGGAGTGGGGTTACTGGATCATATGGTAGCTCTATTTTTAGTTTTCTAAGGAACTTTCATTCTGTTTTCTATAGTGGCTGCACCAATTTACATTCCCACAAATTTATGGTTACCAAAGAGGAAAAGGAGGGGGAAGGATAAATTAGAGGAGTATGGGATTAACAGATACACACTACTATACATAAAATAGATAAACAACAAGGATTTACTGTATAGCCCAGGGCACTATATCCAATACCTTGTAATAACCTATAATGGAAAATAATCTGGATAAAATATATATATGTGTGTATGTGTGTGTGTATATATATATATACACACACACATACACACATATATATATATGACTGAATCACTTTGCTGTATGCCTCAAACTAACATAATATTGTAAATCAACTATACTTCAGTTAAAAATTGTAAATATTGTATAATCTAAGCCATATAAAAAGAAAAATAGACGTAAATGAGAGGATTGAACTATGTGCACCTATGTGTGTTAGCAGTGGATGTTTCTGAGTGGTGAGATGCAGGAGTGTGGATGGTTTTCTTTTAAGTATACTTTCTTACACTTTGAAAATTTTCTACCAGGAATATGTACGATTTTTTTAAATAAATCAGGAAAAAAATTATTAAAAAAATACCAGCTTTACCTATCTTTTAGGGGTTTATAATATGTATGCCTTTTATAAATTATCAAACACTGTAAATGAAGATGTTACTATATGAAGAACTTCTGCCGAGCATAAAGTTTACTTTAAAAAAAAAGCCCTATTTCACTAAAGGATTTGGGGCAGTCAGCAGAGAAGATGCCTCACTCTGGATGTGGTGGAGAGGATTCAGAGGGTGTCATTAAAGGGCGCACGGCCCTGCCGTGGAAGTGGTTGGGGAAGCCCTGGCTCAGCTCTCCACCTCTGACATGCTGAAAGTCTCTGGTTTGTGACTTCACTCCGTGAATCCCAGCTCCCAGACCCCTGGTGATCTCTTCTGCTATTCAGAGTACGACCGGCAGAGGGCAGGCCCACTTCACTTTCCATCCTAGCCAGGTAATCTGGGGTGGGTCACACATGTCTGTAGGGAGATCTCCTCCAGCCAGACTCGACCCCCAGCTCCCTACAGCTGAGCTGGTGAGGCCCTAACCCACCCACTACCAAAGCCTGGGTTAGGAAGCTCCTTGCAGGGAACAGGCTCAGATGCCTGGACTCAGAGATGCAACGGCTCAAAGGCTCTGGGTCTTTGTCTCCACTCAGCAGCCCTCACGGACAGCCAGTGTTCCTGAAGAATTGTGCTCAGAGACCCAGATCCTGGTGTGGCGCTGTGTGACCCTGGGCAAACCTCTCACCTCTCTGGACTTAGGCAACCCCACTGTGGAACGGATTCTCGCCATTCTGATGTCCCATGGTCTTGCATACCTTGCCAAGCTGCAGGAGCTCCCAGTGGTGGTTGACAAAGGCCAGAATCTCCTCAAAGTCAAAGTACTTCTTCTTGCTCTGCACCCCCAGGTTGTAGAGGGCCAGGTGAACCACATCGACCCTGGGCAAGGGTGCAAGGAGGCGGGCCCAGAGTGAGGTGGCAGCCTGTCCAGCCAGGGCTGGAGCATCCTGGGTCCAGGCTGAAGGGCAGGGGCAAGGCTGGGACCTGGTGGCTGGAAATGGAATTGTTCCCAGAGGGAGGAGGGAAGGGAGAAACTGGGAAGGGACAGGAGTGGGCCTGGGCCAAGCCCCACCCTCTCACCATCGCAGGGGCAACCTCTCGATGTACTCTGGGCCCTGGTTGCACACGGAGCAGAAAAACAGGTAGAACCTGTGGGTGGTTGAAAAGGGGGCCTGTGGTAGGAGCAGCTCTGACACCCCACCCTGGTCCAGCGCCCTCACCCCCCGCCTGCTTTCCCATAGTCAGCACTGGCCTCATTCCCTCTGAGGAGGGGATAAAGATGGGGCAGAACAGGGACCAAGAACTACTCCCCTACCCCTTCTAACCTGTACCTCAAACCCTTTCCCAAATATCACTGCCCTGGAGTGTGGCTGAGTTCAGACTGAGCTGAACTAGGCTGGGCTGCAGGGACCACCCTCTTCCCCTCTGCCTGACACACACACACACACACACACACACACACACACACACACTCAATCACAAACCACGTGAGACACCAACCAAGACACACACAGTATCCTGTTTGACACACATAAGCCTTCCACTAGCTTAGCCCCCTTGGTTAGAAGCCAGATCAAGTCATCCATTTCCCCCATGCCTCCTCCAACAGCCCCGGGGTCAGGGCTGGCGCAGGGCCTGTGTCTCTCCCCCTTCCCCAGACACTTGAAGCATCTGGGGCTTAGGGAAGGTGGGGCTGCGACTGGGGATGTGGCCCAGCGTGTCCCTCTACTGGGAAGGCCTCCTCACCCTGAGCTGCCTCTGTAGACAGGGACACACTGTCCCAAACCCCCAAAGGGGGTCTAGGGCCTGGCAGGCAACCTGAAGGAGTTGCTGCAGCTGCTGCCCCCATCCCCCCACCTCACCCCCAAGGCTGAGCCAGACCAGATTAGCACCTACCGGTCTCCGAACATCATGGGCTCATTGAGACACTGGGTGCAGGCCTCGTGGAACCACTGCCTGCACCGGTAACACTGCAGCATCCGCAGGTACCATCTGGAGAGCCAGAGGAGCCAGGGTCAGCCAGGCCCACACTCCCAGCCAGGGACCAGCCTCAGCAACCTTTCCCAACACAAACTCGCCCTCCAGCGGGGGAAAGGGAAGAGAACTCACAGTTACTGAGCACTGGGCTGTGCCAGGGGAAGCCCTGCCTGGCAGCAGGGCATAAGCTATACCATTTGATCTCACCGTCTGGTCAAACACGGGCTGCTGTCCACATTTTACAGGTGAGTCAGAGGTTAAATAGCTTGTTCAAGGTCACTCAGGAGGCAAGTGGTGGATGGTGACTCAAATCCTAGCCTCCCTGACTTCGAAGCCCATGCTCTTTGTGCCACACTGGAGCCCCCATCTCTGGTCTGTGCCTCACACACTGCTTCCCAAACACTACTGATGGGGAAAGGTTTGCCCTGGAGACTTCATGGGAGAATAAAGGCTCCTATAAGCCCCTCACCTGGTAATGTATCTACCCTATCACAACCATCCAACAACTACTCATTGAATAAGAATGAAAACCAAAAAGGTGTTTTCTTAATTAACAGTCAGTGCTTTGTTCACACCTTATCAGGTGTGGTCCTTGGACCACCTGCATCAGAATCACCTGGGGTCCAGGTTAAAATGCAGAAGATTCCTTGACCCGTTCCAGGCCTACTCAATCTTTGGGGTAGCCCCTGGGAGACACACTTCTGACAATCACCCGAGCAACTCTGCCCAGTAAGCACTGAGAACCACCACCTCAATGCTGCAAAGGTCTCTGTAAGCATTTCTCCATCTGTTATCCCAAAGGCCTCAACACCCACGGAAGGATGATGGGGCCAAGGTTATTAATCCCACTTGAGAGATGAAGTACTTCAAGCAATTTGCCCAAATCACCCAGCTAGGTCGTAAGCACAGCCTCCAGACCCCTAGTGCTTGTCAGCAGAACTTGGGGATGAGACTCAGGACTTCAGGGTGTCGGGTAGGCTGTTTCCTGAGGGCAGAGGTTCCATCTCTCACTTCTGTGGTTCCTCCCACAGTGTTGGTGCAGTCAGCCCAAGGGAACAGGCTCAATCAGCCATGGCTGCATGGAGGCCCAGGCCACAAGGAAGAATCAATCAAAGACTCCCATCCTACATAGAGTCAGGGTAAGAACCCCCTCCACTGCGTCCCCAAGGTAGTCCCCCCAACCCCTGCTTGCACACCTCCAGGGAAAAGGACCTTCCTATCTCATCAGCAGCCTGTCTCACTGACTCTGGCAACGGAAAGGTTTATCTCAACGTCCATGCACCAACAGTAACAGCTCACACTTGTTAAAGCGCTTACCAAGTGCCAGGCACTGTGTGAGCCTTTACCTGAATGACCTAATTCACCCACCGCTCACAACCACCCTGTCGCGGGAAAACTACGATGAGAACTGAGGCTCAGGGGTAGCACAGCTCTAAGGGGCTGGGAAAATTTGGACACTGGGGGCCAGTCTGGTAACCACTCTTCAATACTGCCTTCTTTTCCACGGTGCCCAAAGAAAACACCTCCACTCCCCCGCACCCCCCTGCGGAGAGCGCTAGCCCTGTGCTCTCGAGCCCCGCGCGCGCTCAGGTGCCATCCCCGAGGCCTGAGGGAGGATACGGGCTCTTCCCTGGGGGTCCGGCTCCCCCAGCCGGCCGCGCCTACCCCGCTTCCCTGGGGCCCCGCCCCGCGCCCCGCCCCTCGGGGAGGCCCCGCCTCGCTCCGCCCCCGCGGCCTTACTCTCCCGGCCCGCCGCAGTAGCAGTAGCATTGCTGCTGGTTGGTGCGGTGGGGCGAGTCCCACTCCAGCTCCTCGGGCTGGTAGGACAGCACCATCTTCACAGCCTGCAGGGTCCTGGCGATGGCGCCCTTCTTCAGCGCGCCGCCTTTCTGCGGGAAGATGAGGGCCGAGTTACCCGCGGGGGTCCCGGTTGGGCCACACGTGGCTCCCTATCAAGGCTAGTGCCGACCAGGTGGAACAGGATATTCCAGTGTAGTCAGAAACGCACAAAGCCTCTTCTCATCAATCCCAGATCCATCCCCTCTCTATCCCCAAGGAGCTGCATTTTCAGTAATATTAATAGTAATAAGCACAACAATAAAAGTAACAATAATAACCAACACATATTGAGAGTGGGCGCTTACATGGATTTTCTTTCTTAATAGTAAAGCACTATTTGTTGGGGGCCTCCTACTCCTGACACCAAACCTGTATCCATTTAAAGAGTACATTTTTTTTTTTTTGGCCGCACAGCATGTGGCACCTTAATTCCCCCACCAGGGATCGAACCCGCGCCCCCTGCATTAGAAGTGCAGAGTCTTAATCACTGGACCACCAGGGAAGTCCCCAAACCTGTATGCATTTAACAGCCAAGGAAACAGGCTCAGGGAGGCTAAGGAACCTGCACAAGGACATACAGCTTGTTAAGTGGCAGTCGCTGTCTGCCTCCAAAGCCAGGCTCTGTGACCAGGAGTGAGGCCCGAGCCCAGGGAGTCTCTGGGCTTCCAGACTGGAGGATGGGGAGAAGCAGTGTGGGAAGGATGGAGGGCTCACCCGCACAGCCAGCGCAAAGATGCAGCGTCGGCAGAACCAAGGTGTGAGCAGGGGCCGGTCGGCACTGCCCGCTATGGGGATGTGGCACTGCTGGTGGTAACCTATGGCAAAGGAGAGGGGGTGAGTGCCCGAGGCCAGTCAGCCCAGAGGCGGCAGGCTGGGGAGGGCTGCGGCAAGTCCGAGGAGCTGTGTGCCTGCCAGCTGCCAGGGGACTGGCTGGTGACGTTCACCAGGCAGCCAGGCTGGTGTCCAGGCAGGCCACTAAGAGCCAGCGTTGGCCCAGTGCGGGAAGCACCAAAGGTCTGGCTTCAGCCTCTGTGCCCCATCTCTCCTACCCATCCTCTCCACCCACGGGGGCTCCAAAGTGCATAACTTCTCTCACTTTCCAGAAGCCCCAGCTCTCCCCAAGGATCACCTCCCTGGGCCCTCATTCGCAGAGACTGGCCCCTTGTCACTCTGGAGCTCCAAAAGAAACAGGAAGCCAGCTAAGGCGCAAGTGGTCTGAGGCGGTGCAGGTCCCGATCCAGTGGTGAATGGGGACCCACAGGTCTGGGCCTTCTCCATGCCCTGCTCATCACACTCACCCAGGCCACACTTCCCACAGATGAGGATCTCATTCAGTGGTCCTGATGTCTTCCCCAGGCAGATGTTGCACTTAGGTTCCTCTCCTGGAACACCAGCTGAAAGAAAGAGGCCCTCTAGGGTCAGGTCGGGCTCACAGGAAAGAGCAGTTTTAAAATTACATTCCACGTGCTGAGCCTCTACTGAGTGCTGGGCCCCATAGGCCAACTCACTGAATCTCCCCAACCAGTCTGAGCTGCCTATTACCATTAGCCCATTCTAAAGATGGGGAAATTGAGGCTCAGAGAGGTTAAGTCCCATGCTCAGCTGGTAAGTAGGAGGGGGGGGATTCAAACCCGCAGCTATCTGACATCAAATTATTTGTCCTTTTTACCACATCATGCTGCCTCTTCTGCTTAATTTAACTTGATTTGTTAAAGTTTTTTATGTTAAATAATTTTTTAAAAATTTTATTATGGAATAATAACAGAACGTTACAATGAAACTCCACGTTCTTATCAATAATCATGAACTCACGACCAATCTTGTTTTGACTATATTCCCACTCACTTCCCCACCTCCTGTATTAAATATTTCAGTACATATCGCTGAAAGTTCAGGACTCTAAAAAAAAAAAAAAAAAACTACAGAGCCTTTATTGCACCTAAAAATTAAAAATAAGTTCTTAATAGCAACAAATTCAGTTAGTGTTCACATATCCAATTGTCTCAAAAAAGTCATAACAATTTTAAGTTTGATCAATTGCTTTTAATCTACAGGTTCCCTCTCCATCTTTTTTTTTCCTTTGCAATTTGGCGTTGTTGAAGAAGAAATATGTACTTATGACTAAAGGGTTTGAGTGAATAAAGTACGATACACTTTGATGTGTGTTTCTGTCTCATTTCCCCTAGCAGACGGAAAGTTCTGTAAGGGCAGAAAAGGTATCTGTTCATCTCTGTGTCCCCAGGACCTCTTATGGGGTGTGGCACATAACACGTGTTCAAGACATGTTTGTTGAATAAATGGTCTCTTGCCTCTTATCCCTGAATATGCTCCCAGGAAGGCGGGACCCACTGTGGGTCGCAGTTAAGTCTTCACTGGCTTAATGAAGTGATGGATCAGTAACTATAGCGTGCTCAGCCTTATGCTCTCATCTTGGGCGACCCCAGAGGGCTGCTGTCCTACCTGTGAGGAGCAGTGATCTAGCTGGGGAGCCACACGGTTCCCCAGGTGAACACTGCAGCACCTCCTTGGTGCCTGGCACACAGTGGGCCTTCTATTCAGGGTGTGCTACTTCTATCCATGGTTTGGTCTGTCTTTCCTCACCAGCTGGCTCCTTCTGCTTTCAAAAAGAAGGCAGCCCAGGAGAGGAGACCCTCGTTGCTTTGGATTTTTAAATAATACCTTTAGGGTGAGAGGGGCTTGGAGAAGCATCAGCCTGCATTAGCCACAACATCTTGGAGAAAAAGGCAATTTGGAAGCTCGACTAACTGGCTGGGTTCTGTGGCCTCTGCTTGGCAGGCTTTTGAAATCATCTCTTACGGTAACAAATTCTTCAGAAACAGCCTCCCTGTAACTCAGCAGCACTGGGCTAAGCATTTAACCACACTGTGAGGCCAGTACGTTCAGTCTCCTTTTTCTCAGATGAAGAAACAGGCTCACAGAGGTTATGTCACTCACCCAAAGATATGCAGCAGTAAGTGGCAGAGCTAGAATATCTTGGTCCGAGGAATACTGGACCCTAAAACCTGCCTCTTCCCCACATACCGCCATGTCGGTTCTCCTGTTAGAGCATAAATGGCAAAAAAAAAGTCTCTTCTCTCACGGTAACTCTGATTGGTAGTGGCTGCTTGGAGCTCCATGTTGAAAATTTACAAGTGTTGTGATTGATTAGTTATGTCTGTCATGTACATGGCAAGGGAGAAAGGTGGCAAGAATGCCCCCAGTCTGTCATCTCTGTAAGACAGTGTCAGCTCTCTGAGGGCAGGGATGGTACCCAACCCAGCTCCCTTTCAACTCTGAAAACTGGCCCAGCTCCATCCCAGTAAGTCCATCATCACCTTGCCTGGTTCATACCTGCTTGTTTGGTCTTTCCCCCACGGAGAGAGCTGGCCCAGCTCCATCCAGGTAAGTCCATCATCACCCTGCCTGGTTCATATCCGCTTGTTTGGTCTTGCCCCCATGGAGAGAGCTGCCTCCCTAGTTTTCTTACCATGCTGATAGGGGACACTGTGCTTATACCGAAAGGTGACAATTCTGATTGCCTGGGCCCTTCCCTGTTCCCTAGCCCCAGAGTGACCCAGAGCTTTGGGCAGCAAGGAAGCAAACACAGGCCTGGGACCCAACCCTGCTCTCCCAGCCCCTCCCTGAGCCACTTTCTCCATCTGCCTGCCTCCCTCATGAGGTAGGAGTACTCAAGGGGATAATAGATGTCATAAGTGTGTTTCCACATAAATGTACAGCTGGTAATCCGATCAGCACCTCAGGTGCGCCTGGGGCTCCAAATACAAGGCCAGATGCCAGAAGTTAGAGACAGAAGGAGAGAAGGAAAAAATGGAGGGAGAGGCGGAGAGAGGATCGGGGGTTGGGTGGGGGGTGGGGGGTGCCTGAAATCACAGGAATACTCACCATGCTGTATGTCCTTCCACAAGACCCAGTATTTGGAGTTATCTTCAAAAGTTACAAGGCAGCTTTGCTTAGAACTGCTGACCTGAGGCAGAGAGAGGGAGGGGCAGTGTGAGACAGTAGCTGGGGAAAAGCCACTTGAACACGGTCTTCCTCTCCCATTTCTGTCCCCACAGGTCAGAGGGTTTAGACCTCTCCTTGTGCTGCAAAAAGGAGAGCCAGGCTAGAAGGGGAAGGAGGATGGCAGTTCCGGAGGTAGTGCACACCCACTCACTGGAGTTGTGCAGTCAGGGACCGGGGGATGGCAACTTGGCGGGAACGCCGAGGACAGAACAGGCCAGGTGATTGTTTGTGATCCTCTCCAACCTGATTTTGTTTTGTTTTGTAGGCTCACAGAGCACTTCTCTAAAGATGTTGACCCTAAGGATGGCACCTGCTTTTGCAGGCTCCGCCTCCTTCCACTTTCAGCTTTGGAGCATAAGGACAAGGCGGGAATTTCCCAGCAATCTCCCACCCTCCATCACTGGTCTGAGGCCGAGACCAGAGGATGAGCAGAGAGATGCTGAGCCTGGGAACTGGGGCCAGGGAGGAAAGGTTTACCCTCTTGATCTTCCCGAGATAATACAGTCCATCTGTCCACCGGCACAGCACATACTGGCCCTCTGTCAGCTTGGACATCAGGTCTTTGAAGTTGTTCTTGGCTTTTGCCAGGGCCCCCTTGTTGGGGAGGTGGCTGGTGGCACCATAGGAGTCCCGAGTCCCTGGGTCCAGACCTCGATTCTCCATCAGCTTCCACTGACACTGGAAGAGAAAGAGAAAGGGGTTTTTACTCCTTACTTCAGGAGAAGGGGAAGGAAGGAAAGAAACAACCATTTATGTAACCTGTGCTGTGTGCCAGATGCTTTTATCACCTCACTGGATCCTCCTGACAACGCTGTGAGGGAGGCATTATTATGCCCATTTTACTGGTCAGGAAACTGAGGTTTGGCAAGGGGAAGTGGCTATGGGGTCAGAGGCAGAGCCATGGTCCATAATCAGGCGAGCTGATTCTAAGTCCTGCTCTCTCCCCACCCATACCATGCAGCCTTCTACATAGAAAGGCTCTCTCAACCAACCAGGGAGCAAAATCTCCCCGCCCAGGGGGGCCTGAACCTCACTCCCTGGCTTCACAGCCAGAGGTTTTATCCCTAAAGCAAACATACTCCGTGTTCTCTAAGTGGAGGACCTTCTCCAGCGGAGCAGCGGGAAGTTCTCAGACCCTTGACCCCTACCCTGAGAGCTGGCCAGAGAAAACTCACCTGGAGAGGAAAACTCCTGGGTGGCTTGTGAACTGGTATAGACTTGGCCATCTGTGTCTTCTGTAATCTCCTTTTCTGTTCTCAATTATGGGATGATTTAATGGAAACCAATTCTGGGACATTTAAACTCACTTATGCTTCTACTCAGATGCAAACCGGCTCCAAGCAGTGAAGTCATTGCCATGCCAACCTCTCCACATCTGTCTCTCACCATCCTACAAAATGTGCCGCTCCCATTGCTTTCACTTCTTCCTGCTAATGGTACTACTATGGTCCCCAGACCCCCAAGCATCTTAGATTTCTCCAACCGATGAGTTGCCACAGCAGCCAAGCACAGTGACTTCTGGCACCCTACTCCTCTTTTCCATCCCCCTGTCCTGGTCTCAGTTCAGGCCTCATCTTGCCTGGGCCATTCATTCATTCAATAACTGTTTCCTGAGCCTTGTGCCCACTCACCTATGCTGGGCACCTGGGATTCGGAATGGAACCACCAGCGCCCAGTGCTAAACAGGCCACTCCCTGTTTCCTGCCTCCCCACCAGACTCTTCCTCAGGGCCATCAATTCCCATCTTCTTATTCTCCCAGAAACCTTCTGTGGCTCCCCAGTACCTCCAATGGCATTCAAAGCCCCCCCACGGCCCCCTCCTCCTCAATCTGGGCTCACCTGGCTCCAGGCCCCTCCACACACTCTCCACTAAGCCAAAAACACAGCATCCCTCTGTTCCCTGCACCCGCTACTCTGGTCCCCTCCTCCTCTGCCAAGACGCTGGGCACCTGGTGTTATGATTACCTGTAGACAGGGAGAGAGTCCTGTCTTTTTCCCTGTAAGTGTGTGTGTACTCCTGTGAGATTGTGTTTGATGTCTACAGCCTTATGTCAGTGAGCATATGAAATGGAATACATGTGTGTGCATGTCAAGGGCCCTGGGGCAGGCAGGGCCTTGCTGGGGTCTTCACTCTCCAGATGGTGGCGCGGCCACGTCCCCTCTTGCCTCCCCCCCCGCCCCCGCCCCTTCCCCCCCCCCCCCCATTCCTCTCTTTTCTCCAGGGCAGACCGCGCAGGCACCGGGCAGGGTGTGCAGTCCAAATCTCTGCCTTCTCCCTGCCACCTGGCTCCCGGGCGCTGCAAGGTCCCTGCCCGCCGGGCCTGGGGCCCGGGCCCGCGGCAGGTTCACAAACTGACACTTCCTCCCCCGCCGCGCCGTTGGGAGCAGGCCCGGTCGCCGCACCCCCCCTGGCGGGGCGGGGGCCCTCGGGTGGCGGCCCCCCCAACCGCGCCTCCATCCTCCCGGAGCGGGCCCCCGCGGGCTGTGATTGGCTGATTCAAACCCATCTGCAAAGAAATGCCTGTTTGCGGGTTCCCGTCGGCGTCCAGTTCAAATCCGCGGCACCCGGATCGCGGGGCCGGGCGGGGGCAGGAAGCGAGGATGATTCATGCGCAGGGGCCTCTCCCAGGGCGGCCGTTGGCTTTTTAAAAAGGGTGTTTGGGAGGGGAAAAAGCTTGCAGAAGTACCCCCTTCGGGTTCAAGCGCTCCTCTCTTTAGTCGCTCCGACGCCAAGCCTCCCCCATCCCAATCCTGCCGCAGCCTGACTTCGGACGTGAGCAAAATCCCAAACGCCCCCGTCGGTCTCCAAGCCACCCCCCCCAACACACACCCAACAGGAAAAATAAAGATTTTAGGCACAGGACTAGCGACCTGTCACACACGCCCCCCAAAGGCTCGGGGACCCGGGCGGGGCTCCCGCCACCCCGCGGACACCGTTCACCCCTCTCCACCCCCCAGGCGCGCGGCTTCCCAGGGCTCCAACGCCCCCGGAGGCGTTTGACCCGCCAAAGTTCAGGAAATTTCCAAGAGGGATGATTGCAGGGCAAGGCGAGTGTGGCGGGGAGTCCCCCGGCCCGGGCCGGCCGCCCGCAGCGCTAAACTTACCGCGAGGCTGCGTGTCCGCCGGTCCCACTTGGAGTCTGGCCACCAGGCGCATCGGCGGCGGAGGTGGCTGCGCTCGGCCCGCGGCTGCCCGGCCGAGTGTCCGCCCGTGGGGCCGGGGTCGGGGTCTCGGCGGGGGCGGGGCGGGGCGGGGGCGCCGCGGGGAGGAGGGGGGGCGGAGGAGGAGGGAGGGGCCGGGGCGCTCAGGAAGGGGCCCCCCGGGCGCGGGGCGCCATCTTTTTCGCGTTTTCCCGCGAATTATTGACGTCCCGCTTATGTAATTAGCGGGGGCCGCGCCGGCCTCGCCATTGGAGCCCGCGGCCGCGGGGCCCCGCAGCACCGCCCGCCCGCCGGCTCGCCCGCTCCCGCCCCCGGGCCGCCCCCGCGCCGCGCCCCGGCCTCCGCCCCCGCCCCCGCCCCCACGGGCGCGCATCCTCCGCCGCCACCGCGCGCCGGACGCAGACAAGCGGCGCGAGCGCACACGGACGCGGAGCCTGCGCCCCGGCATGACCGCCCGGCGGAGGCGCAGGCACAACGCGGGCACACGAGGAGGCGCGCGCGGCACTCCGAGCCGGCACACACTTGTTGAGGAAACACAACTCTGCGCGCAGGGCACAGACGTCAGCTGGCACAGACACACAGGGGGAGGTGCAGATGCACACGGACTCCCTGCGTAGACACAGACCTAGAACAACCCAAACGGGATTCGCACGACAGAAACACACAAACATCCTGCACTTGCGGTGTAGAGAGCACACACAGAAACAGATCCACAACGCGCACGGCACAAACACAAATTCACAACACATGATACACACGACACAACACACAATAAAGAGGCAATTACAGAGTATGGACATAGATACATAGGAGAGACACACCGTGTACACAGCATGGACACACAACAAAACATACACATAAAGTAGACAAACAGGCATGGAGCCACAACGCAGTAACACAGGCGCACAAGAGAAACAGAGTACACCAACAGCAAATTGCACACAAACGTAATGCACGGAAACACAACACAAAGATACAATTGCAAATACATACCACACACACAAACACAACATTTAAATAAGTGGCACACAGTGAAAGACATCATACAGAGTCATAGGAATAGCAGATTGAGGAAAGGGGCGTGGCTCCAGTCATATCCAGTCCTTGCCCTGGGGAGAATGGGCAGAAATGTCCCCATCCAGACTTACTCTTTGGGGGTTGGGGGCTGGAGAATACTTGCCAACCCCTCTCCTTATCCCTCAGCCCTCTTCTCACCTGCTAGCATCACACTGCACAGACACCCGTGAGGCTGTGGAGTGTGGACATCATGGGTGTAGCAGGTGGACCATACTCCCCCAGCCCCCCGTCCTTCCTGTTGACTGTCAAGTTGCCCACCCTTGGCCCCCTGCCTCTGGGCCTTGGGGTGTGATCTCTCTGGCTGGCTGGGTCTACCTGTAGGATGCACAGGGCAGAGATTACAGTTGGAAACACTCACCTCTGGGTCTCATAGGCCAACTCCACTGATTACCAGCTGTGGGACCCTGAGCATAGCACTTCAACTCTTAAAACCCAGTCTCCTCATAGAGCTGTTGGGAAGGTTAGGGTGAATGTATGCACAGCCCCCAGCAGCCAGTGGGTATGCGGTAAGTGATTATCGTGCTTTGTCCAGAAATTATATATTCATTGAGTGCCCCCCTGGGTAGGACTAGAACTGGGAGCTATGGGGCCCACAGTCTCATGGGGAGTCAGGTGTTGGCTCAAGCAGCAACAACATACATATATAAATATGAGGGGTGTGGTGCAGCGAGCTGGACATGGAATTGGAGGAGTCCTGGCTTCAAGTCCAGCTCTGCCTCTGAGCCAGAGTAAGACGTTGGGTGAACTAGTCCCCCTGTAGGCCACGTTCCCTATCTGTTCAAAGAGGGTAGTGGTACTACCCCATCTCACTGGGCCATTGCAGAGATGAGGACAAAATAGCATAATGCAGGGGCGGGTGTTTTTGTCAGTGAAAAAGTGATGGGCAAGATGAGGAGTGGTTAAAATACTACAAAAGGAGAAATGATAAATGCCACTAGAAAGGTATAGTTTCACCTGACCATTTAGAGGCAAATCCAACTTTGAATTGAGAACTATCATAGAAAAGGTGGCATTCAGAGGGAATGTGGGGATAGGAGGGAGGCATTCCAGGTCTAGGGCATGGTGTGTGCAGGAGGCCTGGGACGGAGTGAGTTGTGTCTGCTGGACCGGAGTTCAGGGTGCAGACGGTAAGGCTGGAGGAGAAGGTGGAGCTGAGCGTCCTGGGCTGAGCTTGGTTTTCAGCCCACGGCAAATCAGGGCCACTGAGCAAGGTTGTAAGTTATGTGTATCCTAGAGAGCCTCGGGGAGTTTAGAACTGAGAAGGGCCATGATCTGAGTCTGCTTTGGGATCTGGCAGAAGTAGGTTGAAAGCATGGACAAACCAGAGAAAGACAAACAATCATTTTTTTAAAAAATGGGTTAAGACTATCAACAGGCAATTCACAGAAGAGGAAACCTAGGTGGCCAAAAATGTAAAGAGATGTTCAACCTCACGGGTCATGGGAGAGATGCAAATGAAAAGGGCTGTGAAACGCCATTTCACATCCTCCAGACTGGCAAGGAGTAAGCATTATATCAATGTTGGGAGAAAGGTGGAGGGGGTAAAGAGGTGGCACCCTTGGAACCCTTGTACAGTCTTGATGGAGGTGTAAATTGGTACAACTTCTCTGGAGAAGAGGTTTGGCAACATCTAATAAAGTTAAAGATACTCTTGTCTACAATTCAGTGACTTCACTCACTCAGCACATAATTATGAAAAATGAGGAATTGATTAATTGTCCATCAACAGCAGTGCAGATAGATAAATTGTGATCTATCTGTGCAATGGAATAATATACTGGGAGGGAAAATAAACTGAGGCTGTAGCCTCAACATAGATACAGTCTAGAAAAAAAAAGAAAAAGGGAACATCAAGTGGTAGAATAGTGTGATACCAAAAGTTTCTTTTTTTTAATTCAAAACTATGCTATATATGTATTTTTAGGGATACAGTCAGATAGTGAAAGTGTTAAAACATGCATAGGAAATCAAAGACACTAAGTTTAAAATAGTAGTTACCTCTGGGAAGGGAGGGATGAGAATGAGATCAGAAAGAGGAACACAGGGGATTTAATTTTATCTGTAATGTTGTATTTCTCAGAAAAAAAAATCTGAAGCATATATGGCAAGGTGTCAAGATTTGACAAAGCTGGGTGTCTTGTCTGTAATTCTTCGGAATGATCCTTCTTCTCAAGTCCAAAACTTTTTCTCTATCCTCTGTACGTTTGAAATATTTGGTAATTTTAAAGATGGGGGCGGGGGCTGGGAGATTACAGCAAAGGAGGTTTAGTCACAGCACTAACCTGTCACATGTGCAGGGCCATCAGACCTCACAGTGTCCTAACATGTCTGTTCCCTGAGACTTGTCACGGCGGGGTGAACCGGGCATGGCAGGCATCAGATCTGTTCACAGGGGAGAGAACAAAAGCTTGGAGAGGTGGAGTGACGTCCCCAAGGCCACGCAAAGTAGGGAGGAGTACTCTCAGCTGTGTCTCAGGGGAGACCAGCAAAGGCCAAGGAGTGTCGAGAGAAGGTCTCCCACCTTGCAAAAATCCATCTTCTTCCATCTGCGGCCCTCTTCTATTTTTGCTTTCAATTAAGGACACCATGGAAAATACAGAAAAGCACAAGGAAGAGAATAAAAGTCACTTGTGGTTTTCACTGTCTTACTTTTTAAGTCAGCTTTATTGAGCTATAGGTAATTCACATACAAAAAATTCACCTATTTTAAACGTGCAACAGTACCTTAATTCGAGAGGACCTATTTGTTTGAGTCCTAGACCAGTTAGTATATATGAAAGTGCTCTACAAAGAAGAAAACGCTTATTCACAAATTTGAATAATTATGATTATAATAAAGGTTTTGGAAATCATTAAGACAATAATTATTTGGAAATAATTAAGATTTCATCTGTGAAAGTAGGTGGCCGGTAGGCGGGCCTGTGTTTTGTTGCCTGAATTTGGGGGTCAGTTTATAATCGCTTCAGCATGGAGGTGTTGAGAGCTTTCAAATTATAGTAGAAAGGATGACTGTTAACACCATTTAAAAATTAAAAAAAAAAAAAAAGAAATAGTTGACAGGGTCAGACTGTGGCCTATTGAAGTGTTTGTGGCCTTCGTTGGCTGCCAAGCCATAAACACCTTTACCTGTGGCTTTTGTGGGGAAACGAGAGACATCAAGTGTCTGTCCTCTTTGGGAGTCCAGGAGCGCCTCCATTGGGATGTAGGAGATCCTGCTGACCCTCCCCGCAAGCTTGCTATGGGACCAGGGGTGGGTCCCTTCTCTTCTCTGATTTGGTCTCCCCATCTGTTAAAAATAAAGTACGGCTTTATTCACACTTGCAACATTCAGCAGCCGGTTAGGGCAATGTGCTGTGGGCAGGTACCCCTAGGAATAAGGGTCAGGGCAGAGGGAGATGTGCCATAAAGATAAATAAATCCCAGTCTTTGGCATCAAGAAGCCCAGATCCAGCAGTAGGGTTGGCAGACAGACACATCAACAGGTCACTGTGATAGTCTGTTAAGAGATAGGATCAACCAACACTCAGGATTGTCAGAAAGTTTATTTTTTTGCCAGTACAAACTTTGTATTTTTGTTTCTCATTGTGTTTTAATTTTTATTACTGTAATTACTATTAAAATTTTTTTCATATATATTAAAAAAAAAAAAAGAAATGGCTCAAGACAAGGAGTGGTTGGTTCTGAGTAAATACCCATGATCTCTAAAGTGCCTCTGACTACAAAAGTATTTGATTTTATGAACTTAATCTGAGCTTTGTTTCTCCCTCACTGGGTAACCTTGAATAAATCACTTCTCCGGTCTGGGCTTCAGATTTACTCACTGGTCAAAGCATAACGTTTAAACAAATGAGTAGTTCCCAATCTTGCTACACAAAGGATCTTATATAAAGATTTGAGGGACTTCCCTGGCGGTGCAGTGGTTAAGACTCCAGGCTTCCACTGCTCGGGGCACGAGTTCTATCCCTGGTCGCGGAACTGAGATTCCACATGCCGTGGCACCGCCATAAAAGAGATTTGATCCACCAAACATCGCATTTATTATTTGAGAGTTATTTTGTCTTCTTTTTTATGAATTAGGTCCGTATATTATATTCAATCAGAGATTTTGATTGGTATGATACAAATAATGTGATTATAAAAGATAGAATTAGATAAATAGATAAGTAAATTGAATAAGTAAATAGAATTCTAGCCCAAAGCAAGGGCACTGTGTCTTTTGTTAATCTATGCCATTGTACAACAGATACTTCTGGGGAAGGGTAAAGATATCTTTCAAATTATCCCCATATTAAAATACAGAGGAGAATTTTATTAGTGAATTCCAGTATTTACAAGGCATCTTTTCTAGAATCAAGCAACCCGTGAGTCTGTCAACTTGGTGGCTGAGCGCCCAGCCCCAAGCTGAGCAGATAGGAAACAGACAAGAACTGGTCCCCAGGAGCCAACCCCTTGCTGGGCATTTCATGAAGGAGACAAACTATTAACTGCTCAAGAAATAATCAGAGGAGAGCAAAAAAGAAGACAGTGGATATCACATGATCATTTGTATGATTCAGCTAGTAGAATGGAGGTTTGAACCCAGTTAGGTCGGTGTATTCAAAAGCCAACGGCCAGCAAAGCACAGGGAGATCAGCTCTGTGCTTTGTGACCACCTAGAGGGGTGGGATGGGGGGGTGGGAGGGAGACACAAGAGAGAGGAGATATGGGTATGTATGTATATGTATAGCTGATTCACTTTGTTATACAGCAGAAACTAACACACCATTGTAAAGCAATTATACTCCAATAAAGATGTTTAAAAAAAAAAAAAGACCAATGGCCATCCCACTGCCCCACCCTGCCTCCTTGCTTCATGATAGGAAGATAATCATGATAATCATCAGCACACCAGAGAGCACACACTAGAGAGCACACCACATGCCAGGCACTGCCCTGGGTTTCACATGTGCTATTCTTAACCCATTTTACTCATGAGGAAACTGGTAAAAGTGGGAGAGCTGAGCCACAAACCCAGGCAGGCTGGGTCCAGAGCCTTTGACCACCATGCCCTTCTGCCCCTATGAATGCTGCTATTTGGTCTTGTAGCTTCTTATGCAATTAAGACACCCTAGATACATCATACAATGATATTTCATCTTGCACTAATACTTCATATATGAATGGCTCTTTGGAGTTTACACAGGGTATTTTCACATCTCCCATTCCATCCCCACAGCAACGCTACAAGATGAACAAGGCTAGGATTACAAATCCCCCATTTTGTAGATGATGAAACTGAGGTTAAGGAGGTTGAGTGAGGTACCCAAGGTCATGCAGCTAGAAGGTATTAGACACAAGTCTCAGGGTCAGGTAGTCACAACTGGAGAGGACCTTCCAAGTCACGTTACCCAACTCCTCATGTTCAGATAGGCAAACTGGTACCTGGAGAGCACGAGAGGCTTGCTCAAGGTCATCCAGGAAAGACTTGTTCAAGGTCAAGTGGTAAATCAGCAAATGAGCCATAGTTTGATCAAGGTTTCTGCCTCCCTGCTGAGAGATTTATACCCTGTTGCTTTTGTCAGATCTCCAGCAATCCTCTTGGGTTTTCCTACTGCCAAAATTTATTTTAAAACCCTTCTTGTTCAGTGTTCTGTGATATATGACATTCTCCTGAATTTCTGAGGGAGTCCTTGCCTGGGTGGGGGAATGTCTAGGTGACAATCAACTTGGAGAGGCCGTGAGTCTACAGCGATTTAAAGAGAATCTTCGCTCTTTTGCTGCTCGCAGAAGAAACTCCCAAAGCTGGTCTCTCTCTGTGGTCTGTTCTGCTCCCTAACCTTTGGGCCGAAACTGGGGCGATGGCTTTGAGAGGTTTAGCTGGGACCACTTGGATCTGTGTCTTACAGCTGCCCCTTCCAAGATTACAGTTCAAGACCCCATACATCTCCTGCCATGGACAGGAAACGTCTAGGCCAGAGCTGCGTGGAGGGAGCCCAATTTGTGAGACACCCTGGGTAGGAGCCTGTGAGCCAAGAGCTGTTCACTTCAGATGCGGCTCAGACCACTGGGGTCTGGATCCCACCTGGGGGGCTTCGACAGGCCCAGGGTGTGTGTGGTGGCTGAGGTGGGGGCAGTTAGAGGAAGGGAGAGGGACTCCGGAGCGGTGGGCATCCAGGAAAGAGGCCCTGGGACTTAGGTTGGTGGGAACAGTAGGCACAGTTTGTATAAACATTCAGCTGAAAGAGAGATGCTGCAGCAGCTGGACATAAAAAGGTCAGGGGCGGGGGATGGCCACCGGAAAAGGGAGAGGCAGGGACAGGACTCCGCAGCGAGGGGTTTTGTCTGTGCAGGTCGCAGCGGAAGCAGAGAGCACAGGCTCAAACCGTGAGTAATCTGTTCGCAAACCCTTCACAGCCAACCTGGCTTTGGCAATGAACCCTTGGTGAGACCGAGGAGCCATGTCCTCGTCTGCGGTCAGGAGATGACCCAATGCCAACTTGAGTGTTTCTCACTCCAATTGCTGGTCCATCCTGTCCGCAGTCACCCCCCCTCTGACAATCCCAGGAGGTACCAACCTGGGATGACCCTTCCATGAGGGTTAATTTTAGCACCCAGTTATTTAATCAAATGTGGATCTAGGTGGGGCTGTGAAGGGATTCTGTAGTTGTGATTAACATCTACAGGCAGTGAAGATGACCCTGGTAATGTGTGAGAGGGCCTCATCCAATCACTTGGAGGCCTGAAGAGCAAAAACGGATGTTTCCCAGAGAAGAAGAAATGGTGTGTCAAGAGCACAGCATCACCTCGTGCCTGCGTTGGAGGCTGTCAGCCTACCCTGGACTTGGCAGTCCCCCCATCCCGTGAGCCAGTTTCTTAAAATAAAGGTATTTCTTTTAAAAACTGTATATACATATTTATTTTATGGCTATCTACCATCTATGTATCTATCTATGTATCTATGTCTGTATCTATCCTCTCTGTATCTATCAATCTACCTATCTTTGTACCTATGTATCTTTGTATCTATCAATGTATGTATGTACCTATGTACCTATCTATCTCCATCAGTTCTGTTTTCCTGGAGAATCCTGACTGATGATCCCTCTTTCAGAGGCTTGAGAACAGATCACTGATCAGACCCTTCCCAGACCATCTCCTGGCACATATTGGGGTCCCTTTATTCCTCTCCCTCCTGCCCCTCTGTCCGTGTACTCCAGCCCATTGCTCCTTCAGCAGTCCACACCCATGGGTTTTACCTCAGCCTCCTTCTCTACACTCATGACCCTTAAAAGGCCAGAAGGACCCAGATGAGAATGGAATCCCGTAGAAGAGCAAGCTTGGTAGCAGCTTGAAGGGCTGAGAGGTCTGGACCAAGGGCGCAGCCATGGGAGCCACAGGAACCCCAGCCAAGGGAATGCTGCAGGCAGTCTGATCTGGGGACCTCTGCTGAGAGTGATTTTGACCTCCAAGGGTCCTCTCACCACTCACTCAAGAGTCAGCCCCAGGAGGGAGTATCTGATTGGTGGAGGTTGTATTTCACATTTGCCTATCCACTGTCCGGGCAGGAGACGCTGGGGAAGCACTGGGTTTCACTAGGCTTACATGGTGATGGTGCCATGGGAGGTGGGTGCTAGTTTTCCTTCCTCACAATGGGGGAACTCCCTCAAAAGAGAAATCAGGTTCTAAGATGGGGGCAGATACTAGACAGATTATAAGTTGCAGCTAAACCTCTTGGAGCTATTGTTCAAGTTAAGCCAATAACGGTTAGATGGTGTTGTTTAAAAAGGAGCAGGGTGGAGTGGACAGAACGTAGGTTCTGAACGTGGATGACCCAAGGTTGAATTCTACCCCTTATTACTATTGTGACTCTGGGCAAGTTACCTAACCTCTACGAGCCTCAATTTCCTCCTCTGAAAAATGGGGATAATAACATTACCTACAGCCCCCAAAATTACACGTGAAAACACTTTGTAAACTCTAAAGTATTTTGAGCCCTTGGGGGCAGTGGGGATGGGGCAATCATGCCTAAGGCATCTTCTCAGGTTGGTGTCCAGCCCAAGCCTGGTACCCAGTAAATGCCCAGGAAGTGTTTGTTGAGTGAATGGATAAAGTGATCATGGGATTATTATCATCGTTCTAACTTGACCATCAGCTTTGCAGAAAAACCCAGGCAGATGCTGTTGGACTCTGATGTGAGTTTTGTGAGCTGAGCTGAATCTTTTTCTTTTCTTTTCTTTTCTTGCTTTTTTTTTTTTTTTTTAAACAACCCTTTTGACGTTTTCATTTTAATATGTGAAACCTGGCTACTTGTCTCAGGGAAAGTTTATGGAAAAAAAGCTTCCAGCTGGCTTTGGGGCAGCCCATAAAAATGTACTGAAAACTTTGACCAGTTAGAATTTAGGAGCTGTTGGATGACAGAGATCAGTGACGCCATAAACCCTGGTGAGGCCCACAGTATTTCAATAATTAGCTCTCTGGGCAAGAGGATGCGTTCTTTATTCCTTCCTGGTTCCTAGTCAAAGGATGGGGCCCAGAATCTGCTAAAGAGAAACCACAGCTTTCAAATAACCGACAAACACATCTCTAAACAGGGGCAGCTTGTGATTCAAATGGTTTCAAACGGCGTGGGGGAGGGAAGGGTTTTGAAGAGCTTTAACAGTAGCAAGCTGATCAGAATACCCACACCTCTCCCTCCCGGCCAGCTTTCCAAATCCTCCCCCTCCCTCAGCTCAAGTCTGACCTCCTCCAGGAAGCCCTCCTGGATAACCCCAGCCCATTATGGATTTGTTCATCCATATGACTCTTGGACTTAAAACCCTCCAGAAGTTCCTCTGAGCCTCAGGGCAAAATTCAGTCTCCCTAGCTTGACATGCAAGGCCTTTTGTGATTTGGCCCCTTCCTGCCTCTGTGGCCTCTTCTCATATTCCTTCCCCCTACTCTTGACTCAGCTGCACCAGACAACCTTCCGCTCTATCTCTTCCCCCTCTCCGTTCCGGCCTCAGAGTCTTGGACTGTACCCTTGCTTTGGCTGGGATTCTCCTTCTCCTTCTTTATGTGGCTGGATGGTATTTATTCCCAAAATTCAGCCCGGGCCTCTCCTCCAGAGGATGGGGTGGTGGAGAGTTTGAGTCCCCCAGGCTGGCTTAGGGGGTCTCCATTTGGGTTCCCAGAGTACTCGTCACACTTACCCCGACAGTCCACTTACCTCCATCCTCTCTGCTCTCCCGGGAGCCCTCCTCATCTCAGTATCTCTCCAGCTGATACCAGACCTGGCCCAGAGAACATGGTCCTTTTTAAGCCCTGCTCCTCACACCTGGCAGTCCTCTGGGATAACCTGGGGAGCTTTAAAATGCTGACGCCTGTGTTCTCCTCAGAGATTCAGATTTTATTGGTCTGGGAGGTGGCCTGGGCCTGAGGATGGGTTGAAAAGTTCTCCAGGTGGTTCTAACGTGCAGCCAAGGGCGAGCACCACTGTGATTGACAGCACCTGACTCAGGACTCCCCCAGAGACTCAGAGGAGCTACACTCTGGGCATCTGTCAGGGAGCATGATCTTGAACTCACAGCCCCACTGTACTTGCCAAAAGCTGTGTTGAAAGGAACACTATTCATCCATTTACCTGGATCGGTGGTGCTGAGCAGCTATACAATCACTCTTGGGCCCCAGACAGCCATCCAGCCTGTCAGGAGAGACACCTGCACCTCAATACCTGTTAGAAAGACTGAGCCCCACCCCAGATCCAAGGAGCCCGGCCTGGGACCCCGCACTGTAAACAGTTACTGACTGCTGCTGACGCACACCAATGTGACACAACTCAAAATATCCTAAACCAGGGCTGCAAGCTCCTGACAACTTGCAAAGCCAGGTAGGGAAGTTGAAAACAAAAAGGGCCTCAGGGAACCATGGAGGGATCATCGGAAAACTACTCAGCTCAAGCCAATTCTCACCCTTAGGGAATGTGGGTCCCATGTAGTCAAATCCTTTTTTTTTTTTTTAAACAGACTGTCAAAATCTAGCTTTTTAGGTGAAATTTCCTAACAGTTTAAAGTTGGCGATGAATCCAAACCGTTTAAGTATACTTCTCAGGCCAAACAGAGCTTACCTGAGGACTGCATGTAGCTAGCAGCCTGCCAGTTTGTTCTAAATGTTTCCTATAAACGCTGCGTGGGGATTAAACCAGAGAACGGAGACCGGCAGGCCTGTCCTGCGCTGTGCTCTCTCCCCCGAGCTGCTTTCCGCTTTGGGACTTGGGCCAGCATGGAGGGGAGCACAGGAAACAGCCCCCGGGGCCTGTGCTGTACGTGTAGTCGGTACGCCGTTTGGGGACATTGCTCCCTACGTTCCACCGTGTTCTCCTCACGCCAGCTCCCTAGGAAAAGGCCTCTCTGGTCTTATGGCCCAGGAGAGTCATGTTTTCCTGCAGCCGCTGATTCGTTGGTATCTTATGGACCCTGAACCTCGTGGGATTAGATTTTGGCCGCTAGAAAGCTCAGAGGACAATTTGGGGCTTGTCTCCTGTAACCCAGAGGACCACGAGCTCTGCCTTTTGTCTGCCTGTCTTTTTCCCGGGTTCCTCTGACCTTTCCAGCTTCTGTTTTCCATTTGGCAACCGTCACATGACCACGCCTCTAAAATTTTTATTCTCTTGTACATCAAGAAGTTATGTTAAGTGCTTTCTGGAATAAGGCATGCTATAAATAAAGAAGCCCATACAAAAGAGTAAGTGCTCAACAAGAAAAAAAAAGAAAGCTTGTTGAATCAGTGACTTCTTGAATGATTCATCTGCGGTCCCTCCCAGGGCCGTGCACGGAGCAGGTGTTCAGGAAATGAAAGGCAGGGTGATAGAGAGGAAAGTGACGGTTTAGAGATGGTGAGACAGTAGCCCTGTCATTTCCTAGCGACTAGGACCTTGGCCAAGTTATTTAAGCTCCCTTAGCCTCAGCTTCCTCATCTGAAAAATGGGGATAATCTCAGAACCCACTTTCTGGAGGTTGTTGGGAGGACTGAACGAGGTTTTGTATGTAAAAGGCCTGGTGCATAATAGACACAATAAATGGCAGCTGTGATTATTAATTATGAAAACCCCCTTGTGTGGCGATGTCATTATTTAATAGCCTAATTAATAAGGTGTGCCCCATGGATAAGGGTACTCTTGCTCTGCTCAGGTTGGCTAGACGCTGAAAAAGAAGCCACATGTAAACACTGGCGGAATAAAATGGAAATGCATTCCGAGAAGCCCTTGATTTCCTCAGCTCTCTGTCCCAGCTCTCTGCTTACCAGGCCCCGGGCACCCCTGGTTTCAGCGGTGATGCAGGTAGCTCCCTCTCCAAGTCTGCAGCTGCCCCATCACTCTCTTCCCAGCACGCTCAGCTCCTGTCCTGCCTTCCACATCACTCAACTCTCCAGCCGTCCTGTACATCCCTTTCTTGGAAGCCGCTGGCAGTTTTCTCCAAGACTTCCAGCTCCTTCTTTAGCTCTGACTGTCCCCTCTCCTGATGATCACTTAAGGAAGCAAATTCATCATCGACAATCACTTGCTCTCATTGCTCAATGGACGCACCTCCACCTTAGGAAGTCTGTGCCCTGTGGTGTCCAGGAGGAGCACTCAGATGACTGGACGTAGTATTGGGGAGCAGGGCATTCCCCTGAGGGTGGGACAGTCAGGAATGGAACCCTCTACTATCGGTATAGGGAAGGCAGCTCATCACACATCCTTGCCATGGAATGTCGCATCTCCCTAATCACTGAAAATTTATTCAGAGGGGGCACCATAGTGTAGGCAGAGTTTCCCAAAGTTTGGTCCTGGACCAAGAGCATCAGCATTAACTGGGAACGTGTGACAAATGCAAATTCTCTGGCTCCACCCCAGAACCACTGAGTTTAAAAATCTGGGGGTGGACCCAGCACTCTGTTATTTTTTTTTAATTAATTAATTTTTTTGGCCATGCCACGCAGCTTGTGGGATCTTAGTTCCCTGACTAGGGATCAAACCCGGGCCCCTGGCAGTGGAAGCTCAGACTCCTGTTCACTGGACCGCCAGGAAATTCCCCTAGCACTCTGTTTTAACAAGCCCTCAGCCTGGTTCAGCTGAGTGGCAGTTTGCAGACCTCTGGAGTGGAGGCAAGTGCGAAGCCTGGATTCCAGTTCTGAGCCTCAGTTATCTCCTCTGTAAACAGGGACCATGCTTCAGGCAGGGGCCTTCTGTCAGGGAAGTGAGATTAGTGTGGGACTCATGCCCGCACATGGTTGGTGCTCAGCCATCCCTCACCCAGTCGTTCATCAAACCAACCACTGAGGGTCAAGTATGACCTGACACTGCTCTGTGATAGGCCCAGAATCAATCATGGACCCCAGGACTCCTGACTCTGTCAAGGAGGGGAAGTCAGACAAAGTTACGGGAAACCTGATTAGAAAGGTTGGTGGGGGACCTGCATGCCCAATTTAGGATGTTTTATTTTATTTTATTATTTTATTTCACTATTTCTTTTTTAAAAAAATTGAATTATAGTTGATTTACAATGTTGTGTTAATTACTGCTGTACAGCAAAGTCCTCAGTTTATATATATATATATATAATTTTTCATATTCTTTTCCATTATGGTTTATCACAGGATATTGAATATAGTTCCCTGTGCTATACAGTAGAATTTTTATTTTAAATGTTTCTATTACTTTTCTACAACAAAGCAACCAGATGCTGCGATTCCAGCGGCCCCTGGGGCCACTTGGTCTCTTCTCTCCAGGCCACCTCCCAGTCCCTGCCAGGGCCATGGAGGAGCAGCTACAGAGCATCGGGGATACCCGCCACCACCCCCGCGCTGACCTTGACATTGCACAGGTGGAAGGCAGCCTCAGGAGGCCCTCTTATCAGGCACTGAGGCCCTGGCTGCCTGCAGAAGGCCTGGCACGGTTCAGGAAAAGGCGCCTGGGAGAGCAGAACCGCGTGTTTGGAATGCTGGAGCTGCTCAATGCATTCCATATGGCTGCGGGTGCTGGCGGCCTGGCCCGACCCAGGGGACCGAGGGAGGGGGACGGACTCTGGCAATCAGCCGCTCCCCCATTAGGCCCTTGCCAGCCCCTCCCTGCAGGAAGGCACATTTATTTGTGCTCATTTATTGTCTGTCTCCCCTCTGCCCTGTGCTGGGATGTTGAACACTGATTGCCAAGACCAGCCCGGTGCCAGGAACATAGATGTTGGGAGGATTTGATGAGTGAACACCTAATAAACAACTTATTCGTAGAAGGCTTTAGGGATTCTTCCTCTTAAATAAGCCCAGCACACAATCCCCCAGAGCACTCAGCTTCAGCTAACGTTCCTGGGAATCTTCTGTGTGTCTGGACCTCACATGTGTCATCCAGCTGCCCCTCATAACCCCACCAGTTGGGGACTGTGTCACCCAGCTTTGCCCATGAGGGCAGTGGGGCTCAGAGCTGGTGATGTGACTTGCCCAAGGTCTCACAGCCAGCAAGGGTAAGGATCTGAAAGCAGGTTAAAGGATTCCAGGTCCAGTGCCCTTTCTGTCCAAGCTCCAGAGGGAGGGAAGTCCCGCTGAAGCTTTAATCTACCCTGACTTCCTGGGGTTTGTCCTCACTCAGATCCCAGAGTTCCTCAGACTCGTAAAGTAAGGAACTGACCCGTTAAGAAAACAAGGCACAGAAACCTCCAGCAACCTTAAAATTCTTTCCCCCAGTTTTACTGATGTATAAATAACAAACTTGTCAGAAGTTTTGAGCTTTCAGATTTAAGGGAGAACAATTGCCTTAAAGAGGATTCTGTGATTTTCATGTTGTGTTTATGTAATAGCTCTAGAGGCATGATGGTTTGATTAATAGGCTCTTTGGGTAAAACCGTGGAAGTCCTCCAATCAAAATTAGGAACTCAATAAAGAATAAAACCCAATACTATTATTCAACATTGATCTGAAAGTTTTAGCCATTGCTGTAATGTGAAGCAAGGAGGTGACTTAGGAAAAAGACTACCACTTCTTAAGGATTCTGAAATTGGATTTTATATTAAATATCTTATTTTACTGAATACTCATAGCACCTCAACAAGATAGATAGTTATTTTATGTATTTTATATTAAATATATTATTTTACTGAATACTCATAGCACCTCAACAAGATTGTATTAACATTGTTTCCATTTTTTTCCTTATAAGGGAATTGAAGTTCATAGATGATAAGTAACTTGCTTATGTTTATCCACCAAATGATCCTTGTGGCTCCAGAATGTTGCTGCTATTTGTAAAGGAGTCAAAATTATGCTGATTTAAACAGGATTTGTTTGTCCATCTTGAAAACCAGTAAAATTAACTGAAAAAGCTACCAGAATAAATAAGAGAATTCAGCAAGGTGATTGGATATAAAAGGCAGTCACCATCCTATACATCTGTACCACCCTACATACTAACATAACCAATTAGAAAGAATAAGTTGAAAAAATTTCTGTCATAACATATCAGTAACTAGCCTTAACAAGAAATGTGAAAGACTGATAAGAAGACAACCACACACCTTTACTGAGAAACAGAAAAAGATAAATAAATGAAGCTTCATTCCTACTGTGGTCTTGGATAGGAAAACAGGATGTTGTAAAGATGTCAACTTTTCTCAAGGTAATTTGCAAGTTTAATGAGACTCTCATAAAAATCTCTGAAATATTTTTTATCATGTTTGTTCCATCTGCAAGAATAAAAAGTCAAAAAATGTTGAAAAATACAAGTAATACAAAAAAAGGGTTAATTTGATGCGTGAAGGAAACCAACACCTGTCATGTCACATTTTAAAACATACTCTGAAACTTTAGTAATCAAAAATAGCATGGTAAGGATATAAGAAATGGTAATGGATCAGAAGAACAAAAATAGCCCAGAAACAGTCCTTATCATTTACAGGCTTCAGTGTGTAATAAAGGTGGTGACCAAATCACCAGGTAAAGGAAGAATGATTCAACCTCAAGGCTAAGACAATTGGCCAGCCATCTGGAAAAGAATTAAGTCAGTCTCATCTCTCACTTTATATCAAATAAATTTCTGATGGAGGAAAGAGTTAAAATATGAGTCCATAAAACTTAGAAGAAAATCTAAATAAATATTTTTCAACTTAAAAACAAAACTTTCTTAACCTTGTATTTGGAAATAATTTGACTCACATAAAGTTGCAAAAATAGTACAGAATTCTTGTGTACCCCATCACATAGTTTTCCCTAATCATAACCTCTTACATAACCATAGTGCATTTTCAAAACCAAGGAATTGAAGCTGGTATGACACTATTAAGAAACTACAGACCTGGCACATATATGTAATGGAATATTACTCAGCCATAAAAAGAAATGGAATTGAGTTATTTGTAGTGAGGTGGATGGACCTAGAGTCTGTCATACAGAGTGAAGTAAGTCAGAAAGAGGAAAACAAATACCGTATGCTAACACATATATATAGAATCTAAAAAAAAAAAAAAAGGTTCTGAAGAACCTAGGGGCAGGACAGGAATAAAGATGCAGATGTAGAGAATGGACTTGAGGACACAGGGAGGGGGAAGGGTAAGCTGAGACAAAGTGAG
The DNA here is from genome assembly GCF_965194805.1 of Balaenoptera borealis. Taxonomy (NCBI): domain Eukaryota; kingdom Metazoa; phylum Chordata; class Mammalia; order Artiodactyla; family Balaenopteridae; genus Balaenoptera; species Balaenoptera borealis. The sequence continues at coordinate 108,938,998 of NC_138865.1, forward strand.
AGAGTGGCACTGACATATATACACTACCAAATGTAAAATAGCTAGCTAGTGGGAAGCAGCCGCATGGCGCAGGGAGATCAGCTCGGTGCTTTGTGATCACCTAGAGGAGTGGGATACGGAGGGTGGGAGGGAGACACAAGAGGGAGGGGATATGGGGATATATGTATACATATAGCTGATTCACTTTGTTATAAAACAGCAACTAACACAACGATGCAAAGCAATTATACTCCAATAAAGATGTTAAAAAAAAAGAAACTACAGACCTGGGACTTCCCTGGTGGCCCAGTGGTTAAGAATCCGCCTTCCAAGGCAGGGGACACGGGTTCCCCTGGTGGGGGAACTAAGATCCCACATGCCACAACTAAGACCCAAGGCAGCCAAAATAAATAAAATAAATTAAAAATAAAAAAGAAACTACAGACCTTATTTGGATGGGGACATTTTAAACAATAAGAAATACAACTCCGTTTAAAAAATTAAAATCTTTAGTGTATTAAAAAAATCATAAAAGAAATCAGAAGGGCAGATGACAAATTGAGAAAAGTACTTGCAATAAGTGTGACCGATGAATAGTAATTACCATGCTTTGTGATAAGTTAATAAGAAAAATACTAACATGTATATAGAAATTTGGACACAGGGCATGTGTAGACAATTCACATAGAACGAAATGTAGATGGTTAGTAACCATGTGAAACCGGCTCATCCTTCCTAGATACCAAAGGCAACTGTGTTAAATTTAAAATGCCATTTCTCATCTAGTAAATTAACAAATATTTTAAAAATATAGCAATACTGAGTGAGATGAGATATATACTGCAATACACTACTTGGGGAAATTTAAATTAGTACATCATTTCTGCAAAACATTTTTCAATATGTATCAAGAGCCTTAAAATTGTTCACATCTTCGAGCCAGGCATAGCACTTCTAAACATCTCTCCTCTGGCTGTTATCAGAGGTAACACCAAAGACTTGTCAAGATTGTTCATCATAGGGACTTCCCTGGTGGCACAGTGGTTAAGAATCCACCTGCCAATGAAGGGGACACGGGTTCAAGCCCTGGTCCTGGAAGATCCCACATGTCGCAGAGCAACTAAGCCCATACGCCACAACTACTGAGCCCGCGTGCCACAACTACTGAAGGCTGTGCACCTAGAGCCCGTGCTCCACAACAAGAGAGGCCACAGCAATGAGAAGCCCACGCACCACAACGGGGAGTAGCCCCCGCTCGCCACAACGAGAGAAAGTCCGTGCACAGCAACGAAGACCCAACGCAGCCAAAAATAAATAAATAAATAAATTAATTAATTAAAAGAAAAAAAAAGATTATTCATCGCAGTGGGTAAAAGCTGAATTATCTGACAGTTAGGGGATGGTTAAATTACTTCTGTCCCTTCCACATAATGGAATATAACACTGTCATGACAATATTTTTTCATAGATTTTTAATGGCATGGAAAAATGTTAATAATAATATGAAATGGAAAATTAAAGATAAAGATTGGTATATGTATATGATACCAATTTTGAAGACTGTGAGTGTGTGTGTATGTATCTGGTATATATATCTATATATCTATATATGGCAAGAAATACACCACCACGTTAATAGTAGTTATCTCTGAGTAGTGGGATACTCTTCTGTATTTCTCCCTTCTTTTTAAAAATAATGAGCAGCTATTGCTTTTATATTGTTATTTTAATGGCTTTATTGAAATATAATTTACTTATCATAAAATGCACCCTACCTTTATATTATTTTAAATGATTATGTATTTTGTTCATTTAAAAACAAATTTATATTTATTTTATTTTGTTTTTATTTATTTATTTACTTACTTACTTACTTACTTATTGGCTGCAACGGTGGCATGAGGGATCTTAGTTCCCTGACCAGGGAGTGGACCCGGGCCCCCTGCAGTGGAAGTGCAGAGTCCTAACCACTGGACCACCAGGGAATTCCCAACAAATTTATATTTGGAAAATAGAACAGTGTTTAAAACTAAAAACAAGTCTTCTAGACTGCAGCTGTATCAGTTAGGGTTCCACCAACGAAAGAGAAAAAAATATATAAATGCCATTGAATTGTACACTTTAAATGGGTGAATTGTACAGTATGTGCGTTATATCTTAATTATACCTTCCTAAAGCTGTTACCAAAAACTTCCTAGCTCTGCCTCTCACCAGACGTGTGACCTTGAAAAGTGACCTCACCTCCCTCAGCCTCAGTTTCTTCATCTGTTAAATGGGGATGATGACAACAGTGACCTCATGAGTTGTTGGGATGTTTTGCTGAGAGGACACAGTAAGCCCTTGGTAAATACTAACAATAGCGATTGTTTACAGAGGAGGGCTCCCCAGTGCCTGGCTCGGGGCTGGGCACTTATGTTCATGACCTCACTTTGTCCTCTGACACCCCCTACGCCGATTGTGCAGCGGAGGAGACCGAGGCTGAGGGCTCCAGCAGACAGGCAGCATCGAAACCCGGGTGTTCTGGAGGCCGGCACCTGAGTTCTAACCACAGGGCAATCCTGGTTTTTGTGTCGTGTTGCCTTTCCATACGTGTGGGTGCTTTCATTACCGGGACCCCCTGCATCAGATGTCAGCTGCTCACCTGGAAGCTTCATCCACCTCCTTCCCTCCTTCCAAATGGATTCTCTCCTTTTCTCTGGCTTAGAATACTTTCCAAGGTAGAAAACGCTCCAGAGAAATGCCACCCAAGAACTGGTGACTTCCTCGAGTCCCTGAGCAGGTCAGGCCTTGGGGAGGAAGACTCAGACTCAGCTCTGTGCCCTCCTCGCTTGGAGAGACCTCTGAGCCTCAGCCTCGTCACAGAAAACATGCGGATTATGATAGTATTTCCTTGCCAGGGATGTTGCAAGGCTGACTGAGAGGCCCCAGCCCCAGGGTGTTAGCTCCTCCTGAGACCCCGTTGGCAGGGAGAGGGCAGGCCTGGGGCTGGCCCCCACCCAGCAAGCCTCAGAGCTAGCTATGCGGAGCCAGCGAGTACAGCTGCTAAAAATAGAAGTCACATCTAGCAGGGACATGGGTTGGCCCAGAGGCAGGGCTCAGCCCAGGCAGATGGGAGTGGCAAGGGGGGGCCGGGACACTCGCCCACCACCAAGGCCCCTCACCTGCAGTGTGTGTGTGTGTGTGTGTGTGTGTGTGTGTGTGTGTGTGTGTGTGTGTTGGGGGTGTGATTCCCTTACTCAGTGCAAGGCCCCATCCCCAGCTACAACAGAGGGGTGGAGACTGCTCCTTCATCAGGGCAACGAGAAGAGTCCTCTAGGGATGTTCAGTAGACATATAATGTGAGCTACACATGTAATTGTCAATTTCCTAATACAAACATTAAAAAAAGATCAGGGGAAATTAATTTTAATAAATTTTATTTAATCTAATATAATGAAATGTTGATCATTTCAACGTGTCATCAATATAAAAATATTAAGGAAATCAATGAAATTCTCTTTTTCATACTATGTCTTCAAAATATGGTATGTAGGGCTTCCCTGGTGGTGCAGTGGTTAAGAATCCCCCTGCCAATGCAGGGGACACGGGTTAGAGCCCTGGTTCGGGAAGATCCCACATGCCGCGAAGCAACTAAGCCCGTGCGCCACAACTACTGAGCCTGAGTTCTAGAGCCCGCCAGCCACAACAACTGAGCCTGCGTGCCACAACTACTGAAGCCCGCGCGCCTAGAGTCCGTGCTCCGCAACAAGAGAAGCCACCGCAATGAGAAGCCTGCGCACCACAACAAAAGAGTAGAACCCCCGTGCTCCGCAACTAGAGAAAGCCCGCACACAGCAACGAAGACCCAATGCAGCCAAAAATAAATAAATAAATAAATTTATTTTTTAAAAATATGGTACGTATTTTAGACTCATGGCTCATCTCAATTTGGAGTGGTCACGTCAAGTGCCATATTAGCTTTCGACCGCTGCTGTAACACATTAGCACTTAGTGCTTTGAAACAGCACGGATTTATTATCTTACAGTTCTGGAGGTTAGAAAGTTGGAAATGAGTCTCGGCGGGCTAAAATCAAGATGTTGGCAGGGCTGTGTTCGTCCTGGAGACTCCAGGGGAGAATTCGTTCCTTGTCTTCTCCAGCCCACCTTCCATCCATCCATCCATCCATCCATCCATCCATCCACCTATCCATCCAGCCATCCATCCATCCACCCACCCAGCCACCCAGCGAGCCATCCAGCCATCCACCCACCCATCCATCCATCCCTTCCTCCATCTTCAAAGTGCATATCCCAAACTGCTTCTGTTGTCACATCTTCTCTTCCTCTGCTTTACTTGTCACTTTGCCTTCTCTGACTCTGACCCTCGACTCCCTCTTATAGGACCCTTATGATGATATTGGGCCTGCCCAAAGGATCCAGGATAACCTCCCCATCTCAAGATCCTTAATCACATCTGCAAAGTCCCTTTTGCCATGTAAAGTAGCATACTCACAGATACGAGGATTAGGGTGTAGACATCTTTGCAGAGCATTATTCAGCTGGCCACACACGCTTTACAGCCACGCGTGTCAGCAGCTGCTGAACTGGACAGTATTGCTCTAGGGAAGTAAGGGGAAAAATCTAGTTAGAGCTTCTACCTTCACCCTCCTGCTCAGTCACTAAGCCCCTGTGGGATCTCAGGCAAGTCATTTCACGTCCCTGGTTGTCCATACTTACCTTGCGTGTAAAGTGAGGTTGACAGTAACCCAAGCTTGGGAAAATGCAACAAGCTAGGAGGCACGTCCATGCTTATTTAACTGTAAAATGGGGGGCAGTTCAATTGGCAGGTTGGAGGGGCTGCTGCCCTGTGGTAGGAGAGTTGAATACCAGGAGGGTTCTCAGAGGCCATTGGGTTCTCAGCTGCCCCATTTTACAGACGGGAAAACTGAGGCCCAGAGTGGAGAAGAGGCTTGCCAGAGGTCCCTAGTGAGTTGGTAGCTGAGCCAGGGAGGGGATCCAGTGGGAAAACTGTTCCCTGCCACATCACACTGCCCATCCGTCTGAGTTTCCTCACTTATAAAATGCAAATAGTGATGGCATATTATCAGGGCTGTTGTGAAGATCAAAGGACCTCCTAGGTGTGAATGTGCTCTGCGAACAGCTAGAGGGTTGTGTAAAAGAAGGTCACGATGACACCTGGGCACAGGTGTTTATGGTCTCCCTCCAGGGTGAAGGCTGGCCGCACCCTCTACCTCCCTGGCCTGCAGTGCTCTGGGCACCTCGGAGGGTGTCAGTCCTGTCTTTCCATCTTTCCCCTTTCCCACTTCTAGAACCAAGTCTCGGAGCAGCAGGAGGCAGGCCTTCCCCTCGTGGACAAGGGGCCCTTAGCCCTTTCCTGAAAAGTGACCTCCTCCGGGCTTGGCCCTCCCTAAGCTCTGCTCCTCCTGCGGGGACTGTGCTCTGGTTGGGGCAGGGGACAGGTAAGCGCTCTTCCAGGCCTGGGTGGAGGAGGCTGGCTCCCCTGCTGGCTGGCCGTGCAAACCTGGGCACGTTCCTTGGCCTCCCTGTGCCCATCTGCATAGTGGGTGACGGGGGTTAGACCAGAGACGCTCACAGCCCCCTGAGACCTAAGATTCTGGGGATCCCTTCACTGTCTTCACAGAAGCCCAAAGACAAACTATTCCTGATTCAAACTCTCACCTGCACTGGTGGGCAGGGCAGCGGGCTGGCGGGAACCAGGGCGAGAGGCAGGAGTAGAGCAGGGACACAGGGTGGCCTCCATCTGTGTCAGGCTCTACCCCCCTGCCAGGCTTCCAGCCCCACCCCGGACCTCGGGCAGAGGGCAGGGCTGTCCTGCGGAGCCGCAAAGAGGCCTCTGGGCCGGAAGGAACTGGTGCCGGCATCAGTGAGTGGTGAGGCTCTGAAAACACCTGACTGCAATGCAAAAAGGAACTCTCTGGATCTTAACAACCCAACACACGGTTTAGGCAGGTTCCATGCCAGAGGGAGGAAGGGGTGCATGTTCCCTCCCCCTCAAGTCCTGATGATGCTGGGCTTTGCAGAAACAGCCTCTGAGGTGCACAGCACCCAGCCCGTGGAAGATCCGGTAATGATTGTCTCCTAAGTGCCAGCTCTGTGCTGTGTCTCGTGACCCAGAGTGAAGCCCAAGTGTCATTTTCTACGTGAGGTCACTGAGGCCCCACGAGGGCAAGGAGCTGGCCTCTGGTGGGTCAGTGATCAAGAGACAGAGCCAGGGCTAGTGGGAAGAGAGCTGTAGGGCCTTGACTCAGGGCTCCTCAGTGGGCTGGAGCCTGAGGGTTAAGACCTTGATAATAATTGTAGCAGGAATACTACATGCCGCTCACACTAGGGGCTCGGTCTAAGTTCCTGCCATGTGTTGGCTTGCTTCATTCCCACACATCCCTACAAGGTAGGAATTTATCATCACCTTTTTACACTTGGGGAAATGGAGGCACAGAGAAGTTAAAGAACTTGCCCAAGGACACAGAGCTACTAAGTGACAGAGCTGGGACTTGAACTGGACTATTGGACTCCAACACCTGCTCTTGACCAAATGCAAGTGCGAGGCTGTGGGGAGACAGTCTGAAGTGATCTGCATGCCCTGACCAGGGCATGCTGTTCACATGCCGTGGGGAAGAGGGCCTCCTTCAGTCTGACTCTTTGCGCCCAGAATCCCACATGGTCAGCACTGTATCTTTCCCCACCCACCTGTCCACTATGCAGATGGGAACGTGAGCTCAGAGTTGCCTTTGTGTGGTTTTTTGTTGTTGTTTTGCCGCACCATGCAGCATGAGGGATCTTCCCTGACCAGGGATCGAACCCGTGCCCCCTGCATTGGGAGCACGGAGTCTTAACCACTGGACCGCCAGGGAAGTCCTGGGAACGTGAGCTCAGAGATGGCAGGTGACTGGCCCAAGGTCCCACAGCAAGAGTACGGAGTCCCTGGCAGGCTGAACACCGGACACTCGATGGTCTAGGGGGTTGGGAGTGCACTCATACCCCCACCCCGCCCCCAGGAGACATCCGAGGGGCAGGCAGCTCCCCAGGGGGCACAGTAGCAGCAGAGAGGAGCTTTTCTCCCACCCCCCAGTCCCAGACACCCATGTCCCAGGTGGATTCCACTCCACAGCTGGCCCTGGGATTTCTCCCCAGATGGAGCTGTGCTTGTGAGAGGGAGCAGGGGTAGAAATCAGTTGTTTCCATAAAGAGAACATTCAATATTGAAATCGACAAGTTAGTGGGTACAGCCCAAGGGCAGGGGTGTGTGGCAGCAGACCCAGGTCCTAGGAGGCTCTGCCTCTAGGCACCTGGCTGCCCCGAGGGAGTTGCTCTTCTCTGAGCTCCTGCTTTTCATCTGTACAAAGAGCACAGGGGCCCTACTGCTGGAAGAATGGGTCTAACTGCCCAGAGGGAGGCAGGAGGGTGAGAGCAACAGGCGGGGAGGGACGATGGCTCAGCTGACCTCCTCCCACCAGAGAGGAATCGCAGGCCACCACAGCCGAGCCACTGACCTGCTGGGTGACCTTCACCTCCCTGCCTTTCCATGATTGGCTGGGACAGCTATGATGACATTCGCACCATACACCCCAGATTTTCTACGGAGGAAATGCCTTGAGACAGGTGGGAGTTGAGGAAAGGACCCGAAAAGGAAGAAATGTCATCAGCCAGATGACCGTAATATCCCAGCCCCTCTGGAATGGTCCCCAAACTCTGCGCCACATGAATGTGCTTTGCTTAAACGAACACAAGTCCCAGATGCCAAGGCAGCAAATGAGATCCAACTCCTGGCAAAGGCTCAGTGGCCCACCAGCAGCTCCCCTGACTTCGTCCTTCCCCTTCCCCGTGGCCTGTGTCAATCCTACCCAAGAGGTCCCGCCAGGTGGAGTGCTCCAGGCAAGCACATCTCCCCTGGAGGAGAAGGGCTGGTGGCTGGTCCAGAAGGGACATCACATCCATCTGACCCTCTCCTGCTCCCCAAAGCACTGGAGAGGACACCACCATGGGTAAAGCCTCTCATTGTGGAGGCAGAGACCTGCCTGCTAGCTGTATAACCTTGGGGAAGTTGCCTGGCCTCTCTGAGCTTGTTTCTTCATCTATAAAGTGAGGAAAACAGTGCCTTCCTCCTAGGTCAGTTATCAATATTAAGGGTGGTACTTGCAGGTTATGCAAGTAAAGTAGGTGCTCAATAAGCTGTAGTTCTCATCATTGTTGTGGTTGTTTAAAAATGAACCTGCAGTCTGTGCAGACCTAAAACCGATCTCACCTTTCTGTACCATTTCCACAACATTGTGCTGATCACGTCATGGGATAAGGGTTTGAATCTGGCATAGACTGATCTGGGTCCAAGTCCTGGCTCCCGGCACTTGTGTGACCGTGGGTGGGTGATTTCTACCCCTCAGAGCCTGGGTTTCCTCCTCTATAAAATAGGGGTGATAATGATCACACCTCCTCTTGGGGTTTTTATGCAAGTTTCATGCAATGATGCCTGTGAGCCCTCAGCTCAGTGTCTACCGGTAGGCTCGGCACTCCATGACTGTTTGGGATTCTTGTTTCTGTTATTATTAGACTGGGACCCCACAGTGTCCAAAACTAGTGGTTTCCACAACCTTGGCATCCTCATAGCAACACTGTGAGGCTAGGATTTTCACCTTCATGCAGAAGTGGAAACTGAGGCTTAGCAAGTCTCTGCTCTGGAGCTCAGTAGGGGAGCAGGGGTCAGTAAGGGGAAGTGGGTCCTGTCTGCTCCGCTGGGGTACAGCTGCTTGAAAGCAGAGGAAGCATCACTCTCCCCGGCCCAGGTGGGCACCGCGTCCCGCCCACTGGCTTCTGGACCCACGGTCTCTTTCAGACCCACAGAGCAAATCCTCTCCTGAGATCTCCGGGAGCCCTGCCCAGACACCAGATGAAAGGCAGAGAAGAGTCCAGGAGCCCTGCAGTCACGTGATCTCAGACAGGCTGCTCCTCTTGGTGCCTCAGTTTCTCCATCTGAGTGCGAATCACATCAAAAGTGTGAATACTGATCCCACCACTGATTCAGACTGGGCTTGAACACATATCTCCCTCTTCTTAGTTTCCGTGGCTTCGCCTATGAACGGGGGCTAACGGAAGAATGGGATAAGGCGGTATTAAGTGAACAAAGGAGAGCATAAAGCTGTAATTAGTATGATTTAAATGCATTTTTCAAAGTCTGTGTGTGTGTGTGTGTGTGTGTGTGTATCTACTGTTTCAAAAACACATAGAAAATTTATTAAAATGTTTCTAGTCGTACTCTCTGGACACTGGGCTCATGACTGATTTTTACTTCCTTTTGTATATTACATTTGTAGTTTTCCAGTTTTTCTACCATGAGTATGTGTCTCTTACAATCAGAAATGAACAATTAGGGGCTTCCCTGGTGGCGCAGTGGTTGAGAGTCTGCCTGCCAATGCAGGGGACACAGGTTCGAGCCCTGGTCTGGGAGGATCCCACATGCCACGGAGCAACTAGGCCCGTGAGCCACAATTACTGAGCCTGCGCGCCTGGAGCCTGTGCTACGCAACAAGAGAGGCCGCGATAGTGAGAGGCCCGTGCACCACGATGAAGAGTGGCCCCCACTTGCCGCAACTAGAGAAAGCCCTCGCACAGAAACAAAGACCCAACACAGTCATAAATAAATAAATAAATAAATAAATAAATTTAAAAAATGTTAGCTGAAAATTAAAAAAAAAAAAGAAATGAACAATTAAAGGCATAAATAGTCGTCCATATGGCTCAGGGTGGTCCGAGGATCACCTGTGGACACCCCCGAGGTGGCCTGTGAGCCGCCGGGTGACAGCAAACGTTCCCTTTGCTGACTGTGCTCACACGCCCCTCCTGGGCACCATCGGGGTGACATTGTGGTTCCCACGGGCAGGCCCTCTGGCTGGGAGCAGAGGGACCCGTTGCCTCCCAGGGCTTCCCGTGAAGATGTGACCTCATCTTGGCTGAAGACACAAAAGGAACGGAAGATTCCTCGTCAATCTAAAAGAAGGAAAGTAACTAGAAGCAAAGACCTGGCTTCTAATTCCACTGCCTCCCTTTCTCCCACCTGACATTAGGCAGGGCACCTGGCCTCTCTGGCCTCAGTTTCCCAGTCTCTAAAAGGGGATTACACCATGCTTGCCTCACAAGGGTTTTGTGAGGATCCAATGAAACAGCAGCTTTGCCTGCGTCTTGCCTCCCCTCCTCTTGAATCATCTGTAAGAGGTGAGACATCAGGTGTTTGGTGCACTTAACATAGGGCTTTGGTGGAAGGTAAATTAGTAACGGTTTCAAATCATCATCTCATCCTGCTGTTAACAGCCTGAAAGGTCACACGCAGGTTGATTTGGGAACCTCCCACCCAGTGCTGCTACTTTCGGGCAGTTGGGACCACCTTAGATGCCTTCTTTGCTCCAGCCCATCCTGCCTTCCTGCCTTCCCCTCCGCGGTTCCGCCTCCCAGACCTTACCTGAGGGCAAGACTGCATCCCATCTCTGGGTCTTTACTGTCCCTCACACGCCTATCCTCTGCATCTCAAAAATATTTTAAGGGTGAGTTTACAGGCCACCTCTTCCAGGAAGCCCTCCGTGCTTCAACCAACAGATCTGGGTTCCTGTGCTGTCTCTGAGCCTCTCTTATGTATCAGTTTCAATGAGCTACTTATACCTGTTTCACCCACTGCACTAAGAGTTTCTTGAGAGTAGGGTGCACATCTTACCGTTCCCCACGCCCTAGGGGCCAGCACAGTAGGTCTCAATAAAGCTTTACTGAAAGAATGGCTGCAGGTCACAGTGTCTGAAGAGAGTATGTGTCTTTTCCCATCAGATACAAGCGATGAAAGGGACAGAGTGATATTTGTCCCTAGTAGTGCTTGTCCCACAAATTGCTTGTTAGCTTAGTGAGTAGGGATGATTTTTTTTTTTTGGCCAGGACACTAGCTTTGAGACAGATGTCCCCATCACTTGCTGGGCCAGACCTTTGTTTCTACACACATCAAGGAAGCATGTCAGCCTCATGACAGGTTGTCAGCAGCGGGGACGAGAAAAAGAAGCCCTGACACGTTTGTAGCCTATCACGTGTGGCAAGATGCCATTACACTACAAAGCACTAGGGCTCGGGTATCATATTTGGGCCTCGTGAAAACTTTGTGAGCTGGGCAGGGCCAGGCAGGATGCTTCCCCGTGTTTGTAAATGAAGAGGTTGAGGCATGATGGGATACCAGGTCTGGACTAGGGGTGGGTCTGGGTTTTCTGATATACTGACCCCACTGGGCCGTGCTGCTCCGTCACCTCTTATGTGAGCATCATCTTCACAAACGCTGGGCTAGAGAGGACAGGCAGGGCTGCTGACCCATTTCACAGATGAGAACCCTGAGGGTGTGAGGCGTGAAGCTCATCACAGCCTCGGCAAATAGAGGAAGAGTAAGCTGCAGGGAAGGCTGGTGGGGAGAGGAGCGGGGGGTCTGCCCTGCATCTCTGAGCAGCAACGTGCAGCCTCAGGGCTCTGGAAAGACGGGCGAGGGTCCCTACAGGAACTGGTTGTGTAGGGACCTCCAAGGTGAGAAGACAAGCATGGGCCGCAGCCAGGCCAGGCCAGGTGGGCAGTGGTGCCCGGGCCTTTCTCTCTCTAGCCTCTCCTGTGTAGCATCTCCTTTGAGGTCACAGAACTCAGCGAGGGAGGCAGGCCGGGGCGGTTCCCCCATTACAGACAGAAGACTGAGGCAGAGAGGCATGTTCCTGCCAGCACACCAGCCTTGGATGCCACCTGCAAAACTGACAGCACCACCCAGAGCTCACAAGTCACCACCAACTCCCACAACCATACCCTTTATGAAAAGTGCAAAAGAGATTTTAAAAAAATTCTTTCTTTGGTTTTATACATATAAAAGGACAACATCTGCGGGTGGCTCAGCGGTCCTTATCCGTCAACTAGAGGTGTGGTTACCTTCGTTCATCGGGTGACACGGGATTCTGGAAATGGCCGAGAGTGGGGCCCCCAGGCAGGCAGTGTGGAGAGTCTGTGCCCCTCTCCTTCTCCACGCTCCTTCCAGCTGCCTCTGGGAGCTAGGGACCTGGTTTCACCTGGAGGAGGTGGAGGGGCGCTCAGCTGGGGGACGTGCAGGACGCAGGGCCTCTGCGTGGCTCTGCATGGAGAGCAGCGGACTGCCGGGCCCAGGGTGGCAGGTGCCGTGCAGGCCAGCTCAGCCCACCTGGCGGTACTGAAGGTGAGTCAGGAAACTGGAGGGCATCAGGCTCCTGAATGTGTCCAGACCCCCTGCGGCACTAGGCCTCATCTGGTCCAGGAGGCCTAGAGTCAGAGACTCTGGGTTGGAAGGAACCATGAAGGTCTTCAAAACCACCCCTCCCCCCATTTGATGCCCTCCCTGCAGCATAGCCCCCTGGTTTTGCTTGTTCACCTCCAGTGCTGGGGAACTCGGTCCAGGCTGGGACAGATTGAATTCACACTGGCACCCTGTCACTTCCACCCCCTGGCCCTGGTTCTGATCCCAAGCAGGACGAGAGCAAGCTCACTCTCCATGGCGGCCTGCAGAGGTCTTCCCATCCCTGGAGCTTCTTTGCTGAGGTCCCACATCTCCAGCTCCCCATCCACACCCCAGACTGGTCCCCACACCCTCCCCATCTTGGCCAGAGTCCATCTCAACATTCAGGGCCGGGTGGCTCTCAGGGCTCCAGTGCTGCACGGTCAGGGCAGGGGGATCAGTCCTGCACCACCTCCTTTGGGACCCTCTACCCTTGTGGGGCCAGTCCAAGGTCCTGCCACACTAAGCTGATAGCTAGCCACGGTCAATCTGTCAGCTCGGCTCACATCATGCCAGCCCCGGCCCATCATTGTGCCTTGGGATCTTGGGCACCAAGGGCAGGACCTTAGTCATCTTGCTGAACCCCCGTCTGAGCGGGTGCTCCCTCGGGACCCGGGTGCGGCTTGCTCGGCCCCTCCTGCCCTAAGCGTTTGTCTCCACGATGCACTTGAGGAACATGGTGTCGTCCTTCACGTAGGCATGCTTGGGTGACTGCAGCTTGTTGAGGGGGAAGAAGAGCGGGCAGCCGCTGGCCACATTGGTTTCGCTCTGGGGCCGCTGGAAGGATGCTGAGTTCAGGTCGGGCCGGAAGGCGTCGATGGCGTGCTCACGGTTGTTCTGGTCGAGCAGCATGAAAGTGACCTGCGGGGCAGGGGCCGGTGGGAGGTCAGGGGCCGGGTCTGCGCCTGTCACCCGTGCAGCCCCTCTAACCCTGAGCTCACACTGATCAGGAGTCAAAGAAACACGTAAGGACCACACATGGCGTACAGTAAGAGCCCGGAAACGGAAGCACCTGGTACTGTGAGCAGGCTTCAGGGGTGTCCTATGATTAGAGCTCAGGTGTTATAACAGGAAGGGGGGATTCAGATGCCACTGTCAATTGTGGTTGGCTGTTGGGGGCTAAAGGTGGGACTAAGCCCGGACAAGGAGGCTGGACTCCATAACCCAAGGTGTCCCTTCCTGCACTGAGATGTCTGTCTGATCCTGCAAACACAGCTGGACCCTCCCAGGCAAGAGCAGACAGGCCTTCCACTGAGCGGAAGGCAATCAACACCCTGAAACATGAACCCAGCTTCTGGTCTGTACAGGGGCCCTGCGTGCCTCCGAGAAGCCAATGATCTGAAAGTGACACACAGCCTCCTCCCCGACACTCGTCACTGAAATGCCCATCGCCCACTGCAGCAGTTCTCAAACTTGACTGCACTTTAGAATTCCCTGGGAAGGTTTGAAAATTCCCGATGCTCAGGCTTCACCATCTACGGTAGTGAGACCCAGTCATTAGTATTTTGAAAATCCCCCCAGCACATATGGGAACCACTGACCTACTGACTCATACCCAGACCACTGTGGCACTACCGCTCCCACCCCACCTGCTTGCCCTTATCTTCCTCCACCCCAGCTGAGGTGTGGAGTCCACACCCTCCCCTTCCCTCCCCGACTCCCTTGCTGCTGCCGTTCACCTGCGGGGAATCCCTGCCACACTCCCACCTCCGGCCGCCCTTATAAGCATTTTTAACAAACTTTATTTTTTAGAGCAATTTTAGGTGCACAGCAAAACTGAATGGAAAACACAGAGATTTCCGAGTACGGTATCCCCACACGACCTCCTACACTGTCAACTTCCCCACCAAAGCGGTACATTTGCTACAGTTGATGAACCTATGTTGACGCATCTTATTCACCCAAAGTCCCTAGTTTAAGGTTCATTCTTAGCATTGTACATTCTATGGGTTTGGACAAATGTATAAGGACGTGAATCTTATCATTATAATATCATTAAGAGTATTTACAATGCCCTAAAAATCCTCGGCGTTCCACCTATTCATCTCTCCTCCCCTCCGTGAAATCCTGGCAACCACTGATCTTTTTACTGTCTCCACAGTTTTGCCTTTTCCAGAATGTCATATAATTGGAATCATACAGTATGTAGCTTTTTCAGATGGGCTTCTTTCACTCAGTAATATGCATTTAAGTTTCCTCCATATCTTTTCATGGCTTGGTAGCTTATTTCTTTACAGCACTGAATAATATTCCATTGTCTAGATCTACCAGAGTTTATTTATCCATTCACCTACTGAAGGACATCTTGGCTGCTTCCAAGTTTTGGCGATTATGAATAAAGTTGCTGTAAATATCTGTCTGCAGGGGTTTTGTGTGGACGTAAGTTTTCAACGCATTTGGGTAAATACCAAGGAGTGTGATTTCTGGGTCACATGATAAGAGCATGTTTAATTTTGTAAGAAACCACCAAACTATCTTCCAAAGTGGCTTTGCCATTTTATAGTCCCACCAGCAGCGAGTGAGAGTTCCTGTTGCACCACATCCTTGCCAACACTGGGTGTTGTCAGCGTTTGGGATTTCGGCCATTCTAAAAGGTGTGCAGTGGCATCTGCCGCCTCCTTCCCTTTTTCTAAGAATGCTGTCAGTTCAGGCTAGCCCCACAGGACCTCCTCCAAGAAGTTTTTCTTATTCACCCACCACGTGAACTTCATCTCTACGTGTCTTTCAGGGTCGCTGGTCCAAACATTTTAGCTCCTAGACTCAGAATGCAGCAAAGAGCCTTGGCTACTAGATGTGAACTCAGGCTCTTGTTTTATAAGAGGGGAAACTGACAGCACGGAGGGCAAAGGATCTGCCGAGGTCACACAGGCAAGTTCATGGCTAACTCAGGACCAGGACCCAGGTTTCCTCCACCCCAGCCCCACTGTCCCCCAGGCCCATACCTTGTTCCGGAAAGGCCACGGCAGCAGAGCGTCATACTCCCCTCTCATGATCACGATGAAGAGGGACAGGTGGGTCCTCTTCCCCGTCCCGTCCCCATTCAGGTAGAGCCGCAGGCACAACTTGTATCCATACTTGGCAGTGTAGAAAGCTGAAATGAGGAAGACAGAGTCAGTGCCGAGGCAGCTGGAGAGTGCTGGACTTTGCAGATGAGGAAACTGGGACTGGCAGTTAGGCATGCCCAAGTCATGGCTCAAAACTACAAAAACGGGACTTCCCTGGTGGCGCGGTTGTTAAGAATCTGCCTGCCAATGCAGGGCACACGGGTTTGAGCCCTGGTCCGGGAAGACCCCACATGCCGCGGAGCAACTAAGCCCGTGCGCCACAACTACTGAGCCTGCGCTCTAAAGCCCGCAAGCCACAACTACTGGGCCCGCGTGCCACAACTACTGAAGCCTGCGTGCCTACAGCCCATGTTCCGCAACAAGAGAAGCCACCGCAATGAAAAGCCCGCGCACCGCAACGAAGACCCAATGCAGCCAAAAAACAAAAAAACAAAAAAATGAAATCTGGGGATGGAGCTCAGCGTTCTTCTCCGTTATAGAGCATCAAATCTTGGAGATCATCTGGCCTGGTGGCTGTCAAAGGCCATCAGAATCACAGATTGCCCCTGGAGCTTCTGACTCAGTAGTGCCGGGGTGAGGACTGAGAACGGGCATTTCTAACAGGGGATAGAGATGCTGCTGGCCCTGGGATCACACTTCTGATTTAACCAACCTGCATTTTGTAGTCGGGAACCCAAGCCCAGCAAGGGGAAGTGGCTGGCCACAGTGTCACAGTGTACTGCGGGCAGAGACAGAATTAGGGGCCAGGCCTCCTACCTCCCAACACGGACTTCTTTCTGCTGCGCTAGGCCAAGCGGTTGGGGTCTCCTGGAGGCTGGGAGAGAGTGGGGTGGCTCACAGTTCTGCCGGCCACTGCTGACAAAGGCCCCCGGGATGAATCATCCCCTGGTGATTAGGCACAGGGGCCTGTGGGCTCTCTCCCTGGGCAGCTGAAAGAGCCATCTGAGTGTGGGTTCCAGTAACCGTCACCATGAGGGCCCTTCTGGGAGAGGCTGAGCGGGGACAGGGTGTGGAGGGCATGCAGGAAGGAGTGGAGGAGGGACAGGCTGACAGTCTGACTCATCTGTGCCCCTTGTGTTTTGGTAGAACAGGAAGCCAGAGACACTGCTTGCTTTTTCCCTCTTTGGAAAGAAGCCAGGACAAAAAAGCTTACGTGTAGGAGACGAGGCCACCCCCTGAAGGGGCTGTCCCTGTTCCTGAGCAAAGGGGGCTGGCTTCGGGACCCAGCCTGCTCTGTGGTGTGGGGCAAACTCCCATGCCCCTCTTAATCCCAGCACTGTTGACCTTGGGTGTGTCAGAGGAGCAGATGGCCAGGAAAGGCATGAGGCTGGAGCAGATGTGAGTGGTGGTTAAAACTGCCATGGGCAGAAATCCTCCTTAACGACCCACCCGTTTACTTAGATGCACAGGAGTGAGGCCAGGGGAAAAGCACACAGGTCTGAGCACAAATATACACATTGTTACATAAACAGGTATCAGTTAATTAAGAGAAACATCAACAGAGTAACTGCCTACTTTATGCAAGACACTGTGCCAGGCCCAGGGGCCCCAGAAACGACTCAGAACTGCCCCAGTTTACACAATACTCAATCACGTGCTCCCCACCGTGGTACACAGAAGAGTTCTCCACTTGTTCTCCATTGGAGTTCTCCATTTCAGGTCTCTGAGGGCGGGGCCCCATGGTATTTACCTGTGAAAGTCACCCTGGGCTTCCCTCGCATCTACACAAACTTTGGTTCACAGCGCACTCTCTTTCACAACCGATATCCACACAATGTAGATCACTTTATTCCTAGTTGCAGACCGTGACGGATGTCCAGGGAGGTATGCTTGGTGCAAACAGCCCCTGCTCCACGCGGCTGAGCGGGGAGGGGCCTACTACCTCCGCGGGCCTGGTAGGGCTGGGGGCCTGAGTGGACACTGGCCTAACTGGACGCGGCCCGCCTGTCAGAGCGGAACAGCCCCCCACACCCCCCTGCCCGCCTCCCCCAGCTGGCGTCTGTGCCCCCGGGGAGGCCTTACCTGGGGAGAAGAGGCTGACGGTCCTGCCGCAGGCTGACTCATGGCACCGCCTGGTGACACTGGTGACCTTCCATAGGAAGGTGCCGTCGTAGGAGGCCTCTTCCATGAGGCGGAAGCTCTGCTCCAGCTTGCCCAGGGCCTGGTCTTTCTGGGCCAAGGTCTGCTGCAGCTCCACCACCTGTGGCGGGGAAGCCCATTCAGCCAGGGGCACCAGAACCCAGCTTGGCGGTGGGATGGGGATGGCGGGATGTAGAGACAGAGCTGCCCCCAAATTTGCTTTCCTTGCCTTCCTCAGCCATGTGCATCTGCCTTTGTACATGCCGTCCCTCCTGCCTGGGATTCCTTTCCCTTCCTTCTCCACTGGCCAACTCCTGTTCGTCCGTCAGGAATCTGGCTCACAGAGTTCTTCCTCTGCGAAACACTTAACCACTGCCCTAGCTCAGCTGGTTTCTCTCTTTCATCTTCGATCTTATAGAGGCTTTACAACCATCTGAGATATATTTTTCTGCCCTTCCAACAGGATAGATGGTCTTCCCTATCAACGGCTGGGCCCATGCTCATTTTATCCGTGTCCATGACTTGCACAGTGCCTGGCACGTAAGAGTAGAGCCAGGAAATTCATTAATGAACTGAAGACACAGTCACTGCCCTCGGGGAGGCCATCACCTTCCAACTGGGGCAAGAGTTACATAAACAAATCCTTTACTTCGCCACTCAAACCCAGTGCCTGGCTCTTCTGGTAGGTTCCTCCACTGACATTTGAAAGAATACAAATTTATTCTTGGGTGTACTCAGGTAGGGAAGTCAGGAATGGAAGTGAGTGTCCTTAAAGAAAATTGACTCCCTAATTTTATGGATGGGAAAGTTGCAGTCCTGTGACTTGCTCAGATCTATACAGCAAGTTAATGGTGGACCTGGAACTAAAATCCAGGCCTAACTCAACATGAGACGGTGAGGTAATGTTGCTGCCCCCCACCAGAAAGCAACATTAACATGGTGACTGGTTATATTAAGAAAAGTATAAGCTCTGGAACAAAGGAGGGGACAGTCTGGCGCAACCAAGAACTGTCAGATAAGTGGATTATCTGGTGGTTTGGGACCACCACTCTGAGTGTGTGGAATCCTTTAGAGGCTGAGCCAGAACATATGAGGACAGCATGAAACAATGTGCTCTGATGAAGGGGTGAAGGCACTGGGGGTGTTTAGCCTAAAGAAGGAAACACTCAGGATATTATTACTGACTGCTCATCTCTGAAGGGCTTCCATGGGGGCTAGAAGTCAGATGTTTTGGGGGCCCCGAGGGGCAGGGAAGACATAGGAGGTTGATTTTAGTTAAGTATGAGGGAGAACTTTCTAGCGGTGCAAAATGTCCAGCTGTGGAATGAGATGCTTGCGGTGGGAATAGCCTATTGCAGAAGTTCAAGCGAAGGAAAGGAAGCAATGGATGGGGGAGTTTGACCTTGACTATAACTTCTGACTCAGTCCTCTTCCTAGAAGGTTTTGGGATGCAGGAGAGACATTTTTGAAGGAGGAGTGAGTGGTCTGCGCAGGGAGAATGCTTAGGAGGAAGGCTGGTCCTCTGCTCTGGAGACAAAATGGGGCGGGGCGAGGGGCGGCGCCCTGAGCTGCCTTGAGGGTAAACGTGCCTCCCATGCTCACCCTCCGTTCCAAGCTCAGGATGTGCTCACGGTCCAGCTGGCTCTGGTGGATGGAGGCGGCCAGGGCCAGGTGGGAGGCCTCCACCTCCTTGTTGAGGACGGCGACGATGTTCTCGAACACGCACAGCTTCCCCTCCAGCTCCGTCAGGAGCTTCTCCTTCATGAAGTGCTGCAGGGCCAGCTCCTCCTGGCTCTCGGAGCAGGGGGCCCGGTAGCAGTCCACCTCTAGGTCCCCAGCTGCCTCCACAGCCCCCTGCAGCTGCAGGTCTGACAGATTCCGCTCCAGGGCCATGGGCCCAGACCCCAGGCCAGAGCCCAGCTGGGCCTTCCACTGTTTCATGAACCCTAACAGCAGGTTCAGGTGGGTGGCCTGGGAGGTGACCTCATGCTCCTGCATGAACTTTGGGCCCCCCTGCCAAGAGAGTGGGGCTGATCAGTGAAAAGAGAGGGGGAGGGAGGACCAGGGAGCAGTGGAGAGTCCTGCCACCAAAGGTTGCCAAGGGAAGTCATATCCATTCACCCGGCCAAGGGAAGTGTACAGCAAGAGGGATTCGGAGAAGGACCCTGGCATCAGACATACCCATGGTGAGCTCTGTCCATCCCAGCCTCCAGAGCAACAATTCTGCCATGCCCTTGAGCGCAGTGATGATTCAGGACCATGGAGAGAGGCAAAGGGGCTTTTGGGGGTGCGGGCGGTGGTCATTTTTGTGATGCTACAATGCTCAGGTGAGACATTAAGAACTTCCCTGAGTACGAAGATGATTTACCAGTGATTTTGTTGCTTGGGAAAGTCATGTAAGGTACATCCAGAGGCGTAGCTTGATGTTGTGGGAAAATCCCGGAGGGGCTGAGTGGGAAGGTCTGAGACTGTAGTGTACAGATCTCCTCTCTCACACTCAGATGCTTACCTTGAAGGAGCAGCCAACACCTGCAAAGGGACACCCAACTCCAGCCTCAGCCACCTCGGGGTGATCCTGGAAATAAGAATCATGTCACTGGATGTTATGGGGCTCCCAGTGGCACTGGGGCTCTCTGCAAAGCACCAGCATCCACCAGGCATGAGCTGGGCTGGGCCACAAAACTTTGCACATGCTGTTTCTTCTGCTTCAGCCCTCCCGTAACCCTCCTTCAAAACAAGAGCAGGGCCCCTGCTGTGATCCTGGGAAGCACTGCCAGCTCTCCTGATGGGACATGTTCCACTCAGCCCTGTAATCATCATTTACTCTTTGGTTGCCTCCACTGGTCTGGGGGCTCTGTGAGGGCCCCTAACAAGCAACTTGACAATACTGTTAACCTATGTATAAGTCTGAGGAGTTTACAAAATGCTTTCATAGTCATAATTCTTCCTAGGGCCCCTAACAACACTTGGGGATAGCAGGGTAGGTTTTTTGTTCCCATTTGATTGATGAAGAAACTGAAGCTCACAGAGGGGCAGGGATTTACTCAAGGAGGAACAGCTAGGAAGCAGCACAGCTCCAGGGCTCTTCCCACCCCACATCTCTATCTCTTATCAAGAGTAAGCCCAGGAGAGACTGGGAGAACATTTTTTCCAAAACATAGACCTGGAAAGGGCTTATATCCAGAATATATAAAGAACTCTTACAATTCAATAAGACAAACAACCTAATACAAAATGGGTAAAATACTGAACAGATACTTCACAAAATGAGATATACAAATGACAAGCCTATGTAAAGATGTTCAACATCACCAGTCATCAGAGAAATGCAAATTGTAACGAAATGCCACTGTCCACTCACTAAATGGCTAAAATTTACAAAGAACGATAATATCGAGCTTTGGTGAGGATGTGGAAGAACTGAAACACTCATAGGTTGCTAGGGGGAATGCAAAATGGTACAACCGCTTTGGGAAAATCTATGGAAGTATCTCATAAAGTTAAATCATACTTACAAAGTAACTTACTTACAGACCGTGCTTATCAAGTTATCAGACAACCCACATATTCCACTCCTAGGAATTTACCCAAGAGAAAGTGAAAATATGTCCGGGTGTATGTAAATGTTCACGGCAGCTTTACTCATAATAGGCCCACACTGGCAGCAATCCAAGTATCCATCAACTGGTGGATGGATGAACAAAGTGTGGTATATCCATACTCCAGGACACTACTCAGCAGTCAGATGGACTAAATTACAAATATGTGCAATAACATGGAGGGACCTCAAAACATGCTAAATGAAAAGAGTCAAACACCAAGGACTACATACTAGGATTCTATTCTTACAAGATTCTAGAAAAGGCAAAACTATAGTGACAGAAAATAGACCAGTGGCTTCCTGGGCTGCAGCTGGGGGAGACTGACTAAACAAGGAAACAAGGAAGCTTTTTCTGGTGCAGAAACATTCACCCTCCTGACTGCAGATCATACGATTGTATACATTTCCCAGCATTCATCAATCTGTACACTTAAAATGAGTGAATTTTATTACATGTAAATAATATCTTGATTTTCCAAGAGCTTTGTTGTTGTTTTTAAGAATAACCTCATGGGGTGATGTGAAGGGAGATTTGGATGAAAGGAGGGGAGGACAGAGGTCTTTTGGGCTGGGCAAATACAAAGCCACACTAGTTATTATTCTCTAAAAGTAAAATAAGTGAGAGCTGTGGGCTTAATGAGTACAGTTGGTTTGGGACACAGAGCAGAGCCCCGCAAAAGGCCACCCCCCACTTTGCCCCATTGCCCCGGCCTTCAAGCACAAGTTGTTCCCAACAAAGAATAGAAAACAGATGTTTTACTGGGGAGGGGTGGGTAGCCTTGTCAGGGAGACTGCAATGGCTTTGGAAAGTGCCCTGTGATGCAGCCTCTCCCAGCAGGTAGCTTCCCGACATGAGGGAAAGATGGAGGGCCTGAGGCCAGTGAGGAACCTGGCGAATGCACGAGGGGTCATCTCTCAGGCCCTGAAACTCCCTACAAGCCCATGATTCGAATCCTCTGCAGTTCTAAGGGTATATGCTTGATGTGAGAGTCGGAGGGAGGTAAAAAGGTGAAAGTGATAAAACTAACGGTGGGAGTCCAGCATTGCCCACAGGTGGAGGGGCACATGTTCCTTTGGCAGCTGAGCCCTGTGGTGTTGTGTCTGTGCAGTGAAAGCCCACGCAGGCTGGCAAGTGCTACATGCGTGGAGCGGGCCTCCTTATTACCATGTACAATGGGAGTGGGCTGGGACCAGCCTCTCATGTCTGGCAGAGGAGGGGCAGGGGGTAACTTGAGAGGCCGCTGGTGGCCAGCCAGGCTGCCCAGAGTCCCACCATCAGTCACTCAGTCTCTCATTCCTTGGGGTGCTTTCCAGGGTGAAGGGGGTGGGCTCTGGAGTCAGCCTGTCGGGGTGCAAAGCACATCTCTGTCACTTCACACACTAGCTGTGTGGCCCTGGGAGAGCTATTAACTTCTCCAGGTCTCAGTTTCCCAGTCTGCAAAATGAGGATAATAACAGAACTCCCCCTGATAGAGT
This sequence comes from Balaenoptera borealis, assembly GCF_965194805.1. Taxonomy (NCBI): domain Eukaryota; kingdom Metazoa; phylum Chordata; class Mammalia; order Artiodactyla; family Balaenopteridae; genus Balaenoptera; species Balaenoptera borealis. Next base: position 108,961,517 of record NC_138865.1, read on the forward strand.
TATGGCGAGGATTAAATGCCATAATACATGTAAATTCTGACATGAGTGACCTATTGTGCTATAACAAAATACCACAAACTTATTGGCTTAAAACAACCCCCATTGACACTTCCCTGGTGGCGCAGTGGTTAAGACTCCACGCTCCCAACGCAGGGAGCCTGAGTTCGATCCCTGGCCAGGGAACTAGATCCCACGTGCACGCCACAACTAAGGAGCCCACCCACGTGCTGCAACTAAGGAGCCAGAGAGCCACAACTAAGGAACCCGTGAGCCACAACTAAGACCTGGTGCAACCAAATAAATAAACAAACAAACAACAACAAAAAAACCAACCCACATTTTTTGGGTTGGCCAAAAAGTTCGTTCTGTTTTTTTCATGTTATGGAAAAAACCCGAACGAACGTTTTGGCCAGCCCAATATTATCTTACAGTCCTGGAGATCAGAAGTCCTAACCTCAAGTGAGCAGGATCGTGCCCCTTCTGGAGGCCCAAGGTGAGCACCTGTTTTCTTGTTTTTCCAGCTTCTGGAGGCCGCCCGCATTCCTTGGCTCAGGGTCCCTCCCTCCATATTAAAAGCTAGCAGCAGAGCATCTTCCAATCTCGCTCTGATTCTGATTCTCTTGTCTCCCTCTTTTGAGGACCCTTGTGATAACAATAGGTTGACCAAATAAGCCAGGGTCATCTCCCCATCAAAAGATCCTTAATTTAATCACACCTTCAAAGTCCCTTTTGCCATTGTTATGGGCTGAGTAGTGTCTCCCCACCCCAAATTCATATGGGGAAGTCCTAGCCCCCATGAACATGACTGTATTTGGAGACAGAGTCTTTAAAGAGGTAATTAAGTTAAAATGAGGTCATTAGGGTGAGCCCTACTCCAATATGACTGGTGTCCTTATAAGAAGAGAAAATTAGGACACAGACATCCAGAGGGAAGATGATGGGAAGATGCTGGGAGAAGAGGGCATCCACAAGCCGAGGAGAGAGGCCTCAGAAGAAACCAACTCTGTCTAGAACTTCTTGCCTCCAGAACTGTGAGAAAACAAATTTCTGTTGTTCACACCACCCAGTCTGTGGTACTTTGTTACGGCAGCCCGAGCAGACTAATAGAGCCATGTGAGGTAACATATTCACAGGTTCCGGGGATTAACACGTGGGCATCTTTGGGGAGCATCATTGTGCCTGACGCGGTGCCCAATCAATGTTACCCATGATTAGTGGTAGTAGTACTATTATTAGCAAAATTATTCCTATGGATTAAGCACTGCCCTTGGGACATCCTTTTCCTTTTGCCAATGGCTGTCACATACATGCATCTCATTTAATCCTCACATCTCAAAACTCTTAATAACTAATTCTGTAAAACCCTATTTTCCCATTAGATTTCCTTGGGGGTGGCTAGAGGTAAGGAACATCCCTAAATACATTTGTATTTATACAGGACCAAAGCATTTTTGCAGGTTACCTCATAGGATCCTTACAATAATCCTTTGAGGCAGGCAGGGGGGGATTAGTTTCACCTTAATACAGGGTGGGAAACCCGGGCGAGCAGCTTGCTCCACGTCACACCAAGCTTGCACACGTGAGAAGCCGACTGAATCCGGGTCTTCTGTCCCCCAGTTACGAGCCCTTCCGGGCTTGCTGCTCTCTCCACACCTGTGGGAGCACGGCCCCATCGTATCTCCCAGGGCCACGAGGAGGAGGTCGGGGCTTTGAGGTTCTGCCTCTCTCATGTAGGTGAGGAAGCTGAAGCTCAGAGATGGCCGGTGACTTGCAGGATGCAAGTTTGGGGCAAAGCTGTGGTAGAGGCCAGGGGCCTGGAATCTACGTCCAGGGTCCTTCCTCCCCACCAGGAGTCCTCACCTTGACTAAAGGGTAGCCTCATCTGAAGTCCAGGGACCGAGCGGACTGGAGAGGGAAGGGGCTGGGGTCACAGAGGAAGAACGGGGCATCTGTCCTGAGCCAAGCCTGTGCCTGTGTGGTGCCACAGGAGGCCCCTGTGTTGAGTGGTCTCATTGCTTGCAAACTGCTAAAAATAAAATTCACAGTGGAATTTCCTCTGAAGAGGAAACAGAGAAAACAAAATCCCAGCCCTGAGGGAACACTTGTCCTTCTGTCCACGTCCGAGAAGTCTGGGGGTGTGTGGTGTTCCCAGCTTCCCTGCTTACCCAGGCCCTTTGTGACGGGGTCAGCAGTGAGCTCCATCAAAGGGCCCCCACTTGGGGACCTGGGGGCCTCCGAGAATGTGAGTGTCAAGAGGGTGCCGGGAGCATGAGAGCTGCCTCCGTGAAGCTACTGCACAGAGCGGAGGGTCTGCAATGTGCCAGGCACTTCCCACGCTGCTATGCTGGGCACTGAGGCTGGCCAAGGTCTTGGATGCCTAGAGGGGCTGTTTTTGCTTGGGTCTCAGCTAGTGCTGAGGGAGAGGCACTCTACAGTGACAGGGTGGACTTGGTCCGCTCGCCACTTCCTGCCCCCCTCTGTACCTGAGTCAGTTTCCTTTCTGGCAACCTCTGCTTGGGTCAACTGCCACCTCCTCCAGGAAGTCCTGCCTGATTCCCCTAGTTGAAAGTAGTCTTGCCCATTCCTGTTTCCACAGCATTTGGTGGATTCCAGCACTTAAGGCTGACTGTGTATTTAAACCTGTGTAAAACATTTGGGGGTGATCCACCATCTGGAGGCAGCAGAGAGAAGATGTCAGCAGCCTAAGGGGCAAGGGTGGGAGCCTGGCTCTGCCCCGCCTTTGCTGTATGACTGGTGCAGGCACACCTCTTCACTGAACCTCGATATATTACCCACTGGTGAAATAGGGGTATCACCACTGCCCATGACACAGGATGTCACAGGATCGATAAGGTTACAGATGCAATTGTCAAGCTCAGAAGTGTAAGGGGGTTCATTTCCAGGCATTGCATTTCAAAGGACACAGATATGCACAGAGGCTGAGGACAGACTCAAGAGGGACGTGGTCAGCGTCCTTCCACAGACTCAGGACCGCCTCAGGGGACAGGAGGCTGACTGACTTGCTTTTTGTGGCCCCAAGGGAGACAGACTTCAGCTCAGTACAAACAAAGAGGAAAATGGTACAATAGTTCCCCATGGTGGAAGTGGTGGTTTCATGCAGTAGTGAGCTCCCCGTCACTGGAAGGACACAAAGCCACTTGGCAGGAATCCAGTACAGAATGGAAATTGGACTGGACAGCTTGACCTCCTATCATTTTCTGATTCTAGAATAATTTAAGGCACTCTTGTAAGCCACTGGCAGCAGATGCCAGCTTGCTTTTGACCTTCCTGGGTGACCTCAGAGGGAAGAGAGTGAGAGAAACAATCCCATTCATAGGGTCTCAGGCAGACAGAAATGACTGCTATTTCCCAGCCACCGGGTCGTCCCCTACTTCATTGTCACTTCTGTAGGAAGGTCATTCTAGGCAAGAACCAAGACTCTAACCAGGTCAACAGTAATCCTTTAATATCTGCTTCTTACATGAGCTAATCAGTCTATAGGGCTTTGAGCACTTCTTAGAGAGACATTAATCTAATGAAGTCAGAGGAGGAGGACAAACTGATAAGCAGATGGCATGGAAAGTGTTGCAAGAATGGGCACCTCGGGGCTTAGCTCAGCTGGTCTCCGGCCCGGCCTTTCCACCCCACCTTCACTTCCCAGGTTTCCCCAGATGCACAAACTGCAGAATCACCACGTATGCAAAGTGTTGATTTATAATCAGCTGCTTTCCTTTGGTCAAAAGTCCCCCCAAAGTTCCCATTGGGTCAGAAGCTGGAGGAGTCCCTGGTCTTTCCACTTGTGGCTTTGTGCAGGTGTCAGACCACTGGATCACCCCACCCCCCCAGCTTTCCACTGGGGGTGTACCCTCCTCCCACTCTGTAGCCTGTTCCAGTGCCTGTAATTCCATTATTAGGATCACTTCATTTGGTTTAAGGCAGCAAGTTTCAAACTGTGCTCTGCAGGGCCCTAGGAATCCCCAGTGTCTCTGAGGGGTTGGGACAGGAGAAGGAAGTGGGGTAACCAAAAGGACAGGGTTCCAGGCTCCCCTTTAATCAGAACGCTTCTACTTTCATCTGATTTCACATTAACAAAGATGAAAAAATTAAGACTACTGGGTTGAGAGATATTAAAATAGCTCATCTTTATGTTATCTAAGATTTGCACAATGAATCTGTATTCATTTTGTTAAGAGGCAAGAATAAAACAAGTCAAAACAATAGTCCTGATGCCTTCGGGCAGGCAGGTGCCTTAGAAAGCATCTAGCCCATGCCCTCTCTTTCGAGGGTGGAGTACAAAGATGCTCAAATAGGGAGGCTTGGAAAGTTATCCCATGGGTGTTAATCCTATTAGCTCTTAACCACATTGTAGAGTATAAAGTTCTGGGGAAGTGCACTAGATCCTTACTATTATTCCCTTGAGGACCTGCGGGGGGAGAGGGTTGCTGACAAGAAGACAGGAAAGCCCTCAAAACCAGCTCTGGTGGGACAGGAAGTTCCTCCAGCTCTCCGCAGGAGAGGGGCCAGAGCGGAGAAGGGGTAAGGAGGCGTGGAGACCTGCCTGCCTCTGGTTCCACAGCGGGAGGGAGAGCCGCCCTGCCAGCCACCGACTGGCAATGGGACGTTGCAGGTGCTGGAAAGACCCTGCACAGTCACCCTAGCATCTGCATTTTCCAGGTGGAGACAGCGGAGTCATCTCAGCCATGCACTGAATTACAGAGCCATCCTCAGACACCAGGCTCCTGACCCCTGGGCCACGGTTCGGGCAAGGGTGGAGCTTTGGTTGAAAGGAGCCGGTGCCTCACAGTGCGGACAGTGCTGGTGGCCGAGCTGGCGAGACCCTGGTCACGAGGGAGCTTTGCAATGAGACGCCCCTGTGGGTGTCGGGGCCCATGTGTAAGAGGGGGTTAGGTTTACGGCAGGGATTCTTAAAGCTTTGGAGTCACAGACCAATACCAGTTTGTTTGCTTTTTAAATTAGGAGAGTAACATAAAGATTGCCATTTAAAAATTTTACTAAGCAAAGGCTTTACCCCGAATTCTATCACCTATCACGATCATTTCCTTTATACAAAGACATGAATAGGAAGGGCATCATCTCAGAGTAAAGGTTGACTCTATGAATGGAAAGAATTTAGTTTTATAAGGAAAACTCATGACAATTTCCTTATTTTGTTTTAATCATTTTTGTCATGAACTGGTGGGAATGGACCGGTGCTGGTCAACACGTGGGAACCTCTGGGCTGGACAGATTACCTGCGAGGGTCCTTCTCCAGCTCAGAAGGAAGGGCTAGGGTTCTAAACTGATGCCTGAGGGTATCTCTTTGGCCCCTCACACTACCAAAGTTGCATCTTATTCCCGGAAGCACGGTTTGGCAGAGCTGGAGAAGTGAGATGAGGATGGCCTGTCCCTGTCTGAGGGCAAACAGGGCCAGAAAGAACTGCCTAGGTCAAGAGTTGGCAAACTTTTTCTGTCAAGAGCCAGGTAGTGAATATTTGGGGCTGTGAGGCCTCTGTTGCAACTATTCACCTCTGCTGTTTCAGGACAGAAGCAGCTACAGGGACTTCCCTGGTAGCACAGTGGATAAAGCTCCACGCTCCCAATGCAGCGGGCCCAGGTTCGATCCCTGGTCAGGGAACGAGATCCCACACGCATGCCGCAACTAAGAGTTCGCATGCCACAACTCAGGAGCCTGCCTGCCGCAACTAAGACCGGCACAACCAAATAAATAAAAATAAATAAATATTAAAAATAAAAAAGCAGCCACACACAAGACATATATACGTGAGTGAGTTGTGGCTGTGAACCAATATAACTTTATTTAGGGACCTGTAAGTTTGAATTCCTTATAATTTTCATGTGTCACAAAATCTCATTCTCCTTTCAATTTTTAGAAACCTCTTACGTGTAAAAACCATTCTTTGCTCATAAGCTGTACAAACAGGCGGCAGGCTGAGTTGGGCCCACAGGCTGTGGTGTGTTGACCCCTGTCTAGATGCTGTTCTCACCCTGAGTCTGTCACAGGTCGGCCAGGTGGCTTGGGGTAAGTTGCTTCCTCACTGTGAATGTCAGTCTCCTCACTGCTGACAAAATGAATTCAGTCTAGACTCAGACAAGGAAGGAGCCACCTGGCAGGGACTAGGTGGGCAGATGCCTACTTGGCCTCCTCCCCTGCCAGCGGAGACAACTGACAGACAGTCTTTCTTGGCAGTGCCAACTTACCTGCTCCTGAGACATAAGGCTTCCTGGCCTTTCGGATGGTGTGTCATCCCCTTTGCATTTGGGACAGATGCGATCCTCACCATTCCTGGGGACACATGAACAAATGCCACTGAGTGAGGCATTCACGACTCCATGGCACCAACCTCCGTCCCCAGAGCTCCAAAAGCCTAGGCCTTGCCCAGTGTGGCAGCTGATACCAATGAGCATGCAGCTCCACAATCCCAGACCCACCATTCCCAAACCAATGTTTTCCTGTAGTTTGCAGTGAGCTTCTCTGGCAGCCAAACCTGATCTGAAGTGACTAGAGGCTATTAAAGCCCCTACTTATCCCACTTAGTGTGAATATTTATGTTTGCAGAAATATTCATTGCTTGATTATAAGGTGCATCCCCAATCCCCGCTGGAAGAATTACACAGTAATGCACTGACTTGCTTTTCTAAAATCTGAAAAACTTCTGCATTCCAAAATACATCTGACCCCAGGGGTTCAGATAAAGGATTGTGGATGTGCAGCTATATTAGTTCTTCTCAGCTTCCTCTGTTTTATTTCGGTGTCTTATTTTTAGTAATTACAGATGACCATGGCCTCTCAGAATAAGAAGGGGCCTCCGAGAACACCTAGCCTGAGGTTCTCAACCAGGAGTGGGTGCCAGACTCTGAATGGGGTGACACATGGGCCTATGTGCTTTAACAAAGCTCCCAAGCGATCTGATCCTCAGTGAGAGCCACTGGTCAGGCCCATTTTACAGGAAGGAGAACGAGGCCTCAGAGGACGTATGGATCAACCAAGGTAGAGTGAGGCAGGGGCAGAGCTGGGCAGAGCTCTTCAGGCCTCAGGCCTGGATCCCTCGCCCGCCTCTGCCAGGTTTTGGAAAAACAGCGAAGGAAGCCAAGAGACCCATTGCAAAAGCCTGAGATGAAGCCCGGATGGTAAAACCAGTCAAGCTTTGCTCCTCCCCCGCACCTGCCCTTTTCACCACCACCTCTCCCCTCCTTCTCTCAGCCTCCTCCTTTGTGAAAGCGTTGGAACTCCTCAAGCTTGCCTGAGAAGTTTCCCACCTTCTTAAACTGTAAAGTCCCAAACAAAGGTCATGCTGGTGGTGCAGGGCAGTTTAAGAACACATTTGCCAGGAAACTGACCTGGGCAAACTGACCTCATCTGTCCATTAGGCCTCATTGTCCTCATTTGTAAAATAGGGTAATAATAGTATCCACCTTTCCAAGGCTCTTCTGAAGACACAAGGAAAGAGTGCTTGGCACACAGTTGGTACATAATAGCTGCTTAAGGTGGGATACTGATGATCATATTGATGTCACACCTCTCTGAGTTATTTATATTTTAAATATAAATATACACATATTTTAATATATAATACACAATGTAAATTATATACGTATATTTTATACACATGCAAAATGTGTGCATTATATATAGATATTTATATGCAAATATATACATATTTTATATATACATACATAAATATATAATACGTGAATATACTAGATATTTTTGTCCCCTTTAAAAGCATTCCCAGCAAACAGTCTGAGGTGATGGGTGATATTGTGGAAGAAGATATATTTGTACAGCAGTTTGTCATTTACCAGGGAGTTTATATTCATTATTACAAGAATTCTTTGGAATGTTATTGACTGGGCCTTGTAACAAACCTGGGAGGTAGAAAATCACTTTACAGGCATTTTACAGACAAGGAGGCTGAGTCTTCGAGACATCAAGCAATTTGCACAGGCCACACAGTAAGTAGCCCAGCTGGACCCAGAGGCTCTCCCCCAGACCCCGGATGGCCTTCTGCTAAGGGAGCTGACGTCTTTCTGTGACTACTTCTCCTTCTACCAACAGTCAGACAGGGCAGTATCCGGGACCGCGAGGAACAGGTGTGGAAGCTGAGGCCAGAGAGATGAAGTCACCTGCCCAAAACCACGGTTCCTCTCACCCTTGCCTCCCGTGAGGGGTCCCTCCCTGGCACCTCCTTCCCACCCGCCTCTTCTCCTCCGACCCCTCACCTCACGTTCTCAGAGAGACAGACGGCGCAGCAGAGGGGCCTGGGCTCTGGTGGGTCCTGGCAGACGGTGGGGGGGCACCCAAAGGGGAACTCGTTCTCATCGGGGGCCGGGCGGGGGCTGCTGGCCGAGCCAGAGGCCATCTCGGGGTCCCAGGCTGGCTGGTGGGGGGGCCCTGTTCAAGCTCCTCTGTGGAGGGGACCAGCTCCGTGGGGTCTGTGCTGGGAGAAGAGGTGAGTTCTGTCCGGGCCACCCTCTCTGATGAGCAGGAGTCTGATGATTTTATCTTCTCGCTGGCTTGTGTGGTTCAACGTCACAGCTGAGTCACAGCAGGGATGAGACAGGAATTACCCTTTGTGGTGAAAAAAATCCCCTGGATGGTGACTGCAGGCTCTAGGAGTGTCCAGTCATTCTTTTGAGCAAGAGGGAGGGGAGAGCAAGTCAGAGAGAAAAAAGAACCGTGTCACGGACTTTCAGGAACCACAGTTAGAGTTTCCCCTGTCGGAGGACCTCAGGCTGCCACTGGCTTCCTCCACTTCCTCCCCAGGGGACAGGGGCAGAGAGAGCCCCAGTCGGTGACTTGTCTATGTTCCCTGGAACCTCCGAGCAGCCTAGGATCCTCGGTGTGGGTGTTCAGTGCCCCAGTGGAAATCCCCAGGGTTCTGGAGTCAGGTCCAAAAATGCAAGTTCCATGCATATTAGCTCTGCCCTGTCCAGAGTATCTTAGGTAAAAGTCACTTTTGCACAGCGAGTCTTGGTTACCCCATCTGTAAAAAAAAAAAAAAAAAAAAAAAAAAAAAAGGAATTGCAACAGGATTATCTCCAAGCCTTCTCTGGGGTCTAAAATTCTGGGACCCCATGGCCAAGGCCAGCAGGAAGGCTTCTGATGGCCCAGCCCTGCCCGTGGCGTTCTTCGTCAGTATGTGTGACACCTGGCCCTCCCCTCCTTTGAAGTCCGAGGCCTCAGGACCATGGACTGCTCCGGGCCCTACCTCCACGGCCCCACTCAGGAAGTCATAGGTGGCCACAGACTCGGATCAGGCGCCACCACTTCCTGGCCCTGAGGAGAACAAAGGTCTAAATAAATACAAGGTCACGAGGAGTTGGTCTCAGCAGCCAAGTGGGACGCAGATCCATGGTTGTGTGGGAAGCATGGCTCCTGGCACACCTACCATGCCCCAGGCAACATTTTCCTTCTTATTCCTTAGAGCAACCTGTTAGGAATTCCGCAGGCATGTGGAGGCACAGAGGAGAAAGATGCCTGGTCCAAAGTCACACAACACCTGGTGGTACAGCACGATGACCACCAGATCTGTGGGACTCTAAGCTCTGTATTCTTCCTCCCATTCAAGAGGGGCAAAAACAAGGCAGCTTGGTGGAGCCTACAGAGCCCAGGATGGAGGTCAGAGCTTCTAGCCTTTGTTTTCTCACCTATCAAGTGGAAAAGATGATCCCTCCACATCTTTCTATTCTGCTGGGTTGCTACTAGGGGTTTTGCAAACTTTCATAGTAGTTTCAAATCACAGGCTTTGCGGTCTGACAGATCTGAGTTGGGATCCTGAGTCCATCACTTACTAGTTGTGGGTCCTGGGACAAGGTCAGTAACTTCTCTGCGCCTCAGTTTCTGCATCTGCAAAATGGGATTAATATTAATACCTACTTCACCTGACTTGTAATAACTAAATGAGATCATGGGTGAAAGCATGGCATGGTGCACGGCCCAAGTGAAGTGCTCGAAAAGCTTTGATATTGATGATGGGCACAGCCCTTCCAGCTCCTCAAGGTCACGAAGAAAGATTAAAATGGTAAGTTATGTTTATATAGTGTTTTCACATCCATCAACTTTAGCTGAGCCTCACAAGTGGGCAAGGCAGGTCAGACACTGTCCTCTGACCCTAGTAAATTCAACTGTCCACCTTCCCGGGAGCAATGCTGAGTCTGCCAGGGGTTGCTGGCAAAGAGGGCATGGCACCCTACCCTACTGCTGCAGTGGAAATCAGGACCTCCACCCTCACCCGGGCCAGCCCTGGCCTGGCCCTCTCAGCAAACGACCTTGAGGCCTACTTCAGAGAAAGACTATCAGAAAGCCACTCACTTAACCACATACGCCAAACCTGCAAACTTCCCTGCATCCCCACCTGCTCCCTCCTTCCCTTGGTTTGGCACAGGAACCCAAGATTTCTCTCTCCATCCAAGTTCTTGGGTCCCTTTCTCTCTGCTCCCTTTTCTCTCCACTCTGTCTTCAATGCCTCCCAGCTCCTTCCTATCGCATCAAAATACGTGCAAGCTGCTCTAATAATTAAAAGTGAAAAGTAACAGGTACTTTTAGTGCTGTGTGAAGTGCTTTTACAGGCACCATCTCATCTAATCTTCACGTGAACCCTATGAGGCAGGTATTGTCATCTTCATCCCCATTTTACGGAAAAGGGAACTGAGGCACCAAGAGGTTCAGTGACATGCCCAAGGACTCCCCGATAGTGAGTGGGGACTCGGGAGCCCTGAGCCTGTGTTCTAACCACGCATGGTGCTTTAAAACGCCCTTTAGCCTCATTCCACATTCCTCTCCAGCATCTACACCTTCTCACTTTAACATAACCTCTAGAAAATACTGTCTACACGGGTGCTCCGCTTCCTCACTCCAATCTCCATGGAACCATCTCCCCAAGGTTCTCAAGGTCGAGGTTGCCAAATGCCCGGGTCTTGTCCCAGTTTCTATCCAACCAGCCCTGTGGCCAGCACCTGACACGCCTCTTGGCGCCTCCTTTCCAGTTCCCTTTCTTGCTGTGGCTTCCTGCACCCCTTCCGTGCTCCCCCCCGCCCCCACTTCTGTGGCTGCTCCTCCTTGTGTCTCCTTGACCCCCTTCTCTTCCACTCTGAACCGCCATCAGCCCCATCTCCGAGGCCCCACCCGCGGGGCCCGAAGACGCAGAGTCTCTGCGCTGCACACCCGCATCTCCCCAGCCTTCCACTTGTCCTTCGGGGCGCACCTGGACCAGACCCCACTCTCCCTGGGAGTCCCTGTGGGCCGCCCCAGAATGAGGTTGGGCTCCCAGCTTTGCGATCCCACCGCGTCCCGCAGCCGGAGAACAATGCCCCCCCGCCCGGCTCAATGATGCCGGATGACCTGTCCGTGTCCCCCAGCCCCGTTCGTGCGCCCCCCGCGGGCTGGTGACGGCCGTCTCGCCACCGCCACATCTCCGGATGCGTGCGCAGCGATGGGAGCAGAGCGGCGCCCGCGACTATTCAAGGATGAGCCACCGCAGGGCTGCCCCGGGCGCCCGCAGGAAGGGCGGGGGCAGCGAGGCCGGGGCAGGGCTCTGCAGCCGGGATTCCAGGTCTCGGAGGCGCGCGGGGGGGCCCGCACTTGGGCAGCCCCCGCCCCAGAGAGCGGGAGCCGGGCTGTCCCGGGCGGGGAGCGCTGGGGCGGCGGCCGGGAGCCTCCGCAGTCCCGGGGCGGGTGGGGGCGGGGTGCAGTGCAACCAACCTTAGCGCCGCCGCCGCCGCCGCCTCCCAGCGGCCCGGCGGGAGCTTCCGGTGGCGCGAGGACTCGGCCCAGGCGGCGGAAACCGGGGAGGGCAGGCCCGGGGCCCGGGGCCCGGGGCCCGGGGCCGGTTCCTGCAGCGGGAGCCGCCTTCCGAGGCGGCCTCGGGGGCGGGGCGAGCGCTCCCCGGATGGGGAAACTAGGCCCGGGGCGGCATCCGCGGCGTCGCAGGCTCTGTTTTTCCACTGAAGACTGACCTTCCGTTCTCCTTCTCCCCGCGCGAGTTCCTGGCACGTGTGTGGGACTCAAAGTATTCGCAGACTAAACGAACACAGACCTGGGACTTGAACCCCCATCCTGTCCCCTGCCTGCCTGCAATCCCGCGTGGGGTGGGGCGAGCAGCAGCAAAACCCGAGTCTTAGCCCTCTTAGATTCCTGCAGAGATCCTAGCACAGTGTCAGGCTCGTCCAAGCTTATTGGGTTGGAGCAATCAGCGAAGAGACGTACAGAGGGGTTCTGAAGGCACGGCGCTTCCACAAAACTGGGTGTTTTCAGGAACCGTTTCTGGTTTTGTCTAAACACACACACAGCCACTTATTCCCTATGAATTTTGTGTATATCAATCGAAATAGTTATGGTGCTTAGTGTTGGGATAGAATTTTTGTCTAAAAGGTACGAACAACCTTTATTTTTGTGAATTTGATAAAGGCTCCTTCTCCATCAAGACCTAACATCTGCAAGACTGTTAGCTGAGCAAGGAGCGAGCCTGCCTACTTTGTTGGTTTTGTTTCCTTTTTGTCACTCAGAGGCACCCATTACATTCTCTATGTATTTGGGTCCCATTTTTTGTCTTGACACCCAACTGGAGTTGGGAACTGTGTTTTAGTCCTTTGATTTTGTTTGTTTTTAACCTGGGATGTATTTAAGCCTCTCACTCACCTGGGGCAGAACTCCCAGCCTCTGCCTGAGGAGCTGATGCTGCAGGACAGACCCCTCCTGGAGAAAGGAGGGCCTCGGTCCTACCTGGAGGGGAGGCGCCTGCCTGCAGACAAGCAGAGGGTCTCAGGGGCCTCCAAGACGGGCAATCTGTGGGACACTGACCAGGGGTGGCCTCTGTGGTCACGTTCTATTCTAAGAGAAAAGGATTTAGAGCTTTGAGTCTCTGATTTAAAAATTCATTGATTCTCAGTGCAGTGGGACCTCTAAAAGCCCTTCTCTGCTCCCACCTCTCTCCCACCCACCCCCTTCCTCTCTGCCCTGGGCCAGTGTAAGTGAGCAGGCAACCTGACTTTACTGTCTTCATGTGCCACATCCTGTTTTCAGATTAATGAGCTCATTTGGTGGAAATTTACCAAGGGAAATAGTTTAATTTTGGAAAGTACCAAAAACTTATCTGTAGTCACTCGACTTATTTTTGGGGGCTCTTGAAATAGAGGGGGCATCACCAGAGGACCTCTGAGCACTCAGCAAGCGGCAAGCCTGCAGAAATTGAAAGCGGAGCCCAGTGAGGCTTAACCTGACTCAGAAAGGAATCGAAACCCTTTGGAGACCACTCATCTCTACCCAGTAGAAAAAAAAATTTTTTTTCCAAAAATAAGTTTAAGAAGAAAAGTAGTCCATCTGGCTAAGGCCTAAGATCTGGTGGTATGAACCTGGGGCCATGATTGGGGAACAAGAAATCACACACAGGGAAGTAGGGAATGTTTGAGCCGCAGCGGTCCCACTCACATCCATAACCTGCTCTGCTTGTTCTACGAAGCACCAAAAGGTATCCATTCTCCAGTATTGCCCCAATCCTTCAGCTGTCAGGCCCTTGACGTTGAAGTTGCCTGCTAGCCTTGTAGCCTTTTGAGCTTGTGGCTCCTGCAAGGAACTAAGGACTGAGTGGCTAGGAGGACTATAGAAAATTAAAGTTTGGTGAGCCATTCTGCATTGAAGATGGTAGAGCACGTGTGACAAGCCCCGTGAGTGTCGGACCACCTCCTGGCCTGCCCTGTTTCCTAGAGGAGAGATTTTTCATCCCTTCTAAGATGCAGAAGAGAAAAATGGTGAAAACTGACAAGGCGCTGACAGTTCAGTACTGGAATGAAAGGAATTGTGTCTTCCTTCTCTGCCCCCATCTGAAATCCATAGTGATATTTTGGAGGACATATTTATATTTTGGAATGAGCACTGGACTAGGAGTCAGGATACTTGTGTTCTTTTTTTTCTCCCTGCCACTAAAGTATTTGGGGGGGGGGGTAGATAAATAGATGAATGCTTAAGCAATAATTCAAGAAATAATAGTCCATAGTTTTTTTTGTTTTTGTTTGTTTTTTAGTGGAAAATGACCTTAAAGGTCATAGAATGCATTGGGTTTTTTCAAAATTTGTGTTAGCTGTGGGACTGTGTCTTCAAATGCTTTTTCACATAGAGCCCAAACGTACAAACCAGCTAGAAGCAAGGATTTTCTGTCAAGCGGAGCAGGCAGCTGGGAGCCTGTGCGCTGGGCTTCTCTCCTCCCCATCCTGACCTCTAGGCTCTAGGGACACGGTTAAAAAATCATGGATCTAATGAGATGCTCCCAGGTCCCAGAGGTGGAAACTGGGATTCTCTCCTGGGCTGGCTTGCCTCTAGTGTCCCAGCCAGTCAACCTCTTCTTCAATAACTGTGACTTTCCATGTGTTATAGTCCAGATGGGCATTGGAGGAGGGAAAGATTACATTGGCCTGGGTCATTAGCCTTCCAGGCGGTGAGGGGGCAGGACCAGATTGGAGCCTAAGCATCTAGAGGATTGAGGTCAGTGGTCATGGTAAAAATAACAGTGACAGTAATAGTGGCTACACTTTATTTAATATCAGTCACAGTGACACTGCTCTAATCAAAGCACATCACATGCCTTGCTCCATTTACTAAGATCATCAAGAAGAAGTGAGGGCTTCCCTGGTGGCGCAGTGGTTGAGAATCTGCCTGACAATGCAGGGGACACAGGTTCGAGCCCTGGTCTGGGAGGATCCCACATGCCGCGGAGCAACTGGGCCCGTGAGCCACAACTACTGAGCCTGCGCGTCTGGAGCCTGTGCTCCGCAACAAGAGAAGCCGCGATAGTGAGAGGCCCGCGCACCGCGATGAAGAGTGGCCCCCGCTGGCCGCAACTAGAGAAAGCCCTCGCACAGAAACGAAGACCCAACACAGCCAAAAATAAATAAATTAAATAAATCAAATAAATAAATAAATAATAATTTTTTTTAAAAGAAAAGAAGAGGTGAGAAAACTGTTTTTCTCCTTTCCAAAAGCCAGGCCCCAGATTATAGCAGTAAATGAGGCAGACCGAGCTCCTGTTCTCATGACAGCTGCCTCCTAGATATGAATGCACCAGCTGAGCATATTCAGTCAGCTAATGCCAGCCATTTGGGCTGCTTCTGTTTGTCAGCAACCCTTAAAACTTGGAGCCCATAATGGGCTACTACTTCCTCTACTCATAAATACCAAACATTCCTCGTTTTGCCCCTATATTCCTTCTTTTCATTGCCAGCTGCAGGCTGTGTCCCTGTCATAGTCACAGCTTGTGTTTAGTAAAAACAATTAGTGCACAGCTTTCCTGCTAGCATCATCTACATCTCCTCTGTAAACTTCTGGTTCCTGAACCAGGAAATTTAATTAAACAGATGATTACATGTTATCAGTCACCTAGTAGATTAGAAGACCAAATTGTCCTGGGTTCCTCAACCCAAATTCAATACCTCCCTGTGGTAACTCACACACAGCTGATATCAACAATAAAACAAAGAAATATACCAAATGATCTTGTAAAAGCTGTAGCCTATAGTACACCTTCTCCGCTTTGGTGTGATGATTTAAAATGTCCCAAGTTTCCTTCTGTTAATCTCCATCTGGTTCTTACTATACTTATTATAACTGGCAATTTATAAAATGTGCCTGTCTACACCATTTTTTCTGCCCCACTAGACAATGTGAATTATATGAATATGAGAAATTAAGTTAATTAAAGGTGTTAAAGTAAAGCTGTGTCTGATTTCTTCATTGCTCTTTCCCCTGACTTAGCACAGAGGAGGCAGTCAATAAACATTTGTTCAGTGAATGACTAATACTCAAGACTCTATCCATAATCATTTTTACTTAAGGTAACAATCATTAATGATGATTTCACCACCGTCACAAAATGTTTATTAAGTATCTTTGGCCTGGCCCTTTTCAGGGTGTTGTGAAGTTAGAAATAGCATTCTAACGAAAATTTGAAAAGAAATCTGGGGTTCTTTTTTGAAGGGAGTTTCTATGTCCGGTGATTTTTCCCTATCTCAGTAGATTTCCAGATTTTAAGGAAAGAAACAAAGCACCTCAGAAGTTTTTTGAATTGTAGGCTCCAGAGCTGTCCCTAGGGGTTTTCCAATTATTTGTGGGGCTGGCCACTTTGAAAGTGCCATGGGGATTTCACTTCGTGATGGGGGTACCAATGACACTCACGGGGATGGTAAAGTGGTCCAGGCAAAGAGCTTGGCAGATGGACCCTTTGATAAAGACAAGCTCTTAAGAGGCCAATAATGAGGAAGGCAGACAACTTCGGGTCAAGGCTAGTCAACCTGCTGCTTCTCTTTGCCATCTCTGGCCACTCGTGTGCCTTGTTCTAAAAGTTTGCTTTTGCTACGTGTCAAATTCCTTCTTTCATGGACTCTGGCAATAAAGACTCTTCTGAAGGTGGGTGCCTCCAATGCCTTTTGCTGGGCTACAGAATTATTGCTCTTCCTTCACACTTACATTTGTGAGGTTGGGTTTCCCGGGCTCTTTGCTGGAGCAGATCAAGAATATCTTGATGTTCTAGCCCCAAAGCAGTTGATATCTGCCTGAGGAGCAATGCATCCTGGGGGTCCTCCTCTCCCTCCGTCCTGAGGACTCAGCCTGAGAGAGAAAAATCAGTGAGTGAACAGAGTCCTTATTCAGGAATCAAGAGATCTGCCTCTGACATTGACTTCAGGACTGTGGGGAAAGTCCCTCCCATCCTTGGGCCTCCTTTTTCTCATCTGCAAAGTGGGAGAATGACCTCAGAACAATCCTTCAGGGCAAATTCTTTAACCATTCAAACCCTGGTGCTGGGGAAGGGGTACAAGTCTCCTACCTGTTGAGGGGCTGCTCTCCTCACCTGGACCAGGAACCCCTATAATGGATGCTGGAAGCTTCCACTAGATGCCTGGTCTTTTTGGACTCCAGACTTTTTTTTTTCAAGAAAAAGCAATGAGAAAAACCTCCTCTGATGGATTTTTTTCAGAGCTCAAGCCAGATGAATTCCCAGCACAAGCCAAGACTTGGGAGCAAGAATGTGGGGCAGGGAGTAAGAGGCTAAGAACCAAAGGGCTGCAGCCTGTGTTCCCTCAAAGAATACCCAAGCTGGGGGCTGGGGTTGTGAACATGGGGTTGATGTTTGTTCATCTCTTCTGAGCTTCTTGTCTAAAAAAGGGGAAACGGGGGCTCCGATTGGGGAAAGAGCTTGCACTGTAAATCAGAGGTCCAGAGGCATCCTCTTCTATGTTCTGGTGTCTTTTGACCCCAAATGTCCTAATAACACCCCTGTCCTTTCTTGTTCCTGCATTCATTTCTTCTTGGACATCTCTCTACAAGACTGAATTTCCTGAGAGCCAGGGAGCAGGGTGTATTCATCTTTGTAGTCCCCTCGTGCCCAGTCTACATCTCGCACACTAGTAAGTATCTATTAAGAGAGACTGATTTGCCATCTTAAGAAGATCCAGGAACATTAGGAAAACATCCATCCTACCTTTCACATCTGTAGGTTCCCAAAATGTGTTTAACAGTTATATTTTTAGCTTCTACCATGAGGCTATTTGCTCATTTTTAGAAGAACCATAGTATAGACATCTAGAAAAATTTTCTTTTTCTGGGAGATCATTGCCTTAATCATTTTGGAGCTAGGATGCAGGAATTTTTGAAATGCAAAATCAAATACACAAGAAAAGTTAGTCTGTCTGGCTGCCATCCTTGGTTGCTATCTTCTGTAACCAGCGTCCAGCTACACAGCCAGAGAGCCTTGGGGAGGGCCCACAGTGGTCTCCATCCCCTCTGATTGCTGAAACCAGAGCTGCCTGGGGAGGCCAGGGCCCTGGCATCAGTCCCTGCCTGGTCCTGCTTCTCTGTTCACAGAGAATGTGTTTGCACACGAGCCCTCCCAAGCCACCTTGGAGTCCCTCCAAGGACAGGCCTGGAAGCTGGCCAGGAGGGAGGGTGCTCCTGGAAAGGACCCATCTCTGGGAAGCAGAGACCGTGGCATACAGGCACACATATGCAAATACTTGCAGGATGGCCACATCTTCCAAGGTTTCAAGAGAACCTGGAAATCTGGATTTTTATGTGCAATGTCTTGATTTTTAGAACATTCCAAGAAACAAACCCTAACCAAATAAGCATCCCCACAAACTGTGTCTGAGAGCCACGATTTACAACCTCTGGTAGAGCCTGGCATGTCACACACATGACCTAAGCAGGTGAGCTAATGCCCTGCACGTAGCTCACTGGGACTACACACACCTTATATGCTTATCCAGGTTTAGACCTTGTGCGCACCTGATAGAGACCAGTCATCAAACATTTACACACGCTTGCTATCTCCTAGGATGTCCTTTTAATATTTTCACTTTCCAGCTAAGGAGACTGAGTATCAGGGATCTCCAGGGTCATGTAGCTGGTGGGTGGCTGGACTCACATCCCAGGCTGCCTGGCCACAAAGCCAGCATTTGCCCCCCACTCACCTCCGGGATGCCTGCACTCTGAACTGGAATGTCTGCTACTCTGCACCTCTCAGTAAACTCAGTTCGCTGAGTTCAGGGGCTGTGTTTCATTTGCTGTTGCATCCCCATCACCTAACAGAATGTAGAAGGTGCTCAATAAATACCTGTGGGATTGCCCACAGACACACAAACACACATACAGATGTAAACCCACACAGTCACGTAACTCCACCCCAAGAACTGCCCAGGAACATCCCAACTCTCAAGCTCCCACAGGCACACGCCCACCCCCATCTCCCACCTCCCACAGCATCCCAAGCCAGGCCTCCCCAGCTCCCCCTGCCAGCCTTGCCCAAAGCCTTCACAAATTGTTTCCTGGAAATCTTGAGGCGGCTGTGGTGTTCTTTTTCCCTAACTCAGGAGACAACTCAGCAGTTTTGTTTTTCAAAGTCTGGGACTCATAAACCTGGAATCCTTTCTTCGTTTTTTTCACTAGAATTTTCCTTGGCCGGGTGCCTTTCCCCAGGGCGGTGGCCAGGAGGTCACACTCAGAGCGCCCTCTGCTGGGCACCATCCTCCCGACCTAGTGGGCAGTTGCAGAGGGGGAAGGGACACAACTGCTTTACAGATGGGGAAACTGAGTCAGGCGGTGGTACTGGGGAGAGGTTGGGGGGGTGTGGGCTCATTCCAAGTGTGTGCCAATGTGCACTACTACTAAGTGCTTTTGTGATTTTTTTTTTGATTGTTGAAAATAATAAAAGAAGAAACAGCTCCCAGAGCTCAGACATGGCAGAGAAAGGCCCTCTGTTCTCCCCAGGACCTCTTGTGGGACAGATGGCAGAGGTTTGGGAACTTCGTCAGATTCAACCTTATCCTTGAATCCCCACCACATTTAGTAGGCAAAGAAACTGAGACATAGAGAGTTGCTGGGGGAAGAAGGAGGGAGAATATTTATTGAGCATCTGCTATGTGCTAGCTATGATCACAAACTCTCATTTAATCTTCGCAGCAACCTTGTGAGGTAGATGACTTTATTTCCATTTTACAGATTAAGACGTAGAAGCTGAGTGAGGTCTCAAGATCAGAAAAGAAGGGGAGAGCTGGGATTGAATCCAAACCTGCTGTTTTCTTGGCTTTGCTGCCTCCTGGATTTTTCCCATTTGGCTCCAGTGGGCCCAGGGCGGAGCCTTTGTGGCTGGGCTCATAAAGGCAAGGTTTCCATGGCCCTCCTGCTCAGAAAGGGAAGCCCCTCTCCTCAGCCCCTTCCAGAGGGCAGTGTTGGGGACCATGGGGAGATGGGACGAACAGCCCCATCAGGCTTGAAGCTGAGGGTCCCATAGCTTGGAGGAGGGTCCTGGCAGCTGTGCCAAGGCCCCTTAACTAACAGTAAAAACAGGATTGGATGTCTTTATAAGCTGAACTTGTGAGAGGTTCCAAAGGGCAATGGTTTTCCTGGAAAAGAAAGCAGGTCCTGGAAGGTCTTTGTTTTGTTTTTCTTCTTAATGGGGCCCTGGTTAATGAGTCAAGGAAATGAAGAACACATTTCACCAAGAATTAGTCACTGCCCTCCCCAACCCTCCATCCTGCTGCCCTTTCCAAACCTTCAAAACTTCTCACTTCCTGCAGGAAAAAATCCAAACCCCTGGTGCTGTTCATCTTTGGTCTGGCTTAGCCTTATCTTCTACACGTCTCATTGAAATAAGCCACCCAGGGGTCTCTGTACACAGCTCCCTCTGTTCCCATGCTGGGCATTTGCTCTCATTATTACCTCTCTCTTAAAGGACTTCGTTTCAGCTTGTCCAAATCTTAGTCATTCTTTAAGACCCAGCTCAGAACTTGCCTTCTCCATGGAGCATTCTCCACTGTGCCCAAAAGGAACCATCCTGCCTTGTGCTGATGGATGCAGGTGTTAGTCTCCCTAACAGACTGAGACCCTTGAGAAACAGCATTGGACTCATCATTGATCCCCCTATATGGGCACACATGCATGTGTATGTGTGTGTGTGTGTGTGTGTGTGTGTGTGTGTGTGCACCCTTTATACCACCTGGCAGTAGGGTGCTATAGAAAGATCTCGAGACCCTCTGCTCTGTCATTAGGAGATTAGGGTTGAATAAAGATTGAATGTGTTGGAGAGAGCTGCTGTGCTTCCCCCTTCTCAAACCAAGAGAAAAGAACTTCATGGAGTCTACTTAGAGAGCATAATTCGTGTCTACGGTGGTTTGAGATGGGGAGACATAGTAGACTTTCATCTGACAGACACCAGAGAAATTGAAAGGATGAGAGATGGGTGTCATCTTAGACAAATAAGACAAGGAAGAGATAGCACTGCTCAGATCAGCCTGAACTCCCAAAGTTGGTTTGTGCAAAAGATGCTGTTCCCATGGACGAGAAGTGGGCCACACACTGGAAGAACTGATGTGAAGGCCTCTTCGGTCTGTCCAACAGGGGGACAAACTGAAGGTACCGCTGGAATCCTAGGGCTGCAGAAGGGGTGACCAATGGGATACAAGGTAGTGTGATGCTTGTGTAAGGGTGAGAGGTCCTCAGAGCTTGGGAGCAGTGTCTGAAAATTCCATAGATGTGCCCACACGAAAGTAAGCTTTAAAGCCATCTTACAACAGTGCTGTTGAGTAAGAGTTCTCCTGCTCCCCTTTATTGTCTCCTCACTACCAACCCCTTAGCCCTGGAGAGGTCAGAGGCCACAGTTAGCAAACTGGGGAGGGCAGTCTGGGGAAAGAAAAGCAGCTGTCCATGCCCCCATTTCCAGCTATAGGGGTTCCACCTGCAGCAAGCCCTGGTTGGGAGAAAAGATTGAACTTTAAATCAAGTCTGGATTTTGCCTTTTTTTTTGGGCTGTGCTGTGCGGCATGTGGGATTTTACCCCGATCAGGGATCGAATCCCGTGTCCCCTGTAGTTGGAGCGAAGAGTCTTAACCATTGGACCGCCAGGGAAGTCCCTGGATTTTGCTTTTGTATGGGACCGATTTATAAAATAGAATTTGTTTGGTGACTGAAGTGGTCACAGGAGTTTTTATGTCCTGAGAATGATCAGATGATCAGAAAAATCACAGGAAGCTTGAGTTTTCATCAAAGGTCAGAAAAAGGGCTTCTCTCCCTTTCCTCTGAACAAATATTTAGAGGGGGTTGGGAGACAAATTAAAGTTGATTTATGATTATACACTTCAAGTCTTATTTACTCAGTGTATTGATTATATTTGCTACTGTAAAATGGGTCTTCCATCACATTTTTCCAATTTGTGGTGTTGGCTTCTGTCACTTCTTCCAGAGAATTAAGTACCTGTGCTCCCCTCACTTAACCATCACCTGAACGTTCAGCTGTGCTTCAGGCTTCAGGTCCCTACCTGGTGGGGATTTGAAGGAGCCTCACATGCACAGGTCGAGGGACTCAATATCCATGTGCCTTCACTGCTAGTTCCTGTGTGAATCAGATTCTTCACGTGGCTGGCTTCTCTCATGTGTCTGTGTTCTCCACTCTGTGTGTCTCTGTCTCTGCGTCTAAATTTCCCTCTTCTTATAAGGACACCCGTCACATTAGAGTAAGGACCCCCCCTACTCCAGTATGACTTCATCTTACCTTGACTAATTACACCTGCAACGACCCTATTTCCAAATAAGGTCACATTCTGAGATGCTGGGGGGTAGGATTTCAACATATCTTTTAGGGGGAACACAGTTCAAACCATAACATCTTCCTTTCTTATTTTCCTAAATTTGCAACTTCTCCTGCTTTCTCCAGCCGTATAAATAGCACCTGCAGCAGCTCGAGCCAAGAATCCATGAGTAAACCTTGAGTCCTTCGCCTTCATCACCCCCATCCCAATTCCTTCAGCAAACCCTTTCAGCCCTACCTCCAAAAATATCCTGAATCCATTCATGTCTCTTCGTCTCCATTTCTACCATTCTAGTTCAAGCTACAATCACTTCTTGCCAAGACAGCTGCAATAGCTCCCAACTGGTCTCCCTGCCCCTTTCTTATCTATAATGTGGTCTCACCTGCCTTGCTTAGTACTCTCTACTGAATCAAATCCAAACATTTCATCCATGTTTACAAAATCTTATTGATCTGGCCCCTCCCACTCCTCTGACCTCCTTTCCCATCACTTGCTTTCTTTGATCTAGCCGCATCAGCCTGCTTGCAGTTTCCTGAACCACTGGCCTCCCCTCTGGAATGCTCTCCTCTGGGCCTTGGTATGGCCGCCCCTTCTTGCCTGAGCATCTCATCTTAAATGTCATGTTATTTAGTGACATCTGAGAGACCTTCCCTGACCACCCCATCAAGAGCAGTCACCCAGTTATTCTCAGTTGCAGACCTTTATTTTAATTCCCTGCAGAGAATTTAGTAAATAGATTATTTTTCTCATTTATGTAGATATTTATCGTCTTTCTGCCCATAATCCCTAGGAGAGCAGGGACCCTGTTTGTCTGGATTACACCATCTAGAACTGTGTCTGGCATATAGAAGGAACTCAATAAATATTTACTGAATAAATCATTAATCCTGCAGAGAAGATCTTTGTGTATGAACTTCCCTGCCCCCTCTGCTTTTGAGAATTTATATAAATAATCCATCAGGAGGAGGATTACCGGATCAAGGGATATAAACATATTTTGGCTCTTGAAATGTATTGTCAAATAGGTTTGCAAAGATGTGAGGTCAGTTTTCACCTGTTAGGCAACCTTCTGAATCCCCCGTGCCAAGGTAGTGATTTCTGGTATGTGGAGGAGGGAGGTTGGGAGGGCGTGTGCTAGAAATGGCAGGGGAGTGGGTGCAGGTCAGAGCTGCTGCCTCTGGTGGGTCAGGCCCCGCAGCAGCAGCAGCAGCAGTGACCAGCCAGCTCAGCAGGGCCCTCATCCAGCGCCCGTCTGGAGGGGCAACAGCCTGGTCTTCCAGGCCTGCCTGGGGCAGACAGGGCCTTCTGTTGCATGAACTTGGGTCTGGCTATAGGAGCCAAGGTGGGCAGAAGAGAGCAGTGCCCCTGCTCTTCAGCACAGGGAGGCCATCCTGGAGGCGGGGTTGGGAAGTGGTGAGGGGGTGGGAAGCTGAGGATGCAAAGTGGGGCTTGGACCCGGTTCTGGAGGCCCCTTTGTGGAGGCTATTTCTGGACTGAAGCTTTCCTGCTTAGGACACGGAACACTGGGCGATATGAGTACCTCCATACGTAAACCAACAGGAACAGAGAGACCTGTCTTACGCACTTCCACACACAGCCAGGCCCATGCAGCTGTGCCCTGCCCCCATCTTGTAGAACCGCTACAAGAGCTAAAACAGCAGCTGTGTGTAAGGTGCTCGGAATATGGCATGTGACGGGCATTATCCAAGTGTGGGCCATTATCAGTGTTCACCCATATTCCTCATGGGACTGTAAGCTTCCTGAGGGCAGAGGTCAAATTTGAGGTGGAATTAGTGCTAATGAGTCAGGCTGCCTGAGTTCTAAAGCCCGGCTCCACCACTTATTAGCTGAGTGACTTGGGTAAGTGACTTGGGTTCCTCAGTTTATTCCTCTGTACCAAACTCATGGGGTTGTTTTGTGGATTAATTGAGCCGATGAACGTAAAGAACGTATCACAGTGCCTAACACGTAGCCGGCACTTGGCGAGTAAAAGGATAAATTGATGCCCAGACCTGCTCGGGCCACATTCTACAAAGGCAATTTAGTTTTCTTTTAGCACCTCCTACCTCCTCTTTTTTTCTTAAGACCTCTTTCTCTTTGCTGCCCTGTGTTTCTCTTGTCCCCAGAATTCCTCAGTCTTTTCTGCAACCCATTCCTGAAAGGCCTTGTGCACGACTCTCAACTAAAGTGTTGGCTGTTAAAGGGTTGCTTCCCTTCATGTGAGAATCCCTGACTTTATAGAACAATCTAGAGCCTTGTTAGGTCCAAGAACCAGCAACATAGGCATCAACTGGGAGATGCAGAATCTCTGGCCACCCCAGACCAACAGACTCAGAGCCTGCATTTTCATAAGCTCTAAAACAATACTTCTTAAATTTTAATGTGCCTATGCTTTTCCTGGAGATCTTTTTAGAGTATAGATTTCAGTGCTCCAATTCTAGAGTTTCTGATTCAGTAGGTCTGAGGTGGGGCCCGAGAATGTGCATTTCAGCACTTTGCGAAGCACTGCTCTAAGACTGCCAGCCTACAGGACCAAAGGAATGAAGCTTTAATAGAGAAATTTGAGGCACTAGGGGGAGATTGTTTTTTAGGATAGCAGACACTTTCCTAATCTTTTAAAAGCACACCATGCAGTCTCTGCCTGTGGTATCAGCACAAAGATGCTTTTGATTATTAATGCCATTTCCATATTTGTTCAAAATTCTACAGCTTAAGAGTTCTTTCACTTGTTTGATCTGATTTCATCCTGCAACAACCCTGTATGTTGGGCCCAGAGAAGTTACTACCTCATTTCCAAAAGAGAGAACGGAGGCACAGGGAGCTGTGGGAGTTAGAGATCACAGCCCGCCGGCCGCCACAGGCTGCACTCCCTGAGTGGGCACGTAGGTGTTACTTCTAATCCTTACATCCCTTCACGGCTGCTCATCCTGCGCTCACTGGATAGAGAGGCAAACCGAGAGGCTGGACAAGCTTCAGGAACTTTCCCAAGGTCCCTAACCAGGGCAGGTCTTACTTCTTCCCCTTGTCACTTCCCCATAGTAACCACTCCTTTGTCTGTGTCTGTCTTTTACACACACACACACACACACACACACACACACACACACACAATGTGGCCAAACCGAGGGGCCGTTACAATTTCCACACCCAACATTTCATTACTGAACAGGCCAAAATTTGGCCTTTGCCTTTAGAGGTGAAAGGAGCTGGCAAGAGGAGGATGAATGACTACCAACCCTGCCCCAAGGCCCCAGCGGACCCAGGAAACCTCCTCTCTGGTTTCTCCTACCCTGGCCATATCTCATTTCTCTTTCTCTGTTCTCAGAGAATTAGAGTTCAGTCCTGACGCTAATTTCCCAAAGATTCTCTATCTGGAAAAAAATTTATTAAGCCATATAATTCTTTCCTCAGCTCTGATTTCCTTGTCTTAGTCAGCTTCAAACCCCCTTTCCACCCACCCCGACAATGCCAAAACAATACACACACATACACACACACACACACAACTACAGCCAAGCACACACACACAACTACAGCCAAACACACACACACACACACACAACTACAGCCACACACACACACACACAACTACAGCCAAACAAAAACCACCCTTTCCAGGACAGGTCTGATTTCTCTCATCTCATCTGCTAGCAGTGTTAGCCCTGGGCCCCACCCCTCGGGCTCTGGCCTCTGCCTGTCTGCCCCTAGGCCCAGCTGGTGGGAGCAGACACCAGGCCCTAATATGGGGAAGAGGAGCTTGGCACTCTGCTTCCAGCCCTGATTCCCACATGGGACCCTTGGAGAGTCCCTGCTCTTTCCTGGCCTTTTTCCTCATCTGTGAAACGGGGAGAGTTTGATTAGATGATCTCTAGGGACTCTTTATCTTCAGTATTTTATGATTCTATGTAGGAGGCTCACAAAGGAAAAAAACCTCAACTCTACTGGCAAATTAGAGTCTTTTGAGGGGAGGTAGGAGGACCTGTCAATTCAGAGTTTTACAAATTGTGTTATATCCACATGGAAGATGATTTCAGGACACATTTTGCAAATCTATGAAATTTCTCTCTGATGCCACCTTCCTTCATTTTCCTACACCAACGCCAGTGTTCCCACTGCCCCAGTACCTGTCCCCAGAGCCCTCGTCGGCCTCACTCTGCCTCACCTGTGGTCCTAGCACAGGGACAGCTTAGAGAGCATATAATGAACACACTCATTGCTGAGGCCTAAGGAGGCAGAGACTTTGCTAGGATTACACGATGACCATATTCCTGCCCTTTCCGTGTGTGAGAAGGCGGTCAGCTCAGACGCTGAAGCATGGCTGCCGGAGCCCAAAAGATGCACATTTGAGTTGCGGCCCTACTGCTCATGAAGGTATGAGACCTGGGGCAAATTGCTTTGCCTCCCGGGGCCTCAGCTGCCTCCTTCCTTACAGTAAGGATGATGACAATCATCACAGGATGGGTGTGATATGCCAACAGAGCCCTCCACGAAAGGCAATCATCATGATGCCAGGCAACGACTTTGTTGGATTCATCACTTAACATGTGCCAGGGCTGTAGTATTAACAACGGCAAGTTACACGTATCGTGCCAGGCCCTGTGCTCATCACTTTATGTGCATGACCTGTGTTATCTCATTTAAGTCTCACAGAAATCCTCTGAAGTGGGAATTATTTTCAGGTGTGAAAATGGAGGTGTAAGGAAGGAAAGCTGATGTTTTCCTTTCCATTAATGGCCTCTTAGAGTTGCAGGGACACTGGACGTCGTTGGGGCCAACCTCCTACCTTGAAAGCTCCTGCAACATTCCTGGACGGTGGTAGTGATGGGGAACCTGGTCCCTCCTAGAGAGCCTACTCTATCTTTGAACAGCTCTGGCTCTAAGGAAATGCTTCTTTGCAGGGAGCCCAAATTGATTTCTCTGTAACCTCCACTCAACTGCGTGGTGGAAAGAACACTCTGAGCTCAGAGTCAGAGGCCTTGGGCTTGTGTCCCAGCCCTTGCCCTGTGCAGCACTGTGACCACTGGAAGCCGCTCCTCTGGGCCTGCTTTCCCAGGTCCTTCCTGGTTTGGACATTTGAGGATTATATAACTCACGATGGTGTACGTAATACACACATATCTGATTATAATGATGGAAACAGTGAAGGAGTGGACATCATGTTCCAAGGAATGGATTGGTTTCTGCCAACATGTCAGTCAGGGTGGGGACCCTGCCAACCAAGAAGAATCCAGAAGGTTCTTAGAAATGGAGTTCTCATCTTTAAACAAAACCCCGTCCCTTCCTCCCTATTTCCCTCCCCTCTCCTCCTACCCACCACCCTCTCTCCTTCATTTTTTCCTTTCTTCCTCCTGTCTTCCTTTCTTCCTTTCTTTCTGATTCAGAGGCATAAAGGGATATTTTAATCTCCAGTCAAAGTTAAAGATCGTGCCCCTGGTGACACGTTTCTCACATCACATTAAACTCGCAGAATCAGTCTGATTTCAGGAGTAGGGAAAACCTAGGATGCAGGTTTTCCTCTTTGTATCTCTGAGAACCTCCCAGATTTGGCTGCTAAATTCCCAGCTCTGAGACAGAGGCTTTCAGTCATGAGGTCAATGTGTGCACTTGCAAGTGGCCTCTGAAATAGTATGCAGATTTTTCCATTGTGTGCACATATGTTTGGGTTTTTTTTTAATTTTTTTTTGCGGCACCTCGCGGCATGCGGGATCTTTGTTTCCCAACCAGGGATTGAACCGGCGCCCCCTGCAGTGGAAGCGCAGAGTCTTAACCACTGGACTGCCAGGGTAGTCCCAAGTATGCATTTTCTAGGAAGAAGGGTCTGTGAAAGGGAAGAGTAGCCCTTGACAGCTGGGAGCTAGACTGGGAGCTGGGCCTTAGTGTCCCTTGGAGCTGGCCTGGTTCTCAGAGCCAGGCTGTGGTGTTCTCTGTGTCTGATGTCACAGAACATCGGCATCAGACAAAATGGATCAAGACAAAACAAACAAAAAAAAGAATGCTCCATAATCATGTTTGAGCAGGGAATAAAACAAGAATATAATCTGAAACGCAAGAATGACCAAATATCCCCCTTTCCTGACTAATGTGAGTGACTGTTTCTTCCTTTCCTCCCAGTTAGATAAGAATTGATACATTCAATCACAGGATTGCCTCTGCTTCCTGACAGCATCCATCCCAGAGCAAAGCCCACTTCCCTGAACCACCCCCCCCCCCCAAATAATCCATCACAAGCCCTATAACAAGTTCTTTCTAACAATCCTATAACAAGTTCTTTCTACCATCCAATGAGTGAGAAGCTCCATAAACTCAACTTTGTTGAATTACCATCAGCTTTTGCCTGGTTTACTGCAGTAACCTCCTAACTGGTCTATTTTTACCCTTGCCTCATTTTCATTGGAGCAGTAGCATAATCCTTCTAACAGGTAAGACAGACCACGTCACTGCTCTGCTCCAGACCTTGCAGTGACTCCCCTCTTCCTCTGAGTAAAACCAGCACCCTGTCCATGACCTGCACAGTCTTGTCCTGTGACCTCTCTGACCTTGTCTCCACCTACTTCCCCTCTGCTCAGTCTGCACCTGCTACGCCAGCCTCCCTGCTCTTCCCAGAACATACCAGGCGTGCTCCTGTTTTCAGCTCGGGCACTAGGTGCTCCCTCTGCCTGGAACACTCATCCCCCAGATCACCACATGGCTCACTCTTTTACCACCTTCAAATCTTTGCTCGAGTCTCACTTCTCACTGAAGCCCACCTTGACCTGACCACTCTGTTAAGCTGCAACCCCTCTCTCCACCACTCCCAGTCTCCCTCAGTCTGCTCTGCTTTTTCTTTTTCCCACAGCTCTTATGACCTGCTAACATTCAAGGTCAATCCCCTAATTATTGACTTTATTATTTACCGCATGTCTCCGGCCGCTGGAATCTAAGTTCCACAAGGGCAAGGATCTAGGTACCAAGCTCCTAGAACTGGGCCTGACCTGCGATGACCCATCAGTACATATTTGTTGGATGTTGCTGAATAAATTAGCATCACGGGGGCTGGAAAGTAAAACTGAGCATGACTTTGGCTTAGAACTCCTCTGAGAAACAAGGAGTCAAGCTGCCTGCTTTAAGCTTGGCTGGTTGTCAATTCCACATATTTTCTTAAGACAGGGTTTCCTAAACTTCAAGTATGTACATGCCAATGTCATGATTTTTGCCCTAAGAACAACCTATACTTTTATTTACTTAAAAACCTCCTTAAATAGACTTTTTGACAAATAAATTTATTTTCAAAGAGAATTTTATATCATGGCTTTGTTGTGCTCGTTGTATATTTTTCTAATACAAGTTAAAATAAGCATATAACTATTTACCACCTAAATTGTCTTGCTTACCCCCAGTGGAAACCTGCCTTGTGCTTTTTCCTTCAACCAGAAAGACCCTCCTGTCCCTCTCTACCTACCCAAATCCTGCTGTCCATCTCCAGGAAGCCTTTGGAAGCTCCTCCAACTCACATACTCATTCACTTCTCTGAGCTCCCTCCACATTTATAGGAAGAAATACATACCTAACATTTGGGTGCTTACATGCCACGTAGTCTTGTTTTCTGCTTCATAAGATTATAACATTTCTTCTTGGAGCTCTAGATAAAAGAGGCATTAGACTGTTTCAACTCCCTTGTTTCACAGGCCATCAGAAAGGTGAAGAGCCTTGTCCCAAACCCCTGCCAGGGGCACAGCCACACTAGAACCCGGGTCTCCCAATGCCCCACACTCACTGGTGAATCCACAAACACTTGCTGAGTCCCTAGAATGTGTCTGGCATTGTGCCAGGAACAGGAGACAGTGATGAAGAGAAAGGGCCCAGACCTTGCCCACATGGAGCTCACAGGAGAGCCAGGAAGCGGCACACCAAAGAACTACATATGAGTAAATAAATAATTGCAAGCGCCTTGGAAGAGAACTGCAGGGTTGAGGAGGGGTCCTGCTGTGTGGAGGGTCAGGAAAGCCTCACTAAGCAAGTATGTTTAAGTACTTAGGAGTTCGCTGAAGAGGAGCTGGTGGATTTCTCAGGGATCCAGGCTCACTCACAAAGGCCTGCTTTGATGTTTGGAAGCTCAGCTGCATTGTGGGTTAATTAGGCCGCTGTGGCCGACCTATTTGAAACAGTGCTCAAGGAGAAGGCGATGTGATGGCCCAGAGACGCTGGTGCCTCGGGGGTGCTGCAGTGGTCCTACCCACCCTGCTTTCAGCAAGAAGGTGACAGGAGGCACTTCAGGCCTGCTCTAGAGGGGCCCTTCATCCCTCGCTGGCAGAGAGTTTGGGCATATTGGACACACTGGTTGTTTTTGCCAAGGGAGTGCCTACAATGTGAGTTTTGACATTCACAAAAATAAATCCTTAGTTCCTGCAAGTGGAAAATCTTAGTTTAACTTAGGAGGCACACTGCAGGGCCTTGTGTAGTTTCACCTAACTGGTAAGGGGCAGATTTTTCAAAAAGGGAATGCATTTTAGTCACTGTTACCATTTCACCCAGAGTTTATGTTTCCTTGTGATATTTCAGTGGGGCTGGTTAAACTAAATCTAAGAAACTCCACCTGCATCCTGACTTGGTCTTAGGAAATTAAACCCGACGAGCAATGGGATGGGGCAGAGAGGTGGAAGAGGGATGTATTTAGACTGTGAGTGAGCCTTGGGGTTTGCTCTCCCACTCTGCCCCTTACAAGGCTGGGAAAACTGCTTCACTTTTCTGAGCCTCAAAGTCCTCATCTGTAAATGGGGATAATAATAATTCCTGTACCTCGTGAGATTCTGGATACATTAAATGGAAATGTATGTGAGAATTCTTCCATAGAATCTAAAGTGCTGCAAAATGTCACTTAAAAATGAGTCCCCTGTTAGAAATCCTCATTTATAAACCCCCAATGGAGGCTCAGAGACCTGGTTAGGGCTCCTGATTCCCACTAGGTTTCTCTTCATTAGGTTGCTTGCCTTCCAGGAGAACAAGTTCCAGGGGAAATGAGTATGTGCTGGGTGGGTGGGGAGGGGAGTAGAGGGATCCCCATGAGGGTAAGGAGAGGGCAACAGGAGGGGAGGGGGCAACGGCAAGTCTCCTACCTTCTCAGGTTGCTGAGGTCTCTGAGGTGAGGCCTTCTCAGGTCTCCGGGGCTGCTTTCTCTACCTCTCTCAATTTGCCTGTCTTTGTGTGGTTGAAGCTGACCTAGCATAAAATAACACGCTTTTTCGCACATTTTGAAAGCAAAGGCAGGCTTTAATGATCAGTCTTCTGTTCCTTGGTATTTTCTTTCAAGCAAAGGCCATGTTTTTGTAAGATACTACATTTCAATGGGGCTATTCTTTCATCCCCAGCAAACATTCCTGAGTGGTAGGTTTTAGGAGGGTTCCAATTTATTGCTTCTGGTGTCCAATAACCTTGGAATGAGTGTCTGTCTCCATGCCCCCCAAGGACATGTTATTTCAGAGTTACTGCTCTTAAAATCGTTCTCTAATAAAAGCAAGTGTCCCTAATTCTAAGTAGAGTGAGCTCTCCAAATAAGCCCAGCTGTGAACGCTGGAAAAAAAAAAAAGGAACAAACTTCAACAGGAGTCCATAGTGAAAACTGGATGCAGCTGACCTTCTTTAGGCGTTTTCACAGCCATTTAAAAAGATGTCTTCAGTAAACTCATCTAGATTCGCTAAAAATGCTTGGCATGATGGACACCCGGTGTCTGTGGGCCAATATTCAATCCAGGTCAAGGAATCTAACGGGTAGATGTACCTGCCAAGAAATAATGCAAACAAAGCATTTGTGATGATGGCCACAGAGAGAGAAGAGCTGAATTCAGTTGAGGCCAGGCTGTTCAGGTGCCCAGGGATCAGGTTGCCGGCCAAATACTTCTGGACCCGTCTCTCCCCAGGAAGGTCCACAAAACCCTGGGGATCATGAGCTGCTTGGGGCTCCCATGGTTAAAGGCAGGAACAGCATCTGTTTCAATGTCTATTTTTAAAAAACAGATAATAAAACGTGTATCCAAACACTGTCCTCTTTAAAACACAACAGCCTAAGAACTTACTGAGGGAACACATGTGGTAAAGGGGGGTCAGTGAGCACCCCCAGATTCATTGTCAGACCTGAGCACTCAACTGGTTTATCCTCAGTGCGTCCTTAGCTACCCTGGTGGTTTTGAGGAGCTCTTTGTTTTAAAGTCACATTATTTCATTTATGCTCCTAATGGTTTGCGGGTTAACAGCAGGGCACATAAGAACACGCAGTTATGTTTAAGAATAAATTGCACTCCGTTTTGGAGGGAAGATCAGAGACTCCAAAATATTGGTGACTTACTTGAAACGGAAATTGTATTTTATCTGCAGGGCCTCTTTACCCATAATTAAGTACTGTTTTCCTTCTTCCAGGTCAGCGTTAACACAGGTTGTCTTTTTAATGAAGGTGATTTCAGAGTCTTTCTCAGCAGCAGCTTCTCCTGAGAGACACACAAGTAAGGTTATCACATTCTTGTCACAATGTCAAAATTATTAACTCTTTCGAGCATTCCAGTTCCTCATGGCTATTTATTATTCAGTGTAAATTTCTATTGACAGGCTAATGGCTATAGGCAATGTCCATGTGGTTAAGACTTCGGACTGCAATATTATGACATAGTATGAGTGTGTTTCGTGTTTGGTAATTGCAATCATTGTTGCTTTTGTTGTGGTCATCCATTTACAATGCTTGGTGTCAGTTTATTTATCTCTTGTAAAAATAAAATACAGTGTGTGTGTGTGAAAAAAAAAAAAAAAAAAAGACTTTGGACTCTGGGATTAGGCTCCCCAGGCTAAACCCCAGCTCTGCCACTTCCTGGCTGTGTGACCCCAGACAAATGAAGCTCAGACCCCTCATCCAAAAAATGGGCATCACAGTAAAACCTACCCTGCAGAACTGTTGTGAGATTAAATGGGTTACTATATGAAAAGTGCTTAGAACACAGTAAGCACTATATAAGCGCTTTTCCTTATTACTCTTGTAGAACCAGGAATTAAAAGAACCTCTTTAGAGCTGAACAATATTAATCTCCATATGTCACACAGGAAAATAAAAAAGGATTTGGTAGCTGGCAATGGGCAACTCTGTAGAAAAGTGCAAGACATGTGAAAGACTAAAAAATTTTAAGGAGGATAACTTTGGGATTCCCAAAGAACTAGTACGTAGCCAAGAAGCTGACTCTCTGCCTGGAATGCATTCTTCTTCGTGTTGGCCTGTTGAATGTCTACCCATCTTTAAACACATCTTCAGTTCTCACAGTATCCAGTAAACATTCCCTGATGCTCTTTGTCATAAGTATCTGTCTTCCCCTTACTCCATTATACTTGAATTTCTATCATAATGTTTCACTCCACATGCCTGATTCCTCTGCTAGGCTGGAAACTTTTTGAATCCAGGACAGGGAATTCATTGCTATAAATTCAGGACTGATATCCAGTTATTAAACTCTGGCAAAGTCATACTAATTATTAAATCCTCGGGCTTCCCTGGTGGCACAGTGGTTAAGAATCCGCCTGCCAATGCAGGGGACACAGGTTCGAGCCCTGGTCGGGGAAGATCCCACATGTCACGGAGCAACTAAGCCCGTGCGCCACAACTACTGAGCCTGCGTGCCACAACTACTGAAGCCTGTGTGCCTAAAGCCCATGCTCCGCAACAAGAGAAGCCACCGCATTGAGAAGCCCGTGTACCGCAATGAAGAGTAGCCCCACCCGCCGCAACTAGAGAAAGCCCACGTGTAGCAATGAAGACCCAACGCAGCCAAAAATAAATAAATAAAATAAATTAAAGAAAAACATTTAAAAAAATCCTGAAAAAATTCTGAACCTGTTGCTAAATAGCATATAATAGTAATGTATAAATGGTAAACTTTAATTAGTACTATAAATTCCAGTGTACTCATGTTAGTTCAAGCTAATGTTCTTCGGCTCTCCCAGTGACCATTAATACATGACTTCCTGTTGCAGCAACACCTAAACACCCTTCCCAGCACGATTTGCCAAGTCAGCCCCTGTCCTGGTAAGCAGTGTGGCTGCAGGGGGGCTTATTATTTTTTAAAACCTTTTGTTATGGGAAACTTCAAGCATATTCAGAAGGGAGAATAATTAATCAACCTCAGTTTCAACAATCACTCATCTTTTTTTCATTTATACCCTCACCTACTCTAGGCATCCTGTGCTTTAGGAGAAACACCAATCATAGGATAATAACATCATTATCCTTGAACCACATAGTTGCCCTTGATTCTAAGTCGTTTAGTTTTTATTTTGGTTTATTGTTAGTGAGCAGCAATTCTTGTGTAAATAGTAAGTGTGTGGTGTTTTAATGTTTATATGAATTTAAAATCTATATATATTAAAAACTAACACCCAGAATGACTAGATAACAAAGTATACAAAATTTTCTTAACATTTCCTTTTAACTATCATAAATATGAATCTTCTGAACTGACAGGAGAACAAAGAAGAAATGATATCAATAAAGAACTGCAGGGATTTCCCTGGTGGCGCAGTGGTTAAGAATCTGCCTGCCAATGCAGGGGATATGGGTTCGAGCCCTGGTCCGGTAAGAGTTCACATGCTACAGAGCGGCTAGGCCGGTGTGCCACAACTACTGAAGCCCGCATGCCTAGAGCCCGTGCTCCACAGCAAGAGAGGCCACCGCAACGAGAAGCCTGCGCACCGCGGCGAGGAGTGGGCCCCGCTTGCAGTAACTAGAGAAAGCCCGCATGCAGCAATGAAGGCCCAAGGCAGCCAGAAATAAATAAATTAATAAAAAAAGAGAACTGCAGGGACTTCCCTGGTGGTGCAGTGGTTAAGAATCCACCTACCAGTGCAGGGCACACGGGTTCGAATCCTGGTCCAGGAAGATCTCACATGCCACAGAGCAAGTAAGCCCGTGCGCCACAACTACTGAGCCTGCGCTCTAGAGCCCGTGAGTCACAGCTACTGAGCCTGTGTGCTGCAACTACTGAAGACCTCGCTCCTAGAGCCCGTGCTCTGCAAGAAGAGAAGCCACCGCAATGAGAAGCCCGCGCAACGCAATGAAGAGTAGCCCCCGCTTACCACAACTAGAGAAAGCCTGCGCGCAGCAATGAAGACCCAATGCAGCCAAAAAATTTTTAAAAAAACAAACAAAACTGCAGCTTGGGAATCATCTGATGCTGCAGAAAATTCAGAACAGTCTGGAATGTCTTTTGATAGTAGGCAAGAATTGATACAAAATAAGTAATTTGTATTTCTGGAATGAAAAGCACTTGATTATTTCAGTAAAAATAGGAATGGCTTATTATTGCTTGTGATGTGAATGTTGGATGCAAAAAGTGCTTGAAAATTGGGTTGTGAAAAGATCAAAGTGCTAAACGCTTACCTATTTTGTCAGAATGGCAATCGTGTTTCAAATAAGGAACACTTGTGATCATCAATGAGAAAAAAAATAACATCACAAATCAACTTCATACAGTAAAACATTTGAAATAATAAAAATCAGAAAAAACGTTGTCAGAGTATTGATCAAGCAAAGAAAAATTTGGAAACTATTAGAATTTTAAACTCTAGTGTATGGTTAAAAATAATCAAACACCTAGAGGGGTGGGATAGGGAGGGTGGGAGGGAAGGAGATGCAAGAGGGAAGAGATATGGGAACATATGTATATGTATAACTGATTCACTTCGTTATAAAGCAGAAACTAACACACCATTGTAAAGCAATTATACTCCAATAAAGATGTTTAAAAAAAAAAAATCAAACATTTTCAGAGTTGAAATACTTGATAACATTTCCAAAAAAACCAATGTAAACGTATTGCCACAATTTAGATTTATGGTCCTACTTATTGCAAAATTTATATGTACTGAAATGAGAACACAGCTTTTTGAAAAATATGAATAAGGTAATAAAATAAAATTTCAATCATTATTGAGAAAATCAACTATTTAATATAACATGTGTTTTAAATAACTTAAAATGAAAAATTAGAGACTTTGAAGATGGCTTAATGGGTTTTGTTGAACTCAAGGTACTGGAAGGAACAACGGTACAGCATATCAAACTGTTTGAGAAAAAAGGTGTCAATGAGAAATATTTACATGAACACTTTATTGGTGCAAATGTAATGCCAGGGAGAAGTCTGGGGCTTCAGTAAAAATCCTGAAATTTCCAGCTGTTTCAGTTTGACTGAATCACCTATCAAGTGTCTCTGGATAATGCAATCAGAGACACAAATCACTTTAGATATTGTTTTCATAAATTTGATATTCACTACCACATAGCTAATATACACTAGACAGAATTAAGTAATAGTGTGAAGACCTCAGACAACTGCATTAATAAAAATTGGAAAAATATTGGGATTTTGACAGGCAGCCAGTAGTGCTAGAACTGCAAAGGCAGTTTATAAGTCATATCAAGTCTGATAGATTCACTTTGACAGATATAGGAGTAAACATTTAGAAAGTGAATATATATGTGTTTTAGTGATTTGCCTATGATATTCTAGCAATTATGTCAATACTATCTCTATGTATTCAAGAAAAAAATGTTTCAGCTTTAATAAGCTGACAGATTAATGAATGAATGATAAAACTGATCGTAGAAAAATAAGTAAAGGAAATATGAAAATGAAGCAAGAGCTGTTACAAAATGAAGAATCACATGTCGTTTGATATAAAACAAAATAAAATATCAATTTAAGAGAAAAACTAATTGTATGAAAGTGTTTTTGTTTTTAGTGACAAAAGCAAAAAATATAATGAACTTTTAAGTTATGTAAAACCTGTGAATTCTGAAACTTTGTCAATGATGTTTGTAAAACTCTGAGGGTTGACGGGGAATAAAAATTAAGAAAATTAGGAAAATTAAATATGACTTCTCAGTAAATTGTTTTTATAATTTAGCTGATAATAGAGATATATTAAATACATGAAAATGTTAGATGGTATCATAAGGACTAGAAACATTTGAATGTAATTACTGCTAGTTCAGCAGCAACTGAGAAAGTGTTCAGTACCATGCACGATACTGCTGCTATTAGGAGAAATTACTTATTGAGGCTATAGGTCATGTAATGACTATCAGTAGACATGCAATTGGAAAAATTTGATGTGGTTCCTTGTTGTCAAATCGAAGCACAAACAGGGGCCCCCTATCCGAGTGAGTGAGTCAAGCAAAATAACACTGACAGTTTCTTAAAAAAAAAAAACCCACAAAACAACAAAAAAACTTACTTGGGGTTAAACATGATTTAATGAATCATTTGTGTTACTATTTACATCATTACAAGCAGTTTGACAGTATTTGTAGCTCAGTTTACTTAAAGAATAAAAGGGAACATATTTTTAAATGTTTTATGTGTTATTTTACATATGAATTTATTTTTTGTATTGGTTACTGAAGCTCACTTATCCTATCAAAACTCACATGGCATCTGAGCCATTTTGCACTTCACAGATGCTCCTAACTGGTTTCCCTGTTTCAACTCTGGTGCCCTCCAATAGAAGCCAGGATGATTTTTAAAACCATACATCATAAAATGTTTCTTGCCTACCTAAAACCGTTTATTAGCTTCCCTTTGAACTTCTAGAATAAAATCCAAATTTCTCACCATGCCTTATAAACCCCTGTATGACCCAGCTCCTGCCCATCTGGTTCCCTCTACTCTGCCCTTTAAGAATGGCTAACTCCTAATATCATCTCCTAAAAGACGCCATCTGCTATCACTCCAAAGGAGTTTCCCCCATTAATTCCGCATCTGTTTCAACTATAATACTTATGATTTATAATTGTTTATTTGTCCATCTCCTTTTTTAAAAAACGTGTCTCCTCAAATAGAATATAAATTTTATGAAGGCAGGACCTATGGCTGTGTTATTCACATTGTATCCTCTGTGTCTAATATAATGCCTGCCACATAGTAAGGACTAAGTATTTGTTGAATGAAAGAATGAATGAATGAATTCTTACCAGCTTTGTAGATATCCAGGAGGGTTGTGGTATACTTAACAAAAGCATTTTCTTCAGTGATGGCTATGATCTTAACTTTATAAGCTGGTTAAAAAAAACACACACATACACAATAATTCATGCTTATTACCACTACTGCTGTGTCCAATAGAAGCCAGAGTCCGTCAAACAAATGAGAAATGAAGCATGGCAAGCTCTTATGGGCACCCTGCAGTAAATCTCATTTCTTCCAAGAAGCCTTCCCAAATATTCCCAGTGTGATTCTACTGGTCATGACTGTAATGACTCACTCTACTTAGAATCACTATCTCTGGTCACTGTTATGGAACAGGCTGGTTAGGATAAGAGCAATATTAAATTAAAAGACAGAAGCACACAAAATCAAACAAAACAAGCCTTAGGTGTAAAGTTCAGATTCGGATCTTTGAGATGAATGGAGTCATGCCTATGGGGCACTTCAAAGAGCCCCTTCCTTCTCTGTCACTCGGGCCTGCCATGTGAGACTCTCTGTTCCCTTGCCTCCATTCTTCAGATACCTCCACTGGCTTTGATCTTTGGTTTTTGATAGGACTCCATTTTCCAACCCATCTTTGCTTGGATCGGCAACTATCTGACATGAAACATTCTCAATCCTGTTTTCTCTTCATTCAGGCATCAATGTTTAACCTATGGTGTGTTTGATCTCAGCTCTGAAATGACCAGCTTGAAGGGACCCATCTCTTCTATATGGCCTGAGAAAAAAATCCTCTTATTTTTGCTTTCGATGGGGTTGAAATGAATGACCTAAAAGTTTTTGTCCATTTTTGAGATCCTAGCTAGCTAGCAAGACATATAGACGAATGAATGAACTCATTGTGGCAGAACTGAAGGCTGTGTAAGTCAGTAGCTTGAAGACTGTCCTGAATTTCAGATTCTTAAGTATTTATGGTGGATATGGGCAATGTACCTACTGTGGCCATAGGTGGATAGAGGGAATTATTTAATTTTGTTTCTATTCTATTATTCCAGCATTAACCTGTAGCTCCAAAAAAGACAGCTAAGTTTTTTCTTGAATGTAATGAACTAAATCCAGATTGCATTTACTCTCTGTGTTAAAATAGATTTCTTATATTTAAGAGTTAAAATAGTTCTTTTATGGAGGGAAGAAATAACTTGGTTCTTCTAAATTTTAGAAAAAAATTGTTAAAACAATATAGTATTCTCTTCAAGTCTCAATGTATTTTAAAAGTGGCAGTGGGTCTTGGCTGAGTTAGGCAA
Organism: Balaenoptera borealis; assembly: GCF_965194805.1. NCBI lineage: Eukaryota > Metazoa > Chordata > Mammalia > Artiodactyla > Balaenopteridae > Balaenoptera > Balaenoptera borealis. The sequence goes on from NC_138865.1 coordinate 109,000,836, forward strand.
CTTTTTAGTATTTTTTAAAAACTCAAGATGAATTTGAAGGAAAGAACATGAGCCATACAAAATTCATTCTTATGGCTGTATTTCCATTCAGAGAATTCAGCGTGATATGATGGAAATAATGCTGGAGACCAGGATGCATCCTAGTTCTATTACTTCTGGCATGACTTTGAGCAAATTATTTGGTCTCCCAGACCCTCACTTTCTTCATTGGTAAAATAAGGATAATTCTCTGTTACCTCCAAGGGGGCTTATGGGACACCAATGAGAAACCATATATGAAAGCAGTTGGTAAACACAAAATGCTACACGAACAGCACTGTTCTTATTTTTTATTTATAAATAACCCCCTACCAATTTTCAAGAAAAGATTTGAACTAGTGTATAATCTGTGTGCTCTCTCTCTCTCTCTCTCTTTCTCTATTAATAAAGCCACAAATAAACATTAGAAATTATGGACAGAAAATAAAGGATCTAATTCTATGAGGAATTTGAGACAAGACTACAACTGTACTTGGGCATTTGATTTAGCTCTGAGGTCTGGACAACAAGAAGGAGATGCTCCTTTTGAAATGGAGAGAGTCTCAAACATGGATTGCGACTGTGCATATATTAAAAATTATTTAGTACTGATATTTTTACCTTGTCTTTGGAGGGATTTGGAAAGCACCCAGACCCCCGAACCATCTTTGTCTCTGTTTCTGCTCGATTGACTGGAAGAATGCAGTAGTGAAATCTTATGCCTCTGTGGCTTCTCAAATATTCTCTTTGAATATGTTTTAGCACCTTTAATTCAATGGGGTCGGTTGGAATAAAGTGTCTTGGCTGCGTGTGCACCTCACTCCTATCATTTTTAATGAAAATCCTATTTCTTTGCTGAAGGATAAATAACTTTTCATGTTAATGCTGAAAATTGATGGCATTTTCCTTCAAGGGAACATGTGGAATGTTGTATCTATATAATCACTGTGTAAAGTTGTAGACCTTCCTAACTGATCATGTTTTCATAAAATGTCATGTTTAATGAAACTATACATTGAACTTTTGAACCTACCATATGCAATCTCTGGTTTACATGCTGTTTCTTTTCTAGTAGCAGCAGAGATTGTCAGATCCAGTTCTGCCTGCATTTGTCCACAGTCAGCTGGATTTTGTGAAAAACAGTACAAGTTAGGTTAATGTAAGGAACAGACAGCTTTGGGAGTAAACACAGTTCTTTCTCATCAGCCCTGAGACAATCTAATATAATCTTACAAATACCAGATTCCTAAGACCTGTCCATTTTCTCCTCTTCCATAAAGTGAAACAGTATGTAAAGCAAAAACAAAACAAAACAAAGAAAAACAAAATCTTGAACAAGAGACTTATTCTTAGAATGGGTAGTCACTCCACATTCAGCTCTTTAGAAATATATATGCTTCATTGAAGAAAGGAAGAAATTTTTCCATTTTGAGTATAATCAAAAGTCCCTTGAAGGAACCAAATTGATGAGTTGACTGACTTACAGCTCTAAGATGGAGCAATAAGTACCTAAGAAATGTATAGATTTTAAGGATTTTGAAAAACAAAATAAAACCAAAATGAACCCAGACCCTCATGGAGTCAATTGCTGATTATTGGTGAGCTCTGGGTCTTTTCCTTGGCCAACAAGGCTGCCTTGATAGATGAAAGACTGAATGGAGAATGTCACTATCTGGGAAGGACAAGGGGAAAGAAAGAGGAGCTAGTGGCTCAGTCTGGAGCCTCTGTTCTCTTAGGCTATGGTCCTATTACACTAAAAAGACCAGGTGAAAAGTAACAATTTCACATCATGTTATCCGTCTGATATCCAACAACCATCTGGATGGTATTTCTCTGCCTCTGTACAGTAGGAACTATCGGGTTGTCCCAGAGCTGTCGAGAAGTAGCTGTACAGTGTTCAAGGAATGAGCTTTCAATCAGATGAGATTACATTTCTACTTCTGAGAAATGACAGTTTGTCAAACAGCTTCCCCCAGATTAGTCCCAGATTATGAGTGGCTGCTTTAAACAAGCATGCAGCCTAAACACATTAAACAAAGTTTACCTTCGACACATTTGCACATTACTCCTTCACAGACTTTCTGAAGTTTGGTATGGGACGTGCTATAAAACATGGTGCACTGTTTATCTGCAGCAATGAAAGTGCAGTTAGAAGAGGTGGCCTGATGAACGCACAACAATTTACCCCATCAATGAGTCTCTCCCACGAGACCTTGGAGATCACCTATTCTAAGCCCTCTTTTTGTAGCTGAGGCCCAAGGAAGTTAAATTATGAATTGCCTGTCCTAACATGGGCCCCTTTACCCTCAAAATATTCTCCCTTTCTGTGCTTGAAATTTTACTCTTCAATATTCATTTCTTAGAACGAAAATATTTGGTGCTTCAATGAATGAGAGGAAAAAAATTATGTTACATGAGAGTCTATTGAAAGAATTGTAATTGGTAATTATTTAGGCTGGAGAAGAAAAGAAACTATATATTTACATAGTTTTGGGGTTTTTTTTCTGTCACTCAAGGAGAAGAGAGGCTAACTATGTTCTATATGATTTCCGAAGTAAAACTAGATTGAATGGGTCTCAGAGTTTGCTTCACTTTAAGAATTTTGCAACAAGTAGAACTGTCCAAAGTGAAGTCTTCTGTCTTGTGAACCAAAGTGCTCTCCAATCACTTAATATTCTCAGAAGTGGCTGAATGATCAAACGTGGGGGTCATTCATTCGACATTTATCAATACACATTATGTACCTGACACTGTGCTAGGGGCACAAGGATGAAAACATTCTGTCTGGGGTTGTGGAGAAACCAGTAATAACAATGCAATGTGGCAACTGCTATAATAGAGCTCTCTGCAAAATGTGATGAGATTATAGGTGGAGGAGAAGTTGATTCTGGGAGGATTAAAGAAATAGTAGGGTGAGTGGGCATCTCTAAAAAGGAGAGATGCAATGAATAGTAAATCTGAACACCAAAGATAAACTTGAGGCAAAGAATTTAAGTTGGGAGCAGTCTAATCCAGTTATTCTAAACATGAAGAAACTGAGGACCAGAGAGGTGAGATGATTTGTTCAATGTCACACAGCAGTTGTTTGCCCAAGTGGGGAATGTTTGTGAGGAATGAGCCCTGGGAGAGGTGATATATAAAATCTGCAGGCCTCTAGTGCATTTCTACAGGTTCCATAATGAATACAAAGCAGTCCTCTGAAGAAACTTTAGAGTAGAGTTGATTACCTGGTCTGTGGTACTCATACACTGTGAAAGTAGTAGGACTCAGGAACCCAACTTGAAAAAGTTCAACTATCCGGAATCGAACACAAAGGAACTCATTGGCAGGAATCTGTTTGACAAATTCAAGGTTTAAGAAAATCATGGGAGAGGAGAGACTCATAATATTTTAGGCTGCAAATTTTGAATAGTAATAATAAATGAAGAATGGTGAGAGGTGGAACCTACCGAATTCAGTTGCAGAATAACATGTCCATCTTTGATTTCATAATCAGTTAATAGTTGATCAACCCTTTCCACAAGCTAAGGGAACAAAGAGGAAAGCTCAAATTTAATTTCATGGACTTTTTGTTTAAATGCATTCACCCAGTGATGGAATGTTAGGTCACGGGGATGTAATCCACTATTTAAAGACATTGAAGAGCAGCTCCTCCCTTGAAAAAGTCTGAACATGTCATCATATGCACTCACATTTTTCAGACCATGCAATTATATGTCCCTATTTCACTTTGAAAAATAAAAACTTAGGTAGATTGTTGGTTTGAAAAGAATATTCTGGCTGAGTCTATGAAAGTGACTATTAGAAGGAATGGAAATAGCTTTGTTTGTAAAATAATGCAATAAATAAAAGCAAGTATCCATAACAATATATAAAAGAAAACATTTACAGCTTTTAAGTCTTCTGGGTTTGCATTGACTCCAGTAGGCAAAGAGATATCCATCACTGCATGGGAGGACCCAGATGATGATTCTTGACTGCTGAGCTTGTAGCTAAAATAAATTAGAGATTAGGAAATGAAATAAATAAATGGATAAGATTCTTTAAGAAAAGCCCCTGTTCCTTGGTAGGCTTTAACTTTCTAATTTGAGTCTCCAGTTATTTGCTTCTTTACAATATATGTGTTGCAATCTCTGAACTTTAGAGATGCAAGAGATTTCTGAGTCATCTATTCCAACTCTTTACTCACTTGACCGGTAATCTCAATGGACCTCCATTCTGGGGTTGGAAGAGATCATAAAAGCCATTCAGTCCAAGCTCCTAATTAGCTAGTTGAGAAAACCGAGGATGAGATAAGGTACTTGTTCAAGCTCACATGACTAGTTCACCTCAGAGCTGCATGAGTCTCTTGATTCTCATCCTAGTTCTTTTTCTAACGGAGAATATTCAAAGAAGAAAATTAATTGTATATTGGAAAGAAACTCAATAAGCATGTTCAGGAAAAGACTGGAAGGAAACACACTAAAATGTTAGCAGCTACTTTCTCTGGATGATGAGATTATACGTGATTATCTCTTTTCCATGCTTTTCTCTATTTTCTAAAATTTTCATAATAGATATTTTATTTAAAAAAATGTTTCAAGGACTATCCTTCGTCTAGGAATTGTGCTTGTGGGGAAGCTGAGGAGAAAGGCAAAGGGGGTAAAATGGGAGATTTGGTTTATTTTGTTTTTGTTTTTCTGGTATGAGAGAAAAGAATACTGAAATTCCCATTTCAGTAAATTCCCAAATCAGGAAATTTGGGTTTTATCCCAGTTCTGCTGAGAGTTTTCCCCAAATTATTTTCCCTTTCTAGAGCTCATTTTCTTTTTTGTAAAATTAACTGTGAAGAAGTATAAACTCGTGTTTTAAATTTATCTTTATAATTCCAAGGCTTCATCTTGAGAGGCAGAGAGGCCTGTTGCTACAATTAAGCAAAGTTAGAATACTTAAAAGAGGAGCAGGTTGGTGGGGTAAGGACTGGATGGGAGTGTGGTTCTGCAAAGGTTGAGTTTTAGATTCCAGCCTCACCTTATCATGTGGGAGAGGCAGCCGGACATTTGAGAGGGGAGCTTGGGAGAGCAGTTGGGATTAAAGGAAGAGCCTGGTGAGACAGCTTCATAAAGGGGAAAATGAACTGATCTCACCCAAAGGAATAAATATGAGTGCAATGGGAGGTATTATTTGCATTAGTGAGGTGGCAAGGGACCTCTTTTCCCCAATCATATCTTATTGAACATATATAAAGCAGACCCTACTAGAAGTTTTAGATGTCATATTTACCATAAAAATTTAAGTATTATAAAATTTCTGGCTTATAAAAATTTAACCCCATTCTTCACCAAATTAACAATTTAGAACAAAATATAAGGCAACTTGGAACTGAAATGTGACATCTAGCATCTCCCTAATTGGATGGGTGAGTGTCACCAGAAGCAGAGAGCTCTGGCTCACAGATGCAAATACTCTGTCAACATGATGGAAAAGGGCCTCCTGAGTGAAGAGTGTCTATGAAAAGTTGCTGGAGCCTTGATGACTGGTTGCCATGGTGACTGTTTCAACCGTGGAACAGAAACCTTCCTTTCAAGAAGCCCTTTGCCTGCTGCCAAGGACAGCAATCTTTCCCAAAGGCATTTTGTTCCAGGAGAAGGAGAGAAATGAAATCCTTTTTTCTTTTCTTATGAATACAACAGAGAAGTTGTAAAAAGCTAAATACACGAAAGAGACCCTCTGAACATAGAAATTGTGTGCTGGCATTTTTTAAATCAGGAGAGTGTATATTTGAAAGCAAAGAATTTCTCACATGAATAAGTACTGCACAGTTACATTTGGAATTTATCCAACCCAGCTTCAGCATCACAGAGCCAAAAGCATGTTCCACCTGGTTTTTTTGAACATTTTGTCCCCGGTTTATAAAAACCAAAGGGTAGAATATGCAGTATTACATCTCTGTTGCTATCTTTTGTATATTAACAATCTGGAACTAGGCCTCCTGTCAATGAGTTCAAATGAACAAGTTTTTGATGAGAGCCTTTTAATGTATAGCAGAGTTGTGGAACTACCGGAAGGCAATTTGGGATCAGATAGTCCAATATCCTTACTTTACAGAAGAGGCCCAGAGAAGTAAGCTGATTTGCTGAAGGTCATGTGAGTATTTCATGGCAGAGGCTGCCCCACAGGTGTCCAGCTCCACTATCATAGAGTCCTTGTGCCCTCCCTGTAGGCCCCACACATTGATTCTAGCTTTGCCCAGAACAAGTTTGCTCATACCTCCCTGCGACAAGTGCTATGGGTTTAAACAGTGATCACACCCTGTCCTCTAGAAGAGAGGTACCCAAGAGTGGGAATGGCAGGAAGCAAGCTGCCTGGGAAAGGGTGACCTTAACAGGACCTTAGGGAATGAGGAAGGGTGTGTGAGGGGGAACAGATGGCAGAGACTGGCCAAGGAAGGAAGGAGGGACCTCGAGTGGGCTAGCTGATGAAGGAATCCTGAGAAGAGAGTGACTGGGCTAGGGACTACAGAGAGGGCTGCAAAATGCTGGGAAGGAGGTGGTGAGAAATTCTGTGCTATTCCTCAAGGTCAGTGGTCTCAGATTACACTGATTGAAGGACGTGGTTTAGAAACTGGACTGGGCATCACGGTCTGGGCTTTGAGGCCCTAGCTCTGCCTCTAACTCTGTGAGAATCTGGCCAGTTACTTCACCTCTTGGGGCCTCAGTTTCTTTATTTCTAAAATAAGAGGATTACTATATCATCCCTAAAATCCTTTTCAGCTCCAATCTATGACACAACTCTATGGAATTTCTAAGTTACCCATACTGAGTGCTTTTCATCATGTGTGATTATAAGTAAAAACAGCAAAATACCAGCCAGTTGTTGAGCATAGGAAGAATTAAGGAAACAGAACAGAACAGGAGGTACTAAGGGGTGGTTGAAAGAAGGAAGGAGCCTGTGTTCTAGTCCTGGCTCTGCCATTAACTGATTCACTCTGTGTGATCACTAAAGTATATATACATATTTTCAAAAACCTATATTTTCATAAACATTTTAGGATGGTGGTTTGGTAAGCAGAATAATGGCCTCCAAAGATGTCCACCTCTTAATCCCCTGAACCTGTGAATTTGTTACCTTACATAGCAAAAGGGACTTGTAGGTGTGATCAGGTTAAGAATCTTGAGCCAGGGCGATTCTCCTGATTGATTATCTGCGTGGGCCCAGTGTGATCACAGGGGTCTTTATAAGGGAAATAAACAGGAGAGTCAGAGAAGGAGGTTACGGTGATGGAAGCAGGGGTCTGAGTCAGAGAGAGATACTGGAAGATGCTGTGTTGCTGGCTTTGAAGATGGAGGGAGGGGCCACAAGCCAAGGAGAGCAGGTGCCTCTGGAATCTGGAAAAGGCTAGGACGTAGATTCTCCCCTAGAGCCTCCAGAAGGAACGTGGTCCCAATAACGCCTTGATTTTAGGACTTCTGACCCCCAGAATTATAAGATAATAAATTTGGGTTGTTTTAAGTCATTACATTTATGGTAAATTGTTACTAGCAGCAATAGGAAATGAAGATAGTGGCCAATTCAGGCCTTAGAGTTAGTTTGCTAAGGGTTCGGCATCCATGGTTCTCAGCCCTGGCTACCGTTAGAAGAACCTCCAGGGGTGAGCCCGGATGGAGTTTTGCATAGTTCTAAAATCTCTCCAGCTGAATTCAACGTGCAACCTGACTTGAGAACCACCGGCTGGCTGATAACGGCCAAGGATTTTGCTGGGTGAACATGATTTTTCTAAGTAAAAGATTGGAAGCTGCTTCTGAGAGAATCTTTTGCTCTTTCTTTTCCTAATACTTATATATCATATCTTTACCTTTCTGGAAGACAAATTAATATTTTAGTATTTGAATTAGAAAAAGGTCAAAAATGGGAGAGAAAACTATATATGAGCAAAACAAAGCTGTTCTGTACAGTAAGTAGCTATTTAATAATGGTGTGGAGAAAAGGGAACCCTCCTGCACTGTTGGTGGGAATGTAAATTGATACAGCCACTATGGAAAACAGTATGGAGATTTCTTAAAAAACTAAAACTAGAACTACCATATGACCCAGCAATCCCACTACTGGGCATATATCCTGAGAAAACCATAATTCAAAAAGATACATGTACCACAATGTTCACTGCAGCGCTAGTTACAATAGTCATGACAGCAACCTAAATGCCCATCAACAGATGAATGGATAAAGAAGATGTGGTACATATATACAATGGAATATTAGCTATAAAAAGGAACGAAATTGGGTCATTTGTAGAGACGTGGATGAATCTAGAGACTGTCATACAGAGTGAAGTAAGTCAGAAAGAGAAAAACAAATATCATATATTAACGCATATATGTGGAACCTAGAAAAATGGTACAGATGAACCGGTTTGCAGGGCAGAAATAGAGACACAGATGTAGAGAACAAATGTATGGACACCAAGGGGGGAAAGTGGCGGGGGGGTGGTGGTGGTGGTGGTGGGATGAATTGGGATATTGGGATTGACATATATACACTAATATGTATAAAATGGATAACTAATAAGAACCTGCTATGTAAAAAAAAAATTCAAAAAAAACCCAAACAAACAAAAACAAATGAATGGATAAAGAAGATGTGACACATATATACAATGGAATATTACTCAGCCATAAAAAGGAACAAAATTGAGTTATTTGTAGTGCGGTGGATGGACCTAGAATCTGTCATACAGAGTGAAGTAAGTCAGAAAGAGAAAAACAAATACCGTATGCTAACACATATATATATGGAATTTTAAAAAGTGGTACAAATGAACCTAGTGGCAGGGCAGGAATAAAGACGCAGACGTAGAGAACAGACTTGAGGGCACAGGGAGGGGGGGTGGGGAAGGGGAAGCTGGGATGAAGTGAGAGAGTAGCACCGACATGTATACACTACCAAATGTGAAATGGATGGCTAGTGGGAAGCTGCTGCATAGCACAAGGAGATCAACTTGATGCTTTGTGAATACCTAGAGGGATGGGATAGGGATGGTGGGAGGGAGGCTCAAGAGGGAGGGGATATGGGGATATATGTATACATATAGCTGATTCACTTTGTTGTACAGCAGAAACTAACACAACATTGTAAAGAATTTATACTCCAATAAAGATGCGAAAAAAAAAAAAGAATACCTGCTATGTTCCACATTAAAAAAGCGAACAATTTTGCATCTTCTGGACATTCTTATAATTCAAAAAGATTTGGAGAAATAATACTCTGGCAGAAGTGAGACCCTGAAGTCTACTCTCCCCTTGGTGGAAACGGGCTCACCTGGCACATGCCACTATGCGCTTGTATTCCGAGTTGCTGTAGCTGGGGGCTGGCACACACAGCAAACAAACAAGCAAACAAACAAACAAAAATAAGAGTAAACCGTTTTTAGCTGTTTTGCAACATGTCAGAACAGAATCATTAATGAGCACGTCTCTAAACACACTTAAAAATGATTTGTGATTTGGAAGTTGCCACTTTTGATGATTTTAATGGAGATTCGTGGCTACTGACAATCCCAGGAAGTCTTGAAATCATTAGAACAGTTCTCTGCTCTCCAAGAACTTATAATTTAAGGAAGGAGTCATTTAAGGTAAATATGTGTTGGTCACGTGTCTGGGGGAGGTAGCAGGGAGGAAGAGCCGACGCCTGGATTTGCTGGTAGTTGGAAATTTCCTGCAGGAACAGGCTTCTGAGCCACAAACAGAAGCTATCAGGGCAGAGGGTAAAGGAGAACTGGGGTGTGCAAGTGGCCTTGCTTCTGGACTGGGAGGGGAGAACCAACCCATCAGAAGAGGGATGAGAGGGCCACAGGTTAAAAAAAAAGGCACATTAAGAAAGGATCATAAGTCCTGGAGAGATCAAGTTGAAGATGGGGGCAGAGAAATGTGCATTTGCCAGACTTCTTGGGATACAGAAAGGGTAAGGGATGGAAACCCAACAGAGTGATGAGAGAAATTCAGGGCCCGGGAATGGAACACTGACACAAAAGTAACAGAAATTCAAGTTTCTGAAATTAGACCCTTCTGTGGCTTTACAGCTAGTTACATTTTTTTTTTTAATGCTAGTTACATTCTTAAAGTAATTTTTAGTCAAAACAATTTCTGGATCAATAGCGGATACATTTAGCTTAGATATTGTTATTTAATATCAATTTCCAACTATTATTAGTTATCTCTATTATAATAAATGGCAGTTATGTTTACTCAGATGTCAACCTGTTAAAGAATTTGAATAAGAAAATTGTTTTTTTGATTTAGCATGTTTTTCCTAATCAGGGAAGCTCTTAGGCATTCTTTATGCTTAACCAAAATTATAGTGTAAATCATGCTGTTTTACCTTCAATTTCCTGGGTTTCAATTTTCAGATGGAAGCTGCAAATTTCCTCAGAGGTACTGGTTTTGTGAAACACAGTTTTTACCTATATTGGGACAAGTAAACAAGAATATTCTGTTTAAAATGGGGAGTGGAAAAGGTAGTATGGCAGTACTGCGGCTGGAAATGGGATGCTTAAAGTATTTTCACCACCCAGTGCAAATGGTGTACATTAAAGACCATTTTCCCAGCAACTGGACTTCAGCAAACTCCACAGTTTGAAACATAGCTGAGAAGCCCAAGGTAAGCAAAAAACGATCTCTGTCCAGTCAGAACCTTGGTCCAAATCCCACGCAGTCAAATCTGAGCACCTCACTCTACAGGAAAGTTTTTAAGACTTTCATCCTTGTGCCTGTACACTAATTTTACAGAGAACACCACAAGGTCATGAAGTATGGTTTTCTTCAGCCCACAAACCGCTGTGGTAACAACAAATTATAGGTGTGCATGGAAGGGCAGGGGTGCTGCCAGAAGTAGGTATAGTGAGAGTGACCAGAAGTGACAGAAAAGTGGACCATCCATCTCCCCACCCTCATGCAATCTTATAAACAATCTTTGAAGGAATACATGTACTAAAGATGAGCACACAATTAAATAATCAATAGAATGTTAACTTATGCTCAGAATACATAGTTTATTTTATTTTAGGCATTTGGCAGTTACACGTTTTTCTAAGCTGTTTATGTGTGTCCATGCAATCTATGGTTAAAAATAGAAGAAACTTAAGCCCTTACATATCCATCAATCCCCAATGATGCTGGACAAATGAGGTGAGACTATGTTACTAACCACCGCATCCATGTATATACACGTATGAGTGTATACATACAAGTCACATGTATATATACATATATAGACATAAAAATTATTTATCTCTCTATATAATTATATATATATAATTTCCACAAATACACAGACTACATACATATAAAGATTAATAAAACCATTTTCAGAAAGAAATTGTGGGGACAGCTACCAAGATAGCTAGAAAGAATGATAAATGACTCTTACCTCAGTCATGGTTACACAAGCCCAGATTTCTGTAACTTTGTGGCAAAGTCCCTAACTTTCTTTTACATTACTTAGTACAAGCTGACACATAACCCCAATTAAGTCGGCTCTCCATGAAATACTCACATGCACTGTAGCCAAGCCATTGTTTTGTCCAGTACTTAGGACAACAAGGTCATCATTGAAAGGCACCTGGAAAGATTTTTGCATTCAATATTATTTCTCATGCTTATTTACTTTGCACAGACACGGATTTGTAGGCTGTGGACAGTAAGAACTATTTCCAGTTACTTGTATGTTTAAATATACCTTAAAATAATCTAAAATGTGGTAATTAGAAAAATACGTATTAGCATCTGTAACAGATGATTTCAAAGCTCCCATCCGATTATAAAATACTATTAAAAAATCCTTTATTTACCTCTACTGGCCTCCCAAGGAAATTCTTCTCTGTCATCTTATAATGATAGAGGTCACCTTTATGCTTGTAAGAAACTTTGATATCCATATTCAAGCGGAGTTTTTTAACCAGGAGTGAATACTCTGTCAGGCCCTCGATGGCATTAATTGTATCCTATCAACAATCAGCAAGGCACAAAAATAGGTTTACTTATTTATGTACTCTCTGTTTACAAATACCCTTTCTCATGAGAAGGTGAGTCAGCATTGCCTGGAGATGAAACCCCAGCAGACTGAGTGAAACTGGTTAAGGGTCCCCATGTGGAGGTGGAAGGAAGATCTCCCCCTCCCCCAATAAGGATGCTGCTGTTAGCAGGGACAGAAAGGCAGTGTGGCCTCACGTCCAGGTTCTCTACCTGTCCTGAGCACGTGACTTCAGGCAAGTCACTCTTTGCAGAACACCTCCAACTCCTTGCATGACAATGTATCTCTTTCCCATCCTTAAGTCTCAGCTTAAATATCCGCACAGTGAAGCCATAAAGAAGCTCCCCCTTCTCATTATTCTGTTTTCATATTCTTCCCTTCTGCCCTTTAGAGCATTCATCTCAATTGGTAATATTTTTATGTAGAGTTTATCATTGGCGTCCCCCACTGCAATATAAGATTCATGGGGGCAAGTAGTATATTTTTCTTGGCATCCATTACATTTAGTAAGTACACACACATGGTAGCTATTCAGCAAGTATTTGTTGAAGGAATAAATGGATGAACTTAATTTTTCTGGACTTCATCTACTTCATCTACAAAATTAGGAAATGTGGCTGGATCAGAGATAGCAAATTTGTGGCTACCCTCTCTGCCCATGTCCATGCAGCCAGTGCTAATCAGCAAGGTCCTCTTTTCTCTAAGCCTCCAGTTGTACCCATGATGAAACCATTTGCCTCCCCGGATTAGATGATCACTAATGTCACCCTGAAGGAACCCTCTAGCTCTAAATTTTATATACATATACACACACACCCCGTCATTGTCCAAGCATCCAGGGAACAGGGAAGATGCTAACATTTGAGATAAACTTGAATGTAGATATACACTAAACAACTGCATATAGTTATAATGTAAAATATACATACTTAAATGAGTTTACATTGGTAGGTAGATAGATAAACATGTTAATAATCAGTATTCCTCTCACTTTTTATTTGTTTTGTGGAAGGGAACATCAGTACCTTTGCATGGCAGCTGCTGTTTCTTACATAGGATTTAACTCTCCTAGCCCTTCATGGTAATTAAGAATCATAAAGGAAGTACTGAGCTTAGAGTCAGGAGACGTGAGTTCTGATTTTGGCTCTGCCACTAACTCCCTGAATGAACCTCCTGAGGCTGACTTGCTCCTCTGTATAAGAAGGGTGTCAATGCAGATATCCATTAGGGTCCTTGATTCTAGTCCTTTATTCATATCTTTGGTATGCTCCCTTGGTGACAGAAGCATGGAGGTCAGAAGGAGTGTGGAATGTGTGGTGTGGGAGGCACTAAAAATATCTCCAGGAGGATGGACCATGAGAAAGAAACATTACCTGGGTCGAATAAAAGCCACCTCCATACCTCTGCTCTTCTGATAGCCATTTGATGATTAGATTAACGTAATTCATGTCTTTCAAGCTCAGGCTGGTAAGTAAGGCATAGGCCGTGGTTTCTACCATGTGTGCTGTGCCGGTATTAGGTGCAGAGCTGTCTTTCTGTTGAAGATCACCTTTCCAAAAACGATATATTGGTGGATTACCTGAACATCAACAAATCGCACTGGTAAATATGATGAAAAGTGTGAATTTGGCATAACAATTCTAGCAGGTTTCTAGAAGTTTCTTCTGGTAGTGGCCTTCTGGTTTCCAGAAATTTCTTACTCTTTTGTAAGAAGAACTTTCTCAAGGTGACCAATACAAACAAGATCCCTTAATACAGGGCTCTTTTAACTATAATGGAAAAAATCTAAAAAAGAACGTGTATATATATATAATATATATATATGTATTTATATATATATATATATATATATATATATATATATATATATATATATATGTATAATTGACTATAGTTCCCTGTGCTATCCAGTAGGACCTGGTTGTGTATCCATTCTATATATAATAGGTTGCATCTGCTAATCCCAACCTCCCACTCCATCACATCAGAATTACCTGATTTGCACGACTTTGGACAAAATGTTTTCCCTCACTCGTGGAGGCTGTATTTAGAATGAAAGTTTTGGTTTTTAAAGATACTTCCAGATCAAACATTATTTGAATTATTAAGTTCCCTTCTAGCTCTTAAATTCTATGATTTTATGATTCATTTCTTACAATACCCAAGACATTTCTTCTGTGTTATTTGAAAAGTATTATACAAGTGGTTTCGAGGTATATGTTAAGAGTCAGTCATTTTTAAATGATGACAGAAGTCAAATTTTGTAGATAATGATAAACCTCATGTAAGGTTTATTAAACTTTTAGAAAACCTTAGTCAGGAGATGGCTCAGAAGTGCCCAGCCATGCCGGTGCTGGTCTAGGCACATTGGCCAATGACCACAGCTCCTCTCTATTTCTTTACTGTTGACCCATAGGAAGCAATATCTTTACTCTTCAAAATGAAATATATACCTTTGTAGTCAACCTGGTACAATACAAGGTAGGTCATGCACTCTCCTGGGGCTCACACTGGCCCCCATAGCACCTTGATGTGAATGAGACTCAGTCACCCCTTGCTCAGGGTAGAAGCTGACTCAAACCAGGGTGCATGGATTGGGGAGCGGAGCACAGGCTGGATTTCAGCCTTAATTCACCTGCTCGATTGGGTGCTTTGTACATTGCACAACTGTATACAGGAGTCCTGCAGAGCTCCAGTAATGACCTCCAAGGTCCTACATGGCACTCTCTCACCCTTTCCTTCCCTGACATCACTTCTTACCCTCATCTCATTTCTCTCCAGCCATACTGGCCTCCTGGCCTTTTTTGGAGCACCAGGCACGCTCCTACCTCAGTAATATGCAAAGTTGTTTCTCCACCAGGAAACACCCTTCCAGAGAACCACTGGCTTGCTTCCTCATCTCCTTCAGGTCTTGACTCAAACACCATCTTCTCAGTGAGGCTTAAGCCTGACAACCCCATCTAAAATTACAACCCACCCCCTCGCCCTGTCTCACTTCCCTGCTTCATTTTTCTTCATATCAGTCATCACTAACCTATTCAGTATATTAAATGTTTTAGCTATTTATTGTGTTTGTCTCTCCCTAACTAGAATGTAAGTTTCATGAAGGCCTGAATTTTTTTTTTTTTTTTGGTCTGTTGCTTTATCCCAGAGCCTAGAACAGTGCCTGGTGCATAGGAGGTACTCAATACTCAATACACTCAATACACATTCGTTCCTTTGTTGAATTAAGGAATGAATAAATATGTGCTGAATGAGTGACTAAGTAAATGGATAACAGCGCTTATTCCATTGTATTGTGATGATTTGTTTCTTGAGGGCAGGGACGGTGTCTCACTCCACTATGCATGCCACCACCCCTTCCCCAATTAGCAGACGGTACATGCCTAGTAGACACTTGCCGAGTACCTGTCAGGAACAAGTCATACCTTTAACCAAAGCTTCCTTCTTCAGGGCTGAGACAATTGAACGAAACTGTGGGTGTGTTTTATCTCCCAGGGAAAGAGCAAAAGCAGCAATGGCCAGTGTAAAAGTACTCTGGGTCGAGAGGGTATTTTCAAGCAGAAAGGTGTCAGCTTTAGTTACAGCTGTGCTGACTTTCTGGAAACAAGAGCAGAAGATACCTAAGTTTCTTTGTCAAGCATCGGCCTATCAACTGATGGGAACTGCCCCCAGGTTGCACCACTCTGGGGCAGGCAAGGTGAAGGGTGGAAAGAGAAATGACCTAATGGAAATGGATGGTGTCTCCCTGAAGCAAATCCTTCCGGGAGAAGGAGCAGAGCGTAACCTGGAAAGTGAAAACGAGATTGTCCACATCTGGTTGTTTTAGTTTCTGAATCCTCCCCTCCTTGGTAGAGGTTTTTCCACTGAATTTCTGCTTCCCATGTCAGACCTAGCCTCTGGGAAGAAGAAGCACCAAGTATAGACACAGCTTTCTCCATTCCCCCCCAGCATAGCTGAAACAGATTCACATTTTCAAAAGGAGTTTTACTAACTAAAACCATCAGTAGCAGAAAAAGAGCCAAGCTGTCAAAGTACTTTTTGATCCTAAGGATTCCTGGGAAAATAGTCTTTATGACTTTGTCCTGAGACAACTAAAGTAGTTATTTTGGATAAGTGGATGAGGAGGCAGCATGGTGCATCGCTGCTGACATCTTGCCTGGCGCATTCTCTCCCAGCACCACTGCTAACTTCTCCTTGTTGATTATTTTGTCTTGCTGGATATATACATAAAACAATTCTCTTGAACTAAACTAAACAATTATTTTGTTTTGTGGTTCGAGTCCTATCAATCCCCTTGGGTTTTTCCATCTTGGTTCTGTCTGCTGGTTTGAAGGACATGTCTAATTTACTTCCCAGATCAGGGTCTCAATTCTGTTAACCTTTGGAATCTTCTATATTGATTCACTTAAGTGGATCCTCTCCTTTCTCCCTTCAGCTTCCAAGCAAATGAAACAGCACAACCCAAGGCAGCAAACGTGGTATGGGGCATCCTCAAAAGTTCTGTGATACAGAGTACCTCAACATTCTGTATTCCGGGTTATAGAACAACAGTCACATACGTGGCATAAGATTTAGCAGAGGTAAGAGTAGGAAGCTGCGGACACGGGGTCATTTTCTCATCACAGTCAGAAGTTATCTGTTCTAATCACAGCTCTACGAGTCAGTAGCCTGTGACATGGGACAATTAAATTCACCTTTCCTACAGACCTCAGCTTTCTCAACTGTCAACGAGTGGGTTGGACTAGATGTTCTCTAGTATCTATCATAATTCTGAAATCCTTAAATTCTGGATTTAAAGTTATTTTCAAGCCCTCCTCTTACCTTCCCCCCTCCCCCCAAGAAAATGGTACGGAAAAAGACCATGGGTGTTGGAGAAAGAAAACTCTTACTTACCTCCAGAGGGCATATATCAAAGGCCTTTCTAATTCCAATCACAGCAAAGGCTGTAAGATATAAAGTTTTCTCTCGGGCTTCAATGGGCAAGGTACCCTAAAAATAAGCAATGTTTAAAAAGGAGAGCGAACTGGTGTCTTTAAAGTGAAATGACCTGGCTCTAATCTCCACTTTGGACCTACTCTCCTTCTCTCCCTTCATGCACTCTAGTCGGACTGCTTGCGTTTTTTCAAAGCTCTGAGTCTTACATGCTTTCACTTGCTTTTCTCTCCTCCACCTCTCTACCCTGTAGCTCCACTTCATACCTCTTCACCACGTTCAAGTTCACCCTCTCCTTCTAGACCCTGTTAAAATGCCACCTGCTCTGCGAAGCACTATTCTGCCTCTGTTCTCCCACATTTTCTCCTCTTAGGGCAGTGACGTTCCTATGCAATGCTTCCAAGACCTTCCAGTAAGTAACCTTTACTTTTCTCTCCAGCTTTATTTTGTGCCACTCACCCTCTGGACTTCTCGGCTCCAGCTCTTTTAATGAACCACCCTCTCGCTACTTCAAGATAACAGGCATGATGTTTGCTCCACTTGCAACACTCTGCCTGCCTCCCTCCTACCTAGCTCCCAGGGACCAGGTCAACCCATTTTCTCAACTCCCCCAATCTAGGTTAGAGTTCCTGCTTTCAAAGAAACTGTATTTCCCTTTTCTTAACATGAATCACACACTTGAAATCACTTACTCAATGTCTGACTTCTCTGCTAGACTGTAACTGCCATGGCCTCAGTGACCACACCTGTTTTGTTCACTGTTATGTCCCTACCATGTAGCACTTTGTACACATTCAATACATACTTATTGAATAAATAAATGAACACACACACTTAAATCTTGGTTAGAGTTATTAGCACTTATACCCCACTTTCCCTACCAGTGTGTGAGCTCCTTTGTGGCAGGGATACTCTCTGGTCCATCCTTCCCACTCTTCCTCCCCCATGGTGCCCCAAATAGGCCCTTGCATGTTTTAGGTGCTTAGTGAATGGTTGTTGAATGGATACGAATAGATGGATGGATGGGTAGGATCTTAAAAAAAATTGTTGTAGTATTTTACTCTTCAAATAGCACCTAGATGATGTCAGTTGCCGGCATTTCTTGTGTGAGTCCTAATCGGTCCTAATTATGGGACCCCTGTCAGCCAAGAGGCCACTTGTGCCTGATATGAAAGGGATTGGATTGGGGCAGGCAAAATAAATAAATAAATAAAAGCTGTTGGATCCTAAAAAATACATTCTAGGAGTAGAAGATGTTGTAGCAGTATTTTGCAGAGATTTTGCAATTCAAGTACGTAAGTGGATTCCAATTTCAAACAACATTTTGTTGTACTTTTAATAAATTGACCCCAGTCTTTCTAACAGAGTGTAAATAGGATCCCTTCCATGTTTCACAACAACATCTTGCAGCCTTGACCTGTAAGAAGGCTCTGAAGTTCAAGTTCAGATTCATACCAAGTGTACATGGACAAATTAGCACATTTTACCCGTTCTGAGATCACTAGCACTTGTACCCTGTGACCCACTAATGCCTGTTACACCAGATGTCCAATATCTCACTCATCTGACCTATGCTGAATTGTCTGAAGAGCAGGATGAGAAGACCTTTCAAATTCTTTGTACACAAGAGAAGTTTCTTGCAGGATTGCATATATTCTCCCCTCTCTTTTTCATTCTTATAAAATGGATGAGAACACAACTCAAACTTGTAAATAAAACTATTGCTCATCTGTGCATTTGGTTTCCTTACCTGTAATTTTATTGGTTGATAGTCGGAATTTTCCTTGAATGATCCATTTTCTAGTTGACAATTCTCAACCAGCCACAATAAAGAATTACAGATTGAATTTTGGTTCTGATCTACATATTTACTTACTTGTCCAAGTACTCTTAAAGCAAAAGCTGTTAACCTTTGAGACAAAATCAAATAAATAAACATTTAGACATTGAATCCCTTTTGGCTTTCAACTTTCAGTGTGTTTTAGTTCATACAGTGTTTATTCTTGAAAAGAAAATAATGTTTTAAAACACACAATTCCAAAGTAAGTTGTTACCATTTCACAAGGGCAGGGAAGATTTCAGGAAGATCTACAAAAACAATCAAATGTGAGCAGCACATCTTCTGTGACTGCAACATTGTTAGCTTGTACACAAGCTGAAAATTGATGCCTGATGATAAAGAAATTCTTCTTTCTCTAAAGTTAAAGACAATAGTGTTGAAACAAATAGTTTTGTGTTAAAGCACTGACTCATGGGCATGAGATATGGAGGAAAGAAATCATAAAATTCTAGATTGTAAAATTTGTACAAGCTATCTGATCTAAATCCCCGTCTGAAGTCTGAATTCTCTTCCCCAACATCCGTGGGAGTGTTTATCTCGCTTCCCCTTGAGCCATGTTATTGATGCAGAACTCACCACCTCCCAAGGAAGCTCTAATTATTATGATTAATTAGTCAAAAAACAAGTTCAGTCTCTCAAAGAATATCAGAGGGGATCTAAATACTTCATGACCCCATGTGCCCCTTATGCCTCCTTTCTTCCCCTCCAATTCCTTCACTCAGCAGCCCAGGAGCCAGAAGCCCTTGAGACTCAGACCACTTGACTCTCTCCCTCACTTTAAAATTTTGTTTTCCTTTTCCTTTTTAAAGGAATATTATTCTTAGTACTTTTTGTATCTTCCTTGTATTTCTAAAAAAAATTTTTTTGGAAAGTATTCAGGTGTTGGCCATTTTCTTCTATGTATGTTTATCTCCAAAGGAACTCATGGAGTTGGGCCTGGGGTGGTTGGGTCCAAGAGTTTCTATGTTTCTGGCTGGACACCATCCACTCAGTCTTGCCCAGAATCTTGAGAGGCTCTGGGGGTTTCCTGAGAGGCTATCGCATCTTCTCGTGGGGATTTCTGTTCTCCAGGCGTTTAGTTTCCAGCTCCTGCTGTGGTGTTTTCCAGTCTGTATCGACCCCCACTCCCTGCATCCCGGGTTTTATCCTCTGATTGCCATACTCCAGGGGCCTGTGTGTCTTTCAAAATGTGCCACCCACACAGGGTCAGACCCACTTCTAAGGTACAATCTGTGAAACGTGGTGACTGGTTGGATATAAAGGAAAGGAAAGGGAAGGGAGGAGTCAAACTTGGTCAGTGGAGGACAAAGTATTGCTGTGCACTGATTAGGGGAACAGAGGAACAAAAGAATGAATTTGGCATGGAATGTGTTCAAAGGGCTTTTGGCTCCCAAGTCCACAGAAATGTGGATCTGGAGCTTAGGAAAGAAGATAGGCCTTGAGACGTGATTAGAGAATCATCTGCATAGGAATTATGGAAGTCATGGGCAAAGATGAGATTGCACAAGGAGAGAGTCTAGAAAATGAGGGTCAAGGATAAAATCCTGGGGACTCTCAACAGTTAAAGGGCATAATTTAAAAGACAATTATTCTAGACTGTAAACCCCTTAAAAGTGTTTCATATAGCAGAACCTACAAAGTACCTGTCACAGTGTTTTTAGTAAATATTTTGTCAAAGCATGATATTATTTTTTGAAAATAAGTTGCCATATGGATTTATTAATTCAGACTGACTTTCCCTCAAATAATCAGAATTTTGGAAGTTATTATGCTTCACCAATTAAGTACTTACAGAGCACCTACTATATGCCAGGTACATACGAGGCACTAGGAACACTTGAAACTGCCCACATAGAGCTTACATTCTAGTGGCGAGACAGACAATAAGTGTGGTAAGTAAGAATGTTAGTGATAAATTCTAAAGAGTAAAGGAAAGCTGGGGAGAAGAATATGAAGTGTTGGGATGGGAATGGCATGCTAGATAGAATGATCAACAGAGGCCTCATTGAGAAGGTGACTTTTGGTAAAGACTTGAAGGAGGTAGGAGAGTCAGCCATGCTGATACCTCAGGAAGAGGGGGAAGAGGGAGTACTCAGTGCAAAGGCCCTGAGGTGGAAGCATGGCTGGCATGTTCGAGGAACAGCAAAAAGGCCAGTGAGGCTCGAGTGGAGTGAAAGAGAGTAGTAGGGGATGTAGTTGGAGAGGTGAGGTAGGGCTAGACCATGTAGGGCCTTGTAGATCACAGTAAGAAGTTTGGTTTTTACCCTGGGTAAGATGGGAAGCTCCTGAATGGTTTTGAGGGACGTGACCTAACATGTTTTAAGAGACTCCCCTCTGGCTGCTGTGTTGAGTATAGACTGAAAAGGGGCAAGGGCTGAAGTTGAAAGACCAGAGGGGGCTAGTGTCATAATCCAGGTATGAGATGAGAATGGCTTGGACCAGGGTGGTGGGTGGGGGTTGGTGAGAAGTAGTCAAGTTCAGGATATATTTCAGAGGTGCAGCCAAAAGGATTTGCTAGATCAGATGTGGCTTGTAAGAGAAAGAGGGCAGTGAAGGATGACCAGGCTTTTTGCCTGAGCAACTGGACAGAGTTTCCTCTAAGGTTGTTATTCTTTAGTTAATTAACTACTATATGAAAATGCAAGTCAAAACTTTGTACTTACCAAGTGCTAGCACTTCCACCCTTCCACATGCTGTAAGAATAGTCAGTATTTCTGAAGGACATGATGCTCACCATCCCTAAGAGGCACCAGGGAAAGAACACAGTGCTTCAGTGAGCCCCGTTTCCACTCAGAGAGTGCTTTATTAGCCCCTGGGAACACTAAACTTCCTTTGGTGTTGGGCAGCAAGCACATGCTCTGTGGCCAGCACTGAACTTCTCAAAGGAAGTATATGAATCGCTTGAATTGGGAATTATGAAGTAGAACATTCTGAGCTCATTCAAGAAGGAAGGAAGTACTCTGCAGAGTTTGGAATGCAGGTGTCTTGTATCTCATCCAGGCGTTTTAGTAAGTTAAGCCAAAGCGCTCCAGCAAACAGTATTTATTTGTGTAATAGAGTCCACCTCAAGAATTTTTTTTTTTTGGCTGAAATGCTTTTACAAATAAGCTTTTGTATGATTCATAACTTAAATATTAGTTTAATCAAACTATTAGTTTAAAAATCACAAGATTTTAATGTATAATATATGAAATAGTTTTTTTCTTACCTTCTTTTAATTTTTTCTTCAAGTTCTGTTTTTGAGTTAATGAGTTAGCAGAAAAAATGTTCCAATTATTTCCTGCTTCCAGGTAGTGAAAAACATAGAATACTGGGACAGTGCTCATCAGTTCTGCCTCTGCATTCCCTTTGGGGAGGTGGGTAAGGATATCAATGCCTTCCTGACTCAGAACTGCAGACATGACCTCACCTATAAGCAGTCCTGAAACAAACAAACAAGCACACAAACAAAAATCATTGTAGGTACAATCAATTTCTGTCAACTTCTAACTGAGTAACAGTATATTTTAAATGGAGATAAGAGCAACCATCCCTATCCTTTCCTTTTTATCTAGGCAGCTGAATTACTTCTCAGAACTGGGGAGAGGAAAAAAATTTGATTAGAAGATGTATTTAAAAGAAACACCAAAAGCAGGCTTAAAAATACCACTGCAATATGGGGATAAGATGGTGTAATACAGTGGGCAGATTACAGCATAGAGGACATGGCAAATTAGTTGCCATTCAACCTGAAAGCTTTAGATATTGTAAACTCTATAAATCAATAGCATCCACAAAGCAAAGTGAAGAGTCTGAACTGAGAACACTCTGTGAGTGCTATGAGAGCTCTGTCTATAACTCATCGTGAGACCCTGGCAAAAACACTTTCTTATATATCTAACTACAGAGTTGGACATGATTAAAAAGGTCTTTTCCAGTACTAACATTCTGTGATTCCAAGGTTTTATCTAAGATAAAATGTAGTCAGGACATTCTATTATTTTGATGATGCGTCATTGAATTTTTAACGGCTGGAGACCAGGGATAAATCCTGCTAAAGACACCACTTCTACAAATGTACTGGCACTCTAGAAGAGCAGAGCTGCTTTCTTGGGGCCATTTGCAGGTCACAAAGCCCTCTCTGGAACAGGACTGGCCACTAGGATAATAGAAAGTCCTTTAAATCTGGATGCAGCTGCACTCTCATTTTAGAGAGGTCTTTGGGCCAATGACAGCCCTCACCCTCCATCATGGGAGCATGCATCTTCATTCAAATCAGGCCACTGGAAGAAGAGGGTTGGAAGAGTGGTTAGGGATTTGAAGGTGGGAGTAGGAATAGGGTATTCCCAGAGGTCCCCTATTGTATATGCAACTGCGTAGAGAAGAGGAGAAATAGGATAATCATGAGAATATTTGATTTTTGTTTGAAACACAAAGTGAAATAAGAAATAAAAATGGCACTTGTTAATTTACCTTTTACACTCACAATCCTTTTGACTTTTGTTTTGGGGACCAAATCCAGTGGTAACCTGTATGGGAACTCCTTTCGTCTACTAATGACGCCTGAAATTTAAAAGAAAATTATTAGATTTACACAGAGTTCTTGAGGGAAGACTATTTGCAGATTATTTATAGTATACCTACTTTCAGGGAATTTAAAAAAAAAATAATAGACTCTTTTATAACAACAATATTAAAATTTAAAAGGGAAATTTAAAATAATCAAGGATTTTTTATCAAACCCTAGGCTTATATAATCTCATTAAATAAAGCATTAAAGTTGACTGTAAGCTTCCTGGTCATTACACAATAGGAAATAAATAGGTTATATAAATCTTATTCATCAGTAAAAGGGAGCATGCTGTTTTGTCCAAAGACAGAAAATTATTCCCGGAACTGAAATCTAAAAATAACTAACAAGTAATTCCTTAGTCAAGGAAATGTGAAGATTAGCTCCATTGGGAAGCATGCCCTGAAATCCCTTCTACCTTCTCCTCTCCATCTAACTTAGACGCTTTTTCTTTCTGCACAATAACAGAGTTTAAGCATGCTGTATCGGAGCATTTTCTACTGTAATCATTGGTTTATTTCATGAAAATGATAGTATTTATCATTCTACTGATAGAATACCAAGCACACTGCTCAGCTCTTTGAATGCATTGTTACACTGGATCCTCACAACAACCCTATGCACGGTGTCTGCTATTATTATTTTAATTTTATAGATGAGAAAACTGAGGCTTAGAAAGCAAATTGCTCAAGGTCACAGGGCTAGTCCAGATGAATCTGCATCTGAACTCAGGAAGCTTTACTGCAGAACCCATAGTAGTCACCACAAAGAGACTCCTCCTCCCATTGTCCTGCTAAGAAAGCTCTCTGAGGGCAGAACCATTTCTATTGAACGCTGTAGTCCCAAGCACTTAGTCCCTGGCACATGGTAGATGCTAAAAAAAAACACTGGTGACATTTTGCAATTGCACGGCCAAACCACATGGCTTTGCAGAAGAGACAGGAATGTTCCTCTTCTTTCCTCATCAACCTTTGATAAATGCTGAGGATATAATATTAAAATAAAACTCAGTGAAGACGTTTGAGAGCTTTGCAATGCGGATGAAAGAGTACTGAGTTCAGAAAGAACTTACTCTGGATGTGACACTGGGCAAGACACAATCTTTCTATGCTTTGGTTTGCTCATCAGTTAAATAGAGGTAATAGTATTTTCCTCAAAGGGTTTTTGTAAAGATAAAAATCATGTAGACAAAGCATGGCAAACAGTTTGTGCTCAATATATGGTACTTATGACAGTAAGTTGTTTGAGATTATCTAAATTTGATCCTCTACCATTTTTTTCCATTGATACCTGCTCTTGACTATTTCATTTCTCATTATCAACTCTTCTACTAGATGGAAAAGGTACAGAAAAAAAAGCTAAAACTAAGAGAAGTCAATTTTACTCCTTGTCAGAGATCATAAAAAAGACCCATCAAGGCATCACTTATAAAGGTAGGTGCCAGAGAGATTAAAACATTTAAAAGTTAAATCTTTAAAACCAATAGGATAAAATATGCAATAATGTCTTTGTGAACTAAGATATATAACCATAAAATGAAATTATAATGAATTTGACTATATCAGAATAAAAGATTACTGTTCAAAACCCACTAAGGTTTACGACTGCTCAAAGAAGTATATGAAAGACAAAATCAACAAGAAATAGACAAGAAAACCCAAGTGGAAAATAGAAAAAAGTGCAAAAGATAGGAATAGGCAATTCACAGAATGGAAGTCCAAATGGCCAGCAAGTATATGAAGAAATGTTTAGAAATCACTGTAATCAGAAGAATCCAAATTAAAACAATAATGAGATGTCACTTTATACCTCTCAAAAATGGCACATTTTAGATAGGCGAGTAACACCAAGTGTTGGTGAGGATGTGGAATGAGGAGAATCCTTATGCAGTGCTGGTGGAGGTATAAATAGTACAGCCATTCTGAAGAGCAATGTGACAGAAGTAAATGATATTCAGTATATGTATGCCCTTTGACCCGGCAGTTCAACTCCGAGAAACATAGTCCAGATAAATTCTCACACAGATTTGTAAAGGGAGATGAATAAGGATGTTCATTGCAGCATTGTTGATGGTAGTGGGGAACCTGTCACTAGGGGATGGGTAAGTAAAATTGTGGTGGAATTGGAACTGAGCAGAACCCTGCAGGGCCCCCAAGTACAAAAATGAGCAGTTAATGATTAGGACAATAGTCACAGACTGAGTGTCTGATGCACATTCCTGAGTTGTTTTACAGATACTGTAACTGCCCCCAGAGGAAAAAAGCTAACTGCATGAGGACCAGACTGTAGCCATGGCATTAGCTGCTCCATCTTGAGCAGTACTGAATCTATGGCTAGCACAATTCCAAGAACTGGCCTCAAGAGAATGGGATTAACATTATTGCTCATAATAAACTATATCTTTGTGGGCATCAAAATAATTGTATCTTGCTCTGCCCATATATGTAAGCAGGCAACTAAAATTGTCAGCAAAGATGCTACAGACCCATGTTGACATTTTCCACTCTGAAAATATGGTGCCCTATGTCAGCATGAAGAAAGTTACAGAAGATGGAGCTTCACCCCTGATCCCATAGAAATGGAATTATGTTTGACAGTGGGGAATTGAAAGAAGCTCTTTTGCCCCTTTCCTGTTTGTCCATTTCTATCCCCCTCTAACCTTAAAAGAACCTAATTATAGGAATGAGATCACTAGGCAGTTTGACCTAACTCCTAACTTATGCTCTCCTGAATGCACACCATGCAAAGAATCAAAGAACCTGTTGATTCTTTTCCTAGATAAAAAGAAGCAAAAATGAAGAATTAAGCAGTTAAAGAATGACTAGCTCTACAGGGAACTCTGCTCAATATTCTGTAATAATCTAAATGGGAAAAGAATTTGAAAAAGAATAGATGCATGTATACATATAAATGAATCACTTTGCTGAACACCCAAAACTAACACAACATTGTTAATCAACTATACTCCAATATAAAATAAAAATTAAAAAAAAAAAGGGCTTGCCCGGTGGCGCAGTGGTTAAGAATCTGCCTGCCAATGCAGGGGACACGGATTTGATCCCTGGTCCGGGAAGACCCACATGCCACGGAGCAGCTAAGCCCGTGTGCCACAACTACTGAGCCTGCGCTCTAGAGCCCGCGAGCCACAACGACTGAACCTGCGTGCCACACCTACTGAAGCCCACGCACTTTGAGCCCGTGCTCCACAACAAGAGAAGCCACTGCAATGAGAAGCCCGCGCACCACAACCTAGAGTAGCCCCTGCTCACCGCAACTAGAGAAAGCCCACCGCACAGCAACGAAGACCCAACGCAGCCAAAAATAAATAAATCAGAAAGAAAAAAAAAAAAAGAATGACTAGCTCTCTACCCCCAACAGCCCCTTTAGAAATCCTGAAGGCAAATCACATGGGCAAGATAACATCTGAAGAGTCAGCCAGTCTGCACACAATGGAGAATGATGCAGAATTCAACCTCCTGCCTAGATGATTCACTGAGATTCTTCCCCCCTTCTCCTTTAAAAACTGTAATGGCTGAGCAGAAACTTTGGAGTTGGTCTTGGGATGCGAGTCTACCTTCTCCCCAGATTGCTGGCTTCTCTGATTAAAGCATCTTTCCTTTCTATTGACATTTGCCTCTCAAATTATTGCCTTTTGAGCGGTAAGCAGCCGAACCTGAGTTTGGCAACAGAATACACTCTAAAATACTGTGTAGAAGCAGTGAGTTAAATGCATGTATAGCAATAGAAATATTTGTTTAAAACAGAGTATTGTGTTTAAAAACTTAAGAACTAGAACAGGACCTATAGCACAATACCTTTTATATGTTAAAAAAACATACACACACATAACAACCTTTCCTCCATATTCTAAGACATATTTCAAGCATATTAGATTGGGGGCATTTGAAGGAAGGGAAATGGGAGTGGAGGTCAGGCATGAGGAGAGAAAATAAAACATGAGAGGGGCCTGCCCAAACCAATGATGATGATGTGCTGAGAACTGAGGTGGGTGAGGAGCTGAACTCTCTGCATCTGAGATACAAGAAGAATTGGGGGAGAGAGCTTGTCAGGCAGAGAAAGCAGGAACCAAAGGCTAGGGCTAGTCGTGTGTATTGAGTTTCTGTGTTTAGTCTCTTTTTAAACTGATGTCACATAATTTTAATTACTATTACTTTACAATTTGTTCTGATACCTCATTCTCCCTCACTGATATTTTTCTCAGATTTCCTCTAACATTATTGTCTGTTTACTTTTCCAAATACGTTTTTTTAGTCTTTTAAAAAAAACTCTGTAAAGTGTCATAGCGGTATAGCAATTCCAATATACACAGATTGGAACTATTTAATAAAATCTCTGAAATAAACTGGACAGAATTGGTTGTCATCTTTACCCTATTTAGCACTCTGGAAAGTAACAAAGTTGCCTGAATCTAAGTTGTCTAAAATGATAAAGGAAAAAAGTCATGTGACAAGATTGGAAAGAGGCACAGATTCTTTGTTTTTAACCAAGATTTTTGATGGAGAGATCTATTCCCCGATAAAAGATCATTGCCATCTTGTGGGCCTGATGTTCACACCTGGGATGGGTAAGACAGGGCTGTTTTGGAAAGCTATTTGCAATAATGTGAGTATAGCAGGCATAAGGGGGAAGAGAAAGAGAAGACAAAGGAAGCAGTGGCTCTGAGGTGTGATGTGACTGCATGAGGCCAAAACCTCAGAATTTGTCATATAACTCCCCATATATCCTTCACAGGCTGGGAGGAGGTCTGTGTGAAGATAAAATTAGAGAAAAAAGTTTGCGTGAAGTCATCCTTATTCAGTTTATGGGACTCAGCTGATTAGAAATGTAAATATCAATTCTTTGCTTTCCTAGAGGAAATAGCACTCTGAGTACAGTGGTCTTGATTTGTAAGAAAACTTTTTTCCCATTGCTGTATCACTGAAAGAGAAGAAGAATGATACAGTGCAACAATAAGGTAAATTTCAACCATTTAATAACAACTACAGTAGTCTGTCTTTTTTTGGTGAAAAGAATTGTTAACTGAAAACATTCTAAATTTCATAAATACGGGGGTATTTAGGCCTTGATGAAGTGCTCAAATGTTTGCACAATTCTAACTTTAAGAAGATTCAAAAAAAAAAAGGAAGATTCAGAATATCTCAACTGGAGGAAAAGCAAGGAAGCAGGAACAATGAGGAATGGCTTTGTTAAGTAATTTATCAGCATTATTGTGTTTTCAAATAATGCATGTTAGATAAGAATGTAAATGACTTTTTCTTAGGTGTTTTTTGGACTGATGGTTCTATAAGAAACTATTATAAATTATTATTGTGATGGATAGAATGGTAAAATGACTAATATATAAGGGAAGTCATGCAATGATTACTATTTCAATGCTTTGTATTTAAAACTAATGGGGTTACTTTGGGAATTCCCTGGCGGTCCAGTGGTTAGGGCTTGGTACTTTCACTGCCTGAGTTCGATCCCTGGTGGGGAAATAAGATCCCAAAAGCCATGCCATGCAGCAAAACAAACAAACAAACAAAAACCGAATGGGATTATTTTTCTTTGTTCTAAGCCCATCCAGGTTATAATATAACACATGCTATCAAAAATGGCAGTGAACTAAGAAGTGGATATTTCTGATTCTAGACAACTAACATTTTTTAAAATAGTGTTTCAGCTTACACATCTCTCTAGGGCAAAAGACAACATATAAAATACAAACTCATTTTGCCTACCGTAGATACCCTTTGGGTCCAGAGTAGTGCCAGCATAACTTTCCCTTTTGACACCTTCCGGCTAAAATAAAGGCAAAAATCATTCAGTTAAGAACGTAATTAAATTTATATGACCTGAATGCTTGAATCAACTTGACTACTTTTCCAATTAAAAAATCCTTTTTTTTTTTTTTTGGAGAAGGCAAAGTATGTTTAAATACTTATTTGTCTACCTCCAGGAATAAGATTTTCTGGCTATTTGCATGATGATCAGAGCAAACACTTAAATAGAAGTTATTATAAGCCAGGTAATTGATCTAAGTGCTTTGTATGTATTAGCTCATTTAACCTCAAAAATACTCTATGGAGTAGTGCTCCCATGTGACATATGAGGAAACTGACACCCAGAGAGATCAAGAAACTTATCCTATGTCACACTGCTAGGGAGTAGTGGAGCCAGGATTCAAACTCAGGCAGTGTGGCTCCAGAATCTGTGCATGGAACAACCATGCAAAGATGTATAGAAAATAGATGTGCCTTGTACAAAATAAGTCAATACATGTTTACTGAAGTGAATTTCATGGCTGAAAACAGAACTCAGAGAATGAAGACCTCGGAAGACCCAGTTCTGTCATTAACATTCTTGCCAAGAATCTTAATCTTAATAAGATAACATGAAAACACTCAACAGACTGTGTGGGTAAACAGTACTCAAGAAATGATAGTTTTCTTCCTTTTTTGGCCTGTTTACTCATTTACAAAATGGAAAATTTTCTAGACTATAAATTCTAAACTATAAATGCATGGATCCTATCTTATTTATTGCTGTAGCTCCAGTACTTAGCATAATGTCTGGTACAGATTTCAAAACATTTTCTGAATGTGTTGGGGGAAAAAAACACTCCAGAAAACTATATACCAAAATGTTAAAATTGGGTATCTCTGGTTGTAGGGGTTTTTGGTGGTTTTAATTTTCTTCTCTGTAGTTTTTCAGTATTCCATGCTTTCTACAATGAGCAAGTATCATTGTTTTATTTAAACTTTAAAAACATAATTTCAGACTTAAAGAAAAGTTATAAGAATAGTCCAGAAATATCTGAGATAACCTCCACCCAGATTCCCCCAAATGTTAGCATTTTGTTATGTTTGTGTTATCATTTTCTCTGTGTGTCTCTTTCTGAATCACTTAAGCATGAGTTGCTGATAACTTTTTTTTCAGAAAGAAAAAAGTGTTTTTGAAAGAATTTTTAAAAAGCGTATTTTCTTACCACCACTCGTAATGTTTTTATTAAGATTTCATTTCCATCAGAAGTCTCCAGTGAGAAGCTGATGTTGTGGAGGCCGATTTCCAGAGGAAGCACGCTGAAGGTCACCAAGTGGCTGGAGGAGCCCTCTATTCTCTGGG
Organism: Balaenoptera borealis; assembly: GCF_965194805.1. Lineage (NCBI taxonomy): Eukaryota > Metazoa > Chordata > Mammalia > Artiodactyla > Balaenopteridae > Balaenoptera > Balaenoptera borealis. The sequence goes on from NC_138865.1 coordinate 109,031,309, forward strand.
GCAGACATTTGGAGGAACTTTTCCCCTGAGGGTCAATGTCTGGGCTTCCCGATGAACAGATTCCCTCCACGGGAGACATTTTAACACAGAACTGAAATATCACCAGTGAACAATTATTTCAAAACATTTTATGATAAGGAAAGCACGCCCTGATTACATTCATCTGGACAAAATCTCTCCCCTGGTACTCGTTAAATAATCCCTTAGATTCCAAGGCTGTAGAGAAAGCTCATTTCAGATTTTCTAAAACACACAAACCAGTTGCCATAGAGCTTAGCAATGTGACAGGATGTCTAGAAAGCTCAACACTGGCTCAGAAACACCTAACCTCCCCTAGACTGTTACCTACTAAATCGGGTACAACACTACTGAAGTTCTTTGTTCATGTTGTCATGATAGCATTTGTTACACTGTCTCTTTACATGTTTGTATTTTAAGCAGTGGGAGCCCAGGCTCAGGCACTCTGTGTGTCTTATTCATCTTTGTATCTTATAGCTCAGCCTTTGGTATTCAATAAATGGTTTTATGAAAGACAGGAAACTCCATCTCTTGGCATTTAAGGTCCTGCCTAATATGCCCCCGACCAACTTTTCCAATCTTGCCTCTTATTAACTTCCCACTTGTACCCCATTATACAGCCAGACTCTGGCTCCGGAAAGACCTAGGTTCAAATCTTGGCTCTGCCACTTCCTGTGTGACAAGAGCACATTGCGTGACCCTCCATTTCTTCATCTTTGTAATGGGGATAATAATGATACCTACTGACTTCTGGCTCAAACAGTGAATATTTTTCATCTCCTCTCCAAAATCTAGTGAACTGACAGAACTATACCCAAAATAATAAATCTGTAAGATCCAGAATAAATCAAGCAGGTAAACAAGGAAGAGTAACAACATTCAACAACTAATTTTGAGGAATTTCTCAAAAATGGCAAGCTCCTTTTCCCTCTTAACTATCTTCTTGGGAAACACAACAGCTAGGGTGGGTGAGGCAGGAGTTAAAGAAGACTTTTGGGTCACCTGAGGCCAATGATTCCCCCTGGAGAGCTGGGGTAGGGTAGGTAAGGATAGATACAGAAGAGTGATTTGATCAAATTCAACATGAATTCATTATAAAAACTCTTAGTAAATTGAGATAGAAAGCAACTTTTGAAACTGATATCAAATATCCAAAAAAAAAAAAACCAAACCCAAAAACCAAAAACTCCGGCAGTGGTTCTGCTTTCAGAAATAGCCAAGTAGCTTCTACTTGGATAACTCTTCTGCAAATAATAACTATAAGCTCCAGACAAAATACGTATTTAAAAAAAACAAAAACTACCTGAAGGCACTACAGATTGGAAGAGAAGGTGACACTCAGAAGAAAGGAGGGACACTGTGTGAGGGTCCTATATTTTTACAGTTTTAACCTGAGGACAGTCACCATTTGTCCCTTAAGGAGTAGCTAAACCTCCAGTAGAACCTGCCATCTTATTGGCTTAAAGAACCAGGGGACAGAGTATGGCGCAGCCACCACAGTGGAAAAGTGAAGGACCTCCAGGTTCAACATATAAACTTTGCTCAAACCTGGTCAACCCCTGAACTACGCACAGCACAGACTCTAAGCATCCCAGCTAAGGCTAAAGGAACTGAACTGAGATTTCAAAGTTTGAGATTGATTCAGCCAACTGCCTGCTAAAACACACAAACCAAGATGAAAGCTCTTCAGAGGATCGTAATCCAGAGTCTCTATAACATTTCATTAAGAAAGTCCAAGGGTCAATGCAAAGTTACTAGATGTAAAGAAATAGGAAAGTGTGATCTGTACTCAAGAGGAAAGGTAATTAATCGGTAATTACCCTGAGATATCTCAGATGTTCTTGTTTCTTGTTTTGATATGATGAATACTGCACTGATAATTTAAAAATTAAATAAAATATGGCAGTACCATGAGATGTGTGACACTTAAAACACTGTCTAATTATAATTATGTCATTGCACTTTGTGGTGCTCTGAACAGTAGTGCAATGCAATGAAAGCACTACATACGGTCTATGTCACAACTACTCAACTCTGCCATGGATAATACCTACACAAATGGGTGTGGCTTTAAACTTTATTTATGGACACTGAAATTTGAATTTCATATAATTTTCATGTGCCATGAAATATTCTTCTTCTACTTCCCCTCCCTCAAACTTTTAGAAATGTGAAAAACATTCTTATCTTATAGGCCATAAAAGAAGAGGGAGCAGGCCAGTTTTGGCCCATGGGCCATAGATTGCTGACCCCTGATCTAGTACATAAAGCAAAAGAATGAAGAGATGTAAAAAATTCAGTATTGTAGACAAGTCAGTTTCCCTTACAGTAATTTATAAATTCAGGATAATACCTATCAAAACCTGAATACATTTTTAACTAGATCAGCAAGCAATTATTTGACACTTAGAGTCTTATAATCATAAAACTTAAAAATAATTCAATTTCAGTGTATGTACATATTTTTGTTGCATCAAAGTATGAGAGAGTAATCGATAGAAAACATTCAAGTGTAAAATATATAACACTAGGAGAGTGGAATGGAAATATGAGTTCACAGATAAAAGGAATGGTATATAATCTGTTGTTAACAAGAGTTTATTCGGGTATTTTTAAATGGATTGCTATGGTATTTAGATTCTGCTGTATACCTTTAAAAGTTTGATATAACAGTTTTATTTTTAAAATATCAATACTCAAGTATTCCCGAAGTTATAAATTTGCATATTTTTTTGAATTTATGATGAAAAATTTTAGATGCCAATTTAAAAATGTGCCAATGGGGTACTTAGTTTTTCCAAAAAGATTTAGGGAGCTGTAAGTGAAATTTTTGGAGACCACTGAAATACTCATGTCTAAGAATAAAATTAGAGCTTTAAAAAAAAAATAGAGTCAGATTTTCGGACTGCATTGAGTTCCTATATAAAATTTTGTGATTGTGATTTTCAAGTGAAATCAGACAGCCTAATGTATAACTCTGTTTAGAAATGTGTTGGCAAAAAGAAGACAAATGGTGGGTCTGGCCATGGCTGGAGTTTTTCACAGAGTGTACCCCAGAGCAATAGGGGATCAAGGGAGTTGACATGTTTTTAATCAGTGAGGCTATAATGATGGCTTATGAATTCTAACCTGAACAAGGAGTGAAGTAAAGACTTTAGCATAAGAAGGCTAATGAAGAATAAAAAGTAATGGAGCCAAAGAGCTGGAGGTTTCAATGATGCTGTAGAACTGTAGCTACAAAGTAACAAGGTTAATGAGTCAGAAGGATAGGTAGGAGGTGGTCAGTTGGTGAGATGTTTGAAATCAAATTTTCCGGGGGGGGAAGACAAGATCTGCAAAGTGAAGAGTGTGAATGGCTAAAATGGAGGAAAGGAAAGGGTTGTTAGAGGTAAAGAGATCAGGGTGATGAATGAACCAAATGTAAGCTCATCTTTCTCTGAGCCTCCACAGCACATTGATTATCTTAAGGACTTGTATTCTTCATTGAATTGGAGTTGTATGAATAGTTATCTTAACTCTTCTTCTTTTCTTCTTCCCTTCACTGAGTTGAGTTTGTGTGTGTGTGTACGTGATAATTCCATTAATAGAATTCTCAGAAAATCAGGGACATCTTCATTTTTTCCATTTATTTGAACATACCATAAATACTTACCAGAATTCCAGACGTTCTATAGTTGTAAACAGTTCCACTCAATTGGATCTGTTCCCCTCGTACAACAGAATATGGTATATTCATTTCCAGGAAGACACTTTTGAACACCTTTGCCTTGAGAGTATCAGCAACACATATACCTTCAGGCCAAAGTGAAAGCAAAGTTGAAGCATATTAGGGAATTCCCATAATGCCTTATTAGTACTAAAATGTCTCAGATTTGCTTTGCTTCAAGGAAAAAACGAACGTTAGATGATGTTTTTCTCTGCCCTAACACCCCATGTCCTTGAATTTTCTACTCACTGATTTTTTAAAATTGAGCTATAATTGAAGTATAATATTATATTAGCTTCAGGTGTACAACATGATTCGATATTTGTATACATTGTGAAATGATCATCACAATAAGTCTAGTTAACATCCACCACCACACATATTACAAATTTTTTTTCTTGTGGTAAGAACTTTTAAGATCTATTCTTTTATCATTGTTCTTCATTCAGTAATTATTGGTATTAACAGAAAACTTCATTTGTCCAACAAATATTTAATTCTATTTAAGGCGTGAGAATGTTTATTAACTAAAGCACCAAATCTCTTTTTTAGATATTCATGATTGGTTCCATTTAATGGGCATAAAATTTTGATTGTGGAAACCAAGATTTATAAGAACAAAATATAGTGAGCAAACAAGCCAAGCCTGAAGTTATTTATAAAGTGTCTGCACTAAATCACCACAAAAGGGCACTAGTCCAGGAGAGAAATTATATATTTTTCTCTAACTCTACTGAATCTTCTACTCACTGAGAAAATACAAAGGAAAATGGGAGCTTCACATCAGTATTTATAAAATGATGACTAATAGAAGAACAAAAGAAGAAACTGATACAGTCCATGATGTGGGCACATCTAAGTCTCTTTGTAATACATTAAAAATAGGTTTTAATAAATGACACCACCTAAGTCCTGGGTAAACTAAAAAGACAATAACAAAAAACTGCATTTTGCCAAATCAAATCATTCCTTACGTGAGTATATAACTTCAATTTGCTTACCACTGTTTGAAATGCCAACACCTTGAATTTCCCAGGTAGTTAGAGAATCAGGTAGCACAAACTGCAACTGGTTTCTGAAAGTTAAAATGTTGATATACTCAAATACAGCGGAACATTGATTAACCCAAATTGACAGCTTGCATTAACAGAATTCTTGCTTCATACTACTTTAGAAGAAAGAAAAAAATCACAACAGAACAAAATCACATCAGGTATTAAAGAAAAATCAGGCAAGAAAAGTTTATTCAGTAACTCTTATACTCATTCCATGTTTTTAGATATTTCACTTGTATGATGAGAATTCAAATTCAGAAGGATGTCTTTGAAACACTGCAAATTCAAAACATACAATTAAAAGAAAAAAATTATGTTTATTGTGTAGTATGCTCTAAAATAGGGAAGCAAAATACTAATGCATCTTAACACTGCTCATAACGAAGTTGATATAACTAAACATTTCTGATTAAGATCAAGCTTATACTCATTCAACAAACAGCTATTGTGCACCAACTTTGTGTCAAGCATAGCACTAAATACTGAGTACACAGCACTCGTAGATACAGTCCTGCTCTCAAGCAGTTCACGGTCTAGTGGAAGAAATAGTTCAGTATATAAATTGCAATTCACTGTAATAACTGTACCAATAAAACTTTTAAAAAGTTCAGAGGCAGTGTGCATTGATTCAACAAATTTATTTTAGTGCCTCTAGAAGCCGGACCCTATGCCAGGTCCTGGATATAAAACTAACCTGAATTTAGTCCTTGCCCTGGATGTATTTACATTTTAATGTGGAAGACAGTCAGGTAAACAGGACATCATTATATTGTGTGATATGTGCAACAGAGTTCATTGAGAGGGGCAATACATCCAATCACTGGGTGGGGGACAGTAGTGGAAAGGTCTGCGAGGGGAAATGCTAGCCGAGGGGCAATGTCAGATGAAGTGGACAACACTGTGGAGGAGGAATCAGGCAGGACAAGGGTAGAGGCCAGGAGACCCATTAGAAGTCAGATGTCAGGCCCTGAACTCACTGCCTTGACGGCTCCTTGGAAAGTCTGTGCTTTGAGCCCCACCCCTCAACCCCCCCGCCGACCTGAGGAAGGGTGACACTCAGGGAAGGGGCACTGTTTTCAGTGCCTGGTACAGAGTAGGCATTCTATAAACATGTGTTGAATAAAGGACTTTAACAAGAAAAGAACCTTTCCCCCTATTAATCAATGTTTGTTTTGTAGTTACAGATATTTCAGGATGAAAACAGCTGCGTAATGCAGTGTAAAGCACACAGTTGTGCTCGGTAAAGGCTACCTGAAATGGAATGAAGTTGAATGGAATGGTACCCTTCTTCCCCAAGAGTTCATCATGACCTGGAACCAATTATTAGAAGAAATCACACGCTAAAAAAAAAAGAAGTAAAATAAAATTTGACCCAATGGTGGTATCATCTTAACTCTTAAATAAAATATTGGGAAATGGGTAATTTCCAGATTTTTGGTCAGAATATTTGCATCTTCCCATATTTTTCAGAGAAATGTCAAAGAAACATAATACCTTTTGGGGACATGATGAACTTCCCATAACCAGCTTTCTGGAAAATAAGTCCTTATTTCTGGTTTGGTTACTGGTAAAAGAGTCTTTATATCTGGGGGAAAAAGTATATTTGATTATGGAAAAACAGCATAAATTCTACTTAGAGCTGAATTTTAAAATACGGACATTAATCAATAGCTTAAGCATTTTCGGAAAGGTCAATGAAACATTTTGTTTAGTGATTTCAAAATAGAACAATGAAGGCCTTAGGATTTCTCCACTAGTGGCACTGACAAAATGAATAAAGCATAAAAATATGTTTAATAATTTGTTTTTTAAATTGCTAAATGTTTCATGTTCCGGAAATTATACAAGATACTAATTTAGTCTATAAAGTTATTTGCATTTTAAAAATTGCATAATTGTTTTTATTTTGTAAAATAGGGAGGTTTATATGATTCTCTGCCTTACCTCAGAAATTTATTTATATTTTCTTTAATAAAAATGGACAGAATGTCTGCTTCTGTCCAAGATGCACTGATAGGGACTGGAGTTACCCCTCTGCCTTAAAAAAACTAGAAAACCAGACACAACAGCTTTCAAATATTAGACCATAAGTGAGCCAGGACAGTGATCCCTGAGAAAAGGGAGACAGATTGGGTGAACCCTAAAATTATCCAGGTTTACTGTCTGGAGGCAGTTTACAGGCTTTAGAGCAGGGAGAGAAACCCATACAGACCCTGGCAGAGTTGCAACACCACCCACGGGAATTTGGGAGGCCAAGCTGTCTAGAACAAGGGACAGAGAGGAGGGAGCTACAGAGGCTGAACTCCAGGCAGCTGATGCCAACCCAGATGATTAGAGTTGAAAAACTGGACCACGAAAAATCGATATGTACTAGATTGTTCATAAAAAATACTGCGTGTAATAAGCAAAACTCTGAAAACAGCCTAAATATATCTAATAACCTGGTTTTGATAAATGGCCACAAGAATTTATTTCTGCAGAAATGTACCCACTCAGAATGATGACATTTAAGACATACTGTGAAGGGCTTTCCTGGTGGCACAGTGATTAAGAATCCTCCCGCCAATGCAGGGGACACAGGTACGAGCCCCGGTCCGGGAAGATTCCACATGACGCGGAACAACTAAGCCCATGCGCCACAACTACTGAGCCTGCGCTCTAGAGCCCGTGAGCCACAACTACTGAGCCCACGTGCCACAGCTACTGAAGCCCGTGCACCTAGAGCCTGTGCTCTGCAACAAGAGAAGCCACCGCAACGAGAAGCCTGCGCACCACAACAAAAGAATAGCCCCCGCTCACCGCAACTAGAGAAAGCCCGTGCACACCAACGAAGACCCAACGCAGCCAAAAATAAATAAATAAATAAATTTTGAAAAAAAGAAAAAAAGTAACAACAACAACAACAAAAGACATACTGTTAAGCAAAACAATCAAACAGGATCTGTCACTCTGCTTTTGTTTGTTTTGACTGTATATAAATGAATTGAAAGTCCTAAAAGTTCTGAAAACATGTTAATGAGAGTTCTATAAATTCTGAAAATGTATATTGTGGTTGAAATTGAAATAAGATTTCAACTTTATGTGAGTACATTTAAGGTTATGCTACATTTAGAAATCTTTTGCTATATGTGGTCAGTATAGGTATAAACAGAATTTTTAATGGTTGTAATATCACAGAACCATGGAATTTTAGAACTCAAAGGCATATTAGAGGGCTTCCCCAGTGGCGCAGTGGTTGGGAATCTGCCTGCTAATGAAGGGGGCACGGGTTTGAGCCCTGGTCTGGGAGGATCCCACATGCCGCGGAGCAACTAGGCCCGTGAGCCACAACTACTGAGCCTGCAGGTCTGGAGCCTGTGCTCCGCAACAAGAGAGGCCACGATAATGAGAGGCCCGCGCACCGCGATGAAGAGTGGCCCCCGCTTGCCACAACTAGAGAACGCCCTCGCACAGAAACGAAGACCCAACACAGCCAAAAATAAATAAATAAATAAACTTATTTTTTTTAAAAAAAGGCATATTAGAGATCACCTGGCCCAAGCTTCTTGCTTTAAAAATGAGGAGATTGAGGGTCAGAGAGGATAAATAATCATTCACGTTTATAGAATGAGTCAGCTTCAAACTTGCCTGGGTCTTGACTATGGACTAGTGCACTCTACTCTGTACTATATATACCTCTTCTGATTCCCAAAAATGACAACAAAATTTTTTTCTTAACAGCATTTGCAAGTTATCTTTTCTACTTTCCGTTTTAAATAGAGCATGTAAACCACCTTTTTCGGAAGCATAAAATTACATCAAGCTCCCCATATTTTCCAATAGAAAATGTCAAACTTACGTAGCCTTCCCAATTGGATATTTTTATGATGCTCTTCAGCACGGAACTGGCTTGCGATGGCACAACAGTCCTTGAAAGCTTTGACGCATCTTTGGCCTATCTTAATCCGAGCGGCTCGCTGCTCACAGGTTTCATCATCATTACGATAGGCTCCATCATAACAACATTTCTTCAACTTCGCAAATTTGTATTTAGCAGCTGAAATGGTAATAATTCAAGTGCCCTTGATTATGCATAGAATCAAAACATCTCAGGCTTAGAAAGGCTCTTGAGGGATACTGAATTTCTGCTGTCACAGGACCCCAGCCCCACAACAGCCATGGCTAGTTGACTGTCCAGCCCCACTTTGGAACTACCCTAGGAATGGGAGAATGTGTCCCCATAAGGTAGTCCACTCTGATTTGCACTAAATGGTTAAGGGCTTCCTGCAACTAAGCTGAGTACTGACTTTTGAAACTGGCGCCTTGGGTTCAGCACCCTTTGAGTAAAATAAGTTAATGATCTGAGAAGCCTGCAAATATCTGAAGATAGTTACCATCACTATACAAGTATGTTCTTCTTCAAGCTAAATATCCTATTGTTTTCAAACGTTTCTTGTGGTTTGTGGTTTCAAACATTTCTTCACCAGTGGCATCTTTCCTCATCATAAGTGCTTCGATTAATCAGTATCTCTCTTTTCATATCATTAAAACTTAGAATGAAGGTTAGAATTAAAATGACTCATATACAGATGGAAAGTATTATTGTACTACTATAAACATCTTATTAGTTGAGCTCAGGGCACTGACTCCTGGTTCAATGTTCTTTCTATTGTAACATTGCCAATTATCATATCTCTGTTTAAATAATACTTAAAAATAATTTCTGTTGGGATTATTTCCCCCCCACCAAATAATCTAAAATACTCTTAACTGTTAAATGCATGCAATAAGAGATAGACTTCCAGGTATATCTCAAAATTACTTAAATCATGGATTTTGTTAGAATAAAATGGAAGAATGTGATTTTAATTACTAGATGAAGTTTGCAGAGAGGAAATATTTGTGACAAATAAAAGTTAATCTTTTATATTTTAGAGATAGAAATAACAAAGACTTATTCCCTCAGATTAAGGTTATGGCAAATGAACTATTGGATTAATTTGGATTAACCTTTCCAGGGGAGGTGAGCTAGATGTCTGTACATTATCTTTCTTTTCACCCATTCTATTTGAATTAGGAGAAATTAGATAATGTTTACTTTTCTCCAGCTTTTGAATGACACGATCATAACCTTTTGACAATCACATGAAACTTTTAGAGTACCTTCTTCCTCTATCTTCTTTTGCAGCATTCTTTTTGGCCTGAGAATTTCTTTACAAGGTTCATCTGTTTTAAAAAGATAAAGAAAAAGAAGGGGAAAAAGGAGATAAAATCTCAAAAACCACAAAATTCCCTGAAATTATTTAACTTTTTAAAACATTCACGTCATTCATTCAACAAATACTGAGAGCCTGCTTTCGACTAGGCACCGCACACCACACATCTCAACGTGACTTGTTTGTAGAGGAGCTCACAATCTATTGTCACACAGTTTGACTTGTTTGATCTGAATTTGGTTTTGAATCCTGCAACCTTTTTGATCCACTGATTACAAGGAAATATCTAAGCTTTTAGAGTGAGCCATGTTTCTGTTAGGTATGGTATTTTAATTATTTTTGGTGTTTATATTACTGCAAATAATAGTATCATGTATAATTATGAACAATTTTAAAACCACAGAAAGAAGATGATTAAGATGTGGTCCTTGGGCTTCCCTGGTGGCGCAGCGGTTGAGAATCTGCCTGCCAATGCAGGGGACACGGGTTCGAGCCCTGGTCTGGGAAGATCCCACATGCCACGGAGCAACTGGGCCCATGAGCCACAATTACTGAGCCTGCGCGTCTGGAGCCTGTGCTCCGCAACAAGAGAGGCCGCGATAGTGAGAGGCCCGCGCACCGCGATGAAGAGAGGCCCCCGCTTGCCACAACTAGAGAAAGCCCTCGCACAGAAACGAAGACCCAACACAGCAAAAATAAATAAATAAATAAAATTAAGAAGTGTTGTAAGAAAGGTTTAATTTAAAAAAAAAAAAAAAAGAAGTTAGGCAACAGAAACATTAAAAAAAAAAAAAAAAAAAAAAAAGGTGTGGTCCTTGCCCTTAAAGAGCTCCCAGTGCAGTGACTGAGACAAGATGTGTAATTATGTGTAAGAACGTACAGTGATGAACTGCTATAAATAGATCTAGTCCTCCCTATAGTATTCCCCCTATTAAAGGAGGAGGCAATGATCAATTCTATATGGGGAAGAGGCCAAATCAAGGAGATGATTCTTCTTCTAGCTTCTCCAGGCTAATAAAAGGGAAAGCAGTCCTAATAAGGAAAGGCCCAAAGATGTAAAATAGCTTAGTGCCACCCATAACTAACTTGGTTCTGTATGGCTTAGACATAAGGTCATGTAGAGTGAGATGAGAAACAGCTGGAAAGAGCTGGAGAGAGGATCGTGGAAGGCCTTGAGTATTACAGTAAAGAATTCGTACTTTATCTTGAAGGCTAATGAAACATTTTATACAGAGGCGTTACCTAGTCATGTCATTATAAGATCAGTGTAGAGAATATTCTGGAGGAGGGACAAAAATGAGGTCTGGGAGGCAAATCATCCATGTAAATTTCAGTAATCAATTTGAAGAATAAACGAAAAGTACTGAGTGTTTTACCATTTTCTTGGGCGTCATCTGCGTTTGCGTTGGTGAGGAAGGTGAGTCCAGCCAGGTGGAATACATCTGCATTGTTGCGGCCACCACCTGCCCCGCAGCCCAGGTCATTCTTCTCTAAAGTTTGAAATACCTGTCCAGAGGTAGTTAGTTAATTTCATAATTCTTAGGAATTAACTAAAGGCAAAATGGTGAGCCTATTCAGATGTGGAAATCATTCCTATGAAAAACTAAAGGTACAAGTTGTTACATGGTTCTAACAAATCTGTGAAATGCACAGCCCACTCATTTATCAAATGGGCAAAGACCAAATTTCCCAACTGCATTCCTTTAGTTTGTCCTTTTGTATTTAGAAATACATACCTATTCACAATTAAATCAAGAACTAAGTCTTAAGCTTTGATGAGGTGATTCTTTGAAGTCGACCCCATGCTGTTTTGTACACAGATTGCATACTGCGATCAATATAATGTCCAAAAATGAATAAATGAGTGAATATATGAATAAATGAATTAATAAACAAGCTAATTTTTAAGTCGCTAAAAGAAAAAAGAGCACAATCTCTTGTATTTTGGGGAAGAGGGCTCTAGGTTCTAAGTGGGTGAGAACTTGTTTGCGGGGGCAGGCTTTTTCCAGTTTTAATTTTGACCCCAAATGTTTTTTCCTTTCTGAATGTTTTTAACTTAATAGTTTCTCAGTTCTTTCTTCCTCCTTCAAAGAAATTCAAGCCTAGAAAATAGAAGCAGAGCTTAGGGGAGATAAATGGGAACTTAGGGGAAGTGAATCACTTTCAGATTCTTCTGGGCCACAGATTTTAATGAGTAAAAAAAGGACACAAAACCCAAAAAACCCCCAGTGGTTGCCTATTCATTCTTCTCTGTTGCTGCTACTATAAAGCTCCCTGCTCCCAAATCTCCAAACCCTCCCAATCAATGGCACTTTGCCCATGAATGTAATTGCTATCATGGCATATGTTTTTAAAGTGCTTAATTCCATACTTGGAAAAGTAAAAATGGACAGACCTGGGCTTTAGAGACTAACGTGAGGATGGCTTACCTTCCTAAGAGTCACTGTTTTGAGTAGATTACAGAAAAGCAGGTCTAGTCTTCCCTTAATTCTTCCCCCACAACTTACCCTAGTGGCCACACTTTGTGAAGCACTGCATAGGGCCACCCCAGTAACCAAGGCCATGCACTACTTAACTCTTTCCAGGGGTTTCTTGGCTGTCCTTTGCACCCCATATATAGCACTGTCCACTGCCATTAAAGCCACCCAGGAATCCAACTCAGTCGCCATATTAAGAGATACATGTTGGCCAGGGGAATATGTATCTGTACTTGGAGACAGATGAACCTATAAGGTCATTTGAAAGAGAAAATATCATTTGTATGACACAAAAACTTCACAGATAGCTGCATTTACAGCCCCTTTATTCAGAAGAAAGTTGGATTGTGACTTACAGTTTGTGGCTTACCTGGAGCTGGTTGCCACACTTTTCTTCAATATTTAACCAGACTGAGTCGGACACTAATTCTGCGGTCTGTTCTCCTGTAACAATGTAATAGACCAGGAGACGAGCTGAAGGAACCATGTTCTGTGTCACTGGAATGTTTATACTTTGATAATCTGAATCTGAAAGTTTATCCCTTGTGCCAAAGTGAACGATTTTGCCCTTGGATAAAATCTAAAAATAAACAGCAGTAGCAACGGTAATTACAAAAACAAAACATTTGCTTCAGGATGGAGCTTGGAGCTGGAGTAGAAATTACGTTAAAGAAAAAGAAAGTTAACACTGTATAGGCCTACTATGTGCCAGGAACTTTACATTTAATTAACTCTTTTAGTTCCCATAATAACCAGAAGGATAGGAATACTAGCTCCATTGTGCAGATAAAGGGACTGAGGTTCAGGAATTAACTAAATGTCATACTGATTTCAGTTCAAAACCACCTAGTTATGAATTCAGAGAGCTAAAATTTGACCTCAAATCTGTTTGAAGTCATCACACTGTCATTAACATCTCCTTGTTTAGTTGATTAAAAAATATAGATGAGGAGGTAGAGTGCATTTTATTTTTCCCTAATTTCTGGCCTTAAGTTTTAAAGCCGAGATTAGGTTCTAAATTGGAGGTGTAAGGTTAAAAAAAAAAACCCTAAAAATCATATGAAGCCACAATGTCCTCAAAGATCCCTTAAATTGTCCTTAGAGAACAGGACTGTATATGTGGTTTTGGTACGTAGTCCCTAAACAAGTCCCCTAATTATTCATCAGTCAGTATGGTCCTCATTTATTTTTTAATTTCTTCTTCAAAACTGTTGAAAAGAATCATCATCACCTGTTTGGCCTGATCATCAGAATAATTAATTCCATTTCTTGGGTAATTGTCAGGAAACCCTTAACCTTTTTTTTACATTCTTTCCTACCTTTCACTGACAGCCTTGACTGACACCTCCGTTTAATTTAAGTGATGTAACAGGGATGTTGCTGGAGCAGGTATGATATGACTCAACCCTTAAGAGCAGGATTTGGGTCCCCTCTTTTTTCCAATGAAATGCACATATTTTAAATGGGTCTAGGCGTGTAATCTTTGGCCATGAAGTAGAGCAGAGGTAATGTGAGAATTTAATCAGGCTCTCTCTATGGAGGAATCAGGCTGTCTTTGGTGAAAGGCATATAACACAGAGTCAGAGGTTCCCAGGTCTAATCTAATCACCACCTTCCTCTTCCCAGCTGAGTGACTGTAGTGAGTCTTTAACCTGTTTGTCCCTCAGTTTCCTCATCTGTGAAGTAGTCATGAAAATCATGCCCTGTCTCAAGGGCTTTTGAAAAACTGATTATCAAATTAGATGATGTTTTTGAAAGTGCTTTGTAAGAATATATGTAAGGGATCATTCTAACGCTTTTCTATAAGCAAAGGAAAATCAGGTGGGGGAATAGATAGATATAAATCTTTCATTATTATACTTACCAAGTAATTATAGTGAGTTATTTTGTCAATATATGGACTTCTGGGGGTAACAACAATATTCAGATGTTCTCCCACAAGCAAAGGTTTATAGTTTTCAGTCCAGTCAATATAAAGATAACTTCGGCTGAGAGATGAATATGCTATTGCTCGGTAATCTTTGCTGGCCTGATTTTCTTCTGGAAGATCTGGGTCCTCAGTCCTGACCTGAAAAGGAAAAAAGTAAAAAAAGATACATGGACTGTGACGTAATGTTTTCCGTGAAACATACATTTTCAATTCCTTTCTTTGCTTTATAAATTTGTAAAATTCACAACACCAAATTCTAAAGAAAAAAGAAATCCATTACTCCAATGTGTTTGTACAGCTGCAGTATCAAGTAACTTTACAAAGGCTATGGACAATAATTGGGATAATATGGGATTGTGGGCCATGGTGGGAAAGTCTGGTGAAGTGAAGAGAGAAAGATGCTCGTGGAACAAATATTGGCACCCTTCCTGAAGTGTCATGGTGAGCTGGGGACTCCTTTTCCTATGGGTTGGAAGGGTAGCAGTGGGGAGGTCCTGAGGACTGGGGACAGGAGTCGTGAATGGATATCACACAGACTCTCTGGCCCAGTTTCATTGTGAAGTCGTGGCACAGAGAAGGGCTTACAAACAGAGTGGGGCAGAAATGATATCATGGCACCAATATCGGCCTTCGACAGCAGAGGGGTTGGTTAATAGCTCATGCTCTGGAGTGAGATAGGCATTGGTTTGCCTCTTGAGTACCATCATTTATTAAGTCTGGATAAGTTATTTAACCATAAGAAAGGTTAAAAGCCTCTGTTTCCTCAGCTGCAAAATGGTTAGCACAATGCCTAGCACTTCATACGGGCTCAGTAGATGATAGTGAATCTATGCCTGCTGGGGTCATTGACATGCATTACTAACTTACTCATTTTTTATTTGGGATTGGGAACCTAAATATTATTTGCTGGGAGAGAAGACTATTAAGGAGCTCTAAGGTAGAGTGATTCATACAGCTGGAAAAAAGAGAGGCTTCCACGTTTGGCTCTTCTGTGGCCCTGAAAAGAGATAAAAAGTTGGGGGGTGGGAAACAGAGAATATTTCTATCACTGATTTCCACTGCTATACCTATTTTGATACTTCTAGATTCTAATACAATCTTACAGATATGAGAGAAAATAATTCACCCCAAATAAAAAATTGATAGATTTATCTTCCTCAAGGACCATTCAATGAATTTGCAGATTGCCTCTGGTGCTTTTTTTTTCTTTTTTTGGATGCAAAATTGTGGAACTGTTCACTGGACTCATGTATAAAATCTGCCGCATTTGTTCTGCACATTGGCCAAAACACACAGTCAAAAGTACACACTGTCCCAGAAAATTTAACAGGAGAATTCAGCTCACTTTAAACTCCAGCACCGTCACTTCAGATGGGAGATTCACCACAAAAGAAGCTACTCCATCACTGGAACGTGTTACACTTTGCTTTGACTCCAAGTCGGATGTCTCCTGGTTTACATCGAGCATTTGTGCACTCAGGGTCACCGGGACCCCTCCTACCAAATGGTCAAGTGAATCCTTAACCTGCACCTGTTTGTCAGAACAGTCCAAATTCATTTCAAGAGCTCATCACTTCTTTTAAAGCATAACAATTCTGAAATAATTTTCCCTCCTCCTCACCGATGTATAAATTATTCATATTCAATTCAGGAAAAAGAAGCATTTTCTCAGCTTATATATAGAAAGGTTTAATCTTATTTAGTTAAATCATTCTTGAATGGATTCCCCTGTATATAGAGAAGACTCAGAATATAAATATCATCACATTAGGTCTGCCAAGTAGATGTGATAAGGTCTTCTGCTATTTAATTTCTGTGTGTGTTCAATTGGTTGAGAACTGGATAAAGGAAAAAATGAGGCAATCACTTCTGGGAATGATTCTCTTGGATATGAGAAATGATAAATGCATCTTTTTTTTTCTCAAACTCTACTTCTCATTGCCATGCATATGGACATATAGAATTTCCACAAAGATATATTTTATATTATTTATTTGTATATGTGATATGAAATATATAAAATATATTTTAAAATAATAAATTCTATATAGTGACATATTTTGTGATCTTGTATTATATATTATATTAATATACTCCATAATATATTATAAATTACCATATGCATTATATAGTAATATGTTATATATTATTAAATATGTTGTATATATAATAAGAAGTTATAAGCATGTCCAAAGCTTGCTTGTGGTCTAGTAAATTTTTTTCTCTTAAAGGCCAGTGACCTACGGTAAGTAATAAATAACCCATTTTAATTATCCTAAAGTTGATTTTTAAAAGCAACACATCTTCAAAGAATAAAAAAATTCTACTCTAGCTTTGTAAAAGATAGGGAATAAAAATGTCCATTTTATAAATATAATAAAACATATATGTAATAGACCATGTTTTATATTATATATAATAAGATATAGAAAACTAATCTTCAATAAAATATAATTAAAAGGTCAAATGAATGTTTTAGCTCCATACTATCAGCATTTTAAAAAGGAAAAGTGGAAGAAGGAGAGAAAATATTGTAAAGGAGAAAAAAAAACATAGAGAAAAGAGTCAGGGACAGACAGAAAGTGTCAAGATGGAAAGGATGGAGAGCAATACAGAGAGATGAGATCAGACAGAGTTATGTACAAAGAGAATGCAGAGTGAAAAGCACAGAAATGCGCCCTCAGAGACACACAGGAAGTAAAAAATGGTGAGAGAAAGGGGTTTATTTTCAAGGAATGCTATCTCTGTCTTAAGACTTTTAAAGAGCACGTTGCCAAATAATTTTAAACTTTAGTGTTTTTTGAACTATAAACTTATGGGGTTTTATTTACATATCATTTAATGCAATGCTCATTTAGGGAATGCTTAACACAGGCTATCTTACTAAATAGTGATACTGCCCTAAGGGTCGATATCATCCCCAAGGCTGAAGCTGGCTTGCAGTTTCCCACCGCCCGCCACATAGTCGGAGGGGCAGATTTCACACACAGAACGAGTTCCCTCTGTGATTTGCCTCTCCATCATCCTTCTTTCGTTTGCCACCCCCATATTTTTAGAAAAAGATAATCACATTCAGCAGTTTCCCCCCCATCATCTACCTTGACAGAAAATGGAATCCCAGGCTTCACAAAAAGAGGAGTAGCAATCAAATTCAGTTTGTAGGGAGAAAGGACATATTTGATGCCAGGAATTTCTGCTTCTTCAGAAAATCCACCTAAAGAAATGACAAGGATTATGTTGACCTTTTTTAGGAGTGTACTGATCTGTGTGGGGAGCTATTTTGTGTTCATACGTCTCCACAGACCTACTCATTCATTCATTCACTCCATTCCTGCACTCATTCATTTACCAACAGCAAGTAGGATATGGGTCTTGGTTCAGAGGGGCAGTGCAGAGAAGAGTCTAAACTCTTCTCTGGAGTTTCCAAAGCCTTATGCACAAGGCTTGTGGGCAGAGATGGTCCTTGTGGAAGTAGAGCAATAGGATTGGACCGAGGAAGAATTCGAGGAAGGGACACCACTGTTCACCAGTGGCCTGAGTTTCAGTTAAATATGTATAAGGCATTAAGGAGAGAAGAAAGGGTAGGCCAGAGACTAAGCTTTACAGGGCATTCACCTTTAGAGAGCAGGGATATGGAGAGAAGTGGAGAAGACATAAAAGGAGAGCTTGAGGTAGAGAGAACCCAGAGGGTCTACTGGCAAGACCCCAATAGTGTTTGTTACCCATTAGCTAAAACTTAAGCTAAACTATTAAGAGTGATATACAAAGCTCTAGTATCCCCAAACTCCTTTCCAGTATTACATCCCTAATACCCCTACATATATATCCTATACTTCAGGAAAGGAATAATCTGCTATTCTCAAAGGTTAAGCTTCACCTCCCACTCTTGGTATGTCCACTCTGTGAAGGGTGGCCCACTTCATCCTGGCTGTTATCCCTGCCTCAAAACCCTACTTATCTTTCAAGACAAGACCAATCATCTTCAGGACACCGTTCTTGGTTGCTCAGCAATCACCTAGGAGCTCATCTTCTTCTGAAGGTCAGTAGCATTAAGCACTTTTCTTAGAGCACATATGGAATTCCTTGTTGTTCAGAGTTCTTTGTTTACTTGTCTTATAGCTAGTGCTTGTTTGTAAACCACTTGAGTACTGGGATTACGCATCATTAATATTTGTAAGCCTGCATATTTATCAGCACTCTTTGCATACTTAATAAATATTGCTTAAACTGAATTTGTTTGTAAAAAATTGAGAAAAATAAAAGTAAGAAAGAAACATTAAAACAATGTCAAAAACACAGCCAGGGCAGGGAGTATAAAGTCATCATCATTCTCCCACATCTATTGAGCATCAGATGCATACAAAGTGCTTAGTAACTCGATAATTACCTCAATTCTTCATTCTGTTACCCCAGAAGGACAAATTTAAAGAGATGGAATGGGACTTAGGAATAATTTGGTCTAACAGTCATTTTATTGAAAAAAAAAGTGGCCTCAGTGTGGTTAAATTATTTGTTCAGGGTTGGTTGGGGATTAAATATAGACCTGAAAATATAAGTTACATTAGTAATCAAGACATATCAGAAGTAAGACAAAGTAACCCAACTTGGAGTAATAATTAATAACTATTAAAACCATTGGAGTGAGGATTAAGAGTACTAGACAAGGTGTTAAGAATGCTAAGAAAGAAGTAGGTGGAGAAAAGAAGGAGGAGGAGAAAGGAGGAGAAGGAAGGAAGAGGCGGAGGAGGAGAGGATGAGGAAGAGGGAGGAGGGGGAGGACAAAAAGGAGGAGGGAAGGGTGAAGGGGAAGGGGGAGGACGAGGAGGAGGAGGAAGAAGAGGTGCTGTTTTAAGTGCTTTGCACATACTGACTCTTTGATCCTCACCATAACCCTATGAGGGATATGCTATTATTGGATCTATTTTAGAAACATTACCTCCAATTTTAGATAGAATTACTGACTATTACAGAAGAAAAGGGCTTTAGGATGTACTTTGTTCAACTCCATCATTGTACAGCTAAGGGGACGAAAACAATGATAGTTGTAATAACTTTCATTTGCATGGTAATTTATCAAATGTTTTTACACCCATAATCTCTTTGATTTTGATTCTTACTGGGTGAGAAAATCGGGGTGCCAGATGTTCACGTCAGATAAGGTGCAGACCCACTTGGAATACCAAATGGGCAGGTGTTATCCCATTCTTGCCAGTGAGGCAATAGAGACACAGTGACTAGGGGGTGGCAGAGCTATACTCTAATCCCAGTTTTTAATGATGTAAAAAATAAAACTTAACTATAAAAGGAAGTAAACTGTGAAAGAACTGTAGAAATTATTTGTACCTTGAATATGCTGTCTAAATATTTCCCAAGAGAAAGTTTAAAAAAAAAACCAAACTCACCTGTAGACTCTATGACTGTCACACCAATATAAAGGTACTTGTCGTTTAAATCTTCTAGACTGCCATAGGACAATTCTTTAATTGCTGTTTCAGAGTCAAATGTGACTCGAGCAATTCCATTTATCAACTGTTTAAAGGGGGAAAAGGAAAGAGTTATTTCACAGAAGAATTTATAAGGAAAAAATGAACAAAATGTGCCTTTACTAGCCTCTCAATTGAAGACAAATGTCAGAGGAATGCTTTATCATCACCACTAAAGAGTAAATGAGTCCACAGTTAAGCCCAGAATGTTATTTTCTAATCTATTTGTTTAGAATTTTGACACGGAAGAGTCTTAAACATCATTTGATTCCACAGGTCTTTTTTGTACTAGCTGGCAAAGATGACTTCTTCCAATCACTGAGTCATTCATCTTTCTAGAGCTCTCAGCTTACTCTTGTTCTTAACTGAGAGTTTATGGGGTTTTATGATATTTACTTTGTACTTTGCTGCTTATATCTTGAAACGCTAATTTAAAAACACACAATGGGTAATGGGATATGGGGTTAAGTCACATGATATTATTTAATTATTAACCACAACAGTAAAATATATTTTGCCTTCTTTTTTCTTCTGAGATTGAGTGCTATGAGGCCAGGGATTTTGTCTTATGTAGCTTTAAATCTCAGCGTCTAACATAGAATCTTGCATTAAAAAGAGGCATTTAATTTATATCTTAAAGAAATAAAACTGTCTCTTGAAAGAACAAAGGCTAAATTACTGATGATACAAACTATGTGGATATGCAGCAGTGAGCAAAATGACATGAACCCTTACCATCCACAGTATAATGTAAAGAACACTGAATTAGAGAAAAGGGGACCAGGGCTCTACTCTGAGCTCCAGCAACCACTAGCCCTTAACCATGGACCAATAACTTCCCAGTGAGTTCATTCATTCACTTATAAATTTTTATAGAGCACCTACTTTTTGCCATGAATGAGGCTGTCTCTGGGCATACAATGGGAATGATTCAGACCCCCAAAGAGTTTTGCGTAGAGAATGATAGAGAAGTAAATAAACCATTACAATAAGAAGGGTTTCTCAGCACTATTGACATTTTGGACAGGATAATTCTTTGTTGTGGGGCACTGCCCTGAAGGAGTTTCACAGCATCCCTGGCCTCTACCCACTAAGTGCCCGTATGATCCTCTTCCCCAGTTGTGACAACCACAAATGTCTCTGGACATTACCAAATGTCCCCATGGGGGTAAAAATCATCCCTGGTTGAGAACCACTGCAATAAAGTGTGAAACGTGCTCCACTGAGAGCGACTCAAGGCCTGAGGGAGTAGAAAGTGTGTCTACATTGAGACAAAGAATGAGAAGGAATTAGCTGGGCAAAGAAGAGGCAGGAGGGGACAAAGGGAAAGAGCATTCCCAAGCAGAAGGAGCAGCTCTGCAAAGACCTGGAGGCAAGAGAGACTAGGGTAATTTTGAGAAACTGGAGTGACCAGTGCAAGGGAGAAGAAAGGGAGAGATGGGCTGGCGAGGGGAGCTGATGCCAAGGAAAGTGAACTTTATCCTAAGGATAGTGAAAAACCAACAGAGGATTTTAAGTTTCAATTTCCACACCTATATAAAATGAGAGATTGGACTAGATGATTCTGAAGTCACTTTCCATCTCTAGCATTCATGATGGATCTTTAGGTACAAGTGAACCTCTTACCATTGTGCTTTGCATTGCTTTTTGCATCATTTCTTTTTGATTATCTTTTAAGTCTTCTCTTATTCCAAAAGAGATATAAACGTCAGCCTCGTTGATGACTTTATTATAAAAATATCTGTCAAACAATCATACCATAAAATTGTTTTGCTAACAGGGTTACAATAATAAAATCTGGATAAAATATAACAATTCAAAATTACATAAAGCGCTTGATACACTTTAAAGTGCCTTCCATACACTGTTATATTTCATCCTCATAAAGCTACAATAATAAAGCCAAAGTACAGATTTTTATTACTATGTGCTAGATGAAAAAAACTGATCTTGAGGAGATCAAAAGAGTCAGATCTGGGGCCCTTTCTTACAGGACACATCACTTCCTCAATGATTTTGATACCAGTGGAGAGCTGCTCTTTATCTTCTTTTATGTCTTTAAAAGCAGCATGTCCGATCTCACAGTTATATGCTCTTTTTTAAAATTCTAACTGCATATTTCCTTTTTTAGTTTAGAATTAAAGTAATAATAAAGAAAACTTTCTGCACAGCAAATACTATAGCAAGAGCTAACTTTCCTTATTCATAGTTTGAACAAAAAAAGTAAGTCTCTCCATTAAAAGAAGTCAATTTCTACAATTCTCTGTCAAGTGAGCCTTTTATGCTGGTTTAGATTAAGGGACAAACACTCTATTTGAGCAATAAATGCTAGTAAGAGAGGCAGTATAGGGTAGCATTTGAGGGCATGGATTCTGGAACGAGACAGGCCAAGTGACTTACTAGCTGTATGATCTTGGGCAAATTACTTAACATTTATGTACCTCCGTTTTTCCATTTGTAATGTGGGGATAGTAACAGTATCTACCTCATAGAGTTTTCATAAAGCTTAAATGAGCTAATATATACAGAGTGCTTTCAAAAGTGCCTGACACATATAGTTATATAAATTGGTTAATGTTATTAATAACTACAGTATATTGTCATTTTTAAATGACCTAAGCTTTTGTGGTAGATTGCTTGCAAAAATAACCCCAATTCTCCACCTCCCCCTGTATCCACCACTTTTGCAGCTCCTTGGGTGTGAAGGGAGTCTATTTCCTTTGCGCTGGTCTTGTAATTTGCTTTGGTCAAAAGAATGTGTTGGAAGTGATGGTGTGCCAGTCCCAAAGTGTAAACCTCAAGAGGACTTTTATGCTCCCATTTTCTCTCTTTGAGCATTGCTGCTGTTACAGGCTAGCCAGTTGGTTGATGAGAAACACACATGGTCCAATCATCCTTGTAGCTTCAGTCAACTGCTAGCCAGCTGCCAGGCATGTGAGTAAGACCTCCGTAAACCAGCTGGCCCCCAGCTGACCTGCCAACTGACTACAGGCACATGGGCGAGCCTCACTGAAGTCGGCCTGGCCCAGGTCAGCAGAACTGCCCAGCTGACTCGTAAATGGCTATGGTTTTAAGGCATTGGACCTTAGAGTAGTTATGCAGCATTAGCTGGCTGATTAAGCCATTAAAAATGACAAGAAGTGAAGGTTTCATATCTCAGTCCCAATATCCTAAGTCATGCTGGTTCCTAAACATACACATTGAACTTAAATCTTTAGGATTTTTTTTCCCCCTCTGGTGAGTAACCAACAAAGCTAAAATCAGAATCAGCTAAAATCAGTATGAGCTAATAAACTATAGGCATGGTGTCTTCTCAATCAGTCGGTTTCAAAGTCATGGAAGACATTGCCACTAAATCACAGATCTCAGCGATATATAAATCTATCAACTCAACACGTTGTACACCTTAAACTTGCACAATGTTATATGTCAATTATATCTCAATAAAACTGGAAAAAGATCACACATCTCACTCTGGGCAACTGTCACCAGAGTTGGAACTCAGTTTAGCTAGATAATCTGAAAAAAAAAAAACTTTCTTACCTTGCTTTTATAGTAATTTCAAAATTATTAAAGTCCTTATAACCAATGAAATTATTTTCTGTTTCTATTGAGATAGAAAAGTGTGGCATCACTGAAAATAAAAACAAAGAGGCAACATTACCATTTAATTTAGAGTAGTCTTTAAATCATAGCAACCAACTGTATTTCTGAATTAGTTGGATAAGCTGTTACATCAGCACAACATCCACCTTGTCATCATTATCATCAACAACAACACTATCTTTGGGGAGCCTCCCATTCTACCAATCAGAGGTCAATCCATCCTCTATGTACTGGAAGCACTTTACTTATACTTTGATTTCAGCACTTATTATAGGCAATCGATTATTTCCTCCACTAGAGTATTGGCTCCTTGAAACAAAAAAGACTATTCTCTTTTTATCTTTGTATGTCTCCCCCTCTCATCCTTCTCATGAATCGCAAATATAGTACATGCTCAACAAATGTTTATTACTTTCAAAATGGAAAAAGAAATTTCTTGCTTGTTTAATATTTCCCTTTTTTGTCTAGTAGAAAAATCCATCCAGTCTCCAAATTCCAACATAAAACTCTCACGTTAGTCAAGAAGAGAGAGCTTACAATTAGCTACAAGAAAGAACTTTCATGCAAAATTAAAAATTAGGGCAGAAAGGAAGGAGGGTTTTTTCCTGTTTTTGGAATCTTGATTGCCCAAGAGAAAACAATTTCACCTGTCAAAATGGCACTGTCTTCTCTTTATATTAACTCAGACTGTGTACTGAGGCTTACAGATTCTATTAACCTGCACAACAGTTAGTAGAAAATTGGGTGATTGTATGACCTTGATATTGTAGACAAAGACTGACACAGGAGAGTAAGTGAGATAGTTGGCTTCAGATATGGCTTATGTGTTTTCTAGATGGTGAAAAACAGAAGAAAAAGAGCAATGCAATTTGTTGCTCTGGGCTGCATTCCTATGTTATTAAAGATCAAGGCAGATGTGTTCTCCCCAGGATATGAAGTAGAGGAAAATATTTCATCCTTTCATCCAGTACCTAGGTGCCATGTAGCCTGCATACTCCTGCCAACAGTGATATACCAATGAACAAGACACAAACCCTGCCCTTAATGAGCTCACAGTCAAGCAGGGAAGACAGGCATAAGCAAAGAATTACACAAACACCTAAATGACAGATGACAGTTATGAAAACTGATATAAATAGGTACAGGGAATCCTTCCCAGGAAAGAGAATTTAGGGAAAACTTCACTGAATAAATGGCTTTTCAACTGAGACTTGAAAGGTGAGTAGGAGTTGGCTAGGCAAGAGGGAGAGGGAGGGTGTTGCAGGCAGGTGGAACATCAAATGCAAAGTCACCATTCCTGGAGTGGTATAAATGAGGCTGAAAAGGAGGTGGGAATGAGGAGATACTGGGGACTTTTCAATAGAGAAATAACATGACAAAGTTTGCATTCCAAGGTTATTTTGGCTAATACCAAGGGAGAATATCTTCGAAGCAGAGACAGCAATTAGAGGGGGTTGCGGTAGACCAGGAGGGAGCCTGTTGGTAAAATCAATGGGTGGCTGCAGATAATAAGAGGTGGATGAATTTTAGATATCTACAAGAAGCAGCAAAAACACTTGGAGGAAGGGGGATCAGTCAGGATTATATGTTATTTGGAGCCTATAATTTTTAAAGTTGAGTTTCATTATAATAAATTTGCTTTGTCACCGTTTGTTAATTGTTAAAATTCATGTTGTTTATTCGCCACATTATTATGAGTCTCCTGGGGAATAAAAAAATGACTTCAAGAAAAAGAAAGTTAAATTTGATATCAGAGCACACAAATACTCTAGTAAACAACCACAAGAAATGGAAAGATTAAGCTGTTTATATGTTAATTATTAGTCCATTAATATGATTGATTTCAAAATAAGAATATCTTAAATTTTTGGATCAATGTATTAGGAATTTGTGAGCTAGAAGGAAAATAGCACTGGACTAGGGGTAAGGAAATCCAAATGTTCTTGTTCTGTCACTAACTGGTTGTAATGAATTGAGTAAATCATCTATTAGTCTTACCAGGTTCTGTTCACCTCAACTCTGATTGTTTAAGTTTCTCCTAAAATCATAATTCTGGAAAGGACCTTAACTAGTCAACTTCCTCAGGGGACTACGTCTCTTGAGGCTCTATAAAGAGGAAGACAAGTCCAGAGAGACTGGTGTGCTTGTTCAGGGTTACCAAGGGCAGCTAGAACTACAGCCTAGGCATTTGGACAACTCTTCCCACCCCCTTGAGCAGTACTTCTAACCATACCTGCAAGTGGCCTCATCTTCATCTGGGAGTGATTTTGCATTAAGTTCATTCATGAAAAGAATTATTGCAAAAATACTAACTCTTTATAGGTAAACTTTTAATTGTCAGAAATTACCATATTCTTTAATTTCAAAATATGCGGTTCCAGTTGTTGAAAAGTCTTCTTTATATTTAGCTCGAATTGTCCACACACCATATCTATGGAAGCAAAATATTTATAATTACAGAAGTCATCAAATGGTTTTAATTCACCCAAAGAAAATCTAATCAATTCCCATTTTAAAGAGGGAAAGGTAAGTAAAGATGCATATAGCCTACGTACTTTTTTCTCGACGACAGATTTTAAAGCAATAAACAGAAATAACTGAGCATTTTCAAGATAATAGAAATTGTTTAGTAATTAGTTTTCATACACTGTGATTTTTTTCAGGTATTTTTATCTCAATATAATAGCTTTGATTTGAAGAGCTTATGATACTTGAAAATTTACTAATCCTGGAGCTTAATTATACTAACATAATACTAAAATCCACCCTGTAGTAGAAAATCCATAACAATGTCTCTAGAAACATATAATCCAGGTCAAGCCTATCCAGATGATAAAATTCACACTTCACATAAATGAAATTTTGGTTGGGGACAAAATATGGTTTGTTTAAAGAGGAAAATGATCTGAGTTTAACAACCTTCATTCAAAAATATTGACTGAGAACTGGATTAAGCACTGGAGATAAAAAATGAAGATAGAAGAGATCCTGTCTTCCCAGAGTTACTAGTCCGTGGGAGTCCAAATTCCCACTTTCACGTTTAGTAGCAGATTGGACTTGAGAAAATTACTTAGATTCATTTGTGAAATGGGAAAAATAAAATCTATCTTGCACATTGGTTATGCAATCAATAAAGTTTCATATTATGGTTATCGTCATCATTTACACAAAGAACATTTATCAAGTGCCTGTTATGTTGAGGTGCTAGTGATTCAAAAGTGACCAATACGGACAAGACCCCTGTCCTCAAGGAGTTTACAGTCTAGTGGGGAATAAAAGGCAAGTAAATTAATAAATAATTACTTACAAAACTGAGATAAGTGCCATGAAGAAAATAAACAAGAGAGTAAAAGGAAGAGACAGACTACATTAGATCATGCATCCAGGGATAGCCTCTTTGAAAAGGGAGCATTTACCCTGTGTCCTAAAGAATGAAAGGAAGCCAGCCTTGTAAAGAGCAAGGTGAAATACATTCTAAGCAGAGGGGACAACATGTGCAAATGTACTGGGGTAAGACAATACTGGTCATGGCTGACATAATCTGTCATGGAGCAAATGACATAAGATGAAGTTGGAGAAATGATAATAATTATAAAATAATTGGATACATTCTGTGCTATGGAGCATGTAATATTTTCAAGGAAGTACAAAATTTAAAAATTATCCAAATTATTTAAATCCCCCAATTTCATCCAAATTTCTAGAAAATTTTCAGTACAGTGAATTAACTGCAAACTCCATTCTAGAGGGCAGACAAAAATGACCATAAAAAGATTTTGCTTTAAAGTGATATTGTAGTCATTTTATAGGTGCACTTATTTGTCCTCCTCTAAGTTCCCTGGAGACAGGGACTGTGGATTCTTTATTTCTGTTTTGAATTTCTCATTCCCGTTGTA
Organism: Balaenoptera borealis; assembly: GCF_965194805.1. NCBI lineage: Eukaryota > Metazoa > Chordata > Mammalia > Artiodactyla > Balaenopteridae > Balaenoptera > Balaenoptera borealis. The sequence continues at coordinate 109,058,675 of NC_138865.1, forward strand.
CTTTGCATATACCAGGAATGTGTTCACTAAATTTTTTTCACATTGGGCTCTGTTCTTAATCCTTTAGCATGTGGCCAAATGGAGGAAATTAATAACACCCTCCCTCTTGAAAACTGTCTTCTGGTATTCTGTGCAGTAAAGACTACAGGGGACCAATATTTTTACAACTCTCAGAGCTAGGCATGGGACAATACCAGCCTTTTAGACGGATAGTCTATTAGATTCCTTGAAGGGTGGAGGGTTGACGGTTTTCATCGGAAGAAAAAAAAAGGCCTGGGGACTGTTTTTTGCCTCTTCCAAATTTTAATTTCTATACGTAAAGAGGATTGGTAAGAAGTATTGGGAGTGGTTTGTTTGTTTTGCCAGAACCTGAGCCTAGCTTCTAATTAGACTTGAAAAGAGTTTGCATATCCTCATTTCACCTACTCTTTGTTAACACTAGGTGGCTCCATTTGATTGGTTATCTACCTCACAACCAGAAGTTCCAGATGTGCTTTTTAGAGAAAACTTTATTAACAAATACTTTAAAATACTTAGGATTAGATGGAATCTTGAAGTCAGGAAAAGAGATAATTCCAGTATAATCATTTTCTTCTACCATGTCAACTTCTGATCCTTCAGGATCCTTTGAATAAAAACAAACAACCTCAAATCACATAAATCACATTTTAAAAATTAACTGATTATATTGTCTTTGATCTACAGAAATATTTACTAACAAATATCCATGTCTTCAAATTAAATATGAAGGGGGAAAATCATTTAAATGTTGTGAAATGCAAATATGGTTCATGTAAGCCACTTCCCTCCCTCTTTTTGGACCCTCTTCCATCTCTTGCCTCAGCAGAAAAAAAAAAAAAAGTAAATCAGTGTCCAGGGTATCCTAGTCTCAGTTATCTAGAAGATTCAACTCTCTATTGTACGACTAAAAAAAAAAGAAGTATGACAAAAACTGATGTTATAATGAACCAAATATGAACTTACATGCTTTACAGATACCTGAATCTAAATTTTGTATGTGTTCATCTGAAGCTTTCCAAAGCAAATATGCTATAAAATGCATTTATTAGCTAGACATTTTGTAAGTTTGCAGTCTATGTCAATAGTTATCCACCACAATCTTGGAACACTCTGGATGCTTCTCAAGTAATTCATTATAAAATAGTCAGATGTTAAAGTTTGTGAAAGTTTTATGATTTTTGTAAGTTATGAAGGATTCAAGGTTATTCCTATACAATCCTCTTTTTCATTTGTGTTCTGTTAAGGTTTTCAGCTTTTTGGTTCTTTGAGTAGGAGGAAAGGTGCTGCAACCTATAGTGAAGGACCAATTACTAGTACACCTACTGTTAATAGGTGAGCAGTTATTTCCCCACAAAAATTTGTAGGGTTGTGACACGAATTGGGAAGACCATGGGAGTTTATTTCACACGTGCATATCATCTGTTACGTATGTCATGGCTGATGAAAAGCTAATAACAGTTGATCTTTATCTCATGGGTTAGCACTATTTTTCATGTGTTAGTATGTTAGTTACTAAAGTCTAAACTGCTCAAGTGTATTGTACAAATAAAAAATCTCATACATAATAGGTATTCAATTAATTCTTAGTGATTGATCAGTGTTCTTCAAGAAATAAATCATGAAGGATATATTTAAATGATTTAGTTCAAAACATAATCTCTTGTTGAGATTTCATTTTCATGAGGTTTTTACATATTGTAGAGGTATAAACCTACAATTTTATACTCACAGAAAGTGTTCAGTAATCATTTCCTGAACACAATGAGTTAGTATGGTGTGAAGGCAGGATTATGGAACAGAGTATCTCATCCAAATAAATAACATACTTACTATGAAAGTTAAGACAGTTTCTCTTTTGGCTGGCTTCAAGTCATCATTCAGTGAATAAACTCTAACCTTTACTGTAAGAATAATTGATATCATCAAAAACTTTCCTAAGCACAGTATTTTGATTTTTTACAATAATCACCCTTAAAAGAGATGAGCCTCATTTAAAAAATCCAATACACAGTCATACATGAAAATCCATATTTAAAAGAAAGAAAAAGTTAGTTTGTAGACATATACATACAAATGATTTTTTTCTTTTAAAGAGAATCCTTTTGGATTCCTTTAAAGAGCTACTTTCTAGTGAATTTAAAGTACAGTTCACTTTATTAAAATATATTTACATACATCTTTTTGGGAACAAATATATAGTACAAAATTAGTTATATCTGTAATTAGGCCACTGTTTATAAAGAATTTCATAGTAGCAAAATAGTGGTGTCTACCATATGGTTATATCGGAGTATAATAAATTGTCTCATATTAAAGTTGAAGATTTTAATGGAAAATTAAGTAGTTTGTTTCAGACATTATACACTCTTACAACAAGGCCCCAAATTGTCTCTTATTGTTACTAAAGATAGCATTGAATTCTATGGTTTTGTTATATTTATTGAGCCAGATCCTACAATTGTTCTCTCATTGTTAAAAGAATAATGGCAGGGGCTCAATAACAATTAGTTCTCTTCCACTTCTTTCTGTCAGTTAATAGATCCCCACCTTTTAAACAAAAGCATCAGCTTAGCTTTTAACTCATAGCTGCTTGAGACATGCTGATCTAGTCCCTTCCAATGACATATTATAATTTCTCTAGGGTTTTACTGATGCTCAAATCACTTCATGGCCAAAACTTTAACCACAAAATAAAATTGATCCGATGCCATAAACCTTTTAAAGGGTCGGTATTATGCAAAGCTCTACACAAGAAGCCACGAGTTAAGCGCTCTAAAATTGGTTTCACTATACCATAAGATCAAAGCAAAATGCTCAGTAAATCCGTTCACTCTGCTGTCCCTCATCCCTGTCTCCCTCCTCGAGTCCTCCCTCCTGCTTTATGAACATACCTGGTCCAGGCCTGAGCATCACTGGGATGCTGCCAGAGGCAATATGCCACAAAAGAGCTCAGGCCCTCGAGTTCAAAACTTTCGTTTCACTCCTGCCTCTGCCACTTTCTAATGTGACCCAGAGCAGGATACCTAATCCCTCTACACCTTAGTTCCCGCATCTGTAAGATAGGACTGCTAGCATCTGCTACATAGTATGTGAACCTAAATGAGACAAAGCTTTTGCATAACCCGGCACATAATAACTAATCAATAAATGTTTATTATTTTTATTTTATATTATTTCTATGGCTACTACTTGTCCACTTTCTAACCCATTTTGTGTTAGGTTAGAAAATTAATCTTGTCTTCATAGCAATGGTGTATCAAAGGCAAGATCAATAATTTTTTTGTACCAAAGATATAGCTTATTAATTTTAAAATGTATATTGAATGCCTTCTATGTGCAGACACTATGCTAGGCACAGAGATATGGTGGTGACAAATCAGACATGGAATCCCTCTAATGGAGTGGAGGAGAGAGGCAAACACGAGATGACACAAGTAAATGTAAAATTCCAGGGGTAGGAAGTGCCATAAAAGACACTCCCTGGCTTTCTGAGTGTGGAAGAGGGAGCTTTGAAGCAGAGAAGGCTGCCCTTTATGGGATGGCACGTAAGGGTTGAGTAGGAGTTAAGAAGGCAAGGAAGGGGCATGAATATACCAGGAAGAGGTGCACAAGCTTTACTGTGGATGGGAAAATGGTGTGAGAAAGCAACTGAAAAGAGGTCAGCTTGGCTGGTGTCCACCGATGAAGGGGAACATGGCGGGTGATAAGGTTGGAGGGGAAGGCAGGACACAGGCTGTGTGAAATTGAAGGATTTTGGTCAATACTCTGAAGTCCTTTGTCCTATAAAGCCTTGAAGATTTAAGCCTCTATCCTAAAGATGCTTATAAGAAAAATCCCTCAATGATCTTCAGATTAAATGTGTGCATTGGGACATTAGAGCTATAAACAGCAAGATGTAATCAATTTTTAAAAGAATTACTTCTCAGTAATTCTTTTTCTTCTGTGTAAATAAGGCTTTATGCTATCCCACAGATTAAATGATAATGGGAAATACTTTCCTAGTGCTTACTCTGTGGTAGGCAGTGTTTGAAGTATTGACACATATGAATTCACTTAACTCTCACAACAACTCTATGAGGTAAGTTCTATTATTATCTCCATTATACAGATGAGGAAAATGGGGCTGAGAAATATTAACTCACACAGGGTCACAGAGCTAATAAGAGCCCTAGCTGGCACTTGAACCCGACAATTTGGCTCCAGAGTCTGCTTTTAACCACTATACTTCACTACTTCTCACTAATGAGTCAATATTTATTTATTTATTTTTAAAGATTTATTTACTTTTTAAAATTTATTCATTTATTTATTTATTTTGGCTGCGCTGGGTCTTAGCCGCGGCACCCAGGATCTTTGTTGTGGCACGCGGGATCTTTTAGTTGCAGCATGCTAACTCTTAGTTGCAGCATGCATGCAGGATCTAGTTCCCTGACCAGGGATCGAACCCTGGCCCCCTGCATTGGGAGTGCAGAGTCTTACCCACTGGACCACCAGGGAAGTCCCAATGAGTCAATATTTAGAGGAGTGGCTTCCCTGGTGGCACAGTGGTTAAGAATCTGCCTGCCAACGCAGGAGACACGGGTTCGAGCCCTGGTCCGGGAAGATCCCACATGCTGAAGAGCAACTAAGCCTGCGAGCCACAGCTACTGAGCCTGCATGCCACAACTACTGAAGCCCACGTGCCTAGAGCCCATGCTCTGCAACGAGAAGCCACCGCGCACCGCAACGAAGAGTAGCCCCCACTCGCCACAACTAGAGAAAGCCCGCGCACAGCAACGAAGACCCAACACAGCCAAAAATAAATAAATAAATTTATTAAAAAAAGAAATTTAGAAGAAAGTTCTCTAGTTCTCCTCTATGATTAGAATAGATGAGGATACCACATCTTCTTACACTAAAGTTCCGACAAAGAAATAACATATGAGGCTGTTCTTAATTTATTTTTTTAAGATTTTTTTTGATGTGGACCATTTTTAAAGTCTTCACTGAATCTGTTATAATACTGCTTCTGTTTTATGTTTTGGTCTTTTGGCCACAAGGCATGTGGGATCTTAGCTTCCCGATCAGGGATCGAACCCGCATCCCCTGCATTAGAAGGCGGATTCTTAACCACTGTACCGCCGGGGAAGTCCCAAGGCTGTTCTTAAGGAAAGCCTTGATAGCTAAGAGAGGTCCCAGGCTCTGGGTATCAGACTACTTGTTGGACAAAGATGAGGATGCTAAATAGTAGGTAGTGTCAACAGGACCCAATTAATGAAGGTCCTCTAACATAGGAGGAACACAAGGGTATGGATATATTTGTTTCTGGGTATGATGTTTAAAAAGAGCCCAAGCTTTATGGGCAGAGACTATCTCCATGTACACCAAGTCATCTTGGAGTCAAGAGAGTACTATTCTGGCTATGATATTCTGCCCAAGCCGAAAGCAATACCCCACCCTCTCTAGGCCTTTCCTTTATGAGCTGGTCATAACAGTAGCTCCTGCTAAAAAGGTAGTGGTGCAGGCCTGTTCCACTCCATACTATCAACATCAACCAATATGTAGCAGGTATGTACTACCTGAAATGTTTTCAACAAAGCTGGCTGGTCCTGCCTCCCTTCCTCTTTCCTTCACCAGTAATGTCATTATTGAAACTCCATAACCTCCCCCTTCCACATACAGTTCTCTCATAATTCCATCTCTGATGTGCTCAAAAGTTAATTCTGGCAACAGGGAGTGATGGAGGAATCGAAGGTTTTGCAGACACATGAACATATGCGGTCAGCATTCACAATTTTCTGTGTTTATTTTTGGTTCCTTGGGAATATATCCAGTCAATCGTCAATCCCAGAGTTTTGACTGGCTATCCTGCCCTTTCCCCCTCTAACAGATAAAACAAGAATACAAAACAATGTTCTAATAGGAACTTCCTTTAGGCAGATCCCCTTAGAAAATTAATACCCATATATTTCTGTGATTTAGTTTATTTTTTGCTGAAACATCTGATTCTTAGGGTTTGATTTGTTTTCTGAATTTGAGGATTAGCTCCAAAGTAATAGACCTTTTTTATGATCACTGCTTTATAATAAATTATTTTCTCATTGCCTAAATTATATTTGCAGTTACATCTTAAACTTGTTTAATAATAAGACCTAACACTACATTTCACAATTCTTAAATAGCTTTTTTTCTACATGGGAATAACTGATGAGGTAGATAATATAATTGTTAATTTTTGTCATTTCCATATGAATTTAAGATGTATATTTAAAATCAAATTTAAATTTAAATTCCGTTTAATTGTTTAACAATTTCTGTATGAATTTAAAATTAAAATGATATTTATAAGTGTAAAAATCACTGGGGATTGAGACTCTTTTGAGCAAGTTGGAAACCTATCGCCACTTAAATTCAAGTTTTAAAAAGCTCTATAGTGATATTGGCCAGTAATTTACATTTTTTGTGGTATCTTTGTCTGGTTTTGGTATCAGGGTGATGGTGGCCTCATAGAATGAGTTTGGGAGTGTTCACACTACTATATTTAAAATAGATAACCAACAAGGACCTACTGTATAGCACAGGGACCTCTGCTCAATATTCTGTAATAACCTCAATGGGAAAAGAATTTGAAAAAGAATAGATACATGGACATGTATAACTGAATCATTTTGCTGTACACTTGAAACTAACACAACATTGTAAATCAACTATACTCCAATATAAAATAAAAATTAAAAATAAATAAATAAAAACTCTTCCCCACATCCAAAGTTCAATTTAAATAAATGCCATCATCATTTACCCAGCTGCTCAAGCTTGGAAAAAAAAACCCCAAAACCTCTACAGTATAGTGTCAATCCCAATCCCACTCCCTCCCATCTCTCTAAGATGCTAGAGAGAAGCATCTTATAATCTACCTGACTGGTGTGGAGTGTAAACAGGTTTGTCTGTATGAATGAAGAGGAATCCATTGTCATAGGTTATCGGCATTTTTTTTGATTTTGAAAAATGCTTTGATACAACATCCAAATACACATGTGAAACTGGGTCTTGTCCTCCAGACAATTGTTTGGGTTGTATCTGTAAAAAACAATGTTGATGGAAAAGAGTATAATAATTTTAAGGATATAAAACATGTTATTTAAAAAGTAGTATAGGAGCCAAAGTAGTTAATAAATTTTGCCCAAAGCCCTTCAATATCAAATGTCATAATCAACATTTAGCTTTAAGCAATTAAAAATCTTCTTGTTTTGTGCTTCCCAAATTTTATATGCATTTAGTAAAAACTACTACTATAGGAGCTCTCTTAAACTTTCACTTCATCAGCTCGTCGGATTAGCCCATGTTCTCCATCCCCAGTTCAACATCCTGACTGATATTCAGGACACTTTGTATTCTATCTACATCCTTCTGCTTCCACAGGTTGAGCAATGTGCTTTCCAATTTGTCTATGTAATTGTAATGATCCACTTTACACTGCATGATAAGCACATTTAATACACAGAAAGTAACAGAAGAAAGAAAAGTGTTTTTATGAAAACTTCGGCTTTGAAAACATGAGATAAAAGTTAATCACTAAAACAAACCATGTTGAATTAGATATGTGAGAGTACTGTGAAAGTTTGGAAAACGGTAAAAATCTATAAAGATTCTGCACTCAGATTGCTTTGCAAGTATCTAAGTTCTTTCTCTACTTTAAGGAAATAGAAACTGTAGAACAAATGATTCGTTAAAGCTGTGACACATTATAAATAAGAATTTCTGCTCCAACCAGTGGACCCAAGAAAAGACCTGGGCACAACATCTAATGATTAGCAAATAAAGATACGTTGTAACGTTAAGATGAAGTTAAATGCTTAAGATATGCATCAATTTTTATGATTTCCCCACCCTAATTTACTTTTCCAATTGGCCATCTGAGTTAGAACTGTTCAACAGAGCTCTATGTGATAAGGGAGAGCTGTTCAGTATGGTGCCACCACTTACCTGTGGCTATTTAAGCACTTGAAAGGTGGCTAGTATGAGTGATGAACTGAATTTTTTATTTTAGTTACATTTGATTGATTTAAATTTAAAGGTAACAGCCACACGTGTGTGGCTAATGGCATCAGATAAGAGTGTCTACTTTTGGGAAATGAATTTTATTTCTTAATAAACCTAAAAAGTGGAAGTATTTGTTAAGAGGTTAGAGCATTTACCGTCAAGAACATTAATCAAAGAATTCCTACATTTGGTTAGAATTTATTTAGATCAGTGTTTCTCAAACCTGAGTAATACACAGACCCCTTTTAAAGGATAAAATGTTCTGGAGGGCTCTCAGTGTTGACTTTTTATTATTTGCAATATAATAAAAACTATTTTTAGTACAATGTTACTTAAATATGTACAAACCTAAAAGTAAGTATAATATTCTTGTGCTTATGACTCACTCATTAGTGACTGACATCATCTAATAATCACGCAGTGGTAGAGTGGTATAAATGATCAAATCTCTATGTTATCAATATTCAAACTTGGTACACATTTTACTGAGAATATTCTATATGTATAAAGAAACTGAAGGATAAATACATACTGTTAAGAGTGCAGAATTTTGGAATTTATTTACTGTGGATAAAGTAACATGGCCTGAAGAATAAGTAAATTTTTTGTCAGGATAACTTTTGATAGAGATTGTTGCATCAAATTCTTCAGTGTATCCATAAACTTGAATTACAATATTTTCAAATGCTCCAACACAGAATACTTTTGGTGCTGAAATGACATACCTGTTGAAATAGGAAAAGAGAAGGATCAGTATATTTATATGACATTTTTTGTTATACTTCTGATTTTTTTTGAAATCTCACTTGAGAGATTCAATTTAAAATAGGCACATTTGGGGCCTTCCCTGGTGGCACAGTGTTTAAGAATCCGCCTGCCAATGCAGGGGACATGGGTTCGAGCCCTGGTCCGGGAAGATCCCACATGCCGCGTAGCAACAAGGCCCATGCGCCACAGCAACTGAGCCTGCGCTCTAGAGCCCGCGAGCCACAACTGCTGAGCCCGCGTGCTGCAACTGCTGAAGCCCATGTGCCTAGAGCCCGTGCTCTGCAACAGGAGAGGCCACCGCAATGAGAAGCCCGTGCGCTGCAACGGGGAGTAGCCCCCGCTCACCACAACTAGAGAAAGTGTACCCACAGCAACGAAGACCCAATGCAGCCAAAAAATAAAATAAAAAATAAAATAAAAATAAATAAAATAGGCACATTTTCTCAACTTAAAATGATATTTTTAAATCAACATTTATTTGTGGTCTATGATAATTTCAGCACAGTTTCCAAGAAGTAGCTTGGAATTAAGACTTGAGAAATAGAGCTGAAGATTTAGTTAACATTTAGAAAGGTAGTAATAGCACCTTCCCTGAGCTACTGCAGCAAAGGAAGACTTTTAATGGTAAAGAGGGTCAATATTTTTGCCCAATGAAGAAAAAAGCAACATAGGTACCAGAGATTGAATTCCAGCTCTGCCATCTGCTGGCTGAGTGACCATGGTAAAGTCATTAACCCTCTCTGAGAGTTAAATAATTTACTTGGGAAAATATCACCTTCTTTACCAGGGTGCTAAGGATGAGATGAGAATACCTATCTGAAAGCACCTAGCATGCTCAGTAGTCAATAAATGTTATGATTCATTAAGTTCACTGAATAAGTTGAAAGGAAGTAATCTTAGAATTATTGTGTTATCCTAGTGAGTGGATAAAGAAAAGCATAGAATAACAGTGAACTAGGCAATGCATTTAGAAATGAAAGTAATGATGGAGGTCCTTGAGGAACAAATGAGAACAATCATACAACAATAATGATTATAACATTAATTGAGAGGCTATATTAGGGCTTTACATACAAGTCTTTTAATATTTACAACAGGCCAATGATGTACACTTTACATCATTGATAAGTGATAAGAGGATAATTTGACCAAGGTCACATGGCTTGTAAGTGAATGAGGCAGATCTTTTTTTTTGGCTGTGTTGGGTCTTCGTTCCTGCGCACGGGCTTTCTCTACTTGCGGCGAGCGGGGGCTACTCTTCGTTGCGGTGCGTGGGCCTCTCATTGCGGTGGCTTCTCTTGTTGCAGAGCATGGGCTCTAGGCGTGCAAGCTTCAGTAGTTGTGGCCTGTGGGCTCTAGAGCACAGGCTCAGTAGTTGTGGCACACGGGCTTAGTTGCTCCATGGCATGTGGGCTCTTCCCGGAACAGGGCTCCAACCCGTGTGCCCTGCATTGGCAGGCAGATTCTTAACCACCGCGCCACCAGGGAAGCCCAGTGAAGCAGGTCTTTATATTCAGTCCTCACTCTCTGTTATGTGTATAATTGAGGTCAAGGTTACAAACTATGTTCCTAACCGTGAGCTGTTCCCCCAGTTTTATTTTTTATGTGATTTTTAAAGAATGGACATGAATCAATGTAAGTTTTTGAAATAGAAATCTTAAAATGGGTGAATTTTCATTGTTTTATTAAAAGAAAAGTTACAAATATAAACTAGGTTATTAATTATATATCACAAAATAGTTAATTGGAATAGTGAAAGCTATATATGCTATTAAAAGAAAAAGAAGTGTGCTTCAACCCAAAAGGTGATTGAATAATTCAATTGGCCGAACAGGCCTGGAGGGCACTGGCCAGCACACCTGGCAGAATTATTGCAGTCTCTGACAACACTGTGACAATTAAAAAGTCTTTTTAAATCAGCAAGTCTTTAATAACAATGAAATTAATTTGGAAGCAATTGAATAGTTTAAAGCAACTGGCAATTCTCCTACATGACAACTAATTCGGAACCATTCACAGAAAAATTGTAAAAGGGGGAAAAGAATCTCCAGACTTCCAACCAGCTTCTCAATTCCCCATGTGCTTACCCAGGTACAGCAGAAAATGAGGAATGTTCAGCTTTGATGATAATAAGGTACAGTTACTGAAATCTTACTCAGTGTTAGGCACTATTTTAAGATATATATATATATATATATATATATATATATATACTCACTGTGTTGTGACAACTCCTCTATGAAAAAAATCTTACTATAACTCCGATTTTACAGAGGAGGAAACTGATAATTGACTTCCCCAAGGTCACATAGCTATTAAATTACAGAATTAGGAATTGAACCCGAGCAGCCCGTTTCCTGAATTAACACTTTCAATTGCTAGGCTAAACTGAATTTATCAAGAGTTTTTGCAAGAGAAATTTAGAAAAAAAAAAAAGCTATTTTAATTTTGGTATTGTTAGAAGTTTTATATTTTTCAGTTTAGTATTGTTTTACTTTTTTTTTTTTAATTCACAGCATCCTTTATTTTTTTTAAATTTTATTTAATTTATTTGTTTTAATATATTTTTATTTTTGGCTGTGTTGGGTCTTCGTTTCTGTGCGAGGACTTTCTCTAGTTGTGGCAAGCGGGGGCCACTCTTCAACGCGGTGCGCGGGCCTCTCACTATCGCGGCCTCTCTTGTTGCGGAGCACAGGCTCCAGACGCGCAGGCTCAGTAGTTGTGGCTCACGGGCCTAGTTGCTCCATGGCATGTGGGATCTTCCCAGACCAGGGCTCGAACCCGTGTCCCCCGCATTAGCAGGCAGACTCTCAACCACTGCGCCACAAGGGAAGCCCTGTTTTACTTTTGATTGTCTATGTGGTGGTGGTGGTGAAATATAAAATAATTCATGTTTCAGGTCCCTAAAAGACGGCTCTGGAACCACCCATTCATACAGACTTTCGTCCTTAGTTTACTTTACTTTACTTTAATACTTTATTAGTAGCTATAAAGTATTTCATGCTTTTCTTATTTTCTTTCAATAGTTGTAGAGAATATGGCCACTGAGCTTGCAGAGAGGCACAAATTCTAGTTTGGTCTCTACCTGGAATGTTCTTTCTCCAGATATTTGCATGGTTTGCTCTGTTACTTCCTTCAACCTCTGTTTGAGTGTCACCTCGTTAAAGAACCTTCCCTGTCTACATTTTTAAATAGTGCCCCATCATTTCTTTATCTTCTTACTCTCCTTTATTTTTTTCCTTCATGGTACCAATAACTACCTGACCTTATTTATTTACTCATTCACTCATTGGTTCATTCATTGGTTCATCATTTTCTTCTCCCACTTGAATGCAAGCTCTGTATCATTTACTATATCCTCAGTGCCTATCACGTAGTAGGTGCTCAAAAAATTTTTGTTGAATCAATCAATTAAATTTACTGATTCCCATGTTGTAAATGGCATACTCTCACTTTTTCAGAGAAAGAGAGAAGATGTTTATTAAGGGCCAGTACAGTGTAGTAGAAAAAATTAAGTATCATGGGACCCAGGTTCTAGTCCTAGTTCTACCACTAATTTGAAGTCATTTAATCCAATCTCTCTGAACTTCAGTCGGCTGTCTTTCAAGAAGGAATAAACGAAAACTATCCAGGAAATGGGGTGATTGTGACCATGTGAGAAAATCAGATTAGGGTTGGGAGAGTGCTATAAATTTATGACATCCTAAGTATACATTTATATTTATAATATAGTTTACATATTTAAAGTATACATTTATAACAAAATGGGAAAAAATTGAAGCGGTAAAGAGGAGTCCTTAATACAAGGCCTACTTCTGTTTCTCTTAGTGGTGTGACCTTTGGCAAGTTACTTCCTCTGTCCGGATTTATCCTTACAGGAAATGAGTAGGTTTGATTAGATACTCTCCAGTTACTTATCAGTACTAAAATGTTATTTCTAGATATGATATCAATATTTTAAAGATTTAGTTTAAAATACACATTATTTCAATAATAACACTAAAATTTATGAAGCATTAGCTCATAAATTTGGAAGTAATTATAACAATAGATTTTTCAAACCACAGGCTTAGAATTGAACCCCAAGTAACCCTTGCTTTACTATGTACAGTACACGGAAAACACAAAGAAAACTCTGTACCAGATAGAAACAAGCCAGAAACACCAAGAAAGTTTATTATCTTGAGTTTAGTTTGTGCTGTTTTGAAGAGGAATTTGAATAATCACTTATGTAAATTTTTACAAGTAACAATCCCCTAAAACTGTCATGTCGTTAGCCACTCATCAAATCAAAATGCTACATGACTTTCTTATTCAGAGGTGAGACTATTCATTTAGTGTTCCCAGAAGTAGAAAGTTATTTACAAATTAACACAGTCTGTTGAATTTACTTTTTCACTCATCACATTAATAAGATGCATTGAAAAATAAAGATGGGTTGTTTTACTTACGTTTGTTCCTGTCCCCAACTTTTCCCCACGAAGATTAAAAAACAAAGTATGCCCCACAGGCCCATGCTGGAGGTAGCAGTAAACCATGGATATAACCCTCCTGAAGTTACTCTCCTTTTAAATAAACCGAGATTGAAGAACTTGGGTAAATTGGTTTACTGGTTAATTATTAATGTCAAGAAGAGGGACTTCTAAGTAGGAAAAGTAAAATTGGAACTGAAACACCCTTTAATGCCCAGGTATAAAAGTAGGAGATTTTTTTATAGAGTCCTACACCTAGATAATTTATTTTGATTAATACAAATAAAAGGATTCTAACATAAGAGTTTGGCACTGCAATGAATGGCTCAAAATTAGAAATCAGTAAGTTGCATTGTCTTTGGCCTTTCATCTCTTGACCAGGCAATTGCTCTGATGTTTTATCATCTGTGAGCATGCCTCTGGAGGCACTCTGATACAGATGGAGACCCACCTGGATTCAGTTTCACACTGAAGTGATTTTAGAATGGGCCTGGTTTAGAGAGGGCTTATGAGGTGTCTTTCTAGAGAAGACCTGAACGGTAGTGTCATTGGCACTGGAAATGGTGGAAGGAGAAGACAGATCTGCAAAGGAAGCCTATGGAATAATTCCTTGGTCTGTCCCAGTCTAGAGAAGAAGCTGAATGTTAGATAGAGAAAAGATTGTGACTGGCAACGAAAACATCATGTTGAGGATGCTGCATCATTCTCTAGGGAATAAATGACCAATCAAATACTTTAGTTTTTAGTGGGGAATGGATATCCTGCAATATCTATTAATTCATACAGCACAAATTCAAAATTTGCATTCATTCAGGCACAGAATATCTTTATTTTCTAAAAAATAAACTTGCTTTTCAGTGAGGTTTTTAATTATTTTAATATAAGAGCGCAAGAAAAACAAAGCTTCCTATGACAAATGAGTCTAGTAATTAATTTAGAATGAAATAAAAATTTTATCTTTAAGATTTTTATGATACTTTATGCTTACTAGAAAGTTTTTATTTACTACCTTCCTTTTACTAGCACTCATTTCTAACCTAGTATATAATAAGTACTCTATTTTAAAATAGTAAAACAGATTTCTCTAAACATTTTACTATAATTCAGATGTTTTATGGTCATATTGGCAATCCTTCTGAATTAATAAGGTTCTATTTTACCAACACTTTCGTATTGAGTATATTGGGAAAAAAGGCACACAAAGGAAAATTTGATATACAAATTTCACTAACGGTGTCTCTACATATGTTATTGGAATGGTAAAAATCTGCCACTATTGTCTGACCTAGTTGTTTCAGAAGGAAATTTGTAAAATAATTAAACTGGGTTACGAAAGATGGGTCAAGTTAAAACAAACAAAGTACTTCTGCCATCATTTTCGGGAAAAGATACTTAGGAGAAAGCGAGAACACTCAAATGACCATAGATAATATCTGAAGTGAAGGACACTTATTTGCTTGTATTATGGAGTCAATACTGATAAGTGATATCAATCACTAACCATCGGCATGTTTCTCTGATAGAAAACATTTAAAAAACGATGGATCTCAAAGGTTCTCAGTAGAACTGAAGTTCAACAACTTACAGATTCTCAGTAGTCTTTAACTAAACTTTTTTTTTTTTAACAAATTTATTTATTTATTTATTTTTGGCTGTGTTGGGTCTCCGTTTCTGTGCGAGGGCTTTCTCCAGTTCCGGCGAGCGGGGGCCACTCTTCATCTCGGTGCGCGGGCCTCTCACTGTCGTGGCCTCTCCCATTGCGGAGCACAGACTCCAGACGCGCAGGCTCAGTACTTTTGGCTCACAGGCCTAGCAGCTCTGTGGCATGTGGGATCTTCCCAGACCAGGGCTCAAGCCCGTGTCCCCTGCATTGGCAGGCAGACTCTCAACCACTGCGCCACCAGGGAAGCCCCCTAACTAAACTTTTTTAATCTGCCTTCTAAACATGGCTCAAAGATGGATTCTTCTTTACATTTTAAAATGTTGACCTTTGGAGGCGTCTGGTTTTTATACAGATACTCCATCTCTAAAAGAGGAGAATCCAGGTCTGGCAGCAACTTTGGTGGTCATCCGACTTTCCTGCTAATGCTACCTCAATTCAACCCTCCGGATCGAGCCTACATGACTTCACTTAGTTCACAAGGCCCCTCCTGATCTGGGTCCTGCTTGATTCTCCAGCCTCAAATGCTTCTCTTCTTCACTGCAGCCAATTAGCTGAATTACTTATTATTCTCTGAAGTCACCATGACACGAAAGTGCTCCTAGCAGGGTAACAAACAGTCAGCCCAATACTATTACTTTTATTCTTAACCTATTTATACCTTCAATTCTGTGTGTCTTTGGAAACATGAGTTATATATGGGTTACTCCTACTGGCGCTGCAGAATGCAACTCACTCAGAATCTACTTAAGTGCTCGCCCATAACACCAGTGAGAAAGGGAATCTTGGGGTATAAACTACATCCAGCTGTGGAACCTTATAAGTAAATGCCTCTCATTAGTTACTTCTCTTCCTAAATATTTAAACGAATTTAAAAAGACATTTAGCTACAAAAAGTTTACTGAAACAAAGTCTTACAGGGAAGTCCAATGTGTAAACTAGTTAGACTAGAGATGCTCCAGGTGAACAGAGTGGGTGGCCCTGCTCTCTGCCAGCGTGCACCCCCAGGTGGCCTTGAGGAGGCTCCGTAGGAACCCTGGGGTCCCTGGACACATGGTTTAAAAACCATTAACTGAAAGCACCAAACAACCTCTTCTAAGTGTCCCTGTTTCATTTGGTCCATTCCTTATTTCCCTCTTCCAACATCCCCGAGTCCAGCTCGAAATTAGTTTTCAGTTGATTAGGCCAAAGGAGAAACCAGCCTCTTTTCTCCTTGGGTCTAAGATCCACTGCTTTAGCTGTGTGTTAAAATTCCTCTCTCAAGTGACTTGGGCTATCAACATCATGCCCTCTAAATGACCCATTTTTCTTACAATCTTATACCTGTATCCCACATCCAAGACCCAGATATCCCAACATCAAATCAGGAATTCACCACAGACTGCAGGAAACCTGGTTAGAGGGTAATGGGAAAATAGACACTCTAGGTATATACCCCAGAAAACTTTCACACAACTCCCTAAGACACTAGTATAGGAATGCTCTTTGTAGTGTTATCTGTAATAGCAAAAATTTGGCAGCAACTTAAACAAAAGAAAAATGATAAATACATTACTGTATATTTATACCATGGAACGCAATGTTGGCTGGTAAAACCAACTTGCAGTATTGGTTGGTAAAACCAACAAAAAAACATAATAACATTTGTATTTATACAAGTTTAAAAGCATACACAGCAGGGCTTCCCTGGTGGAGCAGTGGTTAAGAGTCTGCTTGCCAACGCAGGGGACATGGGTTCGATCCCTGGTCTGGGAAGATCCCACATGCCACGGAGCAACTAAGCCCGCGTGCTTCAACTACTGAAGCCCTCGCACCTAGAGCCCGCAACAAGAGAAGCCACCGCAATGAGAAGCGTGCTCACCGCAACAAAGAGTAGCCCCCGCTCGCCACAACTAGAGAAAGCACGCATGCAGCAACAAAGACCCAACGCAGTCAAAAAAAACCCAAAAAACATACACAGAAATGTCATTATCTATAGACATTTATACCAGTAGTAATGATGTAAACATATGATTGTGAAAGGTAAATACTAACTCAGAAGAGTAGTTATGTCTGCAAAGGGAAGGAGAAATTTGGGATAGGAAAGAGGTATATGCTTCCACTGCATCTATTACCTTTTGTTTTAAAGGAACATCTGAAGCTAGTATAGCAATATCTTACAAATAATTCAATAAAGTTTAGTGGTAGTTATATGTGTGTTTGATAGGTTAGTCACTGTAGCTTCCTAAAAGTTGAAATATTTCATTGAAAAGAAAGTATGGTCTGCGGTGAGGCAGGCTTGAATTCAAATCCTGTCTCTGTCTAAATAGCTATGTGATTTGGGGCAACTTAAAACTCAAAACTTGAGCATCAGTTTTGTCATCTATAAAATCAAAACAATAATACCTCATGGCGCTGATGGGCGGATGAAATGACATATGTATAAAGCTCTTGGCACATAGCATGAACCTGAAAATTGTCGCTATTATTTACTACTGGTTTAAGACATAGTCATGATCTTCTACTTTAAAAACACATGTATATGTGCATAGGATCTGTATTTAATATAGTTCTACCCCCCTGGCAGCAGCCAGGCAGAACACAACACTAACAGTCTCATGACTCTCAGGATGAAAGAATCTCTTTATCATTGAGCCCAGCAGAATTTTGCCCCCACTTCCTTTCTGGTTTGTTTGTTTGTTTGCTGTCAATTAAGGGTCAGAGATTAGATGACTGACCTGTTAAGAGGCTAACTGCTACCTCCTGAGAGTCTGACATTCTAACTTAGTGAGTGAAAGAGCACAAAAAGGCTCCCATGGACCGGAATCCTTTTTAGAAGGCACTCAATTTTTTTTCCTCTTGTTTATGGCATTGATTGCCATTAGCAGATTATGTGTACCCTCTTACTTTTATCTCATAAGCTATAAAAGGTCTACACTCAGAAAGATCCTCCTCTCTCTGTAACAAAGATATTGCTTGAAGCATTTTTCTTACTTCCAGGAATAAATCTAGTGATTAAGAAGAAAGGCCATAAATGTTAATTCACCATCTCAACAAGACCTACAAACTCCATGGCATTTTGCCAGGTGCTGTATGAGATTCAGACGTGAAGAACATGTTCTGAACCTTTAAAGAGTTCATGCAAATAATGACAACACAATAGCTACCAATTATTAGCTCCATGTCATAGGTATTGCAATGATTAACTTACATAAACTGTCCCTAATCTTTACAACCACTCTGAAAGTTGTTATGACCTCAGGTGACCAACGAATAAACTGAGGTTCAGAGAAATATAGTGATTTGCCTCAGGAAACACATCTAGTAACTTGCAGAGATGGGGATTTGATTGTGTTGGGATCAGTAGGAAAAAGAAGGGAGAGATACCAAGCCCTGCTGAAGTCTTACTTTCTCTTTGACGTGTCTCCAGCTCTTTTGTCTGTGATTGATTCTCTGTTTTGTAAACTCTTTAAGAACTTATAGCCTGGTCCACACATTTTGATTCTTATTTAGATACCACTGTACATTCTAGGTGAAGGTTCAAAGGTACAAGTTGGGAATAGGTGAGACATAAGTGAAGCACTACTCTGACTTATATCTGGGTCTCCCTTCCTCAAAGGGTGCAGGGTTGAGACTGACTGGAGAGGCAACCAGGCAGATGGCAGATTGAGGAGATTACCTGAAAAGGGCTAGAGGGGGGAAGAGCCAAGCAAAACTGGATAAGCCATGGCATAGGGAACACAGTAGTTCAGATCCAAGGGCGGATGATTTTATGTTTAAGTTCCAAATGATAACTGAAGAAAGATAAAGAAGAAAGTTGTTGCTCAAACTATTCTTGGAAGTCACCAGAGTAGTGGGTTGGAATAGCACGTCCTAAAAGGCCACTGCAGGTTCCTAACTCAGTAATGGAATAGGGGAGGATTTCTGAGGAGAGAATGTGGAGGAAGTGGAAAATAATAAGGCCCAAAGAGAAAATCAAGTGTTTGTGATGGAATGCAGTTACGCACGTTTCTTCAGAGGAAACAAAAAGAGACAAAATAAAAGAAGGTGCCCACTCTCCCACTAACCCCCTCTTTGGCTTCACTGTCCCACACTTTTTCAGACAATCTTACTTGTTGTTCAGCATAAGCTCTCTTATTTAATTCTAATACCTGTAACGCATCTATACTCATCCACTCATCCAATGGCTGGATGTGGTAGCCAGCCTCCAAGATGGCCCCCAATGTCCTGATATTCATGGCCTTGTGTGGTCCCCTCCCACACTGTATCAGTGTTGGCCCATTTGACCAATAGAATACAACAAATGCAGAGGTGTGTGACCTTAGAGGGTAGGTCATACAAGGCATTGCCCTTCCTACCTTGCTCTCTCTTGGATTTCCTGCTCTGGGGGAGGCCAGCCACCATGCTGTAAGGACACACAAGTAGCCTATGGAGAGGCCCATGTGGAAAGGAACTGAGGCCTCCTTCTCAGAGCCATGTGAGTGGGCCACTGTAGAGGTAAATCCTCTAGCCCCAGTCACGCCTTTCGGTGACTACAGCCCCAGCTAACAACTTGATTGCAAACTCTTGAGAGAACCCGAATCCAAGCCAAAATTACCCAGCTAAGCCATTCCTAATGGGCAATTGCCCATTAGTGGTGGCAGTGAATGCAGGAGCTTTCATGAGAGCTATATTTTTAGAAAAACAGCTATTCTACTGTACAAGTTAACTATTGCTATATAATCAATTACCCCAAAACCTAAGGGCTTGAAATAAACAATTATCTTCACAGTTTTATTGAAATGGCAAGAATTCAGGAATGGCTTAGCTGGGTAATTTTGACTTAGTTTAGCTCATGAGTTTGCAATCAACTTGTTAGCTGAGGCTGCAGTCACCTAAAGGCTTGACTGGGGCTGGAGGATTTACCTCTGTGGTGGCTCGCTCACATGGCTCTGAGCAGGAAGCCTCAGCTCCTTTCCATATGGGGCCTAAACTACTACATATAAAATAAATAAGCAACAAGGATATACTGTATAATGCAAGGAATTATACCTTTTATCTTGTAATAACCTATAATGGAGTATAATCTGCAAAAATACTGAATCACTATGCTGTACACCTGAAACTAACACAATATTGTAAATCAACTATACTTCAATAAAAACAAACAAACAAACTTTAATTTGCAAGTGCACTTTAAGTTCTTTAAGCAGGCTCAGAGGCCTGCTTGAAGCGCCACCTGCTGGTAGTAACTTAATAGCATCCCAAGAAGGCTGGAATAATTGGTGCTGATGGCCAGTGCTAACCCGTAACACCTTTCCAAGGTAAACCCCCGCTTCCCATCTTATGTCTCTTCTGAGAACTAGGCTTCTTCAATTCCTGGAGATAGCAACACCTGCCTTGGATTCTTCATGGCAATGCTTAAATGTGATACAACCTGAGCACTGAAAATCATATAAACATATAAGGAGTTCATATGATCATTCTTTCTAGCATCTTATCTCTCCTGCTTTACCAACTCCTTTCTTTCTGCCTGCAAACATGCAAAAGTCTCCATTAATAGAAAAAAAGGTAAATACCAAAAAACTGTTCAATGGATTTCCCTCCCAAATAACTGCCAAAGGCTTAGTCTGCCCCCCAACTTTATATAATTTTCTTTTCCCCCATTTATCCATAGACCCCTCCAGAATGCTTTCTGGATCTCTCCATGGAAGTTAGATATGAAATGAATAAAATGATTGCCCATCAGCAGAGACCACTTGATAATGGTTGGCATGATTTGGCATTATCCCCATTTTACAGACAAACTGATGGTCAGAAAGCATTAAAAGGATGGAAGGAAGGAAGGAAATAAGGAAGGGAGGGAGGGAGGAAGGAAGGAAGGAAGAAAGGAAGTGCTGCCCAGAGTCACACAGAAAGAAGTAGCCAGGGCCGTCTATGAAATTTGAGGGTCCCAGTGCAAGATGAAAATGTAGAACTACTTATTCATAAAGCAAGAAAAAAGTGCCGTTAAAGGTATTAAAATATAAAGCCTTTTCCTTTCTTCTGGGTCTCTCACTCAACTTGCCATGGTGGTTTTTAATTTGCTATTTAATATCATTCTAAGTAAAGAAAAATTAAAATTTTAAATTAATGGCATGAATTTTGCCATTCATCTTTATACTGTGCAATGCGAGTTTTAAATGCAAATATAAGAGCATTTAATTCATATGCAGAATCACCAGAATTACATAATTCGTATTTCATAGCTCATGCATACATCTAATATTTCGTTCTTACCAGAATGGTGGAAATGCTGCACAAAGCTAACCCAACTGTTTTTATTTTACTTCTTGATATGAGTGTATTCTGACAACACTCTCTACATTTGCTTACTGATAAATAGGAAAAGCCCAAAAGGAAAAAGAACTATGGGTTACCCTATCTTTCCCTTTCCTCCTATATCATCATATTTAGTGTAAGTGGTTGGCTAGTACAGGGTAGCAACAGGAACAAGAAACAATATGATGAGGTTCCTCAGTCATTTGTGTTTCTTTGAATGCCATTGTCATCCTTCTGCATTCAAAACAAGTTCTGGTTCCACTGGAAAATATGGCCTCTAGGGGCTGTCAGGACCCGTGCTTGCTTAGTCATAGACATGACACACTCACTTTGTACTTTCTTTGAGTCTCATTAAACTTCTGTGCATTGTGGGTCCACTGGAATCCTGTGTTCATGGAGCGTTGTGAATGCTCTATGGGAAGGGGGCGGCAAGGGATGGTGGGCACATGAATCACACACATCTCCTCTAATTCACATGCATGCTCCATTGTCCGGTCAGACTTTATTACAAAATACAAGTTCAAAGATAAAATTATTAATAATTTTAAGACAGCAACAACAGAGCACTGAACTAAGTGGGGGGCCCTTCAGAGTGCCAGACACTGTGCCACTGCATAGGCTGCATGCCCACAAAGCTGGTTAGAGAAGTTCCTGATGATACCGAAGGACTGAGGACTAGGATAATGGGAAGGGGTAAAGGGATTAAAATCTGGAGAAGGATGAGGAGTTAGAAGTGTTTGGAAGGAGATGGTTATCAGAAGGATAGAACAGCCTAGTTAATTTCAGCGGACGTACAGATTGTCAGGGGTTAGGACCTAAACGTAGGTCAGTTCCCAAGGGTGGGACAGACAATGTCCTAATCTCTAGATGCTTAGGAAGCATTCACTTTGGCAGCCGGTATCTATAGGGTACTTTCAAAAAGGGACAAGACCAGAGAGGCAGCCAGTATCAGGAGTCCAACAAAACAATGTTACAA
Source organism: Balaenoptera borealis (assembly GCF_965194805.1). Classification (NCBI taxonomy): domain Eukaryota; kingdom Metazoa; phylum Chordata; class Mammalia; order Artiodactyla; family Balaenopteridae; genus Balaenoptera; species Balaenoptera borealis. The sequence goes on from NC_138865.1 coordinate 109,080,873, forward strand.
GAGTTAGGACAATCCTGGGATGTGTTCCTCAGAAGGTCAGGCAGGAGGTCAAATCAAGGAGGCCTATTTGCAAACAGGTAGGATCTAGCTACAAGGCTGAGGCCAGGGGACAGCCAAGTGGAGACAGGATCCCTGATCAAGAAACAGACCAGGAGTGAGACATTGCCTATGGGTACAGGGTTTTTGTTGTGGATGATGAGCAAGTTTTGGGTGTAAATGGTGGTGATGGTTACACAACACAGTGAATATATTGTGAATGTGAATGCCACTGAGTTGTACACTTGTGAATAATTAAAATGATAAATATTATGTTATGTGTATTATCTAAATTGAATAAACAGACTAGCATGGTGCTCACAGCTGGCAGAATTATATCAGTTCCCCCATCTCAATGCAGAAGAGCCCCAGCAGGTGCCACCTTCCTTTAGGCAGGCAGGACACTCACTGGGCATGAGAAGATTAGCCAGAACCAAACTTTCTTTACATCAGCACCTTTCAGTCAGATGTTGATGACTCCATCAGACTGTTCAATAACCCCAGTTACCTGCACTGCTTTTAAGAGAAACAACTGTACCAACAAATCATTTAAAATCCTTAGGATTAGATGGAATCTTGAAGTCAGGAAAACTGATAATTCTGGGAAAATTTTTTTTTCCTATCACGGCAACTTCTGACCCTTCTGGATCCTTTGAGTGAAAAGAAAAGCAAGTTTCATTTTTTAAAATAATCTATAAGTACAGAAGTCACACCTAAGCATAATATGTAATTGATAGTTCTTACAGAAATATTCACTAAGCTCTAAGAAACTTTGTTGAAACTAAGCACATATGATGTTGATGTAGATTTGAGGCAATGACTGTCAACTGGTCAGGCTTGTTAACAAAGACTAATTTCTAAGGCACAGAGGCACATTTTCAACAGACATAAGTAGTATGGTAAATATTTAGAATATGTTAAATAAACTCCCAACAGGCTCTTCTCCACCTCGCTTCTTCCTGAACAGGACCTCCAGGATAATCTTCTTCAAACACTGTTTACATGACGTCATGCCATGCCCAAAAGACGTCCTTGGCTCCCTATATCTTCAAATCAAACCTGAACACCTTGGGACATGCCACAGCAATGGCCTCTGATATGTTCAATGTTTACTGTCCATGGGGAACTCTAACAAGGGAACAATGGGGTCCGTGGAGCCATTCACCGCTATGACAGGTTCACCTGAACATGCCGTCCTCCCAGGAACTCTCCCAATGTAAAATAATCCACCAAAGGTGGTACTTATTCTCCCGGAAGTGTTTCCAGGCCAGCGGCTGCAGCCAAGTCACTGTCATGGTCATCTCCACACCTTGCTTCTTCCTGGCTCCAGACCTCTGCTCCTTCTGCATGTCACCCAAGACATGGTCCAGCTTCTCTCTATCAAACCATGTCCATGGTTTCCTTTAAGACCAAGTTCAAGGGACTTCCCTGGTGGCGCAGTGGTTAAGAATCCGCCTGCCAATGTAGGGGACACAGGTTCGAGCTCTAGTCCGGGAAGATCCCACATGCTGCAGAGCAACTAAGCCCATGTGCCACAACTACTGAGCCTGCACTCTAGAGCCCACAAGCCACAACTACTGAGCCCGCATGCCACAGCTACTGAAGCTCATGCGCCTAGAGCCCATGCCCCACAGCAAGAGAAGCCACCGAAATGAGAAGCCCACGCACCGCAATGAAGTGTAGCCCCCACTCGCCACAACTAGAGAAAGTCTGTGAGCAGCAACAAAGACCCAACACAGTCAAAAATAAATAAAGAAATAACGAAATAAATAAATAAATAGATAGATAGATAAATAAAGGCCAAGTTCAGGACCTGCCCTCATCCTTTCATGATTTCCTCCAGAGTAACTTAATAATCATCTCCAGTGCTGCCTTCCCTTCAAGCTGGTCTGCTATTGGTCCTACATCATCCCCTACTTGGCTTACTGTATTATGTGTGCTTGTTTGCCTTTCTGAACTCAAATGCTTATGAAGGACACACACCATAATCCCTTAAACAAATCAAGAGAGGCTAAGTGAGGAAGCTCTGGAGAAAGACAGACCTGGGTTTGAATCCTGATTCAGCTAATAATTTTCAGTACGATCTCAGTGGTTACTTAGTTTCTCTAACCCTCTGTATTTTCATCTATAAAAAGGAGATAATAATTATATTGATCCTATAAGGTTGTCATGATGATATAATGCATGCCATGCACTTCTCACTGGTACCACAATTATACTTCTACAACCCTCACCACATCTGTCCACGCTTCACAAAGAGCAAGAGGATATGAACTATTATGACCCACTTTAGAGATGGACCCACCAAAAGATGTTCTTTAATGGGGCCATTGAAATGTATTTCAACTAACATTAAATTTACACACAAAAAATGTCAGTCAGAATAACAGAAGTATAAAATTACCAGGTCGTACCCCAAATAGATGCTAAATAAATACTTGCTGCTATTTAGTAATGAATAATTTAATGCCACATTTGACTAGTGCTATAATAATGAAAACTCTTTATTCATATAATGAAAATGCCACGGTTAAATTTTGATTTAAATTAGTTGCATACTCACTATGAAGCTTAAGGTAACTTCTCTTTGCAATGGCTTTAGGTATTCATTCAATGAATAAACTCTAACTTTTACTGTAAGGAAAAAATTGTCATTATTAGAAACTCTGTTGAACTCTAAATGATCTGACAATATTATTAATAACTCTATAATATGAGGGCTGTGAAATTAAACGTAAAATTAAGAAAGCCCAAAACATTAAATCCAAGTTTAAAGGGAAAGATGAGCTAGGATGTTGGAATGTGAACTTGATATTAAAGTAGAAAAAAATATTTTTTTCACAAAAGATTTCCTGAATGGGATTCTTTTAAATGTTTCTCTTTATGCATTTAAAATATAATTCAACTTATTAAGAAGTATTTTTACACAGCCTTTTGTATTTTTAAACCACTGATAGATAAAAAAGACTGATATCTGAATTTATTATGGAGTCGAGGAGGAAGAACATAAGCAGTAAGTTATGTCAGCAGAACCCAGTGAAGCATTCTCTAATAGAAGGAAGATGCAGGCAAAAATCTGCATGTCTCAGGGTATAATTAAGTGCATAGAAGGGTGGAAGCCTCACAGGCACCACAGCTCTCCTTCGACACACAGTCATCTTCTGATCAGGTGCCCAAGAAACAGTTCTGTCTAAGGCCAGGTTAATGTGAACTGGCGGGGACCTTGACCTGTTGCTAAAATTATGGCGGTGATTCCATCTTATCTTATTAGATGATGCTTACCTAATTAGCATCACCACCATCACCATCATCTTCAGTGGTGATTCGCAAAGTGCAGCTGCATTCAGTACACCCCCATTAGCTCAACCTTCCTTCCCACTCTTTTTTTTTTTTTTTTTATAAATTTATTTATTTATTTATTTATGGCTGTGTTGGGTCTTCGTTTCTGTGCGAGGGCTTCCTCTAGTTGTGGCAAGCGGGGGCCACTCTTCATCGCGGTGCGCGGGCCTCTCACTATCGCGGCCTCTCTTGTTGCGGAGCACAGGCTCCAGACGCGCAGGCTCAGTAGTTGTGGCTCACGGGCCTAGTTGCTCTGCGGCATGTGGGATCCTCCCAGACCAGGGCTCGAACCCGCGTGCCCTGCATTGGCAGGCAGACTCTCAACTACTGCGCCACCAGGGAAGCCCCCTTCCCACTCTTGAGATAACTTGTAAGATGGAATTTCCTGAAAGAAGACTGAAACCATTTCCAACTGGAAACATAAGGAGGCAGATGTAGGTAGGTGAACGTTGCAATTTAGTTCACAATTTTCAATGTTAATATGAAATTGAAATATTTTTTATAAAAGGAGATGATATTGAGAATTAAAAGTTAGATTTTTTACAGTTAGATTCAGCCTCTATGTTAAGTTCTATAATACATCACTTCAAGGGGTTTTTTTAAAACCACTTTGAAAGGAGCCTTGGCATCATTCTATGAAAGGTCTTTCTACCTCCAAATTATACTTGTATTTTTCTGATTCTCTGTGTTTATAATTTACAATTTAACCTTTAGTTTGTCAGCTCTTTACTTTTGTGTATGGTGTAAAGTTAAGAATTAAGTTCATTTTCCTCCCAAAATAAACCACTTGTCCCAATACCATTAATCAGGCCATCTCACTTTTCCCCCAGAAATTACAATTCCCTCTTTATTATACCTGACTGATCTGAATTGTAAATAGATTTGTCTGTCTGAAGAGAAATCCATTGTCACAGCGTAGTGGAATTTTTGTTGCTTTTGAAAAATGAGCAGATACAACTTCTAAATATACATGTGAAACTGCATTTGGTCCTCCAGATAAATCTTTTGGTTGTATCTGTTTAAAAAAATTAATGGATGAATATTGTATAATTAAGATATTCAAATAATATAATTTTATTATATTAATTATGATATATTATTATATTAATTAATTATATATTATTAACTAATTATATCTTAATATAAATACATTAATATAATGAAAGCATTTGTCTTTTAGGTATCTATGAAAATGATTTGAATAATTGTTTACATGCAACAAATATAAAAATTTTGTAAAATAAAATAGTAAATATGTTTTTTCCAGGAACACCTCTGTATTTTAGTTTCTTATCAAATTTAGTTTGAAACAATTACTTTTAAAAAGTTGATCTAGAGTGTATGTCTATTAAAAATGACAATCACTGAAAAAATTCAATTTTTAGTAAACAAAATAACCAAAAGTCATTAAGAAAGATAAAAAGCTCAAAAGCTTATCAGCAATGGAGGGGTGGGAGAATGGGGGGATTCAGATGTCAGGTGGAGAATGGACTAAATGACTTATCACATGGTAGTATAAAATATCTCTTATATTTATTTATATTTAGACTTACACTGAAAGTTAAAACGTTTCTTTTGCTAATGTTTTTCATGTCTATTTGTCATTATATAATTAGTATGTAGCCCTCTTCAAATATATTGCATATGGTCAGTATATTTTATAGTAATAAAGTTTGTGGACACATCTCTAATTTTCCTTGACATTTTTCACAAATTTGTTTGAAAGAAAATTTGTTTGATTTAAGTCCAAACAGAAAGTAACAAAAGCCTATGATAGATACACACTTTAGGGAAAAAATTAATTTTTCTGGAAAACCATGGGATTAGAATGTTGAATATAGTCTAGGAAAACAAATGTTCAAAATGTTCTCCATTCACTTCTCTGAATTTTTTAAATCAACAGAGTCAAACCTATTTTTATGTCTCTATATATTAATATTTCTGTTCCTCCTAATAAATAAAATTTAAGTATCTAAATTGTCTCTTTCTGGTATTCATCATGTTAATTCTGAAACAGGTGCATGTGTTGGTTAATTTAGTTTTCAACTCATGTCACCAAGTCTTTTCACCTTAAAAACCTTTATCTGCTTCATTCAAAAATTTACATTTCCTGACATTGTCCCCAAATCAGAAACAGATTCTCTACTAAACATTTCCCACTTACTTACATGTATAAACATATGCCACTTATCTCTCACCAACTAGTGAACTCACTTAATAGTGTGATGTATCACATTTTATCCACGTATATAAAAAGGATCAATGTACCATCTACAGGTATGTTTTACAAAGACACATTGGCATATAAAAGAAACTGTAAGATGAATACGTACAGTTAAGTTTGAAAAGCTTTGGAATTTATTTTCTGGAGATAAATTAACCTGATCAGAAGAATATGTAAAACTTTCGTCAGGATAACTTTTAATAGCAATGGTCACTGGAAGTGATTCTGTGTATCCAGGAACTTGGATTACTACATTTTCAGAGGCTCCAACATAGAATACTTCAGGTGCTGAGACAACATATCTGTTGAAACAGTGAAATTATAGAATGATTCTCTAATACAACATAATTTTTAATGTTTTTCACTTAGTTCAAATTAGCAATTTTTCTTACATTTAGCAATACATGTCTCATTTCTCAAAAATTTATTATCTATGATAAAGCCAGGATAGTGTCCTGAAAAACATCCTAAGGATGAAATTTCAAAGAGACAGATCGAAATGATTTTGATCAGTTGCAGCCAGGGCAATGTTTAATAGAGTCCTCTATAAGAAGTGTAAATAGGGATCATGCTGCAGTCTTTTGAATTTTTAATCAAAATTCCAGTCAGTAAATTACTCTTCCCCATGGCAGGGATAACAGCCTGGGAAAATACAGAGTATTTGAATATAAGTCATGATAGCTCACAAAGTACTCATATTAAAAAACAGAAATGGCGTTAGACAAGAGAGGAAAGAAGAAATTCACTTGGAGTTTTCAGAACTAGAAAGTTAATTTCATGTGGCATTGATTGAATTCTGCTTTCTATAAAACTACAACCAAAATACATTGCAAATGAAAATGGGATCCTTCACTTACATTTGCTCCTGTCCCCAACTTCTTCCCAAGTAGAAAAAAATACACACTATGCTGAAAATGTCCATGGCTGGGTTAGGATTAAACTATTGATACAACCTTTCTTGAAACTGCCCTTCTTTTTTGTGAACTCGGCTTGAATAATTTGGTTAAATAAGTCAGATAGTGGGATCACTGAGAAGGAAACCTCAAAATTTAAATGATAACCTTTTAACGTCCAAAGATAATTTTGGGATTCAAAGCAGAGAAACTTGATTTTGATGACTAAAGCAGAAAAGACACCCAAATGGGAGTCTCCAGGAAAATGGTTCAAAGCTGGACACAGATACAAAATATTTGGAGGCTGCTCTGGTCTTGAACATTTTCCGGGTGTAGTAGATGCGGCTGATGCCCAGACCAGATACTCTTTTCTGGGCCCGCTATGCCCATCCTACAGATGCTGTGAGTGTTGGCTGCTAAAGTTTCCTAATTGCTCCCTTCTCCAGGTAACTCACCTCAGCCACAGGAGACAGCTTGCCCAGAAATGCCTGGGAAGTTATATCCCCTCCTTGGGATTGGTCCACAGCCAATAACTGACTGATTCTGGGGGTACAACAGACTAGCTCCCTTGCCTCAAGGTGGGACAACCTTGTGGTACCATTCACGCTACAGAGCCCCTCATGGGATCAGGTTGAGGCTAGACCTTGGTTGAAACCACATCTTTGCTTATCTTCTCTCCTGCCCTGTCCTGCTTCCCTCACTGCTTATAAAATTCTCTTAAGAAAAGTCTCACAATAAACCACTTGCATGAGAGAGTCTCCCAGTCTCAGGCTCTGCTTCTAGGAAGCCATTCTAAATTTAAGGAGCATGAGAGGGGACTATCATCCTGGACTCTCTGTAGAATGTCTCAGATATGGAAATGGTTCTGAGGTTTCCCTGGAATGAGTCTGGTTTGAATTGTGCCCATGAGGCCTATACTGATCCACTTTGGAGCAGATCTGAAATCCCAAGGCATACTCCCAAATGCTGAAGTATTCCCAGGAACTTTGGGATTAAAAATGACCCATCAATGACCAGGACATGGGCAAGGAAACTATAAAACTATTGTTGTCATAGTTTCCTCAAGTCTGCATTCAATTGTATGCACAGACCCATCCTGAACTACAAGTCTCTAGGTATAGTCAGGATTGCTGGTGATTAGGATGATGGGCTGTTTAATTGCCTCTTCACTTGTCTGTTTTCCCCTCTTGACTACAGTTCCATGAGGACGGGTACTGGGTCTAACATATACAATGGAGATACACACAGAACTTATCACCTAAAAGGCACTTAGACAGTTAAAAAATTGTTGCTAAATGAATGAATAAATGAATGCATCATCAGGTGGACCAAGGAAGATGTTGTTGAAAGGTAGGTTGAGGGCCAGATTATATATGGCCTTGAATGCCATGCTAAGGAGTCTAGAAGGGAAATTAAGGACATTTTGACTTTGCTGCTCTGACCCTGAGGATGTTACCATCCATTTATGACAAACTAGTATTCTTCATTCTGTGAAAAGAATAGACAGGTAGTGCATGCTATGCAAAGAATTAAGAAAATTGTTCTCTAAGGCAAAATGCAAGCAGAAATTGTTGAAAGTCTGAGATGTCAAACATTCATTCGCAACAGCAACTTTAAAAAATGATCTACCATAAAGGCATTAGATTTTGATAGTGTTTGTTAAGCAGGAGTCTCGTAACTGCAAAGCTAGATTTCATCATTTTGTTGGGACTAATGGAATTGTCCCACATGCTACCTACAGGATATATACTTCTGGTTCAAAGATAAAAACAGGTTGAAAGTAAAAGGATGGGAGAAGATATATCATGCAAACAGCAACTACAAGAAAACTGGAGTGGCTATACTATGTTAGACAAAACAGACTTTGAAATTAAAAATGTTACTAGAGATAAAGAGGGATTTTTACAATAATAGACGGGTCAACCCATCAGGAAGATATAACAATTATAAACATACATATACCTACCACCAGAGACCCAAAATATGTGAAGCAAAAATGGACAGTTGAAGGGAGAAACAGAAAATTCAACAATAATAGTTTCAATTATGGATAGAACAACTATGCAGAAGATCAACAAGGAAATAGAAGACTAGAACAACACCATAAATCAACTAGACCTAGTAGACATCTGTAGAACATTCTACCCAACAAGAGCAGAATACACATTTCTCTCAAGTGCACATGAAACATTCTCTAGGATAGATCATATGCTAGGCTATAAAACAAGGCTCAGTTAGTTTAAAAGGATTGAAATCACATATTTCTCTGATCACAATGGAGCAGAAGTAAACATTAATGACAAAAGAAATTTGGGGAATTTCCAGATCTGTGGAAATTAAACCACACATTCCTAAATATCCAATGGGTCAAAGAAGAAATCACACACAGGGAAATTAGAAAATACTTTTAGATGAATGACAATGAAAACACAACATACCAAAACATATGGGATACAGCTAGAGCAGCACTTAACAGAAAATCTTTTGCTATAAATGCCTGTATTAAAAAAGAAGAAAGCTCTCAAATCAACAACCTAATCTCCACTTTAAGACAGTGAGAACAGCGAACTAAGTACAAAGCAAGCAGAAGGAAATAAATAATAAGGCTTAGAATGGAAATTAATGAAATAAAGAGTAGAAAAACAACAGAGAAAATCAACCTAACCAAAAGTTGGTTCTTTGAAAAGATCAACAAAATTAACAAAGCTTTAGTTAAGCTCTTTATGAAAAGAGAGAAGACTCAAATTGCTAAAATCACAAATCAAAGAAGAGTCATTATTTCCAATATTCTACAAGTGGAAAGGATTATAGGGGAATACTAAGGGATCATCTCCTAAGATTCAGTTTGGTCTCTCTGTTTACCCTTTCAAGGTACCAGATGGAACATAAGTGTCACCCTAAGTGAAAGCCACCAAAGGCCTAATTACTAGGGAGGTTTTCAGAAATCATTATAAGAGAGGGTTAAGAGGAATTCAGGCTCCTGAATTGAGCTACATGGAGCTGGGAAGATGATTCTGATAATAGTTCATTGTCTGCCATTCTGACTTTCCTTGGACTCAGCTTCAATAGACTCATGTTTGAGTCCCAGGAAACCCTAATAACAGCCTGGCTTAAAAATGTTAAAATCTCCATGAGGTATTGGGAGACAAGACTTCAGTAGCATGGTTTTGATTGGTTACAGTGGTGATTAGCATTGACAAGGACAAGAGTCAATTATATCTCATAAAACTGGAAAAGGAAAAAAAAACCAATGACAAGGGCCAGGACCTCCTGGTTTAGGAGACTCCTCCCTCAGTACAGCAAAAGTGCCCTGGCCATCAGGCACTTACACCCTCAGCACATACCTCTGTGCACTTCAGCAACAGTATGGTGTCTTTGGTGGTCAAAGCAGAGTGGCAACCATGGAGATGGGCTGCTCAGATTTCCCTTGATTAAAGAACTTGCCATCAGTTGCAAGGGGGATATTAGCTGACAGCCTCCAGCTGTTAATGCCTTCAAGCCCTACCTTAGCTTTCAAGCTGAGGTCACGCTTTTTCCAAGAAGCCCTCAGCCAATGACTAAACACTAGAGCCTGACCATTTCTATAGAAGAAAATAACTTTATCTTTTAGGACTGAAAAATAATGCAAACTGTAAATTGAAGGAGTTTAGCTAGGTGATATAACAGAACCAGAGATTCTCTCTAGTTCTTACAGTCCATAAAGCTGTTGAAAAGAGTCTGGGAAAGTTTTATATGGACTATCAGTCCTTTGGTTTGTGACACTGGCTATTATTCCTGGGGATTCATGTGATCTTAGCTTTTTAGTTCATGAATTACTCAAGGTCTTACTGGCCCTGTCTCTGATTGCTAAATTCTAGCTTTGTACAATCTTGTTATTTTCCAAGTTATTCTGATAAATTAAATAAGAGGAAATTCCATTAATATTAAATGATGATTATGAAACTGCAAGGTGGAAGGATTTGTACTGGGTGTTATATGAAATATAAGACATATCTCCTGTCAGGAAGCTGCCTGACGACCTTAGTCTGATTCTCCTCTGAAGCAAATCTGCAAAATTATTAAACTGGATTGTGAAACATGAGGCAAGTGACAACAAACAGAATAGCTTTCTATCATTTGGAGAAAAGAACTGAGGGGTAGCTAGGTCACTCTGCTATGGTTAGTATTTGTATTGTAAATGCAACTCAGAAGAGTAACAACTTCATATTATCAGATATATACAAATCAGTGTGGAATTAAAGAGTTGCCCTCACTCCTTTCCTATTCTCACTCCTGCTTTGGGGAGAGAGGTTCTTTTAGCATGCTAAGAGAGGCGGTTAATATTCAAATTAGCTAGAGAAAGGTTTCACCTCTGACTGCTCTAAGGCCTGAGGTCTATCCAAGGCCTTCATCATGCTAGACACCAGCAGAGGGTCTGGTTGAAGGAGGAGAACTGGCCAAGAAGGGACTGGCAAGTACCCACCCACGGTTAACTGGATAGGGAGTGAGAGACTACCCAAGGGAAAAATAAGTGTTTTGCACCATCCTCTGGATTTTGTATATATTTTTACCAGCTACTTATCAGATTGATAATGAACTACACCAGCATACCATGATTTGATAATGGATCCCACCTAAATATCATGACAGACTTTGAGGGACATAGCAGTGAGGTGACACCATAAATCCAATTCTCTGTTGGAAAAGAGAAAAAGAAACGAGTTTCAAAACAAAAAGACAAAAAATAGTAAAACTGAAATTCAGCAATGTACACATTCCAAACTAATAAATATCATCTGAACTTAGATTTTTTTTAAAAAAGGATACAGCTTCCTTTCAATTTAAAACGTGGAGCTTTTAATGAATTTTGACTTTTCTACAACTCCAAGGGCCTCCTTCCGTGTTGCATAAATAGTGGGGGAGAGGGGAGCATCATTCACATAAATGTGAGTGTGAATGGCGCCCCCTGTTGGAAGCCACCTGAACTTCCTAGTCCTGAATCCATCTCTGCCTTCAGGAAAAATTAACAAGTGCCTAATACGGTTCATAAGGTCCGTCTTCCTGCTTTAGCGTCTACACTCCAGATTTTTGGCTGTATCCTGATCTGCTTAACGTCCAGCTCATTGCCAAGCTCTTTTTTCCCCCTCCTCCTGGGGTTTGCAGAAGTTGTTCCCTTTGCCAAGCAAATTCTTCCCCACGCCCATACTCCCTGAACTAAGTTCTTTGCTTCTTCCAGGACTTAGGATGAGGCGTCACTTCTTCTGGGAAACCTTTGCCTAATGCTAAAATAACTAAAACATATTGAGAACATATTATAGGGCATGTGAGAGAACTTAGAACTGTTCTAAGTTCTTACACATACATCAACATTTATAACTATCAGGATAACTGCGGGAAGTAGGTAGGACTGTCCCATTTCACAGATGAGGAAACTGAGACACAGAGGAAATTCCTAAAATAGTGTTACACAGATGGGCCATTGAACTGTGAGAAAACGGTAAGAACAAGGGATTGGAGGTCACAATGAAGTGAATTGTGCTAGGACGGGGGTCTTCCGGGCAAGCAAGCTGTTAAGATTGGAGAATTACGGTAAGGGAGAGGTGGTGCCTGCATTGGCGATTTCTGGAGATGGTGCAACCTCTGATGGTGACACTGTCCAGGGTACCAACTTGGAAATGGGAGGCTGCAGTGGAGGAATGGTGTCCTCGGCGACAACGTTTTTTAAAAGAATTCACTGTATTTCCCTGGCATCCAGCACAGTATGTTCTAAATTCTCTTAAACCATCTGTTGAATATACGCGGTGAAATGCAGCCCTTTCAGGCAAGCCCCAACCGAAGTTTCTTCAACTGCTTTTGGCTTTGGCTTCCCTCTCACAACCAGAGCACTAGTCTCTGCCAGGACTCCCAGGCTGCTCTCACTCCCTTAACCTCGGGTGCAGCTGGAGCCCAAGATGCGTTCCCTCAGCGGTTTATCCACGTCTGGCACCTGAAGCAGAGAATTCGCCTCAGAAATGGGCCTCGAGGAGGAGCGTGGGGCGAGGCACACTAGTTCAAGCCCAGACGGGCAGCATTGGAAGTGCGGGAGCTTGGCGACAGCGCCACATCGGTCCCTTAGGTCGTCCTCAGGCCCAGCCCCCACGGAGCGTGACGAGGCCTGGCCGTGAGGCGGCCGCTTCGCCTCAGAGAAAAGCGCTAGGCCTCTAGCCAGCTGCCACAAGGAACCTCCCCTCCCGCCGGCTCCCGCGCGCCTTCGCGCGCCCGCGGCCCTGGCGTCCTAAGCGGCGGGAAGCCCGGCCCCGCCCCCATGCTCCGGGGAGGGGCGCGACCGCAGCAGTCCCCGCCCACACCGCACGCACTGCCCCTCGGCAACCGGCACAACACAACAAAATGGCCGCCGCGCCGTTGAGCGCCTGAAGGGAGCGACCAGCGCCTCTCCGCCCGGCGTCCGCCCGCGAGCTCGCTCGGCCCGGCTCCTCCGTGGTGAGTGGCCTTGGTCGAGGCCGTTCTCCGGCTTCCAGTCGGAGCGGTGGGGGTGAGCGGCGAAGGCGGGAAGGCCTGAACCGAGCGTGGGATGGATTCGGGGCGGGGGCGTGTGCCTGGGAATTGGGATTGGATGGGAAGGAGGGGAGGGCCCGGAACGGGCGTGGGGAGGAGGAGGATGGAGGGAGGTTTGGATGGGAAATGAGGAGGTCAGGGGTGGGGTGCGGCGTGGAGAAAGATGGGGTCCCGCCACCGAGCGGAGGAGGGAGGAGGTGTGCCAGGTGTATGCGGGGAATGACAGGGGTACAGGATGGTTTGGGTGTCCTGACGGGCGTCCTGGGATCGGGTGGAATACAGTACATGGAGAAAAATGAGAGTTAGGATATTGGGAAGAAATATTTGAAGGAGAGAAAGAGCAAATACTTTGTTGTATAACGGTTAAGGGACAGGTGCATTTTGAAGTCAAAGCTTGGCTTCACGTCTTGATTCTGCCACCTGTGTTACCGGCTCTTGAGATTTGGGCGTGGTCCTTAACCTTCCCGAGCAAATATTTTCTTGTTTGTAAAAAATAATCGCTAATTACTTTCGAGTGTACACTGTGTGCCAGATTCAGTTCTGAGTCCTTTAGTCCTTTGCGTTAACTAATTTAGAATTTAAAATAACTTGTATGAGGTTTTCATCCCCATTTCAAAAGCGATGAAACTGTGGATCAGAGAGGTTAAATAATTTGCCTTATGTCACACCGAAAGTGGAAAATTAACATTTGAACTCAGGTTGCTTAGTTCCAGAATCCAAGCTCTTAATTCTTAATGACACTCGGTCGCTTATCAATGAGGTTAATAATTTTGAACTTACACATCTGCGAGAACTTAAATTTGGTAATGTCTTTAGAGTGCTTAGCACAGTCCTTTCTTCACTCATTCAACAAATATTGTGCACCAAACAATAAACAAATAGAGTCCCTACTGTCTTGTAGCATAAACTCTAGAAGGAAAAACAAGCAATAATCAAGTCGTTTCACAAATAATCATTTAATTCTAATTGTAAGATGTTGTAAAGGATGCTATTTGGTGCAGAGACCTAATCCTCTTGTGTGTCTTGAGTGTAGAAACCCTGCCTTCTCAGCCCTGTATTCTTAGAGCCTAACACAGTTCTTGGTGCATAAAAATTGCCAAATAAAATTGGATGACTGAATAAATAAAATACTGGAAAGGGATGGGAAGCTTGGTTTTTTGGGTACCTGAGTAGAATGGAGAGAGATGTGAGAGGAGAGTTCAGGATGTTAATTGGATGCAGAGGGACACAGATGTCAGGGTGTTGGAAGGGAAAGGCGAGTAGATAGGCAGTTGGGTTGAGATGAAGAGGAATGGGTGGAGGTTTGATTATTTTGTTTGAAGAGGGGTTAATTAGAAGTCAGAGTATTGGAATGGATTAGGATGTTAGAATATTTGCCGTGATGAGCAGTTTGGGAAATCAAGATGGATATTGAAGTGTTGAGTCAGGGTACTGGAAAGAACTATAGAGAAATGGAGGAGACTAATACAGTGTCAGGGAATTGGAACAGAATTTGTGGGAGAACTTGGCAACCAGAATAGGGTGAAGGATGGGAGGCAGAGGCTGACGAGCACAGGATGGAGAATTGCCATTGGAGAGGAATAGGAGTCAGGATATTTGAAAGGACTAGTTAGAGAGTAATAGTGTTTAAATGGGTGAGGGTATGGGATGAAGTCGAATTGTAGGGAAAGTACTGAGATGTGATTAAAGGGCTAAGGGATGCAGTGGAGAGGATATGGAAGTCAAGAAATGGGGATGGATATTTGCATATTGGAGTGGCTGGGAAGCGAGATGGAAGGTTTGAGGATTATTGAGGTCTGCCTCATTTGGAAAAGATCAGAGAAGAAAGTGGAAAGTCAGGAATGTTAGGAAAGGCTGGATAGAGGTGGAAGTGTGGTCTCTACTAAGCTGTGATGGAGGGGATTGTTAGATCAAGGCAAGTATCTGAGTCTGAGAATGACAGGATGCCCGGTCATGATTCTGATGATCACATCATCCAACGGCTTTCCTTACTCTGCAGACTACCTTCTGGGCCTTCAAAATGTGTCTCCAGCTCTGGACTTGTTTTGCTTGTTTTGTCTTCTCTTTATCCTGCCCTTCACACACTCTAGCCCTACATCTCAGCTCTATCTTCTCTTTTCTATTGATTAGTCTTTGTTTATATTATTGCAAACTACAGCCTAGGCCATATCTGTCTCTTTAAATTGTGGTTCAAGGCGTTACTACCCACAGGTGATAGTCTCTGAAATAATGCCGGCCTTTCTCAAGCACAGTAAATCCCTAACCTCATTTCACTGAGTTAGCTGTTCTATGAGATCCTACATCCAGGCTTTACAGGAGCTATGGCAACCAAGGGAGGGGGTCTGGCAATGCACTGTGACTTTGGAACCATCATTTAATCTTTCAGGTTACAATTCATTAAAGGAAAGAGTTGATTTCAATTTCTGGAATCCATTCTGATATATTTCTTTAACTCTATAAATGAGTAAGGCAGAGTTTTTCTAATCAGGTGAGGTAACAAAGGACAGCATGATATTCTAGTGAGGCCCAAAGAGTCTTGGTCATTAGGATGTTCTGAGAGGAATTCAGGATGGTTCAATATTTTAAGAATTTAGAGATAAGACTAAGGTGCAGGATACAAAATAATTGCATTGCATAAAAATATAGGATGTGCATTTTTTAAACCAAGAAACTAAAAAAAATATATAAGCCATATCTGTGTAACATGTAGCACACTATCATTCTAATTTTATAATTTTCTATCATGCTATGGGTTAGAGAAAGACATATACAAGTGGGAACTGGGCCCTGTGCCTCTCCTCTTTTATCTTTTAAATCTCTTGCCTTTATGAAAACTATATTTAATTCAGGAATGAATAAAATTATACTATTAAAGCACATGCCTCTTAGCTCTTCTCAAGCTTGAGTATATTATTATTTAGAAAGAGAGCACCAGTGCAGCTTAACACAGAATGAGGAGTATTACTAAGAGACTTTTTGCCTTGGCAGAATGGTGAGACAAAAATTGTTTACCACGCTTGTGAAATTAAGACCCAAAACCTTGTGGCTATGGCATAAATAGCAGTTATGTGAATTGGGGGAAAGCTTTTCTGACCTATGTGGATGATATGACATGAAAAAACGGAAGAGAAAGTAAAGACATAGATTTGCAGTTTAAAGTGACCTAGACTATTGGAACAAGGTAGTTGGCCATGTTGTACTGTATACCTGTGAAATAATAATCACTTTTAAAAAATTTCGCAGGTTTTTGTTACCTTCAAACTAGTCACCTTAAGAAGCTAGATCATGAGTTCAGTGATGCTATTGTTGTATTAAATTTTCTGTTTTTCCTTCAGGAATAGTTTTTATAGTGTATGTCATCCATTAATCAAGGTTGTTTAGTGGCACTTGTTTATGATCTGTTTTGTCTAAGGCACTATCCTAGGCCCTACAGAGTGAATCAAACATGATCTGGCCTCCAGAAAACTCAGTCAGCGGTATGACATGGTAATGAAGTCATGGGCTTTGGAATCAGATAAGGATTCAAGTCTTGGCTTAACCAATTAGTTATGGGACTTTGAACAAATTATTTAACCTCTTAATCTTTAAAATGGGAGATAATAACACCTATTTCATAGAGTTGTTGTGTTTAATCCTTCTAATGTGAGGATACATACAAGAGCTTATCACAATATTTGGCACATGGTAAAGTTAATAATGAAACTGGGAAAATAAAAACAAAATGTAGTTGAAGTGATGGATCTAGTTTTCTTGTGAGACTTATAAATTAATTCTGAAAGCAGGACCCAAAGAGGAATTCCAGAAATGTTTTGGGCAAGATCAGCATTCCTAGAATGACTATATAGTCATTGAAAGGTATTAACATCTGTTAAATGTTGGTTAATTGATTCGATATGTTAATGGCAGCTCTCCTTTACATATATTGTATGTGTTCTAACCATTTAAAAAATAAGTTTCTTTAAAATCCCAGCCTGTATAATAATACCCATGTACATACCTGTGAAGGTGTATTTATTACATATGAAGATGTTCACACATCAAACCACTATAATATCTCTTTCTAATACCAATTTATATGGCATTAAGATTTTTTTTTAGACTTTCGTGGTGGTCCAGTGGTTAAGACTCCATGCTTCCAATGCAGTGGGTGCGGGTTCAATCCCTGGTTGGGGAACTAAGATCCACACACTGCCACGCTGCGTGGCACAGCCAAAAAAAAAAAAAAAAATTAAAATGAGATTTTTTTTTTTTAAAAAAGCTACGATTTATTATTATTATTTCTTTTTTTTTTATTTTTGGCCGTGCTGTGTGCAGCATGTGGGATCTTAGTTCCCCAATCAGGGATCAAACCCGCGGCCCCTGCAGTGGAAGCACGGAGTCTTAACCACTGGACCGCCAGGGAAGTCCCTGGCATTAAGATTGGAGCTATCCAAAAACTTTGGATTGCAAACTACTTTTCTAAAAAAGAGTTTGTGTTTTATCTTCACATTTTAAGTAGTAAGAGTAGGGGAGACTGTGGATATTGAGCAAAAATAGAATCATTGTTAATGCAGCCTTGTTCAAGACCTATGCTTCTTATAAGATTTTTTGGTCTAAAAGTTTGTCAAATTTATAATTAATGCAATGTACTTATAAGAGCAATTGTATAACATGAAAATCTTTTTTGCATTAAACCTAAACTGTAAGTTAGGGCTCTTGGTATTGAGAACTAATACTACTCATGAAGATATCCTATGGCTGAAGTACTAAATAGCATTTTATTGGTTCCAGGTTCTTTATGAATAATTCATTCCATAAGTAGTAATTATCTACTATCTTTTAGGCTCTGTCCTAGGTCTGGAATACATCAGTGAACAATATCCCTACTTTCATGGAACTTATATTCTACTAGATTAATTATGTGATTTGACTTACAAATTAATTTGAGAGGAGAACTGATTCTTATCATTGCTCCAGCTAGCATTGTGTCTGACCAAGTCATTTACCATTCTGGGCCTTAATTTTCTTACATAAAAAGTAAAGGAATTTGGTCAAATGATTTTTGACAAGGGTACCAAGATCATTCAATGGGGAAAGGGAAGTCTTCAAAAATCGTGCTGGGAAAACTGGATATCCACATGCAAAAGAATGAATTTGGACCTTTACCTAATACCATATACAAAAATTAACGCAAAATGGATCAAAGACCTAAATGTAAGAGCTAAAATTATAAATCTCTTAGAAGAAAACATAGGGCAACAGCTTCATGACATTGGATTTGGCAGTGATTTCTTGGATATGACACCAAAGGCACAGGCAACAAAAGAAAACATAGACAAATTGGACTTCTTAAAAAGTTTTAAATGAGCATCAAAAGACAATATCACAGAGTAAAACGGAAACCACAGAATGGGAGAAATTTTTTGCAAATCATATGTCTGATTAGGGTTAATATCCAGATTATATGGAGAGAATTTCTGAAAAGTTTTAAAAAAAGAAAAGACAAGACTGAGGACAAGCATTTACAGCAGAAGAAATTAGATGTAGAGGTCCGTGTGGCTGGAGCCACAGAGTTGAGGGAACCAGTGACAGATGTGAGGCTAGAGACAAGGCTGTATCATGGGGGACCTCATAGGTCATGGTAAATATTTCATTTATTACAGACAGATAGATTAACTTTTAAAATAGATCAGTCTGGCTGCAATGTAGTGATGGAGGAGGAAGGCAAGAGAGCTTGTAGACAGATCAGTTAGAAGCTATTAGAGTAGTTTGATGAGGGCGTGGATTAGAGTAGACGACAGTGGAGATGGAAAGAATGGACTATTTTGAGAGATATTTAGGAGGTAGAATTGACAAAACTTGGTGATTGTTTGGTTATGGGAAAAAGGGAAAGGGAAGCATCAAGAATGACTCCCAGGTTTCTGTCTTATTCCCAAGAGCATTGTTCATAGTTAGGGAACACTGGAGGAGGAACGGGATGGGAGGAAAATGAGGGAGGAATGAGAGAAATGATAAATTCAATTTGGACATGTTGATTCAGGATGCCAGTGAGATATCAGGTAGCAGTTGGGAATAGGTGTCTGGAACTCAGAGAAAGGTTGGATTGAAAATATAAATATTAGTATACAGGTGGCGTTGGGAACCATGGGTGTGCATTAGATTGTCTAAATTAAGATTAGAAAGACCCGAAGAGACTTGAGGAGCTCTGACATTTAAAGATTGAATAGGAGAGCCTTGGCCAGCAAAGGAGGCCAAGGAGTGGCCAGGGAGACGGGAGGATACCAGGAGAGTATGGTGTCCCAGAAGCCAAAGGAAGAAACTGTTTCAGGAAGGAGAGACTGCTTATCAGTATGAAATACTGCTGGTTGCCAAGGATTTCCACCTTCCTGCAATCTAGGACCCCTTATGGGTAGAAGAGACATTGTGACCAGTTTGGTCCAATAAATTGAGAACCGTAATGACAGGTAAGGCTTCTGGCTGGAGTATTTGTCAGTACAGAACCCTCTAGAGGTCTCTTTTCCCTCTGGTAAAGTAATCAGCAATGTCTGAAATAGTGTCTGCTCCCAACAGCTTGGAGTAGTTTGGGTTCTAGCATCTATAACTTCTGAGTTTATAACTTTGTAGTCTTGAAAATTCTAGAAATAGATTAATAGTTTTGATAGCTCTAAAAATTAACCTTGTTAAATATACCGGAAACTCTTACAGGTTTTGATGGATACCTGGCTTTATTCTTGCAATGAAGAAAGGTCCTCAGCAAAAAATTTCCAAAGCAAAGATGCCACCATCATCTCACTCTCCTAGTCCATCATCTCTTACGTCCAACATGAGATCTAGGTCACTTTCACCTTTAAGTGGATCCGAGACTCTACCTTTTCATTCTGGAAGACAGGGGTATGAGCAAGTTGAGATTATAGCTGAAAACACTATGCTTTTGGACTACCAAGACCATCAAGGTATTGCTTTTAACCTAAGAATTTCACCAAATACTGTTAAGTACAGATGGAAAATATTCAACTTACATTTTTGGTCCAAATGTAACATATATCCAACTACTAACTTGAACCATTGTTTTTATTGACAGAAATTGTGTAGGGACAGTGGAGGATGGAGGCTTCTGGGTGAGGGTGAAGATGTCTGAAAGGGTTAGGAGAAGGGAGTTTCCTGAAAGAGGAAGCTTTATTTCCTGTGGTGGGAGAGTGCCTTAAAGCTCATATGCCAAATATATCTGTTATATATCTGAATATCTGTTCACTTTGGAATGGAGTGCCTTAATTCAATATAAAAATGCTATCCACCCCTGGGCTATTCCAGTCTGCTTATTAACATCTTGCTTATTAGCAATCTGTGAATGGACTGATTTCCACATAAGGGACATATAAATGTTCCACCAAGGTTTTTATTTTTTCTTAAAAGCATTCTTTTAGTCTGGGTATCTATAATGTGATTAAGTGTGAAAGAAAACTTTGTGATTTCTTTGCTAAGTCATGAAATCACAGTCATCAAACTCTGTTGACCTGAATATTGATCAGTGTTTATTAATAAACATTGTCAGCCTTGAGTTGACTGTACCCTTGCTGCCCGTTGGTACACTGTTATTTCTAATTTGATTAATATTTTAGAAAATGGTCTTTCCTAGAATGGCCCAAATTTTAAAAATTATTTTATTTTGAACCAAAATAAATATATTAACTTATTATGAGTAATCATAGGGAAACTTTGGCCCACAGCCTGGATCTGAACCCAGGATTAATTATCTTTGATTCATAAAGAAAGAACCAAGAGGCAATTTTCTTTTTTTGGATGCTTTTGCAGAATTTAACATAGCTTTTTTTAAAATAATTTTTTTTAATTGGAGTATAGTTGATTTACAATGTTGTGTTAGTTTCACGTGTACAGCAAAATGAATCAGTTATTCATATACATATATCCACTCTTTTTTAGATTCTTTTCCCATATAGGCCATTACAGAATACTGAGTAGAGTTCCCTGTGCTATACTAACATGGCTTTAACAAGCTGTGACTGCAATATCCAGGAAGGTCTTAAGATAGGGTGTGCTATCCATTAAGTTAGTTCTTTATCTCTATAAAATATGTTATGATCCTCTATATTTAAAAAAGCAACAAATTTGAGTTTCCTACCATAAAAAAGAAATAGGAAAAGAGGTGTCGTGGTCTGAACATGGGTTGGAAAAGAATTTCCAGACTCAAGGCAGAATGTAAAGAAGATAGAATTTATTAGAGGGAAGGGTTGCTGCTAGAACACTGGGCCGACTTCCTAGTAGTCTGGGAGAGTCGAGCCCAAACATGTGCTATTGATCAGCTTTTATAGCCAGAAAACAAAGGAATGGTCCTAGGTGAAAATTTCATTTACTGATTGGTCGAGGCACATATACCTTCTTTCTGTAGGGTGGGAGTGGGAAAGGGAAGATGCCTTTCCTTATTTGGGACAGGCCCAGTAGCCCAGGTGGGCGTCGCCCAGGTGGGCTCAGGAATTTCGTAACCATGGCAACATGGTGGGGAAGGCGATTAAGAGTCGGTAGGGGGTATAATGCTGAAACTTTTTGAAGGAGGGTCATTCTTTGTCCTTGAAGCACCATTGTCCTTGGAGCACCACAGAGGATTTTTAAGAATTCCAGTGTTTTTGAACTTTAGATTAGAATTTTAAAAAACAAACAACTAAATAATGCCAATATTTATATATTTTAAAATAGCTAACATTAAAATTCTGCTAAAAACCTCAGTGCTGCATATAATTAAAAGTATAAGTTTTAGATTCATCTGCCTAGGTTCAAGTCCTAGATTTGCACATTTCTAGCTGCAAGATCTTGAATAAATTATTATAATTTCTTTTATAAAGGGGAACAGTAATTTCTATCCCAAAAGTTTGTTGTACAAATTAAATTTTTTAAATTAATTAATTAATTTTATTTTTGTCTGCATTAGGTCTTCATTGCTGCGCGCGGGCTTTCTCTAGTTGCACAGAGCGGGGGCTACTCTTCGTTGTGGTGCGCGGGCTTCTCATTGCGGTGGCTTCTCTTGTTGCAGAGCATGGGCTCTAGGCACACGGGCTTCAGTAGTTGCAGCACAGGGGCTCAGGAGCTGTGGCGCACGGGCTCTAGAGTGCAGGCTCAGTAGTTGTGGCGCACGGGCTTAGTTGCTCCGCAGCATGTGGGATCTTCCCAGATCAGGGCTCGAACCCGTGTTCCCTACCTTGGCAGGCGGATTCTTAACCACTGCGCCACCGGGGAAGTCCCCAGATTAAATTTTTAAATGTAAAGTATTTAGCACAAAGCTTGTACACAATTAATATTTACAGAGTATAACTGTTATTGTCATTATTATGAAATGCTACAAAGTAAAATATTATTATTAAAACATTGCAATTAGAACTAGCCAGCTGTTCTTACATTTGCATGGCTTAAAAATTTTTTTTTGTTATATAACATCAAGACAATTTGTTTTTCAAAGTATTCGTGTCTTCCTCTACTGATAATGATCTGTTTGTGTAATTTCAGAAGCTGATTCACATGAAGGAGTTCGATATATTACCGAGGCCCTTGTTAAAAAACTTACTAAACAGGACAATTTGGCCTTGGTAAAATCTCTGAACCTTTCACTTTCTAAAGATGGTGGCAAGAAATTTAGGGTAGGTTACCAACATTTCTGAATACAGACATTGTTTTTAATTTTTATGTGCTTTAAAATTTTTTTTAAAAGAGTATATTAGATTTACAGCACCCTAATGTCGCCGAATTTGTTGCAGATCTTTTATTGTTTCTAGTGAAAGTTCTCCATCAGAAGTGTGACATCTTCAAATTCATAAGCTCCTATTATTCTATACATTATTGATTCTCTCTAGAATGAGTCAGCAAACTACAGCCTGTAGGCCACATTGGGCCTACTGCCTATTTTTGTTAATAAAGTTTTATTGGAGCAGAGCTACACTCATTTGTTTACATATTGTCTGTGGCTGTTTTTGCACTACAATAGCAGAGGTAAGTGGTTGTCAAAAAGACTATGTCTCACAAAGCCAAAAATATTTACTGTTCGGCGTTTTACAGAAGTTTGCTGATCCCTGGTCTAGACTGTTTACTACTTTATTCATAAACTATACAGCATGAGCACATTGTAATAGACAACTTAATTTTTTAATTGGAAATATAAACTTAGATGCCTACTACATTAGTCACAAAAACTAATTCCAGAAGATTGAAAATCTTAATGAAAATGAAACAAAAATCAACCAACAAAAGTGCTATAAAATTATTAGGAAAGAATATAGGAGAATATATTTTTAAATCTTAGAGTTGGGAAGCCCTTTCTAAGCAAACACCAACCCTAATACCACAAAGAAAAATATTGACAGATTTAGCTTACTTAAAAAACTTAAAAAGTTGTGTTTAATGAATGATATCTTTTAAAAAGTTAAAGCAAAAAACAAGCTGGCAGATAGTGTTTCCAGCATATGTAACAATATCCACATAATATATAGAGCACCTACAGTTCAATAGAAAGAGACAGCTAAATGGAAAATGTGCAAAGGATATGAACAGTTTGTTCACAAAAATATTATAAATGGCTAATGTTAACATGAAAATATGTTCAATTTCATTAATGTCGAAGAGATGTGAAGTAGAACAATAGTTTGATGCCATTTTCCATCTTGTATGTCTGATGGACAAGAATTAAAAAGATTATTTCAGTGTTCAGAAAGGCGTGAGAAATGGGTATTCTCATATGGTCTTAGTGGATGTATAGATTGGTACAGCATTTTAGGAAAACAGTTTGTTAGTATTTATCAAAATTTCACATGTATTTGTTTGATCCAGCAATTGAGTTTATACTTACTGAGTTTATACTCACCAACACAGCAGTTCTACTCCTTGATATCTATTAATATTTGCACACGTATCCAAAAGTATCTGAATAGCCATGTTTATTAAGCATTATTTAAGATGGAAAAATTGGAAATAACCAAATGTCTGTCAATAGGGGATTGCTTAAAAAAATTATCGTGCAATATACCATGAAATACTATCAAGTTTCTTGAAAGACAAGAACAAAACCCAAAAAACCCCGGAACTCTATGTATTAATGTGGGAAAATGTTCCAGTATATTTAAATGGAACAAACAAATTCTAAAATATTTTGTATAGTAAGGTCTCGAAATATATTTTTTAAAATTCTGTTTTTCTATATATGTATATATAGATGTAAATGAATAGAAAGGCCTATATGTATATACACCAGCCTCTTAACAATGGTTACTTTTGAGCAGTGCGATTTTTTATGGGGGCCTGGAGACCTGATGAAGAGAGCTTTTTATGTTTGTTTGAAATTTTTATTAGAATATATTTACGTCTTGTGTAATTAAAAAGGAAAAAAGGAGACATCCTGGAGTTTAAAGGGTGTGAAAATGAAATATCAAGTTAGTAAATCTTTACTGTGTGGTTATTATATGCCAGGCATTATGTTAGGCTGTGGGAATAGATACAGAAGTCAATAAGCTTAGTTTCTGATCTCTGGGAATTTAGAGCTTAGTGTGAAGAATGCCTAGGATTAAGAGGAGAAATAGTGAGAGGGAATCAGAGAAAGAGAGTGAGCACGTGGGAGAGACAGACCCAGTGAAAAAGTCCGAAGGGGCTGTTGGAATAGAAGATCCAAGGGTATGATGAACGAGGGCCAAAGGAGAGAGAACGTCAGGCAGAAAGGATATGCTATAAAATGTCACCGAATCAGCAAATAGGATGAAAACTAGGAAGAGGTTATTTGATTTGGCAGTTAAAAAAGCCCTTCCTTCTATTTCTCAAACCAACCACGTTCATTCTTTTAGGGTCTCTGCATTTTTTTCTCTGCCTGGTATTCTCTGTCCTCAGATGTTCACACAACTGGCTTATTATTAGGGTCTCAACTCCATGCACTTCCTCTCTCTGTGACGCCTTCTCTTACCAACCCAATTGCAGTTAGCCACCTTCTCCTCAGTCACTCTCTCTCATTCTTTCACTCAATAGATATTTATTTAGCACCTACCATGTGCCAGGCACTAGTACTATAGTAGTGAACACAGCAGACAAAATCTGCCCTCTTGGTGCCTTGCACTCTGTCACATCACGTTACCTTTATTTTCTTGTTAGTGTGCTTCAGTGCCTGAAAATTTTGTTTCTCTATTTGTTTATTGGCTTTCCCTGTGAATGAAATCAAGAACCTTGTTTTCCTTATTCACCACTGTTTTTCCATATTTCCAGTACCTAGAACAGCTCCTGACACATAATCAATCCATGTTTGATAAATATTTGTTGCAATGGATGAATGAATGGTGATCTTGGAGAGAACTTTTTGAATACATAGTAAGGGTGGAAGATATATTGCTTTGCCAATAGAATAATAGTGAATGGAAGGCCTCAGAGTGAGCAAATATTCACAACTTTTATGAGAACATGGTGGCAAATAAGGGTGATAAAATGAAAGCTTGGTAGGAATCAAGTTGGGTGTGAGGTGATTTGTATTATATAGAGGAGACTGAGCATGTTGAACATAGGCTCCTGCAGCAGGGGAATTGTCTGGTTCACCAGTATATCGCCATTGCCCGGTGCCACATCTGACATGTAGTGAGTGGGAAATAAATATCTGTTGAAAAGTGACTGTTTTTAAACTTGAGGGGAAGATCCAGGAGAGAGAAAGAGATTGGAGATATAGGCACACAAGGAGAAGAGATGGGTGAGATTATGCAAGAGCGTAAGTACCTAGTTGAACTTTGAAGAGGGGAGAAAGGGAGAGGCATAGAAAAGTCGAGGTGGAGAAAAGGATTGATGGGGAAATTCTCATTGGATAGTCTTCAGTTTCTTAGTGCATAGGAAGTGTTGTCCGCCGAGGGGCAAGGAGAGTTTGGCGACCTGGGGAGAGTGGCCACTCCTGGCCAAGGAGAGCCACACCAGCGGATTTTCCGGGGAAGCAGTAAAGGCTTAGTCTCTGGTGACTGATCAGCACATGCTTATATGTCGTGCTTATGTCGAGGCATCTGTTATATAAAGTATTTATTCATTTGTTTCCAATTAGTATATCGAAAATTTGGAAAAATGTGTTAAACTTGAAATACTGAATCTCAGCCATAATCTAATAGGGAAGATTGAGAAGGTGGACAAGCTGTTGAAATTACGTGAGCTCAACTTATCATATAACAAAATCTGGTAAGTAAATACTTCTTTGGGTGGCACTGCAGGGTCCTCATCTTTGTTAAAGAGGTAGATTAATGCTGCTGTGTTAACTGAAAGAATCCTTTGAAAGAGCAGGCACTCTGATCCTTATTCATTTGTAGTCTAGCCCTTCACATATGATAACTGTCATATTTTGACATTACTAAAGTACAGAATAATACCTGTCATTATCAAAGAAGGAGATACATTTTTTGAGTACCAAATTTTATCTTAATTCCATTTTTGACAGGAAGTTTTCCCAGATATAGTCTGATTAACTGCCTTATCACATTAAAAAAGGTGGCATGAAGCAGAATGTTTTAACCCTGTCATTTTGATCCTAAAGATATTTCAACCTGTTTTGAGCCTATGTATTTATCCTAATGTTCTTTGCTCATTGCTGTAATAAATACACACTATCTTGTTTCCACTTCATAATATATATTACTCTGAGAAATAAACATAATGAAACTGACAGTGGCTAAAAATGTACATAGAAAACTTGTTATAGGCAAAATGATACAATTACCAAATCTTGAAAATCTTTATATCTATGTATTTTCCCTCCACATAAGACTTGGTATATATAATGGCCAGAGAACAAAACAACTAACAGTAGCAAAACCTCTAATATGGCAAAAATGAAATGGGAAAAAAAGTGATTAATGAATCAAATCCTTAATGTAAAGTATGTATAAAAAAATTGATTGTGATGAAAATAATTTCAACAAAACTGAAAATAAAGAAGCTTGGAAATATTTGCCCAGTATAAAGAATTGACCAAGGAATTAAATTGGAATCAACTTGGGAAAATATTTCATCCATGAAAATTCATCAATATGGGTGATAATGTTTTATTAATTTAAATATTCTGATTAAAATATTTTTGTTCATAAATACAGTATCATTCTGGGGGTCCACCAGCTCAAAATGGCAGCCATATCCTGCTGGCATAGCTAATGTTTTGGTGATGATTTAAGGTAATAATTAAGGACATCTTGTTCTTGTGCAGGGCTGTAGCACATAGCACAGTGTGTGCTGTTGAACTTTCTAGCTCTCCCCTTGCTGTCCACTAGTAGTCTTCACAGTGGTTAGTGAGAAAGCTACGGACAGACTCTTCTGTGTTGTGGGATCTTAAAGTCTGATAGTAGGATAGGTGGGATTCCTGGGCACACACAGTAATGAAGAGTTTACCAGAGCTGTTCTGGTAAATTTGTTTTTAGCCACTCTTTAAATTCTCATTTATAAATTATAATTATGGAAAGTAACTCCACATAAAACCAAGCCTGTTTATTTTTAAAATACAATGGAGGGGCACTATCATTGTACTTACTAAGTTTGATTTTACCCTTTGGTTTCCAGCAAAATTGAAGGTATAGAAAATATGCATAATCTGCAAAAGCTAAACCTTGCGGGAAATGAAATTGAACATATTCCAGTATGGTTAGGGAAGAAGTTAAAATGTTTGCGAGTCCTCAATCTGAAAGGCAACAAGATATCATCGGTAAGTTATTCAAAGTAGCAAGAATATTTAAAAAATTTTTGGACTTGTTGAAGCAAAAAGATTAAAATCTATAAGTTTTTTTTAAAATGGGACTTCTTCTAATGTCCTTGGTCCTTTGACCAAACATCAAATTCAGACATAACCTAGTATTCTCTATGGTAATTAAATATAGGCAGTCCTGGTTTTGCATGGTTCCATGGTAACTAAAAGTTGACCTCTTAGCATTTTCCCATCTTTCATTTCATTTGAGCCTCAAAATACTCTTGTTAAGGAGACAGTGCAGGGATTATTTTTATAATTCTGTGAGTTAGGTACCATTGTCTTATTCCCATTTTCAAATAAAGTCTCAGAGAGGTTAACTCTCTTACCCAAAGTCATTCAACTTGTGCCAGAGTCCATGTCACTGAATGCCTAGAGCAGAGTTCTTTTTTTCAAACTTGTGAATTAATCTGAATTAATCTTGATTATAATGTTAGGTGTTACAAGAAGTGTTAATCACTAGCTTTTTATAGTAGGGCAACTTTGTTTTCGTGGTTCACATAAGCTAATAATGATGTGTATTTTTCTCTGGAGTATATTTTATGATTTCCTTGTGATATTTATACAGTTAGATATTCAATAAGCATTGCAAAGTAAAAACATTAATTTACTTAAATCTGTATTAAAACTGGTACAATCCTGCTATAATTTAAAGAACTTAAGTCTTAGAATAGAAAATAAAAGATGTGACTTCCAATGTGGGTCTAGGCTTTGCTTCTGTGACCTTTGGAGAATCTTTCATCTCTCTAAAACTCACTGTTTAAATTAGAGAAAACAGTCCCTGCCCTGCCTTCTTTACAGAAGTGGTATGGGGCTCAGATGAAATGATAGATGTGAAAATACTTTAAAAACTGTAAGGAATACAGCATTAGAGGTATGTAGTATTTTAAACTTTCACCAGTAGAAGCCAATAATAATAAATAACATTTGTTTAATGCTGTGCAATGTTTATGCTTTCTCATTTCATCTTATAAAGATCTGGTAAGGTGACTCTACCATTTCACTGTGACAGCCCAAGAACCTCAGAGCCCAAGCCCCACGCCATGTTACCCAGCATCACCTTGGAGCTCTTGGAGCTTATGGGGTGATGGGAGGAGGTAGCCATGAATCTATTTAAAATTTGCCACACATGTTCCAAAAGTAGCTGATCCCTAGATAGGACTGTTAACAGGAAAATCATTTAATAAATATTTATTATTATTTCTAATTTTGTAAGACCTTCTTATCCCAGTTCATATTTGACATTGGCTTCAGTAAGAGTGCACATCCACTTGGGAGAGATTTATTTATACTAGCTATTGGTAGTAGTGTTTCTCAACCTTTTAAAATCCCTCTTTGGGTAAATGTAAAAATCTGACTTCAGAACCGTGAGTGTCTCTATGTATCCTTATTTCTTTTAACTATCAAGTATAACTGTTACCTGAAGATTTACCAAACTCCTTTTTTATAGCCATTTATATTTTTGATTTGTTCAATCAGCATACTGAAAAGATAATAGGGTTAGAGTTTCACAGTCTTGAATTCAAATCCTATTTCATTCACATATAACCTCTGAGCTTTGAGCAAGTCACCTAAATTCTTTGAACCTCAGTTTCATCACCTAGAAAATTAAGATGGTTCCTATATCATAGGTTTTTGTGAGAAGTCACAGTTAAAATGGTATATGGAAAATGCCTAATATTGCCCTTGATACATTTTAGATTCTCAAATACTCCTTTCTTTTTCTCCCTTCAAACCACTACTTTTGGATAATAGGTTTCATGAATAGGTTCCTTGCCATGTTAATAGCAATTTCCTTGATTTATTACTTCCCTTAGGTATGTTTATGATTTTTATTTTATTTATTTATTTTTTATGTTTTTAACATCTTGATGTTTATGATTTTTAAATTCAGTTATACCAATTATAATGTTACCTATCATTTCAGCTCCAAGATGTAAGCAAATTGAAACCACTTCAAGATTTGACTTCTGTGATCCTAGCTGAAAATCCAGTTGTGACCCTTCCTCATTACCTCCAGTTCACCATTTTTCACCTCCGTTCACTGGAAAGTTTGGAAGGTCAGCCAGTAACCACTCAGGACAGACAGGAAGCTTTTGAGAGATTCAGTTTAGGTGAGGTGACATATTTTTAAAAAACTAAATTTGGGTGGGAGAGGAATTTATTTTCAGAAATTATCCAGAAAAAATATACTTATTATGAACTTTATAATGCTATTAAAATTTGCATAGACAGTGGCACCATAAATCAATGAACTCAGCAAATATTCATTAGGCATGTACTGTGAGCCAGGCACTGTATCTGGCACTAAAGATATAATGGTGATCAAGACATAAGGTACTGGCCTTCGTGCAGTTTGTGTTTTAGTGGAGAAGACAGACAAAAAAACAAGTAAACCCAGATAAAGTAACAGCGGAGAACCCCCTTTTTGGAAAGTGGTGTAAAGGAATGGCTCTCTGAGGAAGTGACATATAAGCTGAAGGCAAAGGCAGGAGAGGATTCGTCATGTGAAGAAAGGCCTGCGGGAGAGGGAGCAGCTTGTACTTTGAGATTGGAAAGACCCTGGTGAGTTAAGAGACAGAAAGAAGATCAGTATGACTGGAGAATAGCTCAGGTAAAAGTTTGGAGAGATGGGGAGGGGAGAGATGGCACAGGGCCTTGGGGTTTGGATTTTATTCCAGGTGCAGTGGAAAGCCACTGACAACTTTTAAGCGGGGGTTTATATATTAAGATTATTTTTGATGCTGGATGGAGAATGATTTGAAGCAGGGCAAAATAGAGATAAAGGGACATGTTAAAAGGCTATTGCCTTAGAAATGTTGGTGGCCTGTATTTAGGTGGTAGATGTGGAATAGACGGATCAGCTTTGGGAGTAGAATCAGCAGCACTTTCTATTGGATTGGATAATCTCCAAGCTTCTGGCTTGAGTAAGTGGTTGGATGGTAGTATTGTTTTGGAAAATGGGAGAACTCAGAATGCTGAGTTTGAATGTCTGTGAGACAACCAAGAAGAGAATCAGAAATATGAGTCTGGAGTTCAAGAGATCTGTCCTAGAGATATAAATTTGGGATTCATCAGCATAAAAATAATATTTAATTCCACCAGAATCAACTAGCTCACTCAGGCAGGGGTTTGGAAGAGCATGAAGAGGAGCCAGTTAAGAAAACTGAGAAAGAGAGGCCAGCAAGGTAGGAGAAAACCAGGAAATAGTGGGTTGCAGAAGCTCAGAGAAGATTTCAAAAGAGAAAGTGGTCAGCTATGTTGAATGTCGCTGCGACATGAAGAAGAAAGATGAG
This sequence comes from Balaenoptera borealis, assembly GCF_965194805.1. Lineage (NCBI taxonomy): Eukaryota > Metazoa > Chordata > Mammalia > Artiodactyla > Balaenopteridae > Balaenoptera > Balaenoptera borealis. Next base: position 109,111,911 of record NC_138865.1, read on the forward strand.
CACAGAGAAGTGCTTTAGATTGACAACATGATGATGAGCTTGACAAGAGCAGTTAAGGTGTGGCTGGGACAAATGCTAGATTATAGATTGAAGACTGAATGGGAGGGAGACATTTGGGTAAAGATTTGAAATTGCCTCCCACAGCTTCCTCCCCTAGTACCTAATAAATGAATTTTTAAAATTAAGTTTAAAAAAATTTCACCAGTAGCTTCCAACCAGGAAATGGAGAAGCAAGTGCAATAAACCTCAAAGCTAGTAATCAAAGCAACAGAAAATATTCAAGAGCGGAGTGGAGAGACAAATCGTGGCTTAGTTCTTTTGGTCCTTGAGAAGACAAGGAGATGAGATCAGAAAAAAAGAGGAAAGATTCTGTTGATAAGAGGGATGGGACACTTTCTCCATCAGAAGGGAGAGAAGATGCGTGTAGGTATGGGTAGTTTTGTTGCCTTGGTGGTAGGAAGATGAGGAAGTTCCCACTGGTGGGGTTTCTGTTTTCTCAATAAAATAAGAGGTCATCAGCTGAGAAAGAAAATAGAAGGAGTACAACGTTGCAAAGCAACTATACTCCAATAAAAATTACTTTAAAAAAAAGATTGGAAGAAAAAGAAAATAGAAGGAGTATGGGAGGTTTGAAGGGAAGAGGAAGGTATATGAAGTAGCCTAACACGATAATGTTAGGGCATGAGCCTGTATGTTCAACCATTTGAAATTGATGTTAGTCCATTTTGACTTATAAAAACAGCAGTTTCATATGGTTTGATCCAATACTTGAGAAATGTGGTAGATTTTTATTTGTTTCGGATCCCCCTACCTCAACATTTGTTACCCAGAAGTTGATGTTTTGGAATCATTAAAAAATATAAATAATGCAAAGGGAAGTCATTATATAAATATACTGTTGGGGGACATGTTTAAAGTACTTATAATTCATTCACAACTTTGAATGTTAATTAAGAGCTTTTAGTGATGCTGAGCTCTTGGGATCCAGTTGTAATACAGATAGATGCAGTTTCTGCTTTTGCAAAACTTTAGTGGGGAAGGCAGACAGCCAAGCTTTTTGATCACATTTTCCAACTCCCTCTGTGATGAGGACTGCAGCAGAGGTGCAGGGTGGCATCATAGCATCCCTGAGAAGCGTCCAACCTGGGGAGGGTAGAGTCAGGGCAGGCTTCTCAGAATGGTTTTTAAAACTAAGACCTGGAGGATGCAAAATAGGCCAGTAGGAGATAGAGGAAGACAGTTCCAGGGAGAAGGTGTGAATAAAAGCCTGCAGGTGGAAAAAGTTTTCGACAAAATTCAACACCCATTTATGATAAAAACCCTCCAGAAAGTAGGCATAGAGGGAGCTTACCTCAACATAATAAAGGCCATATATGACAAACCCACAGCCAACATCATTCTCAATGGTGAAAAACTGAAACCATTTCCTCTAAGATCAGGAACAAGACAAGGTTGTCCACTCCCACCACTGTTATTCAACATAGTTTTGGAAGTTTTAGCCACAGCAATCAGAGAAGAAAAGGAAATAAAAGGAATCCAAATCGGAAAAGATGAAGTAAAGCTGTCACTGTTTGCAGATGACATGATACTATACATAGAGAATCCTAAAGATGCTACCAGAAAACTATTAGAGCTAATCAATGAATTTGGTAAAGTAGCAAGATACAAAATTCATGCACAGAATTCTCTTGCATTCCTATACACTAATGATGAAAAATCTGAAAGAGAAATTAAGGAAACACTCCCATTTACCATTGCAACAAAAAGAATAAAATACCTAGGAATAAACCTACCTAAGGAGACAAAAGACCTGTATGCAGAAAACTATAAGACACTGATGAAAGAAATTAAAGATGATACAAACAGATGGAGAGATATACCATGTTCTTGGATTGGAAGAATCAACATTGTGAAAATGACTATACTACCCAAAGTAATCTACAGATTCAATGCAATCCCTATAAAACTACCAATGGCATTTTTCACAGAACTAGAACAAAAATTTTCACAATTTGTATGGAAACACAAAAGACCCTGAATAGCCAAAGCAATCTTGAGAAAGAAAAACGGAGCTGGAGGAATCAGGCTCCTGGACTTCAGACTATACTATAAAGCTACAGTAATCAAGACAGTATGGTACTGGCACAAAAACAGAAATATAGATCAACGGAAGAGGATAGAAAGCCCAGAGATAAACCCACGCACCTATGGTCACCTTATTTTTGATAAAGGAGGCAAGAATATACAATGGAGAAAAGACAGCCTCTTCAATAAGTGGTGCTGGGAAAACTGGACAGCCTCATGTAAAAGAATGAAAGTAGAACACTCCCTAACACCATATACAAAAATAAACTCAAAATGGATTAAAGACCTAAAGGTAAGACCAGACACTATAAAACTCTTAGAGGAAAACATAGGCAGAACACTCTATGACATAAATCACAGCAAGATCCTTTTTGACCCACCTCCTAGAGAAATGGAAATAAAAACAAAAATAAACAAATAGGACCTAATGAAACTTAAAAGCTTTTTCACTGCGAAGGAAACCATAAATAAGACAAAAAGACAACCCTCAGGATGGGAGAAAATATTTGCAAACGAAGCAACTGACAAAGGATTAATCTCCAAAATATACAAGCAGCTCATGCAGCTGAATATCAAAAAAACAAACAACCCAATCCGAATTGGGCAGAAGACCTAAATAGACATTTCTCCAAAGAAGATATACAGATTGCCAACAAACACATGAAAGGATGCTCAACACCACTAATCATTAGAGAAATGCAAATCAAAACTACAATGAGGTATCACCTCACACCAGTCAGAATGGCCATCATCAAAAAATCTGCAAACAGTAAATGCTGGAGAGGGTGTGGAGAAAAGGGAACCCTCTTGCACTGTTGGTGGGAATGTAAATTGATACAGCCATTATGGAGAGCAGTATGGAGGTTCCTTCAAAAACTAAAAATAAAACTACCAGGGCTTCCCTGGTGGCGCAGTGGTTGAGAATCTGCCTGCTAATGCAGGGAACACAGGTTCGAGCCCTGGTCTGGGAGGATCCCACGTGCCGTGGAGCGGCTGGGCCCGTGAGCCACAATTACTGAGCCTGCGCGTCTGGAGCCTGTGCTCCGTAACAAGAGAGGCCGCGATAGTGAGAGGCTCGCGCACTGTGATGAAGAGTGGCCCCCGCTTGCCACAACTAGAGAAAGCCCTCACACAGAAACGAAGACCCAACACAGCCATAAATAAATAAATAAACAAATACTTAAAAAAAAAAAAAAGAAGTGAATCTGGAAAGACAAACTTAAATACACAATCTGTGACTCGTTTTTAAGAAAAAAAAAAAAAAATAGAACTACCATACGACCCAGCAATCCCACTACTGGGCATATACCCTGAGAAAACCATAATTCAAAAAGAGTCATGTACCACAATGTTCATTGCAGCTCTGTTTACAATAGCCAGGACATGGAAGCAACCTAAGTGTCCATCGACAGATGAATGGATAAAGAAGATGTGGCACATATATACAACGGAATATTACTCGGCCATAAAAAGAAACGAAATTGAGTTATTTGTAGTGGGGTGGATGGACCTAGAGCCTGTCATACAGAGTGAAGTAAGTCAGAAAGAGAAAAGCAAATACCGTATGCTAACATATATATATGGAATCTAAAAAAAATGGTTCTGAAGAACCTAGGGGCAGGACAGGAATAAAGACTTAGAGAATGGGCTTGAGGACACAGGGAGGGGGAAGGGCAAGCTAGGACGAAGTGAGAGAGTGGCATGGACATATACACACTACCAAATGTAAAATAGATAGCTAGTGGGAAGCAGCCACATAGTACAGGGAGATCAGCTTGGTGCTTTGTGACCACCTAGAGGGGTGGGATAGGGAGGGTGGGAGGGAGACGCAAGAGGGGGGAGATATGGGGATATATGTATATGTATAGCTGATTTACTTTGTTATAATACAGCAGCAACTAACACACCACTGTAAAGCAATTATACTCCAATAAAGATGTTAAAAAAAAAAAAAAAAGCCTGCAGGTGAGAATAGGCATCACAGATCTGAAGAAGTGGAATCGTTTTGGAAATGTATGCTTGAAAATGAGACTGGAGAGGGAGTTTGGGACCAAATCATGAAAAGTCTTGTCAGTTCTTTATGTAAGCTTTTTGGATCCTATGCTAAGCATCATAGGAAGCCTTTGAAGGATTTTTAAGTTAACATAGTATTTTATTTTGCAAACATGCTTGCAGCATCCTTTAAAGTGTAATTACTAATATCAAATAAAATATTGCATGTTTTTTCTAGGAGACCTGGAAAAAACATCACTTATCAACACAATAATTGAATTAAATACTTGGAATTAAGGTGTTGTCTTTTAAAATTGTTATCCACATGGTAATACCTTCTTACCTCTTAATAGAAATCACTTTCCAGCTCAAAATAACCTTTTTTTCCAAAACCATAGTGAATAATTTTAAAAGTAGAATTGTATATATACTATTCTAAGACTTATTTTGCTATTATTCGAGAAATAGTCTTACGTTTTTTCAAATAGAAAATATAATGATCAATAAACTATTAAATTTGTACTAGCAGAAGAGGTAGAAAGACTGGAAAGAGACCTGGAGAAGAAGGTGATGGAAACTGAAGAGCTTAAAAGCAAACAAACAAGGTTCCTCGAGGAAATTAAAAATCAAGATAAGTTGAACAAATCATTAAAAGAGGAAGCCATGTCACAAAAACAGAGCTGTGAGGAGCTAGAGAGTAACCTAAACACGAAAAATGAACTGGTAAGACCGTATTTTACATTGCCTTGACTATATTCTCTTGAAATAGAAAATTCTTTGTTCTTAGGTCTGAAAACACAACTTCCTGACTATAAAATGGGGAAGATGTGGTTTAACAGAAATATGTGCAACAGGTTTGACAGGTTGTAGTTGACTGCACACTGTATGGTGTGGCTGCCCAAAAGATGCATACTGTCTTGAGCCGTGAAAGTATGATACCCAGAACAAGTGAGGAAGATGAAGCCCCACACCACGGGGAGCTGGTCAGACTGCCCTTAGATGTCTGTATTTTTTTAAACAACAACACTGTTGGTGAGACTGTATGTTGGCAAAAACTTTTAGAAAGCAATTTGGCAAAATTATCCAAATTTAAATGGACGTACCCTATGTCCTATATATTGGAAATATTGTATATAATATTTATATTATTTATTGGTTATTATGTAATAGTTACAGTATAATATATTTCTAATAATATAGTCTGTAGAAATGGTAGCAAGAATGTATAAAGATATTATATATGTAGATACATGCATATATGTATATAAATATACATATACACATATATATACAAGGACATTGACTACATTATTGTCTATATTAGCAAAATATTGAGAATAACTAAAATGTCCCTCAGTGGATATCCATGTGGTAGAATAATAGTGTTCTTATCAAAGGAAGGTAGAGCTGTATATCCTCATATGGAAAGATGTCTAACATATATTGCTATATGAAAAAAGGCAAGCTGTATATCAAGTATGGTCCTATATATAAAGGAAGTATATAATAGTATAAGTATGTGTAAGTCAAATGGTAGAATGTATACCAAATTCTTGACAGCAGTTATTTTAGGGGAGTAGAATTATAGAGCACTTTCAAATTGCCGTATATGCATATCTTTAATGTTTAAATTTTAAATAATTTGGCTTTACGGTTGAATAGGTAGAAAAGGTATTTTAAAAGAGAAAGATTTAGACGGACTAGATAGCATGTCTTCAGAAGGTACCTGACCCAGAGGCTTCAAAGGTCTTGAGACCATGTCTGAGGAGTGGCCAAAGCAACAGGGGTGTCCAGGCTGGAGAAGAGGAGACCCAGCGAGCTGTGACGATTGCCTTCAGATAGTCAAAGGACTGTTTCATGGAAGAGGGACTGGAGTTATTGATGAAGGTACCAAGAGATAAAATTAAGAAATGGCAAATAGAATTATAGGAAAACAGTTTTTCATTTAGTAATGAAGAAGAAATCTGTATAATAGCTGTCTTGAGATAAAATGTGATAACTCTGGAATGTGTTCGCTATCACTGAAACAGGCCATGTGCTCAGGGTTTAGGGAAAAGATAAAAAAAAACATTGGTCAGGGAGATAGACTAAATCACCTTAAAAGCCCTTTTCAACCTAGATAATTTGATTCTGTAAAATTATTAGTCTACTTTCCTTGAAGAAAAAAATAGCTATTGGTACTCTCTTTTCTTTTTCTTTTGACAGTTCTTTTTCTGATCTGTGCATAACTTAGAGAACTGTATTTCTCATATAATTAATAGAATCCTTGATACAGTTATCTTTTTTTTTTTTTTTTGGCATCCCCCTTTCAAGATTGGCATTCTGGCTTAATTACTTGATTTGTTGACGAGAATTCTGCCTAAGCACTTACATTTTTAAGCAAGAAAAAAAAGCGTTCCCTCCTCTGTATAGAGAGGGAAATTGTTACTTGAAATCCAGATACTACTTAATTACCTCTTTCTTGAGCTCTTCTTTTTCAGGGGGACATGATAAAAGACAGGGCAGCTTTCCCAGCTCTGTTAGTCAAACATTCGGAGCATTTGTGGCTTCCTTCATATGCCTCTTATTTGAAGGTAGTTTTCAAATATGTCTGCTGTATTCTGAAGGCATATTATATATGATGTTAATAATCCAGTGATTATCAATGGTCTTATAATATGCATAGATCTGTTGCACTCCATTCCATAATAGAGTGGATTAATGAGTAATTAAATCATTGAAGACATATTACAATCAGTTTTATTTTAGCAGTGAACTCTTTGTGCCATCACTTAACAGTTGTATTTAAAATACAAAAATAAAACAGTACTTAAAATAAACACAGTACTTATTTTGGTATCACTTGATATTTGTGAACATTTAATAAATTTTCCTGAGTTATTGATCTTTTTTGTAGTGTAGAATTCATCTTGTATTATTACAAAATAATAATTAAGACAAAAAAAATTATGATTTCCGTATGCTGACTCCCTGGTGCACGTTAAGTCAACCCATTGAAAGTCATGGCAAAATATTTTATTTTATATTTGTATGCTATCCCAAAATTATGGATTATTATAGTTGCCTAGTTTTCTCTTTTGTTCGTTTATTATGTTGATATGTTTATGCTGTAAATAAATGTTTTGTAAATTGTCAACAGTTTTTGTTCGTTTTTTTTCCTGTAACTGTTTTCAGTTAGAAGACAGACTGTGCTCTTTTTGAGTCATTATGTTACTTTTATCATTAAGTATTTAAAAACACTTTATATACAAAGTTACTATATGTTTATTATAACAAATTCAGACAACACAAATGTATGTAGTAGAAAATGAAGGTTTCACTCTTCCCCTACCCCATTCCTTGGAGGTTAATATGTATCCTTTTTGTTTTCTATGCTTATACAATATATATGTAATTACATAGTATATATGTAATTAAATATATATTTTTTTGAATGTTTTGTGATTTAAAAAAATTTCACTATATATTTTTTAAAATTCTGCCATCTTAATTTTTACAAAACAGTATATCATTGGACAGCTGTCCAAGTTAAAAAAATACATTCACGTGTACATGTGTGCACACATATATGCACACACACATGAATTCTTTTCAAAGTCTATATTATGTTCCACTATACGGATTTTCCATGATTTATTTAACCTCTTATTGATGAATATTTAAGTTGCTTCCACTTTTTTGTTATTAGAAACAATACTATAGAGAAAATATATATATATGCCTTATGCATTCATGCTAGTAATTCCTTAGCATAATCACTATAAGTTTTAAATTTTTAAATTTTGATAGCTATTAATGTTACCCCTCAAAAAGCTTATAACTGCTTCACACTTCTATAGCAGTGGGTGAAAGAGCCCAATCCCCCACTTGATAGTATTATTTTGAACATGTAAATAGGATAGAAAAAAATGGAATCTCATTGCTTTAATTTCGCATTTCTTTAGGTATTGGAGAGCTGAGTACTGCATATGTATTTCTTAGCTATTTTGTATTTCTTCTTCAAATTCATATTGTTTTGCCAGTTCTTTTATTATTCTAAAGGACTATTCTATGTTAAAAAAAAAAAAAAGAATTCTGTGTCTTATTCTAAGAGCCTACATTTGAAAAACATTTTCCATTATCTTATGCAGAATATCTGGTGAAAATATCACCTATAGTTGTATAATGTTTTCTAGTTTCATATAATAATTCCTCATGTAGTAAGTCAATTAACTTATAAATGAAGCATAGTAACATTGAAGGAAAACTTCTGGTGGCCATTTAACCTGTAATAGTCCCCCTATCCTGCCACCAACGAATGTTAACTTTAATATTAATGTTATTCATTGTCTTTTTGCAAGTTATTTAAACTCCTGGTCTTGTTTCCTCATTTTTAAAATGAGGATGATTTACCTGTCCTGCCAGCCCCACAGAGTTGTGAGGACTAAGTGAGGTTATGAATGTGAAAATGATTTGAAATGAATCAAGCTAAGTAATGGAAGGTGGTAAATATGAAACTCCATTAGAATGATGATAAAATGTGTCCATGTAAGAATAATGCAGGTATTAATAACCATATCTTCCTAAGGTAAGTTGTCAGTAAAGAGCAGCTTATGTTGTTATAGCCTCACTCTCTAGAATTCTCCAGGTGATGGTATCTGTTTGCTTCTTTCTCCTTTTAGCCCTTGTTTTGGTTTCTTGCAGACTCTTTTCTGCTGATTCTTTATTCTTCCTTAAAGGTAGTTTGTTCAGGACTGAATTGTATACTGTGTTTTTCATGGTTTGCATGAAAACTTGTATTAATATCCTTATGTACATTTTAAGTTTTGAAACTGGCTTGCCTTTTGAGAAATGTGCTTGTGTGTATGTATAATTTTTTTTAATGATTGTTTACATAGGAGAGTGAATTTGAATGTGGGGGAAAGAATTTGTATCATTTTTCCTATTGGTAAATATGTTAACTGCAGTCAGCTCTTGATTATCCACAGCTAATACTGTAACTAGCCTACTTTCCTGGGCCTTGACTCCCAATTTGCTCCCATTTATGCATTTCTTCAAAGGACATTTATTGAATGCTTACTATATGCTAAGCCTACTGCTGTAAAAAACACAAAGGTACTTTAAGATGCACAGAGTATTCATTATTAAAGTTGAGCCTTGAACAACACAGGGGTTAGTCCACGTATAACTTATAGTTGGTCCTCAATATCCTTAGTTCCTCGGCATCCACAGATTCAACCAACCACCGACTGTCTAGTACTATAGTACTTACTATTGAAAAGTATGTGTAAGTGGACCTGCTCAGTTCGAACCCACATTGTTCAAGGGTCAATTGTATTTGCCTGCGGAGACCAGTCCCTATAGCCTCCATGGTTCAGTCACATTTGCCTTTGTTTGTCCCTGCTGCCACTGATCTTTAGGGAGAGAAGCCCAAGATTAGTTGACATTGTTGGTTGTGAGTTGCCTTCTGGAGACTCAGGGACTTGTGAGCATTCAGTGAAAGCATCAATGTGGGTAATGTGCTTGACACCCTGCAGCAGGACATCGAAGGCAGTGTAGTATAATAGAGTGTCGGATTTGAAATCGGGAAACTTGGAACTGAACTCTGCCTCTTCCACTACCAGCTGTGCAACTGGACAAGTTATTTAACCTCTCTGTACAGCTTTTATCATCTCATAGGGTAGTTGTGAAGATTCAGTGAGATAGCATATGTCAGATGCTTAGCATGGTGTCTGGCATACAGTGAGTAGTCAGAATTACCTGTTATCCAGGTTAGCCTTACTTCCACTCGGATGGATAATCAGGAGGTGACTGAAAGCTAAATCGTGCACGACTTTGATTTCACGGTCCTTGTAAAATGTTCATGTTTGTTTATGTTTTATTTTCTTCAGCTTGCATTTTTATATTAAAGAAGTTTTTCTGCATGCCTTTTTTTGTCTGGTATCTATTGTCAGACGCTGGGGGGAATGAAGAAGCAGAAATCACTTAGTGGACCTTTGAAATGAACTCAAGGGTTGGTTTAGTAGAAAGGGGACTGGTACTGGTAGTTAATAAAATATTTAACTTCTGCCACTAACCTAATTATGTAACTTTTGACAAGTCAGTTCACCAATCTGGGACTCAGTTTCTTTATTTATAAATTCAGAAGGTTAGATTAGATGATTTTTCTTCTAGCTCCTAAAATTTCTAAGAATAACTAAAAAGTTGTAATTACAGTAGGATTACTTTATTAAAAATTTAATGTCCCATATTTGGATCTGATTGAGCTTATTCACATCCCTTATCCTCCATTACAAAGAATAATGTTCAGAACACTTAAAACTGAGATGCCATTAGCCAAAATACTACAGCAACATCAGTACAACAATTAAAACCAATCTCCTATTTTCATCCTTCTCACTCCTTCTAATTTCTTAGTAATAAGTGTCAAATATCATTTCTATCCATGATTTGAAACTGTCATGAGTCAGTTAAATAAATTAGTACCAGTTATTGGGAAATCAGGAAGCAGGTACTTAGTAGACTAGTTACTTAAAAATAATTGATAAAGAGTTATTTTCATGTTTGGATAAAGCAAATTTAAATGATTTTTAAAACTTTTGTTCATTGTATCCTGAAATAACATATAAACTTCAAAGGTCTTTTATGTGATCTCTTATGAAATGATAATTTTGTATTTCATTCTTTGTAATACTTTAGAATTAAGATAAAATGCTCTTAATGTTATTCTATTTGCTGTGAGATTTTTAAAAATCTAATTATCAGTTATGATTAGAACTTGCCACACCACTGTACCTTTATACTAACTTACTGAATCTATGTGTTGTTTCATATCAAATTGGGCCAATAGCTAAGACAGAAGACCATGGAACTAACTCGAGCATGTCAGAAACAGTATGAACTGGAACAGGAATTGGCTTTTTATAAAATTGATGCTAAATTTGAGCCACTAAATTATTATCCATCAGAGGTGAGTTATTTTGATTTCGTAGTAATCCACAGTTAAAGCCAGCATAGAATGGGGCAGGGGAGGGCAGGGTGGTGGAGATGTTCAAATGATTTTATCAATAACCACTCCATGTTTTTCTTATGAAGATATCAGCAGAGTATTTTGGTTGAATCTGTGAATTATTTGGCTCAGTGTCCAAAAGAGGGTAAAAGCCCCGAGAGGATATTTGCCCACATCCATATTTGTAACCATAAGCAGCCCTTCTAATCCTCAGTTACCTCACTCAAGAGTGTGGTTGATCAGCTTCCTTAAATCCAAACCTCCAGGAAAAGTGCACTGCCTGCTTCAGTGACCATGGAATAGACATCTCCCTACTTTGTTTTTTCAATAATCAGTGGGTTCACTATTAGTCAACCATTATTTGTACAAATACCATAAATGCCACTGCAACAGGGAACTGTTTAACTTCCAAGCTCCAGTCAATATCATGTAAAATAATATATGATAATAAAATATCATATCAAATATGATTTAGTAAAAATTTAGTATTTAGTAAATACTAAATACTAAATTTTTATGAAAAATTATTTTAGTAAAAATTCAACATTTAAAATTTATTAGACTGAGATTTTACTTATATGTCAGCCAAGAAACCAAAATAAAACATGTAGATTTCTGATTTGAGAGATACAGCAGTGCTAAAAACAACAACAACAACAAAAAAAAACACATAACTGTAGGCACTTCCTTAGTCAATCCAGCTCACTCTTCGAGGATAGGAGGAGTAAGCCTTTTGAGACCATTTTTTGTTCTAGTTCCTTTTTAGTATATTAAGAATAAGATAAAAGAATTATATATATTTTTTAACTTCTGTGTATGTAGGATTACTATTTAGGCAATTCTGTGATATATTCTTCATTAATGTAATGAATAATGTCACTCGACTGCATAACAGTTACTTATTAATTCATAAGATTTATTTATTTTGTTTTTAGTATGTTGACATTGATAAAGCCCCAGACGAAAGCCCTTACATTGGCAAATCCAGATACAAGAGAAATATGTTTGCCACAGAGAGTTATATTACCAATAATGCCCAGCTAGTAGAGATCAAGAGGATGGATCCAGATGAAGGGGACCAACTTAGAAATGAACATGTGAACTTGAGAGCCCATACGCCACTGGACACACAACTGGAAGACAAAGAAAACAAAATAAGTGCAGGTTAAAAAAAGTTACTTTAAATTCTTTAAAAATATAAAAGAATTGAATATATAAGCAAATTTTGTTTTTTAATTCTTCTAGTTAAACATGCTGAAGTTCTTTATTATATTGTTGTTTGCATGAGACGTCTAAAACAAAAGCAGCGATTCATTGAGCAGATTATTTTTTAATGATTCCTGTTATGAAGAATGGGGTTTTTGACCGTTATTTGATAGCAGCATGTCCAAGGGCTCCAAGAATGCTTAAATTTCGTCCTGCCAACAGGTGCTTCTCACCATTGGACTTACACATTGACAGGCATAATTAGTAATAATTGAAGCAAGTAAAGTTATTGATTCCTATACATGTCGCCAAAACCTAAAGCAGTGCTTTGGATAAAGTGGATCAGTGCACTCTCCTGAGGCTTAGGCCTGAGGCTGGCCTCTGACTCTTCTTGACCTGTCCTGCACTCCACCTCGTCAACCGCTCCCCCCCCCAAGTCATCTAATTCAAGGAATCTTATCGCTTCCTGGCAACTCACAAAGAGGAGGAAATCAGTCCAAGGGGACACTTAGAGACCTTCCAAGTGGCAAACTTTGGACACACTTCCCCACTCATCTGTATGCATATGGCGGAAGGAGAAAGCAGACCTGAGTTCATTCATCTCACTAGTAATCATGGCCCATTATGGGGATCTCAAGCAATGAGATTAGTGGCCCATCTTCTCTTGGTTGGCAGCTAAATGGAATACATGGAAGGCCAATAGAGGTTGACTTGGAAAGGGGAGAAAAGAGGCCGAGTTGTCCGTGCCTGCGTATACTATATGCAAGGCTCTGGAAGGGGAAAGCGAAACTAAATCACACCAGCTTCAAGGGGCTCATAGTTTTATAGGAGGCAGGGAGGGAGAGAGGAATCAGGAATTTGAGGTGGAAAGTCACTGATTTGGGATTACCAAATCAGTAGTGAATTTCTTGATATTGAATCCCATCATAAAGCATTTGCCTCTAACACAGGTTTTTGTTTAATACTCTAAACCTAATTATAACTTAGTGACATGTAAGCACATATTTACAAATAAAATCCTTATTCTTTCAAAAGAGTTCTTTAATGTTGGGAGTATCAAGTAGAGCCTCTTTTATGTTAGGAATTTTACAAATAAATGGATCAATTATAGCTCTATGGCATATCATGAAACTATTCTAGAGATTAACTAATAGAGAGGAAAACAATCATAAGAAATTACTTTTTTTTATTCCTGTGTTGTATAATTGCAGAATTTAATTGGAGGAAGTTATTGCTAAGAAAAAGATAGAAATTTGAGAATTCAAGATTTTTCTTGTGTGTGTCTGTGTGCATGGTTTTTAAATTTGCAGCACAAGCTCGACTATCAGAACTGCATGATGAAATAGAAAAGGCAGAACAACAAATTTTAAGAGCTACTGAAGAATTTAAACAACTGGAAGAAGCTATACAACTTAAAAAAGTAAGTAAAAGTAAAGCTGCATTGCTAAGAGAAAATGCCAAAAATGAAATGTGTTTCCCTCTTCATAACCGTGTAAAACAATCTGTAAATCAGTGCTGCCTAATTAATTACGGAATAACAAATTTCAGAGTCAGATATGGTTCTAGCATTTTCCAATTTCATTTCCTTCCATTCAGGATGACATCCTATTAGCATTTTATAGAGTGTATAGATACACGTTACTTAACCATTTATGTAAAAAGATATATTCGGTCTACTCTATTATGAAAGTGTCCAATTTACCCAGGGAAGCTGCTTCCTAATATATCTCTCCTAATTTAATTAAGCACTCACCACCTTTAAGATCCTGGAACCTAGATTAAGAGCCAGAAAACACCTCTACAATGAACATTATTAAACATGAGCAGCAAAAATATAAATGATATAAAATATGGTATACAAAAAGATGATGTCATGAAGAAGCAAGCAGCTCAAACCCATGATGTAGTTGCATAGGGAGAAAGTTCAGAAAAGGAAGTATTTTGACATTTTAGTTTTTAAGTAAGTAAAAGGTTTTAGTTATTTGCAACTTTTAAAAATCAGTATTTCAAAATTGTGATGGTAATGTATTCATACCATAGTAGGAAGAAAAGAAGGTGAAGTCCAAATTATATATTCTTTTAAAAAGGTAACCCTGTGTTGTTAGTTTCAAATTATTTAGTAACTAGAAATTGATTCAAGTTTATATGGCAGTTGCTGACTGAGCTGGGCCCTGAGTAATGAAAAAAACAGATGTGTTCCTCTCTCATGGGCAGGAAATAGGCAAAAAATAAGTAAAAATAAGTTTAAAAGAAATGTATAGTTAAACAACATAAGTTCTAGGGGGGAAAAAAAAGAAAATTAGGAGAGACAGTAAAGAGGATGTAGATTGCCACAACCCACAAAGGCCTCACTGAGGAGGTGACATTTAGGCTGAGACCCAAAGGATGAAAAGGAGCCAGTGAGGCAGAATTAAGGGCAAGCATATTCCAGGCAGAGGTGACAGTGTGTGCAAAAGACTTCAGACTAAAGATTCCTCTGCAGGGTCAGGGAGAGTATAGTGGAAGATGAGGTTAAAGCTCATGCCAGGCATCATAGGCCATTTTAAGGGGTTTGAATCTTATTCTGAATGTAATGGGAAACCTTTGAAGGACTTTAGGTGGTAGCGTGGCTGATCCTATTTGTATTTTTATAAGGTCACTCTGGCTACTTGATGAGAGTGAAATGGGTTGAGAGAGATGGAAAAAATGGAGATGTGTACATCGGTTAGGAGGCTGTTGTTTAGTACAGGAAAGACATGATAATGGCTTGGACTACAAAGGTGATGGTGGACATGGAGAGAAAGAAGACTAGGTAAAATCTGGCAGTAGAATTGACAGGACTTAAAGATGGATTGAAAATGGGAGATGAGGTGGATGGAGCTATTAAGAATGATTTTAATAATTAAGAATGTTTTATAACAGTACTGGCGAAAGCTTTATATAGATAAATTGGTAGAAGTAAATAATGTACATAATTTTTAAGTAAATGGATGCTTACAAAATGTGCTTGGAAAAAATAGTTATTTTAAATGAGTAAGTATAATATAGCCTAAATTTTTCATTACATTGTCAATTGGCTTGATATTCTAATACAAGGGTAAGTGCTATGTAAAGTCAGCTACCATTAATATTATGGTTATTATTATTAATAATTTATAAATTGTTTATACTAAGATGACAACTTCATTTCTACCTGCTATTGTTTTATAAGCTTTTATAAAATAAATTTTCTACATATAATAAGGATAAAAGTATAAGATATGAATGGAGTGCCTAGGTATCACCTGCATTTTACTTTTATTATAAAAAAAAACAGAGCATGGAATACCTTTTTAAATTGTACTAGTTTTCTGTAAATTTGTAAATCAGTGTTGCTGTCCTCTGTTAATTGTGTGTTGGGGTGTGGGGGGAATTAGATTTCAGAAGCGGAGAAAGACTTTCTTTTCAAGCAGTTGAGTGGTAGGATACAACTTCTAAATAAATTACGCCAAGAAGCTCTGGATCTAGAAATGCAGATGGAAAAGCAAAGAGGAGAAATTGCTGAAAAGCAGAAGGAGATCAAGGACCTGCAAATAGGTATTGATAGTCTGGATTCCAAAGACCCAAAACATGTAAGTAAATGAAGAGATCTTTGGCTTGTTCTATGGGGATGAGCATATTGTTCTTTCTGGGTATTATGTCTCATCATTTTTAGCCTCAGAGTCCTTTCTGAAAATCTCTTTTAGTTTGATGCACAAATTTGAGTGATACATATGTTTATATGTGTGTGTGTATATATATGAGTGTATGTATGTATATTATATATATACATATGTGTGTATATACATACACACACACACGTATATATAAAGTGTGTGTGTGTTTAAAACAAAACAACCTAGGGCTTGATGGAGGTAGCTTTCAGTAGAACAATTGATGAATGATATATTTATTTTTTTTAAGTAATTGAATTTCATTATATTTCAAATCAAGAGAAACCTGCTCTAAGGTGCTCTCCAAACCTCTTACTCTTTCTCTCTCCTTGTTTTATTTTCTTCTTTCTTAACAGCAAGGTTGCAAGATGGGAGAGCTGAGGGGGTTCAGAGTCCTTTTTCTACCTCTTCTTTAATCCTTTATGCAAATATTCCACTAAAGCTATTTGTTGTTTCATATTGTTTTGTTTTGTCCTTAAAAAGAAAACATTTCTCTAGAGTATGTCTTCCTAAAATGTGGCCAGAGGTGGTCAGGTGGCTGGATGATGGAGTTAGGTTCTTGTCTCTTTCTGTCTCTACTCTGAAAAGTCTTACTAATGGTTTATATTTTAGCCAATATTTGTAAAATAGAAGTAAGAATATTTCCTGCATATTTTACTGGTATACTTTGAATAATAAGGTTATTTAAAAAAAATAAACTTTAAAATCTCTGGATTATGAGAAACCATAGAATTTAACATGGTAAAGACAATGCACTATAATTGCTTTATGTACTTGACAAGTTATTTAGTTATCCCTTTAAACATTTTAGTAAAATATCATAGATATTTTTTGGAGGCCAGCTAATTTTGACAAAGGGTGACCATATCATCACAGACATAAGGTCTTTTCTAACAAAAGCCTAAGACTTAGTATTAAAATTGAAACCAAAAGTAGTCTTGATTGTCTTGAAGAATTTTCATTACATGAAAAATTAGAGATTTTAAATAATATATAATATGGTCTATGATATCTTCCCGTATCATATTTATTTGTTCAGAAACCTACCACCCCATGTAAGGCCCCTGAGGACAGGAACTGAATCCCCAGGGGCCAGTGCTATGTTTATGAATGCTTGCATTAAGGAAAGTAGGGAAGAACTGGCCTATAGGCACTACTCAAAGCTCCTTTACTCCCTCTTGTAGTTCTGTGATCTATGAGTGTAATCAGAACCTAGATTGTCTGTTTGCTTTCAACTTAGGACTGTGATAGTCTTGGCATACAGGGAGTCTAATACACACTGGATTTCTGTAAAGAATTACATATAGAAAGGAGTTAAATGAGAAGTAGGAAAGGCATCCAAGTTTTGAAGGTAGTCAAAATCAATCTGTAATAGTGGAGATGAAACATACAAGCCAGATTTTGAAGTTCCTTTTCGGTATTGTTAAAACTCCTGAAGGTTAGTTCTTAGGGTTACAGTCTTAGTCTGAGCGCCAGAGGATGTCTCTTTTTAATTTGTTCACCTGGAAGGAGCATCTTTTTCTAATTTGCACAGTCACCTTAATGCCTAGTATTAGGCACCCCATTTTAGGCTGCAAAATGTGAACATTTTAGCAAGAGGGAAAGAATCAACAACGGTATTCTGCATATTTTTCTGCAGATACAGGCTTTTATTTAACTTTTATTATTTAATCAGATGAAGTATCTTTCTGAATAGCAAATAGAATTTAAAAGTAAAAGCTTGAGAGATTAGGAAACAGTAAATGACTGAGATATGATGGAAAACAAGTATGTTAAGTGCCAGTGATGTGTCTTGCATTGCACTTGGTTTTAGGCACATATGGTGAGGAACTTTATTTTATTACAGCATCCAAATGAGATTGGTGACTTTTTAAATTTGCATAAGATGAAAATATGATTTAGAAAGATTAAATGATTTCCCAAAGTACCCCTTTTAGGAAGAGGCAGAGCCTCACAAAGGAGTTACAGGTCTAAAGAGATTAATTATTTTTTAAATTAGCTCAGAGCCAAGCCTGGTCAAGTTTTCAACAAGCATAAGCATTTAACTAGTTTTCAAAAGGAAAAGGTACTATATAAAAATCAAATCCCATTTTAGTTCTAGAAAACATTCACAGTCAGAAGCAGAAATACCACAGGAGCAAACATAATAAAGGAAGATTTGTATCCCTGTTCCCTATCTAGCAGTGCTCTATGGGAGCAAACTGTATGCTAAAGGCAATTAATCTGTAGTAATCTGTTGCAAAGATTGTGCGTGATTGGCCTGTGGGAGCTTCCTGTGTTGTGATTTAAAGCGCGGAGGGTGTGGCCTGCCTGCAGAGGCTGCTTGTGATTGGACGGGCTGGGCTGCCGCTCAATCTCTGCCAGGAATGTGGTTTGAAGCGCTGGGAGGTTAGAGGCTCAGAGGCGTTTACAAAAATGCGGCTGTCAGAGAGGGAAGTGCACATGAATTTCAAGACAGCATTAGAAAGCGTTCCGCCCACAGTTCCTCTGTTATCAACGGCTCAGTTTTAACAGGACAAATTCTAAATTAAGGTATGATCATTTTTTCTCTCTGTGTACAAAGGATTTAAAGAGGAGGAGGAGTGAGAGATGTAAGTTCCTGTTTTTACAATACCTCTATTGTGAGCTCCATGGTAGTGAAAATCGTTGAATCTACTTTTGCTCCCATGTGTTTAATGCAAATCATTGGTGTATTGAGCTAATTTTTTGTCCTGCATGTAGAGATTTCAGTGGAAGTTTTAATGGTGAATTTTTAAGATTTATTGATGCAGATATGAGTGTAGACCTTTTTGAAAATTCTTTCTTGAGCCATAAAAATCCTAAATTTACTTAGAATTTAAGGTTTTATCTGCAGTTACCTTTTCAGAAAGACTTCAGATGGGTATTTTGGGAGAGTAGGAGAAGAGTTTTGAACATCCATCACGTTTTACCGGTAGTAAAATAAAAACCTTCCAATCAAGCTGCCTCTCATTTATTCTTCAGAAATGAAGAGACTTTCTTTCTTGTCTTTGGAGGCAACAGACATGTAAAATTGAGAAGTGTTCTTTTATAATCAAATTATAGTCTTAGACTTGAGACTCGTGGAGTTCGTTGTTCAGACTAATATAGTTCTTTCTCCTGGTAACGTTCTCTTGATTTATTATTGTTCTGTTCCTCTGATCCTGTGGGGGCAAACTAGAGCTGCGAGGGTGTGATGTGAGTGGGAGGGCACAGGTTCTCTGGGGAATTATTTTGTCTCCATATGAACAGTTGCTTAAGGAGACCTGGGCAAGTCATTTGATGGATCTGAGATTCAGTTTTCTCACATGTAAAAGGAAGAGTTAGACTAGGTCATCGGTTTTCAGTTTTTTCCCCCAGCGCACCTGAGAAATACAATCCAATCCTTTCAGATAACAGTAGCTCCCTAAAGCGATGACTGTCAGGGTGTGTGTGGGTGTGTGAAAGCTCTTTTCCACCAGGGGCATATGTAGTGGTTGGTTGCAGGGGTGTGCCGCCACAGGGCCCTCCATCTTGAGACTCACTGGGCTAAATGGTCTTCGAGGTCCCTCTCAACTCCCAGTTTATGGAACTTAAAAACAAACTGTTTCTTTGCATAAGGAGTTGAAAATAAACTCGTTGAGGACACGGGGAGGGGGAAGGGTAAGCTGGGACGAAGTGAGAGAGTGGCATGGACACATATACACTACCAAATGTAAAATAGATAGCTAGTGGGAAGCAGCCGCATAGCACAGGGAGATCAGCTCGGTGCTTTGTGACCACCTAGAGGGGTGGGATAGGGAGGGTGGGAGGGAGACGCAAGAGGGAGGAGATATGGGGATGTATGTATTATGTATAGCTGATTCACTTTGTTATACAGCAGAAACTAACACACCATTGTAAAGCAATTATACTCCAATAATAAAGATGTTAAAAAAAAAAGAAAATAAACTTGAATTCTAAGGAAGTATTTATTTCATGTCTCTATTTCCCCCAAAAAACCTTTTTAAAAATTATGTTTTTTAATAAAAAGTTATTACTTGTCTATTATAAAATTTTTTAGCTAAAAAAACTTATTAAAAATCTCCTGTAATCTTTCCACCCAGATATAACCTTTGTTAACATTTTAGAATATAGCCTTTTCCTATGGATATATGTATATATAATCAATTAACTTTTTGGAAAGATACATTTTAGTGCAGTGCAAAGAACACTGAAATTGGCTACATTACCTACTAGCTGTTACCTGGGAAAAATCACTTAACCTTCCTGAGCCTCAGTTTGCTCATCTGTAAAATGGAGATGATTTCCACATCAAGTTATCATGAGGTTTAAATGAAAACTACTCATGTGAAAACAACAGTGTCTGACACAAAACAGATGCAAATTGTTACATTTTCTTTTCCATTCTTCCCTAGAAATGTTATTAAGGATTATTATTTTTATAAGAGTTTAAAGAGTTTGGGATTTTAATTTTTTTTTTTTCAATTCAGTGCCATATGAAGGCTCAGAAAAGGGGTAAAGAACAACAGCTTGACATTATGAACAAGCAGTACAAACAACTTGAAAGCCGTTTGGATGAGATACTTTCTAGAATTGCTAAAGAAACTGAAGAGATTAAGGACCTTGAACAACAGCTTACTGAAGGTGAGAATTTAAGTATGATTTAAGGTAAATCAGATTCAGTGTTAATAAAAGACAAATAACAGGCATGAATCCAGATATTAGCTGAATATGCTTCAGCTGTTAGTACTAGTATTTGATAGGGAAATATTTGCAGAATACTCAAAAATGTTTAATAAAATTTAAAATTTTTATTTTAGTTTTCTTGGGTTGATGTCCTAGTGAGTCAGGTCACTATAGCAAGAAGTCCATACATGATCATGATAAACTCTGGCATGTGATTGTCTTCTTCTAAGGCCTAAAATCTTTTGAGGAGAGAAGAGTCCGTTGATATCAGGCATTCAGTGTCTGGTTATAAGGAGACTATAGAAAGAATTTTAGTATCTATTTTTGCAGTGCAAATTTAAATTGTGACATTGCTGGGAATTCCCTGGCGGTCCAGTGGTTAGGACTCTTTTGCTTTTACTGCCATGGGCCCAGGTTCAATCCCTGGTTGGGGAACTAAGATCCCACAAGCTGCACAGTGTGGCCAAAAAAGAAAAATTTTTTAATAAATAAATAAATAATAAAAATAGATCTTCCACCCATTTTAAAAAATAATTTTAAAAAAATGTGACATTGCCATAATAGTGGAAGAGGAAGATAATAGACTGTAGTGATGAGAGCCTTGGCTTGTGGTAAAAAGACCCCAGTCCTTGTTTTGCCATTATCAGCTGTGTTACCTGGGACAAATTATTTCTGTCAGGATCATTAGTTTGGGGGAAGATTAAATGAAATAGTGTTCATAAAGTGCCTGGACATAGTAAGTACCCAATATATGGTTTGTTTGTTTTTTTAAGTCTTCAGGTTACAGGTTAATGCTGCTAGTCTGGGATTTGACTTGGTTTTGTTTTGTGTGTCTAGTAGCAAGAACTGTTTTGTTGCACATTTTTCGTTATTTTATTTGGAAATCACTACTTTAAACTTTTTATAGCATGTATTAAGCATTTCATAAGCAATGCCAATGAGTATACTATTTTTATCGTCTACCTGCTTAATACTCCTGTACCATGGATAATAGGGGGGAAAGCTATTACTATATCTTGAAAATGAAAACTAAGATAGTAGGAAATAATTGGAAGCTTAGAATTTCATTCTTAGCTAGTAACAATAGCTAAGGAGACTAAATGCAGTAATTATGTATCTTGAAAGCATTTTCTTATATATATTATCACCTTCCCTTTCTTTGTCTTGCTTAGGCCAGATAGCAGCAAATGAAGCCCTGAAGAAGGACTTAGAAGGTGTCATCAGTGGGTTGCAAGAATACCTGGGGACTGTCAAAGGCCAGGCTACTCAGGCCCAGAATGAGTGCAGAAGGCTACAGGATGAGAAAGAGACATTGCTGCAGAGACTGACTGAGGTCAAGCAGGAAAGGGACCAACTGGAAATAGTTGCCTTAGATGCAGAAAATATGAGGAAGGTATGAATTGTTTCTTCTTGTCTATTTTCCTTACCTTCAGAAGTAGATGATGTCCAAATTAAGTTAGTTAAGGAAGTTAGCAACAGTGCAATTATAAGTGGCAAAAGTGTTAGGAGCTATTTAGTGTTTTGGGGTTTTTTTTCCCTTTAGTTGTGATACACTTGGAAGCGTTATTTTTCCCTTACTAAGAAAAGGAAGGTTATTTTAGCTGAATTTCTATCCCTGAAAAGTATTGTGATCAAATAACTCTAAAGAATAAGAAATTATAGCTATTACAAATACTGTATTAGATGTTCATATTTTGTTATTTGTGTAGCAAAATTAGGCATAACATAATTTTTCTTATTCTTGTTGCTGTTACTTCATAATTGTAGTATTATTTTGCAGATAACAGAACAGACACAGCATTGTAAATTATACCCTTCCATGCTTGATTTGTTGACATTCATTTGGAGATTTCACTTGCTCTGTTTTAGTTGTTTGGTAAACTTTACATTGCAGGAGAACCCAGATTCCCAAACCTCATCCTCAGTAGGGCTGGCTTCGGAAATTTGAATTAATTTGTTTTAATGTTATGAAATTTATCAGACATATAAGAATATCAAAAATATTTAACACCATGTACTCACAGCTTAAAAACTAAAACATACAGATATATTTGAAAGCCTCTGTGTACCCCCTCCCAGAGGTAGCAAAATCCTGAATATGGTTATTATTTCCCTCTCTCTCTTCTTTCATTATATGTGTATCCATCTATAAACAATATGTATTAGAGTTTTGCATAATTTTAGGATTTATATAAAAAGTACATAGTGTATCCTTTGGCTACTTCATTTCTTCCTTCATGTTTATGTTTTTGAGAATTATGCAAGTTGATACATGTAGCTCTACTTTATTTTTATTGATGTATATAGCATCCCATTGTATGTGCCTACCACAAATTTATTGCTTATTCGTTCTCCTCTTGGGGGATATTGAGGTGGTTTCCATTCTTTTGCTATTACAATATTGAGAGTGACATTCTTACACACACCTTGAGCATGGGGACTGTGTTCACAGTGGAACTGTGAGTCAGAGTGTGCGTGCCTTCTCAGCTTCACTAGATATTGTCAGATTACTGTCCATAGTGATTTTGTGAATTTCTGTTTCCCCCCAGCAGTGTGAAGGGCTACCATTACACCACATCCTTGACATCACCTTAATGTAATCTAACTTTTATTTTGTAAGCCTTAATTTTGAAATAATTTCAAGCTTACAGGAGAGTTGCAAGAATAGCTCACTATACCCTCCATCCAGAGTCACCAATTAATATTTTGCCACATTTGCTTTATCTCTCTCTCATATATAATTTTACATGATTTTACATGATTTTTACAATTTTTTAATAATTTTACATGATTTTATATACATTTTTATATAAAATTTTTTAGCGGTAGACATCATGCTCTTTAGCTTCTAAATATTTCAGTATGTGTTTCATAAGAACAAGGACATTTTCTAAGATAAACACAGAATAAAGATCAAATTCAGGAAACTTAACATTTTGTCAGACTTAGTGTTTGCCAATGTGCTGAGTTTGAAATGATGTCTTTTTATTATGAAAATTTTTACATTTACAGGAAAGTTGAAAGAATAGTTCATTGAGCATCTATGTGCTCTCTTAGATTCAACAAATATTTTTCTATATCTTTTTTTTTGCTGGGTCATTTGAAAATTGCAGATGTTATGACATCATCCCTTCAGTACATATCTCTTAAAAATGAGGACATTTTCCTACATCAGTGCAACACCATTATTATACCTAGGAAAATTAACAGCAATTCCCTAATATCATCTAATATCTGAGCCATATTCACATTTTCCCAATTGTGCCAAGAATGTCTTTTATGGCGTGTGTGTGTGTGTGTGTGTGTGTGTGTGTGTGTGTGTGTGTGTGGAGAATCCAGCTGGTAGTTCTGTAGAGTGTCCCACATTCTGGATTTGTCTGATTGTTTCCTCATGGTTTGTTTAACTTGTTTCTCTATGCTCTGTGCAAAATTGTGTCTTGTTTTAACTGAATTTTCACTTGATTACTGGAGAGGTTAAGTACTTTTCATCTGTTTATTTGCCATTCAGTTTTTCTCTTCAGTGAAATCCCTATTCATATTCTTTGCCCATTTTTTCTATTGGATTGTCTGTCTTTTTCTTAATGATTTGTAGGAACTTTTTATATATTCTGGATATTAATCCTCTGTTGGTTATATGTAGCGTCTGCATTTTGGACAAGCAACCCATATGATTCAGGTGCCAGGTGGTCTTTGGATCACTTACTGAGAAACTCTTCTATAGAAGTTCTTATCACAGGATTCTCCTCTTTAATCAGAATAGTTTAATCTGACTCTTCAAGATCCCAAATAAACAGATGAAAGCTGCTATAATGTTTAATCATAAAAAAATAAATAGGCTAAAATGAATCAGAACTGTGGTATGCTAATCAATAGGTACTTATATTCCTGTTAACACTGGTTTAAGTTTCTCTGTCATCCTTAATATTAGAGAGTGCTAGTCCCATTTTGTTCTTCTGATAAGTGAACATACTATGGTTTAATAGGAAGAGTGTAGGCTTTGGAGTCAGAAATCTCAGTTCATATTCTGACTCTGTCCTTTTTTAAGCTGCACAGCTCTGTGCTGTTTACTTAGATCTTCATTCTCCATTTCCTCATCTATAAAACGGGGATAATACCTTGCCTTACACAGTTACTGTGAGGATGTAATTAAATAATGAATGTGAAAACATTTATTCCAGTGTCTGAAGGAAAATAGGCCTTAATTTTATCCTCCTCTCTTTTTTTCTTCTTATGAATACATAAGACTCGTTTAAAGTATCACACAACTGGTTACTTTGGAAAACATGTTGTAGCTTACTGATTTTTCTGATTACATTTAGTCAGTGTTTTTGTTTTCCAGCCTGGATTCATACAGCCTGCAGCTTCATCGTATTGCCAGTGAATACTCTCTGTGCCTGGCCAGCACTGGCTGGCCAGCATTTGCTTTAAGTGCTCAGGTTACTTATAATGACTTGCAGGTGCTT
Source organism: Balaenoptera borealis (assembly GCF_965194805.1). Classification (NCBI taxonomy): domain Eukaryota; kingdom Metazoa; phylum Chordata; class Mammalia; order Artiodactyla; family Balaenopteridae; genus Balaenoptera; species Balaenoptera borealis. The sequence continues at coordinate 109,136,981 of NC_138865.1, forward strand.
AAGCAGCACAGTGAGGGTTCTGTACTTAAAACACTGAATCCTTGCAGGAGCTTGCAGAGCTAGAAAGCGCCCTTCAGGAGCAGCATGAGGTGAATGCATCCCTGCAGCAGACCCAAGGAGATCTCAGTGCCTATGAGGCTGAGCTAGAGGCTCAGTTAAAAATAAAGGATGCCGAAGCCAACCAGCTCAAAGAAGAGTTGGAAAAACTAACAAGGCTCAGCCAAGTAAGTAAGAGCACAAAGCCATCCAGAAACCAAGTAGGCTGGGCCTTAACATAACAGCTTTCCTTTAATTTAATGTAAGATTAAACACTTTTTAATATAATGTATGTGGAGTGATGGGAAGAGCACATTTTTGGAGTCAGACATTCTGAGCTTAAATATGACCCCTGTGTGAACATGGGCAAGTCACTTCATGGCTCTGAGCCTCTGACAAATGCCTCATCATCTGTAAAGCAGGTTATGCTGAGGGTAAGTGAGACAATGGACCTGAAAGCACCTAGCAGTTGGTAATCAATAAATTCTAGTTGTTCTTTCTCAAAACAGCTTTAAGAGACCTCTTTTAAGTTGATACTAAATTTTACTTTGCTACTTCCTGTTCTGGTTGGATGAAATACCCACTAGTTTAATTATACTTGCAAATTAGTGAAATAGTTATTCATCCAATAAATACTTATCGATTGGCCATTAAGGGCCAGGTGCCATGGATGCTATAGGGAATAGCACAGATATGGTTATGTCCTTGTGAAGCTGACAGTCTGGTAGGTGAAACAGGTGTCGGAGAAAGAAAACGATAGGGTTCTGTGCCAGGGGAGTGGTGGTCAAGGAAGACTGCCCTATGGAAATGGTGTTTCAGGCGAGACTTCAAGGGGAACTAGGATTTGGCTGTGCAGAGGGAGCAGAGGTGAAAGGGTAGAGGTAAGGGATGTGTTCTAGGCAGAGAGGCAAGGAGAGAGAGCTTAATGCATTTGAAGTGCTGAAAGTATGCCTCCAATATGCCAGGAGCGAGAAGAGGAGTAGGGAATGAGAGTGAGAGATAAGGGCAGAGAGGAAGACAGAGGCCAGTTATAATATATTCTTGATCACATTAAAATACAGTTTTGTTTAGCTATTAGCCAAATGGGTTGCATCTTCCTCCAGGAAGCCCACCCTCTCCTTCTGTTATGCCTGCTGAAAATCTGGATTCGGGACTCTACTTTGATTTTCCTTTAACCTGTGCTCAGTCAAAGCATTTTAGCCTGTGTATGAAATCATCTGTTTAGATTGTCCGTCTCTCCTGCTAGACTCAGAGCACAGTGAATGCCCAGATTGTAGATGCCTGTTTCAGTGCCTGGCACCTGAGGAGGGTCAATAGGTTCTAACTGGATGAAAGTTAAATAAAATAAGATAGTCTGAAACAGGCACATGAAAAGATGCTCAACATCGCTAATTATTAGAGAAATGCAAATCAAAACTACAATGAGGTACCACTTCACACTGGTCAGAATGGCCATCATCTACAAATAATAAATGCTGGAGAGGGTGTGGAGAAAAGGAAACCCTCCTACACTGTTGGGGGAATGTAAATTGGTGCAGCCACTATGGAGAAGTGGAGGTTCCTTAAAAAACTAAAAATAGAGTTACCGTATCATCCAGCAATCCCACTCCTGGGCATATATCTGGAAAAGATGAAAACTAATTCGAAAATATACATGGACCCCAATGTTCATAGCAGCACCATTTACAATAGCCAAGACATGGGAGCAACCTAAATGTCCATCGACACATGTATGGATAAAGAAGATGTGGTATTTATACACAATGGAATATTACTCAGCTGTAAAAAAAAAAATGAAATAATGCCATTTGCAGCAACATAGATGGGCCCAGAGATTATCATACTAAGTGAAGTAAATCAGACGGAGAAAGACAAATATCGTATGATATCACTTATATGTGGAATCTAAAAAAATGATACAAATGAACTTATTTACAAAACAGAAATAGACTCACAGACATAGAAAACAAACTTATGGTTACCAAAGGGGAAAGGGGGGGAGAGGGATAAACTGGGTATTTGGGATTAACATATACACACTACTGTATATAAAATAGGGAAACAACAGGGACCTACTGTATAGCACAGGGAACTATATGCAATATCTTGTATTGATAATCTATAATGGAAAAGAATCGGAAAAAGAATAGATATATATATTTGTATAACTGAATCACTTTGCTGTATACTGAAACATTGTTTTAAATCAACTATAATTTAAAATTAATTATTTTTAAAAAATAAGATAGTTTGAATCCCAGGAATTCATGTAAAATGGCATTCATATGATTAGAAAAGGATATAAAATAGGCTTATTATAGTAATTACATTACTTTGTGTTCCTTTACTTATTAGATACCAAATGATATCAAATGACCATTTGCCAGTTGTCAGTGTTATATTTCTTAAGAGTACCAAGTTTTATAAAACTATAGTTGACCTGATCAGAGTGTGGAAAACACGAGGTTGGGAAGGAAACAATTAAAATAACAGTAAATACATATTTTTAAATAATAGTAAATACAATTTCTGGATGGCATCTTCTTTGAAATAAATTTTCTTCTTTCAAAAGTTTTTAAGCCAGCCCTTACTGGCTTAAAATCCATTGTCTTTTGTACTTTCATTCTCCTTTATTTTTTTTTCTTATAAGTCTTGACAAAAATATTACAGCAACCTGGCCTTTTCACAAATTCATATGGTATTGAAAGGGACATTCCTTTCCTTGCATCAGGACTACCAGGATTGGTCTTCAAACCACACATTGAGATTGTGGAGCATAACAGATCTTCTCTCTCTGATTTACACATCTATGATTGGTACCCTTTAGTTATATGAAATCACTTGTGATGCTTGTTAAATGCAGATTCCTGGGCCTTGCCCTAGAAATTCTGGCCCATCAAGTCTGAGAGGGAGTCGAGGCATCTGTATTTTTAACAGGTGCAGCAAGTGATTTTGATGCAGGTATTTGAGGACCACAGTGTGAGAAATATTGGTCTAAGGAAAAAGGGAGCAGTAACTGTTGAATCACTCACAGAGCTTTTAAAGGTAGGTATTTAGGCTCACTCCTGGAGATTCTGAGTTGGTGTATCTGGGCTGAGCTGATTTCGATGCTTGCTCTTCCTTAGGTATTAATTGTTTAAGGAGGCATGTGAAAAACTTACCTTGGGCTTTTAAACTTGGGGGTACAAATGTAAAACTGAGTTGTTATAAAACCAAAGCTGCCAAGGGATTGCATGTGTATGTAAATTTATTTATGCCTTATTAGATCATAAATTATTGCTATTTTACTTTTTTGTATCATTGCTTCCTATGGCAATAGTTAGAACAATCAGCTGTTCAAACAGAACTAGAGAAAGAAAAGCAAGCCCTCAAGAATGCACTCGGAAAAGCCCAGCTCTCAGAAGAAAAGGAACAAGAAAATAGTGAGCTCCGCACCCAACTTAAACAGCTGCAGGTAGAGACTTATTGGCTCCCAATACATTCTTATATGGGACACCCAAAGATGTTGCCATCTTTATGTCAGACACTTCACAACCTGCTCTTACATGTAGTAAGCTACTTGAGTTATTAGAAAAAAGGAATTCTGGATGGGATAGTACCGTAGCCTCTGTTGTGATCATTTTAAGATTATTAATATGCATATCCTTTGTGTTATTATGGTGCTAAGAGATAGAGGCAGTGTCGATAGTAAACAGAGAACACTAGGTAAACTCATGGGGGACAGCAGTACCTTGCATTTCCGCTGGAAGCGGCATTGTTACCAGACTGAGCTAAAATTATCAGATTGATGCATTCTTCTTCCACTGAAATATCTTTGCAATTATCCAGGAATTTAACTAGAATGAGATGCAGTAGAACTTCTTAATTGTAAAGTTTTCAATCTCCTTCTCAGAAGGAATGTCATTAAAAATGCAGCCATTTTACATTTATGAGAGTTTTCTTTGGCAGACTATTTTTATAGCTATTGTCACAATAATCTGCCCAACAAACTGCCCGAGAAGCAGGTGGACAGGATTTTCCAGGTAATTAAATGCTCTCGAAGAGGACACATGTCTGAACAAACAAGTATCTGGATCAACATGCAGGTTTCCAGATCTGTGAGGTCAGGGGTCACTTAGCTGACCGAGGTGGCAGCTGTTATACTTCACCAGAAATCAAGGGGCAGAGTTATTGTGGTTTGGGGGAAGGCTCCAAAAATGCATGTACGGGGGTTTGTGACAAATAAGACTAAACTCACCCAAATTCTCTCTCTCTTCTTGCAATGCCTTGAATATTTTTTTCTCAAAGTTTAAGAAAATCTAGTTACCTAGAATTTAATTTTTACTGCTATCATTTCAGCTTCTGAAGTAAATATAAAAGATATACATATTTTCCATTCCTGTGTGTGTTGTGTGTATATATTGGGTGTTCACTGGATTATTATTTTTTATTTTTACCTTGGAAATTTTCAAATAATCACAAAATCAGAGAGAAGATAGCCTTATGCCCTTTTGTTTACTCAGCTTAAACAATTGTCAACATTCTGCTGTTCTTATTTCAGTTAATCCACATTTTTTTTTTGCTGGAATATTTTAAAGAAAATCTCATACATCTTTATTTCAACCATAAACACTTCAGTACACATCTATTAAAGAAAAGGACTTCAGGGGTCTCTCTCCAAGGTAGAAATTGAGGTCAGCTTTCCAGAATGCTGGTCCATGCTGTAAGACTCTCTTAGTTGGAACTAGGTCCTTTGGTTACTTGGCCTACTGACCTCCTGGTGCGGAGTACAAGTTAAACTCACTCTACATTTATCTTTGTCAGAAATCATTTAGTTGCAGTGAACCAAAACCTACTAACTCTAGCTCAAGGAAGGAGACAGGCAGCTTGCTGGTGACCAGAGTGCTCTGTTAACCTTCCAGGGCCTGTGCGGCTCTCATTTCTCTCTCTCTGTCTCCCTGGGCATTGCATTTGGCCCAGCATCAACCCCAGCCCCGAGCTGACATAACTTTACGGGTCTAGCTCTCATACAGACTTGCTGGACTGGATCTTGGTTCACATTTTGGAGAGGGAGAGAACTTGTTTTCTGGCTAATCAGTGGATTGGCTGTCCTTGGGTCAGATCACCTGTGGCCAGGATTAGAAAGTAGTGCAAATATGGGTGCCTCAGGGCAAAGGGCAAGGACGGTTTATGGATAAGAGACTCCAGGTGGATAGGCACGTTCATTGCAATGCTAATTCTCCAATTTAGTTAACAGTGTTAAAAAAAAACAAAACAAAAAACCTAATGTTATACCAAGTTTGAAGAAAATCACTTAAGTAGAATATAGGTATTCAGGGGAATATAGTCAGTAGCTTAGGACATAGAACTATTTTTCTGTACAATTTAGGGAAATTTTAGCAGTTTCTTTTTACTTAAAAGAGATACTGTCTGGATTTAATTCTGGGGTCTAGATATATTCATTAGTTTCTTAGTGAAAATATCCTAGCATATAACAAATACTCCCACAGAGAATTGTAAGCTATTAGAGAACTTCAGTATTAGATGTTCCATTTTTCAGTTGATTGGCAGATAAAGCTGAGTATTATGGGAAGGTGTTTTTGTTTTTGTTTTTTCTAAGTTTGAATTATGTATATTCTCAAGCATATACAAAAATAGAATACTAAAATGAATCCTTATGTATATATCACTCATCTTCAACAGTTTCAACACATGGACTATCTTCATCTATAACACATGGCCAGTCTTATTTCATCTATAATACCCTCCACACCTCACCCCTCACACTTGTTCACACACTGAATTATTTTGAAGTAAATCCAAAACATCTGATTTTATCTGTAAATACTGTACTATTGTATGTATCTCTAAAAAATAAGGCTTTAAAAAAGAAGCATAGGGTAGTTCCCTGGTGGCCTAGTGGTTATTAGGATTCCGAGCTTTCACTGCTATGGCCCGGCTTCAGTCTCTGGTCAGGGAACTGTGATCCCACAAGCCACGCAGCATGGCCAGAAAAAAAAAAAGAGGCATAAACATGGATACTGTCGTTACACCTTAAAATTACAATAACTCCCTAATATCGTCAAATACCTTAAGTATACAAAATGTTCAAATTATAAATTTTTTAGAAGTGTTATGTTGGAATCAGAATCCAAATAAGGTGCACACATTGCATTTGGTTGACTTGACTCTTGTGTCCTGTAATCTATAGTCCTGCTCTTTTTTTTCTCTTTGTTACATACTAAAGAAAACCAGGTCTTTGTCCTGTAGAGTTTCCCATAGTCTAGATTTTGCTGGTTGCATCCCCATGGCATTGATTAACATGTTCTTATGTCACATATGGAGGCTTATTTAGATTCAAGTTATTTACTCTTTGGCAAGGAGACAGTCTTAGGTAGTGTTCATACGTACTTCTTTTTTGCATCACATCAGGACACATCATAATGCCTGTTTGTGTCTTTTGTGACTTCGGATTAATCAATAGATTCAGATATTGTCGGCCATAGTGCAAAGGGTTTTTAAAAAATTGGTAAAGGGAGTTGACTGGACTGTTATATGGTAAATAGTATGGGCTGTGTGTGTGTATTTGGGTGTATTTTTTATTTTGTTTTGGTAATTTTTACCCCTCTCCATTTTACCCCCCTCCACAGGATGACAATAACCTGTTAAAACAGCAACTTAAAGATTTCCAGAATCACCTTAACCACGTAGTTGATGGTTTGATTCGTCCAGAAGAAGTGGCAGCTCGCGTAGATGAGCTAAGGAGAAAACTGAAATCAGGAACTGGGGAGATGAGGTAATGGAAAGTCAAGACCTCCAGGTAGAGAGTGGGCTGAGTTGTGAATGTGGGGTTCAGTGATGAAATCACCTTTCCAACTACTGTTAATGGCTGAGTTCTTTTGTAAGGTTTCCCTTTTCCCTTATCATATTACCATGATTGATACACAGATTGCTTAATTCAAGTTGTCTGTCACTGATTTTTTTAATCTTTTATACTTTTTGGTATTTAATTTAAAAAACACAAAGGTTTTACGAGTAACTCATTCTTGAAAGCTTACTGCAGATGGTCAGGAAGTAGAGTCACATTATGCATTTTAAATAGAAAACAAATATCAAAAGAAAACTGAGGCTAATTTGAATATATGAAATGGCCATTTATTCTTTGAACACACATTGTTAGCCTGACAGGAGCCTGTGCTTTCAGAGTGGCAACAGTCATTTAATAAAACAATGATTTGCACTCAGGAGGTGCACAGTAATTTGCTACGGATTGACACCAGTCCCATTCCTCACAACTCCTTTTACTTCTGCACTAATGTTACCGGCATGTTTGCACCCAGCATCCAGCATCAAAAATAAAATGTCACACTTATACCATCTTTCTTTTTCCCCCCTTACCAGAATCCATAGTCCTTCAGATGTCTTAGGGAAAAGTCTCGCTGATTTGCAGAAACAGTTCAGTGAAATCCTTACACGTTCCCAGTGGGAAAAAGAGGAAGCTCAAGTGAGAGAGCGAAAACTCCAAGAGGAAGTGGCTCTGCATCAGGAGAAGCTGGCCAGCGGACAAGAAGAGTTCAGGCAGGCCTGTGAGAGAGCCCTTGAAGCAAGAGTAAGAGAAGGGCAAGAGGCAGCTAGAGGGAAGTGTTTAGAAAACATTCATATTTTCCAGCAAATTACAGTGCTTCCTTTCTCGTGTAAATAGAGTGTAGGGAATTCCTGGGTGGTCCAGTGGTTAAGATTCCTTGCTTTCACTGCCCAGGGCCAGGGTTCCATCCCTGGTTGGGGAACTAAGATCCCACAAGCGGCACAGCCAAAACAAAAGAAAGAAAAGAGTGTCTGTTATGTAGATTATACCTTAATAAAGTATACCTTTATAAGGTATACTTTATTAAGGTATAATTAATAAAGGTATAATTTTTTTAAATACAGTGTAATTGTTGTTAGTTTCACTCCTAATAAGTCAAACTAGGTGTGACTAAAATTCAACTCTAAATGTGGTTACTGATGTCAAAGTCAGGCTTCTTTGTGAGACTGTGTTTTCCTTCTTTTGGAAACAAGTGAGAGATGTTTCTTAATGTGCAAGTAGATAATACAACATCGCTAGAGTGTAGTATAGTGCCAGAATCTGAGTTTTTGATGTAATTATTTTAATGATGAGGCAAACATTAAAATGGATCCTAGAGAACCGTTGTGATAAAGCCATCCCCAGTAACTCATTAGCACAGCATTTTGTTTTACTCTTTAGTAAAACGAAATATAATTCTCTAGAAGGTTTTTATTTTGCTCAAAACATATTTTGCTTAAAAATCATCTTTGAAACTTGATTTCCTCACAGACTAATTTTGACAAGAGGCAACACAAAGCAAGAATTCAGCAGTTAGAGAATGAAATTCACTATTTACAAGAAAATCTAAAAAGTATGGAGGAAATCCAAGGCCTTACAGATCTCCAACTTCAGGAAGCTGATGAAGAGAAGCAGAGAATTCTGGCCCAACTCCAAGAGTTAGAGAAGAAGGTGGGCAAGACTGGGAAAGAGACATATGAGTCCCCACTGCCAGGGTCCTGCTCCCAGCAATGGGGCAGCTGAGAGGGGTGTGATCCACGGTCACCTCTGGCTGCATTGCTGGCCCAGAGGTGGACCTGACCTAGGTAGACCTAGATGCATGTCATCGAATCAAGAGCCTGAGACAAGGGTGCCATGCTAGATGGAAGCAAGAGAATTGGGATGTAAAGAGTGACTGGAGGGTCAGTTAGGTGGGGCTTAAATGCTATTGGGATGAGTCATGCTGACAGGTTTTCAACCTTCTTGATAATCCCAGTGCATTAACCCCACCTTTTCTGTGTGTTAGGCTTTCCTGTCTTTACTTTCTTCCTTGTCCAACTTAAATTCCATGGTCTCCCATTATCGCTATTTTTTGCAAGTATCCTCAAATCCCTTGCTCTTTTCTCCTATCTTCTATGACAAAACTGCAGCTATCTGCTTTCTTTAGCCCTGCACCTGTGGCTAAGTATTCCTGAAGGAAAGAGTCACCCATCCAGGCATAGCGGTAACACTATAAATGTTAGCCAGCCTCAAATGGGCAGCATTACCCTTTTCTCTGGTAAGCTCACTCCCTTGCTGCACTGTTTCATACCTTCTCACGTCTCACACGTACCCTCTCCCTTCTCCCAGCCCCAGTGAATGACTTGCTTGATGCTTCACTGAGAACCCATCAGTTCCCAAGTATTATTGAGTCTGCCTCCAAAATCTCTCTGGAATATTTGCACTTTGTCCTTCTCCAGTGCCACCACCCTCATCCAGCCATCATCTCACTTCTGGACGACTGCTGTGGCCACCTGACAGTCCCCCACTTCCACTCATGACCTGCTCCACAGAGCAGCCGACACGCTCTTCCAAAAACGTGAATAGGCTCTTGTCAGTCCCTTCCCATCTCCCCTTCTCTCCAGCAGCTTCTGTTGTCTTTAGGATAAGGACAGAAATTCTTCAGCCTCTGAGCCCCTGCATGATTTGCCTCTGTTGAGCTCTCTCCTTTTCTTACCGTGCTGCTTCTTTCAGTTCCTGAGACTTCCCAAGTGCTGTCTTCCCTCCTGGCCATTCCTTCTCCTGGACCATGTCCCTCCACCGTTCTTCTTCCTGAAAGCCCTCCCCCCACCAAGCTAGGTCTCCCCTGCTGGCATCTCACATAGTACCTTGTTCTGTCCCTCGACAGCAGTGATCACAGTGTTAGTTACACACTTGTCTGAGTGTTTGTTTAATACGCGTCTCTCACAAGCTCCTCAAGCGCAGCAGCCAAGTCTGTTTTGTTTACCACCATATGCCCAGTGCCTGACTCCATGATCACAAGGGGCAGGCCCATCGCTTGGTGATGGTGCCAAGAAATGTTTCTCCAACAAATGAATGGATTTATGATCACGAAGATTCTTGACTAAGTATACTGATTTCATTCTAAGTTATCATACAGCTTTGAGATGTTATTTATTTATTCACTCAGGAGCACCTGCTGAGTACTAGGTATGGTTCTAGGCATGGGGTGTGTGAACAGAGTCCCTGCCCTATGGGGCTCATGTCTTAATTCATTGCTACCAAATGATTCATCTCTTTAATTAGTGTTTCTTTTATTTCAGAAGAAACTTGAAGATGCCAAATCTCAGGCACAGTTTCTTGGTTTAGATAAAGAACTGAAGACACTAAAGAAAGCTGTGGCCGCCTCTGATAAGCTGGCCACAGCTGAGCTCACCACTGCCAAAGACCAGCTCAAGTCCCTTCATGGAACCGTTATGAAAATTAACCAGGAGCGCGCAGAGGTGAGTCCCCACGTACAGAACAAGTTTCCACCAGGGCTGCCCCTGTCAAAAAACATAGCAACTTGTATTACTGATCTTTTGTTATAGACTTTGGCTCTTTTATAAACCACCATAAAGTTGTCTGTTCCTCTTCAGACCTGAAGATTGTATTTCCCCCGTCACAACCCTGCCATGGGTCCTGTACTCTATTGAGTCCCAAAGGAGCCATCAAATGAAACGTGCTATCCTTACCTCAAAGTGTAGGGGTCTGCTTAGGGAGGTACCTATCAATACACATCTGAACAGAGGTCTTCAAGGCTTGCTGTATAATCCTTCTGAACCTCAACCTTTTGTCTTTGTCATCTTGTGCAGTCTGATGTCACTTCACAGGGTTATTATGACTCCTGACTGAGATAAGTCTGTTATAGCCTTTATAAGATGCAAATGCTTATGAGATTAAGACAGTAAATCATAGGAGGGAAAATCTAACCATGGGGGTCCACAGAGACACCAGTCATGGAAGACTGTAGAACAGAGAAGAAAAAATTAGTCCTTGCTCTTTCTGATGCAGAACCCTGCCCACTTGGCCCCCAAAGAGTGCCAGAGTGAGCTGCCAAATCATAGGAACAGCACAGATAAGGTGGGACTTGGCACTACGTGTGCATGGGGTAGCCAGGCGGGCGATCTGATGAAAGCAGAGGACTCAGTCAGAGGAAGAAAGAAATAAAGAGGGCAGCCCGCAATAGCAGTGGTGCCTTTCTCACACCTCCGTCCCAGTAGGAGCTGCAGGAAACAGAGAGGTTCAGCAGAAAGGCAGCGCAAGCCGCCAGGGATCTGACCCGAGCAGAAGCGGAGATCGAACTCCTGCAGAATCTCCTCAGGGATAAAGAGGAGCAGGTCAGTGCTGGTACCCCCATGAGACCGCTTCCTTATTGGGTACTTATCAGTTCCTAAAAGATTGAATTACTGTAGGCGACATCTCAAAGAATTTTGAGGTACAGCCAATAGTCAATCAGTACTTGATTCTCTGCTGTGTGCCAGGCATTGCATGGTTTAAATGTAAGGAGTAATGCAGTTTCTCATTAGTAAAGTATAAGTAAAAAATTATAGAATTATAATCTTACTGCAAGGAGACGTGCATCTGGGAAAGAATATTCATTGGCAACTTTGTATATGTGATTTTTTAATAGTTTCGAATTGAGATGGAGAAAGTAGAGGTAGGCACCAGAGGAGCAAACTCACAGGTGCTAGAAATTGAAAAACTGAATGAGACCATGGAGAGACAAAGGAAAGAGATCTCAAGACTGCGGAATTTACTAGACCTCACCGGGGCTGGTAAGGTATTGGGCTTTGATTTTGGTAGTGGTTTTGTAGTTCTAAAATTAAATCATCGTGTTTGTTTTTTACCTTTAGCAAATTTATTTAACTGTTACAGATCAATTCCATGCTCGATTTATAGAGCTGTGATAATTAGCTTAATAAATAAAGCACTTTTTAAAATGTAAGTAAGTGCAGTATCAAGGGACTTGATTACAAAGAGAGATTTATTTTTGTATTTTCAAAAGAAATAATGTTTACAAATCTGTTCTTTCTCTGGCTCACTTTATAAATGAACAGCAGTAGAATATGTCTGTCCTCTTTAAGTGTCAATAAAAATTTATTACCAAAGGGCAGGCTGAACGGCAGCTTTGAGGAACTGATAAAAGTCATTCGCTCTTGTGGAAGCACTTTTGTATTTTGAGAGAGAGAGGAAGTAGATGATTTCATACCCAACTTCACAGAATGGCTTTCCTTTTACAGATAACAGAGGAGGCTTTGAAAATGTTTTGGAAGAAATTGCTGAACTCCGACATGAAGTTTCTTATCAGAATGATTACATCAGCAGCATGGCAGATCCTTTCAAAAGACGAGGCTATTGGTACTTTATGCCACCACCATCATCATCAAAAGTAGGAAGTCTGTGGTGCTGGGAATATATACTAAATTTTCTTTAAGAAAGTGTGATGGTGTTGCCTTCCCTAAATCTGTGATCAGGTCTCAAGAACAACATATCTAGGCTAAGCCATGCATTGAGGTTCTTAAGTACTTTGTGCTGTATGAGATGGAAATAGGGCATTCCCAAGGAATGTGGCAGTTGCCCACTCATGCTCAGGTGGTATGTGTGGGGTCCGGGTCCCTGAACAAGGATCCTATAAGGGTGGATAAAGTGACTTGAGCCCAGAGAGCCTTTTGAAAATGGCAGTAGAATTATAGAGTCTCAGACAGAAAAATAGGCACCTGGATTGCATTTCCTTTTAACACATTCATTCAGTACTTACTGAGGTCTAGGTCAAGTACAAGGCTTTGGTGGGGAACCATGATGAATCATATAGCCCCTGCTCTCAAAGAGCTCATGGGCTGGTGGGGAAGACAAGCACACCAATGTAATTACAAAACAGTGACACGCATGTGACAACAGACTGGACTTCCGTGCCCCAGTTGCAGAGAAATGTTAAAGATTTATCTCATGGGGATGTTTAGGGAAGAAGGCTTCACAAACAGGGGCTTGAAGTCAGCACTTAGCAACCCTCAAAGGATGGGCTTTCAGGAGGGAGGGAACAGCTTGTGAGGAAGAGGAGAGTTGGCTTAGCCCCTTGTGGGGCTGGAGGGCTGGATGGGAACAGTGAAAGGTGAAACAGGAAACATAGATTGGGGTCATGCTTTTTTTTTTTTTTTTTAAAAAAAGGGCCTCAAAATCCCTTGCACTTAGTTATGTAGGCCTTGGGAAACTGCAGTTGAGTGTGCTATGATCAGAGCTGTAGTTTAGGAAGAATAATCAGGTGGAGTGTGGAGGCTAGACTTATAGTGGGTGAACTCTGTGTGGGGCTGTTTGAACTTGTTCGGGTGAAGGATGGAAGAAGCCAGAGCCAGAGCAGTGGAGCTAGAGCCGAGATGGATTGAGGGGTGTTCAGGGAGCAAAATGTCAGGGCTTGCAGCCTGAATGTGGGAAGGAAGGAGAGGACTGTAAGTGGCTGTTATCCAAAGCAGAGGGGCTGGGCAACATCCTGCTAGAATCAGCTGACAACAGCAGTCAGGAGAAGCAGCTCCCACACGCTAGGATCCCCGGGCCGTTCAGACTTAATCAGAACCCCGAAAAGCAGAATCTGAAATCCTCCTCCCAGAAATCTAAAGGAAGCCAGACATCCGTGTCACAGCCAGGGCTGCAGGTGGAAGCAGTATAGGTTAGAGCAAAACATTGTAAGCCTGAGCTGGATGAGGGTTTGGAGGGTCGACTTACAACTGAAAGGAGAGGGAGAGTAACAGAGTAGAGCTCTAAAGCCACTCCAAGCTCCTGGCACAACAGGAGACTAATATCCCAGCTTGCCTTGAAAGCTCCTGTTTCCTTGATCTTAGTTGCTGGGCCATCAAGGACTAAGCAAAAGAAGAGAAACCACCGGGAAAGATGAGTACGGGAGACGGGAGGCTGACACCCATGCAGGTTATATAACCACGTAATCACGTCTCGTTTCTGCCTGTGAAAAATGAGAATTACGATATATGAAAAGAAACCAGTTCTTTCTCAACTTTGCTCTAGACTTTGACATTTCTCCACATCAGCCTTTTTATTTGTTAAGAGATAGTATGCTCTGCTGTCATTTATTTTAGGTTTCCAGCCACAGTTCCCAGGCCACCAAGGACTCTGGTGTCGGCCTAAAGTATGCAGCCTCAACTCCTGTTAGAAAACCATGGCAGGATGGGAAGGAAGGCAGTGCACCTCCACCTGCTTCAGGATACTGGGTTTATTCTCCCATCAGGAGTGGGTTACATAAATCATGTTCAAATAGAGGTAAGTTACATCAGGGAAGTTGCATTTCTCTTGCCTGTTTAATGACCTTTTATTGGTTCCCTGAAATCCATAAGACACAGTCCAGACTCCTTAGCTTGCTCTGCAAGGCCCTCTGTGACCTGGTCTTGGCCAACGACCTCTTGTCTCACCTTCCATCACTCTCCCACATGTCAGCCATACCCACTGCCTGCCACATTGCTCACACTTCCATGCTTTGAACCCTCTGTTCAGAATGTCCTGCTTCCTCCTTTCTCTCCCAAACCTATTCCTACTCATCCTTCTGCAAGACCCAGGTCCTCAAACAACACTCCTTTTCTGGACCCTTCCTCCTCCCTGCCTTTCCTGGCAGGCTGAGCGGCATCTTCACCTCCACTCCTGGAACATGGCAGTTTACAACCTCGTTTTGTGGCACTAATTAGCTCGACTGAAATGAAATGTTACAGGTCTGTCTTCCAGAGCTCCAGGGGGAAGAGTCAGACCTGGGGTAAATCCTGGCTCTTTCACTAAGTAACTGTGTCATCCTAGGGGAATTATTTAGCCGCTCTGAGACTGTTAATCTGTAAAATGGGAATATTACCTTCTGAGAATTTGTTCATTCAGGAACTATTTATTGAGTGCCTGCTGTGTGCTAGGTTTTCTTCATCAGTGGGAAAAAAAAAACCTAGTTCCTGCTTATAGAGGAGATAAGTAAGAGAACCAACACCTGAGAGAGGCTTTGTATCCTGATAGTGGTAAAGCTGGGAGCTGTGGGATCTCACAGCAGTTCTCTGTTGGTCTTTTACGTAGCACAAAGCAGGCACCCAAATGTTGCTGAATGAATGAATGAATGAATGAATGAAGATGGAAAAAAAACAACAGATAGGTATAAGAAAAACTCAAGGGACTTCCCTGGTGGCACAGTGGTTAGGAATCCACCTTCCAGTGCAGGGGACATGGGTTCGATCCCTGGTCCGGGAAGACCCACGTGCCACGGAGCAGCTAAGCCCGTGTGCCACAACTACTGAAGCCTGCGGGCCCTAGGGCCTGAGTGCCGCAACTACTGAGCCCACATGCTGCAACTACTGAAGCCCGTGCGCCTAGAGCCCGTGCTCTGCAGCAAGAGAAGCCACCGCAGTGAGAAGCCCGCACACCACAACGAAGAGTAGCCCCCGCTCACTGCAACTAGAGAAAGCCCGCGCACAGCAACGAAGACCCAATGCAACCAAAAATAAATTTTAAATTAAAAAAAAATAATAAAGTTCATTCGTTTAAAAAAAAAGGAAAAACTCAAGTTCACCTGGTGAAAATAATTTGCATCCCTGTTTGATCCACTTTTCAAAACTGCTTTTGACCTTTTTTACAGAATTTTATTTTTACATCTCTGGTATCTTGGCCTAAAAGCTGCTGTCCTCTACTGAACATGTTTACCTAGTGAGCCATGGGAATAAAACGCTCTTCTGTTTTTTTGTTTCAAGATGCAGACAGTGGAGGAGATAGCCAGGAAGAGAGCGAGCTGGATGACCAAGAGGACCGCCCATTTGTGCCTCCTCCTGGATACATGATGTATACTGTGTTTCCCGATGGTTCTCCTGTACCCCAGGGCATGGCCCTGTATGCACCACCTCCTCCCTTGCCCAACAACAGCCGACCTCTCACCCCTGGCACTGTTGTTTATGGCCCGCCTCCCGCTGGGGCCCCCATCATATATGGGCCTCCACCCCCCAGCTTCTCCATCCCCCTCATCCCAATGGGCGTGCTGCACTGCAATGTCCCGGAGCACCATAACTTAGTAAGTGGAAAGACACAAGACCCCTATCCACACCGCTTCCATGGGAGACTGAGTACGGTTATATACTTAACGAGTCGACCTACTTATGCATGGATTATATCCCAAAAGTGTGTTTGTAAGGCTGATGTTTAGAACTGAGCAAGCATCCTCTTATTAAAACACTGTTCTGGACGGGAGTTAGGGTACCAGGCCATTCTACGAACCTGGTTTAACCATTTTATAACAAAAATGCTTTCAGTCCAGAAAAGAGCCATTTTTAGAAAGCTTTTTATATATTTTTCTATTGACAAGTATTATATTAATTTGTATGTATAGGTATATTCACATACTAGTGCCTGTACCTGTACATACAGATATTATGTGTGCTTGTGTATGAACACATGTAAGAGCAGCATACAGTAAGGTTTTGGAGGGGGTTATCTCTGGGTGGTGAAATTAATTTTTATTCTTTCTTTCTTTTCATAGTTCTTAACTTATTGTGTGCGTAATTTTGTGTCCTGTTTTTCCCACTTAATGTTACAAGCATTTTCCCCATGGTTTTTACAAGCGTTTTTAAGCAGTATTTTAATGAATGCATAACATTTCTTTATTTATAGGCTGTGTAGTTCATTTAACTGTGTATAAATTTTTACTGTATTTCATATTTTCCTCTAGGCTAAATTCTGAGAAATGATTACTTCCTAATCACTAGCTTCCTTTATAACTTTTTTGCTTTAAAGAAATAAAATGCATTACAAGGACCTCCTTCAAACTTAAGGCACCTGGAGCTCTTTATTTTTTCCTTTTCCTCTCAGAAGATTGAGAGGAAGATAAAGGACTAGGATACCTGGGTGCCAAGCCACCAGCCCCATTTTAGTAGGTCAGACTAGTTTCAGAGGGACTGTGGATATTTACATGGTTAAAAATGGTAGTTACTCGTGTTATCCTGCAGTTTTTCAGTGCACACTGTTTTTATAGCAATTCTGTTGGTTCTTTTACCCTCCACCAGTACCCGGCTGTTCCTGTAGTTTCCCAGGTGTGCCTTTATACCTCCCTACATTTGCACATTATTTCTTCAGCATAGTTGTTTCCTGTTTCATTTATTCTTGAAAACCAGGCAGAACACTACTTCCTCTAGACATCCTTCTCAGCCAACTCCTCTCCCATGTGTGCAGAGGAGGGAGACACCTCTGTCTGTGTCTTCTGCTAGATGCTGAACTCTGGAGCCAGATATTATCCATAGGAGGTGCTTGGTGACTATTTATCAGCCATAGCTGGACTGATGGAAGAGTCGTACAATCTGTTGGTCCATCAGTTTCATCTATGGCATGTGAAGAAATTGGCTTGACTTAATTTTTCTTTTCATACTGAAGTCTTAGAAGCTACCACTATTATCAGGTCAAAGATACCACTTTAATCACTGTTAATTTCAGTTTTTGGCAGGAAAAAGGGGAAACATCATATGATATTTCAGTATTGCATTTTTTTCTTTGTCCAGGAGAATGAAGTTTCTAGATTGGAAGACGTAATACAGCATTTAAAATCAAAGAAACAGGAACAGTGGATGAGAGTATCCAAGCAGCAGTGTGAGAAAGAAATAGAAGAACTGCATCATAATATTGATGATCTTTTGCAAGAGAAGAGAGACTTAGAGCACGAAGTAGAAGAATTGCATAGAACCATTCAGAAACATCAACAGCGAAAGTAATTATTAGCCATTTTATCTTTATAATTCAGATGAATATGATATTGGTTCATTAAGGTAACCTAAATCAGTGTTGTCCAATAGAACTTTCTGTGATCTTGGGAATGTTCTAGATCAGTACTATCCAAAACAGTAGCCTTAGCCACATGTGGCTATTGAGTACTTGAAATGTAGCTAATAGAACTGAGGAACAGAATTTAATTTAATTTAATAGCCACGTGGTGATTATCATATGGGATAGTACAAGTCTAAGTTCTTTTGGCCAATAATCCATATCAGCTCCTCTTGTAGTCCCTCTTGGAGAATGGCACAACCGCCACCCCTCCCCGGTTACCCTGGCTGAAAACATGCTGGGTGTCCTCAACACCTGCCTTTCCCTCACTCCCCCAGGCATCCAGCTGCTTTCCAAGTCCCACTGACTCTATACACAAAGAGCTCTCAAACTGGTCCCCTTCTTTCGTCTCCACTGCCCTGGCCTTTAGTCATCCTCATTCCTAGGTCAGGCCTTCCAGGTCTAGTGTCTTTCTCTCCATCCCACCCTCGACATGGCTGCAGACATAACTGTGCACGCTCCCCTGTGTCTCTCATTCCCACCAGCAAACATACTGCCCTCCAAGATCTGAACCCTACCTCTCTCTTTTATCCTTCTCTCCCACACGGTACTTACTCTAGCCCTACACTTTGCTGTGGTTTCCCTGAGCACCACGTTTTCTCCTGCCTCCCCACCTTTGCACATGCTGTCCTTTGCCTGAAATGGCTTCCCGACCTGCCCCCCACCTAACTCCAGTGTGTCTTTCCAGATGAAGGTTAGGGATCCCCTCTGACAGAAAAGCTTTCTCATCTCAGGCTCCCACAGTTTGGAGTTGGCAACCTTGGGCGTAGTGTTGTTCAGACCATGTTGTAAGATACCCAGAAGGGCAGTAGCGGGGCCTCCCTCTCTGTGCCCCAGCATCTGGCATAGGGTCCGTTAGCTAATGCTTGTATCTGCTGCGTGGGTCAGTTATGTAGAAGCCCATCTTCTGCACTAGACCATGAATTATGACAGTTCCCCAGTTTTTGTCCCTTAAGCCAGACTGGCCCAGGTACCAGGGTTGGGGGGAGACCTGTGGAGTACATGAGGTGAGTGAGATATGGTCTCTGCCTTCTAGGAGCAAACGCAAGAGTGACTGATAGACCTGGCAGGGAAAACCAAGGGTCATACCGAGAGAAGGTTGGGACTAGATGTTTGAAGGCTTGGGGGATGGTTATTTCATTTTTGTAGGTGTATATGGGGGAGGTGAAGTTTTTTGAGGGGGGTGTAGTGCAGTGGGAGAACCACTTCTTTTCCTAGTTATAAAAGTATAATAAATGATCATTTTAGGGAATTTGGATAACACAAAAATGTTCAAAGAAGAATTAATCTGTTAATATGTTGATGAATTTATTTTCAAGTTTTTCTGTCAATAATAGTCCCATTTTCAAATAATTTTGACTTTAGCCTTGAGTTACCAAGTCCTGTGTTACTCTTTCTGATTTGTCAAATATTGTCACCATAATTTTACTCTAGTAGAAACTTAGGATAGTTTTGAGGGAATGGATGATTATTGAGGCAGTGGTTTGTTTTATTTTTATACCACAGAAGAAGTGAAGTATCAGCATTGTCTTGACCAAGTGCTGATGAAAAAATAATCTTTATATTTAAAAGGACAAAACAACTGCCTCATACATTATACATATTATCCACTTATTGTCAACAGTATGCCATGTTGAGTAAAAAGGTAAGCATAGACATTGAACTTAATCAGATGTAGCTGTCTGTCCAGTCCCTTCTCATATAAAATTAGAAAATCATTGTGCATCTTTTTATCATTAGGCTACAAGTATCTATATTGTCACATTTAAAATCTCTTGATGAGTGTGTATATATGATTTTTTTAGAGACTTCATTGATGGAAATGTTGAGAGTCTTATGAATGAACTAGAAATAGAAAAATCACTCAGGCACCATGAAGATATTGTAGATGAAACTGAGTGCATTGAGAAGACCCTCCTGAAACGTCGAGCAGAGCTCAGGGAGGCTGACCGACTGCTGGCGGAAGCTGAGAGTGAACTTTCACGCACAACCGAGAAAGTATGTGCTGTTGTGCTTGGGGTGAGGCGGCTTGCTGGCTTGCTGGCTTGCTGCCGTCGGCGGCGGCAGGAAGGGTTAGAAAGAAAACGTGAAGAGCAAAGTGGTCCAAGTCAGGCTGTGCTCTGCTAGTTAAGGAGCTGTGAGGATTTGGGCAAGTTGCTAAAGTCCCCGAGCTTTGCTTTCCTCCTCTGTAAATTCAGGCTAAGAAAACCTAGGCTGTTCAGTATGAATTAAATGAAGTATAATTAACCTAGTATAATTAACCTAGATTATACTAATTAACCTAGATTATACTAATTATACTAGAATTAACCTAGTATAATTCAGTATGAATTAAATGAAGTAGCATATTTAAAGCTCCTGAAAGTCATTTAGTTCCTAACACACCCCACCTCCTTATCCTGTGTGTGTCTTTTAAAAATCATTCGGGCTGTGATATCTGTGTTTATTAAATAGGTCAATCTTATATTCTTATAACAATGGACCTCGCAAGACTCTTATTCTTACTTTGTTCTCCAAGTTGATAGTAAGATAAAATCAAATATTTTTTGGCCTGAGGTAGTATTTTTAAGACTGAAACACAGAGGAAGTTGGGAAGGAAAAGGGACTACCTTTTATGAGCCCCTGCTGTGGCCACACATTGGCTATTTTATAAATACCACTTCATTTAACCTTCCTGGCAGCGTTGTAAGATGGTCATTAGCCCAGTTCACACATGTAGCTCAGAGGCTGGTCTAGCCCAGGGTCACACAGCTAAAGTTCTGACTCACCAAGAGAGCTTTAGATGGGAATTCCAGGATTAAAAACAAAAGTCCCGAATCCATATGGGCCACATCAGGAACTACTATTTTTATATTGTTATTTCAACATGGATCAATTTAAATGAATAGAAATCTATTACCCAGGAACTGAAATGAAGGATTTATTAAAGAAATTCTGTGAGTGATGGCTTTAATAAGAATGGAAAAGTGTCCTCATCTCTTTTCAGGTGATCAGTTCCCTCTTCTGTCACATGTTAGATTACTGTGAGAGAAAATAGGTGTGAGCAGGACCAAAGAAAAATGCATCACTGGTGTATAAAAGAAAATTGCTGAGACTGGTAGTTGGCAGAGATAGTAAGTGAACCGAGACTAATAAGCTCGTCCTCCTTCATCCTCCCAAAATGACTCAGGGAAGCAGCTTGCTAAAAAGGAAGAGGAAAGGAGAAAGTGCTGGATTTTGTAAGGAATGTGCCAGACTTGTTAAAACCTGATGTACAAGGGGCTAAAAAACTACTTAGAGGGGGCTTCCCTGCTGGCGCAGTGGTTGAGAATCTGCCTGCCAATGCAGGGGACGCGGGTTCGAGCCCTGGTCTGGGAAGATCCCACATGCCGCGGAGCAACTAGGCCCGTGAGCCACAGTTACTGAGACGGCGCGTCTGGAGCCTGTGCTCCACAACAAGAGAGGCCGCGATAGTGAGAGGCCCGCACACCGCGATGAAGAGTGGCCCCCGCTTGCCACAACTAGAGGAAGCCCTCGCACAGAAACGAAGACCCAACACAGCCATAAATAAATTAAAAAAAAAAAAAACTACTTAGAGACGTGGCTGGCTTTCTGTAGTGTGTAGTGAGTTCTGTCCAATGCTTTGCTGATGAATCTGGTAGAAACCAGCTATCCGAAGTGGAAAGAAGTGTGGTGAAATATCTAGCTCTCTGGGAGCTGGCCAAACCCTCTTGCATCCACACGGGGTATTTACTAGACGAGCTTCACATACAGATGCCTCTGACTTGAGTGCAACTGCAACACGCAGTGTTTTGGCAGAAAAGTGAGTCACTGCTCAACCAAGTGCAAACCATACTCTTTTTGGACCTCTCGTGACATTTTTAAGCCTCTTATTTTAGACAGAAAAAGAAACCAAGGTGACAAAAAAAAAAAAATGATGTTTTTGCCAAATCATATATAGGAAGATTTTTAAATACTTCAAAAGTATTAAATATTTGTGTTTCTCAGCCATAATTAAATCATCCTTCGATTAATGGGGTTTTACTTAACAAGATAATATCTAGAGTAAAGGAAGAATCTTTATGTGGAGGGAATATTGGTAAAATCACTTCCTTACCACTTAATTGGGTAGATATTTATTTGTTCACTTTTTTCTTCTCTTTTTGAAATTTCTTTTTTTCCTTTTTTTTTGGTTGTTGTTTTGGGGTAGATATTTTTATTTATTTATTTATTTATTTATTTATGGCTGTGTTGGGTCTTTGTTTCTGTGCGAGGGCTTTCTCTAATTGCGGCAAGTGGGGGCCACTCTTCATCGCGGTGCGCGGGCCCTCTCACCATCGCGGCCTCTCCTGTTGCAGAGCACAGGCTCCAAACGCGCAGGCTCAGTAATTGTGGCTCACGGGCCTAGTTGCTCCGCGGCATGTGGGATCTTCCCAGACCAGGGCTCGAACCCGTGTCCCCTGCATTGGCAGGCAGACTCTCAACTACTGCGCCACCAGGGAAGCCCCTGGGGTAGATATTTTTAAGTGAAAAAAATAACATATAATAACATTACAGATTATTTTTAAATAAAACATCATCCACCATCTCACCACCCTCAAATGACGATTTTTGTTTTTGCACAGCCTTTCTGTCTTTGTTGACAAGATAGATTTCTATAGTTGCTCTTACAGTGCTTATACCATTTAACATTTTTTTTCAGCCAACATTTTATCATTAACATTCTTCTATGTTACTACATTGTCATATTATTTTAAAGACTGCACAGTATTCCATTGTGTTGATGCATTATCACTTACTGAATCGATTGTTTGTCAAGTCTTATATTATTTCAGTATACAATGAGCAGTTTTGTGTAATAGTTCTTCTGAATTCTTTTTTGAGAATTGGAGAGTCAAAGTGAATGAACATTTTTATCAGTCTTTCTGTATTGTCTTGTTTTCCAAGAGCTGTGCCAATTTACGATACCAATAGCCGTGAGAGAGTATTGTGACTGAATTGCTTTTAACGACAGTTTCTTTTCTAGACAAAAAATGCTGTTGAAAAATTCACTGATGCCAGAAGAAATTTATTGCAAACTGAGAAAGATGCTGAGGAGTTAGAAAGGAGAGCTCAGGAAACTGCTGTTAACCTTGTCAAAGCCGATCAGCAGCTCAGGTAGGTGGACTCCCTCAGCCATTGATGTCCTTGGTGAGATGAATGAGAAGTTTGATTCTAAGAGGACGATAATTGCTCTATGATAAACAATGCACGTCAAGTCTAAGGAGTCTGGGGGAAATAAAGAGATGTGTTTTAGATTGCTCCAGGCTGACACAAAGGATTTGGAGCAGCACAAAATCGAGCAAGAAGAAATCTTGAAAGAGATAAACAAAGTTGTTGCAGCAAAAGACTCAGACTTCCAGTGTCTAAACAAGAAGAAGGAAAAACTGACAGAAGAGTAAGTACGGCCTCTGCAGGCCTTCAAGGGGCTTCTGCTGGAAGGTGGCTCTTGGGGCTCTGTCTCCCTTCCAATTTGCTCTAGTACTGCTGGTGCTTTGTAGGCTGCAGAAGCTGCAAAAAGACATCGAGACCGCAGAACGCACTGAGGATCATCACCTGCAGGTGCTTAAAGAGTCGGAGACCCTCCTGCAGGCCAAGAGAGCAGAGCTGGAAAAGCTGAAAAGCCAGGTATGGCAGCAGACACCTTGAAAACCAGTTCATGCTGCTTTGAAACCTACATGCGTGTTATGATTATAAAAAGAAATACATGTTTGATTGTAGAAAAGACTGGAAAGTACATAATAAAGTATAAAGCATAAATGAGGCTGTATATCCTAGTGGTTAAGAATAGAGTCCAACCCAAATTTGAATCTCAGCTCAGTACGATATATTATTGAATAAGTGAGTCTCAAAACACAATATGCTCTGAGATCATTTATGTTAAATGTGTTTATGTATACTTATGTTTGAATTTTTAGTCTATACCAAAGTACAAACATGGTCGTCTGATAAGGGGGGATTGTGAATATTTTCTATTTCCTTCCTTTTGCATGTCTGCATTTTCTGCTTTTCTGTAACTAAATATGTATTGTCCTTAAAATTATAAGTTTTAAATTTACAAAATGAATAAATTTTTTAAATCCTTGCCTAACTTCCATTGTCAAGGTGGTTGTCAATTGGAATAAACTATAGATATGAAAGTTCTTTGAAAACCATAACCTGAAGGATAATCATTATTATCATATTGTGGTTTTTGCTGTGATTTAAGTGTTTTTACCTATGTGAGCTCAAGGCCTTTATTAGGCATTTTATGCCTGTAGCCCCCCAGCCTGGCCTTCCTGACTCTTGCAGCTAGGATTGTGAGAATTAGACTACCTCCTTATTTCCCCACACAACCTTTAGCTGGACTAAATATTCCCCATCTCAGCACTTTGTCAGGCTTTGCATTCTTTACTTTTCTTTAATGCAGGTAACAGGTCAGCAGCAGGAGATGGCTGTCTTGGACAGACAATTGGGGCATAAAAAGGAGGAGCTGCATCTACTCCAGGGAAGCATGGTCCAGGCCAGAGCTGACCTCCAGGAGGCGCTGAGACTGGGAGAAACTGAAGTAGCTGAGAAGTACAGTCACATCAGGGTACATTTTTCAATAGTTTTTCTTAAGAGTCCTAGTATAGTCCTGTAGATTTATTTTGAGATATTTTCATTGGTTTCCCCCTAAAATGCAAATATAAATTCCTGAATCTTGATGCCTCTGTAACGAGCTTGGTGTTGTGCTATCTATCCATGCTGTGGCAGCCGTGCACAGCTCTCCCCCTGTCTTGTTTTCTGGACATGCCCAAGGTTTTATGCCTCTGTGCCCTTCTCATACTGTTTCTTCTCTAGGAGTTCCCTTTCTGGGAATGTCCAGATCCGACCCAGCTTTCATGGTCCAGCTTCATGCCACTAAGAAGGCTTCCCCAACTTTTCCTTTACCCTGGAAGGAGTTTCTCTCGATTCTGAGTTTAGTAGCACTCTGCACATTTCCTAGAGCACCTTAGCCTTTCGTGATCATGTTTCTGTTCCCTGCCTTATTTCCCCACCAGGTGCTAAGCCCCTTGAGGGCAGGAGATGTGTCCGAGTCAGCCTTTTTTCTCTGCAACACATTGCTTTGCTCATAGTAAATATTGCATATAAATTTTAAATGAAGATAACGTGTTACTTTTTTGCTTCTATTATACTGAAATATGTTAGTGTAAAATATAGTGCTGTTCTTGATGTAAAACTCAAACATGAGCATGTTTCCAAATGAGAATTTCTATGAAATGAGACAGTTAATAACAGAACTGATTTTAAAGTAATTTCTATTCATAACTTGGTGAAGGTGGGTTGACTTTTTTCTTTTCTTTTCTTTTCTTTTTCTTTGAACAGGAACTAAAATCTCTTCTGGAAGAACTGAGTTTTCAGAAAGGAGAACTGAATGTCCAGATTAGTGAGAAAAAAAATCAACTTTCACTTATAAAGCAGGAAATTGAAAAAGAGGAAGAAAATCTCCAGGTAGTTTTAGGGCAAATGTCTAAACATAAAACTGGTAAGTTTAAAGTTTAACCTTATTTCTAATCAAAGAAAAGCAGATTATAAAAGGAATATGATATTTTCTGCCACTCAAATTGACTAAAAGCAAAATAATCATCTTCATTGCTGACCAGGGTGTGATGAAAGAAGAGCACTTACAGGCTGTTGATTGAAGTATAAAATGGAACAACCTCCCAGTGTCTTAAGACTATTAAACTCACACCTGTTAAACCAGGTAGCCCATTTCCAGTTATCTAGAGAGGGCAAGCGTTTATGTACATCGCGGCGATATTTATTTTATTTCTCTCTTTTTTTTTTTTTTAAGAAGTAAGCCTTTATTTCCTTGTTTTACAAATTAAGTTGACTGAGTCAGTTACTTGCAACAGAAATTATAATGACAAAATTTGGAAACAAATGACTAATTTAAAAATCATATTTTGGGCTTCCCTGGTGGCGCAGTGGTTAAGAATCCGCCTGCCAATGCAGGGGACACGGGTTCAAGCCCTGGTCCAGGAAGATCCCACATGCCGCGGAACAACTAAGCCCGTGAGCCACAACTACTGAGCCTGCGCTCTAGAGCCCGTGAGCCACAACTACTGAGCCTGCGTGCTGCAACTACTGAAACCCGCACACCTAGAGCCCATGCTCTGCAACGAGAGAAGCCCGCGCACCGCAACCAAGAGTAGCCCCCGCTCACTGCAACTAGAGAAAGCCCACGCACAGCAACAAAGACCCAACGCAGCCAAAAATAAATAAAATAAATAAATTTTTTTTAAAAAACATATTTTAACATTTAATGACATGCAAAAATGCTGATGAAAGAAGAGTGAAAAAATAGATAAAAACTGAACATTGATTGTAGTCCCAATTTATTTTAAAATATATATGTGTGTGTGTCTGTTCGTGTGCGTGCGCTCCTGGTAGGGAATACATCAAAATGCTATTGCAGTAGTGATTGTCTTTGGATGGTAGGATAATGATGGGTTTTCATTTTTTTTCTTTTATACTTTTTTCAAATTTTCTATAATGAACAAATATTTTTATAATCAGATAAAAGTAGTTAATGTTTAAAAATCTATATTTCAAAGGACAAAAGAATTGTTATATAAATCTCAGCTGATATATTTTAAAGTTTTTCCTATTTATTTTGATTTAAATTCTTTTAGGTAGGGTAAGTACTTTTTAGAACTAGATCTCTGTTGAATGTTTTCGTTTAAATGTTTATAACAAATTAATGTTTAGCAATACTTTTAAAGGCTTTTTACATTCAGAATACAATTAATTAGCTCCATTAATTCAGCACAACAAATATATTTTTATTATCTTTTGTTTCTTGTATCAGCCAGTAGCATTATTTTCTGTTTCATTTTGTAAATGTTTCCACATTCATTTAATTGCCTGGACCATGCTTTGTTTCTGTTAGAACTAAAGAATATTCTGGACATGTTGCAACTTGAAAACAATGAGCTGCAAAGTTTGAAGCTACAACATGACCAAAAGGTGTCTGAGTTAGAGAAGGCTCAGGTTGAAGTGCTAGAGGTAATAAACAAGCTGTTTTACCAGTAGTGAACCGTGGTCTTCCTCAGTTTGCATGGTTGACTCCTCTTTTATCTGCTTTAGGAGAAACTGGAGTTGGACAGTTTGCAGCAGACAGCCCTGCGACAGAAAGGGGAAATGGAGTGGCAGAAGCAGCTCTTGGAGAGGGACAAACGAGAAATTGAGCGAATAACTGCTGAGACCCGAGCACTGCAGTTGTGTGTTGAGTCTTTGTGCAAACAAAAGGAAGATCTCGAAGAGAAATGTGATGGCTGGGAGAAGAAGTTGGCACAAACCAAACGGTGAGAGCAGGAACAAGTAAGCTTGTAAGATCCCATCTGGAAGGCTAAAGCATTATTAACACACTATTCAAAAAATTGGAAAATTGAGAAAAGGCAAAAAAATACAAAATATGCCACAAACTCAGTATCACAATACAATTCACCAATAGCATTTTTGGGTGAATTTTCCTTTTAGGTTTTTTTTTTCCCTGAAAGCATTTTTTAAAATAACTTGTTGTGATTTTTTTTTTAAGTAAAATAATTTATGGTTGTTCGTGTGTAGGAAGACCCAATCTTAACCCATTGTTAAGATTCAGTTCTCCTCAAATTGATCTATAGATTCAAAACAGTCACAGTCAAAATCCCAACAGGTTTTTTAAATAGAAATTGGCCATCTGATTCTAAAATTCATATTAAAATGCAGAGGACCTAGAATAGAATCTAAAACTTTTTAGATATGACACCAAAACAACTTTGAAAAAGAACAAAAGTTTAGGGCTAATACTATGTGATTTCAAGACAGTATACAGCTATGGTAATCAAAACACTGTGGTATTGGTATAAAGATAGACAAATAAGTCAATGGAACAGAACAGAAGTCTGCAAGTAAACTCACAAATATAGGCACAACTGATTTTGACAAAGATGCAAAGTAGAGAAAAGATGGT
Source organism: Balaenoptera borealis (assembly GCF_965194805.1). Classification (NCBI taxonomy): domain Eukaryota; kingdom Metazoa; phylum Chordata; class Mammalia; order Artiodactyla; family Balaenopteridae; genus Balaenoptera; species Balaenoptera borealis. Next base: position 109,164,664 of record NC_138865.1, read on the forward strand.
GTTTTCAAAAACTGTTGCTAAAAGCTACATATCCAAAACCAAAAAAATGAACCTTGATCTATACCTCACACTACATATAAAAATTAACTCAAAATGGATCATAAACATAAATGTAAACCAAAATATAAAACTTGTAGGAGAAAACATAGGGGGAAAAAATCTTTGTGGCCTTGGGTTAGGCAAAAATTCCTTAGATAAGACGCTGAAAGCATGATCCATAAAAGAGTACATTGATAAAATTGGACCTCATCAAAATTTAAAACTTCTGTTTCTCAAAAAACACTGTTGAGATAATGAACAGACATGTCACAGACTGTGAGAGAAATCCTGACAACCATGTATCCGATAAAGGACGTGTACCCTGGATATAATGAACTCTCAAAACTCAGTAATTAGAAAATGAAGAACACAATTTTTCAGATGGGCAAGAGATTTGAAATTTTATTTAAGAAAATATATGGATGGCAGGTAAGCACATGAAAAGATGCTTGGTATCGTTAACCATTAGGGAAATGCAAATTAAAACCACAATTAGATATCATTACACACCTAATAGAATAGCTAAGATTAAACACTGACCATATCAAATGCTAGCGAGGAACTTTCATACACAATTGGTGGGAGTATAAAATGTTAGTAAGACCACTTTGGAAAATAGTTTGGCAGTTACTTAAAAATGCAAGCATACACCTAGCAGAAGATCTAGCTTTCCCGCACCTAGAGGTGAAAGCATGTGTCCATACAAAAACTGTACATTGATGTTCATAGCAGCTTTATTTGCAGTAGCCAAAAACTGGAAACAACCTAAATGCCCATCAGCTGGTGAATAGATTAGCAAATTATCGTATAGCCATACCATAGAATACTACTCAGCAATAAAAAGCAATGGAGGATTGATACAAATTCATGGATGAATCTCAAAGTAACTATGCTTACTGAAAGAAGCCAGACAAAAACCAGTCCATAGTGTATGATTCCATTCGTGTAAAGGAATGCATGCTCATACATACCTGTTTTTTGGACAAATCCTATTATACATACAGTGTGTTTCCTGCTTTTTCATTTATCAGAAGTTAGTGATCCATTTTAATCATGTTTTTTAAAATTAATTAATTTATTTTTTGGCTGCGTTGGGTCTTCGTTGCTGCGCGCAGGCTTTCTCTAGTTGCGGCAAGTGGGGGCTACTCTTCGTTGTGGTGCGCGGGCTTCACATTGCGGTCGCTCCTCTTGTTGCAGAGCACAGGCTTTAGGCGCGTGGGCTCAGTAGCTGTGGCTTAAGGGCTCTAGCGCACAGGCTCAGTAGTTGCGGCGCACGGGCTTAGCTGCTCCACAGCATGTGGGATCTTCCCAGACCAGGGCTCGAACCCGTGTCCCCTGCATTGGCAGGCAGATTCTCAACCACTGCGCCACCAGGGAAGCCCCCCAAATGTTCTATTTGGAAAGCTGAAAATAAGATTCCTTTTGAAAATGAGTTGAAGAGCCTTACATTTTGTTAATATTTAATAACATTTAATAATTTGGTAAATTATTAATATTTATTTATTAATATCATCCAGACTCCACAACTACATTGTGAAACATAACACTGTTCCTTAGTTGTCGCGTGTGTGTGCTTAGACATTTTGTATTTGACAGTCTAACTTATTCTCCATTTGTATTGTAGGGTTTTAGCAGCTACAGAAGAGAATAGCAGAACAAAGCAATCAGCCTTAGAAAAGTTGGAGGTGGATGTCAGAAAACTGCAGCAGGAGCTAGACCAGCTAAACAGAAACAAACTCTCACTGCATGAAGACATCGCGGCCACCCAGCTGCAGCTCCAGGGTATGAGGCAGCACAGCAGGAGAGATGTGACCTTTTTCCTTTTGCTAGATTCTTTTTTTAATTGTTTGCTTTCTTATTACAGAAATAATTCATGCTACAGGGCATGGGGTTTCTTTTAGAAGTGAGAAAGATGTTCTAAAATTAGGTATGGTGGTGGTTGTACAACTCTGTGAACTTACTGAAAGCCATGAAGTTGTATACTTTAAATGGGAGAAAATGCATGGTATGAGAATTACATCTAAGTAAAGCTATTTTTTAAAAAGACTAATTCATATTCTTTAGAGAACAATTTAAAAATATGGCAAAATGACAAAATAAAAATTACTATTCACCTCACTCCTCAGAGATAATTTCTATTATCAATTTAGTAAATATCCTTCCAGCTTTTTCCTTGGGGAGTGTGTGTGTGTGTGTGTAGATTTAAAAACAAAAACAAAGATGCAAATAACATCTTTATTAGCAACTCTTTATAAAGCCTCATGATTGTTTATTTATAAGTTACTAAGTAATTCTAGCCAACAGTATACTGTTGAGCACTTACTGTGTCCTGGACATGATACAGGTGTTTCATATGCATTTTATCACTTAATCCTTGTAACATTTTTATGAGGTAGAAACTATTATTTCACCCATTTACAGATAAAGCAACTTAAGCCTAGTTTCCTTGCGACTCGCCTAAGTGAGAAGTGACTTGCTCAAACTTACACAGCTAGTAAGTGACAAAACCAGTACAGATATAAAATTTATTCCCAAATTGTCTTCCTGAAAGGTTGTACCAAATTTATATTTTTATCAGCAATGTGGATTTTAAACCATGCACCTCATCAACATTAGGTATTATGTGTAAATTTTCATCGTGAGGTTTTGAACATGTAACATCTCTTTTTTTTTTTTTTGAACATGCAAGTCTTTAAAAACGTGGGCTCCAAGTCCAGATCTGGATTGCGCATGTACCTCTTTTGGCCTTTAATAAGATAGGGTGGCATAGTCATACATTTAACAGAAGGAAGTATAAATTCACTTCTACTCTACTACTCTAAGGGGACTGATAGGAATCTGGAACATGTATACATATGTATTTCTTATTTTATGTAAATGTTATTTCTGTAGAAAAACGAGAAGCAGTAAACTCATTACAGGAGGAACTAGCTGATGTCCAAGACCACTTGAACCTAGCAAAACAGGTAAGCCTCACAAAGGTAATCTTCTAGTAGTGTCCTGAAGGCATGCAGATAATAGGTTGAAATAACAAATCAAGTAGCCTGGTTCCTTTTCACATGAGCAGGTCCCTTAGAACCATTTATAAAACACAAATATATACAAAAATTTTGATGCAGGGGCTTCCCTGGTGGCGCAGTGGTTGAGAGTCTGCCTGCCAATGCAGGGGACACGGGTTCGAGCCCTGGTCTGGGAGGATCCCACATGCTGCGGAGCAACTGGGCCCGTGAGCCACAGCTACTGAGCCTGCGCGTCTGGAGCCTGTGCTCCGCAACGAGAGAGGCCGCGATAGTGAGAGGCCCGCGCACTGCGATGAAGAGTGGCCCCCACTTGCCGCAACTAGAGAGAGCCGTTGCACAGAAACGAAGACCCAACACAGCCAAAAAAAAAAAAAAAAAAAAAAATTTTGATGCAGAGCAGTGATTTTCCAGTTTATTTTAGCCCTAGAATTCTTTATGCAAACAACGTTTTACTCGAAGCTAATAAGTAAGGTCGTGGCTAAAAGAGCCCAACAGTCCCTCAGCAGCTGCTCTGGGGGCTTCAGGGACCAGATGGACCATCTCTTATCCATGGCACAGATGAGGCCTGCAAAGACTGGGCTTAGATTTGATCACTCGTTGAGCTGCAGAATAATGGCCAAATCTGGGCCTTCATCTTGTCAGATATTGAATAGAGCAGATTCTTTTCTTTTTTTTTTTTAATTTATTTATTTGGCTGCGTTGGATCTTCGTTGCTGAGCGCGGGCTTTCTCTAGTTGCGGTGAGTGGGGGCTGCTCTTCGTTGTGGTGCACGGGCTTCTCATTGCGGTGGCTTCCCTTGTTGCGGAGCACGGGCTCTAGGCACACGGGCTTCAGTAGTTGTGGCACGCGGGCTCAGTAGTTGTGACTCGTGGGCTCTAGAGCGCAGGCTTAGTTGCTCTGCGGCATGTGGGATCTTCCCGGAGCAGGGCTCGAACCCCTGTCGCCTGCACTGGCAGGCGGATTCTTAACCACTGCACCACCAGGGAAGCCCCTAGAGCAGATTCTTTACCCTTGTACTTCTGATCATCTTCTTAAGGTAATTCAGTGTTGCCCTGTGAGATTATTGCCAAAATTTGAGTTTCAGAGAAACTCAAGCAAGTTTTGGGCCTCAGTTTCCACTCTGTAAATTACAGGTTAGATTAGACATCTAAATTCTCTTCCTTCTACCTTTAAGATTCTGTGTTTCTAAGATATATAAAACCTAAATTATTCTATCTTTTAAGAAGTCTTATTCAGGTTCGTATGAATATTTTCTGTGTTGTTAGAAATACGGTAACTTTTTCAAAAGTGCTTAATTTGGGTTCCTTGAAGAAAGAAGTACTTATTGTTGTCTGAGGTTTTTTTTTTTTTTTTTTGGCTGTGTTGGGTGTTTGTTGCTGCACGTGGGCTTTCTCTAGTTGTGGCGAGCGGGGGCTACTCTTCGTTGTGGCATGCGGGCTTCTCATTGCGGTGGCTCCTCTTGTTGCGGAACACGGGCTCTAGGCACACTTGGGCTTCAGTAGTTGTGGTGTGCGGGCTCAGTAGTTGTGGCTTGCAGGTTCTAGAGCACAGGCTCAGTAGTTGTGGCGCACGGGCTTAGTTGCTCCGCGGCATGTGGGATCTTCCCAGACCAGGCCTCGAACCTGTGTCCCCTGCATTGGCAGGTGGATTTTTAACCACTGCACCACCAGGGAAGTCCTGTTGTCTGAGTTTTTTAACCTGTATAAATGTTTCAAATAGTAACAAAACCATGACTTTAGGTTCATTTTCAGAGTTACGCCTTATTCACAGCTTTTCTTAATCTTAGCAATCCTGTGAGGTGGGTGTTGTTTATTCCCATCTCAGTGACAAGGCAGCTAAAGCTCGGAGGAACTGAGTCTCTTGCTGAGGTTCTGACATCTCTGTCATCCTAGGTACTAAAAAGAGGGAAGCCAGTGATTAAATTGAGTTTCAGGTACCTTTGTATGTTTGTTGAAATATTAAAGGATATGGAACTTTTATGCTTTAACTTTGTCAGACTTAGTAGATAGATGTAGCTGTGGCACTAGCCACCTGTAATGAAGGTGGCTTTGTCCGTAGTTTCAATTTGTTCTTTCACCTGAAGGACCTGCTCCACACCACCAAGCGTCAGGATGTACTGCTCAGTGAGCAGACCAGGCTCCAGGAGGACATCAGAGAACAAGTAAAGAAGTTGGAAGTCTGCCGAAAAGAAGAGGAAACAAAAGAACAACAACTGCAGGTGTTTCAGAATGAGGTTGAAGAAAACAAGGCCAAACTAGCCCAACAGGAAATGGTACCGCACATCTATGACATTCTATGAGAGGAAACATTTTACCACTTGTGTGAGCTTTTTTCCCCTGGCAGAAAGCTGCTGAGAAGTATCCCCCTTGGGACTAGCTTCCCTCACCTGCCCTGTGTGACCAGAGGGGATTTTACACCAACTCTTTGACTCCCTTGGTATTAATATTATGGGCCATTAAGACCATAGAACAGGCCCGGTAAGGAATCTTGATGGCCACCTGCCAGTTCCTGCTTGAATCCGCTCCTCACATGCTGGCCAAACAGTTTTCCAGTCCCTACTTGATCACCTTTGTAAAGAGAACTCACTCTCTGTCCCCATGGGCTGTTTTCTACTTTCTCTTGAACTGGAATCTATCTAGTGTCCATGAAGATTCCCTCAGGACACTGGGTATTTGTTATTTTATGACTAAGGTTGTTCTCTATTAAGATGTTTCAGAGACTCCAGAAAGAGAGAGAAAGTGAAGAAGAAAAATTAGAAGCCAGTAGAGTGACCCTGAAGGAGCAGCGGCAGCAGCTGGAAAAGGAGATAGCAGACCAGAAAGGCAGACTGGAGCAGGTGCTCACCAAGGTGCTGGTGGCTGAAGAGCGTGTCAGGACTCTGCAGGAAGAGGAAAGGCAGAGTGAGACCCTGGAGAAGACGCTCTCCCAAACCCGTATGTATCCTGGAACATTGCACTGAGGGCGGGGAAATCTGCTGATTGTCGTGTAAAATGTGCAAAGGAGTCCCAGGCCCCAGCTATAGCCCAGACAGGAGGCAGGACAAGCACAGTGGGAAGAATGGTCCCTCATTTGACCCTCCCAGCGCTGTGAGAGATGAGGGAACAGGCTCAGAGGGACAGAGGGAATTTGTCTTTATGGAGATAGGATTTGATTCCAAGACTGTTAGGTCTTTTTACCTTTACCGTATTGCTTTCTTCGAGAGTGCTGTCTCAAGGAAGTGGAACATTAAGGCAGAGAAGTGCCAAAAGGTGCTCTAAAGGCTTTCTATAAAGTACATTAATTCTGAGCTTTGGAACAATGATCCATTTCATCTCAACCTATTAAAACAAACCCCACAATATTAACAATTCTACTTCTGTCTAAATTTGACATAGTGAATGGTACCAAGATACAGATGTTGGCCTTTGGGTTTGTTTACTCTCTCGAGCCATACATAAATGAAGTTGACATGGGAATCCAGGGTAAATGATTGTTCTCACATCAATAAATGAGTTTTCTTTTTCTTAGGCTTTAGGTTTTAATAATGCTCAGAAAATGTTGTTCTACCTTTAGTGAACTCAGTGGACTTGGGATCTGAAAGGGTTATTATTCCTTTTTCCCTGGGAACTCTTGATGCATCCAGACCCAACCATTTCATTATGAAACTGAAACTTAACAAATATGCTGAGTCTGACCATTGCCAGAGGTGTGAGAAGTGAAATCTGGGCGGGGTGTTGCTTTACAGAGGGTGATTAGAAAAATCTGTTTTAAGTATCACCGTTGTGCATAAGCATTATTTATTGAGTACTCACTATGTACTAGGTGTTTGCATACATGATTCCCATTGAACACCAGGAAGTACGTTTCTTCTGTAGAAAATAAGACGTGTGCCATTCCAAATCCTGTGTTCTTTTCACTGCGCTGCCTCCCATGAAGGAAGAAATACTGTGTGCCTCCCTTTATTAAAATTAGGTTTATAAAAAACATTTCAGCAGTCTGTTCCATGTTCCCTGCACCTCAGGGTTGGTGCTCTCTGGTCTCAAAGACTCAAAAGGGAAGACAGTAGCTGTCTGTCGCTTTGGGATCAGGCCTCTGGGAACAAATTACATCAAGAGGCACCCTTCTCTGGGCCTTTTTCTGGGCCTCTGATGTGGGTCAGGGGAGACCTGGACAACTGAGTGATGGAGGAAAGTGCCTGAGTGGGTGGCATGTCATTGTGGAGTCTGCCCACGAGGGAAGGAAAGCTCTGCCCACGGCCAGCCCAGAGCCTCGGGCTAAGCTACCTAAAATGCTCATTTCAGAACGACAGCTTTCAGAACGGGAGCAGCAGTTACTGGAGAAGTCACGCGAGCTTCTGGCTCTGCAGAAAGAGACGGACTCTGTGCGGGCAGACTTCAGCCTCTTGCGGAACCAGTTCCTGACAGAGAGAAAGCAAGCCCAGAAGCAGGTCGCCAGCCTCAAGGAAGCACTTACGATCCAGCGGAGTCAGCTGGAGAAGAACCTTCTCGTGAGTACCCACTGCCCTGGCAGTTTATGAGGAGATGATGCCTTTAAATTTTTAATGAAAATACTTCTTCAGTGTAGAGAAAATAAATTACCTGTCAACCAAGTCCCTAACCCAACTGTGGTTTTTGGTGCATTTACGCATAATTTGTTCCTGAAGCTGATGGTAGATTTTGCCAGAGTCTGGGCTCAGCCCTAGAGGAGCTGTCTGGCTGGCTGGAACGACGGTCGTGTGCACAGACAACGTCAGCACTGAGCAGAGAGCACCCTCAGCGGTCCAGCCTCTGCTCACATCTCCCCAGCAGGGTCGAGGAGGGGGTTGGGGAAGGAAAGCCTCTGAAGACATTCTTACGCAGCTGCAGTCTGTGCTCACAGGTTTTTCTCATCACGCCCTTTTCGGTCAACATTAGTTTTAATCATTATCCTAAAACCGGGAAGCTCAACCTACCATGGTTTTATCCCTGGAAATGAATTGTGGGAGGTGACACTCAGATGAGTTCAAAACAGTGTATGGTGGGTGGAGGCCAGTGGGCAGCAACGGGGGCTGTCACAGGAATGGATTTTTCTAACACCCGTTGGAGGAATTAATGTAGCCCTGTTGAATGGTACTTTCCAACCAGGTGTGTTTCCCAAAGGGTGATATGCTTACAACCAGTGATGGGCAACATGATTGTAAAGATAGTATGTAGATGTCTAGATTTTAATCCTCCCAGGAACCCTATGACGGTGGCTATAGTTAACATCTTACAGGCAAGGGAAAGTAACCTAGTATCAATGGTAATGTTGCAGATCTAGGATTCAGACTCTGGGCTTACAGACTGACCACATGTTTACTCCCAGCTCTACCACAGCTGCTAAAGAAGGCAGGTAGATTATCCCCATTTTATAGCTGAAGCCTAGACGAGAAATGAAGTCACAGAGCTAGTGAGTGCATAAGCCAGTAACGCACACCTCCAGAGTCATTCTCCTCCTCTGGTGCTAGGAGCAAAAGCAGGAGAACAGCTGCATGCAGAAGGAAATGGCAACCATCGAACAGGTGGCCCAGGACAACCATGAGCGGGCCAGGCGCCTGATGAAGGAGCTCAGCCAGATGCAGCAGGAGTACACGGAGCTCAAGAAACAGGTGCGCCCACACCCCACGGGACTCGGGCAGAGCTTTATTTCTTCCATAGCTCTTTTAAAAGGAGTATTTCTTTGGGAAAATCGTGAAAAGCTAATTAATAAAATCTGTTTTTCTAGTTTTGAAATGTAGAAATGCACCTCTGCAAGAAAAAAAGTATTTGTTCAAAATATACTTTTTTTTAATTAATTTTTATTGGAGTAGAGTTGCTTTACAATGTTGTTAGTTTCTACTGTACAGCAAAGTGAATCACCTATACATATACATATATCCCCTCTTTTTTGGATTTCCTTCCCATTTAGGTCACCACAGAGCATTAAGTAGAGTTCCCTGTGCTATACAGTAGGTTCTCATTAGTTATCTATTTTATACATAGTATCAGTAGTGTCAAAATATACTTTTAAAATGCCCTTAAGTTCAACAAGGTTTTTATGTTAGTTTTTGAAAGAAAAATGGCAGCTCTTCAGCATAAAATTTTATCATGTCCCAAAGCACTGTATTGAAATGTTAGATTTTATGTCAGAAACAAGTCTATAAGAGCCAAACCCCTGGGGAAGGAAAAAATGACCCCCGGGGAAACCTTTGATAACCTGTAATGTTGCCAAGCTGAGGGTGGGAAAGCAGTTCACGCTAGATGGAGAGTCTAACCCTAGACCCCCCTGGTGTCCCTTAGCCATTGGCAGCAGCTGGGCCACCCCAGAGCTCTAGTCTAGTCAGGCTGCTGGGGCCACTCGGTTGACCCTGCTACACCTTGTCCTTTGGATAACCCTACGTGGCCATTCAGTTTCATCTGTGCCTATAGCCACCCGCCCCCAGCCCTGCCACACACACACACACACACACACACACACACACACACACACACACACACACACACACACACACACACACACTTTGGCTCAAGAAAAAATAACTGTTTTATTTAAAGGCCCCCCCAGCCTCTGCAAACTTGGAAGGGCAGTCAGAAGTGGGTATGACTGTAATATCTTCACTAAGCTCTTTATTATGGAGAGAGCCACATAGGGTAGTCTCAGGTATTAAACACAAACTGTAAAACCTGAGGAAACCTCCAGACTGCCGAAACCACCAGATTCTTCACCCATAAAATGAAAACATTTGACCAGATCTTTTCTAAGGCCCCTTCCAGCATTAACATTTATAATCTAGATCACTTACGGCTTGTTTAGGTAAATGGCCCTTTTCTCATTTGGGTACCACTAAGGTGCTTTGTATAAATTCTCACCTAGTTCTTGCATTTCGGGATGCAAGGTATTATCTTCATGTTAAATGAGGTAAGAGAGGCTCAGAAGTTAGCTAACTTGCCCTAAGTCATACTGGTAATGTTTACTGGAAACGAGATTGGAATCCAGCTCTGTCTAGCTCCAGAGAGACTGACTTCTATAGAGTAATGCACCTTCAAGGAACATGGCACCCATGCTTTTCTAAATGGAAGTTGCTTCAGTCAAAATGTCAGTAAAATCGTTTACTTGGTAGCTTATAGATACTTGAATAGCTGAAAAATCACAAGTTTTTACCATTCTAATCATCGTAATTAACATTTGTAGGTCTGTAAATACATGACACGTGTATTTAAAACATTAAATTTAAATCATTAACAATAACAGTTCAATTCCAGGTAAGTCCCGAACTTTACCTAGTAGTTATTTGACTCTCACTCACTCCTTAGATGGAAAACCAAAAAGATTTGGAAAGAAGACAAGTGGAAATCAGTGAAGCAATGAGGACACTTAAGTCTGAAGTGAAAGATGAAATCCGAACCAGCCTGAAGAATCTTAACCAGTTTCTTCCAGAACTACCAGCAGATCTGGAAGCTGTTTTGGAAAGGAACGAAAACCTAGAAGGAGGGCTGGAAAGCTTGAAAGAGAACTTTCCATTCCCCGTGAGTGAGAGACCATCGCCTTTTGAAGAAAAACTGAATTTTTCTCATGTTCACATAATGGTAAGGGTTTATCCTGCTATTCTGTGGACTTCATAAAAGGATAATTTGGTTCCCACCTACCCTAGACAAGCTCAAACACAGACTTGAGGGTGGAAGAGGGTTAGAGGAGGGAAGGGTGGGTTGGTTACTGATGGTGGTGCTTAGAGACTCTTTGTTTCCCTTTCCCTCTGAAAAAGGATGAACACTGGCGTGGAGAAGCACTCCGAGAGAAACTGCGTCACCGTGAAGATCGACTCAAGGTTGCCCTTTTAAAAGAAAAATACAGTATAAGATACTTGGCATATTGAGGAGAGTGGGGGAAATTGCTCTGTTGCAGCTCTCACGGCAGTTTTATAGATTTACACGTTCGAAGCTCAGAGAAGGGTCTCTTTCTATAGGCAGCTGAAAACAGGTGTCTAGAATAGGTCATTGTTGACCTAAAAATTTGGGGGTTGAGAGTTTAGGTGGGAGTTGGAAAATGAGAGTGAGTTAGATAGAACAAGAGAGGACAGAATGCATCTTTGGCGAACGGCCACTTACAGCGAGGGCTGAGAAGGAGCCATGGGCAGTACCAAGTGAGTGGAGGCCCTTGACATCAAATAGCCTCCAGCCACATGTGACTGTTTAAATGTAAATTCACTTTAATTAAATCAGGTTAAAAATTCAGTTCTTCAGTTACATTTCAAGTGCTCAAAGGCCACACATGACCAGTGGCTACTACAGTGGGCAGCACAGATATAGAACATTCCCGTCATCACAGAAAGTTCTGTGGGACAGCGCTTGCTGTTGACTTTAATAAGAGCATCATTTCAGAGGTACGGTGGGGAAGCCAGAACGTAGTATGGGGTTGAGGATTACATACATTGTGAGAGACTCTGAAGATATCAAGTATAAACCAATCTTCTAAGTCTGGGCAGTAAAGAGAGAGAGATGAGGCAGTCATTTAATGGGGAGGCCAGGGATGCTGAAATCCTAAGTGCTGTGACAGCAGAGAGAACAGGCTGAGTTAAAGGCCCAGTTAATGACAACACAGAGAGTAGCCATCTGGCACCTCCTACCTTTTTTTTTTTTTTTTTTAAGGACAAGAAGAGGATTTTCAGCAGCCATTCCTATTTTATGATAGTCAGATTTGCCTATCAAATGTTAAATGTGAGGAAGGTACCCAGTATTAGTTCTAATATATTCTACCGTAACACTTTCAGGCCCAGCTTCGACACTGTATGTCCAAGCAGGCAGAAGTGTTAAGCAAAGGGAAGCGGCAGACAGAGGGCACTTTACACAGCTTGAGGAGACAAGTGGATGCCTTAGGGGAATTGGTCACCAGCACATCTGTAGATTCCACGTCATCACCCAGTCTGTCTCAGCTAGAGTCTTCCCTTGCAGAGGACTCCCATCTTGGACCAAGCCAGGTAGGAGGAAGCTCTTCACAAGGGGTCTGACTTATACATGGAAAGTACCTGAAAGCTTTGGGGTCCGTAATCTTGAGGAGACTCAGAAGGATATGAATGCCACCTTCAAATCTCTGAAAAACTTGTCTTAGGAAAGAATTGCTTTTTCATGGTCCCTGCAGAGACTGGAATCAATTGGTTGGTAGATGTATAAAGAGGATAAGCTGATGATTTAGGGAATAGCCTAGGAAACTGGGTGACCTGTCAGGGATACAGTTAATTCTTCTATAAATGCCTTCCACTTCTGGATATCCTTATTGTCTACTTGGTCAATATAAAGAGTTTAGGGAATTCCCTGGTGGTCCAGTGGTTAGGACTCTACTCTCACTGCTGAGGGCCCGGATCGATCCCTGGTTGGAGAACTAAAATCCCATAAGCTGGGACTTCCCTAGTGGTGCAGTGGTTAGGAATCCGCCTGCCAACGCAGGGGACACGGGTTCGAGCCCTGGTCTGGGAAGATCCCACATGCCGCGAAGCAACTAATCCCGTGCACCACAACTACTGAGCCTGCACTCTAGAGCCCGCGAGCCACAACTACTGAGCCCACGTGCCACAACTACTGAAGCCTGCACACCTAGAGCCCATGCTCCACAGCAAGAGAAGCCCGCGTACCGCAATGAAGACCCAATGCAGCCAAAAATAAATTCAACAACAACAAAAAAACAGAAGTTATAAAATCCCATAAGCTGTGCGGCACGGCCAAAAAAAAAGTTTAGACCTCTGAAACCAACTTGAGTCCCAGTTTAGTCTGTCCATTTGGGAAGATGACTGTGCCAACTGTTAATCCTCAGCAAAGTTTGAACAGGGAGTTTCAACTCTTAACTGAGAGTCCATTAGAAGAAAAACCCTGGATTTCACAAGTTTTCTGTGTGAGACTTACATAAGGTTAATAATTATTTAGGAGGAACATAAAATATACTTACGGAATCAGTAAATAACACAGTATTACTGTCAGAGACGGATAATAGCTACCATCTTGTGTGCCTACTGTGTATGTGTACTAAACACTTTATCTCATTTACATCCTGGGAAGTAGGATTTATCCCTCTATATAGATAAGGAAATGGTATAAAATGAAAAATGATGTCAAGGTCACAGCAAAAGACAAAACCAGGACTTAAGAGGCTCACCTTTCTTTACCACAGAGTGGTATATTGTATGGTTGAGACACGAGAACATTCAAGGCCAGTTGCATCTTTAATAGACACACAGCTCGCTCATTAGCAGCAGAGCCAAGATTTGAATGATTACCTTAAAACCTTTCATAGTAGGATCCAAGTCAGATACAGGCCAAAACCATCATGGGCCTCAGGGCAGGCCTTGAGGAACAGTGTGTCAGAGGCACAGAGCACTGAAGAGTAGATGACTCTGGAGGTAAGAGAGCCCAGAATAGTGGGAGATGACTAGACAGGGGTTTGGGGGCCAGGTTAAATTCTTAGCTCATGGTGGCAGCCAGAAGAGTTCAGGTGCTCTAAATCCAAGAGTAACAGAGGAGTGTTTGAGGAACAATGAGTAGAGGTGAGTTTGTTAGAATTATTTTGGACTCTGGAGTCATAATCTAGGTCTACGTGGGATAAAAGTCTGAACTAGGTTGGAATTAAGAGACTGGCTTCTGAGCCTAATGTTTTATCTTCCTTCGTTTCAGAGCTCCTTCCAAGTTCTACAAGGTCTGTCACAATCACTAGACAGTTACCGACACTGATGCCATTCCCAGTCTCCTGCTCACAGGGTACATGTTACAAAGAGTTCTTTTAACCTGCATTTTCAATTGGAAGATCTTGAATTCTAGTTTATCAGTCTTAAGTAAACTTCTGACTTTTCTCTTGGATAATTTCATACGGTGGTTCATCTTAAAACATTTTTCCGAAGAGGTACTCAAGTATATATTTTACCTGTTAGCCATGATGCTATCATTTAATTCTGTTAATCTAGTTAAAACCTGTTTTTACTGTTGCAAGGGTTCATCCTGACTTTCTCATCTTGTTGTAGGAAAAGAGCGGCTCAGCCAGATGAAGACTGTCTTGCATAAATGTGAGGAAATACCTTTTCCGCTACCTCACCAACTTCATAATTAGAATGCCACTTGCTTTTTATCAGGAACCAGTGAATTCAAATGCTGAAACTCCACTTGTACAATTACCATCAGGGTTTTTGTAAGTCACTTGTACATATGGGAATAATTGTATACAATTTAAACCAGGGTCCTAGATGGCTGAGGGTTTTTTCACTTTGAAATGCGTTATTATAAAACCAATACTGATCTGAATCTATAAACTGGTAAAATCTATAGTTAGAAAGGTTAAAAAAAATGTACTTAAGCCCCTCTTCATTAATAGTGCCAGAAGTTATTTTTGGATTTGTTTAAAATCTGTATTCATATAAAAATAAAAGATAAAGTAAATTTAGGTCTGACATCTGACTTTACACTTCACATATCTACAGTTAAGTCATAAAATTTTTACCTAAATGTCAGTCTTTCAAGTGATTTTCCATCTCTGCCTGCAGGATGAAGTATGTTGTACCTATCAATGAATATATTTTATTACTTGAAAATATCTGTTATAAAACTATTATATATACTTCAGGTGATTTTCCTTAACCAAAAATATTCTGTGGTAGAAAATTAGGAGAACTTTGGACTTTGGAGAATCTGACCCAGTGGTAAATTCAAATTGTGTTCAGACTGTTTGTTTTAAAATATCCCCAAGGACTCTTCTAGGCCCCTATACAGCTTTTGAACCGTAACAGGTATTATATATCATGTTGTGTATAGCACGGTGAGTAATCTCTCACCACCAACTGAGGTTTATATTCCTAAAAAGTTGTTTGGCTAGAGCTGGACCATTAAGATATAGAGATATGGGATAGGGACTTCGCTGGTGGTCCAGTGGTTAAGACTCCACGCTTCCACTGCAGGGGGTCGCACAGGTCTGATCCCTGGTGGGGGAACTAAGATCCCTCATGCCACGTGGCACAGCCAAAAGAAAAAAAAAGATACGGTATAAATACGATTAAAG
This sequence comes from Balaenoptera borealis, assembly GCF_965194805.1. Classification (NCBI taxonomy): domain Eukaryota; kingdom Metazoa; phylum Chordata; class Mammalia; order Artiodactyla; family Balaenopteridae; genus Balaenoptera; species Balaenoptera borealis. Next base: position 109,179,729 of record NC_138865.1, read on the forward strand.
ACAATGAAAATGGCATAAAATTTATTAACACACATTAAGTTCTAGAAAACATCTACTTCCAAAATAAAACTGATTTGGTAGTCATATTGTTTCATTTTCACAAGTCTTCGCAAAATGCTTAAAATCCTGGCATATCCACAATTACTGAAATCCTTCAAGGACGCAGTTTCCTGGTCTGTCCATATGCTGAACGAGGGTAAAATATTATTTTCTTCCTAAACTGCCACATGAACCCTCTCTATATTCGCACATGAACAGGAATCATTTGGTCTTCTGTTAAGGGGAGTGAATTAAGCCACACATTTTTAAGAAAAGAGAACACTTAAAACATGTGTGGGCAAAAAAGTTCCCAAAACTATAGTCTTCTGGAATTAGAGGTGAGGTAATTAATGTGTAAAGCCAAACACCCAGTTCCAAGACATCTTTCCAAAGAAACTTTACTACCTCTAACTAGTATTATGAAAACACCACCAACGCCCCCCCCCGCCAAAAAAAAAAAAAAATCAAAGTTACTGCATCAAACACTTTATTGTCCATGAAAAATACTTGAACATCATACTGGAATGTCTAACGCATAGAGTACTGAGCACCAATTACTAATCAGGAGGGCCTCATAGGTGCAAGGGCAACGAGTAACCCAGAAAAGCAGGTGACCACACAAGTAGTAAGCTCTCCATGGATTAAAAATTAAAAGAATTTCACATTCTCTCCAAAGTGTACTTGCCCAGTGTCTGGCACACAGATGATATTACAATATGACAATCTGCTTCTCTATTTTTGAGCACCCAAGTTTATTATAGGGGATTTCACATGCAAATAACAGAATTTGGCCCCAAGTACAGTCAAGGGAGAACACTATCAGCCACCAAATGTGCTGATCTCACACTGAAAAAGGTTGAAAAGCACAGCAAGTGTGATCTGAACACAAGGATAAGACTGTAGCTCAATTACTGGGTGATGTGGATTGATACGCTACTTATGTAGACTTCTCTTTTTAAACAAAAAAGGACAATTCTGCAATAAAAACTGGCAACTTATGCCAAATAACTGTTTGCCTGAAGAAAATATGAAATCCTGTTATAATTCAGAAAATAATGCAAACAATTTTAATTTAATCTAGATACAGGTACTTTATTTACAAATATTTAGATTAATAGCATTTTGTTACATCAAATGAAGAGTACAGCAGTCTGAATAACTCCTGTCACAAAAACAATTAAGACCCACTGTAACTAACTTTGGGAAATCAGGGTATTGCACCTAAACAAGCCGCAGTCTTTAGTTTGTGATTGCTACCTTACATCCCAATGGGTGGTTTGTTTGTTTTGTTTTTGTAAATATATACACACACCAGCAGGTCATGGTCCCTGGGCAAGTCCCTTGTGATGCAACAGTGTGAGCAAAATGGATCACTGTTAAGCCTTTAACAGAATACACTGATCTACTCCAGGTATCTTGTTTTTTAAAAAGTTAAACACAGACAGAAAGGTGAGTCCACAAATTAACCAAATCCTATTTTCTGCACATTCCAGTTTTGGCTTTTATTTAACACTGACTATACAATACTCTGGTACTACCACATGTTTACAACCCAGAAAGCTGTATTTTTTACGTTAGTGTCTGTAAATAGGGATTTAAAATGTGTATTTTAAACACAACAGTTGAGCTGAGAGTGAGTTGTATATAATGTACTGAGGTTTACCTATCCTACTTCAAATAACTTCTCAATTCCCACCCTGAACCATAAACTCAATTAGAAATCAATCAACAGAAGAACTTGGTAAAACATAAGTTTGTTTTCTAAAGAAATAAAAGATTGTTTCCCTTGCAATACAGTATTCTGTCAGTGGCCAAACCACCTAGTGCAAAGTAATAACTTACTTTGTATCAGCACAAATATTGGAACACCGTTAGAAACACTTTCCCCTTTACAAAACAGTTTATGCCAACATGACATAAAATAGCCCCTCATACTAAGAACACAAGGGATATCTTAGATTATTTCACTGTAGTGTTAAAAATGCACAATTTAAAATCCCTTAACAGCAGACCTGCAGTTCTGGCTGTCTGGTTCAGAATCTCACCATTCCAAGAAGATACAGGTATAAAAGCTTAAAATGTGCAATAATAAACCCAGCCTTTTTTCTTTTTCTATACAGTAAGGCAAGAAATGCAGCCTGTAATGCAAAACGTTTACAAAAAGAGAAAAGCAGGTTAGCACATTATTGATTGCACAAGAACAGTTAAGAAAATCAGCAGGTAAGCCACAGTGCAAAGATGGAACAGAATCTACTAGTGTTAATCCTCTCACGCCAGGAGCTCCTTCCAGCATAATGTCCCCAAACACTGCCAGCACCAAAGGGTGGAGCCAGTATATCCTGTGAACTGCAGTTGTGTCTATTTTCTTATGTGAAATGGAAGGGAGTAACATAGTCACATATAGGTCATACTGTACAAACTGGTATTTTATACTGTTCCAAAGCCAGTAATCAATTTATTTTCTTCATTAAAATAATATACACAGAATGTATTGTTAGTTCGGTTCCTTCAAATTTTATACATATTTACTTTCTGCTAAAGAGAAAAAGATAAAATGGTGTAAAAAAAAAAAAAAAAAAAAAAGGATAAAGCTATTAATTAAGCACAAGAGAAAAGATAAATGGATATTTTCCCTGTGCAAGGCTAAGACAGAAGCAAACCGCCTCAAGAAAAATGCCACCCACACAACAGGGAATTTATCCGACAAAAACAAAAGGCTTTAAAGGACCCCTTCTCTATTATCAGAAGTCATTTCACAGCAATAAACTTATGGGTTATAACAGACATACCTGAACAGTTAAAAATGGGAAGAAAGGCTTAAGATATCATCAAATTAAACCGTACAATGAGACAAAGCCTTGCCAAAAAGAGGGAGGGGTAAAACTCAAGTCCAGCATCAGTGCTCAGTTTAAATCATGTATTGGTGACATACCTATCATGAGGACAATCAAGGGGGAAAAAAAGTCTAGATTTACCATGCAGAAGAGATTTATTACTCTACTTGCCTTTGATAACCTGATTACATCTAGGTGTTTAGCAGTTTAGTATTGTGTTAAACTGTTTTTACAACAGAGTTGTTTTTTCTTTTTTCTTTTTAATTAAACCCAGTAGGATGTACAGAAGACAATGAGGCAGTAAGTAAAAAGTACTGCTTCCAACAGACAGAGGTGAAAGGTCAAATGAGAGCCACAGCAAAGAGGTCACTAGCAGCCACAGCCTTCTCTCTGGGGTTGGGGTTCACTGGTTAGCCGGCCTCCCTGTGGGGCTGAAGGTTTGTGTTGTACACCAGACTCAGCAGCATTCAGATCCAAGCTTCCATCCTGAATGTTCTGATAGATTTTCTTGGCAGCCTCAAGGAAAGCATCTTCTACGTTCTCTCCCCTAAGAGGCAATCGACAACTTTATTGGCGAGCCACAGCTTTCTACGACAGATAAGACATTATACACTGACCTTTTGCTAACCTTTAGTCAACTGGCATGATGTCTTCAACTCAGCCACTATCATCTAATAAGGGACTACCAGAAGACTGAGCTAAGAGAACAACATGGGAAAATATTTTCTGTGGAAAGCATATAAACAATACTAACAGCTCTTTCTACAAACCCTATTTGAAACTATGTGCTCTAATCATTAAAATGCTAGATATTAATATATAACAATAATTAAGACAGGCCATTATAGAGGGTATTCCAAACAGAAATGAAGTTATCTCCAAACATATGCAGAACAGTATTCCAGGATTTGTATGGTCTGATTAGCCAAGCATGAACTGCACTGTTCTTATCATGCTTAGCCATGTTCACACTTGAGTTCATCTCCCTTAGGAATAACAGTACAGATGAGGCTAAACAAAAAGGGGCTAGCTTCTCACCACTGCAAGGAATTTTTGGCTTAATAAATGAAGAACTATGACAGCAGTCCTGGGGTTCAATAATGAACATGGAATAACAATTAGAAAATGTTAATTATGCTTCGGATTATTCTTAGACATTGAATATTTCCTTAAGTCATGCTTTTTACTATAAGAAGAAGCATTAAATCAACAGGTTGACCAACCTTGAGTCCAAGATGCCAAATTCAACCTTGGTTGTAAAAGTCAAACACTTCTGAAATGTTTACACAATTTCATTTATTAACCTGGCTTACCAACAGGTATAAGCAAGGTATAATATTTTAGGGAAAGTAACAAAAAACATTATTTTGAAATGTGAAACAGGAAGCAAAGGGATGTTTGCTGACTGTTTTCCCTGCCATAAGCATTACACATTTATATATTATACATTACATGTATATACATTATACATTTTTTTATATATGGTTCTACTTTGAGAAATTTGAATATAATTAAAAATGATCTACTAATTTTAGCCATACTTACGTTTTTGCACTTGCTTCAAGGAACAATAAGCCTAAAAATAAAATTCAGACTATGAAGGATATTTCAAATTAACTTTCACAAGGACACTCTCTTCAGTAACATCTGAATAAAAGTTTCCCAACAGCTTTCAGTACTCCTTCTATAGTATTTTATGAAAGACTATATGAGTTTTTTTGAGATGGAGGGAATCTTTACATTTGTCATTAAATAACTCTACTGCCCTCAAATAGAAACACATTTTGTTATTTCCTCATTCTTAGATTTGAGCAGTTTGCATTTTTAAAAAACTGTCAAATAATCTGCATTGTCAAAATCCCACCTATCCCTAGAAATTCTCCCATGTGTGACCCAAAAAAGCCATTAAAAGTCTTAAAAGAAACCCACCATTTTCTTCAGCAAACTGTTTGGCTTCTTCATATGTAACATCTCTCTGTGCCTCCAAATCCGCTTTATTTCCTATGAGAATTATTACCTAGTTTGTGACCAAAAGAAAGACATTTTAAAACAAAAGAAACCATTTAAATCAAACATGAAAATTCTGAAATCTAAAAATCTTGAAGAAAAAACAAGTGGGTCTAAAAAGGAAACGAAATACTAGCAATTATCCATCACACAGAACTACAGAATCATGAAGGTATCAGTATGAAGAGGGATGTCAGCAATTACCTAGGCCAGGGGTTGACAAACTTTCTGTGAAGGGCAAAAGTATATATTTCAGGTTTGTGGTCGCTTTGCACATATTTCTTTGACTTTTTTTTTTTTTTAAACAACCCTATAAACAAGTAAAAACCAGTCTCAGCTCTCAAGCCATTTAAAAACAAAAGTCGTGTTTTGTTTTTGTGTGCCTGAAATATATCTGGTCTAGGCCAAAGATTATGATTTATCTGAGTAAGACTACTAAGGGTCCATGGACAAGCTCCAGGGTATCTGTGAATATACTGAAATTAAGCACAAAATGCTGTAAACAAGGACATTCCCTGGAAGAGAAGGTTTGTGGCTTTCATCAGATTTTCAAAAGTTCCTGGGACCCTCAAAAAACTTTAAAACTACTGGTTCAACTTCTCAGGCTACAAGTAAGGAAATTAATACTCAAATAAGGACTTGTCAAAGGTCACTCAGTGAGTCAGTGGTAGGCGGACATTAGAAGTCAGGTAGAAAACCCAAACTGTGACCATCAAATACTGTCCTCCCCTACACTATCCCTAGGCTGGACTAAGTTTGTAGCAACTGATAACAAATGACTGTGTATCCATGATAGGGGGCAATGGGGGTGGGAGGACATATATGCAGTGGGTTCAAATTCAAGGCAAAATATTATACATCTATATCCACTCTGGAGTCATTTATACAAGTGGAGTTATGCTGAAGTTAAAGGCTGCTCTGAAAAGCTCTAAGAAAAACGTGTGCAGCCTTGGGAAACCGGGCTTCGGCCTTTACTGGAATGAGCCGGGGATAAACTGTCTCTACCTATGTATTTTTTGACACCAACTGGCAACTCCCCCCACCCCCGCTTTTCCCCTTCAGAACAGATGTGGTAATCCAGATGCAGATACTTTAGAAATGGACGGTTTCAACTAAAAGAGATTTCCACCATTAACTTCTTTTCATGTGAAATTTCAGGCCCTGGCTGTCCTACTTTCAGAACATGGTGTCCATGAACTAAAACCATTCTGACCCGAATGTAAACCTTCAGCAAGTGAGCCTCCTTCAATCGGTGTGGACAAGTGCCCACTGAGGAGAGAACGGTCCACTAGTCTTCTAAAGAATAAGGCAATAACACTTAAAAAAGGAAATCAATTTTTTAAAAAAAATCAAAGTTGGTCAAGTCACGATGGCTTAGTAGTACAGGGCCATTACAACACAGGTGCTCTAAGCAAGAAATGTTTGCTTAATGGAAACACTGCCTGCTCTCCATTCCTTAAGAATTTCCAAAATGCTTCCCATCATCGTGAAAGGGGAGGCATAAAGTGGCATGCTAACAAGACAGAGGTACAAAATATACCACCAACAAAATGAGAAAGTATTTAACTTCCACACAGAAGTCAAAGGCAATGTTACAGAAACGTAACATTTGCACTGGACCTTAAGAGATTTTCTTTTCTCTAAAGATCCGGTAAGATTTTAAGAGGCATAAATGAGGCAGGAAGGACACGGCTAATTTTTTTATTACACTCCTCTAAGGACCCTGTACAATAAGTTGTTTTCTTGCTGTTTTTAATATTTTACCAATACCTGAACATAACTATAGAACCACAAAAGCTTACAGAAGAGTAGAGGGGTCGTATATACCCTTCACCAAGCTTCCCCAATAGTAGCATCTTACATACTTACTGTACACTCTCAAAACGAGGAAAACTGACATTGGTACAATCTAGAGTCCTTACTCAGATTTCACCAGTTTTACAGGTTCTGGAGTGTGTATAGTTCTATGCAATTTTATTGCAGGTATAGATTTGTGTCATCACCATCAGGATACAGAACTGTTCCATCACTTCAAAGAAACTGCTTTGTGCTGCCCTCTTTACAGTCAACTCACACTAACACCTTTCACGCCCATCGCTAACCCGACAACCACAAATCTGTTCTCCATCTCAATAATTTTGTCTTTTTGAGAATGTTTTATATAAATGGAATCATACAGTATGTCATCTTTTGAGACTGACTTTTTTTCATTCAGCACAATGCCCGAGATCTATCTAATGTGCTGCATTTATCTACAGTTCATTCCTTTGTATGGCTGGGGAGTATTCCATAGTATGGACGTACCAGATTGTTTCACCATTTACCTGTTGATGGCCATCTAGGTTGTTTCCAGTTTTTGGTTATTGCAAATAAAGCTGCTGATGAACATTCATCTACAGATTTGTATGTATACCTACAGAGGGTTTAATGTGATAATGGAAAGTTCCAGACACAGTCCCTGGCATAACAGGCAAACCATGTTAACTGACTATCAATATAATTAAATTGCTGTTCCCTGATGAAAGCCAATCTTACCACTGATTACATATTTACTAAACCAGGCCACTGCCAGGTGCTGGGGTACAAAGCTAAGTGAGACACAGGCCTTACTCTCAAAAAGCTCAGAGTCAGTCACAGATCTGTGCTTTTCCTCACTTGTTTCTGGAATACCCTCAACAGAATCTACTGAAACCTTTTTACCCCTCAAGTCCCAGCTCAAACAACACCTCCTCTGTAAAGCTGGTTTCTCCAGATGGCACTGCTCATACTGGGTCCTCACCACCACCACCAAGCACTACACCAATAACTCTATTTCTAACCCATATTCCACTCTGCTTTTCAGTATAGTTATCTATATACCCACAGGTAATCTCCCTGCTAGACTATAACCTTTTATGGGCTAAGGACCCACATTCATTTTTGTATATTGCAGAGTCTAGCATGGTGGCTATGAAAATCTCAATAAATAAATATCTTCTCAGACTGGCTAATTTTTTAACGCGTGCAGAACTCTTTTTTTATTTTTAATTGAAATTTTATTGAGACTTACATGCAATTGTAAGAAATACAGAGATTCCCTAGTACATTTTGCCTAGTTTCCTCTAATGGTAACATTTTATGAAAGTAATGCAGATTAAAGTGATAGTTTAAGATTTCAGAGTCTCCACTTGACATGAGATCACTACCCCACTCATAACTCTTTTTTTTTTTTTTAACCACAAACATGAACAAAAACCAAGTATAAGACACAAAACCTGGCATAATCCATATCTGAAAAAAACGTTTTTACTTCAATTAATTTCAGAATAAAGATTCTCTCATTCTTAGTACCCAAATACAAAAAGAGCCCACATAGCATATGGCTTTCCTTTCTGGGTCAACTTAGATCTTAAGTTTTCTGTATAATAGATGTCATTTAACTTACAGTATTTGGATTGGTGAGATTCCTTGCATCTGTCAACCAGCTGCTTAAGTGATTATATGTACTTCTTCTGCAAAAATTAAAGTTTACATTTGTGACTGCCACAAACAGATGCCATTTCAACAGAAAAAAAGGAACTTCAACAAATATTTTAAATATACACTTTAATCAACAGATCCTAAAGAAGTATTTTTGATTTGACTAGATTGTTACACTAAAGTACAACTGTGGAATGCAAACATATACTTTTCAAAAATCTAGGAAAACCTATTTTTAAATAAATAACTCGATAGCCAGCAATTCTGCTAATTACTTACATGTCAGGAGTAAATTTTTTACATTTAGAAGAACATCCATAAACAGACCAATAAGCAAGCAAGGAACAACTTAAAAAAACTGATGGAAAACAATTCTAAACTCATAAAAATTGGCTTTAAAAAGACATTTAAGGGCTTCCCTGGTGGCACAGTGGTTGAGAGTCTGCCTGCCAATGCAGGGGACACGGGTTCGAGCCCTGGTCTGGGAAGATCCCACATGCCGCAGAGCAACTGGGCCCGTGAGCCACAACTACTGAGCCTGCGCGTCTGGAGCCTGTTCTCCGCAACAACAGAGGCCGCAATAGTAAGAGGCCCGCGCACCGCGATGAAGAGTGGCCCCCGCTTGCCGCAACTAGAGAAAGCCCTCACACAGAAACGAAGACCCAACACAGCAAAAATAAATAAATAATTTATTTTAAAAAAAAAAAGACATTTAATACATTTGACTGGAAACTGAAGTCCCCAGGTATATCAGACAGTGAGTTTATCCTAACTCTGTACTCTTATTTACCAGCAGCTAAATCATCTGGGGATTCAGACTGCCTTATTTCTCCATTTTCTCTAATCCAAGAGTTTAAAAACTCATAGGCTCCTTTGCACTAGCCAAGTAGGATCTAAGATAACAAACAAATCCAAATAACTTACAATAATATACAGAGTATATACTATTACTATTAATTAGACTTTACCAAAAAGGTCAAAATTTTTAAAAATTTTGTAGGTTAAAAATATTTCTGACTTCTACAGACTCACAGAACATTAATCTATCTTACTCATTTATCAGGTGAGGAAACAGAAGCCCATAAAGATTTTAATGATTTCAGAGCCAGATGTAGAACCCTGTACACACACTGTGTCCTTGAAGTGTTTCGAGTTCAGCCTTGTGAATATATTCCATGATCTCCAGCTGCCAGTGCTCATATAAATCTGATATTCCAAACATTTAATCCTTTCCCAGTGAGAACTGAAAAGAATTCCTTACTCGGACTCTTTTTCTGTGCTATATTACATTATACACAAATCACCACCTAAATGTCAAAAAAAAGTCACATAAAAACTTTTTTCCCAATGCTTTAAAATTTTCTAAGCAAACAATGGTCAAATATAATTCTTAAAAAGCACAAGCCTTGGGACTTCCCTGGTGGCGCAGTGGTTTTAAGAATCTGCCTGCCAATGCAGGGGACACAGGTTTGAGCCCTGGTCCGGGAAGATCCCACATGCCACAGAGCAACTAAGCCCATGGGCCACAACTACTGAGCCTGCACTCTAGAGCCTGCGAGCCACAACTACTGAAGCCCACGTGCCACAACTACTGAAGCCCACACGCCTAGAGCCTGTGCTCCACAACAAGAGAAGCCACCGCAATGAGAAGCCTGCGGGCCGCAACTAAAAGTAGCCCCTGCTCGCCGCAACTAGAGAAAGCCCGCGTGCAGCAACGAACACCCAATGCAGCCAAAAATAAATAAATAATTTTTTTTTAAAAAAGCACAAGCCTTATCACTCTTTAATACTTGTAGTACTAGCATACCTTGCTTTTACCCAACACATCTATCTTGCTTTGTGCACAAAACTTTACAGAACACAAGTCCAAAAATATTTATACTGATTTAGAACAATTTTAAAATGTCAAAGCTGGCAGCAAGAGTGAATTACAAACTGCCAACACTTTGGTAAACAGAAAAATCTACACATCCTTTGTAAGTAGTAAAAAGATCACATAAACTGAATTATTTACATGTACCATAGCTTCTGCTAATGCTTTTGCTAACTGTCTCATTACTAATTTAAAATTCACCAACATACTTTCAAATCTATAGATATACTCTCTCTCTATATATTGACCCAAATATGCATTAACTGGTGTTACTACTGCTAAAAAAAAAAAAAAAAAAAAGGTGCTAAAAGATCCCTAAATTTGGTGTGATGTTAGATATATCAAACAATTGATATAGCCAAACAACCATGATAAACTATGATGTCAATTTAGGCAAGCACCCTGTGACAATCAAGAGTTAATGCTAATGGACTTGCCTGGTGGCGCAGTGGTTAAGAATCTGCCTGCCAGTGCAGGGGACACGGGTTCGAGCCCTGGTCTGGGAAGATCCCACATGCCGCGGAGCAACTAAGCCTGTGTGCCACAACTACTGAGCCTGTGCTCTAGAGCCCATGAGCCACAACTACTGAGCCTATGTGCGGCAACTACTGAAGCCCACGCGCCTAGAGCCTGTGCTCTGCAACAAGAGAAGCCACCTCAATGAGACGCCCGCGCGCTGCAATGAAGAGTAGCCCCCGCTTGCCGCAACTAGAGAAAGCCCACATGCAGCAACGAACACCCAACACAGCCAAAAATAAATAAATTTTAAAAAAAGTGTTAATGCTAAGAATAAAAAGTATTACTAAAGCAGAGACTTTTAAGTTTGCAAAATGTCAATGATTAATAATAGAAAAAAAAAAAGAGAAAAAAATCAGTGTCATGGCTGCCACATCAATGTTACTATGAAGTATCACTTTACCAAGAAAAAGTACCTGTCTAAAACCTGAAGTACTGTTTTTTTTCAGTAACAGTTTTATTGGGATATAACAAACATACCACAAAGCTCATCCTGTTAAAGTATACAATGTAGTGGTTTTTAATATATTCACAAATTTGTGGCATGATCATCACTCTAATTCTAGAACATTTCATCACCCCTAAAAAGAAACTCTGTACCCACTAGCACTTACTCCTCATCCCCTGGCAATCTACTTTCTGTCTTTATGAATTGGCCTATTCCAGATATTTCATATAAATGGAATCATACAACATGTGACTGTATGTATCTGGCTTCTTTCACTTAGTAAAATGTTTTCTAGGTTCATCCACTTTATCGTATGTATCAATGTTTCCTTCCTTTTAATGGCTGAATTATATTCCACTATATGGATATACCACATTTGTTTATCCATTTGTCAGATGACGGGCATTTGGGCTGTTTCCAGCAAAGTACTTTTGATGACTTGAATAGACACAAATTTTCTCAAAAGTAGTTACTATGCTTAAAAGGTATGTTTAAAAGCAAAATATATACACGTATCAAATGATCTTAAACTTATACAATCTTCTACATTGACTGTATCTCAATAGGCTGGAATTAAAAAAAGAACACATAGAAAAAGCAAAACAAACTAAAACACTATAGATAGATACACTTAAGCACACATCACCATATTTAAATTTTATTAATAATGAATGCAGGGTTTCCCTAGTGGCACAGCGGTTAAGAATCCTCCTGCCAACACAGGGGACACAGGTTCGAGCTCTGGTCCAGGAAGATCCCCCATGCACCACAATTACTGAAGCCCATGCACCTAGAGCCCATGCTCTGCAAAAAGAGAAGCCACCACGAAGAGAAGCCTGCACACCGCAATGAAGAGTAGCCCCCGCTCACCGCAACTAGAGAAAGCCCACGTGCAGCAACGAAGACCCAACACAACCAAAAATAAATAAATAAAATAAATTTTTAAAAATAATAATAATGAATGCAGTTTTCAATTATGCAAAGTCTTCAGGAATGCATCCCTCATAAAAGGATTTCTGTACAGATGGCCAGGTTCTTTAACAGTCTCCCCACAAAACTATTTACCAATTGTCTGGCTCTAGTGAAGAGCATTAAGGCTGTTTCACTCTGTTTTGCCCTGAGACCACCCAATTCTAGAATTTAGTAAAACTTCAAGCACTATAATTATAATCATCCACTATTTTTATTCTAAGGCAGCATTTTCCAAAGGGTGTTCCTCAGTAAAATAACCTTACAAAACACCAAATTAAACAAACTTAAAGAGTTCCTTTACACTACAGAACTTCTCAAGGTCCTATAATAGGCTAATGTGCATTGTGACTCTTCAAGAGGAAACAGTGTAAAGCATTTCCCAAAAGGAAATAACTTGAAAGTCTATCACTTGCTCCCACTCACCAATTCCTATCGCCCCAAAAAGTGAGACAAGAGTCACACTGATTTAGACTGGCACTTTGCATTAACATGAAAGGTGATCCAGTTCATTTTCTAGCTTACAGTAGATAAACAGCACAGAGTTTAATGAAGTGGCACAGTATTCCAAAGTCAAACATTTAGGATCCAGTTTTGTTAGTTTGTATCAATTGCTTTCAGTTTCCAGAAACAGAGTTGAAATAAATTTAATCTTGCTACATGAAGTATCATGAGCTACTTCAATCCATTTTAGGACAAAAAAGAATTTAAGTAAATAAACAATAAAATACTTCAGATGCAAGTATGAGAACGTTTTATAATCTACCATGGTGGGTTAGCAAAACTACTTAATTCCTTCCTTGACCTTATTTTGAAAAGGTGTGGGGACTTCCCTGGTGGCACAGTGGTTAAGAATCCGCCTGCCAATGCAGGGAACACGGATTCGATCTCTGGTCCGGGAAGACCCACATGCCGCAGAGCAACTAAGCCCGTGCGCCACAACTACTGAAGCCCACATGCCTAGAGCCCGTGCTCCGCAAGAAGAGAAGCCTCTGCAATGAGAAGCCCACGCACCGCAACGAAGAGTAGCCCCCGCTCACCGCAACTAGAGAAAGCCCGTGCGCAGCAACGAAGACCCAATGCAGCCAAAAATAACTAACTAGAGGCTGAATAGAGTAACTCCTCAAGATCTGCTTGCTTTCTACTGAAGTGAAAATATTTGGTGTAAAATATTATTTCACCTCAAATAATTCAACTGATACCACTTTTCAGAATAGTATTCTTTCACTCGCTCTACCGGCATCTCCTAAAGTTTTTCTTCAGTCATACTCACTTTCAGAAAGGGAAATCAACAAGTTGTATCAAGTCTTACACACAGCAATTCAGAGAAAAATCCATAAAACCCAAATACGCTCATTTACAGACAAGCAATTACAAACTATAGAATGCCTAAATCAATAAAAAAAGAAACCACACTGCCTAAAATAGATTTCTTTTTTCAAGTATGAAGGTTGAAAATGATTAATCTCTTACCTAGTGATATCATACACCATAAGTGCTCCCGCAGCTCCTCTGTAGTAGCTTCGTGTGACAGCCCTAAACCTCTCCTGTCCTGCTGTATCCCAAATCTGCAGTTTGATTTTTTGGCCACTAACTTCAATTATTCTTGTACCAAATTCAACGCCAATTGTATGAGGACAGTCAGCCATAACTGTTAGGGAGGAAAAGAAATATAACATTCCAACTTGCAGAAAGCTTCAAATTAAGACCAGTGGGAAAATAATCCACTAGTAAATCAAATGACTTATTAATGCTTGTAGGCTATAAACAGACTAAAGCTTGCACTAAAAAAAAAAAAAAAAAATTAGCAAAAACCCAGAAGTAAGGAGTCACAGAGATGTGATTGGAACAAGGGTCAGCAAACTTCTGTAAAGAACCAAATAATAGGACTTCCCTGGAAGTCCACCGGTTAAGACTCCGTGCTTCCACTGCAGGGGGTGAGGGTTCGATCCCTGGTCGGAGAAGATCCTACATGCCAGGGAAGATCCCATATGCTGTGCTGTGCGGCCAAAAAAAAAAAGAACCAAATAATAAATACTTTAAGTTCTGTATGCCAAAATATCTCTGTCACAAGGACTGCATTCTGCTGAAGCACAAGAGCAGCCATAGACAATACGTAAAATGGGCATGGTTGCATTCCAACAAAACTTTATTTCTAAAAACAGCCAGTGACTGGATTTGGCCCACAGGTTACTGTTTGCTGACCTTTGGACTAAAAGAATCTGCTAATGAAAAATAAAGATTTTAATAAACTCTTCATAATACCAACATTATATTATTTAGCCTTCTGACAATTCTTACATATAACAAATCAATCAATGGTTTTAGGACTCTTGTTTTTGGTCAAACAAATATATATCTTGTAAAATGTTATCAATATCTCAAAGAAAGTCACCATGTTTAATATATATTTATAATTATATATTGTCAAGTTATATATGTCTAATCCAATAGAACAATTTTATTAGTCCTTTCCTTATAATTAGGCCACTGAAAACCTAAACCCACTATTATTCTCTTCTACAGTACACACAGACTGCTGGACACTTCATAAAATGTTACAATAAGCCAAAAAATGCCACAGCAATGATTTCAACTACTGGAAACAATTTCAACTACATTTACCCTATCAGTTACATAAAATAAAATGCCCCCTTCCCCTACCACCCAAGATAGAGTAGTACACTTTGAATCTTAATCAACCAGTCATGAATGTAGAAAGAATTCCATCTTAAATATTTCCAATCTATTATTATTTAGTTATTAGCAAATGATATATGAGCAAATTCCCCCCATTAAGATAATTTCTATAATGGAAAGTCAGAGAACAAGAAAAAGATTACTTAAATTTGACACTATAATATTTTTTTGTTTTTTATAGTATACGTTTTTAAAATTTAAGTTTATATCATCAAAAAAATCTAAACAAGTCAATCAAGTTATTTATGGCATAAAAAGTCAACACTCTATACATACAGGTATATTTCATTTTGTCTGCACCTATTAAAAAAAAAAAAGTCACTTCCTAAAGACAAAAGTGCATATATAGAGAAAGGTTATATTTAATTGCATAGAGTACACTGCAAATGACACTTTTTAAAAGGTAGGAAAGTGACAATAAAGAATTTACTAATGTTTTATCTTATATATTGAACTTACACTTTTTTTCTGTAAACTGATGAAGCAAGCAAGATTTTCCTACTCCCATGTCCCCTGTTTAAAAAAAAAGTTTCAAGTGGTAATTATAATTTTATACTCTTCAATGATTGCTATACCCCTTTTACCATATCACATCACAAACTTCTGGGGCACTTAAAAAAGTTTTATTTCCATAATTTATAATGAGTTCAAAAGATCCTAAAGGTCAGTTTTCACTGTGATATATAAACTGACTATTCCCAACCTTCACCAGTGACAGAATTTGGTTATGAATTATGTTAATAAATAGACACCAGCTGGCAAAAGCTTTTTAACAGAGAAACTGTTGTAATAGTATTTTTTACTTTGAACTATTTCAACTTTTTTTAATTGTTTTTTTCCCTTAACCCATGCAAAAAAGCCAGAAACTCCTAGGAGTGACCAAAAGGGCAGCATAAAACAAGTAGAAATAATAAGTTTTGGAAGCTTGATTCACTACATCCCATCTTATCTCATATTTCTTGTAGAATTCCACAAAAGAATGTACATCACATGAAAATCATAACAGAAGAGATATCATCTCTAACTGTACTAACAGCAATTTAACCTTCGATGAAGGAAGCATTACAATATAGTCACATAAGCTCAACATTAAACCAAACTGTTCTAATATGAATTAACAGAAAAATATGTATACTTTCAACTGTGCTCTTACAACTGTATCTGGATAAACAGCACTGTCTTAATTTGAGCTAAATCTCAAAACTTATTAAGAGAAAAACCACCATTATATTTTATGTATCTTACACAATTATTCTGAATCTTTATCAACTGCTGGAATCCAGGGCGCTCTGAGAGCTTTCATGATATTTCTGGAATGGATCAGCACTCCTACGAAATAAATCTCATTCCCAGTATTAACAAACTTTCAGGTAGCCCTGAAGAAAAACCAACATCACTTCAAAGGTACTCAGCTTTGTACTACAGAAGTACCCAGGGTCACAAAGCAAAAGGTACATCATTGGTGCAAAAATAAACCTTATCAAAGGAGCTTTAATTTTGCAGTGAGAAAGAAAATCCTTCACTTGTTCTGGAGTACTATATTAAGTATTAGCATGTAAATATTTTGCATTTTAACCTTCTTTGGAGAACAAGAGTATAAGTTAAATAAACTTACCAATAATAATATATTTAAAGATGTAAGAGTAGTTGTATGGTGCAGTTGCCATTGTGGCACTAAAAACAAAGAAAACTGTGTTACTTCAGAAAAAAAGTATATACAAGTCACCTAAGCTGTGTATCCTTTAAAGATATACAAAATTAAGCACGGTGATTATAAACAAAATGTTGCTTACAATATCAGAGCAAAACTGCATTTCCCAAAATGATCAAATGCACAAATTCATTTAGATGAACACTGCTTTAACATTCTTATGTATTATCCCCAGAAATATAAGAACATATATAAAAACAATTCCAATATTTTACTTTAGGAAATACCCAATAAGAAATGCTACTCTGAGAAATTTCAAACAAGAAAATCTTTATAAATTTAAGTTAAATAGTATCATCATTATAAATAGTCCTCCTCCCCTATTAAGGTCCCCATCCCTGTTAACTGATCAAGTGAATACTGATGACCTATTTGTTTGGAACTCTTTGATTTTACAGTAGAATGTTATAAAAAGTAACCACCAATTTATAAACACAAAATAACCTTTTTACTCTACCTGAAATTATCAATTAGCACAGCATCCAAAGAAAGAGTAATATTATTTCTAAACCAAATAAATGTCAGAATTAGAACCACATGAAACTGTTGTTCTTATAGATTAAAAAAAAAAAGTCAATTATTGACAATTTCACATAGCTCAACCTAATATAGGATTTGAAGATTAACAATATACCAAATGCCTGCTATATATTATTCTAAGAGCTAAGAGAAATAATGGAATATTGTGGTTGTAAAATTTGAAAGTTTATTTATTAGAAGATATTCTTAAAGATCACAGCCCATTTCTTACCATCAGAGACTTACCCTAAAGAATTCTAATTTCTCTTCTACGTTTAGTAACTTAAAAAAAAACCTCTCCAATTTATTCAAATAAATGCCTTGAATGTGTCAGACACTGTGCTAGGTGCTAGAGAAATAAGAGGTGAATTCTAATACTGGTAATAACTTACAATAAATTTTATTCCCCAATAAAACTGAAAGAAAAAAATTTATTCTCAAAGCAGTTTTCAGGGAATTCCCTGGTGGTCCAGTGGTTAGGACTGCACGCTTTCACTGCCAAGGGTAGGGATTCGATCCCTGGTTGGGGAACTAAGATCCCACAAGCCACACGGTGTAGCCAAAAAGCAATTTTCAGCTTAAGATAAAAATTCTTTATAAATATGAAGGTTTAACCCTATTTTTAAAAAAATTTATTTCCAGTATTTTTTAAATCTGGATTTTACTGTTTTGGCCAACTGTCGCATACACAAGCCAGACATTTAATATGATTGGGGAAACTCATTTACTGAAATTAACACCTTACTGTATGTCATATTTCAAATAAAATTTCTAAGTAACTAATAAAATTTAACCTGTAGAAAAAGTACATATTTAGAATAAGTGAATTATTGCTACCAGGGAAGAGGAAGTTGTCAATTACAGTAAATTATTAGATAACCATTTCACACAATATAGTCTTCCCACTGAGCTGTATGAACTACATTCAACAAAAATGGGACATGATGTAACACATTTATAATCAGTCACATCACAGAAAACGCCCTTAACCAGTTCTTTCAGCAAAGAGTTTCTAGTTAAAGTAACTCTGATTCTGAACATACTAATTTGATTCCCTTTTTCCAGGAACAAGAATGATCTTGGTCCTGAGGCTCAAACTGGTCTGTATTTATTTACTACATTCTCTAAACCAGATCCTAAAGATAAGGAAAAAAATAATCTCTCACAATAAAAATGATATTTAAAGGTTATTAATTTCTTCTTGGGTTGCATTTCTCTCAGGTTCTTCTCATCTAATTCATTTTTAACTCCTCTTTTAACTTCTTTTTCCCCATTCAAACTTGGGGGAAGGTAATTAGTCACCTTTAAATTACTGTTACTCTCAAGCTCTCCCTCTTCTGATTTTCCTATTTCTTTTTTCTCTTCTAACTGAACGTTGTAGCTGTACATACTTTGCTTCCCTTCATTTTATTATGTTAAAACTATGGCCTCTAACAATCCCAGTTTCTATTTGAAATGCTCTAAAGGCTAATCATGAAATAATAAACCAATTCTAGGGCTTCCCTGGTGGCGCAGTGGTTGAGAATCTGCCTGCTAATGCAGGGGACACGGGTTCGAGGCCTGGTCTGGGAAGATCCCACATGCCACGGAGCAGCTGGGCCCGTGAGCCACAACTACTGAGCCTGCGTGTCTGGAGCCTGTGCCCCACAACGGGAGGGGCCGCGATAGTGAAAGGCCCGCGCACCGCGATGAAGAGCGGTCCCCGCACCGCGATGAAGAGTGGCCCCCACTTGCCACAACTAGAGAAAGCCCTCGCACGAACCGAAGACCCAGCACAGCCAAAAATAAAATAAATAAATAAATAAAATAAAAGTAGCTATAAAAAATGCAGATTTAAAAAAAAAATAAAATAAACCAATTCTAGTTGTACTAATTTATGTACTTGCTAATTATCACACAAGCATTAATTAATTAAATATCTACTGAGATGACTAATTTTGAATTTTTTAAAAATTTCCAAGCATTAATTAGTATAAACTATTTCCAAATAGAAGAGAATGATCTCTATTTCAGACTCAATACCCGCACCCTGTCTCCACCTCACTACACAACTTTCTGGTCAAGTTTCTTAAAAATTACAATAAAAACCCTAAAAACAGAGTTAAAGGAGAACTACTCAAACGTACTAATTTCAGTAGATAGGAAAGCAAAAATATCTAGCACTGTAGCCACTAACACAACAAGTCCTCTTTTTATTATTTTAAGGTAAGATACTACTTAGGTTTAAATAGACTCCCATAGTTTATTGATAGCGTCCACTCAAAACTACGTATTTGCAGCAGAACCATGTTCAAGTGGCACCTTTTAACTATTAACTATGCTTAATACTGCTTTAACTAAGGATTCCTCAACCTAATTTCTTGAACATGAAACATACCAATGTTAAGGTGAGGAATATATATATATATATATATTTTTTTTTTTTTTTTGAGGAATATATTTTCAACTAGCTTTGGAAGGGAGAAAAAAGTTTTTCCCGTATTACTTAAGTGTGCTTCTGCTTTACTTACTTTGAGAACTCAGAAAGTGAGAAAAAAAAATGTCGAACTGGGAGAGCAAGAAATGTTGGTCTAGTTCAAACACTCTGAAAACATGAGTCCACTCAACACCGTAATATCCACTACTTTTAAAAATCTTGGTAACATCCCGTAACTTGTGCACAGCAAATGTGTGACTGGTGTGATTAAAATGCACCTTCTTACATGTTTTACAAAAATCATTTGAATAAAATTCACATATAAATAAGATCTCCTTTAACACCTTTTTCTTAAAGACAAGAAGCAGACAACAAGTCATTAAATATGTGATGAACAATTTGTAAACTAATAACAAACACAATTGTTGTAGTTACCATTTATTGGGCACTTAACATATGCCAGGCAATGTGCTGAATACTTTACATGCTATTTCATTTAATCCTCACTACTACCTTTATATAAAACGGTGACTATTATCCTCATTTCACAGGTAAGACTCAACAGGTAAGTAATATGCTCACGTCACAGAGCTAAGTGGTCAAGTCTATACTGAACCTACAACTGTTCTGACTACAGAGAACCCTCTCTTAATCACTATATTATTTGGCCTCCTCCACAGTTGAGATGCACCATAAAACCCTACAGCGGTACTTTGGGACACAAATCTTTCTCAGTTCACTCACTTGGTTCTAACTTAATATTCTGAATAAGCGTTATTAAATAACTACATTCAGAGGATGCACTATGATCAGGATTTGTAGATATGGATAAATGATAATACTAGTAACAACGATTCATATTATATCTACTTACAAAAAAGTTTCTGAAGGGAACTAACATTTGTTGAGAGTAAACCATGTGAGGATGTGCACTACTTTTCCCTATACTGTCTTGTATAATTCTTACTCGTCTTACAACTCTGCAGAATCATTACCATTATGTCCGCGTAAAAACTGAAGGAATTGAGGTTTGGGGAAATTCACTGATTTGGTTGGTTTACAAAGTTAGCAAATAGCAGAGTTGGAACCCGAACCCAAACCTGACTCCAAAGAACATGATTTTCTCTAACTAAAGTAGCTCATTAAAAACATATATATGTAGGTTGATAAAATAAAAGCAAAAAATCAAAACCAGAGAAAGATGGAGATTAATTAATACTCAAAGTTAAGGTAATAGTTTTACTATCAGTCCATGTAAAATTTAGTCCTAAACTTCCTGGTTGTCAAGAAGAATGTTTAGTAAATGCATATTAAACACTAATAATTGTTCTGTAGCCCCATTTAAATATTAACTTTGCCTAATGATGCTGTAACAAAGGATTTCTCAACCTCATCTTGTGAACATGAAACATATACCACTGTTAAGGTGAGAAATATATTTTAAATGGGGTATACTATTGAATGAAACTCTGCAGCATGCTTTTTTTCATTTAACAATATCATGGATCTATTTCCAGGCCAATACATATAGATCTAAATAGTTACTAAATGCACATTAAACACTAATCATTATTGGGCCAAAATAGTATCACAAAGTCTCCATATACTGAATCAGACACCTTACCAAATAAAACTATACATATAAATGACTAGTTTTGAAACGTGCAGATACAGATGTGAAGGTAGGCACTTTCATATACTCTGCTTGTGGGAATCTGAAGTGCCACAGTATTTTGGGGAAGTAATCAGTATACTTTAATATCTTAAAAACAACCCAAATCACCCTTTGGCCAAGAAACCCACTTAGAAGTAGTCTACAGGGCTTCCCTCTTGGTGCAGTGGTTAAGAATGTGCCTGCCAATGCAAGGGAAACAGGTTGGAGCCCTGGCCCGGGAAGATCCCACATTCCGCGGAGCAACAAAGCCCGTGCGCCACAACTACTGAGCCTGAGCTCTAGAGCCTGCAGGCCACAGCTACTGAGCCCGCATGCCACAACTACTGAAACTTGCTCGCCTAGAGTCTGTGCTCCACAACAAGAGAAGCCACGACAATGAGAAGCCCGCGCGCTGCAACAAAGAGTAGCCCGCGCACTGCAACAAAGAGTAGCCCCCGCTCACCGCAACTAGAGAAAGCCCGCGCACAGCAACGAAGACCCAACACAGTCAAAAATAAAAATAAATAAATATATTTTAAAAAAAGTAGTAGTCTACAGAAACAAAAGCATCAGTCCATAATTTACAAATGCAAGTGCATTTAATGCAGCATTTTCACAGCAAAAAACTGGAAACAATCTACACGCTCGTCAACAGGGAAATGACTAAAGTACATCTGTACTATGAAATAATGTAAATCTAGTTTAAAAACCATTTAGATATAAGTATTAACCTGGAAATATATCCATGATTTTAAGTGAAAAAGAGCATGCTGCAGAGTTTTATGAGATAGCATATTCCATTTTTAAACACATACACACTCAATCCTATATGCATATACTATGGAAGGATACATACCAAGTTGTGAAAAATTAATACACAGGTTGAGAGAGAAAAAAGGGGAAAATTATTAACTTTCTTTATATATCCCTGTGAGGACACTATAAGCATGTACTATATTCGTTAGTAATATTCTAAAATATTAAAAGTAGAGAAAAAAAGACAAATATTTTTTAAGCATTTTTATATATAATTCTAATACAAAACAAGAACAAACAAAAAATCCCAGTCATAATACTTCCAACATTACTTCCACATTTACCAATAATATGGGGAACATATGAAGTGACTCGTGATTAGACTCAAAAAACAAACATAAGGAGAATTCCCTGGCAGTACAGTGGTTAGGACTCTGTGTTTTCACAGCCGAGGGCCCAGGTTCAATCCCTAGTTGGGGTACTAAGATCCCACAAGCCCCAGGGCGCAGACAAAAAAAAAAAAAAAAAACAAACCAAACACACAAACAAAAAACACCCCAATAATGGAGGGTATTTTTTCATTTTCTTATGGTTTGACTCCTTGCTGTGTTAACTTATGCACTTGTCTGACTAATCCTTTCACAACTGTTACACAGCTATTTTATTCCACTCTTTAGAACATAAGATGTTACTGTGTATTTTTACGTAACTGATTCAAGACAACACAGGAAAAAAGCAACCTCCTAAATAAAAATATTCCAGGTGATTTAAATTCTTATCCTTATTGTTAAAGTGGTTTTTTTTTAACATGAAAAACAGTTAAAAACACCTGAGCCAGGATAAACTGTGTTTGTGATTCCAATATAAAAATATTTTTAAATTATCTACTAAGCACAAAGCCTTATGCTAGGCTTTGACAATACAGTAATTATATATATATATATGGTTCCCCCCCTTCACGGAACTCAAGAAGAGAAGCATTTTGGTGTGCTTACAAGCCCACTAAAGTGGAATGCTACTTAATTTGTCACTTAAGTGAACACAAAACTTTGGGAGTTAATCTACTAAACTAATCAAAATGTATGCTCAATTTCCTTTCCTCAACACTAATGCAACCTCTGAAAATAACCCGCTCATTTCTGAGACGCACTTTAAAAATCACCTCACTTTTGACAATATATTTAAAGTCACACTTTTATATGAATTAATAATGCGATAAGAAAAAAATGGATTTATCTATGTATCACGAGCAAGACAAAATTTTCCACCTAATTATGACAGCATGCTGTGAATAGGAAATAAAGTACTTTACTATTGTACCTCTGTCCACAGAAGGAAAGTACTTAGGAGGAAAACAAAACAAAACTAAAACCCTGCACTTACTGTTAGAGTTAAAAGGATTAGCAATAAGTGAAAAATTTACTGATGAAATGATGTCTGAGATTTCTTTCAAAATAATTTGGTAGATGGAAAAGAATCTAAAAAAGAGTGGATATATGTATATGTATAAATGATTCACTTCGCTGTACAGAGGAAACTAACACAACACTGTAAATCAACTATACCCCAATAAAAATCAAAACAACAACAAAAAATAATCTGGTGGACACGTACAGGTGTATATAGATGAAAGGAGACTGATCACTGATGACACTGGCTGTATGAAGGCTCAATATACTACTCTACTTCGTATATGTTTAAAATTGTCTAGGGCTTCCCTGGTGGCGCAGTGGTTGAGAATCTGCCTGCCAATGCAGGGGACACGGGTTCGAGCCCTGGTCTGGGAAGATCCCACATGCCGCGGAGCAACTGGGCCCGTGAGCCACAATTGCTGAGCCTGCGCGTCTGGAGCCTGTGCTCCACAACGGGAGGGGCCGCGATAGTGAGAGGCCCGCGCACCGCGATGAAGAGTGGCCCCCGCTTGCCACAACTAGAGAAAGCCCTCGCACAGAAACGAAGACCCAGCACAGCCAGAAATAAAAATAATAAATAAATAATAAATTAAAAAATTAAAAAAAAAATTGTCTAGAAAAAATAGTTTCTTAAAATAACAGTATCTTTGATACCTCTATATGTGCACTGCTGACTGCCGGCATGCCCAGCATTTTTAATCACGTAAAAATGTTTCAAGCTTTTTTAAAAAAATGAAACATCTCTCAATAGCCCTAGTTTTAAAATATCTTATTTGTCTTAACCCAAAGTTTCCTGTAATTGTACAATATCTTACTGAGATTATGCAAAGATATTTAACACTGATAATAAACAGTTGTAAAAACACTCCACATTCTGTTGCATAGTTGAAGTATGCAACAACTATAAAGTGTAACCTGAAATATAAAAAAAAAAAATCTTTTTAAAATGTAGCTTTAATTCCAAGGAATTTTTTAGGTTATTAATATCTAAAGGTTTTACTTCTTTACAATAACTGCCATTTACTGAGTGCCTATTATATGCCAGCTACTTTATAAGCAATCTCTAATTCTAAAAACTAACTCATTTTACAGATAAGGAAACCAGCTCAGAGAGGAGATATACCCATGGTCATATACTACCAAAGGGAAAGCTAAGATTAAGGCCCGGGTCTAACTCT
Organism: Balaenoptera borealis; assembly: GCF_965194805.1. Taxonomy (NCBI): domain Eukaryota; kingdom Metazoa; phylum Chordata; class Mammalia; order Artiodactyla; family Balaenopteridae; genus Balaenoptera; species Balaenoptera borealis. The sequence continues at coordinate 109,204,220 of NC_138865.1, forward strand.
ACAGCTCTCTAAAGCCATGCTCCTCTCAATCAACAAATATTAAACACCACTACACGCCTGGCACTGTTAGAGACAACGGGGCACTTACCATATTCCAAGCAATGTGCTAAGGGTTTTAAACCCCATTTAATCTTCACCACAACTCTAAATTGTAGGTACAGTTATCCCGTGAATAGACAAAGACACTTAGTCTGAGAAGTTAAGTAACTTGTTTAAGGTCACTTAACTAGGAAGTGGCAGTACTGGCGTGGGAACCCTCCCAAGTCCTAAACACTACATGTCTCAAAGGCATGACCAAGTAAATGGGTGTAGGCAGAAATGTGAAGAAACGTTTGGGGAAGTCTTGAGGGGTGGGCGAGTGGGAGCTGGGTTATTGCAAGGTCAAATTTGTCCTCGAAAACCACCCCTAAATAAAAGGCAGTTCTGACAGTAATGGAACCGAGCGGTAAACTTTGCCAAGAGTCCAAATCTGGACTCTGACACTTGCTGTGGGACCACCAGGAAAGCACTTGCTCTCTGCGAACCCCAGATTCTCCTTCAAATATAAAATGGAAATCTTGCCATCTCTCCTCTGGGGTGGTGAGAATGAGGACTGGCAGTGTAGTGGCCGACACGACGGACTCTGGGTTCTAAAGGAGTAATCAGCTGTTACCCAAATGCAAACATAGGAAAAAAGGAATTAAGCTGTAGCTACGTTTTAAATGGTCCTGTCTGTAACCCTGTCCTAACCTGAGTTTGCCTGTACCATCATTAACCAGCCACATCACACCTTCAAGCCTCAGTTTCCTCATTTGGGAGATGGAGACACTCTACTTACCCCCCAGGGCCACGTGAAACAAGATAAAGCTGTGGGAAGACACCTAAATCCGTGTCTGGCACACGGTAAAGTGCAAACCACCGAAACACGCTTCTTCCGCCTTCTTTTCTTAAATTCTAGAAAGGCCAAAACTTTTTGTCTTCGTTATTTCTAGATGCTACCTAGCATCGGGGTCTTAGAGGATGTCACAGACCTTACAGGGCTTCACCCAAACCAGAACCTCGCCGGCAAGGACACCCAGACCCCTGCCCAGCCCGAGTCCAGGAGAGCCTACCCACATCGACAAGGACGCCGGAGACGATCCAAGAGGCCGGCGGGGCTGCGGGCTCCTGCCTTTTGTGCTCGGGGCCGGACGCGGCCTATGGGCCGGGGAACGCCACGTCCGGGGCTCGTGAGCTGCAGAGCGGCGCGGCCCGCGTGGACAAACCCGGCGGGGGAGGTCTGCGGCCGCCGAGAGCGGCGGCAAGAAGACGGAGCCCGCGGGAGGTGCGAGTCGGCCCAGGCCGGCTGAGGAGGCGGGGAAGGCGAGGCCGAACACACCCTTGCCCACGCCGCGCCTCGGAGCCCTCGACTGGGCGGGGAGGACCGGAGCTTCGGCGGGCGCCGCGTGGGGACACCCTCGCCCCCGCACGGACTCCTGTCAGGCCCCGCGCCGCGGAGCCCACCGCCGACCCCGGGCTCGCCGCGGCCTGACACGGCCCGCCCTGCGACGCCCCTCGCCCGCGCCCCGGGCCCGCCGTCGTCCCCACCCCCGGCCCGGGGAGAGCCCGGCGAGGAAGCCCCGGCCCCCCGGACACTGCGGAAGGCCTGGGTTACCTGGGGGGTTGCTGGTGGCTGGGCAGCTTTCCGGGAGTGAGGGGGGCGTCAGGACGAGGAAGAGGAGGGCGGGCGCAGCAGGAGAGGGGCGGGGGCGGTCGGCCGAGGCGCCGGCAAGCAGCGGGCAGGCCGAGAAGCTGCAGACGCGTTGGCGGCAGTGGCGCTGGCAGCGGCGACGCTCCTGCGGTTCCCTCAGGGTCTTCCTCGGGCACGTCCAAGATGGCGGCGCTCCCTGCACAGGGTTTCCTGTCACCCTCGCAATGGGCCGGACCACAAAAGAAGGGGGGAGGAAGATGCGCACGCAGCTGGAGGAGCCCGGAAGAGTGTGGCCGTGGCCCCGCCTGCTGGCCACGCCCCTTCCTCAGTCCTCCCCTCTGGACTCGTCGCGACGCCGCCGAACCCGCCCCTCTGGTCCTCGCGCCCGAAGGGGCGGAGGAAAGCGCTTATGCGCAAGCGCAGTCGCTTGTCTTCCCCTCCTGGGGGAAGTTAGTGCGCAGGTTGCCGTAGGACTTGCTGAGGTACGCCTGGGTCCTGCAGCGCTAGGGTTGTAACTATGGGGACTTTTTACTATTTTTAATGCTAGCAGCTACCACTTACTGGAGGCTTACCTTACACCGACCACTGTGCTAAGCACACATTTACTGAATTCATTCAACATGTATGTATTAAGCGATTCGTACCTAACGGTGAACACGGAACCTAGGTCCCTGTCCAATAGCCTCAGGAGGTACATATCTCCATTTTATTGATGGTGAAACTGAGGCTCAGATTGATCAAGTCACTTGTCCAAAATCATGCAGCTAGGAATTGGCACTTTCTGCCCTATGTTTCACCTCTGTCCCTTACAACCTCCCTTTGGGGGGTGACTTTGATGGGAGGAGAGAAATTGTGACATTTTTCAGAATCTGGCCACCACCTACCACCCTCTTCCAACTTAGTCTGCTATATCACCTCCCCAGAAAGTTTAGCGCACCCCGGTACAAGGCCGCATTCTGACTTTCATGGGCCCCGGGCACTTTTGCTTTGTGCTTGTGGATATATAATATATATATTTATGTAGTAGATAATATTTATTTAATATATATTTCATATTTTACAAATGCATTAATATACAGATAAATGTATTAATGTTATATAGCAAGTCATTTTCTTCAACCTAAAAGTCCATTTTTCTCTTCTGATTTTGAACTTAAACATTTTTATAGACCCCTAAAAGTATTGTGGACCCTAGGCACTGTGCCTGCTGTACCTAATGGATAAGACAGCCCTGCCTCAATCCACCAAAATGAAGTTCAAGCCTGCTTTTGGCATTCAAGACCTTTCATAAGCTGGTTCTGCCATGCACAAGTGAGATTTCATTGGAAAAATGTATGGGAATTTACAAATATCTTTTTTTCAGAAAGATCTGAGAGTGAATCCCTGCTCTACAACTTACTGATGATATCTTTGGGCATGTCACTTGATTTGTCAGATCTTCAGTCTCTTCAGAATAAGAATAAGAATATCTATCTCACATGAGTCCTTGTGAAAATTAAATGAGATAATATATGCAAAATGCTTGGCATATGAGAATTTAATACATGGGATGGTTATTACATGACAATCTAATATAAGGTAATACTAATCTATAAGGTAATCTAAGGTAATCCATTCCAGCCCTATAGGTCTGTGCTTCTATTTCTATATTCTTTAACTCCAATAAGTATAGTTTGTTTGTTGTCACAATTTATTTGGTACAGTCAGATTTCCTGAAATCAGGAAATTTGCCTGTACCAAATAAAGGAGAAAGCGATGAACCAATTGACACTACTTGTCCAGCTATGAACTTATGTCTGGCTAGAAAATTTCTATATATACAATTGTCACATGAACTGAAACCTTTATGTATAGCTAATGCTTACTGAACACTTATTGTGTTCCAGGAAATGTCCTAAGAATCATGCATATTTTCTTATTAAATCCCTGCAACATCCCCATGAAGTCACTACTTTATTCACCCCATTTTATGAATGAGAAAACTGAGTGTCATACAGGTCTAAAGTCATATAGGTAAAAACTGGTACTGATATTTGAATTCAAGTACATATGACTTCAGATCGCCCATCCTAAGCATTACTTAGTAGTTCACTCTTTATTTGCATTTAGCAGCTTAAATGTAGATCTCTAAATTTGCTTAAATCTGTGTCAAAGTCATTACACTTTGAAGCTGCATTGAAGAGAAACATTGTTGTGAATGCAGAATGCCTATCACATGCTAAGCAGTGCAATTAAAGAGTAGAAATTGTCAATTCTTGTAATAATTCACAGAATTTTCAAAGTAGGAAGAGGTTGTGCGACACTAATTGCAGCATAATTAAAATGGACTGTCCTTTGGATGACAAACATCTGTCAGGGTTTCTAGTTAAGTTTTTTAAAAGAAAGCTGTTTATATGAAAAGAGTATATGCAAAATATTCATTGTAGCACTGTTTGTAATAGCAAAAGACTAGAGACTAACTGTCACTAGAGAGCTGTTGCAATAAATTTTAGTACATCCATATTGTGGACTATATGAAGCAATAAAAAAGAATGAGGCACATGTACATATCCTGATATGGAACAATCTCTAGGAAATACTTCAAGTGAAAAAAACAAGATATGGAAAAGTAAATAGTATGCCAACATTTATTAAATTATGAAAGGGGAGGATAATAGACATATATTCTTGTGTAATTGGGCATTAAGAGAGCTTTTTCCTATTGTCCTGAAACTGCTGCTGAAACCCAAATCTGAACCAAAAAGTCCATAAGGAGCCCACATTCTATATTTAAAGAACTGCCAGTGGTTGGAACCAGCTATCTTCCAGCAGGGCATTTGAAGAGCCATTATTGTTCTTCTACCAGCCCTTCCATCAATTCCTACCCCACTACTCCATCTATTCCCCATTCCCACCCTTCTCCCACAGACAAACCATCACCACTAATCAGTGGAAAGAAAGAATGGAGAGAAGGGAGGGAAGCCAGCCTTGAGGGCAAATGCAGTTTTCTGAAAAGAGACCCATCCCTTCCTCTCCCTCCATGGGGGATTGTAGTCCCTCATAGAGGCAAGGGAGAAGGGCTCCCAGAGAATCACTAGTGAAGACTGGGCGTGCCAGCACGAAGAGGACACTGGCAACCCCCGGATATCTGTTACTTACTAATCTGCTCTGCCCATTGCTTCTTCAGCAAAGGAAAACACAAATGGAGAAAGACCACATGGAAGGGGACTTTGGATGGCATAGTGGAGGGCTTTAGATGGAAGGGGACTGAAACTGTCCCCACCGTGCTCACACACAGCTTAACTTCGCAGTCCTAGATTGAATAACAAGCTGGCACTCAGCTGGAAGATACAGCAAGTGTATGAGGGGTCACCCATTCCTAGAGGAGATTCATGAGATCACTCCAGGTACTGATTCTTTTTCATATCTACTTGTTCTTGTTTCATTTACACCTGTTTATATTTTTATAATTTCTTTTGTAAAAATAGATGTTATTCTATTCTTTATCTTTTTCCAGAGCCCAAACATTTAAATTCATTTTCAGATCTCTCTATTGTGTTTATTTAAACCAAAATGATTCATCTTCTTATTGGTTTTATAGGCTTAATTTTATTTGTTAATTTTCCTCATATGTCTTAGAATTTTGGTTCATAGACTTATCTTGGACTGTGCATTCTTTTTCCTCTATCTTTCTCTATGCTCACCCTATTTTTATGTAGTGGTTTTGGAGTTGCCATCAATCCAGAACCAGATATTAAAATATTGATGTCCCAATCCCTGAGGTAATATTGAAGATATAGCAGAACTAATACAATTTGTACTCTGGTATTTATTACCATGTACTACTACCTAATTTAAAAAACTAATATATGTTCAAATGTAGTTGATTAACTTCCAGTGATACATAATTCAATTGAGGAAAAACAAACAGTAATAAAAAATACTAGTTTAGAGATTGGTTCAGCAGAGCAGAAATTGAGACACAGAAGTAGAGAAAAAACATATGGACACTAAGGGGGAAAAGCGGTGGGGGGGGCGGGGGTTGCATGATGAATTGGGAGGTTGGGATTGACATGTATACACTGATGTGTATAAAATAGATGACTAATAAGAAAAAAAATAAATAAAAAATAAACATAAATAAATAAAAAATACTAGTTTAATCAAAAAAGAAATGGCAATTGATACACTGTACTTCAAAATTTTGCAGACTAAGAAGTGAAAGTTAAGTCCGTGGGACTCTTTAGTCTCTGGATATGGAAAAGGATTAGATTCAAATTTATGGTACTAAAGAAGAAAGTGATGTATAAATGTAAGGAGAAGTACATGCTATATTCAGTTGTAAAAGAAATTTTGTGACCATTAACATATCCCCCCTCCACCTTATATAATCGCCTGGAGTCATAGCTTATGAGGGTGGAACATTCTAAAGTTGATCCATAAGAACAACAAAAATCACATGAGGTGAAAAATGTACTTGAGGGAATTCCCTGGCGGTCCAGTGGTTAGGACTCTGTGATTTCATTGCCAAGGGCCTGGATTCAATCCCTGGTTGGGGAACTAAGATCCCACAACCCACATGGTGCAGCCAAAACAAACAAACAAACAAACAAAAAAAGATGTACTTGAAAATTTGTTAGGAGAGCTTCGAACTGGAGACTGATTTATCATCTCTGAATTTTCCTCCAGCATTTGATCTGATAGCCTTCTCTTTGGCTGACCATCCAAAGTGGGTGGTTTAGATTTAGAGGCCATGCTACGTGAAAAAACGTGCATCTTTGAATCACACTCAGTATGGCAAAATGACCATGCCATGAAAGCCACATGAAAACTAAGATCTACTAAGAAAATAGCAGATTTAACTCTTTCATCACATGCTTCCTCCATGGCATGTACTTATTTAGAAAAAGGGAAGGCAGAATGGTATTTAAATTTTCTTTATTGCTTTGTTGACCTCATACATTTAGTTGAAATAATGTAAGTGAAGAGCATGGGTGATGTGACACAATGGGATTAAACATGGTAACTCTTTCCATGGCACAAATATGGCAGGTGCTGTCAGGAACTAAGATCTCACCCTAGTTGTAAGCCAACAACTTAGTGTAATGTGGTTTCATAGATATGAGCGGAGAACATGAGACTTCCGGGTCAGAGACAAAGAACTTTTATCCACAGCACCACATGCAGCATGAGCATCGGCATGTTTACATCAGTTCCTGGATGTCAGGAACCCTAAGCTTAGGGAAACCAAATCTTTTATAGTGGGGAGCAAGCATTTCTGTCCTTTGCTCTGGAGGGAAATACTCTATCTTTGAAGGCTGTTTGCTCTACAAACATCCTTGTGAAGATGGTCTGGGACAAATGATAGTCAGTGCCTCTGCTGACAAGATGTGCAGAAACACAAGAGGACAAGATTTTATTATGTTGTATTATATTTGGTGGAAGGGCACAGTGAGTAAATGGTTGCTATGGAGGAAAGAATATGGTTTTCACAGTCACACTGACCCTAGCTCCATTTCTAGCATAAGTTTTTGTAAGCTAAATGACCTTAGTCAAAGCGGTTAACTTCTCTGAGCCTCAGTGACATACTGGGATAATAGATCTTCCCCCATAGAATGGTTGTTTAGATCAACTAAGAAAGTGTAACAGAAAGGATCATTCACGGTATCTGGAATATTCTAAGCATTCAACAGATGCCCAATCCTTCTATCCTTCCCTCATTCACTGATTTCCTCATTTGTGTGAATCAGATGCACAATTAGGCCTCTGCCAGAGCCCTAAATCCCTCCCCCAAACTGAGAAGCAGCTGGCCATTTCTGCCACACCACCCTCGTTTGCTTAGGAGGAGGCAAGCACTAGAGCTCAAAGGCCTAGGGAAGCTGGGTTTACACTCTGAAGCCACAAAGACTGGAAGAACTTTGTGCCACAACTACTGAGCCTGCGCTCTAGAGCCTGCGTGCCATAACTACTGAAGTCCACGTTCCTAGAGCCCGTGCTCCGCAGCAAGAGAAGCCACCGCAATGAGAAGCCCGTGCACCGCAACGAAGAGTAATCCCCACTTGCCAGAACTAGAGAAAAGCCCTCACGCAGCAATGAAGACCCAACGCAGCCAAAAAAAAAAAAAAAGTTTCTTAACATCTCTAAGGCTTCATTTTCTTGCCTCTAACATGAGGAAATAGTAGGATCTAATTCCTCAGGTAGTTGTGAAGAGAAAATGAGGTAAAGTATGAAAAGCTCTTAACGAGTGCCTGATCGTCAGCAAATCCTCAGGAAACAGTAGCTACAATTATTATTTCTGAGAGCCAATCAATAGCTCCTGAAGCAGTTTCTCCATATAATTTGGGAAAGAAAAAAACCTTTATCTGCAATCATGGAATTCAACAGAGATCCGAAGTTCTGTGCCAAATAATAAAAATAGGGAGAGAGAGAGGAGAGGAGAAGGATGGGAAGCAGGCCCCTGTATGCGTAACTGGTTTGAAAGACTGACTGGAATAGGATACAGGGCGAACTCCACTAAGCCTTCCCTTCCCTGTACCCACTTTGCCACCCCCCCAACACACACACAATCATAGACTAGCTGATACTTATCCAGGGTCTGACATCACTATTCCCAGGAGAGGATACTGTCTTTATAGATATATTAGCTAGGTTTTGCTGTGTAACAAATAACCCCCAAATCTCAGTGGTGTACAACCCCAGAGGTTTATTTCTTGCTCACCCCTATGTCCATGATGGGTCAACTACTTCCCTGTTCCATGTTATCTTTACTACAGGACCCAGGCTGAGGGAGCTCCTCTCTCTCTCTCTCTGGAACATTGCCAGATTTCATGGCAGAAGGAAAAGAGACATGGTGAACAACATGCTGGGTCTTTAGCCTTCTGTTCCAAAGTGACATACATCACTTCTTCTCACATTTCATTGGCCAGAGCAAGTCTTACGGCTTCATGATGACAGAGTTGGGGCACATAATTCTGCTCCAGGGAGGTTATATAGGGGAAGAGTAATCCACTCTTCCACAGTGGACTACTTCCCCATCCAAACATACTCAAGTGTCAGAGGGACAGACAGCCACTGACAGCTGTTTATTAGCTGACCCTGGGCCTTCTCTGAGCCTCAGTTTTATCCTCTGTGAAATGGAGATAGCAATACTTGTCCTGTCAACCTCACAGAAAAGGGGTAAGAATTCAAATGAGACCACAGATATGAATGTGATTTGTAAACTGTAAAGTCCTGCACTCCCATGAGAGGGTTTTATTACTAGTATGAGTCTAACAGGAGAGATAATAAAGCTTTTTAAACATCAGCTGGATAAGGGAATCTCTGAGGTCTCTGATATTCAGTGTTCTCTTACTGAGAAAGCTGTGGGATCCACTCAGGAGAGGCTGCCAGGCGACCACACATCACAGGTAACCCGGCATTCACGCATCAGTGATTCACTCATCAGTAACTGATGTTTGTGCTTGGACTTGGGCTTCTGTCTCCTTCTGACCACTGGAGCTCCTCAGTGCCCCCTTCCTATTTTTCTGCTCAGGCAGAAAAATGGATGCCTTTCTAACCAAGCCCCTATTATGCAGAAGAGAAAATAGAGATCCAAGATGTTAACTGACTTGCCCAACTCAGCAAGTGTGTTCAGAGCTGGGACTAGAAATCAGACTTTGGATTCCTAATCTATTGCTTTTCTAAAACTTAGATTCCAACACTACAGCCGTTAGTGCTGAGATTTGGGCAAGCTTATTAAGCTCTCTGAACCTCAGTTTCCTCATCTGTAAAATAGGTATGGTGGCCCTGACTTTATTGGATTGTTGTGAAGGTTAGACATTCATATAAAATCCTTCTCCACCAAAACCCCCAACCCCACCCCCCATTTACACCCCTCTGCTCTCCCTGCCAGGTGTCAGCTCCCTCCTGGAAGAGGCCCCTGCAGCCTTCAAGGTTGGTTCTGGGTACTGCTCCTGGGCTTCACTGGGGGTAAGGGGGGTATTCCCTTCCCCGTGGTGCCTCAGTACGGATGAGGATTTAGTTATTTTAGAATTCCCAGAGCACAGTATCTGTGAAACAAATGAAAGTTTCGAGAGCAGATAGACATTTTAATGAATCATTATTCTTAAAAAAAAAAAAGTCTTTCTCTCTCTTCTTTGGTCTTGCCAAAGATCCTTTTCCCCTCCAGATTCTGGAGAGAAAGCTAAGGAGGAAAGGGAGTGTGAAGGAAGAAGAATTCTTTCCTGCCTATATATTTATTCTGGATTTTACAGGCTTAATGTCTGACCTCCCCGACTCTGAGCGCAAAGGAGGAAAGGGGCCATTTTTGCTGGGTTCACTGCTTTATACCTGGTACAAGCATGTGCAAGATGTGAAGACAGAAACAAAAAGTAACTTGTTTCATCAGTAAATGAACACAGGGCAGCTGGGCTTCTCTAAGTGACCCATGCCTTCAAGCAGTCTCCGTTTTAGGACAGTAGCTGGGGTCACTGGTTTTCAAAAACTATTGGGAAAACCGCATCCTGCTTCCCCCAATCCCTACGTCTATTCTGGTATCAAAATGAAAAAGCTGGCAAAGCAGAGCATTTCGGATGCCGTCCACAAGAGGGTGTCACAGGCCCATGCCAGGCCAGCTCCACAGTTGGAACTCCTGGCCTTTGGTCCCACTTGTGTAGCTCACACAAATCTGGTTCGGCAGTACTTCCTCAGTCTCTTTTTTGGTTCTTCTCTTTTCCTGGCCCAGGAGGAAGTGGAGAAGCTTTTGGGGTCGGGTGGACTTGAATTAAAATCCTGGCTCTGTCATTTGGTGAGACATTGGCAAATGAGTTAATATTCTGAGCTGTTGTATTATTAATAATTGCTAAATTCCCAAGGCCAGGGAATCACTGATTTATAGAGCAAGAAGGGACCTTCAAGATTGGCCAGCAGACCCACCACGTTTCACAGATGGGGACACTGAGGCCCAGGCTACACCAAAGCCCCGCTGCCTCCTTCAAAAACACATAAGACAGGGACTTCCCTGGTGGTCCAGTGGTTAAGAGTCTGCCTTCCAACGCAGGGGACTCAGGTTTGATACCTGGTCGGGGAACTAAGATCCCACATGCCACGGGGCAGCTAAACCTGTGCAGCACAACTACCGAGCCCGCGTGCTCTGAAGCCCGTGCGCCACGGCTACTGAGCCCGCGCGCTCTAGATCCTGCGCGCCACAACTAGAGAGAAGCCTGCGTGCCGCAATGAAGAGCCCGCACGCCTCAACTAAGACCCAATGCAGCCAAATAAATAAATAGATATTTTTTAAAATGCATAAGACATAAGAGCATTCATCAATGAACAAATGAATGAAAAGATAAGCCAGCAAGGACTTTGGATCCAGACAAAAACACAAACTCTTGTATTCATCATCTAGCTTTGCTGGTGTCTAACTTGATCAAGTTGCTTGACCTCTTGTGCCTCGGTTTCCTCGTCTCAGTGGGGGAGGGGAAATATACTCAGGGATAATAATGGTGCCTACTTCATAGGGTGTTTGTGAGAATTCAATGAGCTCAGACATAAAGTGCTCAGCTAGGTGCTTGGCACCTAGCAGATATTGTATCTTATTTATAATCTAGGTCTAGGTCATGTAACCTTTCCGAGCCTCAGTGTTCTCATCTGTAGAGTGGGGATTTTACATAGCGTTGTAGGGAGGATTAAATGGCACAACACAAAAAAACTCTCAACATAGGACCTGGCTCATGGTAGTGATATAAAATACAGTTTATAATGATAAGTATTACTTTATCCCTGTCCGTGAAGTAAAGAATGATTGTTTCTAAGAACAAAGCTTTACACACACACACACACACACCCTTGTTACTGCCTTAGTTGAGACCTCTTTTCTCCTCTGGACTATTGCTACAGAGCCTGCACCTTGGGAGGAATGAGTGATGCCACCTGGCTGGTGGCTCACCTCTAGGGGGCTCCCTTCCTTAGCTCCAGCCAAATGTTGCCGGGAGGATATATAGGTTCCTTGTTGTATTAGTTTCCTACAGCTGCTGTAACAAAGTACCACCTGCTGGTAGTTAAAACCATAGTATTCTCCCCCAGTGTTGGAAATTAGAAATCTGAGATCAAGGGGCTGAGGTTGGGTCGAATCCTTCCCTGCCTCTCTGGCTTCTGGTGGTCAATCCTTGCTGTTCCTTTGGCTGACAGCTGCATCACCCCAATCTCTGCCTCCATTACCAGCCACATGGCATTCTCCCTCTTGTGTATCTGCGTCCCTTCTCGTAGAAGGACACCAGTCATATTTGACTAAGGACCCATCCTATTCCACTAAGACCTCATCTTAATTTACATCTTAATTGCGTCCATGAAGACCCTATTTCCAAATAAGTAGAAGTCACAGGCACCAAGGGTGAGGACTTCAACATATCTTGCAGGGGATGCAATTCAACCCACACTTGTTAAAAGTTTTTTCAAAAAATTTGAAATTTTATGAGCTCTTCTGACTTATTACAGATTCAATGCAATCCCTATCCAACTACCAATGGCATTTTTCACAGAACTAGAACAAAAAATTTTCACAATTTGTATGGAAACACAAAAGACCCCGAATAGCCAAAGCAATCTTGAGAAAGAAAAACAGAGCTGGAGGAATCAGGCTCCTGGACTTCAGACTATACTATAAAGCTACAGTAATCAAGACAGTATGGTACTGGCACAAAAACAGAAATATAGATCAATGGAACAGGATAGAAAGCCCAGAGATAAACCCACGCACATATGGTCACCTTATCCTTGATAAAGGAGGCAAGAATATACAATGGAGAAAAGACAGCCTCTTCAATTAGTGGTGCTGAGAAAACTGGACAGCTACATGTAAAAGAATGAAATTAGAACACTCCCTAACACCATACACAAAAATAAACTCAAAATGGATTAAAGACCTAAATGTAAGGCCAGACACTATCAAACGCTTAGAGGAAAACATAGGCAGAACACTCTATGACATAAATCACAGCAAGATCCTTTTTGACCCACCTCCTAGAGAAATGGAAATAAAAACAAAAATAAACAAATGGGACCTAATGAAACTTAAAAGCTTTTGCACAGCAAAGGAAACCATAAACAAGATGAAAAGACAACCCTCAGAATGGGAGAAAATATTTGCAAATGAAGCACCTGACAAAGAATTAATCTCCAAAATTTACAAGCAGCTCAATATTAAAAAAACAAACAACCCAATCCAAAAATGGGCAGAAGACCTAAATAGACATTTCTCCAAAGAAGATACACAGATTGCCAACAAACACATGAAAGAATGTTCAGCATCATTAATCATTAAAGAAATGCAAATCGAAACTACGAGGTATCACCTTACCAGTCAGAATGGCCATCATCAAAAAATCCACAAACAATAAATGCTGGAGAGGGTGTGGAGAAAAGGGAACCCTCTTGCACTGTTGGTGGGAATGTAAATTGATACAGCCACTAAGGAGAACAGTATGGAGGTTCCTTAAAAAACTAAAAATAGAACTACCATACGACCCAGCAATCCCACTCCTGGGCATATACCCTGAGAAAACCATAATTCAAAAAGAGTCATGTACCACAATGTTCATTGCAGCTCTATTTACAATAGCAAGGACATGGAAGCAACCTAAGTGTCCATCGACAGATGAATGGATAAAGAAGATGTGGCACATATATACAATGAAACATTACTCAGCCATAAAAAGAGACGAAATTGAGTTATTTGTAGTGAGGTGGATTGACCTAGAGTCTGTCATACAGAGTGAAGTAAATCAGAAAGAGAAAAACAAATACCGTATGCTAACACATATATATGGAATCTAAAAAAAAAAAAAAAATGGTTATGAAGAACCTAGGGGCAGGACAGGAATAAAGATGCAGACGTAGAGAATGGACTTGAGGACACGGGGAGGGGGACGGGTAAGCTGGGACAAAGTGAGAGAGTGACATGGACGTATATACACTACCAAATGTAAAATAGATAGCTAGTGGGAAGCAGCTGCATAGCACAGGGAGATCAGCTCGGTGCTTTGTGACCACATAGAGGGGTGGGATACGGAGGGTGGGAGGGAGACGCAAGAGGGAGGAGATATGGGGATATATGTATATGTATAGCTGATTCACTTTGTTATAAAGCAGAAACTAACACACCACTGTAAAGCAATTATACTCCAATAAAGATGTTATAAAAAAGAAAAATGTGATCAAGGAAAAAAATATTTTATTTATATATAAAGTACATCAACATAATTATAATATATTGGTTTTATTAATTTATGTAAATTAATGTAAATATATTATAAACAATATTACCTAGATTCAAATTATATCAGTAAATTCTTAATTAAATAAATTATGTATCTAAATTATTTATAATTTATGAACTGTTAGGACAGTTAATTTTTTAAAAACAGCTAGATGAGTCAAATAAAATATTTCTGTGGACATGAAAGTCCCTTGGGCCATCACTCTTCAACCCTGGCCTCATGGACTTCAGGGTGGTCTTTCTACTAAGCAAATACGATGACGTTACTCTTTCCATGATGGCCAATAGCTGTCAGCAATAGCTGACAAATGGATACTTCAACGAACACTTCTAGGTACATCTCCCCCACATCCCCTGGTGAAGCCTGTGCTCACGTGTAGCTCCCCAGTCTGACCCAAAACAGACCTTCACTGCCAGCTTCTGTGTTTCCTCCAGGAACAGTCCCTGTCTCCTCCACTCCCCTCCCCCCACGCTCCCCCTACCCCCCACCCCCCCATTTTCTCTGCTACTCATCATTCAAGGCCCAGCTCAAAGGCCACTTCCTCCATGAAAGCTGCCAGGCGTAACAGTGTCTCCCACCCCCAGTTCCATAGTATCTTGCTTCTGCATTTTGCAGCACTTCTCCCACTTTTCCTGGTATCATAGTGAGGTTGTACCATTAACTGCTTCTCCCACTAAGAGCTCCCAGAAGTCAGAAACATCACCTTGGTTGTTGTATTAGTTTACCAGGCCTGTGTCAAAGATTCTTTGCTTGAGCACACTGTAGTCAGCCTGATGAACCTTCTCCTAGGCACATCTCTGCACTTCCCTGTAAAATCTAGTTTTAGCAAGAACCTGCTAAGTCAGTTTAACCCAAACCCCTGACCCTTGATATCTGATCAGGTTCCTTATCCCCTACCATCTCTCAAATGATGTCTGATTATCCTGGCCTGCCTTCAGCAAAAATCCTATTAGGTTGATTTAGCCAGAATTCTTATTACCCCTGGTGTTTCCTCCCAGTAATTTTCCATCCACTGACCCCACCCTGCTCCCTGGCTACAAATTCCCACTTGCCCATGCTGTATTTGGAGTTTAGCTCCATCTCTCTCCCACATTGTAAAATCCCTTTGCAGTCCCTATACCTATCAGTATGGTCCTGAATAAAGTCTGCCTTTCTATCTTCAACAAGTATCACTGAATTTTTTTTTCTTTAACATCTTTCATAACAAATATCAGAGACTTGGTAGCTTAAACAACAGAAATTAATTTTCTCAAAATTCTAGAGGCTAGAAGTCTGAAATCAAGGGTTGATTTCTTCTGAGGACTCTCTCCTTGGCTTTTAGATGTATGTCTTCACATGGTCTTCTCTCAGTGTCTGTCTGTGTCCTCAGTTTCCTCTTCCTATAATGACACCAGTCATGTTGGATTAAGGCCCACCCTCATGACCTCATTTTAACTTAATTACCTCTTTAAAGACTCTATTTCCAAATATAGTCACTCTCTGAGATACTGGGGGTTAGGACTTCAACATATGAATTTGTGGGAGATACAATTCAGCCTGTAATAATCATTTATCTAAAATTTTAAAAACCTAAAGAATATAGAAATTTATTACTATTATTATTCTCTCAAACAATACAGGTAAACCTAAAGTCCTCCCCTCCCTACCCACTCCACCCAACTGTGAACACTGCTACCAGATCTGTTTGTAAGCTTTAATAAATATGGGTGCACGTACATAAAGATATAGCTTTGCTGTTTTTTTCTTTCACATAAATAAGATCATATTGTCCATATTGTTTTGCAAAGCTTCATCTTATTTTTTTAAATGTTCATAGCTACCCTGCACCCGCCCAGACCCAGAGCTTAGCTATGGTTAAGCATGTTCAGAACATTTGTTGAAATACTGGAAAGAATGAAGGCATGGAGAGTAGGTCTGCTCTGAGTGTTCTGGCAGGCATCTGATATTATAGTCTCATTTTCCTTGCATATAAAATTGGAAACAGTAATTATAATACTCATTTCCTCAGGCCCACAATACCACATATAACCATCAAGATACCTCGGTTAGAGTTTACAGGACTAGAATGACAGGTTCAGATCACTCAATTACACTTTTTAAAGTTTTCTGAAAAACTTTTCCAATAAAAAAATTCCCCACTAATAAGATTGAAACGATTTTTTAAAATAACTTTTGGCTATCTGCCCATGAAGCAAAGTATATTCCACAAAATTCTTTAGGCACAGTCTGGTAAGATGGCTGCCAGAAATAACAGAAAGAGTTGTCATTTGTCTCTTGTGAGCACAATTTCTGAAAGTTGTGTGAGGGCATCTCTTTGTGGGGATGGTAAGAGTTTATGGATCTCTCTACTGCTTCATGGCAGTACTGCTGGATGAGGTAGGTTGTTTATTGCATACCAGGTCTGTCATTTAGAGGTCACCTTTCACTTTAATGCTCAACCAGTCCTACCTGAGCATCCATCCTGCATGACCGTGGAAGTCCAATATCTTGATTCAGTTTCACTTCCTTCCAGGGAATGCTTCTGTTTTCCACAAGTCCACCCTGGTGGACGCTAACTTGACCATGCAGCCTTTTGCTCGTCTCTCTCCCCCTCTTAACTCAAGTAAAGACCCAGACTCTTCATTCAGTTCCCCACAGTACACCTAATACCCGAAAGGTTCAGCTTAAAGACTTCGACCAAAGCCTTCCTAATAGCATCACTATCATCCTCATCTTTATCACCATTGTTACCTCTCAGAGGAGCCTAAGGGTAGGTTCCGTCAGTATATCCCCTTTTGTAAGTGAGGACTCCAAGGTTCAGAGAGGTTGAGGAACTTTCCCAAGGTTATTCAGCTAATGGGCAGGGGAGCAGGGCCCAAAGCATTCTCCAAAGTTTGGCAGGGATCACTGGTAGAACCATAGCACATTTACGCCGTTTCGCACAAAGGCCTTGAGTAATTGAACCACGTAGTGAGATAGTTATTCTGTTTTCACTTACCTTTCATTCCTTCTGATTAAATCGAGGAAAGCCTGGGGTTGCTTCTAATATCCTTTTAAAAGTTCTCTAACACGTGCCAATCTCCCTTTATAACAGAGCTTGGGCAACAGTATCTAGCTGGAATTTTATGACACTGTTTTGCTTTCCTTGTATTTATTTTTAGGAAAATAATATTGATTTCTCACTGAGGTAGGGATATAAATGCTCTTTAAATACATATTTAAATTATTAAAAGTGAGTAGATTTACAGAAAAATATTAAGTTAACCGTAGTGTGGTTAGTTCATGGAAACGGCAAAAAATTGTGAGATTTGCGGCCTCAAGGCTGGGGAACAGCGCACGTAATAAAGAGGAACTTAAGACCGGCCTGGCCTTTTCAGTCCCAAGGGGCCGCCTTTCTCTTCCGTTTCTGGCAGGGACCCCGAGAAGAGGACCCTCGACCCAGCCCAGCTCCAGCCCCAAGAAAAGCCAGTTAACATCATAATACTCCAGACCCACCTGGAGTGCAGCCTTCCTTTTCTGCTGCCTTAGTGTCGGCTCCATTTTGAGGGGGATTTCCAGCTCTGTTTGCATAACAAAAGTCCCCTGACTCTGTTTTTCCTCAAACAAAAAAGAGCGGCCAGTTTTCCCCTCCAATGCAATTAAATGGCAATGGCAGTCTGTTAAAGGCCTGGTAGAGCAGTTAGGTGCTGAAAATAGACCCCTTTCCCGGCCCAGTTCCCAAACCGGGGGTGGTTTTGCTCCTCTCTGCTCTGAGTGAAAATTCTTCCTATACACAGCTCTGACCTTGGCCCTGGCGTGTTCCGTTCAAACATGCCTTTTTCTCTCGAGCCAATCTTTTTGACTTGCCGCTTGAGGCCCTTCACACAGCCCAATGTTACTGGGGAGGTAAAAGTGCTTCGGGCCAGGACTCTGGATATCTGGGTTCTAGTGCTAGGGTGACCCCTAATTTGCTGGGTGACCTCTGTGGGTTCCCTCCCATCTCCAGGCCTCAGTTTTCCCATGGATAGAAAGAAGGGATCGGATTAGGTGAGTCTTTTCCTGAGCTGACCTTCTATGGGCGATGGCCTGAGGCTGAACTAATTGACCAGCTCAAGATCAAAGAGGCTGAAAGAGCCAGAGCTCAGGTCCAACTCTCAGCTTTTTTAAAAGATAAATTTATTTACTTATGGCTGCACTGGGTCTTCGTTGCAGTGCGCGGGCTTCTCTTGTTGCGGAGCACAGGCTCTAGGTGCGCGGGCTTCAGTAGTTGTGGCATGTGGACTCAGTAGTTGTGGCTCACGGGCTCTAGAGCGCAGGCTCAGTAGTTGTGGTGCACGGGCTTAGTTGCTCCGCGGCATGTGGGATTTTCCCGGACCAGGGCTCGAACCCGTGTCCCCTGCATTGGCAGGAGGATTCTTAACCACCGTGCCACCAGGGAAGTCCCCAACTTTCAGCTTTGACCACCCCCAGATCAGCCACTTGACCACTTTGGATCATTTTATGCCTTAGTGCCCTATGTCAGGAAGAATAGGTCTTCTGGGAGTTAAGCTGGCCTCCCCGCTTCCCGGGGTCTCCTTACCTAACTACCCAACCTCAAAGCCCTGTAGAGTAAGGAAGCTGTTTGCACTTGACCCCTCATGAACACTCTCTCCTCCCATCCCAAATGACTGGTTCCAGCAGGAGAGTTTTCAGTTTTGTCTTTTAAAAAGGAAAATAGGTTTTGGTTGTTTTTTGTTTTTTGTGTTTTTAACTTTCCATAAAACAGATGTTCAGCATAAAAATGTTTGGACAATATAGTAATGTATAAAGAAGAGAGTAAAAGTCAACTTAAATGTTCTCTACCTAACCCTGCCTGAGACATCCTTCATAAACATTTTTGTGTTCATCCTTCTAGGCTTTCTCTAACATGTATATATATATATATATATATACATACATACACACCTTTATATCTTTATAATGAAAATAAGATCATACTAGAAATACTGTTATAATTTTTTAAAGGTAAAATTGTGACTCTCATGTAAATATAAAATGAACACTTGTCAAAGATTTTTATTTAACTCAGTAATTAATGAAGGAACATACATATATATACACACACATATATATGCTAATCAGATTCTCCTTTGAAGTGGTTTTAATATATAGATAAATATATATTAATTAGTATATGTATTAACATATAGTATATATACCATATATTATATAGTATAGTATTATATATAGGATATAGCTAATGTGTATATAGGCAATCAATAATGTAGAAATAAATTTGCTAATGATGCAAAGTTGGTTGTATTATTTTTAGGGCAATAGCGTGATGTTTTGAATTATCTCTTAATTTATACATTTACAGGGCAAAATCAATTTGCATTTCTATGAGCAAGAATAATTTGCATTATTATCATTTTTCTATCATTTACAGGGTAGTGAAATAGCCTAGTCCAAGACAGTGAAAGACTCAGGCCCCTATAGAATCAGGGAACTCCCAGCAATAACACCCAACACTCCAGCGAAAGGACAGTCCATAAACTTTCACAGTTTTTCATCTGAACATATACTGTGGTTATAACAGCTAATACTATGAGGGTGGTTACTGTGTGCCAGGAACTGTTGTAGGTACAATACTTTATGAGTATTATCTTATTTAATCCTCACAGCAAGCCTGTGAGGTAGACCCTGTTATCATTCCATTTTTACCGATGAGAAAACTGGGATACAAAGTGGTTAAGTAACTTGACCAATGTCACATAGGAGGTGGGAAGCTAGAAATTCAAACCCCTGACTAGTACATTGTATATCCAACTTTTGATTGGTGGACATTTGGGTTGTTTCCAGTTTTTTCTATGATAAACGTTACAGTCAATATTATTTTATCATTATATCAAAGATATTATATCATTCTTCACATCTCAGAATTCCTCAAAGTGGAATGGCTGGGTCCAAAAATGTGTGCATTTTACACTTGATGGTGGTGACCAAATTGCCCTTCAAAAAGCAGAATCAATTTATATTCCCATCAGCAGCCAGCTTAAGAGAATTTATTTCCCTACATTTTTGCCAACAATAAATATTATCAACCTTTTCAATATTTGCCAGCCTGATAGGTGAAAAAGGTTTCTTGGTGTCATTTATTTATTTATTTATTTATATTTTTGGCTGCATCGGGTCTCAGTTGTGGCACACAGGATCTTCGTTGAGGCGTGTGGGATCTTTCCTTTTGGCGCACGGGCTTCTCTCTAGCTGTGGCGTGCAGGTTTTCTCTCTCTAGTTGTGCCACGTGGGCTCCAGGGTACATGGGCTCTGTAGTTTGCGGCACGCGGGCTCTCTCGTTGAGGCTCGCGAGCTCAGTAGTTGCGGCGCGTGGACTTAGTTGCCCCGTGGTATGTGGGATCTTAGTTCCCCGACCAGGGATCGAACCCACGTCCCCTGCATTGGAAGGTGGATTCTTAACCACTGGACCACCAGGGAAGTCCCTCTTGGTGTTTTGTTTTTTTTTTTTCCCCCAGGCAAGTGTTTATTGGGGCCCCTGGTGAAATAGGGGAGTGAGAACAAACAACAGGTTCCCTCTTGGTGTTATTTAAATTTACATTTCTTTTTATTTCAAGAATTCTTCAGAACGCTTTTAGAAGGACAATTATCAGTGCCAGAGATCACCTCGCCCCACTTCCCCCCTGCCGTCCCCCACCCCGCATGGTAGAGCTGTGTGGAAAATCTCAGACATAGGTGCAGGTATGAAAGGGGACCCGGGGGCAGCAATCAGTCACTTTTCCTCAGTGCCCAGCCTTTGCAACTAACCACACCGGATTTGAATCCTGGATCTGCTGGCATTTGCCAGTTCGTTGACAAGCTGTGTAACAGCTCAAATCCTTATCTCCTCATTTGTGAAATGGGGCTAATGATACCCACAGCTTAGAATGTCTTTGAGGAATTAACAAGGTGATGAATGTGGTCTGCCTGACACTTATTAGCCAATTTTTTTTTTTTTTTTTTGACCGGGCCGATCGGCATGCGGGATCTTAAGTTTCCTGACCAGAGATCGAACCCCGGGCCCCCTGCACTGAGAGCACAGAGTCTTACCCACTGGATCACCAGGGAAGTCCCATTAGCCAATTTTTTAAATGTGTGTTTTCTTTCCATTCTTTTCTCTGAGAACTCACAGATTTCTTGGACTCTCCAATTCATTCATTCAACAATGTTTACTTTGCATTTATGCATGCTGGGCACCGTGCAGTTCTGGGGAAACCAGTATGAATATGAGAGAGGCAGGTAATTTTCTGGGTTTTAGGAATGCTTTGTTCTAACAAGGCAGCTCTGGGTGGGCTCCTGGGTGGCTCCTGGATGAGGGTTGGTCAATACAAAGACCAAGCCATGATTAGAAGATTGGAATTTTCAGCCCTGCCTCTCATTCTCTTGAGTAGGGAGAAGGGCTAAAAATGGAGTTAATGATCAATCATGCCTACAGGATGAAGCCTCCATAAAAATCCCCAGAGTTTGGGAAACTTCTGGATAGGTGAACACATCTACCGGAAAGGTGGTGTACCCCAACTCCACGTGGACAGAAGCTCCTGGGCTCAAGACCCTCCCAGACCTCACCCTATGTATCTCTTCATCTGGCTGTTCAGTGGTATTCTTTATCTATCCTTTAATAGAGTGGTAAATGTGTTTCCCTGAGTACTGTGAGCCCCTCTAGCAAATTACTCAAACCCTAGGAGGGGTTCATGGGAACCTCTGATTTGTAGCCAAGTCGGACAGGATTGTGGAAAACCTGGAGACCTAGTAATTGTGATTGGCATCTGAAGTAGTGTGAAAGCAGTCTTGCGGGACTGAGCCCTTAACCTGTGGTATCTGACATTATCTCCAGGTAGATAGTGTCACAATTGAGTTAAATTGTAGAACACTCAGCTGGTGTTGCAGAGAATTACTTGGAAAACAGATTAAAAGCCAGTAATGGGAATTCCCTGGTGGTCCAGTGGTTAGGACTCCTTGCTTTCACTGCCCTGGCCCACGTTCTGTCCCTGGTCAGGGAACTAAGATACTGCAAGCCGGTGTGGCACAGCCAAAAAAAAGAAAAGAAAAGCCAATAATATTTCAGACAAAAACCATAAAAAGTATAACCATATTCACTAGTTCGCCACTCAGTCCTATGTCACCAATCCTTGATTTTAATCTTCTGTTAATAGTTTTATGAAGCCATCAGGGTTTCCATTAGAATTCTTTAACTTATTACCCAATTCAGCGGTATTATCTGAAAGGTATCAGACATCTGTACTTGTCAAAAAGTCCTTTTTGTGAATCTTCTTGAAGATGAAGCATTTTTTGCAAAAGCATCAAACAATAACTGTTTATAGATGACAAAAGACTTAAAATCATGGTCAAAGATCTGATTACAATGCAGTTGACAAAGAAATGTGGTTACTTCTGTGATATACAACATTTTAAGATAATAACTAGAATTATGACTGATAACGTTTTATCAGCACATATTCAACTTTTAGAAATTTTAAATAATTTCTAGACATTAATATTAATGACATTTACTCGTACAATATAACCTAAGAAGGTTTATTACCACTCATTTGAGAATGCTTTCCATGTAATTTAACATACCAAATAAACCTAATTAGTTTAATATTTCTTTCTCTGAGATGCTTCCAGGGCCCTCTCTGAAGCATCCCACAGTTAACTAGAGGTCAAAAGAACTTCAATTAGAATTTGATATTTGGTTAAGTTTGTCAAAAATATCAGAAAAGTTTTAAACACTTGGGGTCAAATAGAATGATACGGCACTTGGAAATAATACTTATTCATTTAATTAAAGTGGCGATAAAAAGATTTCAAAAGCAAATACAGAAAGTTACAACAGATTACTTAAAAGGTAAAGAAACTTTACAATCTGGTATCAAAAGCAGTAATATTCTAAGAAAACTTTGTTCTCTTAACAGAGAGAAAACCAAATTCAGGTTTTGCACCACTTTGCCTTTAATATTAAAATTCATTTACTCAGTTAAATTTATTCTACTCTTAGTCCTGACCACACGTAGAATTCCTTTCTAAAGATTCTTTTTTTCCCCTCACAAACCTTCTATAACTTCCTATATCCATATTAATTTGTCTTTTATTTTCTTTCCCATTTAGAAATAACCAGCTTTTGGACAAAATTACTTCCTTTTCCCTTAACAAAACACATTTCCATCCTTTATATCTTCTTTTTCCTTGCATACCAAGATGTTTTCCTTATTAATATTTAGTACATATTTTTATATATTTTAATTACATATTTAATTAGAATTCATAACCTTAAAACCTCAGTTTTAAGACATGAACAATATACCCAAACATCTTTAGTTCTTCTCTAATAAAAAGGCAAAAGTAGGTAAACTTAGACTTGTTTAGCAATTAATTTTCCAGTATCTTATTTGGAAATGATCTGGATATTCAGTCAATTCCTGTCATTTAACTTAATTTAGCAGTTTCAAGTTACCAAAATATGGAGAAACTATTTTAAAGTAAACAGTCCTGAAACATAATTATTTCTAAAGAGTTCACCTAAAAATTCTTATCTCATTTACATTTAATTTACTTAAAAGTTTGACCATATCACTAAATCACTTGGCTGTACACCTGAAATGAACACAACATTGTAAATCAACTATACTCCAATATAAAATAAAAATTTTTTTTAAAGTTTGACCATATCAAGTTTTTTCCATGCTGACAAATTATTTTTTTTAATAATTTATATAAGTTTTTAATTACTAGTCGTTTCTTTTGACGGTTTGTTTTTTTAAATTAATTAATTTATTTATTTTTGGCTGTGTTGGGTCTTCGTTTCTGTGCGAGGGCTTTCTCTAGTTGCAGCAAGCGGGGGCCACTCTTCATCGCGGTGCGCGGGCCTCTCACTATCGCAGCCTCTCTTGTTGCGGAGCACAGGCTCCAGACGCGCAGGCTCAGTAGTTGTGGCTCACGGGCCTAGTTGCTCTGCGGCATGTGGGATCTTCCCAGACCAGGGCTCGAACCCTTGTCCCCTGCATTAGCAGGCAGATTCTTAACCACTGCGCCACCAGGGAAGCCCCATGCTGACAAATTTTATAACAGGAATAATAAGATTGTATTTGACTTCCAGTAGACCTAGGTACAATAAAAATATATTTAATGTTTATGGCCCGAAAGATATGACTGTATTCATTAAACCAGTAAACTTAAACTTGTTTTAATTCATTAAAAATTAATCCTATATCATGTGATCCTGAAATTCATTCGTGTTAGTTTCTTTTATATTTCTAAATATTTACATAAGTGCTTAATTTCCTTTAAGTCAATTAAATAGAGTTCTTTTACAATTGATTTCAGCAATACAACAATTCTAGAACACACGTATATAGATACATACAAACATGCAAACAGATACAGAGACTCCACAGTTCCCATTCTCAAATTTTAGCCATGAATCACGTACAATAATACAAAACCCATCTGTTACAAGAGAAGTTGGATTCAAATTGTGTTTCTGGCAGATGGAACAAATCGAGGTCACCTGTTTACATGACTAAACTCTTTATTATTATTTATGGAGAAGACACTTAAGATTTGTATTTGACCTTGACAAGTCAAGTTCCAAATCACCTACCCCCTTTTGTTTTTTCTTTAGATAAAAGTTACCTTCCTGAAATTTGCATTTTAGCAAGATGGCCTAGATGAGAGTTTCTGGAGAAGACCAGGTAGAACATTTATATCTCAAAGGCATAAGAGGAGAAATGCCAGTTCCTCGTAGGAGGACTTTGTTCCCTTAAGGCCAGAATGTTTTACTTACAAGTCTTTAAGATGAATAGGGGAGGTTTGGAGAGTGTAAAATCTATTGGTGGGCTTTGAATTGTTTCTGGAGCCACATCTCTGGTCCTGTAAAGACTAGATTTGTAAAACAAGGACAACTATTTTTAATTCCTCAAAGAATTGGATGGCCATCTCAGTGATATCAAAGGAGTGACATACCCATACACCTATGTTGGAATGTTTTCCTTTCCCTCATTTAGCTTAAAGAAGAAGGCAAAAAAAAAAAAAATTCCTATCGGGCTCTGAATATCAGTTATGGTCAGTTTAGTCAGACAGGTGGCGTGCCATCTTGATTATTCATTTACAAAAACTTTTAAGGATCCCCCCAGGGCTTAAGAAATTCTTTAACTGTGGCCCTCAGTTCAGCCTTTGATCTGAAGAGGCTCGCTTAGAGCCTCATGTAGTCCCATTTCTAAAAGTAACCACTTAATAGTCTCTTAAGAGTGGAAAGGCAATTCAGACAGAGGATTACTACAGTGAGTACTCAAATAAAGGAAGATAGAGGGGAGCAGTAATTACATCAGTCTTAAGGGGGTTTTGTTGTTGTTGTTTATTTGTCTTTTTGTTTGTTTTAGGTACCTTTTATATCATTAATCTTTCATTAGCCTTCTACAACCAATCTTTCAATGAGGCTGTTTTGGAATTTTGAAGCCTTCTGGGGCTTCTACATACCAATTAAAATAGGTCAATATTTTAAGATGAGAGCTCTCTTTAGAACTCTTTCCAAGTCTAAGGATCCAAGGAGCTAGCCCTACAAATATTTTCTCCTGCTAATATAATTTTAGAAAAGAGAAAAACTCTTGCCACTCTTATTTCCAATAGACCCTGCAGGCTGGGCTCCAGGAGACTGACTGATATGGTTAGAACTTACCTTCTGCTGGCTTTACTTGCACACACAAAAATCGGTTTTGCAATGTCAGAAAAGAGTCCCATCATCCTTGCCATTTCAGGGCAGGATTTCCTTTAATTTCCAATTAAGTAAGCACTTGCAAGCATACATAAACCCTGCTGGTATTCCCATAGGTGACCCTCCACTGGGGAGCTGTTTGGCCTCTGAGGCACAATTTCCCATTATTAATTTGGTAGTCTAATTCAGATATGGGATATGATCTGAACAATTTTTTTTTTTTTTTTTTTTTTGCCCCGCCGCACAGCTTGTGGGATCTTAGTTCCCCGACCAGGGATTGAACCCATGAACAACTTTCTGAGGACAGTGTGGTGGATCGAATATGTGCTGCTTCTGGATCTAGCTCCCCAAGGTGTTACCCTTGAGTACATTCAACTCTTTTACATATCTCGATCTCTCCCTCTGACAGTGTAAAACCACCATGGGTACTCAGAGCACTGGATGATCAGTCCTTATCTTGTGCATCCCCAGAAGAGCACTATTTACTTAATGGCTGTAGTGGGGTTTCCCTGTAGAACCGCTACACGTCACGAGGATTAATCCTTAGATACTTCCACTAGGTCCTCAGTTGCCTGAGGACACCTTGTGGCCAGAAGGAGCAAATGTCCCTTGTTTTTTGGAGTTGAATAATTCAATCTGTCATTCACTAGCAAAAGTTTTATTCAGACCACATATCAACTTGTTTTTTTCCATTTAAACCAAATTTAACAAAAACCCAGCCACCCATGTTTCCCTGGGCCTCCTGCCCATATTCCCCCCCCGGTCCCTGCCTAGGAAATGCACTGGTGCCCTTTAAGACTCTGAGTCTTAAGTAAAAACAGCTCAAATAAAATTTTTAGGATCATCAGGGACTTCCCTGGTGGTCCAGTGGGTAAGACTCCGCGATCCCAATGCAGGGGGCCCAGGTTTGATCCCTGGTCGGGGAACTAGATCCTGCCTGCATGCTGCAACTAAGGAGTCTCCATGCCACAGCTAAAGATCCTGCAAGCTGCAACAAAGATCCTGGGTGCTGCAACTAAGACCTGGTGCAGCCAAAATAAATACATAAATAAATAATAAATAAATAAATATTTTTTAAAAATAAAATTTTTAGGATCATCACTTAAAAGCAATGAAATCCAGATATCAGGAGAACTCACTGGAATACCTGAGGAGTACCGAGAAGCTGGTGGGGCTCAGTGGGCCTCTGCTGGTACCAAGTGCTGGTTCAGGGTAGACTCCAGGTGTCCTCTGGTGGGTATCTCTGATATCCTGCTGACTACACCATTCGTATGTCGATGAACAAATTATTCAATAGTTTATCTAAGAAAGAAATGGAAAGTTGTATTCGAGCCAACCTGAGGATTATAACCTGGGAGACAGTCTTTCAGAAAGTGCTGAGGACTGTTCCGCTTGTTAGAGGTCAAAGCACAGTTATTTAAGATTTTGAGACAAAGGGTCATACGTCAAATGATATATTAACAGTTTACACAATCCAGATCTGCATGTACAAAATGAGTAGTGGGTCATCACGACCCCTTACAAAATTAAGAAAGAAGATTATTTCCTAAGGAGGTCTGGTTAATGCAGATGCACAATACACTCTAAAGGGGAGGGACGAGGCCCAAGCAAGCAGAGAAAAATTTTGTGTTTAATTTTTTCTTGTCTTGCCATAAAATACAAATTTTCTTTCATCACTGGCTACAAGTTCACTCATAGGCAAAAAAGGGGAGAGTGGTTTTGGTGAACATCTAGCAATCTCTTCCATACATCATTCCAACAGCCCACATTTCCTTGAGAGTCTGTATTAGCTTCCTAGGGCTGCCATAACAAAGTACCACAAACTGGGTGGCTTAACACAGCAGAAATTTATTGTCTCACATTCTGAAAGCAAGAACTCTGGAATTAAGGTGTCAGCAGGGCCATGGTCTCTCTGAACTCTCTAGGGAATGAACTGTTCTCCATGTTTCTTTTCTAGCTTCTGGTTGCTTCCAGACATTTCTTGCATTCCAGGCTTGTAGCTGTGTGATTCCAATTCTCCATCTTAATATGGCCTTCTCCCTGTGTGTCTCCACATTGTCCTCCCTTTGTATATATCTGTCTCTGTGTCCAAATTTCTTCTTTTTAAGGACACTAATCATATTGGATTAGGGTTCACCCTAATGACCTCCTTTTAACTTGATTATCTTTGTGAAGATCCTGTTTACAAATAAGGTCACATTCAGAAGTATTAGGGGTTAGGACTTCAACATATCCTTTTTGGGGGGGAGACACAATGCAATCCATAACAAGATGTATTGTCTGCAGTCAACTCTTGGGCACTGATATCTGTATTATTTGCAACAAAAACAAACCTAAACAAACAAAGAGAATGTATTGGAAGGATATTGGGTAGCTCCTGGCATCAAAGGAGCACTTAACCAGGCTTTGGTGGAGAAAGTCTGGGCAGAATCAGAAATCAGGGCATCCCTAGGGAAAAACTCATGGACATCTCCTTAGGGTCTCCCTTCTGCAGGACTCAGCTGCAACATCCTTCTGGCCAAGTGTTTCTTCTCTCAAGACACAAATTCTTGGAAGAGTCAGATGGGTCAGCCTGTGGTGGAACCAAGGCCTCTTTAGGGGTTTGTGAATGGAACATATTGTCTTTCTGGGACCTCATGGGAGTGGGGAAGGGGCAGCTCCTCAAAAGAAACGGGGGGCTACTACCAAAAGATGGGGGAGGAATGTGTTTTGCAGGCAAAACCACAGCTGTTTGCTACCCATTGTAATTCATTTGAGAAAGATTTTCAGCTCAGGCAATTATATTTCTAAATATTTTGGCACTTAAAGGAGCCATTTAGTCATCTGGAAAATGCAGAGTTGTGGAAAAATGGCGTGTCATGTGGTAAAAGGAGCACTCATGGTGGGATCAGGAGAGCAGGTTTTATTTTTAAAAAATATTTGCAGATGGTATAATTTTATCCTGGAAACTAAGAGCTCTTGGAAAAAACAGGAATGTTCAACCAAGTATCAAGTTACTAACTGGAAATAAAAATAATGCATTATAAAGCAATTAGAAGAAAAGCATAACAGAACCAAAGATGTTATTCAAATCAGCTATCAAGGCAATTTGTAAAGGAATAAACTCAGCAAAAAATGCAAAGCACCTTTATTAAGAAAAAACATCAGATTCGCCTTGGAGGCATAAAAGATGAAGGACGGGCAGACTTGAGATTAAAAAGATGTCACCTCTCACTAAATTGATTCATTCAGTGAAAAAACTCTCAGCCAAAAAAAAAAAAAAACACCTCAGCCAATCAAAATCTTAAGTTGTTTAAACTCGAAAATATGAGTCTAAAATTCAAGAGAAAAGTCCCTGTCCTTAGACATCAGGCCCTCATAGCCAACAAGTTTCCTTGCAAGGGACAGGGTCCAGGTTTTTTTCTTTTTTTTTTTTTTTTGGGTGCATTGGGTCTTCGTTGCTGCACGCAGGCTTTCTCTAGTTGCAATGAGCAGGGGCTACTGTTCGTTGCGGTGCGTGGGCTTCTCATTGCGGTCGCTTCTCTTGTTGAGGAGCACGGGCTCTAGGCACGCGGGCTTAAGTAGTTGTGGCTCGCGGGCTCTAGAGCGCAGGCTCAGTAGTTGTGGCGCACGGGCTTAGCTGCCCCGCGGCATGTGGGATCTTCCCGGACCAGGGCTCGAACCCATGTCTCCTGCATTAGCAGGTGGATTCTTAACCACTGTGCCACCAGGGAAGCCCCTAGGGTCCAGGTTTTGATTCTGACTCTGCCAATTACTGATCTATGAGACCTTGGGCAAGTAATGTACCCTTTTGGGACCTCCCTGTCACTTTCCTCTCCTCCTCATATCCTCTGACCTCCTTCTACTTTGGAGAAAATCTTTCTTGCTCCTTTTGGTCACCTCCATGGTACTTCTTTCTCTCTTCTGGTTCCTCTGCTCCTCTCCAGTTCGTTAACAGGAGACTTGATGATCTATTAAATCGAGGGCCTGGATCATCAGCAATTAATACAAACAAACCAAAAAAGAAAAAGAAAAAGAGTTCCCTTTTTTTAAGGGTAGGGACAACTCACCTTTCAAACTGCACAATAAATAAGGGAGAATAATTGTGGTAAGTAGGCGAAAAAAGGGAGGCAACTGCAGACTGTTTTGGTATTGAAACGGTTTGAGCCCTCATATCCTGCCGCATTCATAATGGCAAGATCTGGCTCCCCCTAAAACAATGGTCACTTGTTCTAAAGGCCTCCAGCCTCGCACCATTATGGAGAGCCATCTCGGCCCTGGACATCTGTTCCTCTTTCTTATTCTTATTTAGTTCCTTCTCTTTATTCTTCTCTTTCCCCAGGTCTCAGTGCCCCAAACTCCTGGCTCTTGGGTCCACCTCAGAGGAGGTAAAGAATTACTTAAAATCAGAACTGCCTCTCACCCAGAGAGGTCACCCGTTACTTTCTGATGGTTTTAGCTGGGCTTTGGCTTTGCACACCCAGAAGACCCTTACAAGGTTTTCTCCCCAACAGGAGAGCAATTTTCTCCAGAATATGACTTCTTCTGCCATCTCTTTAGCAACAAGTACATACTGCAGTATTTTTGTGTCTCTGCGACATGTGTTTTCTATTATTGTTATTATTTTGAATAAAGGGTACATTCAGATGATTTAAAATTCAAAGGCAACAAAGGGTATACACAGAAAAATCCCCTTTCTGCCCGTGTCTAGCTACCCCAAGATTCTCCCCAGAGGTGAGCAATGTTACTAGTTTCTTATGTATCCTTCCAAAGTACTTTATACAAGTACAAACACATGTATCTATTCTTTCTCTCTTTCTCTTTTTTTTTCAGTCTTCTCACATATGCTAGCATTGTATACATGCTGCTTTGCATCTTGCTTTTTTCACTGACAAATGTGCATAGTTTGGGAATGCCCCCATTTTACTACATAGAGCGTCACCAATCTATGGTATTCTAGTGTATGCACGTTACATAACTTATTTAAATCATCCCCTATTGATGGACATTTAAGTGATTTCCAATTTTTTGCTACTATAAGCATTGCTGCCCTGATCACCTTGTAGATGTGCCCTTTTGCACATTTTTGAGTACATCTGTAGAAAAGAATTCCTGGAGGTGGAATTCTTGGATCAAATGATAAGTATTCCAATTGCCCATCTTTGGGCTTTTACCAATTTACACTCTCACTAACCATTAAGAGATTCTGTTTTCCCACAGAGTGCTTTACATGTATTTCTAGAAAAATCCTTCTGGGGCCATGTGGAAATCAGATTGGAAGGAGAAGACCTAACAGTACCCATGAGAGAGATGGTGTGTTCTAGGTAAAGTGGGGCAGGGAAGATTTGCTCTTTGGAGGTCAGGGAAGGCTTTCTGAAAATGAGGCTCTTGAAGAATCAGGGGCTCGCCAGACAGAGAGAGAAAAAGCCTGTGTGGCCATGCTGGCTC
This sequence comes from Balaenoptera borealis, assembly GCF_965194805.1. NCBI lineage: Eukaryota > Metazoa > Chordata > Mammalia > Artiodactyla > Balaenopteridae > Balaenoptera > Balaenoptera borealis. The sequence continues at coordinate 109,235,250 of NC_138865.1, forward strand.
TTCCTGGTAGTTTAATCTGAAGAGATAATTTTGGGGAGATAAAAACATTGTATGCCTGAGGATGTACCTTGCAGAATCACCTATAAGAATAAGGAATAAGAAATCATTTGGTAAGGGTTAAATAATGATGATACATGAACGTTATGGAAAAGCAAAGTATAATAATAATAACAATAATAGCAATAGTAAGAGCAGCTTTTTTTTATATTTGCTAAGAAATTTATTATTTTCTGATATAAAGCTTAGCAATTAAATGATAAAATTGCATCTGAAAAATATACACATGCATATAAGCTTTAAGTTTAGGACCATATCTTGGTAAAACTAGCATAAAATATGAAAATAAGACAAAGAAAAAGAGAATTATCTTGGGCTAGGCAATTCAAGATATTTGATTTTGCATTAATAGCAGCTATTGTTTATTAAGGGCTACTATGTGTCAGGCACTGGATTACATATTACACATGCATTTCTTAAAACCCATTTAATCCTTATTCCATCTCTCTGCATAAGGCACAACTATTTCCAATTTACAGATAAGAAAACCGAGGATCAAAGATGACAAGTAACTTGCCAAAGGTAACATAACAAGGAAGTGGCAAAACCAGGATTCCACAAAGTTGTCTGACCACAAAGCCTGCCCTCTCACCCACTAGAATAGCCTCCTCCCTGTTAGCTTGCTCAGCTCTCCAGAGCTCTGGTGAAGGTGTCAGCAGAGATGAAGCGATTACAGGTGAGAAAACGGAGACTCAGGAAGTTATGACTTTTTCAGAGGAAATATAAAGAATATATTGCAGCAGGGGAAAATGTTTGCTAAATAATATAGCTATGTGAAAAAAATATATATATATATAGCTATGTGCATAATTGTTTAAATGAGAAGATCACAACTATGTAAAAATAGAAATACCTGTGGGTTTGCTGATTACCCATCCAGAATAGTCTAGGGCAGTCCTGGGATTAAGTTCCTGATTGTTGGCAGTCCTGTATCAGGTGCTATGCTCTGACTTTAGGAAAGTTGGGGAAATTTGGCTATTGTACTTAAAACTAAAGACTATATTGAAGACATTTAAGTATTTTTGATACCACTGAGCATTTAAATATGTAAGTATTATGGAACAAACAGAGTTCCTAAAACCTTTGTGATTTCCTAAGTGATAAGGCTGCCAGGAGCATCTTTTGTACTGATGTTTGGTTTATTGATCCTGGTTCCTGACACAGAGCTCCTAAATCCCTTGGAATGTCCTGGGTGATAGGAATGTCTGTTGTTCTAATGAGGAGAGTTTTGGTGGGTAGGAATGACTATTATTCTAATGAGGAGACTCTTGGTGAGCTGGTGGATGGCTTCAGCATGGGGGTTGGTCATCAGAAAAAACTAAGCTGTGGTTAGAAGTTTGGAACTTTCAGCCCTACTCCTCCATCCTCTGAGAAGGGGAGAAGAGCTAGAGATTGAGTTAATACTTGACCATGCCTATATGATGAAGCCTCCATAAAAATTCCTGAACTACGGGGTTCAGAGAACTTCCAGGTTGCTGAACACATACAGCTGCTGGGAGAGTTGTGACCCCAGAGAGGGCATGGAGCCCAGCTCAACACCTTTCCTCCACATCTTGCCCTGTGTATCTCTTCCATCTGGCTGTTCCTGACTTGTATCCCTTATTGTAAACTGGTCACCTAGTAAGTAAATTGTCTTCCTGAGTTCTGTGAGCCATTCTAGCAAATTACCAAACCTGAGGAGAGGGTCATGAGAACCCCTGACTTATAGCTGGTTGGTCAGAGGTACTGGAGGCTTGGGCTTGCATTTGGCATCTGAAGTGGAGGTGGAGGACATTCTTGTGGGACTGAGCCCTTAACCTGTGGGACCTGATGCTAACTCCAAGTAGATAATGTCAGAATTGAATTGGATTGTAGGACACCCAGCTGGTGTCACAGAATTGGTCAGTGTGGGGAAAACACCTACACATTTGGTGCCAAAGTAAAGTTCTGTGTGAGTAGTAGAGAAGAAACAGTAGTTTCCCCTTTACACACACACACATACACACACACACACACACACACACACATTTCAGGGTTGTTACAGTGACTCAAACTTCTTTAAAATATGAAACTTGCAAACAACCAAGGGGTGATATTTGATACAAATCTAGAAGGTTAAGGAAGCAGACATTTTGAGAGGGTATCTTAGCCTTACTAATTAATGTAAATTGATAGCAATGTCTTACCTATTCATTACTCCAGTCATTGGATTTCTGTGGTGATTGCTTTTTAAAGGTTAGACTTGACCAACTCCATTATAATTTTTTTTCCAGTAGTACAAGCAGACAGAATCAAGAGAAGAGGCTTATGTTTATTTCAAATAGTGAAAGTAACAGCTATCAATTGGTTGTGTCAGAAAGGTTATTGGAATTCCTTTATTTGATCATTTGTTCATCCTGCCTTCATGTTAGTTCTTCTCTTTATTCATTAAAAAAAATTTTTTTTTAATTTATTTTTGGCTGTGCCATGTGGCATGCGGGATCTTAGTTCCCCAACCAGGGATCGAACCCGTGCCCCCTGTGGTGGAAGCGTGGAGTCTTAAACACTGGACCGCCAGAGAAGTCCCTATTCATTTAATTCATTTATTCATTCCACATTTACTAGTCTCCCATTATATGCCAAGTTCTGTGCTGGGCACTGGGAGCATAATAGTGAATGAGACTTTGTCCCTGCCCATGAGGGGTTTGCTGGTACAGCTAGAAACATAAACAGATGATTATAACACAGTGTGATCAGTGCCATTTCAATTCAATTTAACAAGTGTATTCTGAGGGTCTGCTCTGTCCAGGATGCTGTGCCAGCCACTTTCATAGGTGGTAGAGGATGAGATATCTGGCCTTGTCCTCAGGGAGCTCATAGTCTAGTGAGGGAGGCAGTATACAAACCAGTAACTAAATCATTACAAATGACCATCATTTGTAAGGGAATTAAGCAGGGTTCTGGGATGAAGAATAACAGGACAGGGGAACCTATTTTGGCAGAATGGTCCAGGAAGTGCTATGACAGAGGCATCGCAGGGGACCATTGGAGCACGGATGGGCAGCTGGTATAATATACCGTCTAGGAGTCAGAGAAGGCTTTGCCAAGGAGGTTCCCCCCAAAGCTAAATCTGAAAAGATAGGAAAGAGTTAAACAGGAGGAAAATGTCAAGATGGGCAATCCGAAGAGAGAGAGAACTGGGGTACAAAGCTTTGGAGGTGTTGAGGTGACAGAAAGCAGGATCTGCTGGAAGATCAGCAGGTGATTCAGTGACAGAGGGGTACAGGGTTCAGGCAGGAGGGGATGAGATGGAGCTGCAAAGATAAAGCAAGGCCAGATCATGTGTGCCACCAATACCAGCCTATAAAAGCTTGGAATTTGTCTGGATGGTGATAAAATGTAGAGCTTGCCAACCCATGGCCCTCAGCACCTAAGGTTCGCACAGCTTTCCATGGGTCCCCTAAAACCAGACTGTACTGATTGCATTTTATGCCATGATTAAGTTGTATACTTTAAAAGAGTGTAACAGGTTGCCCTCTGAAGATGTATATGTTTTTCTTTTTCATCTCTAGGGAAAGATGAGCTTAAAGATCCTCTTTGGGTAATTCATCTTTAACTGCTTAAAGGTTTCTCCCTCATCCCTGAAGGGGGATATGTAGGGCACCTGGAGACAAAAAAAAAAAGGGGGGGGGGAGGTCTGGAGTCCCAAAGGGCAGAAATGCACACAAATTTTGATTTGGACCTTTCAGATATATGGGTATGGTATGAGCTATAATATCAATCGGGTTCTTAGGGTTTATCGTATGAGCCCACCACATATTCACAGTAGGTATAGACGTTGATACACGAGCATATTTTACATCAGCCACTATAATTATCGCTATTCCCACAGGGGTAAAAGTGTTTAGCTGACTGGCAACACTCCACGGAGGTAATATTAAATGGTCCCTGGCCATGATGTTTCATCTTCCTTTTCACGGTCGGTGGACTAACAGGCATTGTCCTAGCTAATTCATCATTAGATATTGTCCTTCATGATAACCTACTATGTAGTCGCACACTTTCACTATGTGCTCTCAATGGGAGCTGTTTTCACTATCGTAGGAGGATTTGTACACTGATTCCCACTATTCTCAGGATATACACTCAACATGAGCAAAAGTTCACTTTGTAATCGTATTTGTGGGTGTCAACATAACCTTCTTCCCACAACATTTTTTAGGCTTATCTGGCATGCCTCGATGATACTCCGACTACCTGATGCCTATACAACATGAAATACTAGTTCATCAATAGGCTCATTCATCTCATTAACAGCAGTCATGCTGATAATCTTCATTATCTGAGAAGCATTTGCATCCAAGCGAGAAGTACTAACAGTAGAACTCACAACTACAAATTTAGAGTGATTAAATGGATGTCCTCCACCATACCACACATTTGAAGAGCCAACCTACGTCAATCTAAAGTAGTCAAGAAAGGAAGGGGTTGAACCCTTTTTTATCAGTTTCAAGCCAACACCATAGCCGCTATGTCTTTCTCCATGAATGAGATATTAGTAAAATTTTATATAACTTTGTTGAAGTTAAGTCACAGGTGGAAATCTTGTCTATCTCTATGGCATATCCATTCCAACTAGGTTTTCAAGATGCAACATCGCCCATCATAGAAGAGCTACTACACTTTCACGACCACACACTAATAATTGTTTTCTTAATTAGCTCCCTGGTTCTTTATATTATTTCACTGAGAATAACTTAGCTAACACATACTAGCACTATAGATGCACAGGAAGTAGAAACTATCTGGACTATCTTGCTGGCCATTATCTTGATCTTAATCACCCTGCCATCACTACAAAGCCTTTACATAATAGATGAAATTAACAATCTATCTGTTACTGTAAAAACTATAGGTCACCAATGATACTGAAGCTATGAATATACTGACTACAAAGACCTAAATTTTGATTCCTATATAATCCCAACATCAGACCTAAAACCAGGAGAACTACGACTGCTAGAAGTAGATAACTGAGTAGTTTTGCTTATAGAGATAACGATCCGAATACTACTCTCCCCCGAAGATGTACCGCACTCATGGGCCGTAACTTCCTTAGGTCTAAAAACAGATGCAATCCGAGGACACCTAAACCAAACAACCCTAATGTCAACACGACCAGGCTTATATTACGGACAGTGTTCAGAGATCTGTGGGTCAAACCATAGCTTCATGCCAATTGTCTTTGAGTTAGTGCCTCTAAAATACTTTGAAAAATGATCCACATCTATGCTATAAGCTCATCAAGAAGCTAGGTTAGCGTTAACCTTTTAAGTTAAAGACTGAGAGCTAAGATTCTCCTTAATGACATACCACAACTAGATATATCAACGTGATTTATTACCATTTCATCTATATTTCTAACACTATTTATTATACTTCAACTAAAAATCTCAAAACATATCTACTACCCCAACCCAAAGTCAACACTCACTAAAGTGCAAAAACAACCTACCCCTTGAGAGACAGTATGAACGAAAATTTATTTGCCCCTTTCGTGACCCCAACAATAATAGGCCTCCCCATAGTCATTCTAATTATTATATTCCCAAGTATTTTATTTCCAACATCAAAACAACTAATTAACAATTGCATAATTTCCCTTCAACAATGGCCAATCCAACTCACATCAAAACAAATAATAAGCATCCGTGATCATAAAGGACAGACTTGATCACTGATACTAATGTCGCTCATCCTATTTATTGGGTCAACCAACCTTCTCGGACTAAGGCCCGCTCATTTACACCCACCACGCAGCTCTCAATGAATGTGGGGGTAGCCATCCCCCTATGAGCCGGTGCCGTGGTTACAGGTCTCCGCAACAAAACAAAAGCATCTCTAGCTCACTTCCTACCACAAGGCACGCCCACCCCCCTCATCCCCATGCTAGTAATTATCGAAACTATCAGCCTATTCATCCAACCAGTAGCCCTAGCTGTGCGACTAACGGCCAGTATTACAGCAGGTCATTTATTAATACATCTAATCGGAGAAACAACCTTAGCGCTAATAAGCATCAACACGTTCGCGGCTCTCATTACATTCATTATTCTCACCCTACTCGCTGTCCTCAAATTCGCCGTTGCTATAATTCAAGCCTATGTATCTACCCTCTTGGTAAGCTTATATCTGCACGACAACACATAATGACCCACCAAACCCACACGTACCACATAGCATAGTAAACCCTAGTCCTTGGCCCCTTATGGGAGCCCTTTCAGCCCTTCTCATAACATCAGGCCTAATCATATGATTTCACTTCAACTCAATAATTCTACTAATACTAGGCCTACTAACTGATACTTTAACAATATATCAGTGATGACGAGATGTTATTCGAGAAAGCACTTTCCAAGGCCACCACACACCAACTGTCCAAAAGGGACCTCAGTACGGAATAACCTTATTTATCGTCTCAGAAGTCCTCTTTTTTTACCGGCTTCTTTTGAGCCTTCTATCACTCAAGACTCACCTCTACCCCTGAATTAGGCGGGTGCTGGCCACCAACAGGTGTTCACCCTGAAAACCCCTTAGAGGTACTGCTTCTCAACACTTCTGTGCTATTGGCCTCTGGCGTGTGCATTACTTGGGCCCATCACAGCATTATGGAAGGAAATCGTAAACACATACTTCAAGCCCTCTTTATTACAATTACTCTTGGTATCTATTTTACAATCCTACAAGCATCAGAGTATTACGGTCTCAGGTGGGGTCTACGGATCGACTTTCTTCATAGCCACAGGATTCCACAGACTACATGTAATTATTGGGTCTGCCTTCCTTGTTTGTTTCCTGTGCCAATTAAAATTCCACTTCACATCCAACCACCACTTCGGCTTTGAAGCTGCTGCTTGATACTGACATTTTGTAGATGTTGTATGACTATTCCTTTACATGTCTATCTATTGATGAGGCTCATAGTTCTTTTAGTATTAATTAGTGCAACTGACTTCCAATCAGTTAGTTTCGGTACACTCCGAAAAAGAATAATAAACTTAATACTGACCCTATTAACAAATACAACACTGGCCTCATTACTTGTACTCATCGCCTTCTGACTCCCTCAACTAAACATTTATGCAGAAAAAACAAGCCCTTAGGAACGCGGATTTGACCCTCTAGGATCCGCCCGCTTACGTTTTTCCATAAAATTTTTCCTAGTAGCAATCACGTTCCTCCTTTTCGACCTAGAAATTGCTCTCCTACTGCCCCTCCCCTGAGCAACTCAAACAAACAACCTAAAAACAATACTCACCATGGCTCTACTTTTAATCTCGATATTGGCAATTAGCCTGGCCTATGAGTGAACTCGAAAGGGACTGGAGTGAGCTGAATATGGTATTTAGTTTAAAACAAAACAAGTGATTTCAACTCATTAGATTATGACTAGGCTCATAATTACCAAGTGTCTTTAGTACATATAAATATTATCATAGCTTTCACTATATCACTCATAGGGTTACTAATATATCGATCCCACCTAATATCCTCGCTACTGGAAGGCTGGGACCTTGGAGAATGGCTGGGTGAGAAACTGAGCGCGGGGTCTAGGCTAAGCAGTATGGGAGCTGGACAGCTCCTGGAGACCCCTGGCACCTGCTCAGGGACCTGGATCTGCAGGGTCATCTGTCTGAGGTCAGGGTCAGTACAGCACCACTGTGTGCCAGGGAGAAAGCAAAACTCCAGATTGCCTGCTTGGTGTGGACATGGGCAGACCCTCTCCCTGCTGGGGCTGCTTCAACCTCTGAGTTTCTTGTTGAAACCTGAAAACAGGTTTCTCAAGTTGGTGGTTTTGATTTGAGAAGAAAAAAACTGAAGTGATTGCATTTGCACTGTGAGTTTTTGAAGACATTCTTACAAATCACAGCTGTAAAATAAGACAAGCTAGAGTGACTTGACCTGAAGTCTAACATTTTGAAGGACAGTTTACTAGATCTTAAGAGACAGAGGCCCTCTGGCTCTCCTTGGGGCCAGTGCAGCAGAAGCAGGGGCTGGAAAATCTCCTGGGTTTATGAGCTAGGTATAACCTTTCTCAGAGGCGGTTACTTCTATTGTCCCAATTTGCCGATGAGACAATGGAGGATCAGAGGAGTGAGTGACTTGCCCAGGATCATCCTGCAAGAAAGAGGCAGGGCAGGGAGTGAATGCAGGTGTTCTAATTCCCCGGGCAAGGCTATTTGGACTCCAGCAAAGCACTGCTACTGCTGAAACAGCAGTGAGAAAGGAGAAAGCGGAGAAGGAGGAAGAGGGAAAAAAAGAAAGAGAGAAGCACGAAAGAATAGGGGGAAGGGAAAGGAGGAGGAGAAAGTGGAGGAGCAGGAAAGTAGAGGAATGAGATCAACTTTTGTTGAAAACCTTAACCCAATCAGCTGTTATGGACGACTTTTTGTTTGTTTTTTCTGTTCCTCACATCCCAAAGAAGGTAATGCATTGCTGGTCTGATTGTGTTTCTACCACAACTTGCAGCCCAAGATGCAGCACAGCCTCTGAAAAGCCCATTGTTCCTTGGAGCAATAACTATAACTCTCTGTAAATGGTGCGGTCCAGTGCACACAGCTCTGCCCGCTCCCACCCCACTGGTGACCTGCTGGGACAGCTGAATGCCTTCTGGTCCGCTGAGCCCCGAAGAGTGGGGCTGGGCTTTCAGAAACAGCTGGGCTGATTCATCTAGAACAAAAGCCAGCTCTTCCTGCTAAATCCTTGGCAGGCAAGGGTTGCGAGGCCAGCAGGCCCCTGTGCCCCTCCGCAGAAACTTCTTCTTGATCCGGCTACAACAGCGTCGGTCTGCTGCATGAGAGCCAGCTTCCCGCTGCCCCATCCCTTCAGCCTGGCCTGCTCTTAGCCTCTCCTGGGAGACAGTGGCTTTAGAGTGAAATCTGGGTTCTCGTCCCAGTCTTGCCGTTTCCCAGCTGTGCAATGTAAATGAGGGACTTCACTTCTCTGAGCCTCAGTTTCTCCATCTGTGAACTGGGAGGGAGAGTAGTTCCAATCTGAGGAACTGCTGTCAGATTTGAAGGAGATAATGCCCGGAGCGGGCACCTATGACTAGTTGTCCTCTTGCTGTCTTGTCATCTTGCTGTCTGGCCTCATCTTTCATAACTCAGTCCGGTACCTTGCATTCCAGACACGGTGGCACAAGCTCACCCTTCTTAAACTCCTCCGTGTCTTTACCTGTAGGCTTCCCGTAAATGATACCAGCTTCTGTTTACAGAGGCCCTGCTGTGCCCCAGGCCTTGCAGCAAGCAGTTGACATAGATAATTTCACTTCATTTTCCCACAACTTTTTGAGGTGGACACAGATATCAGATGAAGAAACTGAAGTACAGAGAGGCATCCTCCAAGGCCCAGCTCATCTCCTTCTTTGAAGTCTTCCTGGAGCCTGTTCCCCAGCCTCTCCTCCCGTCCCCACCCTGAGCTTCCTCCTTCTTAGTTCCTATAACACACTATTGTAATTGTCTGTTTCCTTAGCCACAGGCCCTGCAAAGATTGAGTCTATGACTGATTCACCTCTATGCCCTTCATGCCAGGCACAGGGCTTGTACTCAGAAAAGCGGTAAGTAAATAATAAATAAAGAAAAAACAAAAAACATGAACTTCCTATGTGGATACAGAATAAAAGGATACAAAAATAGCACTGTGTCAAAGGTTTTTTTGGTGTGTGTGTGTTTAAGGGGTTTTATGAATTACTTTTTATTTGTAAAGCACAGCAGTGTGCAACCTTTCTTAAAACAGGCTTACATTTCTTAAACAACTCCAGATACTTTCCACATAAAGAAATACTGAGTTTTCATAAAACATTAAATGAAATGTACAGGGAAGGGCCCAACTTCAGGCCCTAACATTGTCAAGATGAAGAGAAATCATTCCTGATCGTGAATAGGAGGTATGGAAAAGGCTTTATCTTCCCCTTGACTTTCACTTTGGCTGTAGAAAGAGCCTGGACTTTGGAGACAGACCTGGGTTCAAATCCCAGGCTGCCACTCACCCAGCTGTGGCACCATAATCAGGTTACTTACCTTTTCTCAGACTATTTATTTGTGAAATTGAAGATTATACCTAACTTGGAGGTAGTTGTAAGACTTAACTGAGATAATAAAGTGGCCAGTAAGCATCCCCAAAGCGGTAGCTATAATTACAATTTTAGTTTTTATTATTTAAAGTGCCACTGTCATAGGGCCAGCTATGTGTAGCTGTGGACAGCAGTGACAGGCACGGCAGAAGGAAGAAGGGTGTCTGGGTGCTTCTGCAATTTCCTTGAAAATCTAACCTGGGAGGCTGGACGGAGGGGAAATCAGAATCAGGAGCCTCTCCAGAGCTCATGCGGCTCAGCATCTTATTGGCATATATGGGGCACAATTATAGAATCAGGCCTTCTAGGAATTCGAACGATGTGCAAATATATAAACTACGGGTTAGGACTGAGCTGACAGTGATTGTATGGCACCCATACTTCTAAGTTCTCATTAAAATAGTGGGACACACACATTCCTGCCCGGGGCGTTCAGAAGACGCTAGGATTGGCAGCTCTTGAAATTCAAAGTGTAGCCCTCTCCTGAGTCCTTCTGAGGCATCCCAACTCACTCTGTCTGGCCAAACTTAATCTCTTGTTTCCCTCACTTACTGATTAATTAATTCAGTAAAAATTTGCTAAGCACTGGCTCTGTGCCAGGCACTATTTGACACGGGATATATTGGAAAACCAAGCAAACACACTTCCTCCTTCTACTGAGTACCCAGTCAAACAGGTGATCTCAATGCAGAGACCTGAACGGGGGAAACCCACCTCCACTCCGGCTAGAGTCAGTTGGATAAAGGGTAGGCATCTGCCTAAGTTAGCATGTGGGCCACAGACACTGAGTCCAGCTCACTGCTGGTAAAAGGCATTTTGTGGAAAGCAGAGATGTTTTTCTCATGTGAGGCAGAGCAATGAAGCAGATGGGCAGAGATGAACGATGGAGTGAGAGTACTTCCTGGGTTTCCTTAGTACTCACACCCTGCTTCTAGTCTGACTCTGAGGCCCAGCTGCATCCCTGCCCTGGGGCTCCTTGAGATAATTCCAGGATCTCTCCTGAGAGCACTTCTTCAATTACTCCTTTGCATAACATCTCCACTTGGGCTCTGCTTCTATAAGGCATTCAATGCTCAAAAAATACCTGTCCTTATAACTTATTTTTCTGAAGCTAGCTCCAGGAGAGGTCTGCATCCAAAAGAGCCCCACAGATCCAGAAGTCTTCCCTGGTCAGCCCAGCCTTTTCCTCCCTGAGTTTCTTCACACCCATCTAGTCATTTAATGAGAGTCTCATTGGCTTTCTCTGTGGAAGACCCCTGCCTCACAATGGTGGCACTGGCCTTCAGAGATGACCAGTCCTCACATGCCCAGTTAATCAATCACAACTGTTATGTCCCAAATTCTAATTCCAAATTCTGATAGTCCAGTTTGGTTGTGGTGTCCACTCCAGATGGTGTCAACTGTGTTTGTGGTGGGGTGAGAGTTATAGTACCAACTTGGGTACCAAGTGAGGGCCACCACTGTGGATGGGGAAAGGCATTCTCAGAAGAGGGAGCGGGTACCCCCAAATTGTCTACTGCATGGCCTGGGTGTGGCCTTTGTTTCCCCCATCCTCACTCCTGGGAAAGAGGTGGTCTTCTGGCAAAAGACGTCAAAAGTTCTTCCATGAGAGGAGATCCATATCAGCAAGAACAAGAAGACATTCACTCTGAAGGTGAGCTACAGGGCAAATAGTCCTTACTGATCCCTAGACCAATGGGGAGAGGAGTACAAAAAGGAGTCTAGAAAGAAATGAGACTAAGACACCAAGGCAGAGCGGACCTCTGTGCATCCATGCAAGGCAGACTTGACCCTGACTGAAGGGTCAGGCCAAGATATATCCTGATTAGCTGTGAGACACACATTGTCCTGTTGATGTATGTAAAGCAAAGCACTAGGAATTTGCTTGGCCCTCCGATGTCTTATTGGATGTCACTATTGTTGTCATAATCATTTTTTAAAATTATTTCTTGTGACAGCCTAGACTTACGGGCTTCTCCAGGACCAAATGGAGCTGTCAGAGTGTTCTGTGGGCAAGCCTCTCTGCTCTCTTGGCCTCAGTTTCCCCATTTCTAAAATGAGGGGTTGGACTAGATGTTCTCCAATGTTTCCTCCATGCCAATATCATATCCTCCAGTTCTCTGGAGACACAGATTCAGAGGTTTCCCTCTCTTTGCCTGAGAGAAGTTGCTGGGGTTGGAAATGATATGTTAGATAATTCGAGGTCATGTGTATAACAGGGGCTGTAATCAAAGAGCTTAGAACCAAATAGTCTGTGTTTATGCCTTCCTCCCCACCTGTCCCGCAGTGGGCCACAGGCAGCCTCTGGGAAAAAGCAGGGAGTGGCAGAGAGGGTGGGAGCCTCCTGGGGGTGAGGCATCCTGCTTCAGTTCTCAGAGAATGTGGAACTGGACAGAGTTTGCCAAGCCAGGAAGAGTGGTAGAGTATGACAGAGGACATTGAGCAAAGGAGAGGGGGCCAAAGACTCAGACATGTACAGTGTCACTTGTGTGAACTCAGGAGAGCTACTTAACCTTCTCTGTGCCTGGGTCTCCTCATCTGAAAACTGCACATGGTAACGCTTACCTTGGGGGAGCAGGGAACGGGTAAGGTGAGGATGAACGTCGGTAGCATGTGGGAAGCCCAGAGCATGGCACAAGGTGTTCAAGAAATGGTTCTTGTAATTACTAGAGTTGTAGAAAGGGATTGGGGGCAGGAGGAAGAGCCAGGCTGGGATTTCCCCAGGCCCTGTGGCTTCCCTGACTGCTACTCAGTGGAAGAACTAGGAAAAACCAGGAAGTGAGTGTGTGCTCTTAGCTTCTCTGCTACTTTGACAACACCAGCTTTTCTGTCTCTGATTCCCAGCACTTGGCAATTATTGACTGGGTACATTTTACCTTCTGTTGGAGGGAAGTTTACCCAGCTGAACATGGGACTGCTGCCAGCACCTAAGCTGGGAATGGACATCTCAGTCATCTGGTCTAGTCTCCTGTAGTGTGAATCCTCCCAACTTGGAGTCACAGAGCAGCTGCAAGAGGCCAGGATATCACATTTGCACAGGACTGTTGGGAGGCTGTCCTATGCCCTCCTCCAACGTAAATGGCTCTCTGTCAAATGCATGTGAGATGCTATTGCTATAAATAAAATATTACATTTGTTTAAAAGTGACGTTGCATTCATCTTTTTGACAGTGTGGATTTGCTCTATCATCTAAAATAATATTCGCCATCACACTAATAAGAACGTCCATTTATAGAGAACCCACAGTACCAGCCATTGTGTTGAGTCTTTCTCTCACTGAGTCTTCCCAACAGCCCTATGAAGAGGAAACTATGATGCCCATTTTACAGGTGAGGAAATTGAAACTTTGATACGTTAAGTCACTTGCCCAAAGTTACAGGACTAGTAAGTGTCAGGGGGGTCCACCCCAGGCGGTGTGACTCCAAAGCCGCCGCTTAATATTTTAAAGACAAGGATGCGCTTTGGCATTTCTTCTATTTCTTGTTTCTGAATGCAGTTGGGAATCATTCTGCTCCTTTGTTCCCTTCAGTGGGTCTAGCTGCTGCTTATACGCCTCCTCGGTTTTGTGGGTTGCCCAGGTTTCAGTGGTTTTGCCTCCTGAAGCCTGACCTCCCCCGGAGCTGAATCTGCCTCCTCACGCTGCCCATTCCAATTGAGCTCTTTGGCCCCAGCCCAGCTCAAGCGCTCCCCGGGTCTCCTCCCCTGCCCCCCAGGTTCCTGCAGATCTCCCCTCCGCCTCCGGGCCTCAGTTCCCTCCCGTGTAAAGCAGGGAGCTTGATGCTTTCCTTGGGCAAGTAGCGAGGGGTTTGGGGCAAAGTCACATGCAGTGCACTCCACGAAACCCAGCCAGGAGCCGGAGCCGCCATCCTCCCCGCCGCCTATGGGAGGAGCCGTCGCTCCTCCCCTCTCCCCCCCGACCGCCCGGCGGCCCCGCCCTGAGGGCGGCTCCCGCCCGCGCCCTGCCCATCCCAGCCCGGCGACCGCAGCGCCCCTGCCCCGCAGCCAGGAACCAGCTGAGCACAGCTGGACGCAGCAGCCGCCGTCGCCAGCGCCGCAGCAGCAGGTAGGGGAGGGGAGCGACCACGACCCTGGGGCATCTGGGGATCCCGGGCCTCTGGGTCCTTCTCCCTCCTCTCGCGGTCCGGTCCGAGGTTGCCCGCGCCTGGAGCTCGGCCCGGCAGCCGGGGCGTCGCTGGAGAAGAGCTTCCTCCCTCACCTTGCTGGTCTTCCAGGGGACCAAGGAGAGTTGCATTGGAGGCTTAGGGCGGGGGAGGAGGAGGCTCAGGCCTCCACCCACAGGCCCCGTTTGCTGCAAGCACCTGAACTAACTTTGACCCAGTTCGCGCGGTTGGGGTTAAGTGGGCCCGGGGTCACCCCTGCCCTCGCTTGCCGGCGGTCTCCAGCCCGCGGGCTGGGCGGCGGCTCCGCTGGGGGGCGGTCTGCTCCGCGGATCCTGGACTCCAGGGTTAACGCCTTTGCCTGCGCTCCGCCGACGATGAGGAGCCCTCCACCTCCTTCCTCTTTCAGGGCCCAGGACTGTTAGAAAGTTCTTCCTCCTACTCCAGAATCCGCTTGCATTTGCTACCTGTCGGTACCGTCTCTTCCCCCGCCCTGCAGAGTGTGTTCTCTTCCCTGACTCACACGGAAACTTCTTTCAGAGTTGAAGACAGTGATGGGAATCTCCCTTTCCCTCTAGGCCCCCATCTCTTCTTGGGTCCAAACGCCCCAGATTGTGATTACAGCAGTGTTTCCTGGCCCAGTGCAGGCCGGCTGCTCTGGGCAGTGGCCAGAAGGAAGCCTGGGTCCTTGGAGACTGTTGGGGGACATTGGCTTCTTCTGCGGCCCCTCATCTGCCCAGACATCCACTCCTTATCCTGCTCTCACATCTTCCTCAGAGCAGAGAGGACATCTTTACAACACCCAGAACTCTGTAGAGCCAAAGACATTCAGGGCTGCCCTGGGGGTAACTGCTTTTTGTGGAAGGCAGGGCCTCTGGGGGCTTTTCTGAGGCTTAATCCTGCAGGTCCTGTTCTCCCAGGACCATGTTTCTGACCAGGGCACTGTGAACTCTTGCTGCACTCCACTTTACAGTGACTATAGCTTGTTGGAGTCTCCCCCCAGCCCTGTTCGTTCCACAGTTGAGAAAACTGAAGGGCCCTGAGAGTTTGTGACTGGCTGATAGTCACACAATGAGGAAGGGGCAGGGCTGGGACCCAGTTCCAGGCCTCACTTAGCTGACTCCTTCTAGCTGGTGGGGCTTTAGACTCTTTCTTGAGTCTCGAGTTCCCTTCCCAAAGAAACTGAGCACTGCAGCAACACCCCTGCCCCAACACACACCCACACGTCGGGGCACTGGCTGGTGTTTCTTGGGGATGTTAATTAAGGGGTAGAGGCCTTGGAACAAAGGAGGAGGGCTGGGAGTGGGGACAGCTGGCATCCAACTCCCTTGAAACTCCATTTTCCTCTTTGGGGCCTCGCTATTTATAAATGCCAGGGAAATTGTAAACAGCCGGGGGAGCTTGGATTGGCACCCGGGTGAGTTTCACAGCAGCAAATGTTTCCGTGTGAATCAGGGAAAGGAACTTTACTCCAGAATTTTCCATAATCTTTTTTATTGTGGACTAACATGAATCTGGAAAAGCAAGCGGCTCCCAGGAGGAGGCTGCAGGAGTTGCCTCTCAGGGCATTTCCTTCCTTCCCTCCGTCCTTGATTTAGCGCTCTTCTGGGCCCGTGTTCTGTGTCTTACCCTGTGAGGGGCCCCAGAGCCTTGAGGAGGACAAAGCTATTTGTCCTCAAGATGCTTCTCATCTATAGTGGTTGGAACAAACATGCAATACTGAGAGCTACTTCAGCCTAAAGGGGTGATTAGGTCTGTCTGGCTGACCCAGGCCTTGGAGATGAGGATAAAGCGATTGGGGAAGAGGCATTCTAAGAAGCTGGAACAGCTCAGGCAAAGGCACTGAGGTTTTCTGAACAATCAACATGGCTAGAATGGCAGATGAGCGAAAGGTGGAGTGGTGGGAGTTGAGACTGTAAATCAAAATGGAACTAGATTGTAAACTAAGGGCTTGGACTTACTTTATCCTGAAGGCAGTGATCAAAACTCTCATTAATCTTGTGGCTGATGTAGCAGATGCATTGGAAGGGGCTAACTGGAGGCAGGGAGATCCCAGGGAGGCTGTTGGATGGTCAAGAGAGTGCAGGTCTGGACCAGAGCAGTGACCACGGAATGGACTAGAGTGGCAGATTCTGGAAGCCCAGCTGAAGAACCTGTCAGAACCTGCAGTAAATTTCATCTAAAAGCAGACAATAGGCTTATAGCTATTGGATAAGGTTGCTAAGTTATTCTGAGTTGTTCAGTCTTGGGTTTTACTTTTAAAGCAAAAAAATATTGTTAAAGATTCAAACGTAAAGAAGAGTATAGAGTGGGCTTCATCCCTCTAACCCCCTTCTTTCTGAAGAGGTGGCCCCTGTTGACAGCCTTGTGTGCACTTCTGCCAAGCTGGCACACACAAGAGCTGTAGACTGGATGCCTTCACACTTCTTGCTTAGCCATGCAGTGCCAGAGGGTCACTTCTCCCCACTCCATGTGGGCAGTTTGGGTCTCTCATGAGAAGTTGCCAGGTCATGGAGATGATTTCTGCATGGTCTGTCATCCTTCGCTGAGGCATTGGTCTCTGGTTTCCTTCAAGAAAACTTTACAGCCTGTATCTAGTCTCTGAGCATGTATATTTGGTTATTAGAGATTGTAGGACTACGAGAAGTTAGACACACTGACCTAGGAGTGGAGCTGTAGTCTGAGTTCTTCTGAGTGACCTTGGACAAGTCCCAGTTTGTTGGGCCTCAGTGACCTCATCTGTAAAATGGAGATGTTGGTCTCCGTGATAATAATAAAAAGCTACCTTTTAGTAAAACAAGTGCTGGAGCATTAATTACTTTGTTGGTTCCCCACAACCATTCCTCTAAGGTAGCTACTATTATCCGCTTTTATAGAGGAGGTAACTGAGGCTCAGAGAGGCTAAATAACGTGCCTCGGGTTGTGAAGCTGTTAGGTGTCGGTGCCAGGATTCTGGAGGTCTGACTGTAGAGCTGTAGCTCTTAATCACTGCACTAAATGTTCTCCAGGAGGTTCTGTTTAGTCCTGACATGATGAGAACTGAGGGGGAGTTTTGCTGTGGCTGTGACGAGGGATGCAAATCAGTGTGCGTGGCTTGGGGAGCTCACCTCTGCAGCACACAGGCCTGGAGGGGCCTCTCGGGACTGTGAGGAAACTCATGCTTTTCTGCACTGTCTACAGGACTCCAGAGTGTAGGTCCATCTCCCCTCCATTTTAGGGAATTCAGGCTATGAGAGGACACAGACTTGCCCAGGGTCACTCAGAGAGTTAGCAGGGGGCCCAGCCAGGCCCTGTCTCCCTCCTTTCACCATTTGAGCCCATGCTCTGGAAAGCTTTCCGAGGAAGCCGGGAAGAGTGGGCACCCCTCTTGCCCCACGGTTATTTCCTGAGAAAATGCTGGCAGAAGCAGGGAGAACCAGGTCCCAGGAGCTATGCATTTTGGGGGGGAGGGAAAGAAAGAGACCAGTGTTCAGGCAGCTGGGGGATGTTAAGTAAAAATATCTCCTCCCTTTCAACTGAGTGAGCCTGTGTCATATTTCAGCCTGGTGTGGTTTGAGAGTTTGGAGACCACAGGCAGGCTGGGTTCCTGCTGCTCTCTGGCTTTTCTTCCCCACCCTCCACCCCCGGATGTAGACTGACTGCTCTCCCCTGCCCTGCCTGGGACCACATCAACAATTTAAGGGCAGGGCAGAGGACAGCAGTAGGCGTGGTGGGCAAGGCTGGACAGCAGAAGGCCTGGGCTTGGGTCCTGGTTTTGCCACTGACAAAATACTGGGTGACTTGAGCTAATCCTTGCCTTCCTCTGGGCCCCAGTGTCCTCCTGGCACTAGGTGGGTGGATGGAATAACGTCAGGCTTTCCCAGCTCTGGTGGCCTCTGAGTCAGAGGGCTTTGTGCTCAGTGCAGGAACATGGGACCCGCACGTCTGTAAGCATAAAGTGAGCCCACAGCAGTCATTTTTGTTTAAGTGACTTGCACCAGTGCCAGCTGGAGATTCAGCTACTGTTCATAAATTTGGTCTTTGTGTGTTGAATTGGTTGCCCATTTTACAGATAAGGAAGTTGAGGCCTAGGATTCATTCATGTATCCTAGTCCCTGTTCTATAAGCAATAAGGATGAGGGCCCCTGTCTGTAGTATTCTTACTGTCTGTGTTCACTTTTTGTCTTCACCACCTTGTTTAATCTTTTAACAGCTCTGCTAGGGAGGAGATATTGACTCAGTTTTACAGATAAGGAAACTGAAGTTCAGCCCAGAGAGCTGAAATGCCTTACTTTCTCTTTTTTTGAGCCTCACAGTAGCCCTGAGGTTGTTATGGGTCCCATTTCACAGATGAGGAAACCGAGGCCTGGAGATGTGAGCTCTCATGCCCAGGGGTCCCCAGGGGCCACATGGCCAGTTAGGTTCCTTCCCAGGCCCCCCATCCTACTCCTTCCAGTACCTTGCTGGTTCTGCCTCAGAACCTCTTACATTCAATGCTTGGACTCAGGGATAACAGTTTTCTTCCTGGGCTGAAATGTATCCCTGAAACATGCTCTTCCCAAGGGGGCTCCAGCAGCAGTTAGAGCCGCAGAGCTTCTCAGGGAACTCGGATGAAGGCGCCACCACACTAGTGGGAGTGGATTTATTTATTCTGCTGAACTGGTTAAGCAAACTACCTTATTTCTTTCCAGCTTCAACAAGGATATCATCTGGGCTCTGCTTATTTGCCAGACAAAGAATATATACCTGGTATATGTGAGCCTTCAGGGTGGGGCTTGGCCCTTAATTTTCCTTTTATAGTGGCTGTGGCTGTGCTGGGCCCTTGGTGGGTACTCAGTAAATACTAGTTAATTTTGAGGGAGTGGCAAAGTGGTATGGGTGGGATACCCATGGGATATGGGTACTTTTCCCCACCTCCTCCACTGACTTTTTTTCTTTTTCTAAATATGATAACTCTTTATGATAGAAAATGTAGAAAATAAAAATAGCATAAAAAAATGAGAACTGTCCATAATTCTGCCAACATGAGATAATCACTGCTAACATTTGGGTGCATTTCCTTCCTGATATTTTCAGCACATTTTTTTTTTTTTTACCCCCATATAATTGTGGTCATACCACGTTTGTAATCTTCTATTCTTTTCAGTTTTTTTCCAACGTTATAACATAAATATTTTTTCATGTTATTTAGTACTCTAAATTTAATTTTTAAAAGAGTTTTAAAAGTATACTTACTCAGCCATAAAAAGAAACGAAATTGAGTTATTTGTAGTGAGGTGGATGGACCTAGAGTCTGTCATACAGAGTGAAGTAAGTCAGGAAGAGAAAAACAAATACCGTATGCTAACACATATATATGGAATCTAAAAAAAAAAAAAAGGTCATGAAGAACCTTTTCCCGCAGGACGGGAATAAAGATGCAGAACTACTACAGAATGGACTTGAGGACACGGGGAGGGGGAAGGGTAAGCTGGGACAAAGTGAGAGAGTGGCATGGACATATATACACTACCAAATGTAAAATAGATAGCTAGTGGGAAGCAGCGGCATAGCACAGGGAGATCAGCTCCGTGCTTTGTGACCACCTAGAGGGGTGGGATGGGGAGGGTGGGAGGGAGACGCAAGAGGGAGGAGATATGGGGATGTATGTATTATGTATAGCTGATTCACTTTGTTATAAAGCAGAAACTAATACACCATTGTAGAACAATTATACTCCAATAAAGATGTCAAAAAAAAAATAAAAATAAAAAATAAATGATTAGGAAACAAAAGTATAGTCTACCTAAGAAGATAAATGCATGTTTATTTAAAATCTTTCATTCCAATAGTCTGGAGGAATTAAAGAAATGAAATAATGCATTTTATTTGTAAAAAACAAGTTTTACGTTTTTATTATTAAAATGATAAACGCTGACCTGATTTTTTATTATTCTCTATTATTGTATCTATGGTGTGAATTGTTCACTTAACTGATCCTCTATTATTAGGCATCCAGGCTGTTTATAAACAATCCTGCAATGAACATTCTAGTGCCTAAATTGTTCCTCTTTCGTTATTTTCTACAAGAGAGCCCAAGAAATGAAGTTGTTGGGTCAAAAATGATGTATTTACAGCTTTTGCTACATTTTGCCCAATTGCCACCCTTGAAAGGTTGTAGCAGTTCTTTATTTCCACCAGCCATTCACAAGGGCGGCAGCATTCTTTAAGGAGCATTGGAAGCTGATTATCAAAAGGCAAGCTGTCCTGTTAGAAGGCTCAGGGACCATTTTCCTGAAGCATCTACTTTATTTCTTCATTTAGCAAATACAGGCATAACTTGGAGATATTGTGGGTTCGATTCCAGATCACTACAATAAAGTGAATATTGCAATAAAGCGCGTCACACAAGGTTTTTGGTTTCCCAGCTCATGTGAAAGTTATGTTTACACTATACTGTAGTCTGTTAAGTGTGCAATAGCATTCTGTCTAAAAAAGAAAATGTACATACCTTAATTAAAAAATGCTTTATTGCTAAAAAATGCTACCCATCATCTGAGACTTCAGTGAGTCGTAGTAGTAACAGCAAAGATCATTGATGACAGATCACCATAACAAATATAATAATCATGAAAAAGTCTGAAATATGGCGAGAATTACCAAAATGTGACACAGAGACACAAAGTGAGCAAATGCTGTTGGAAGAATGATGCCACAAGACCATTTGCTCGAAGGGTGCCACACACCTTCAATTTGTGAAAAACACAGTATTTATGAAGCACAATAAACAGAAGTGCAATATAACGAGGTATGCCTGTAGATCTGCACAGTTCAGCATCAGTAAGGGATAACGATTAAGATCCCAGGCTGGAGAGGCAGAGAGAATCTGGTTCTCACTCCAGTTTCTGCTTGGCACTTGCCGTAAGACCTTGAGCTTATGCCCGGTCACTGCTCTGCCTCCACGCTTAGGACAGATGGACTTGCCTTTGTGTTTCCAGTGCAGAGACTTTGTTGTGATTGTGGTCACCCTGTGCTGAAGGCTTCTCTCCTGACTGCCTCCTCGCCTTGAAACCGTTTCCAGATTCCAACCATAACGGCTGGACCTTGGGAGTTGCTTGGTCCCATCTCCTCACTTCATGGCCAGGGGTGCTCATGCCCAGCGAGAGCAAGTGAATTTCCTAAAGCCCAAAGCAAGTTCTCTGATTGCTGCTCCACCACTTGTGAGATTTCAAAAGTTCCG
The DNA here is from genome assembly GCF_965194805.1 of Balaenoptera borealis. Lineage (NCBI taxonomy): Eukaryota > Metazoa > Chordata > Mammalia > Artiodactyla > Balaenopteridae > Balaenoptera > Balaenoptera borealis. Next base: position 109,256,713 of record NC_138865.1, read on the forward strand.
GTCTAAACCAAAAGGATTTCAGTTATTATTAAACCCAAGGCCTGGGAAGAAAGGAACTTGGTCGTGGTCAGACCCCGAGCCTGTCCTGGCAGTGTTGTCCTGTGAAAGTCATTTTCCTCTCTAGCCTGTTTCCGCCACTGTGAAATGGGGATGGGCACCTTCTTTGGTCTGCCTGGGTCTACTTTTCCACCAGTCAAAGGCTTAATTACAAGATCCAACGGCAGGTCTTGGTCTCTTGATTGTGCATCCTAAAGTGGGTGACCTCAAGCTTTTTGAGGTCAGTGGTGCAGATGTTAGGGCAGAGACTTAATATTACAACATAAAAAAAGATGCCTTTGGACCCTTTCTCTCCTCAGGGGAAGGGTTTTGTTAACAATGTTGCAGTTGGATGTAAGGGATGTTCTAGAGCATCTCAAGCTTATCCTGCACACAGATCACCTGGGGATTTTGTGAAAATGCAGATTCTGGTTCCATAGGTCTGGAGTGGGTCCTGACACTCTGCATTTCTAACAGGCTCCCAGGTAATGCAGATGTTGCTGGGTCAGGGACCACACTTTGCACAGTAAGATTCTAAATCCTTTGGTAAGGGCCCAGACTAGAGCCCACATCTCTTCTTTTTTATATACAAATTTATTTATTTTATTTATTTTTGGCTGCATTGGGTCTTCGTCGCTGCACGAGGGCTTTCTCTAGTTGCGGCGAGTGGGGACTACTCTTTGTTGCGGTGCACGGGCTTCTCATTGCGGTCGCTTCTCTTGTTGCAGAGCACGGGCTCTAGGTGTGCGGGCTTCAGTAGTTGTGGCACGTGGGCTCAGTAGTTGTGGCTCGTGGGCTCTAGAGCGCAGGCTCAGTAGTTGTGGCTCACGGGCTTAGTTGCTCTGCGGCATGTGGGATCTTCCTGGACCAGGGCTCGAACCCGTGTCCCCTGCATTGGCAGGCGGATTCTTAACCACTGCGCCACCAGGGAAGCCGGAGCCCACATCTCTTGATGTCTTCTTTTTGAGGTTCTTTCTACCCATCGTATTTGCCTCCCTCCTCTCTTCACAACACTGAGTTGAACTGTATTTGATCCACAGTTATGAGTTTCTAGAATCTGAACAGCCCTTGAAATATTTTGCTACCTAATTGCAGAGCGAGGTAGGGCTCTTCTTCAGGAGAGAGTGACTCAGTAGGAAGCCATCTGAAGGGGGAGAAATACAGCTGAAGGACCTAGCATTTGGCATAAACATTTCCACCAGAAGTTTTTATACTCAAGATTATAAATATTATTCTTTTGTAGCTGTAGGCTGCAAACTACAGCCCCGGGGAAGCCCCAGCCTGTTTTTGTATGTCTCTAAGCTAAGAATGGTTTTTACATTTTTTTAAATGTGAAAATGTAAAAAAGAAAACCCAAAACCAAACAAGGAAGAATATGCAACAGAGAGGGTATGTGCCTGCAAAGCCTAAAATATTCACTTTCTGGCTCTTTACTGTAAAAGTTTGCTAACCCCGGTCTAGAGTAAGTGGAGCTTTATATTTTTCTCTAGTGAGCAAGAGGCCCAGCCTTATAGCTTGAAATTTAGTGAGACCAAGGTATCGGGGAGGCAGCCTGACTTGATGGGAGCTGCCCCGACATCTTAGCTGTGTGACCCTGAGCACATTGCTTCACCTCTCTGAACTTGTGCTCTTCCTTCACAAAATAAGGACTGTGACGTCTGCTGGCTGAGTTATTGTGAGGATGAGACATGGTGTATGTAAGGAATTTAACACTCGGTAGGTGCTCAAAAAATGACAGCTGTTGTCATTGGGGCGGCCATTTGAACCCTTCTGGCATTACTGGACAGATAACATGTTGCCCCCACAAAATCTGAGGGTCCTCCCAGCGAGCTGGGAGCAGTCTCTTAGGATAGAACACCTCTGTTCCAGCCTCCCCCAACCACCCCTTCCCTCCAGGGCAGAAAGCTCCTCTTCAGCCACCCAAACAGATGGGGTTCCTGGTGCTTGTGCACTTTCACTAACGGCAAGCTCTCTGCCCACTCTTTCCACTTGTGGGCAGCTCTGACTATTAGAAAGTGCTTCTCTCCCTCTCTAAGATATAATTCAGCAAACAGGCACCACGCGAGCCCCAGACTGGGGTGGTGAGTACTGGAAGGAGACCTCCTCTTTATGGCTCCATCCAACAAGTGGGTGGTAGACTAGAGCTAGTGGTTTATGGACCTTGTTTCTAAGTTGTGGCAGCCTTAAGGTCCAAAATGGAAAACAGACCAACTTGGAGTTAGCTGGAGCTAATTCTAAATCCAGTTGAGTTTGAAACTCTGGGGCTCCCGGTGTCCAAAGCCTGGAAAAGAGTGTAATGCTCTTTTTGCCCATAGATGGCAGCACCTGTACCCTTTGCCATCTCTGTGAACGCGTGTGCGCATGAGTGTTTATGCATGTGTGCACACACGTGTACACGCATGTGTGCATGCATGTGATTTACTAGTTCTTTCCTTCAATGAATCTTGAGCTGTGGTGGCCCTAGACTAGGCGCTGGGATAGCCAGGAGCAGGTCTTGGTCTGATGGGGGAGGCTGACTTGGAAACAGACCATAACAGTGTGATAGGGGAGATGGGTGGTGGCTCAGAGGAGCTCAACCTCACGGGGGAAGGGGAGGTTAGAGAAGAGTTCTTGGAGGAAAGCTGGGCTTGATCATGAGCGGGAGAAAAGAAGAACAGGGATGGAAGAGAGTTCAGGAACAGAGGAAACAGTCTGTGCAAAGATTACAGGAAGATTCAAGAAACAGAGTGCAGCTGTGTCTGGCTGGAGCTTGGAGGGGTGTGGGTGGAAGACAGGAACCGATGAGAGCTGAGGCTCAAGGCGCTGATGGGGGCAGATTGTAAAAGGCGTTGAAAGGTTCGAGGATCTTGTGTTTTATCTGGGGGCTGTCGGGGAGCCATGGTCGAGTCTGAGCAGAGGAGTAACGTGGTCTGGGCTTGCTCTGTAGGGGAGGAGAGAGGAAGTGGGAGGACCAGGTAGGAAGCACTGCAGTATCCCAGGTGAGAGGCAGTGGTGCCTGGACCAAAATGTTGGCAGTGGGGGTGGGGAGAAGTGGATGCATTAGGGTAGAACCAGCAGGCAGTTTTGCAGCTGAGAGTGACAGAGCAGGGAAGGCTGAAGAGGTTGGTGCCCCGGTGTCTGGCCTGGCCCAGTGTGTGCATGGTGGGTGATGGTGCTGATGTTGAGGTGGAGAGCATTGAGGGTGAAACAGGTGACACTTGGGAACAAATGCAGCACTGCTGGTAAGGATGAGCGTGAGATTTGGAGGTGTGTCAAAGAGAAGGGGGCTGGAATTGAAAGGTTTGTCCTCAGGGAGTTAACAGAAAGTGGGAAGTCATTAGTCATTTGCAGGAACCCAGCTCTACTTTGATCTATCCCGCGGAACTGGGAAGTTTCTGTGGAACTCTTTGAAGAGGGCCCATGGAGGTGGCGTTTAACTCTAGGTCATGGGGCCAAGATAAGCGCCCAACCTCTTTCCAGATCCCTTGCTATGCACTGGTGCCACTCACAATGCAGAAATCCACAGGAATGTCTGGGCCATTTACTGTCAGCTAAGAATAGGGTTGATTTGTGTCTTAATCCCAGGAGCCTGCAGGGCTCCACTGAATCTGGAATCTTGGACTCTCTCCCCTTGGCTTGGAGAAGCAGGTTTGGGCAGAGAAATTTTCCAGTTCAGGCAGGAGCCAGTGTGCTCAGCTGCTGCCTGAATGTGGATGAGCCGTGAATGAGTCTGGGAGTGAGGGAGGGTGGCGATCCAGGTTGTCCCTGAAAGTGTGGGAGCTGAAAGACTGGGCTGCATGATCTACTCTGGGGCCGGCGTAGGCTGGCCCTTCGTTTAGTCATCCAGTGTATACCCACTGGTCCGGCTGTCTGCTAGGTCACGTGGCAGCGCTGGAGCTTCAAAGGCAAAACAGTCTAATGGAGCTCACAGTCTGATGGGAGAGAAAGACCCGTCACCAGACAGTGATAATACAGTCTTGCAATAATAGAGCAATGCTAAGCATAGAGGTGGGGACATGGCATGTAAACAGCTTGGGTCCCCAATCTGCACCAGTACAGGATGAAAAAGATATAATGTTTAGAAAAAGGCTTAGAGATTAATAATCAGAGTAAGCACATACACTGTTCAAAACCCTGGACGTATTTTATCTCATTTAATCCTCATAATGAGCCTATGGGGTAGGTTCTAACATAATCCCTCTTTCACAGAGAAGAAAACTGAGACTCAGAAAGATGAAGGAACTTGGTTAAGTTACATATTAGTTAAATGAGGGACCATTTTTGTCTAACTCCAGGATCTTGAACCACAGCTCTGAAGCTGACCATAAGCTAAATTCAGTCATGCAATGAGGTTACCTTCGATGCTCGTGGGACTTCAGGCTGGATTAATAGAGGCATGATATCTAGAATGATGGCGGTGAGAGTTCTGCTTGCCCTGCCCTGGATAGAGCTCAGCTAAATGTTTAATTCTGAGCCTTGTGCTGTCAGTAGGGACAGGGTTCATTTGAAGTAGATCAGGGAAGCAGGGGGAGGGAACCAGACACCTTGATCTCAGGAAGAGCTGGAGGAAGGGGTGGTGTACAACTTGCAGAAGACTTGAGGGGCCCAGGGTCACTGTCTTCAAGTCTCTATGGAGACATTGGGAAACAGGGTGGCAGACCTGTTCTGGGTGACCCCAGAGGGTAGAGTTAGGACTAGTGTGTATGAGGCATAGGAAGAGAGATTTTAGCACATCCTTGTGACAAGCCTTTTAACCAGCCAGACTCTCCAACAGAAGGTCTTGCAGCCTTGGCAGGAAGTGAGTGCCGCATTGCTGGAGGTGTGCAAGTAGGGGCTATGTGATCTTGGTGTGGAGGGGGGTGGGGATTGGGGACAAGTGGAAGCATCACATGGGGCTTTGACCAGATGACCTTGAGCCCCTGACCCTGGGAGTCTTGGCCCTTTCTTTACAGGTGGTGCTGATAACCCCCTGTACCGTGCTTCCGCCTTGGTCCCGACACCTCCCGACAGGAGCAACCCTCTTCACCCAGCAGCCCTGCAAGGTAGGTAGAGCAGTGCAGACACCCTGGCGTCCTTCTAAACCCAGCCCTGGCTGCCCAGGGGAGTCTGGAGGGGACTGTGGAAGCAGCTGCTGGTCACCACGAGTGGATTCAAAGGCGGTCCCTGAGGTTTTTCTAGTAAAAGGCTCAGCGAACGTTTCTGCTCATTACTTCCTTCATTTGCTCCTCACCCTCCCTTGAGACGGAGGCCAGGCAAGGGTGATCCCGTGGGGAAGAGGCAAGAACTGGGCTGGGTGCCAGGGCTCCTGGGGGGCCCCGACCCTGGCTGTGCTGCTTGCGCGCTGGGTGACTGTAGGAAAGCGCTTTCCCTCTCAAGGCCTCTGTTAGCGCTTCGGTAAGAGGGCGGACTCCCGTGAGGAGGAGGTGTAGGAATTCTCTGGAGAGGTGAGAAAAGCTGGGGTACAGCTGCCAAGGAGGCTCCAGGCTTGTTGACCATAGGAGGAGTGAGAAGGGTGAGTCATGGGGAAAGTGGATGAGTCATACCCACCTGGGATGGCCGGCAGGGCGGGGCCCGCCTGACTATCAGATTCACAGGTGACCCGCTGAAGGAGGCTGAGAGGCAGGGGGTGGAGTGCAGAGTCCTCGGCTGGAAGCAGGAGACCTGGTTCAGGTGCCAGCTCGGGTCTCGGTTTCTCTGCCTATAAAATGGGTGCATTGGTTTCCCCCAGTCACCTAACAAGGTTGTCGTGAGTACTGCACGAGCTCATAGATGCTGAAGGGCTTTGTGAGCTGTGGAAAGGGGAAGGATCTGCACTAGGGGAATAACCCAGCTTCCAGTGTCGGAACAGAAAGAAAGAAGTGAGTTTGTGATAGCAACCGTGCGGAGAGCCTGGAAAACACCCCTCCAGGTCATGACATCACCCTTAGCTGCCAAAAGGAGAAGGGGCCGCATGCCTCAGGGCTTACTCATCCTTGCAGCCCAGCTGGCTTCCAGGGGGTGACACGACAAGCCAACTGCAGTTGGAGCTGTTCCTCTTTCCCCACGCTTAGATGAAAGGGTCTTCCGATGGTCTCCAGAACGTTGTGTCCTCAAAGCTGGGGATTCCTACAAGGCCCGCTGGGTCCGGAGAGGGGGACTTGTCCAATTGTAGCCGCATCCCGAGGGTTCTAGATAAAGGGGCATCCCTGGTGCTGCCCAGAGAGGAGGGATGGGGGCCATCTTGGTTCTGACGCTCCTGATTTTGAGACTGAGCCCTGACAACTCCCAGAGCCGAAGTGCCTCAAAGCGATCTGTCACCAAAAAGAGAGTTATGCTGTGTTAATGCTTTTGGCGACAATGACACAGGGACCATCTTCTGCTTTCCCACTTCTGCAGAAGTGAGCACCCACCGAGTGAGAACCTGTCAGCTGAGGGCTTTGCGTGTCCACCCCTTCCCTCCTCCATCCCTGTGCTGTACCCTACCTCACGCCCACCTCTGAGGGGACCCCCCCGGTGACCTCCTGCTTGTCAAAATCCAGTGGTGTTTCCTCCGCTCTCCATGTCCTACCTCTCTGGAGCCTCGGATACCTCCTCCTTCTAGAAGCTCTCTCTTCTTTTTGCTTCTGGTGGGCTGCACCATTCATTTTATCTCCTACTTCTCTGACCTTCCTCATCAGGGCCCTGGTTTTTTGCCTCAAACATTCAGCAGGATTCTGACTACTTCTTTCTTGAGTTACACGTATAGTAACATAGTTACTATACATGCTATACTATAGTAACATAGTTCATTCACTCGTTCATTCTTTCATGCCTGAATTCACATGACAGATATTTAGGCCCTGGATTGGGTGATGGAGAATCAGCAATGAACGAGATTTTTCCAACCCTCATGGTCTTACAGTGTTGAGTCTTACATACATTGTTATACACATAACAATTTCATTCTTTCCTCAGCTATGAAAGAAAGGACCAGCGTCACGGGAGCATATGGGATTGGGTGGGTGTGATGGGATCTTGTCTGGACAGATGAGGGAGGCCTTCCGGAAAACCCTCAGACCTGAAGAAGAAGTAGAAGGTGGCTGAGTGGGTAGGGACAGAGCCCCAGGCAGAGGGAACAGCATGAGTGAGGCCTTGAGGAACTGAAAGAAGGGAGCACAACGAGAGAAGGGCCTGGAGACCAGCCAGCACCTTGGTCGTGCGGGCCCTTGGGGACCTTGGTTAGGGTTTGGACTTTTTCCTAGACCCCTGGGGAACCACTGAAAGTTTTAAAGTAGGGGAGAGGTTTGCCCCGATTTCATTATTAGAACGCTTGAAAGAGAGAGTCACAAGTCCCACCCTGATGAGCCCCGAGGCTGTAATTTTTGGCTCTTCCACACTGTGGCATCCTGACGCTGTTCCTCAGTACAAGGCTTGGTGTTGGGCAGCCCTGAAATGTGTACTTTCCAGCATTCTCTGGGCTCCTTGCATTTTTTTCATTGCTGAACTTCTGCACTGGGGAGAGGAGGTGAATCAGACCCTGTCCTGCCCTGGGAGATCCAGACTTGCGGTGGCTGACGCCTGGGGCCCTGGGAGCCACAGAGGGCTTCCCCCTGAGTCAGGCGCTAGGCTGAGAGGATGGGCATTCCAGGAAAGGGAGGTGCCCGTGCAACGGCTTGGCCCCCTGGTGGAACCTCTGTGCTTGGGGACTAGTGAGCAGAGTAGCTAAAGCAGGAGGGTGGGGTTGAGGTGGGGAGACTGGGAGAGCGCGCATGGGAGAGGCTTTGAATGCAGGGTCCCGATCCTCTGGGTGTCAGGGAGCCATGGCAGGTCTTGAGCTGAGGAGTGGCTTGAGCAATGGGATTTGAGAACAATCAGTTGTTGGTGGGAGGCAGAGGGGAGGGCGGATCGAAGAGGCAACGCTGTGAACTGGTTGGAGAGAATGAGTATCACTGGGTGAAGCCTTGTCAGTCCCACCCACCTACACACACACAGTAAAATGCTCTGTGCCTCTTTCTGTTCTGTGCCCTGTTGGGTCATTCCCCCATTGGCTGGCCCTCCTGAGCTGTTTCGCTGGGGTTTGGTTACACCCTGCGCTCCAGAGGCAAGCAGGTCTGAGCATCACTCTGGCTCTGACTTGCTATGTGCCCCTTGACATGTCCTTTAACCCCTTTCAGCCTCAGTTTCCTCATCTGTGAAATGGGGGTGATATTAGGGTTGTTGAGGATTAATGATGGGGAAGTAAAGTCCTAAGCATATGCCTGGTACCTAGTGATGGCTTGGTTATCTTTATTTCCCTGTTGGTTGGTAATGCCCCAGTCCTTGTCATGATCTGCCCCTTTGGGAGGCCTCCTCTGTGGCCATAAATCTGTAATGTGAACTGGAAACAAGGTGTCCCCAGAAGCCCTGAAGGGAGCCTATAGTGGGATGCCGAGTGGTTTGGAAATGCCTTTACACTTCCCCCACTGGGGTGTGGCACAGGGCTGGGCTCCGAGAGCTGGACCAGGTCTTACCTGTCTTTTAGCACCAGCACTCAGCACAAGTCTGGCCTATCATTGTTCTCATAAATATTAAACAAACAAAAAAATTTTAATTAAAAAAATGTCATAGACCTCAGGCATCAATCTACCAGCACCTTCATCTTATGACTGAGGAATCTGGGGCCCAGAGAGGGATAGTGACTCCTCCAAGGTCACCCAGCCCTTCAGTGGCATGGCTTGGGCCTGTCTCAAGTTTTTATTGCAATTCTAATTTTTAAAATGCTTACAATTTCAAAGTTCCCAAGTAGACTGGGAAAGAGGTAACAATGTCCCCTAGACAATTCTGGGGAGCACCCTGACTAGAAGGGCCCTAAGGATATCAAGTGCAACCTCCCAGTTTACATTTGGGGAGACTGAGGCCCAGAGAGAGGTAGTGACTTGCTCAGGGTCCCCAGAGAGCGGAAAGCAGAAAAGAAGCCACAAGGCCCATTTCCAATAGCCTGCAGTAGGTGGGTGGGCTCTTCCCCCCAGCCCACTTCCTCGTGTTTAAGAAAGTGAATTAGAGCATGAACAATAGTGTCCTGAGGAAGTTTTGGGTTTTAACTGTGTCAAGGCGAAGGAGCATTTCTGGAACTGTGTGCCTGTGGAGTTGGGCCTGGCACAGCTATTTCAGACTAAGCCGCAGGGCCCTATTTATAGGCCGATGTGATTAGGTTGATGTGGTCAGGAGGAGAGGCCCGCCTGTCCTCTGCCCAGCCCAGCTATGGTGGAGGAAGAGGCCCTCAGGGGTGACTCTGACCCATGGGTGAGTAGCAAGGGATCTAGGGTCGTCCCCAAGGCCTGCTTGGAAGAGGAGCTCCAGGGAGGCCTCAGGGGAAGTCCCAGTCCTGACTCCCAGTTCATCCGCCAGCCAGGCCCTCTGCAGAGATGAAACCAGCTCCGAGCCTATTCTCTCTGAGCTTAAAAAATCCTCCACTGCCTCAGATCAGGCCAGGACCCCTAGCAGTCAGGCCCCTCCAGTGTTTACCCACCAGGTCTTAACCCCAGGCATGCCTCTCCAGTGTTTGCATTTTCCAGTGGGGGAACACCTCCGAGCTTTTGCTTTTGCTGTTCTCTCTGCCTGGCGTGCTGGTTCCCTGTTCCCCAAAGACAAACCTCCATTCATCCTTCAAGGCCCTGCTCAAATGCTCCTTTGTGGTTCATCAGGACCTGGGTGCTTCCTGCCTTGTGTTCCTGCTGCCTAGAGCCATTTGGGTGAATACCCAAGTTCATGTGTGTGCCCCACTGGGCCGGGGAGTCCTGAGGCAGGGCCTGACACAGGGAAGAAAGGAGAAAAGCATGTGTGGTTGAGCCCCTACTGGACCATTGACCTTACACGGTTATGAGACAAGATCAGCATGCCACGCTACGCAGTAGGTATTTTTAAAAGGAGTGAGAGTAACACTTTGGAGTCAGCCCTGGGTTTGGACTCTGCTCTGCACTTCCTAACTGTGTAACTTTGGGCTGAACCTTTCTGGGTCTCAGTTTCCCTATCTGTAAAATGGGCATGATGCTAGCCATGAGTTTTGGGGAAGCATTGTCAGCAAGACAAAGCTGAGAAGGACCTATCATGTTGCCTGGCCCACATTGAGCTTCTATGTGCAGCAGTAGGTGTTATTTACTCAGGGGAAACTGAGGTCGGAGCAGGGAAGCGCCTTCTCTAGGGCTCAGTGGTGGAGAGGAAAGACCAAGTCTTGGGGTCCCAGCTTCCAACTCCACCCTGTATTCTCCTCCCCTTCCTCTTTTAACCCCCTGGGCCTATTCTGTTCCCCAGATCAGGGGAAGCTTTGTTTGGGGATTGTTTTTCCTAAGAAGTTTCCTCTCTGGTGCCACTGGATGACTCAGAGCCCTGAGTCACCAGGAGGCTGAGGGCCAGGGAGGAGTGGGGCGGGAGGAGGAGGGAAGGAGAGAAGGAACCAGGGAGGGGCCCCAATTCCAGCCCAGGCCCTCCCACTGCTTGATGGACTAGATCTGGCAAGTCCCCAGTGCTGCCTGGCCTCAGTTTCCCCAAGTGCTAGAGGAGATGTTGGGCTTTGATGAGTGTTTCCCAGTCCAGGTTGAGCCTCATAACCCCAGGTTCCCAGGCCCCACCCCGAGCTATAGACAGACGCTGGGTGTGGGGTTTTCAGGAGCTCCCCAGGTAATTCTGCTGCACACCTGGTCTGCAGAGGTGTTTGGGAACCATGCAGCTCATGGCTGCTTTCCCCTGGGCCTCAGAGGGGCTGCTCAGCCTCTGCTTGACTTTACGTGGGATCTTAGCTCCCCTACCAGGTTTCTAGGGAATGTGTATTGCTTTTGCACAGTCGTAAAGTCCGAAAATCGTTAAGTTGGACCATCGCAAGTCGGGGACCGTCTATACAGAGTACATCACACAGCAGAAGTGACATGGTGCATGGTGCGTGATCCAAGGTATAAGTGACATGGGACGCAGCACGTGGGCTGTGCACCAGGGTACACAGGCAGGACGAGGTATGAGGAACACAGGGTCTGGTATGGGATACAGAGAACACGGTGTATGTGACAATGGGCGTGGTTCAAAGTATATGACGCAAGGACATGGTCCCCAGGGTGTAGGGTTTGATGTACGGCAATGGGGCACAGAGGGTCCTTTTTTCATGTCAGTGCCTGGGGCCCCAGCATGTGGCAGCAGGAGCCAATTTTCTCCTCTCACAAAGGCCTGTCTGGTTTGTCTCCTCCTCCTCTCTGCCTCTTTGGATGCCAAAGAGTGGGAGTGTCCCAGAGGAGTGGGGCCCAGAGTACCCCCCTACCAGCTCAGACAGGGGTCAGGGCTTGGGGCCAAGTTCATGGCTCAGGAAGAGCCTGCCAGGCCCCCAAGTCCCCTCTGTCAGAGGCAGCTGTGAGCCCCTGTTGGCTGGGCCGGAGCCGGGTAATTTTCCTCTAAGCCGTCCTCCCTCCTGCTCCCCTGCCTGGCCGCCACTGCCGGCTGTGAGCGCGTCTTAGTTCCGGGGCTTAAGGGGGAGACAGAGCCCCTACTGCTGCTGGGGCAGAGGAGCCGATCCCTACCAGCTGCTGTCAGCGTCGGGGAGACGGAGGTGCAGGTGCAGGGAGGAGGCAATGGCTCCCGCGCTAGCGTTTCCCAAGCCCGCCTGGCACCTGACGCTCACTCCCTTACCTTGTCTCATCTGCGCAAGGCCTCCAATAGCCTGATGAGGAGACTGAAGCTCAGGGAGGCAAAGAGCTTGCCCGAGGTCATGCAGTCAGAGGCACCGCTGAGGCTAGACACCCGCTCTCCGGGAGGCAGGAGATTGAGGACGTATAGAGGCAAGAGGTGTCGCAGAGGGTGTCGGGGGCAAGGTGGAGGGGGGGTGTCAGTGGGTGATGAGGCTGCAAGAGCGTGTAGGTCCCAATCCCAGAGGGCCTTAAGAGCCAAGCTTAGGAGTCCTGACTTCTTCCAGTTTGTGCTGGGGTCCGTGGAAGGGTCTTGAGCAGGGAATGATGCGATCCCTGTGGATAATGGGAGAGTCGAAGGCACTGAGGAAGCTGGTGCAGTGGTTCCAGAGAAAAGATGGGAACCCTGAACCAGGACAGTGTCTGGGATGCGGGAGAGGGAAGTGAGTGTAAATGGGGAGTATGTGGGGTTGAGCGTCTCTGCTCTGGCCTCAGCCCTTGTGTATGGCCTGGTGGGATGATTCTGGAGTGTCCCAGGGGGTTCTGGAAGCCCTCAGAGGGCTTGATGATGCGGGTCATTGGGCAGGTGCCTGGATGGAGGTGAGGCTGGGAGCACACCTGGGGAAAGGAGACGGCACCCGTTCCGGAGCCCTATCATGTGCCAGGCACTGTGCTTTCTGGACTGGATCTCATTTATTTCTTCCAGCTGGTTACGATTATTCACTGAGCTGGGAAAGGAACAAAAGGGTTCCAGTACTATACCTCTGTTTATGTTTAAGAGGGGAAAGTACGTTTTAAAAAGCCTTATTAAAATTAAAGGGATTAGTAAGGATAAAAAATATCTTTGAATCTCTGGTAGTTCTATTGTAGTTAAAAATTTGAGATAAATTGCAGAGAATTTCTAATCATGCTATAGCATTTGGAGTTTTTCCATAACTGATTTTTACTAGTGTCAAGTTCCGGCAGGCCTGTGAGATAGTCTGGCTTTTCTATACCCAGGGACACAGGTTCAGAGAGGTTGAGTCACTTGCAGGGTCATCTAGGTAGTAAGAGACAGGGCTGGGATCGGGCAGTGACTCCAGAGCCCCTGTTCCTTGGGGTGGGAGCAGACCAGAGGAGAGGGGAGGGAATCATAAAGAGATTTGTGGATGGGGTGGGAGGCAAGGTGGGCTCTTGAAGTGCTGGCTTGAGGCCCCCTCCTGAGATGCCTTCCTATCCTTGGCATCAGCCATCCCTCCAGGTCTCTGGGCCTTGGCTGGGACCCTCCAGTCCTACCCTGCTTTGGATGCAAGGATGCAGAGATAGAAGTCAAGGGTGGGTATGGGGGCCAGTGGGCTGTTTGTCTCCAGGGCCTGGACACATGCTGGGGGGTTGTCTTCGGGTGTTGCGGTTATTGAGCACTTGCTGTGTGCTAATAAGCACAGTGCTGGGAGCTCCTTCAATCCTCCTCCCAGATGACCCCCAGGGTAGGACTCATCACCACATTTTATAGAGGAGAAATTGAAACACTGCAGAAGGGCCATTGGCCCAAGTCCCCCCCTGAGGTAGGGATTTGGGCTCTGTCCAAACTCAGCCTGGACATTATCTTGTCTTCCCTTGGATGGAAGGTTGTGCACCCCTCACCCTACTGGTCATTCTTGGTATCCCGAGCTCACCTAAGCTCTGCTCCTGCTCCTGGATTCTGGACTCTCTCCTCTGTCCTGAACCTGCCCACTTTGTGTTTCTTGGAAGTTCTGCCTGCAGGGTACAAACTGACACCCAGAAGATGGGCTCCCGCTGACAGGAGGTCTTGGCTGTCACTGGCTGTGCAAGGCTTGGGGACAGAAAAAGGCTTCATTCGGAGCCTGCAGCGAGAGGGATATGTCACCATCTTCTGAGGTCCTGTCATTATTGCTCCCATCATGGTGATTATTGGCCTAGGGAGCTGGGTCCTGCTGAAGGATGAACTTGATTCCCAGACAGACAGGGGGGGACCTTGACCAGATGTTCAAACACTGTTTGCCTTTTGCTGTTTCTTTCAGAATGCTAAAGTCCCAGGGCCTGAAGTGTCCTTGGAAATGGGCTGGTTTGCTCATCATCTGAGTCCCCTTGGCTGGGTCACCACTGGGCCACTCATTACCTCTCTGGAAGAGGGGGAAGGAAACCCGCATTTTTGAACATCTGTCTTATGCCAGGCATGGTCCTAGGATCTTCCACATTTATGGTCTCATTCAGTGCTCTCCACTCACCTTTGAGAAAAACATTTTAACCCTGATTTTATACATAAGGAACTTGAGTGTCGAGAGAGAGAGAGAGAGAGAGGGAGGGAGAGAGATGCTTCCTAGCACCCAGCAAACAACCACCACAGCTTCCTCTATATGTGCATACGCTAGGCCGAGCACCGTGCTAAGCCCCAAACGTATTTTCACCTTACAACATTCTCACAGCAACTCTGGGAAGAAGCTATTCTAATCCCCATTTTACAGATGAGGAAACTGAGTCTCAGAGAGCAGAAGCCACAGAGCTAGAAGTGGTAGGTCGGGATTTATACACAGATTTTCCTGGTGGGAGCTCTTTCCACAGTCCTGCACATTGTTTTCCTCTCTGTTGGAAAGCCTTTCCTGTGTGGAGCGGGGAGCTGCCTCCTGTGGCTTTTGCTGCTTCTGGTTCTGGTTTGGGCCCCGTAGGCCCTGCTGCCCCAGGAGGTGGGCAGGCGGAGACTGTGTTCCCATCTTCTACTGGTCCTGCACCACGGTGCCTGTCGTTGGGCCTCGTTGTCCTGCTGCTGATTTGTGTTTGTGCCTGGACTCCTCTATCAGTGGGCCGTGGGGTGCCAGAGGGGCTAGGATACAGCTGTTTGCAGCCCCAGCTGCTGGCCTGCCAAGCCTCCCAGGGCCACTGCCTCCCCCAGAGAAGGGGACACCGACTTCAAAGTGGACCCTGGCAGGAAGGGCACTGACTCACACCCATGGCCAGATCTGGCTGCTTCCAGGGCACAGGCTCAGGCAGTGGCGGGGCCAGTCCCTCTCTGAGTGTCCTGCCCTGGCTCTCAGCACTAGGTGGAGTTGCCTCCGAAGCTGGGAAAGAGCCAGTGGCTTTGGTCCCTGGGACAGTCAGCCTCTTGGAGTCCCACTGGCCATCTCCCCGACAGCTGTCCACACCCAGGATAGACTGGGCCAGGGCAGAGGTCCAGCTGGCCCTTACAGGGCGCCTTGTCATGTCACGGGCTCAGGCCTTACCTCTGGCCCAGGAATGGAGACCTGGGTTCTAGGTCTGCTCTGCCAGGTACTTGCTATGTGATTCGCAGAAGTTACACTCTTGTTCTTGGTGTCATAGTCTACAAAGAGAGGATGGACTAGTGAGCGTTGCTACAGATAAGTCCTACTCTGTGCAATGCACTCCAGCAGTCTCGCTCCTGAGCTCCCAGCTGGCCTGCAACTGGGCACTACTGTCCCTTTTTACAGATGAGTGACCCAACGCTCAGAGAGGGAAAGCAACTTGCTCCAGGTTGCATAGCCCAGACCTGAACTCAGGAATCGCCTGTGAAGTCTGTAACCTTTCTCCAGCACCACCACACTGCTCTCACGTGGCACATGCTGAACAGAGGCCTCTGTGCAAAGAAGCCAGTTCAAAAAATGGGCACGGGCTTCCCTGGTGGCACAGTGGTTAAGAATACGCCTGCCAATGCAGGGGACGCGGGTTCGAGCCCTGGTCCAGGAAGATCCCACATGCTGTGGAGCAAGTATGCCTGTTTGCCCAACTACCGAACCTGTGCTCTAGAGCCCGCGAGCCACAGCTATTGAGCCTGCGCGCCACAACTACTGAAGACTATGTGCCTAGAGCTCGTGCTCTGCAACAAGAGAAGCCACAGCAATGAGAAGCCCACGCACTGCAACAAAGAGTAGCCCCCGCTCGCCACAACTAGAGAAAGCCCGCACACAGCAATGAAGACCCAACGCAGCCAAAAATAAATAAAAATGAAATAAATAAATTACATTTATTAAAAAAAAAAAAAAAAATGGGCACTAACTTTGGGAAGCTTCTACTGTGTGTGGGGCCCTGGCCCTCCTCACTGCTCTGTGAGCTGAGTATTATTCTCCCCATTTTATAGATAAGGAAACTGAGGCCCTGATCACAGGAGCTGAGTCTCCCAGATTCTAAAACGTGTTCTTTCAAGTCCCCAGGGCTCCCCAGACCTCACAGACGCCCTGTCCACTTTCACTGGGTTTCGTAACTGCCTTCTCTGTTTACTGCCTGTTGTCCCATTTAGCAAAACCAGAGGGGCGGGTATTCCCAGGAGGACCCAGAGCCCAGCAGTGAGCCAGAAAGCAAACAAGCTCTGAGAGAGGGCTTTCCATGAGTGGCCGGCTGCCCGGGAATCAAGAACAACAGTGTTTGGGGTGAAGAAAAAAGAACAGGGTGGTGTCTTCCAGGGCCAGCCAAGGCCTTTTGTACATCGAGGCCGGGGGCGGAGGGTGAGGCTGCCTGCTCCCGTCGCTGGTAGCTGCCTTGGGAGGTCCAGGGAGACACAGAGGCCAGCCTAAGGTCACAGAGGAGCAGGGCCGGAGCTGGTGGTGGGGGTCCTGGATCCAACTATAGGGGAGAGATGTGGGCTGATGCTGAAAGCTACCTACTGTGTGTAGCACTAGGCGGGAGCCTGGAACACCCAAGATCAGAGGTCAAGGGGATCTCTGAGGTCCAGAGAAGGGCAGGGACTAGGGCGTACTCACATAGCGAGTGGTGGCAGAGCCGGGCTGCCTCCCAAGTACAGGAGACCGTGACTGACCTGCGTGCCCATGAGTGGCACAGAGTGTAGGTGCCACAGTCCATCTTCCACCCAGTGGCTGCAGCCTGGGGACCTTCCTAGGACAAGCCTCTGTCCTGGGTGCTCACAGGTGCGGGTGCAGGGCTGGAGGGCTGCGACCTCTTCAGCCCGCGAGGCGTGGTAGGGACGGCCGCCCCATGGAGTTCGGGCTGCCAGGCTTGGCTTGGGCTTGACTGAGTCAGCGCCTGCAACCCTTTACCTGTAAAGGGTACTGTTGCTCCCTTCCTGCCCAGGTGGGATGGTGCTGGGAGGCCCTGCTTGATCCCCAGATAGAGCTTGGGCACTGGAGCCAGCCAGACTTGTGTCTGAATCTCAGCAGTGCCTCTTTCTAGCTGAATGACCCCAAGCAAGTGACTGAAACTCCCTGAATCTCTGTTTCCTGGTCTATAAAATGGGAACTTTAGGGCTTCCCTGGTGGCGCAGTGGTTGAGAATCCGCCTGCCAATGCAGGGGACACGGGTTTGAGCCCTGGTCTGGGAAGATCCCACATGCTGCGGAGCAACTAGGCCCGTGAGCCACAACTACTGAGCCTGCGCGTCTGGAGCCTGTGGTCCGCAACAAGAGAGGCCGCGACAGTGAGAGGCCCGCGCACCGCAATGAAGAGTGGCCCCCGCTCGCCGCAACTAGAGAAAGCCCTCCCACAGAAACGAAGACCCAACACAGCCAAAAATAAATAAATAAATAAAAATTTAAAACCTTTAAAGAAAAAAAAAAAAAGGGAACTTTAATACCTATTTCCTCTGGTTGCTGTGAGGAGACTCAGTATCAGACACCCCCCCACCCCTTCCTCCCTCTCTTCTCCCAGAGATGTCTGGATCCAGAGGTGAGGTGGCATGCTGCCATCGGTGACCGCCGTGCCCCCTTTTGTAGGTCAGGGGCCCTGCACTGTCTCATTCAGAAGGACCTGTAGAGGCAACTTGGACCAGTGCTCCCATTTTACAGATGGAAACCCTGAGGCTTAGAGACGTGTCGGTTCCGGATATGGTTGTAGAGCCAGTATCTGGGAATGCTGGGCTAGGAATGAGGCTTAGAGTCAGAGCATCAGGGCCTACTCCATCTTTTGGGTATCTGGACCTTGAGGCCCAGATAGGGACAGTGATTTTCCCAAGGTCACCCAGGAAGTCTGTGGCAGAGGCAAGCCTAGCACTGGGTGGGGACTCTTCCTTTCTACCTAGAAGTTTTTCTTTTGCATTTAAGTCCCCCCACTGGCCCTGAACTCATACATCCTCTTCCAGGCAGGGAGCAGCATAAGACCATGTTGTCCACATCACAGTCTCCACACATCACTGCCCTGTAGTGAGAGTTTCTAGGCCATGGGCTCGCCGAGGGCAGGAGCCAGGGCCTGTTCACCAGGTCTCCAGCGCTGAGGACCCAGGCTCCAGAGCTATGCGACAGGCAAAGCTGCAGGGCCTTTGAGATCATTAACCAGGGGCCAGTGACCCTGGGCTAGTGGTCAGTGACCCCTGGCACTAAGGCCAAGCCACAGCAGCCCTCTGTTAATCACCAACTGAGCAGAAAGGACTGCTCAGCTGGGCCGGATGCCCCCTCAGGTTCATTCGGGGGACAGGGATGACGAGGAAATTTCTTCTTCCTGCTTGTTTGGATTTTCCAAATTGTCTAATGAGCAGGTATCATCGTCTATTTTAAAGGTATTATTTCTAGATCAGTCTTTTTTTTTTTTTTCTCGGCCATGCCACGCGGCATACAGGATCTTAGTTCCCCGACCAGGGATGGAATCCGTGCCCCCTGCAGTGGAAGCGCAGAGTCTTAACCACTGGACTGCCGAGGAAGTCCCCCTAGATCAGTCTTTTATAAAAAAAAAAAATACCAAAAAAAAACTTCATTGGATAAATACTTGTAAATAGTTTCAATCCCTATAGCACATTAAAAAAATTTTTCACACAAGTATATTGAGGTATAATTTAGATACTGTAACAATTCACCCATTGTAAGCAGATGGGACTATGATTTTTAGTACATTTTTCGGTTGTGTAATCATCACCATAATCCAGAGTTAGAATGTTTTCATCACCCTAAAATGTTCCCTTGTGCCAATTGCAGCGATGTGGGTGCTTAACCCCAACCTCTTCATCCCTTTCAAACAAACTGGCTTGACACTTTGGTGTTTACCCTCCTTGATTTTTTTAAGGATGTATACAAAAACAGGCGCCCTCATAAAACAGAGGAGAGGAGTCACATTATAGTTATTCTACAATTTGCTTTTTGCACTTGGAGATCTCTCCGTGCTTATTGAGCGCCTACCATGTGCCAGGCATGGTCCGCACTAGCTTATTCTTTTTTCACAGCTGCAGAGTGGTCCATTGTATGGCGGCTCCATAATTTGTTTAACCGGGACATTTGGGTCCTTTCCAGTTTTCTTCAAACAATGCTTCAGTGAACATCCTTGCACGTATATTTCCGCGTTCCTCTGTAAGTGATATTGAAGGAAATGGCACTGTTGTCGCATTACCTGTTTCGAATTTGTGGTCATAAATTGCTCTCTAGAAAGGGGAAACTGGTTATACTTCCATCAAGAGCATATGAGAACTGTGGGGTTTTTATAATCCTCGAAATGCCTAAGGAGAGGGAAGAGCTCTCTGAATTTAGGCCAGAGCTGATCCACTGCAGGCTCTGCAGGCCCAGGACTAGACATAGAGCTTCAAGAACTCGGGCATCTCTCTGTGGTTCCCCACAGACACTGGGATAAAATTCAGACTCTTCAGTGTGACACACAGGCCCCTGTGACCCCCGCCGCCCTCTCCAGCCTCATCTCTTCTTGCTACTGTGTTTCAGACAGGACCCCTCCTTAGTCACTGCATGTGGCCTGCATTTGCCCTTTGCCCATGCTGTTCCCTCCCCAGAATGCCTCTTCTTCTCAATCTCCCTCCTCCCTGTCCTTCAAGGCCCAGGTCACAAGTCCCTTTGTCCATGAAGCTTTCTTATAATCCCTGCAGTCTGATTTGTCTTCTCCATGTGTGTGTTCATTTAGCCCTTTATCTGACCCATAGTCCACCTTAAATGGGAGGAAGTTGTGTGTGATGGAAGGCAAACTTCAGCCTGATTAGATAGAAACTGGGCTCCAGGAGGAGCTGGGGCGGATGACTAGAGCTCGTGGGGAAGGAGGATGGGAACTCCCATTTACTAATTGTCAGACCAGGCCATTCTCACACAGAGAGACTGGTTTAATTCTCAGCAACCACTTTATACCCATTTACTAGATGAGGAGACTGAGGCAGAGAAGAAAGTAACTTACACACAGTGGAGGTGGGAATCAAACCCAGGTCTCCAGCTTCTCCATTCTCTTCCCTGTCATTGCATTCCCTGTTATTGGGAAAGGAGGAGATCTGGGATGCAAAGGGAACTTGGAAATAGAGAAGCTGGGTTCAGCAGAGTAGTGAGAGGGAGAAAAGAGGGGCTGGCGAAGGTGGGAAGCAGGCCTGGGTGAATCCGAACAGCACTTCTAACCCAGTGACTGACTGTAAGCCTCCAGTGGGAGAGTGAGAGATGGGAAGGGAGCCTGGGAGAAGGGCAAGAGGCTTGAATCCTTGACTTCCCCAGGGAGAGCCAATAGGACCTAAAACTGAAAAAAACAAGAACAAAACCAAAACAAACACCCCCCCCTCAAAAAAGAAAAAACCCCAAACAACAAGGGCTTGTTATTTAAGACATGAAGGCAAACACTGAAATCAGCTGAAGGAGGAAGATAGAAGTGGTTGGTTGCCCCAAGGTAGAAGTAAGTGGGGTTGAGAGGCCAAAATTTGCATAAATAACGTGACTTTAAGTTTTTATCAAAACAACCTTTTACAAAATAAAAACTTTTTTACAAGGAAGGAAAGAAGGGCAGTCTTGAGTAAAACAGAACCTGCAATCCGAGAAGTTGAGAGATCTGCCTGCCCCTCTCTGTCTGGCTTGTTCAAGGGTCCAGTGAAGGTCAGCCCCCTGGACTGTGTCCTCAGCTGGTGACAGCCACATGCTGCCTAAGTGGGTGGTCCACTCAGAGCACCTGGGGTGAAATCTTGGCTTTCGTTTCCTAGTTGTGTGCAAATTGCTTGACTTTTCTGCACTCAAGTTTTCCCCTCGTTAAAATGGGGCTGTCGATAGTACCCAGTCTGTAAAGGATGTTAGGATGTGTCAGTTTTCATATGAAGTGGAAAACCTTCAATAAATGTTAGTTCATGATATTTTTTGCTGGAGACGTTAGGGGTGGAGAGGGGAGGGGTCTTTGCATGGATCATACAGGAGGCTAAGATGGGTGAGCTCCCTGCCATTCTTACGTGTGCCCATTTAGTGTGCACTGAGTTAGCACCTGCTGTATGCCAGGTCCTGCGCTTGGTCTCCACCCCTGAGCTGGGGTGAAGGGGTGGCCACGCCCAGTTGGATCTGTCCCTGTGGGAACCCCGAGGTCTCTAAAATCCAGGCCAGATCCCCGCCCTTCCCAGGCCCGCGGGGGCCCAGCCCTGCCCAACGCCCTGGGGCCCAGCCCTGCCCCACGCCCTCCCTATGGGGCGGTCCCCAGCTTGGGCGGGATGCGCGGGCGGCTACTTAAGGTCTGCGACTGGGGAGGCCCAGGCTGCCGCCCAGGTCTTCTGCCGCTGTCGCTGCCATGGCTCCGCACCGCTCCGCGCTGCTGGGCGCGCTGGTCCTGGCGCTGTGCGCGCTGTCGCCGCCGGCCCGCGCCGCCACCGCGTCGCGGGGGGCGCCCCAAGTACGGGCGCCCCAGGGGCGGGTGACCCAGGCGCGGGTGAGTGCCCGGGGGGCCACGGGGGGCTCCCGGAGTAACTCTCTATTGTAAGTTCTTGCAGATACAGCGCTAGGAAAAGGGGAGTAATTCAGGTCTAGAATGGAAAAACTGTTTTGTTGCTTTGTAAGTATCTCTTGCTGCTTCCGGGGCTCCGGTGGAGGGGGGTGGGAGCCTCAGGGCCCTGGCTGTTTCCCTTCCTAGAGGCTAACCTCACCTTGGCCGGATTTCTTTTTCCCTCGGTGCTACCTTCTGATTTCTTACCCATCTCTGCCCCCTGATTTCTCCTCTTCCTTGCCTGATTTCTCCTTCCCTCTGCCTCATTTCTCTCCTTCCCTCTTCTGATTTCTTCTCCCATTTCAGATTTTTCTTTCTCATCTAATTTCTCTCTGCCTCTTCAATATTTTCCCCCTCTTTCTTGTATGATCTCACCTCCGCCTGCTTACCATCCTTCCTGTTATTTATTCTCCCCTCTCTGGTACCTCCTCTGCCCTGTCTGGTTTCTCCTCGCTCCTGCTGTTCTTTTGTGTTCTCCATCCCTCTGCCTGAGTTCTCCCATCTGTTTTTTTTGACTTCTTCCACCAGATCCGGCCCGAGGTGACCTGCGCCTGCTGATTTCCACCCTCTGACTCCAAGCTAACCATCCCGCTCTGCTCCATCTCTAGCCCCAGTGCATGTCTGACGGCCTTCCCCCATCCTTGACCACCTCATCTCCAACAGGCTCCTGCAGACCCCGGCTGCGTCCTCTCGCCTTTTCCAAGAAATGGAATTTGCGGGGTGGGGTTTTGGGGGCAGGAGGGAGGAGGCAGACAGCGCAGGAGGCCACTTGGGCTCAGTCATCTAGGCCCTTCTTGGAGGTGTGGACATGGACATGGATGGGGCATGGGAAATCTTCCCACTTCCAAAGAGCAAAAGCAGACAGCCTGTGTGACCTTAGGCTAGTCCCCTTCCCTTCTTGGGGCCTCAATTTTCCTGCCTGCAGGGTGGAGTTGGATAATGAACTCTCTGAGGACCCTTCTAGTTCTAAGGACCACTGAGGATGCTGGAAGGGAACAAGCTGAGCCCCTGGCGACCCCCAGATTTACCATTGCCATCTGAGGGGTCTCCCCACGGTCCCAAAACTCGTGCTCTTAGAGCATGGGCCAATTCCTGCTCTGTCATTTCCTAGCTGGGGGTCCCCGTCTTCACCTCTCTGCGCCTCGGCTGTTGCATCTAATTGGCACTAAGAAAGGAAGAGAGAAGGGAGGGAGAGCCTTCTGTCCCCCCATCACCAGGGAGCTGAGGAGGGGAGACAGATGCCACGGACAGGGTTTGGAGCCTAAACTCTGCCCTGTTTGCTCACTCATCGAGCAGGGGTCATAAAACGGGGTGGGGAGAGTCAGCGGCTCAAGTGAGATGCTCTTGGTGCTGGAAACCACCCTCCCTCGTGCCCCGGGGTGGGGTCTCTCCCCGCCAAGGCCCCTGCCCTCGCTCAGGCTCCTCCCCATCTCTTGCAGCCCAGCAGCATGGTGGTGGAACACCCTGAGTTCCTCAAGGCGGGGAAGGAGCCCGGCCTGCAGATCTGGCGTGTGGAGAAGTTCGACCTGGTTCCCGTGCCCCCCAACCTTTACGGAGACTTCTTCACAGGCGATGCCTATGTCATCCTGAAGACGGTGCAGCTGAGGAATGGGAACCTGCAGTACGACCTCCACTACTGGCTGGGTGAGGCTGGCCCCACCCGAGCCCCCATCCCAGCCCCTCTGCTGTAAAGCACAGACCTTTGAGGCGTGGTCGCCAGGAAGTGCCCACGGGAATTAAGTGACTATTGACCATCAAGTGTGTGCCAGACCCTTGGTTACATGTTCCCAAGACTCTAGAGCCAGCCTGCCCAAGTTCAGACCCCGGCTCTGCCCTTTGGCAAGATATTCAGTGTCTCTGTAAAGTGGACCTGATGATTGCGCTAGACTACCTCATAGGACTGTTGTGAGGGTTAAACAAGCCACTATGGCACACAGACTGGGGGTGACTTGGGGACCCTGGACCCCCTGCACAGCTCCAGCCACATTCCAGTTTGCCCTTCAGAGTCGGAGCCTGGAGCCCTGCCACGGCTCTGCTGTGTGACTCTGTGAGTCCTGCCCCCTCACTGGGCCTTGGTTTTCTGATGCTCCCTGGCCTGACTTCATGCTCAGGAGGGTTGAGAGTGAGTGCAGGGGGAATGCGTCAGAGCTGGGAGGACTCTTAGAGACCTTGGGGTCAGCCTCCCACCTCCCCCATTATACATACAGATAGATTAACCGAAGCTCGTAGGAGGCAGGGGCTTGCCCAGCTTCTGCAGCCAGGCCAGGGCACTGCTGGGGGCTCCAGACTCCTCCTCCATGGGAGGCTGGGGCCACTTTACAGAAGCCCGGCTCTTGCTGCTCTGATGTCCCCCAGGCAATGAATGCAGCCAGGATGAGAGCGGGGCGGCCGCCATCTTCACAGTGCAGCTGGATGACTACCTGAACGGTCGGGCTGTGCAGCACCGTGAGGTCCAGGGCTTCGAGTCCGCCACCTTCCTTGGTTACTTCAAGTCCGGCCTCAAGTACAAGGTGGGTGCCGGGCAGCAGGGACAGATGCACCAATGGCAGGACTCACTCAGGTCCATCCACCTGTCAGTCTTGTTTGGTGATGTGGGCAGACCGGTCAGAGCTCAGCCTTTGGAGTTGGTTAGCTCTGGGCCCTTCCTAGCTGTGTGACCTTGGACAAATCACACTCTCTCTCTGAGCTTCTGGTTTCTTATTACATTGAGAGAAGAAAATTCTCCATCACTTCACAGGGTGGTCTTCCTAGCCCCAGCAGTAAGGGGTGGGCCATGGGTGGGAACCTTGCTTTCCCGGGGCTTGAGCCTGTACCCTTTAGTTCTTAGTCCCTGCCAACAGGGCCTAGGTTAGGTATTTGAAACACATTTGATCACATTTCTCTTTCTGCTTGTTAGAATCCCCCTTGAACTTGAACTCTGAAGAGTCTGAGCCCCAGCCCCAAGCCAGGTAGGGCTGAGCAAAACCAAGCTGGAAGCCCCAGGAGGCTGTGCCGTATATGCTGTATGACTTCTGGGAAACCATTTGGCCTCCCTGAGCCTCCCTTTCCTCTTCTGTTACATGAGAACCAGTTGTACCTGCCCTTCGGGCCTGGGGAGAGGATTTGGTGAAGGCAGAGCTGGGAAATGCCTTGCACAGGGCTTGGCACCTTGGAAGGGCTCCTGGAAAGCTGTCGTTTTACAAAGCTGGGGTTCTCTTTGGTCAGGATAAGGAGGGGATCATAAGCTTTGATGGTCTTAATGTCAGAGTTCAAATCGCTTATTTTAAGAGAGGGAAGGGCAACTGAGGCATAGAGAGGTTAAGCAACTGGTCCAGGGTCACACAGCAAGTCAGTCCCAGAGCCAGGACCAGAACCCAGATCTCCTGACTCCCAGCTTTTTCCCACTACACCAACCTGCTTCTCATGAGCAGGGTTCTAGGATAGGTATTAAGCCCCACCTATGCTGCCGATGTGCTGTGTGACCTTAGAGAAGTCATCGTCCATCTCTGGGCCTCCGGGTTGTCTGTGTTAGCAGGGTGGCCACACTGTCTGCTCAGCTGACACATCAGGGATTAGGTGATGGAAAAGCTCTCATGAGACTGAGATAGCAGAGGGCAGGGTGTGCTGTGGGAACAGGGCCTCAGCCCTGCGCTGGGTGGAGCAGGGTTGGATTCCCTGGAGCCTCCCAGCACCCCTGTCAGCCACACCCACGCCCACAGTGCCTCCTGCGGAGCTGTCCAGCTCTCCCTTCTTTCTACAGCCTCTTCTGGGGCCTTGGTACCGACGGAGGGAGGGGTGAGAAGCTTGGGACCCAGTCCCTGGACTTGGAGAAGGACCAGGGCTTTTTGCAGCTCCTGGATCAGAAAGCGGAAAAGACACTGGATCAGGAGTCAGAGAGATTGGTTCAGGTCCCAAGGCCACCCCTCTCCCTGCTTGTGCCTCCAGGTGGGCGCTCTCACATATTTGTCATTCATTCAGCAAATAGTTATCAAGCCCCTTGAGCAACAGCGCCTGCTTATTGTTGTTGCTGTCTGGACAGCAGCGACTTAACTTGTGGACAAGTTAAGCAGCTTACAGAGCTGGTAAGTGACAGAGCTGGGATTTAAACCCAGGTGTGAAGGGCCTCGCACAGAACGAGTTCAGAGTGGACATTTGAAGACTCCCTGGTCTCTGATCTTAGCTCAGATGGAGCCTAGGAATCTGCGTGTTTAGCAAGCCTCCTCCACCCTCCGGTGATTTTTCCAAGATGTTCTTGGACCATACTCTGAGGAATGCTGCAGGGGATGGGTTCCCAGCCCAAGCCTGGATTCGGAACTTCAGTCCTGAGAGGCCCTGGCTTTCGGTGGAAATGTGAGGTCCACGGCCAGTCCTGCTTTCCATCTTCTGCAAGTCCTCCCGCTGCCCCTGCACTTGGCAGGCCCAGTTCAAGGTTCTCGGCCTGGCGCCCTCATCAATTATAGATCTCCGAGGAGCAGAGCTTGTTACGCAAGACTTGCTTCTGTGAAAGCCTGCTCCTCGGAGCCAGTTCCGTCCTCGGGGTGTGAGAAGGGGCAGGGAGGGGACGAGAGCCGCTAGAAAGGGCTATCACGGGGCCTGTGCTTTCCTGTTCCGTGACCTCCACATCCTTAAAGTCATTGCATTTGATCCCTCCTCCTCCTCCTCCTCTTTTTCTTCCTCCTCCTCCTCCTGACTCTCTGACAGAACCCTAAAGACCCCATGGGGCTGCGTTATTTGAAAACCTTTGTTCAAGCAGAGTCCGGGGTGGCCTGAGTCCTAGAAGCTCCCGGAACGCAATGGGAACTCACAGAATCACTTGAACCCTTCCTGTCCTCCCTCCTGTTTCTTAGATGAGGAACCCTGAGTTTAGAGGGTGGAGGGGACCAGCCCCAATCAGTAGGTTTTTCTTTGTTTTATAACATATTTTAAAATGTAGATCTTTATAGCTTTTATCCTTCTTCAGACTACAAGTGTGATACAAGCTTATTGTAAAATGTCAAACGTAGAAATATGGCTTCTAGGAAGTAAAAGTCCCCCATGATTCTACTCTTGGAGATATACACCAAATGGTACATAATTTTTCTCTCTCTATATATGAACATATATGTTATTTATTTTTTTAGCCGCACTGCGCGGCATGCGGGATCTTCCCCAGGACCAGGGATGGAACCCGTGCCCCCTGCAGTGGAAGCGCAGAGTCTTAACCACCGGACTGCCAGGGAAGTCCCTATATGAACGTATAGATGTGTATATTATATATAGATATAGAATCTATACATATATATGATATATGTGTATATATATCATCCCTTTAATTTAGAAAGTGGCTTTTAAAACAATATCCTATTAAATTTTGTTCAAATAATTTGATGCCAATCTCTGCCCACCTAATGATTAAATCATAGAAAGCAACAATCAATCCTAAAGATTAAAGTAAAAATAGTGAAAAATAGAAAAACTTTCCAAAAAGTCCTGCCCCTTATACTTGGAGATCCACTAATGTCTCCTAAGAGCTTACTTTTATTTTTTTGTTAACTAATCTTTCTAAGTCTAATTTCCTAGATCAGTAAGATTAGAGGAGTTAATTAATCAGGAAATGCCTGTCCATGCTCATTAGAAATCAAGTGTTCTTTTAATTTATAAGTTCATATACAGAATTTATTGGAATTTATTGGAATAAATTTATTGGAACCAAGATTTATGCCATTGAACAACACTTTTCCTTTTTTAAAAGAAAGTTTCTATTTTTTTGATAAAAAATAAAAGGTACACTTGTACAAGTAAAATATTTTAGAGATGTATTTCTAAAAGTTAAGGGTCTTTCTCTTCCCTCATTTCCCCATTTCTTCCTCTCTGAGGAATCCATGAAAATGGTCCATGTGTCCGTTCAGCACCTTTTGGAAAAGCTTTTCAGATCCACGGTCTCTTTACCTCCAGCTGAATGGGGTCCCGGGGTCAGTGGTGCCCACAGACACTCAGGAGTTCCTTGGGCAAGGCTGGTCCCTAGATGGGCGAACTTGGGGGTAAAACTTCCACCAGTTATCTGGGACCCTGGGCACAGGGCTGAACCTCTTTTCACCTCAGTTTCCATGCCTGTGAAATGGGGTAATGAGAGTTGCTACCTCAGGGGCTTGTGGGGACCACATTGCATGGCTGTAAAGCAGGTGCCTCAGCCTCTGTCACAGGCCTAGTAAGTGGCAGCCTCTGCGGTCATTACCAGGTGAGCACGGGGCATTGCATCTTCTTCCCCAGCAGGAGGGTCCCTGAAGCCAGGTGGAAAGAAAGGCTCTGAGAATACCTTGGCCGCCCTGCTGGGCCCAAGGGGATGCTCTTGAAAGGCCTCATGCTGGTACTAAGAAAGGACACCAGGGGGCGCTCCACTCACAACAGGGAAAACATTTCAACTTGAAGAACCTTGCTCTGAACAGTGGTTTGTTCCTGCCTCCCATCCTGGGTGACCCTAGTGACCTTTGCTCTAAGAAAACCTGATGTTGGGGGAAAATGTGGCCCTTACAAATTTAGTTACACCTGGGTTTGCATCCTAGCTCTACCATTTACTAGCTTCGAGATCTTAGGCAAGTCTCTTCACTTCTGGCATCTGCATTTCTCATCTGTAAGATGGGGATGATGACACCTCCCTCATAGATGACACATACAAAATGCCCAGCAGAGTGGGCATTATCATTTCACAGCCACTTCCATGTTGCTTACTGTGTGTAGACGTAATAGGAACCCAATTATACTCACTCCCTTTGTCCCTTGCCCTCGTGGACTCTGTGCGGCAAGTCAGACTTGGCTTCGCTCTGCAAACTGAGGTGTCAGCAAGGGACCTGGAGCGGGTGGCCACATTTCTGGCCTTAGGGGCCCTTGACCTGTGGAGCAGGGAGGTGAGTGCCAGATTGGAAACAGGAGGCAAGGTTTTACTCCTTAGCTTTGCCGCGTGCTTGTTGAGTGCCCTTGAGTAAGTCACTTCACTTCTCTGGGCTTCAGTTTCCTCATGCGTAAAATGGGAAGCTCATAAGGACCTTCGCAGCTCTGACTTGACACCCCTGGGGCTTGGGGTCGGCGAGCACCTGGGGCTGGGAACTGTTTATGAGGACGCCCAACCCACTTTATTTGGCTTTCTGCTGAGCCAAGGGCAGTTTTGACCACTGCCAGGAATCCTTCCTGAAGCTCCCTGGGAACTTGGTGATGACTGCAAAAGGTGGCACAGCAGGGGCTTTTGTCACCATTTCAAAAGGGAGAGGCCTGAGGCTCAGAGAGGGAAAGAGACTTGCCCAAAGTCACCCAGCACTGTAGTGGCAGGGCAGGGACTTGAACCTGAGGTCGGTGCTCTGTCGTTTACCCACAGCTGCCTCTGAAGGCACAGCTGGGTGGGACTTGCTGCAGCAGCATCAGAGGAGGGAGGGGGATGGTCTCGGCTGGAGACCGAGAGAGCCTTGAAGGATGGGAAAGCTTTGGGTGAGTGCTTCTCAAAGTGGGTTTTGCAGAACACTCGAGCTGCAGGCAGGATGAGGAGGAGAAAAGCAGTTCTTGATTCAATAAGGCAGGGAAATGTTCTCTAAAACAAAAGGCAAGCAGGTTTATTTACCATAGGACTTCCCAGAGCCTTTATTGTGTGGATGTACATTATGTAACAGTCAGGGAGCAAGTAAGGAGCATTCCTTGTGCTTATTTGATCATGGAATCCTTTCCTTGCAGACTATCTTGGGGGATTAGAGTTCCTTAGAACATCCCTTGGGAAATGCAGGTTTTGAGAAAGGAATGTTTGAAGCTTTTTGATCCAGGAAAGTGGGCCCAGGGGTCTTTGTTAGTGGAGTATGAGATTCAAAGGGGTGGCAGCAATGTGCAGTGGGTAGGGAATCTGCTAGAAGTCCAGTGGTGCATAGGCCAGAATTTCCTTCAACTCATCCCTATCCCTTCCCCAGATGCTCTCCCGTGGACTAACGCTGTCTCCTTGACCCAACAGAAAGGAGGCGTGGCATCGGGATTCAAGCACGTGGTACCCAATGAGGTGATGGTGCAGAGACTCTTCCAGGTCAAAGGGCGGCGTGCAGTCCGCGCCACCGAGGTGCCTGTGTCCTGGGAGAGCTTCAACAATGGCGACTGCTTCATCCTGGACCTGGGCAATGTAAGTCCTGCCCTCCCCTTTCCCAGGGGCCACTGAGGTGCTCCAGGCCTGACTCTGGGGAGGTGGACACATCCACGTGAACAAGTAGGGCAAGCCACAGAGACAGTAGCCCCCATGCACACACATGCTCTGTGTAGCAGTCAGACATACCTGCAGAGATTTGGGTACAGACGTGCCTGGCGTGTAGACTCAGACTCATTATATGCCTGCACACAGACCTCACGCACAGCGTACTCTGGCTTCGGTTGATGTACAGACTCACTGGCATGTTCATGTGCACATCTTGTGTACCTTTTTACACATAGTCACTCACTTGCAAATACATGGTGGGCATGTGCAGAAACTATAGGCTCTTGGAATATAGCCAATATTTTATAACAACTACAAATGGTGTATAGTCTTTCAAAATTGTGAATCACTATGTTGTACACCTGAAACTTATATAGTATTGTAAGTCAACCATACCTCAATTAAAAAAAAAAACTATAAGATTTTGCCCAGCAGGTGTGGACATGGCACCACGATGAATGCCTACACATGGAGACTTGGGCATGTTGTTCAGGGACCCACAATGTGCATGTCATACGTGTAGTTGCACATGCCCACTTGTATGTGGCAACGTGTGTGGGATGCACTTACCCAGGCCCACCTTACTGATGTGTGATGCTTTGTACACATTCTTCCCAAATCCACATATACTCATACCTGCAGAAGGACATGGCCAGATGTTCTACACCCAACCTCATATATACACGTGGTGTAATGTCCCTGCAAACGGAGGCACACACTGAGTGTAAGCTTGTTATTAAAGTGTAACAGGTACACAGAAGAGTGTGTGAATCCTGAGTGTGCATCTCTATAGATATCACAGAGTGAGCACACCTGTGTAATTAACACCCAGATCAAGAAACAGAACGTCACCAGCCCCCAGAAGGCCCCATCTGTCCTCTTCTTAGATTTTTTTTTTTTTGGCCATGTGGCTTGCAGGATCTTAGTTCCCTGACCAGGGATGGAACCCGTGCCCCCTGCAGTGGGCCCCACAGAGTCCCAGCCACTGGACTGCCAGGGAATTCCCCATCTGTCCTCTTCTCGTCCTTTCACCCCCAAGGATAACCGTCATCCCAAACTCTCTCAACCAACAGCATAGACTGGTTCCACCTGTTTCTGAACTTCATATACGTGGAATCTTTGCTTTTGATCTCTGACTTTTTTGCCCAACATTTTCTTTCTAAGATCCATCCATATTCTTGCCTTTAGTTGTAAATTGTTCCTTCCCCTTGTTATATAAGAATTGATTGGGCAGATATGCCACAGTTTATTGATCTGTTCTGTTGTTGATGGACACTTGGGATAGTTCGGGGCTATTCCAGGCGGTACTGCTCTGAACATTCTTGCACAGGTCTTTTGGTGGATGTATGCATGCACTTCTGTTGGGTATATTCCCAGGAGAGGGATTGCTGAGTCATAGGATACCAGTATACAGAGCTTTAGAAGGTACAGCCAAACGGTTTTCCAAAGTGGTTGTGCTAATTTCTGCTCCCACCAGCAGGCAAACATCTCTATACACATTCTATGTGTAGGGGTACCTGTGAAAAAACACATATCCCAAATCATGCACTCACATGCCCTGGTGCACACAGATCACACCTGTTGTGCTTGGATGTGGGCTTGTGTGTGCTCCACGGGCCGTCACCTGGGCAAGCAGAGAACAGGGTGAGCTCACCGCCCCCCTCCATAGTTCCCTCCTTGCCATGTCGCTGGGCAGGGCTTATACGAAGGTGAGGGCACTGCCTTATGTGGGGTCCCTGTCTTACAGGACATCTATCAGTGGTGCGGCTCCGAGAGCAACCGTTTTGAGAGGCTGAAGACCACACAGATGTCCAAGGGCATCCGAGACAACGAGCGGAGTGGCCGGGCCCATGTGCACGTGTCCGAGGAGGGCTCCGAGCCGGAGGCGATGCTCCAGGTACCCACGGCCCCATCCCAGGAGCGCAGGGTGGGGCCGAGAATAGGGACAGGAGGCTCATTTCTTTCCTCCGTCCAACAGGCAGTGTTGAGGTGAATTTGTTTTTCCACCAAGCTGGAAGAGCAGCTCCCCCGACAACTCCCAGACTCCCCTGAGAAGTGGGGCTGGAATCCCAGGACCTGGTACATCCCAGGGTTGTGAGCCGCACCCTCCCACTGGGAGGGCCAGGTCCTCCAGAGGAGCTGAGAAGGAGGGTCTTGGCATCTTCCGAGGGTGGGCCTGGTGCTGGAACCAGGTCAGAAAGAGACAATGGAGACCCAATCCCCTCTTTCCTCTTCTGACCATTCCTAGTAGTTTATAGCCCATTTCATCAATTGCATGATGGCATTGCCAGCCGTTGTGCTTTGAGGACATATCAACAGAGGCAAAGGTCACCGGGAAAAGGAGGAGACCACGGGCTCTGCTCCGTGCCACTTGTCTCCTGCTTGTCTGGGGCTGTTGAGTTCTGGTTTTTAGGAAGAGCAGAAGGTGATTATTATGGGGAGGAGCCCGGACACCAGACATGGCTTGAGAGGGGCAGCAGCTGGGGCCATTGAGGCTGGAGGTAGCTCAGAATGGAGGTGTGAAAATAAGACTCTAAAATCACAGGGATATGGGTTTAAATTCTGACTTAGCCACCTTATAGCTGTGTGGACAAGGTACTTCTTCTCTCTAGACTTCAGTTTCCTCTCCTGTGAAATGAGAGTGATAGTCTGTGCCTCTGAGCATGGGTGCGAAGATGAAATGAGGTCTGTTAAAGGCATGTGGTGGAAGGTGTTCATAGCTCTACTTATCACTCTTAGAAGGCCAGGAGGAAATGGTTGGATAAATACCTGAAGGACTGTCCAGGAGGCAGAGGAGCACGGAGCTCCTGGAGACAAGGAACAAGGAGGGAAGGACTCGACAGGCAGCCCTGGTTGAGCTCCGCACACAGGAGACACGTCAAGAGATGCAGGATGTCTCTGGAGGGGACCTTACCCTAAGTGGAAGGTCGCTGTGGGTGGACGCCCGTGTGGTCCTTGCCTGCCTGGGGAGGGAGCTCTCTCAGGAATTCAGTCCCCTCTCTGGGGGAGGAGGCTGCCAGGAGCTCACCGCCACCCCTTCTTCCATCTCTCCCTCTCCTGCAGGTGCTGGGTCCCAAGCCGGCTCTGCCCAAGGGTGCTGAGGACACAGCCAAGGAGGACGCAGCCAACCGCAAGCTGGCCAAGCTCTACAAGGTGAGCCTCAGCTGCTCTGTCCCCTGGGTCTGGGGTCAGGAGACCTGGTCTTCCTGAGCTCCGCTGCCATGGGGCCTTGAGCAAAGCATGCGTGGGGGTGGGGTCGGGGGGGACTCGGCTTCCACACGCCTCCAGTAGACACCCATCTGCTGCCTTTGCCTTCCTGCCCCAGGAGTAAGAGCGTGCGAGCGACTGCAGATACATCTGTGTCACATTCATCTGTGGGGTCTTGGGCAGCACATGTTCTCTGCTGGGTCTCAGTTTCCTAGTCTGTAAAGTGGGGAGAAGGGCAGTAGAGTCAACTTTTCAGGATTTCTGGGGGTCCACAGAGGAAACTGATGGGAGTGTTGTAGGAAAATACGGGGAAGTAGTACAGAAGTGTGTGTGTGGTGTGTGTGTGTGTGTGTGTGTGTTGAGGGGCAGGCTATGGTTAATGACTTTATAATTTCTTCTTGTGATTTTATTTTTTATTTATTTATCTTCTTCTTTTTTTTGGTCACGCTGTGCGGCTTGTGGGTTCCCTTTAACCCACACCCTCGGCAGTGAAAGCGCGGAGTCCTAACCACTGGACCGCCAGGGAATTTGTCTTCTTGTGATTTTAAAAAGTGAATTGAGGCTGATCCTGAGCCAAGGAACTCTGGCCTCTGGGCCTGTGACACCCATGTTGTGCCCTAGGCTTGTTTGTGGTAAAATAACAACAAAATGAGGTGCAGATTCTCATCACCACCACAGAAAAACCACATTATTGATATTTACTCTGATACTAAAGTAACACATATGCATTGTAAATAACAGTACTGAGCAATTCTCAAGAACATAAGAAGAAAATACAAGTCAATGCAATTTCACTAGTTTAAGATAACCAGTACTATTTTAAAAATGGGTTTTAATTACAAAAGTAACAATAGTCACACACAAAAAATCAGCCTCCCCTCCTCTCCTCTCCATGGGTTACCATGGTTACATGGTTACCCTTTTGGTAAAAGAACCTCCAGATACAGCTTTCTGTGTCTAGTTACATATATTTTTCCATCTCTATTTGATATTCATGGATCCAAACTATTCATGCTTTTCTGTGGCCTTTTTTCCACTTGACGTGGTCAGGAATATCTGTCTGTAATAGAGATCCACATGGTCCTTTATAACGGCTGTGTAGTATTCTATTTTAGGAATGTAGGAATCTCAGCAGATCCCCAATTGATGGACATTAGAATGTTTCCACCTTTTCTGATTGCAAACAGTCCCTCTTTGTGCACTTAGGCTAAGTGTGGCATTAGGGGAGTTTCCCAGACATGGATTGCTGGGTCATAGGCTGAATAAAGATTCAGTGATTGAAAATACTGGTTCTTGGGAGTCCTCTGGTGGCCTAGTTGTTAGGATTCTGGGCTTTCACTGCTGTGGCTTAATCCCGGGTCCGGGAACTGAGATCCTGCAAGCCTCGGGACGTGGCCAAAAAAAAAAAAAAAATACTGGTTCTGGAGTCAGACTACCTGGGTTCGAATCCCAGGTCTGGTACTTTCTAGCCGTGCAGGTTACTTAATCTCTCTGTGCCTTGGTTTCCTTGTGAATAAAATGGGGGTACTACTAGGACTACCACAGGGTTGTTTTAAGGATTAAAGGAGTTGTATAATTGTAGAAGTGATTAAATTATATAAATTACATAAATTGCTTAGAACAGTGCCTGGCACATAGTACGTTTTCAATAAATGTGGAGCACTTATTATTTAGAGTTCTGATATGTATTACTAAAATTCATTCTAGAAGGGCTCCCTAGTTACCTTCACCACGGGTTTGAAAGTGCCTGTTCACCCAGAGTCTTTTCAACGCTGGGTATTGTCAATCTTTTGAATTTTGACGAGTATGGTACACTTAAAAAAAAAGTTCAATGAACTTTTATTTTAGAATAATTTTTAGGTTTACAGAAATATTGCAAAGATAGTACAGAGTGTTCCCATATACCCTTCACCCAGCTTCCCCTGAACATCTTAACATAACCAGGTACATTTGTCAAAACTAAGAAACATCAGTTCAATACTACTAACTAAACTGCAGACTTTATTCAGTTTTCCCCAATTTTTCATTCCAGGTTCCAATCCAGAATCCTACACTGCATTTAGATCTTTTTCTTTTTCTTCTTTATTTCCTTTTTTTTTTTAACTGATGAGGTTGAATATCTTTTCACCAACTATACAGTTATTTTCCTATGCCACCTGCATTCCTGCATTGGATCCTCCCCGTTCCCTTTCCGTGTGCAGTTTCCGTGCTACACCTGTGTTTAGGTCACAGGTGTGGTTGTGACATAGAGGAAAAAGACAAAGAAATCCTGATGAGCCTCAGGGCTTGAGGGCACAAGTCCTCATGTTACCCTGCAGTGTCGTTTGGGGGTGGGGGTGAGACGTGGGTCTCCCCACGTGTGGTCTTGGGGGTGCCCATGGTTAGGCTGAAGTGGTGGAGGTCACTGATGGGCTGGGCTGCCTTTCCCTTGTCCCTCCAGGTCTCCAATGGCGCGGGCACCATGTTGGTCTCCCTCGTGGCTGACGAGAACCCCTTCGCCCAGGGGGCCTTGAAGTCAGAGGACTGCTTCATCCTGGACCATGGCAAAGATGGGAAAATCTTTGTCTGGAAAGGTATTGGGGACAGGGGAAGGGCTCGAACAGGACCTCGAGTGGGAGCTCCTGCAGCCTTGCAGGAATTTGGCTCATGAGTCTAGGGAAGAGGAGGGGGGCCTGAGGGTCTGAGTTGCAGCTTTCCTACTGGCTGAGCGGCCTTGGTCAAGTCACTTAACCTCTCTAAGTCCCTGGCTTCCTTATATGTAAATGAGGATAAGATAATGATCTTTATCACATAAGGTTGTTGTGTGGATTAAATGCCATCATTTTTGTATAGTTCTGAGCTCAGTAAATGGGCCACAGTGGTCGGTGTGCTTGCCGTCATCAGGCAGGACCCCTGGCTGGCCCCCCGAGAGCTCATGGTGTGATCAGCTCTGGGCTCTCTGGCCTTGGCTGTCCACAGTCTAGGAAGAAGAGGGAGGGAGGTTGGCCTTCTGCTTTCCCTGGACCATTGGATGCTGGGGCGCAGCACTGCCCCCCAGCCCCTTACCCTCCCTCTGCTGACAGGCAGGCAGGCCAACATGGAGGAGAGGAAGGCTGCCCTCAAAACGGCCTCTGACTTCATCTCCAAGATGCACTACCCCAAGCAGACCCAGGTGAGTCTTGGAGCCAGGTAGGACGGTGAGGATGCGTCCATTTCGGGTGGGTATCCCACCCCAGTGTGGACTGGGTGTCTGAGGCTCCCTTGAGGACCCCTGCTGGGTGGCCCCTGTCCTCAGGGGGACCCCAAGCCAGCATATCCTGCTCTCCCCCCTCCCCTTCCAGGTCTCCGTCCTTCCTGAGGGTGGCGAGACCCCGCTGTTCAAACAGTTCTTCAAGAACTGGCGCGACCTAGACCAGACGGATGGCCTGGGCCTGACCTATCTCTCCAGCCACATCGCCAACATGGAGCGCGTGCCCTTCGACGCCGCCACCCTGCACACCTCCACTGCAATGGCCGCCCAGCACGGCATGGATGACGATGGCACAGGCCAGAAACAGGTACCTGGGGGGCTGGGGTGGGTGTGTCCAGGCCCCTTCCTTGCTCCCTCCCTGGCATCTCTGGCCTACCCACTGCCTCCCGCTTTTCTGAAGATGTTTCTCTAAGAGATTTTGGCCACAGTTTTTGGTGAATGGAATTCTTTTGTCATGCTGCATTATTGCAACCAACATACCCTAAGCACCTACTGTCTTCCAGGCTCCGTGCCAAGTGTCTGAGACCCCACCCTGCCCATGAAGAGTGCTTGGTCTGGGAGGGGAGGTTACCACAGCCGCAGCTGGTTGCTCAGACCTGTGTGGTCAGTGGAAGATGGGAGGTGCACAGGGATTATGGGAACACAGGAAGGGCAGTGAAGGTGGGTGGTTGGGGCAGTCTTCACAGAGATGGGGACCTTTTGGTTGGGCCTCAGAGTATGAGTAGGAGTTTGCTGCCAGAGAAGAAGAGTAGGTATTCCAGGCAGGGAGCTGTCCTGGGAGCCTGGTGCTGATGGCATCCTCAAGGAGGGGCCTTGAATTCCGTGTCCAGGGGTGTGGACTTGATCCTGTAACCATTAGGTGCTAGTGAGGGTTTTTTTTTTCTTTTTCTTTTTTTTAAAGACAGAAATGTGACAGGCTCAGTTCTGTGCTTCCAAAACTCACTGTGAAAATGAATTTAGAGACAGGATAATGACGGTAGAGACCTCATGAGGAGGTTATAATAGTCTAGGGAAGAGATAATGACCTTGAGAGCAGGAGGGTCACAGTGAAGATGGAGAAGTGTGGGGGGATGGAATTCAGAGATGTTTACGAAGTAGAATCTGCTTCAGGCAAACACTGATTCCATCCTACATAATAGAAATAACAAAAGTGTTAATTTTTATTTATTATTGTTTTTGTCATTGGTGTTATTATTTTTCATTCATCACTCGTTCATGACTTCAGTGGGAGGGGAAGATGCAATGAAAATGATCAGGATAGGGCAGTGTGGAAAGAGCCCTGGCAGCTCAGCTGTGTGACCTCGGGCAAGTTACTTAACCTCTTTGAACCTCACTTTCCTCACCTGTAAAATGAGGCTTAGCCCACTCCATCACCTTCGAGAATTTTCAAAGTCCAGAGATTGTTTCCCGGGACTTGCAGCACCACCAGGTGGCGCTGCAGGGCTTTGTGACCACTTTGAAAACCGTGTTACCGGAGCCCTGCAAAGAGATCTGCCAGCAGGAGTCATTCTGAGGTCACTTATTGATGGCCCTGCCTCTGCAGGTGATCTATAAAATCCAGACAACTTAATAATGATACAGATAATGGCAACATTAATAATAAAATAATAATAGTTCTAATAATTAAGAGTAGCTGCCACCTGTAGAGCCATTACCCTGTGCCGGGCACTGTGCTAGACTTTCATGAATAGACCAACATCCTTTATTAGTCCCATACTGAGGCTCATAGACAGTAAGCAAGTTGTCCAAGACTGCACAACCTCTAAGGGGGTGGATCCTGATTTGGATCCAGGTCATTCGTTGATTTGTACCCTTAGCTTGTGTTACACTGTGTAACCCGTGTAACACCCACTAAACCCATTTTGCAAATACCATCATGCAGGTCCAGTCCCTGTGCTGATGTCTACAAGGAGGAAGTACAGGGTGGGGCAGGGGTGCAATATAAGGATCTAGAGCAGGAAACCTGCGTTTGAATCCTAGCGGCTCTGTGATTTGGGCAAATTATTCAACTTTAGTCTGAGTCCGAGTGCAGTCGTGTTTTGTAACCACTACCTACCACTCTGTGGTTTCTCAGCTGGTCTGAGTTGGGGACTGGGGGTGCTGCACTGTGTCTGAGCCCAGCTTTGCTCTGGTAGATCTGGAGAATTGAAGGCTCCAACAAAGTGCCCGTGGACCCCGCCACGTATGGACAGTTCTACGGCGGTGACAGCTACATCATTCTGTACAACTACCGTCATGGTGGCCGTCAGGGACAGATCATCTACAACTGGTGAGGGTCTGGGGCCCTGTGCTGTGGGGCGAGCATGGGAGCAAGGAGGGATGTGAACAGGGCTGACGGAAGCCTGCGAGTGTGTGGACCTGAGCCGGGGCAGCCACCCTCCACTGGGAAAGGCTCTCGTCCACAGGGCAACACCGCTCGTCTTTTTTCTCTAAACAAATTTTAAACTATTCTCATAAAAGCATTACATGTCCATTATAGGAGACATGGGGACTAGGGAGAAACAAACAGAAAATCTCTCCCACAATCCCACTCTAAGTACTGTTCATCCTCCCATGTTTTCTAATTAAAAATTATTAATTCTTTAAAAATAGATAATACATTCACGAGTCGAGGATCAAAACAGAATAAAAACGCATGTATTGAGAAAGCTT
Source organism: Balaenoptera borealis (assembly GCF_965194805.1). Lineage (NCBI taxonomy): Eukaryota > Metazoa > Chordata > Mammalia > Artiodactyla > Balaenopteridae > Balaenoptera > Balaenoptera borealis. The sequence goes on from NC_138865.1 coordinate 109,295,194, forward strand.
GTCCCCATTCTGTCCCTCCCCACCTTGCTCTATGACCCCCACCCCTCCATGGATGCCCACTTTCATTAGTTTCTTGTATACTCTTCCAGTAATTTTTAATGCAAATATAAGAAAGTCTCACCCTATATTCCTAGTTCTTTTCCTTCCTTACAAAAGATAGCTAACTATGTATTTTGTCCTGCGCTTTGCTTTTTTTCACTTAATACTTCCTGGAGCTTAGTCTCTGTCAGCACATAAAGAACTTCCTCACTCCTTTTTACAGCTGCATAATATTCCATCACGTGGCTATCCTGTAGTTTATTTAACAAATTCCCTGCTGTTGCGTACTTGGGTTGATTCCAGACTTTTGCTATTACAAGCATTGCTGTGATTAGTAACCTTAAACAAACATCAGTTTGAATGTATAGAGAAATATGTTTGCAGTAAGTTCCCAGAAGTGGGATTGCTGGGTCAAACAGTAAATGCACTTGTCATTTTGATAGATAGCACCCAGTTTCCGTAGATAGAGTTTGTAGTATTTGCATTCTCACCCGCAACAAATGAGAGTGTCTGTTTCCCCACGGTCTCACCAGTGGACTGTGTTATCAAACTTTCGCTGTTTGTCAACCTTATAGTTTATGAAATGGTATCTCAGTATAGTATTTTTCTTTTTTCATTTCGTTTCTCTTATATGCGATCTCAAACTTTTTGAAGATTGACGCTTAGGTTTCTTTTTTTTTTAAACCTTTTATTTTGAAATGACTTGCTGAAAAGTTGCAAAAATACTACAGACAGTTCCCATATACCCATTACGCAGCTCCCTCTATGATCATGTCTTACTTAACCATAGTTCAAGTTTCAAAACCGGGAAATTAACATTGTTACAATACTATTTACTAATCTATAGACCTTACTTGAATCTCACCAGTTCTCCCACTAATATCCTTTTTCTGGTCTAAGATCTAACCCAGGATCTCACATGCCATTTAGTCATCACGTCTCCTTAGTGGCTTTTAATCATGTCTTTGATCTGTGACAGTTCCTCAGTCTTTACTCTTTTTTTTTTAAAATAAATTTATTTATTTTATTTATTTATTTTTGGCTGCGTTGGGTCTTCGTTGCTGCACGCAGCCTTTCTCTAGTTGCGACAAGTGGGGGCTACTCTTCGTTGCAGTACACGGGCTTCTCATTGCGGTGGCTTCTCTTGTTGCAGAGCACAGGCTCTAGGCGCACGGGCTTCAGTAGTTGTGGCGCACGGGCTTAGTTGCTCCGCAACATGTGGGATCTTCCTGGACCAGGGCTCGAACCTGTGTCCCCTGCATTGGCAGGCGGATTCTTAACCACTGCGCCACGAGGGAAGCCCTCAGTCTTTACTCTTCTTTCACAACCTTGATACTTTGGAAGAGCACTAGTCTTATTCTGTAGAATGCCTCTCAATTTGACAACCTCAGACTTTTTTTTTTTTAACATCTTTATTGGAGTATAATTGCTTTAAAATGGTGTATTAGTTTCTGCTTTATAACAAAGTGAATCAGTTATACATATACATATGTCCCCATATCTCTTCCCTCTTGTGTCTCCCTCCCTTCCACCCTCCCTATCCCACCCCTCTAGGTGGTCACAAAGCACCAAGCTGATCTACCTGTGCTATGCAGCTGCTTCCCACTAGCTATCTATTTTATGTTTGGTAGTGTATATATGTCCATGCCACTCTCTCACTTTGTCCCAGCTTACCCGTCCCCCTCCCCGTATCCTCAAGTCCATTCTCTAGTAGGTCTGTGTCTTTATTCCTGTCTTGCCCCTAGGTACTTCATGACAATTTTTTTTTTTTTTTTTTTTTTTAGGTTCCATATACATGTGTTAGCATACGGTATTTGTTTTTCTCTTTCTGACTTACTTCATTCTGTATGACAGACTCTAGGTCCATCCACCTCACTACAAATAACTCAATTTCATTTCCTTTTATGGCTGAGTAATATTCCATTGTATATATGTGCCACATCTTCTTTATCCATTCATCTGTTGATGGACACTTAGGTTGCTTCCATGTCCTGGCTATTGTAAATAGAGCTGCAATGAACATTGTGGTACATGACTCTTTTTGAATTATGGTTTTCTCAGGGTATATGCCCAGGAGTGGGATTGCTGGGTCGTATGGTAGTTCTATTTTTAGTGTTTTAAGGAACCTCCATACTGTTCTCCATAGTGGCTGTATCAATTTACATTCCCACCAACAGTGCAAGAGGGTTCCCTTTTCTCCACACCCTCTCCAGCATTTACTCTTTGTAGATTTTTTGATGATGGCCATTCTGACTGGTGTGAGATGATATCTCATTGTAGTTTCGATTTGCATTTCTCTAATGATTAATGATGACAACCTCAGACTTTTAAAAGCAGCTTGAAAGAAATTTTTTTGAACAAGGTAATACACACACGGTACAAAATTCATGAGAAGCCTTTTTTTTTTTTTTTTTTTTTAATAGCTGCATCAGCACGTTGATTTGTCAGATTGTTTGCTTATACAGATAACACATGTTGGTTATGAGAAATTTAGACAGTAATAGGAAGAGGTGGGGCAGATAGCCACGCACTATAAATATCCCTGCAGGGCAGATTTAGGATGAGGAAGTCTGTTGGTTGTGGTCAGATCTTTATAAGAGGTGAGATGCTGAGCTGGGGGATGTGGCATGTTGGTCTGGTTCCTGGCGCTGGTTGCTTTTGAGAGAACCCCTTTTCCTCTCTGTGTCTCAGTTTCATTACCTGTAATCTGGGGATTTGTGGGTTTCTCAGGCCCAGGGTGAAAGAGAGACTCGGGGCTCTTTGCAAACCTCAGTGCTGAGTATCACTTCCCTTCCAGGCAGGGTGCTCAGTCCACCCAGGATGAGGTCGCCGCATCTGCCATCCTGACTGCCCAGCTGGATGAGGAGCTGGGAGGTACCCCTGTCCAGGTGAGCCCATTGTCCCTCGGGGCCGCACCCTGGGCCCTGTCTATCTGTTCACTCATCTATCTGACTGTCCATCATTCCATTCATCCATCCATCCTTTCAGCGAACATTTATGCAGGGCTCTGACACTGCGTCTGCAGCCATGAACACACAGATCCCACCCCTGCCCTGCCCTGAACTGCTGTGATGTGGTTTACAGTCTAGGGGGGAGAAAGATATTCAGCAGACATGCAGGCAAAGGATGTACAATCACACATAACGACGTGTGCAGTGAGTGAAAATGATAAGACACCCAGAGGAGCAGGAGAGGCAGTGTGGTGGTATAGTTCAGAGGATGGACATGGAGCTAGCCTGCTTGGGTTTAAATCTAGTCTTCACCTCTGGGCAGCCTTGGACGGGTCACTTAGCCTCTCTATGCCTCTGTGTTCTCAAACTGGGGTTAATAACAATACCTATCTCACAGGATTGCTGTGAGGATGAAGAGTTAACATTTGTAAAGCATTTAGAGCCATGCTTGGCCCATAATAGACCCCTTATACAGGTGTGTTATGTATAACGACACATAGATCCCAAGTAGGAGCTAATTGGATTAAACAAGGCCCCCATCCAGGGAGAGATTTTTCAGCTGGGACCTAATGGATGAGTAGGAGTTAGCCAGGCATATTCCAGGTAGAGGGAACGGTACATGCAAAGGCCCTGAGATAGGAGGGGGCATTGGTTATTAAAGCGAGGGGAGAGTGCCATGATAGGAGTCTGGGGAGATGATCAGAGGGACCAGACCACCCAGAAGCCACAGTGAGGATGTTGACCTTGACCCTGAGAACAAGGGGACGTTGCTAAAATGGTAAATGTAATGTGAAGGCATTCATGGGTTTAAAAAGTTGCTCTGGCTACAGTGTTGGGCCCTGGGGGGCAGCAGGTGGGGGAGACATGGGAGAAGGAGACAGAATCCTCCTTTCTCTATCCTACCCTTGGAGTGAGCAGGGCTCTGGATTCAGATTCGGGGTTGGTGCCCTGAACTTTGACCATGACAGTGGGATCCTCTGGGTCCTGGAGACTGGGTGCCAGGTGCTGAGTGGGATGATTACTGCCTTAGCTCATCCCAACATCAGCCTTAGGAGTAGCATTCTTGGCCCCATTTCACAGAGGAAGAAACTGAGAGGTTGAGGCCCGTGCCTGAATTCTCGCTGTCAGGGCGGAGCTTGGATCTGAGCTCTGACCCAAAAGTGGTGGCCCATGTTGGGAAGTGACTACAATACCCCCAACCCACACGTGCGATTGTCTTCTAGATTTAGCTAGCCAGGGTCACAACTGGGATCCGAAATGAAATGGGCACACAGGGCAGAAGCAGATGTGATATATCTTAGACCTCCTTGTCCCCTCCCTCCTACCACCAAGCCCTTGACTGCAGTCTGCTTGTGGGGTGCACTGACTGTGCAGGAGGGGTCTCTCCAGATCTGGAAGGCTCTATTCTCACCACTCTGCCAGCTTTCATGCCTGAGGCTGACATCACCATCCTGGAAGAATGTGCACGAACAGTCCCTGTGCTTCCATTTAAGGGAATATTTGCAAACGTGGGCTCTCTTGGTTCTTGGACTAGACTCAGGCTCAGCACGGCAGGGCCTCGTGGGAGGGGAGCGGCCGAGGCAGTGCCCAGGGGGCCTCAGGCAATAGTGCTGTGTCCGGCCTTCCTGGAACTCCTGTTCCCCTGCCAGCCCCTGTGTGCTGTAGGGTCATGCACCACCCGCGCACAGACCCAAGTGTGACGGCCTTGTTTGAGGGGTGAGCCCAGGCTGTGCTGGCTGCAGCGGGTGGCGGTGAGCCTGGTGTCGTACAGGACTGATGTTCCCACCCCCCTTTCCTGACTTGCTCTCCTGTCTCCCTCCCAGAGCCGTGTGGTCCAAGGCAAGGAGCCTGCTCACCTCATGAGCCTGTTTGGCGGGAAACCCATGATCATCTATAGGGGTGGCACCTCCCGCGAGGGTGGACAGACAGCTCCTGCCAGCACCCGCCTCTTCCAGGTCCGGGCCAGCAGTTCTGGAGCCACCCGAGCTGTTGAGGTAATACCCAGGCCCTGGACCCCAGGCAGGATTGGCCTCTCTGAAACCTCCCAGGCTTGATGGGGAGATCTCTGGGCACGGGATTGGGTGGGTTTGGCTGAGGGGTTAAGAAGCAGCTTTTCGTACCTTCCTGCCCTGGCAGCAGGATTGTATGTCTTAGATTTCCCCTTGTTTCAAGAAATGCCCATTGCCCCTTGCATACCTTCCATAACGGGCAGCTCACTACCTCACAGGTAGTCCATTCTTCACAATCTGGACATTGTTCTTCATTACATTCCAGTTGGCTGCTATCCCTTTCATGGTGGAAGGTGCAGATCTGAACATAATCCTATTGAGCAGCCTAGAGGAGAATGGGACTATCACCTTCTTTGTTCTGGGCGCCCAACTTCTGTTAATGCGGCCCAGATTTCTAGAATCTCCTTGGCTAGCCACAGTGCACTAATGACTCGTGGGAGTCAACTAAGGCCCTCAGTGCCCAAAGTCTGTGTCCTCAGCTCTGATGGGGTGTGTGCTCCTCCAAGTCCTCTCCTAAGAGCTGGTCCTGCTGCAGCGTCTCCTGGGCTACGAGGAGGGGGCTGAGGACATTTTATCTGGTTCCTGATTAATCGAGGACTGCCCTCCCAGGTGATCCCCAAGGCTGGCGTGCTGAACTCCAACGATGCCTTTGTCCTGAAAACCCCCTCAGCCGCCTACCTGTGGGTGGGTACAGGAGCCAGCGAGGCAGAGAAGACCGGGGCCCAGGAGCTGCTCCAGGTGCTTCGGGCCCAACCTGTTCAGGTGGCAGAAGGCAGCGAGCCAGGTAGGAACAAGGGGCGGAGGGGCCTGCTGCTCTCTGGGGGTGCAGCTGTTATGTTTCCCTCCCTTCTGTCTGCTTGGGGGTTTCTATATCCTCCCCCCTCTCCTGAGCACCTGTCCCCTAATGTGTGTTAATAAAAGTGACTTAGGGAATTCCCTGGCGGTCCAGTGGTTAGGACTCTGCGCTTTCGCCACAGGGGCACAGGTTCAATTCCTGGTCGGGAAACTAAGATCCCGCATGCCACAGCGCTGCCAAAAAAAAAAAAAAAGTGAGTTAGATGAAAATGAGGTCTATGGTCAGTGAGAGGGAGGCGTCCAGGAGTTAGAGAAAGGACAGCTCAGTGTGGGCTGGGGCAGGTGGGGAAGTCAGCTGGAAGAGGGGTAACAATGCCACAAGCCTGCTTTGTTTCCAGAGCACGGGTCAGGAACACCTTTGTTATGCCAACCCTAGGTCTTTCCATTCTTACTTTTAAGCCCAATCCCTCCTGCTTGATGCTTAGCAGAAATGGGGAAGAGTAGTTCTGTCTAGAGCAGCACAGTCCACTGGAACCTTCTGAGAGAATGGACATGTACTATGTCTGCCAGGTCCAGTTTGGTGGCCACTAGTCACATGTTTAGGCTAATGAATATTTAAATGTGACTGGTGGGAAAATGCAATTAAATTTAAATAGCACATGTGGACAGAGCAGGTATAGTGGAAATGATACGTGGCGTCAGGTAAGGTGGCTTTATAGCATACTAGCTGTGTGATGTTGGGTGAGTTGCTTAACCTCTCTGAGCCTCAACCGCCTCATATGTTGAGCGGGGATAATTATCCCCATCCCGCGGTGCTGTCGTCAATCTCAAACCAGAAGTAGTTCTGGCTGTGTGTCCACGGCCAAGTCTTCCCTCTCTGGGCCTCCGTTTCATCACCGTCGAATCCCTCAGGCCCCTTCCTTCTTTGGCGCCCTGGGATTTTACGATGCAGGCTGCGGATTGAGAGCAGTTGGTTGTGCTAGGGCAGGGTTTGTCCCAGGGTCTAAGGAGAAGTGCTGGAGCGGGGAGGGTGGTGTCAGTTGGTAACTGGTGCGGCCTCCCCTCACAGACAGCTTCTGGGAGGCGCTGGGTGGGAAGGCCGCCTACCGCACGTCCCCACGGCTGAAGGACAAGAAGCTGGATGCCCACCCTCCTCGCCTCTTCGCCTGCTCCAACAAGATCGGGCGCTTTGTGGTGAGTCCTGGCGGAGGGCGGAGGGCGTTCCCTCTGCTCGCCCCTTGGGAGGCGTGTTCCAGGGAGCGGAGCTGTTGCATCCACAGCAGGGGCGGGGAGAGCACCCTTCTGACAGACCAGCATAGACCCATGCAGGTTGGAGCCAGCTCTGCAGCTCACTCAAGGGGGCAGATAGAGCAGACCTATCCGGGGCGGGGCGGGGGGGAAAGCGGCTTGCTGGTGCGCTGTTATTAACCTCTTCCATTCCTTCCCAGATCGAAGAGGTCCCTGGCGAGCTCATGCAGGAAGACCTGGCCACCGATGACGTCATGCTTCTGGACACCTGGGACCAGGTGGGTGAAGCACGGTGCTGCAAGTCACTTTCCCTTTCTGAGCCTCCCTTTCCTCATCTGCAGAATGGGCACGGTGGTACCTACCTTGCATAATCCAAACAGATGAGAGGTAGATAAAATCTCCTTGCCAACTGCAAAGCACCATATAAATGCAAATCAGACGGCCAGCGTTATTTCCCAGGCCTTAGGGGAGCGTGAACTCTTCCTTTAAATCTGTTGGTAAAGAAAGTTGAACTTTGCAGCATGTCACATGCAGGCATAAACTGTCCGGTGTCACCTAGAAGTAGACGTTGCCCTGTCCCCACGGGGCTTGCATCCTCGTGGAGGGTGGAAGTCCGTAACCCTTCCTATCAAGCTGGCCTCTCCCAGAGTTGTCAGGGTTGGAGATGGCAGCCGTGCTGGGGTAAGACTCCCCTCGACCTGCAGGGCTGTTTCTCCGGCTCCCCAGTTGGAAGATCAGTACCAAAAGGTTTGCAGTTTAGCCATTCAGCTGCTGGCAACTTTGTTCCATTTACTACTTAATCTGTGCATTCATCTGTTTATTCACTCACTCAGCCAACATTTATGAAGCACCACTGTCTTCCAGGCAAAATGCTGTGATGCTGGGAGTCCTGTGCTGGGCAGTACAGTCACAGTACCTGGTGTTGAGGGGCCGATGTATTGCAGTAGGGAACACATTTGTAAATAAGCAAGGGCGAGAAAGTCTGGCATTTTATTGTCTAATACCATCTTATCAATGACATGCTCTTTAAGATCTTTTAGATACACATCAAAATAAATGATACATAAAAATCAGCTGGATAGATTTTTTGGTGTAACAAGCTTGTCATAAGATTCAAGATGGTGGTAGCGGTGGTGAGTTGTTTTTATTCCAAGCCTTAGACCGTGTTGGCTCAGACACACGGAGACTGGCACATAGCAGACTCTTAATGCATATTCGTTGGGTGAAGAAACCAGTGAGCATATGTTAGGCTGCTCATTTGTTGAACAAGTAAATGCCCGGAAAGGGATCCTTCCTGAACTTCTAGAGAGGGGTCTCAACCTCAGTGGCTGACGGCACCTGCTTGGCAATGTTAGTGAGTGAAGCAGGCTGAGCTGGGGAGACATGAAGGCATGGTGGAGTCTGAGGCAAACTGGAACTTGCCATTGAGAGGAGCAGCTGCTGCCCAGCTTCGTCATCCACGTGCGGGTGAAGCTGCCAGATCCTCCCCGTTTTCAAGGGAAGTTGGAAGTCTGGATTGAATGTAATCCGCTAGTCACTCAATTTGTCTAAAAAGACATTGCAGACCACCCGCCAGAGGGTGGGTGGGCCTACAGAGCAGGTTGTAGGTCACCAGTTTGCCGTCTCTGTTCCAAATCCTTGGAGTCACGGTCCGTGGGCTCTGTCAGCGAAGGGGGTGTCTGGTCCGCACCTGGAACCTCCCGCTTTTCCTCCAGGAGCGCGTGGAGTCAGCACGCCTCATGCCATTTCATCTCGCGCCTCTCTTCCAGGTCTTTGTCTGGGTTGGAAAGGATTCTCAAGAAGAGGAAAAGACAGAAGCCTTGACCTCTGGTGAGGACCCAAGGGTGTCTGTGGGTCTGTGTCATGCGGTGGGGTGGAAGCAGCTTCCTGTGCGGGTCTGGGCGTTTGTGACCGTGGGGGTGGGGACTTTTGCATCCATGGTCAGCCCCCGGTGACCTGAAGAAGCCTTAGGTCCCACCAAAAGGAAGCAGCAGCTAGGAGCTGCTTCAGATTCCCAGAATGCCCAAGGATCAAACTTGTCAGGATTTAGATGTGGGAAAGCAGATCCCTGGTAGCTGAAGTAGATCTGATTTGGGAGCTGGAAACCCAAAAGCTGGTTCTTCGATATCTTCCAGTAGGGGACGGCTAGAGAAAAATGACATAAGCTTCGTGAAGCTGGAGGTTAAACTGTGACCCCTGTTCCTTCCCGTGTTCCTGGGCAGGGCGGTGGAGGAGTCATGTGGGTGTCATTGCCTTTAAGGGATGGTGGCGTCCAGTGCCGGGGTTGGGCACTGGGGACAGTGGGACTAAAAACCATCTTAGGCACGGAAGCACCTCTCCTTGGTGAGGGAGACCCTAAGAATTCTTCTCCCTATGTGTCTGCAGCTAAGCGGTACATCGAGACAGACCCAGCTAATCGTGATAGGCGGACCCCTATCACCATGGTGAAGCAAGGCTTTGAGCCTCCCTCCTTCGTGGGCTGGTTCCTTGGCTGGGATGACAACTATTGGTCTGTGGACCCCTTGGACAGGGCCCTGGCTGAGCTGGCTGCCTGAGGAAGGCCCCACCCTATTACTGGTCAGTGCCTTTCAGAACTGTCCACACCGCAAGGAGACCTTACAGCGAGCAGGGCCACTCTGGGGTGTGTGTGTGTGGTTGTTTTTTGTTTGTTTGTTTGTTTGCTTTTTTACAGTAGCCAAAAACAGCCCTGCAAAAATTCAGGGTCCTTGCAAAATTATCGCAAGTATTTGTGCTTTTGGAAATAATTGAATTCAATTAAAAGCTTTTTGAAGTGTGTTACCCTGCTGTGGCTCAGTTTGTCCTGGTCATTGCTCTGAGAAGGGCCCGGGGCGGGGAAGGGGAAGGGGGAGGCATGGCTTCTGTCTGTGAACCAGTAAGTCAGCTTCATTCACCTCGTGTGTGAATCATGGTCCGCTGAGAAGCAGTGAGGTGAAACGGGTATCGATTGTACTAGGGGTAAAATGCTTATGTGGAAGGAAATCGGGAGGGAACCAGGAGGCTGGAGAGCCATCAGACTGAGATGCAAGTCTGACCCCAAGTGAAGGAGGGAGGAAGAGGGGTTGGGTGAACGCATCGTAGATGGCCATGCAGTCCAGCAAGCTTCAGCAAAGCTTTTGGGGAGTCCTTGAGCCGAAGTAAAAAAAGAAAAATATTTAATGATAGAGTCCCATTTTTGTTATTATTTTTTATTGTAGTAAACTATACATAACATAATATTTTATCACTTTGACCATTTGTAAATGTACAATTCAGTGGCACTAAATACATTTACAATGTTATGTGGCCGTCCCCACTGTCTATACCCAAACCTTTTTCATGATCTCCAACATAAACTCTGTGCCCATTAAACAATAACTCCTATTCCCCCCTCCCCTCTGCCCCTGGCAACCTTTATTCCACTTTCTGTCTTCATGAATTTGCCTATTCTAGGTACCTCATATAAGTGGAATCATGCATTTGTCCTCTGTCTGCCTTATTTCACTCAGCATAATGTTTTCAAAATTCATACATTTTACAGCACATGTAAAAATTACATTCCTTTTTGTGGCTGAATAATATTCCATTGTGTGTATATGCCACATTTTATTTATCCATTCATCCATCGATGGACACTCAGGTCATTTCCACCTTTTGGCTATTGTGAATAATGCTGCTGTGAACCTTGGTGTACAAATATTTGTTTGATTTAAAATGTTCTGGAGCCCAAGTCAAATCAGCCAACAAAGGATTTGAAGGTCTCCCAGGGGTGGGGTGTGTCTTATCTCCCCACTACACTCAGTCATTGGGAGGCATGGCCTTGGAGCACCGTCAGCAGGAGTTCAAAGCCAGCAGCTGGACCCCTGAGTCACTTACATTCCCTGTAGTAGAAAGTGGGCAAGGTACCACACCCTGTAACATCTGCCTGGATCTTCCTTGCTTCCTCTGGTTCCCACAAGTGTTTCTGCTGACATGAGGTGCCCCTGGATGCTCCCGAAGTTTGCAGCCTTTGGGGTGTGGAAGAGGGACTTCCTCTGTGCCCCACTTGGTGCCCCCGACCCTGACTCTTCGCTCATGCTCCGTTTGTCACGAAGTCCCTCTTAGACGTCTCCATGAACTTACGTCTCTAAACCTTTTCTCCATGGAGATCCCAGACCAGTCCAAGGAACTGCTGGGAGACAGATCCCCTTCCCTCCCCTCTATCCTTCTGGTCTTTTCTCTCCGCGTTTTCCCCTTTTTTGTTCCATGCCACCTCCCCAACCCATCCCCATCAAGTTACAGAGGGAAAACTCCTGTTCATAGGACCGCAGAAAAACAGAAACCAGTGTGAGGGTTTATGCGGTGGGAAGGGTGTGTGTGTGTGTTTACACTGTTGTTTCCAAAGCTGGCTGATCACCCTAATTGCCCAGGGAGTTTTTAAAACCGTAAATTCCCTAGGGGCCCTACTTCAATAGAGTCTGATTCATCGCAGAAGTGAGGAGAGTAGTGGGGAAGGAATTTCCCAGGTGAAACATGGAGGGGGGGGCGGGGCGGGAGTCAGGTCATCTCAGGCAGGGTATGGAGCTATACAGAGATGGAGCTCTGAGGGAGAATGTTGTACTCAGGGACAGACAGCAGCCCAGGGGGCTGGAGCAGAAGGTGGGGAAGCCGAGAGTTCACGGAGGGCCTCAAATGCCACGCTGAGGGGTTTGAACTTGATCTTGTAATGCCTACCTCTACTCCAAAGGGCCACTTTCATGGTCAAAGCTATCAACTTGACAAATGCAAAGTTCTGGAACAAAGGCAGCCTTTACCACCTGGAGCTTGTAGGGCCTTCGCTAGAGGAAGGTGGAGGCTTGTCTAGACAGAGCCAGCTCGCTGTGGAAGATCAAAGGCAGGTGAACCTGCCATGCATTCTTCATTTCCATTTTTTGGCATTCAAGGCAGTTTATTGGCCAATTTCGGTTAATTAGTGTCTGTGGCTTCAGAGGGAGAGGTCTGCCTACTCTGAGAAAGGAAGTTGCCTGAGGCAATGGAGTTGCTTGGACTCCATATTTTTTTCTCTCAAAGACAAAATAATGAGTCAGGAACACTATCACTTCAACCACATATTTTTCTCTTCCTAACGGTTTTTTTTTTTTTTTTTAAACCCAGTGCCTGGGCCTCATGCCTAGAAATTGTTTTTTAATTGGTGTGAAGTGGGGTTGGGATCAGCAGTTTTTTTGTTTTTTGTTTTTTTTTCACTGCACATTTTTTTAATTATTATTTTTTAAATTAATTAATTTATTTTTGGCTGTGTTGGGTCTTCGTTTCTGTGCGAGGGCTTTCTCTAGTTGTGGCAAGCGTGGGCCACTCTTCATCGTGGTGCGCGGGCCTCTCACTATCGCGGCCTCTCTTGTTGTGGAGCACAGGCTCCAGACACGCAGGCTCAGTAGTTGTGGCTCACGGGCCCAGTTGCTCCGCGGCATGTGGGATCTTCCCAGACCAGGGCTCGAACCCGTGTCCCCTGCATTGGCAGGCAGATTCTCAACCACTGCGCCACCAGGGAAGCCCCTTCCTAACGGTTTTTGAGAGACGTTGGATTCCATCGTCTACAGTGGAGAAGTCATTGCGAAATGCCATGACAGGTGCCCAGGGGGCATCTCTTGGAAAGAGGTTGGTCTGGGCTTGGATCCTGCATCCTATCTTGGACAATTCAGTTCAACAGATATATATTTATGCCAGGCCGTGTGCAGGGCACTAGGGATAGGACAGAAAATTTCTGTGAGCCTCAGCTTCCCCACCTGCAAAATGGTAATATTGTATTCATATAGTACCTAACTGGAAGTGGTACAATATAGGGGTTGAAAGTGGGGCTTTGAAGTCAGACCTGGGTTCAAATTCTAGCTACACCACTAATCAGCAGTGTAATCTTACTTCTTTGTAGCTTCCTTAGCTGCAAAATGGGAATAAGAACAGAGCCTACCCAACTACGACTTTTACGAGATTATGCTTAATACAATACCTGGCACATAGTAAATGCTCAAAAATGGTAACGATGTTATTATTATTATTTGGTAAAACCAAAGAACCTAGTCCACAGCAGGACTTAGTACATAACCATGGAGGGAAAGACCCACTACACCCTGGATCAGATAGGATATTTTTGGCTATAAGCAGTGGAAAACCAACTTAAATCAAATTAAACCATAAGCACACTTATATGCTCTCATAAATGGTAGTGCAGAGTTTAGGGGGCCATCTTGGTTGACTAAACCCATTGGGTCTGTCTGGGTTTCTTGTTGATTCTCTTGGCTCTGCCACTCCCGATCTGGTAGTGAAATACCTGTAGGAGTCCTGTCTGTCACACCCATGCATGGCAATGCCCAAAGGAAAAGATAAAGGATTGTTTTGAGACGTTCTCCCAGAAAAGGGAGGAGGAACTATCCCCCAGTCCACAGAAAACCTCTCCTCAGATCTCAAGAGCCCGTATGGGGTTACATGACCATTCTTGACCAAATCATGGGCTGGGGGATAGAATTATCAATAGGCCAGTTAAATTCATGACAGGAGCTGGGATTGGATTCCTCTTCCCCTGAGATAAGAGCTCTAATAGGGAGAAACCTAAAGTCATGGTTCCTAGGAAGGAGGAAGCGGGTAAATGGACACTGGGTAGACAGCCATTTTGTGGGAGACTTTTTTGGAGTCAGATGCTAAAAATAATAATGAACAGTAATGGTTCCTTACAGTTTTATGACGTCTAGTAATTTTCAGAGGGCTTAATTTCCAGCCTGTTTTTTTTTCAGAATCTTTGTGGGAAGATTCCCAGCCTCCATTATGGTTACTAAATTTCTAGAGCTTCCTGAAATCTGTTAGTCGTTTCAATTTCCTTTGTCAACAAACTCTGGCTATAGGGTGGATTGAAAAGGGCTGCATCCTATTCGCAAGTGTGACTCATTTAGGCAAATCCCAGCCTGATCTGAGCCCAGAGCTGCTGAAATTAGGAAAGATCTTAAAGATCATCTATCTAGTCCAATGGTTCTCGAGTCTTTGGACAGGCATGGTGGTGGGGTCAGTGCATCTCTTAAAGTTGTGTACAAATTTGTGCTTATAGCTTCCAACACTTTCTCTAAAGGTCTGAGACCCAAACAGGTGGAACTCAACTTCTTATTTTACAGGTGAGGAAAATGAGGCTCAGAAAGGAGTATGACCTATCTGAGGTCACCTTACACGTTCAAGGGTGCAGTGGGAAAAGCATCAAGAGCAGTGATTTTTAAACTGGGGTCTGTAGAATTCTATGAGGTGCTTCAGTGATTTTACAAATGTTTGATTCAAATTCCGTTTTTAAAGTGGTAACAAATATCACAGACGAAATAAAATGGAGAAATTGAATGTAGAGCCTAATTTAAGGCTGTAATTGCCTTTTGTAACTCCGATTAATTTTTTTCAAAACAGTCTCGATTGACATTAAGTAAATGTTATAAATGTGAACTTAAGAATTTATCCTGATAAGAGGCATTTTAAACCTTTTACTTTATAGTTTCCTTTGGAAATAGAAAAAAGGGGGTTGCTGCTAAAAAGAAGTTTGGAAACAGGTGGTTCTTTACTAGCTAGTAACCTTGTGAAGCCCAGCGTGGTGAAGCTCACAGAGATAATATAGTTTAAAAGGCCACGAAGCTTCAAAGATCCATGGAACCCTGGTTTCCTCCCACTCAGGCCAGTGTGTTCTAACAATGTGGTTACCAACACCCAATCTACTTCCTTCATTTGGACCGAAGCCTAGATCTGATGGTCCAAAACTAGAGTTTAAGGCCTGCTTGGGTATGAATGCCAAGTTTCACTAGTCAAATGAACCTTGACAGTCTTGAAAAGTTATCTACACATAAAAAGACTGTGGGTGGTGGTGTGTATATGAAAGTGGAGGATGCAGGCACTGCCTCGCCAGGATACATTCAGACAACTTAGGAGTCTTTGGCGTTAGATCCATGTTCAAATCCCGAGTCCGCTCCTTACTACCCATGTGACTTTGGGTAACTTTTAACCTTTGAGCCCCAGGGTCCTCATCGATAAAATGGCTAAAAATGTGTCTCATCAAGCTGTTTCTTTTTTTATAAACATTTTAATTTATTTATTTATTTGGCTGCATTGGGTCTTCATTGCTGCACACGGGCTTTCTCTAGTTGCGGGGAGCAGGGGCTACTCTTCGTTGCGGTGCGTGGGCTTCTCATCGCGGTGGTTTCTCTTGTTGTGGAGGACAGGCTCTAGGCGCGTAGGCTTCAGTAGTTGTGGCGCTTGGGCTCAGTAGTTGTGGCTTGTGGGCTCTAGAGCACAGGCTCAGTAGCTGTGGCGCACGGGCTTAGTTTCTCCGCAGCGTGTGGGGTCTTCCCAGACCAGGGCTCGAACCCGTGTCCCCGGCATTGGCAGGCGGATTCTTAACCACTGTGCTACCAGGGAAGTCCTTTTTTTTTTTAAGTTTTTTTTTGATGTGGACCATTTTTAAAGTCTTTATTGAATTTGTTACAATATTGCTTCTGTTTTATGTTTTGGTTTTTTGGCCCTGAGGTATGTGGGCTCTTAGCTCCCTGACCAGGGAATGAACCTGCACCCCCTGCATTGGAGGACAAAGCCTTAATCACTGGACCGCCAGGGAAGTCCCTCATCAAGTTGTTTTGAAGATAAAATGATAGAATGTATGTACCTAATGCTTCACAAGCGGTAGCCATTAATTCAAGATGGTTCTTTGAAGGTTGACTGTGGCAGGTAACACCCATTAGTTTTATATCATTTATTTCTCTTTTTAAGTAGGGGGTATGCCAGTGTGATTAGCTGGGTGACAGCAAGAAGTGAGGTCCTGTCCTGTTTGGATTAAGGCAAAGAGAAATGAGCCCAGCCAAGGATTCATCGATCTCAAACTCCCCAGGGAAACTGCAGGCAGGTGCACCAGAGGGAGCCAAGACATGAGAGACGGCAGATGGACCACGGCCTCTCCTCCTCCTCTGGCCCAGGAAAAGCACACAGAAGCCAAAGCGGCTAGTCCAGGACTGGAGGAACTGATGTGCCACTTCTGAAAAACGAAATCCACATACGCGAAATGCAGGCAGAAACAGACTCACCCAAAGAAAATTTCTCTCACCCAAAGAAAATTAGTAAAAGTGCACACTTTATTATGTACAGCACTGGAAAGGGAGGCCACCTGGAAAAAACTCTCGTACTAACACTGTCATCCTAGAGCTCCTTCTATGCCTCCTCCCTCCCAGGCAATTTAATTCCAACCTTTTGGACTATGAATCCACAAGGCAGAAGAGCGAAGGTTGTTCGGTATCTGGAGATAGACTCAAGGAACAGAAAGCATTGAACCTCTAAGTCTGACAAGAGGTTTTCAGCCAGGAAATGTGGTTGTCTCCTGGTCCTCAGTGGTCAAGGGTGAACCACCTCACAAAAGAGAGAAAATCATTATTTAAAAATTCAAAATATAAATGCAGCTTGAGTTCCAAGCCAAAATGCTCTGTATATTGTATATCTAATGAACTCAGCCAGGCACCTGGATCCATGGTGGTTCAAGGTTTTGTAAAATAACCTTAGAAATGGGCTGTTGGGGAGGGGACTCTCGGAGGCTGGGGTTTGACAGAGTGACCCATGACCCAGCTAAGGACAGATATGAAGGGCAGCTTTGGGTAAGGAAGCTGCTATTCTTAAGACTTTTCTAGGTGAACTCAGAGCTTCAAAGAGGAAGTGGTACAAATGTCACCAGGCGGCTTTCCAGACCAATAGAAGAATGCCAGATTACTTGGCTTCACAGGCATTTGTGAAACGGGAAGGTGCTTCTTAATATTACAGCAGTGGTGGTTCAGGTCTGACCACTTCCTCCTTCAGCATCGCCATATATGACAGAAAAAAAAAAATCACCAGGGAAATAAAAAAGATCTACACCTATATAGATATGCTAAGTTTGAGAGGATCTTCCCAAGCTCCTTGGATATTGTGTGCCCGAGAGACTATGAATTCCTTCTACTACTTAATGAATGGTAACCAAGATAGCTCACAGTGTACACGAGTCGATAGCATGCAGACAGTAAAATATAAGGGTTTTCTGAAGATATATTTTTTTAAAGTACTAGTCCCTTAAGCTATTCAAATGGGTATACAAACAATGGTTTATAGAGCTTAGAGAAAATTTTATTTTAAAAAATCAAAACTATTTAGAACCTGATATATGAAAATAGGCAAAAGTAAGAAAAAAAGCACTTTTGTGACAAGTATTTAGCTGGTTTGAAAGACAGACCACAGAGGAATCATTTACTCATAAAGGGGCTCAAAGAAGTTAAAAGAAAAAACCACCCACATTATTTTAAAAGGACCTCTATAGCAATGGATTTAGAAGTCTTTCAAGAGTTAGGGTAATCATTTTCCTTAATCTTCACCTTTTTCTCCAGTGCTAACAGGTACTGGCAAGAAAATGTCTACTCTCAAGTAAGGATTATTTTGCAACATCGGGAGTGTGGGTGGGGCGGTTTGAGTTTAGAAGGTAAACTGATGTTAGGAAAATTTCCTTAACTGAGATTCCCCGGAGGTAAGGCACATGTGGCCCAGAGAAGCTGGTTGTAGCCCGAGGTCACTGTTCTCTGCAAAACATTTGTCCAGCCAGGATGTCAGGTGGGGATGATAGTCTACCTTCCTACTTTTGGCCTGGCTGCTGATAGAGGGCACAGAATGACTCAATGAAATTCGAAAGAAGATGGATTTAACCTATCGCATAACAATCTAAAAATATGAACTTTTAAGTATTTTAGAGTGAGAGATTATCTTACATAAATCATACTCTCACGTAGTATTTACAAGCCAACAACCTTCATCTGTGGCTAGGAGCACTACACGTTCTAAGAACATCACACTCAACATACGGAAAAAGGAAGGGAGGGAGGAAAGTCAAGGTTCCCGCCCTATTCCCTCCTTATGGGTTAGAGGCTGGTTTGGTCCTCACTTCATCCTTAGGAGGGAAGAGCTCATCTCTGCATCGGCCTACATGGCTCACTGTTTTGCCCCTATGACGCCTTGCAGCATATCTATGGGCAGAGGGAAGACGATGGTCGAGTTTTTCTCAGCAGCAATGGTGGTCAGTGTCTGAAGGTACCGGAGCTGAAGGGCGGCAGGAGATTCGGTGATGACCATGGCGGCTTCTTTCAGAGCCCTGGATGCATTCATTTCTCCCTCAGCTGCAATGACCTACAGAACAGTGGCAAGGAGAAGTCAAACCAGAGAACACGGCGGGTGCTGAGCAGTTCAAACCGGGGTATGTCTAGCTCAGGTGGTACACAAAGCCTTCCTGGGAGTCGGCCAGAATAGTTCTAAGGAAATCAATTTCCAGACTCAGTTCCTGTATGTTCTTTTTCCTGTAACTGATTTGCCTGAATATGTGCCTGAGGTCAAGACATCCTCTTTTACTATTTATTGCCTTTCTCCCATTTCTAGTGCACCAAACAAGGGGACAATTCAGAATACTGTGTAGGGGCTGAGAAAGTGAATGACCCCAATGACTGGATACAAAGCCTTTTGCAAGTCAGATGGATTTCCAATTCTTTGATTTCAAAGAAAGGGAAGAGGACCTTATTGTACTGCAAGCGGATGAATGGATAATTAAAAATATTTTTTGATGAAAGATCACTGTAGGATTTTTTAGCACGTAAATTCAGAGGGAGTGCTAAGAATTGTATAAAGTTACTTAAAAAAACCCTTCCAATTCCATCTACTTATTTATATAAATAAGGTTTCTTACTCCTTATACCTGTAAAAATGAAAAGTAGAATTGATGCTGAATCTTGTCTTATTCTAGCAATAAGTAACAGCCATCTACAAAGACATGAATTCATTCCTCATTCATCTCATTGAGACCCTTGCTTGTAGTCAGAGAAATTTTAAAAATATTTTAACTTATATACTAAATGTGTTCCAGAAGGGTGAGAAAATAATTCATGACAAAATACATTATATTAGGAAAAGACTGGGGGGGAGTTGGAATGGAAATATAAGTTCAAGGAGAAAAAGAAAAAATGAAAAATTCCTAATTGCTAAAAGAACTTATTCTTTCATCATTCTATAAAACAGAGGATGAAATCATTACGTTATCGAAATTTCACTGGATACATTTAAAAGAATGATGTTAACAGTTTCATTTTAAAATGTCAATATTTAAAACATGCCAGGACTTATATGCTTGACAAGTATATACATTCAAAATGAAAAATTTTACATGTCTATTTAAAATGTGAGATGGGACGTAGAGTTTTTCTAAATTCTTTGAGGGGTTACATGAGCAAAAAGTTTGAAGATCACTGGAGTGGTGGGGAGGGCAGGGGCTTTGGAGTTTGGATGGTCTCAAGCTCAAATTGCAAACCTAACCCTTCCTAGCTGAATGTCCTCAGAAAGGTTACAGTAAGTCTCCCACAAACGAACGAGTTCCGCTCTGAGAGCACGTTCGTAAGTCCAATTTGTTCGTAAGTCCAACAAAGTTAGCCTAGGTACCCAACTAACACAGTTGGCTACATACCGCTGCTTCTACACTTGCTTCCGGACATCCTAGATAAAGATACTGTACTACTGTACTCTATAAAGTACTGTAAGGTACACAAAAGCACAACCACTTGTAGAGGATGCACGCACACGACAATGTAACCCAGACACGTGAACTAACTTATGTGACTGGACACGCGAACGCACGTTTGCATCTTTGAAAGTTCGCAACTTGAAGGTACGTAACTTGAAGGTTTGTATGTAGGGGACTTACTGTATTTAACATTCTGAGCCTCAGTTTCTTATTCTTAAAATGGGATAGCACCTACCTCATGGGACCATTGTGAGGAAGACAGAGAAGGTCTATTATATGTTGAGTGTATAAACGGAGGCTAATTATGTAGGAAGGGCAAGCGACAAGTCAAGACCTAATTTTTGGATCCGCTTATGCTCTAATTCCTAAAAGATTCAGAAGCCAAATCAAGGCAGTTACTTCTAATTCATAATCCTAGGAGAAGAGGTGTAAAGATACCATAATCCTCAAGACTAAAAGGGTAGTTAGGTTGTTCTCACAGGGATCTCAAAATATTAATGGTTCTTAACACTGCTGTGAATATCAGAATTAAAAGCAATGGTCTTACGACCAGTACAATTTCATTCACGTATACAGTAAACGTTGGGGGCCTCCCAGGTGTCAAGCCCTGTGAGGGGCTAGGGATAGAGGGGGAACTCCCCCGCCTCCCTCAGCTCCTGGCCAAGTAGGGGAGACAGACTGGAAGCAGGTCATTTCATTCCAGTGTGACAAACGCTGACAGAGACATGTACAAATGCCGGCACTGAGAAGAAAGAAATTTTTGCAGAAGGTGAAGTGGTGAGGTTACAGAAGAAGCTGAACATTACAGGATGAAAGCCTTGCTGTTTGGATTAAGATGAGAAAGAATATTTCAGGCAGAACACATGAAAAGGTACTGAGGTGTAAAAAAGCTGGTGTATTCCAGGACCCTGTAAGGGGATGAGCACTCTGGGGAAGAAGGGAAGGTAGGGGATGAATGAGGCAGGATGGGAAGGTGGGAGACGAATGGGACAAGGTGGGAAGGTGTTGGGGGGGAATGGGGCGGGGTAGGAAGGGCAGCACAAGCTCGGGTGTTCGTCTTCATCCCAGAGGCGATGGGAACCCTCATCAGATCTAGTTTGAGCAAACATTCCGACAGATGTCTGAGCATCAATAAGAGAAAAGACCGAGAGGGACAGCTTTCAGAGTGATTTGGTGCCAGTCACCGGCAGTGGGGATGGAGGAGGAAACGGACTGGGGCGCTGCTCAGGAGGGAGACTCAACAGTGTGGGGCGGACTGGGACGGGACCAGAGGGGGACAGAGGCTGAGTCCAGGTTCCTGGATTGCGGTGCATTCGGTGAGACAGGGGATACTTACTGGGAGATGGAACCCAGATTAGACGATAAAAACCTTAATTTATCAAGGCAAACCATTATGCCCTACTAGATGTGTGAGAAGGGGCCAGTGCCAGCCATACTGAAAGGGAAGCCAGGAACTGTCCTCCCAGGCAAACACTGGAGAGAACGCACAAGCCGACCCTGCCACGAGAATGGCAGGCTCTGATTTTCTTTCCATGTCATCTCAGATGTCCAGTTAGGTCCTTTTTTCTGTCTGGACATGGACCGACTGCAAAGATAGCTCATCTCCCACTACCAATCAATACACCATCTCTTGGCTGGGAAGCCAGACCCACCCGGCCGTCTCACATTTTGTTAATAGAAAAGCTACTCCGAGTGGGCTGCCCAAGAGGTGAACACAATACCACAGGCTGCGTCTAATACAGGCCAGGAGGGCACTGTGGGTAGGACGTTAGGAAGCAACGCAAGCTACCCGTGGGTGTGTGCGCCTTCTGCAAAAAGTGCAGTAGTCCCCTGTCAATTGGCACTTCATATTTACAGACCGTCGTGTCGAAAGCTGGCATTTTCAGGTACGTGGGCGGTCCTGCTGTCTCCTCCTGTGACCCAGGGGGGCTGCTCTGAGGGAAGCGCCAAGAAAGGTGACCTGCATTCTTGCACCCCACCCTCTCCATTATTAGATGAGTAGCCCCAGAGATAGGAGCCCGAAAGCACATGCCAGGCACTTTTCTGAGAACCGTGAAAAAGGAAATAAGGGAGAATTTGCAAGCACGGAAGACATTCCATTTCCAGTCATTAAGAGTTGGTCTGAAAACTTTAAAAAGAGGTCCCCCTAACATATCATAACACGTTCAGGAGAATCTGTCCTCTTTTGTGACCTTTCTCTCACAATTACGCCTATGAGCACTTACACGTTCATTCTCTTTGCTGTGCAGTACACCTTCGTATGAATCAACCATGTTTATCTATCCATCCAGCTAGGAATGGATATGTGGGTAGTTGCCAGTCGGGGGTAATTACAAAGTGCTGCTGGAGTACTGGAGTGAACACTCCAGCACGTGCCCTTTGGTAAACAAACACGTGCATTCCTCGCAGATACATACAGACTGACAGTTTTCCAGAGTGGTTGTTCCGATCTATATTCTCACCAACAAGACCTCCTCCCTCACCCACACTTGGATCTTTTGCTTTCTTTTTTCTTTTTTTAAGCCATTCTGGTGGATGGTTAGTGTGGCATCTGCTTGTGACTTGCATTTGCATTTCCCCGATGGCCAATTAACTTGAGGAATTTTTCTCTGAAGTTTCTTAATCTATAGACTCTTCCACCCTTTTCCTCTGCAATTTATTTGTTGAAGAAACGGTGACCCCTATTTCCCTGAGAACTTGAGTACAGGGCCTTATGGCTGTTGCGGGGTTACTGTACCTTATGGAAGGATGAGACTCATTGTGATTCTGCGTGTTAACCGCAACCTTAAAGACAGCCTCACCCAAGTGAGAGCACAGTAATTCAGAATTCTAACCGGCTTCCTTTATCTCTTCTTATTGTTAGAAAGGGAAGTCAGGAGCTCTCTTTCCTAACTGGTGAGAATGCTGGTAGAAGAGACTCGGTCCGTCCTGGAAAGTCCCAGAGGAGGCAGCGAGGAGCAGAAGAAATTCTAATCTCCATGGTCACTAATCAACCGTGTGCTTTTCAAGGAAACACATAACTTTTCTGGGCTTTGATGTTTTCATCTAAAGAGTGAGATGGCAAATAAGTTTCATGTTTAGGGCCAATTCCAAGCAGTTGCAGGTTGTCACCTGGAGTGCTTCAGCACGGTTCTAAGGTCAAGTCAAGCTCAGGGGAAGACAGTGCTGTGGTTAATTAATGGCCTGGGAGCCGGAGGGTGGAGTGGCAGCCTCTGGGCCAGGTATTTGTCACCTTCAGAAGATAATCCCTAAGGACCCTTCAGGCTCCGATACTCTACGTATTCTATGTATGATAAATTCTATTATTCAACATGATTTGGAAATGGGGCTTTTGGTTAATGACATATTCTAGGTAAAAGCGATTCCTAATCTTCCAAATAACTAAATTATAGTGGGGCATATTTAATATCATTAACACAAATGTAATTTAATCTTCTAAATAAAATATGATGGTTTGGAGAGAAAGTACTTGAGGGTGTTGTAGTGTCATCACAAGCATCAATGAACACATTAGGAAAATCTAAAAATCCTGGTTAGTCGAAAATTCTGGATGCAGTGTGTCAAATGAGCTACTATTCTATTTGGTGCTGGCTAAAAAATTATAGTGACCAATCTGTGGCTTACAGGGCATCCTAACAGAAGGGCAGGGTTCTGTGGTTAGCCAATTATCACCAGTTACTACTGTTTTCTAACGGCAACAAATTGGTTCGCTCCTGGTATCCTGGGAGATCTGTCACATCCACAGCAACCACTCCTATGAAAACTATCCCTCTTCCTCCACCCATTCATAGGTAAGGGGCTGTGGGACCTTATTAGGATCTTTGAGTGAAGTTGGACTGAAAAGAATCACTCAGCTGTGAATTTGGAATCGGGGCTGGTGTGTCTCCTTTAGCGTTCAATTGGGGAGACGTGCACTTGAGAGTCAGACATTCTCCCCCTCCAGCTGTCTGCAGCGAGACGTGGCCCAGGATATGGAATGCCTGCCTCCCCTGAGGCTGCTTTCTGGTCTCTGGCTCCAATTCTGGTGAGGCTTGACTCTACTTCCTACCCTTGGGTTTGGTGAGATATCCCTGTATCCTTATGCACTATCATCTCAATAGATCCTCTTTTCCAGGTTCACAAATATTCCCCCAGCACCTCCCATGGGGGTCACGTACCCACATAGGGTTAAGACATAGGCAGGGATAATGATTAAAAAAAAGAGGGGGGGAAAAAAAGCAGACATCAAAGAAAGAGAAGTGAAAAAAAGAGAAGTGAAAAAAAGAGAAGAGGAGAGAAAGGAAGAGGAAACAGTAAGAAGGAAGAAGAACCTGGGAAAAGACAGAGAATGAAACAGAAGACAAAAATAAGGAAGGAAGGAGTGGTAAGCAAACTGATGAAATTGCCCGTCTGCTCTGAAGTCAGAACTGTTAATGTGTCCTTAATAGGGCACTGGGAGAATAATGTATGGGATGTGCAATGAGAACGAGGTAGCTCTCTGTGTACTGCTATTCCCAGGAGATACTGTTAAGTGAAAAAACCAAGGTGAAGAACAGTTATGTATTGTATGATCCCACTTTTGTAAACCAAACAAGCCAGTGGACTACTAACCTAGTCAAATAAACCCCAAATGGAAATCTTCAAGTATGTACGCTAAGCTGTTAAGAGTGCTGGCCTCTGGGGGAAATACAATTTAAAGTGATGGGGAGAGCCTTCATCTTCACTACTTCAGGATCGTTTCAATTTTTTTACAACAAACACGTTTTACTTTGTGTAACTAAAAAAGAAAACTCAACAGGAAAAACAAAAGGGCTACAAAAAAAAAAAGGTTACCTTGGCTCGGGCCTCCCGGGATGCCTCTGCTTCGGCAGCCATGGCTCTCTGGAGCTGCACGGGGAGCTTCACGTCCTTAATTTCCACTCGTTCCACCTTTATTCCCCAGTCATCAGTGGCATCGTCCAGAGTAGTCTGTTAGGAAGACAGAAGGCAAGCTGGAAATGTTCAGCCCCTGCCCAGTGGCCTAAGGTAGCTCTGTTCATTGGGATTTGGAGCGGGTAAGGCACTGGTGGAGGGTTGCAGAGAGATCAGTCATCCATGCAGGCAGGGAGGCTGAAGCGGGAGGCTGGGTTACTGGGGAGTGGATCCTGATTCTGTTAACTAATAAGCTAACGTGGGCTGGCAAACGTTTCCTAAAAGGGTCAGATAGTGATGGTTTATTTTCAGTCTCTGTTGCAACTAACCCTACCCTTGCAGGTCAAAAGCAGCCATGGGTAGTACATTAATCAATGGGTGTGGCTGTATTCCAATAAAACTTCACTTATAAAAACAGGTGGCCAGCACACTCCTGAGCCAATGTGACTCTGTGTGAGCCACGTTATTTCTTTGTGCTTCAGTATCCTCCCTTTACAACGGTAGGAACGAAATCATTCTATTCTATTTCATATGGTTGTTGTGGGCATCGAGTAAGACCAGAGATTTCACACACAGTGAAGTCTATACAAATAATAACAGTTCAGATTTATAGTACTTGATCTTTTTTGAACAAGTCAGGTTTGATTCATCATCTGTTACATAAACAAGACTGGAAAGCGCAAGAGTTGCAAAGGCAGTCACGGGACTCGCACAGAATATGGCTTTAACTACACCTGCGCTATCTTGCAGAACGGCCTCTGAACTATTATGCTAAAGAAAAAGGTTAACACTAATTCTGGGAAAAAAAAATACACACTGGAGGGAATTAAAAAACAACGCACACATCGGAGTGTTATTAACCCATGAGCTAATTATGTGAAAAAAATACCCTTCCATCAAGTTTGGGAAAACTTTTCTACAAAGAAAAAAAGGCCGGTGATTCCCCAACTTGACTTGATGAAAAGTTCTCAAACACCCATTGACCCTTTGCTTTATTTTCCAACTTCTGGTGAGTTGCAGCACTGGTGCACTCCTCACCTGCATGTTGTGTGCAATTTCTTCCCTGTCGGAGAGGATCTGGGAAAGGTTCTTGGTGCCCAGGACGTTCCTCAGAGTCGTTTGTGCCAAAAGACGGGTTGCTGAGTCAGCGTTGGTGATGTTCGCCACAGCCAGGGTAGCGTTCTGGACACGGTAGTAGACCACGCCGTCCACACTAATTGTCACTGAATCCTTAGTGAGGATCTGCAACACAAAGGAAGCAATTTTACAACTGTCAACCACCTCTTTCTTGAATAAAACTGTAAGGAATGTTATGTGACAGAACACCTTAAAACACTAGCTGATTGTCTTTAGTAAGTGCTATTGACTAAATGTTTGTGTTCCTCCAAATCCATGTTGAAACCCAATCCCCAGTGTGTTGGTGTTTGGAGGTGGGCCTTTGGGAGGTGATTAGGTCATGAGGGTGAACCCCTCGTGAATGGGATTAGTGCCCTTAGAAAGGAGGCCCCAGAGAGATCCCTCCCCGCTTCTACCATGTGAGGACACAATGAAAAGACAGTGGAAGCAGGCCCTCATCAGACACCAAATCCGCTGGTGCCTTGATCTCACACTTCTCAGCCTCCAGAACCGTGAGCAATACACTTCTGTTGTTTATAAGCCACCTAGTCTATGGTGGTTTGTTACAGCAGCCCAAAGGGATGAAGAGAGCAAAGCTTCAGAATGTTAACTATGTCTATAAAATTTTAACAAAGTACATTCATTTATTTATTAATTCCATTCCTTCATTTGATCACTTAACAAATACTGAGACCTAGTAGCAGTTAGCAGCAGGCACTGTGCTATGTTCCAGGGATAAAGGTATGAAAAAACTTGGTTCCCACTTTCAAAGAGGTTGAGGAATCAAGGGAAGCTCTAAGGGACAAAGGATGGACAGCTTTAGGTGGCAGAGGTGATACATGAACTAAGTCTTGGAAAAGGAAGTAAATATTTTCTGAGGATAGAGTGAAAGAGTATTCAGGGCAGAGAGAATAATGTGTGAAAGGAACAGAGGTACTGGGGAGCTGAGGTTTGATGAACTGTAAGTAGCAGAGTGTTACTAGAACAAAAAGTGAACGGAACTGTTTTCGTAGGGTGAGGTCAAGGTGGAAGTATATTTACAGCACGCTACATAAAAATGCTCAACAGGACACAATGCATCACTGCTTCCTATCACATTCAAGGGCAAAGTCCTTGCCTTGGTGTAAAGCCCTTTGACATCTGCCCTCTGGCTTCATTCCTCCCCACTCCTGCACACACTCTATGCTAGATGACACGCAGGTCCCCACCTGCACCATGTTCCATGCCCCAGGCCTTTCTGCAGGTGGCCCTCTGCTTGCACGTCCTCCCTTCTCTTTCCCCCACGGCTTCAGGCTGGAGCGTCCTTACTCATCATTTAAGACACAGCTCAAGTGTCCTCTTCTCTATGGAACTTCCCTGATTCACTCGGCAGAGATAAACACTCTTTCCTTTGCCCCTTCACTGCAGTGACATGATTTATCTACATCATCACTTCTCTGTTAGACTATGAACTTCCTGAGGGCAGTCTGTCTTTGTATCTCTAGCACTGGCAGAGCGCTTGACACACAGCAGGTAGTCAGTAAACAAGAGATGAATGGGACTGAAACGTGGTCCCAGGAATACAGTGAGGGATGAAGAATGGGAGTGAGAGAGTCAGGAGACCCCAACTATAGTTTCAGCTCTGCCGGCACCTCCCTCGGTGACCTCCAGCAAGGCCTTTAGACTGACTGAGCGATTCCTCATTTGTGAGATGGGGCTAATAATGAGGCCCAAGTCTATGCAAATTTCTCTGAAGGTCAAAGAAGAAGATGTTTGGAAACGAAGCCCTTTTGAGAGTGTAAAGAGCTATGTACGTGGAAAGTAATAAAAACAATGATAATACGTAGCAGTTTAGTTCTGCAAGGCATCAAAGCAGTAATCCTTTTTTTTTAGTAACCTAAAAATACTTCTAACCTGGAAGAGAAGTGGGGGATTTGTAAATAGATACACAGTATATTACCATCTTGTGTGAAAATTAATCTTTTCCTATGATGTGATGGGAAAATGTGTATCATTTCTAAATGAGTTCTTGCCACTGTGACTCTGCCACAGCTGGAGCTTTGTAAAGTTGCAACTTCTCTATCTACTGATTATTGTAGGCAGAGTGTTTATCTCCCTTTGCAGTAAGTTCACAGGGGATCAGAAAAAGGACTGCTTGCCAAGTTCCAATCCGCTCTGTGTTTAGAAAGCAGCTGGAAGGCAGAAGCTCACAGTGACCCTGCCAGATGCCTGCCATGTTTACAGAGGAAAGTGCCAGGAGAATTCCCCGCTACCCTGAATGGGGCTCCTAACAGTCAATCTTCCACGCAGAGAATACAGCAATGCTCTCAGTCTTGTTCTTGCGGGTGAAAATGATTTCTGGTTTCACCTCGTGGGTGTGGATTACGAAGTCTGACCTCCCTAACTACTTGGCTCAGGGCCAGCAGGGAAATGCCTGAGCTGGTTTCTGGATTTTGTGACAAGGCTCCACCACTCTGCTGAGTACCTGGCCTGTGGCCAGGAAACACTGGCAGTTTTCTTCTGTCCCTCCCGTCGTCATGTTTTTAGGCTTTCTATCTGCGACGGTTATTACAACTCCTTAGACACGAGTGCCAGGATGGCCATCACTCCGTCAAGAGCCAGGACGGAGCTGCTGTAGGACGCACTTAGCGTGGAGCTGTGGGGAAAGCACTGCACAGGGAATCCCAAGGGCTGGAATTCCTCTGTCTCACTGCAACCATCTACTTTCTGGGTTCTGCTGTGCGTTTCAACGGTGATGTGTGGAGCAATTTGAAAAAGCCTGAAATAATTACTAATATAAAACATTATATGCTTATCTAAAGTACCAAACGGGCAGTTTCTAATTCTTTGGCTTCTAACCAATTTAGTTAGAATACAGTCAAGCACCGTAAGAAGAATATTGTATCAGAAACCCAGACAGGAGAAGTGTGGTAGTAAAAATGATGACAACGGTGATAACAGTAATATTATACTTACATTAACATGACAGTACGTTTTGTAATAATAGTAACGACAAGCACTTTCATAGCACTTACTACCTATCAGCCTCTGCTCTAAGCACTTTACATTGAGTATCTCATTTAGTCCTCACAAGAACCGCATAAAGTAGGTCCTGTTATTATAACCTCTATTTTATAGATGAGGAAACGGAGGCACAGAGAAGTTAAAGAACTTGCTCAAGGTCACACAGCCAGAAAATGGTGAGGGCAGCCAGCCTCTAAAGCTCTGCTCTGACCACTGTTCCCTGCTGCCTCTCAACGCCAGGCCCCTCCCCCGTGACAGCTCAGTTACTCACAGCAAAAGACAACCTTACCTCCTGCGGAGGAATATCAAATGAAATAGTTCTCATGTCCACTTTGATGAAGCTGTCAGTGCATGGCAGAATAAAAAACAAACCTGCAACAGAGACATACACGAGATTAGAGGGAGACACCAGCACCTGACCAGCTCACCGCACCATTCAGTTCTAACAGAATCAACCTGATAAACCGAAAGAAAGCAGTTCATCTCAGTGAATGAGCCAGAAGCCAGGAATGTCATCCTTGACTCCCGCTGCTTTCTTCCCACATCTAACTGTCCCCGCAAGACCTGTGGATTGCATCTCCTCACTGCACTGTTACTGTCGCCCATTTGTTTTCCCTTAGACCAATGCAATCACTTCCCAAGTCATCTTTCTACTCCTGCTAGTTTCTCTCCTATGAACCAACACAAAGCCCTGAACAAGCCGTATAAGGTCCTGCACGACCTTGACCCCGCTTACCTCTTCCGCCACTCCCCTCTCCTCCCATCCTGCACTCTGGCTGGGCTGGGCCGCCTGCAGTTCCCTGAGCCTACAATGCTCTCCTCTGCATTGCTCTGCACATATTCTGTGCTGGGAACACCTCTCCCCTGCCTCACACCATCTTGACATCCTGCCAAGATGTCACCTCCAGAAAGCATCTACTAGTTGGGGTCATCACTCTTCTCTGGGTTTCCACAGCCATCTGCGACTGTTTGACCATAATACTTATCACGTTGGGTTGTAACTACCTATTTCCTTGTTGGTGTCCCACCTCCAGGCAGTAAGATCCTTGAGGGCAGGGACTGTGTTTTCATCTCCCTTGAATTCCCAGAGCCTGGAACTCAGTGGGAGCTTAATCGAAGTTTGCCAAAAATAATGACTGAAAGCATTTATTTCAGTAGGGACTCTCACGCTCAAATTTCGATAGCTGTGGCTATTCTTGGCCTAAGATAAACTTATCAACTCAAGTAGGAAAGGGAGGGGAGAGGCAGGAAGGAAAGGGTAATTCCTGGTAGGCAGCGCTGCTATTGTTGCACAACTTCTGCTATGAGAACTCTCTTCTGAGTCAACAGAGACCCTCATAAGGGAAATCACATCAGTAAAAGGGCGAATCTCGTTCTCCAGGCAAACAGTTCAGAGTCCTAGTACTGACCAGGTCCTTTGGCGCCTCCTTGTAAGATGCGACCCAGTCTAAAGATGATGGCTTTTTCATATTCTTTTATGATCTAGATTAAAAGCACAAATAATAATTTAACATGAGGAGTACAAGTATTTATACGCATAGCTTTTAAAATATATATTTCAGCTCTAAACAAGTGAGATGCCTCTATTTTGTTTTCTTCTCTATAATCCAGATAATAGCTATAGGTAACATGGTTAATGTTTAATTAGCCCTGCCAAAATAACCAAGTTATTTACTTTTATTATGGATTATAAAAGCAATAGATACTCATTGTATAAAATCTGGAAAGTATAGAAGAGTATACAGAAGCAAATCCACACCCTCACTCCTCAGCTGTTAACATTATTATTCAGTTACTCATGCATTGTCAATACAGAAAAAAAAGCGCTGAAGTCCTCGTAGTTTGTCTCCTGATTCCTTAAATTATAATAGTAACGTAATCTGAAAATTCTTAGAGCATATTTTCTCTTTTTAGGAATATGAAAATGATAGTCATTTATCACAGTATTAATAACTTTATAGACATTATTAACGTTATTAATGTATTACTAACACGTGCCAGGTGTTGTGATAAGTACGTAATTCATTTAATCCTCACAACAGCCCTATAAGGCAGGTGTTGCTATTTCCTCACATTTTACACGGCAAAGGTCACACAGTAAATAATGGCACCAGCAGTCACACCTCAGCATCCTGACTCTGGAGGACTTGTTCTCACAGGACCATCCCACATCCCTGACTCCAGAAAATTTTAGATGGTGATCCCTACTTTAATCGTCAGGAGGGACTGACTGGGCAGTGGCTGAAAAGAAGTCTTAAGATTCCATTATAATTGGTGACTAGAGTTAAGAATTATAGGCCAGTATGGTCTCTCTCTGTCTCTCTTACACACACACACACACACACACACACACACACACACACACACAAACACACACACACAGTGGGTTTATGTACTTAGGAGTTGACCCCTTTCCAGATGTTGATGAAATATTCTTTACCTTTATGCACATCCATACTGACAACGGGAAAGTTAAAACTGTGAACAAGAATGATATAGCCACCAAAATCCATCCACAAGGTCCCAGGCCTGCACTGGGGCTATCTGTGAAAACCAAAAACACACAGCTCTTATCACTGTTCTTAGCATGGTTCCTCCATCATCTTCATCCTTGCTATTCACTGAACACCAGCTGTTTACATGTATTTTCCCATCGAATCCTCATAAAGACCTTGAAGTGCAGGTGCTACTTTCCCTAATTTTTATTATGCAGTGAAGTGATAAAAGTAAGACCCAATCCCAACTACCAAGAAGGTTAAAGTTTAGCGGGCAAGATAGACAAACAGATCATTATAATACTAAGTGCAGATATAGTGTCCATTCAGCATATTTTGAAAACACAGAATAGGGGTAACTCACACCACACCGTTGGGATGGAGGTGAAAGTAGGGTGGGGTGGGGTGGGTAGACAATGGTGATGGTTGTCAGAGGGGCTTCTTGCAGGATGTAATGGTTAAGGAAAATACCAATGAAAAGGGGAAGGAGGGCAAAGTGAATTTAAGCCGAGGGTACAGCACAATTAAAGGTGAAAATCATATGATACACGCATATAAGCTCATTTAGGTCCTCTTTTTAAAAAGGACACCTGTAAAATATCTCACTGGGTATATGCACAATGTATCATCCATATTGGTTCTGATTTCTTACTATTATGAACAATGCTATAATGAACATCTTTGTACATGGTTTCCCTCTCACATTTCTAATAGTTTCCCTTTTCTGTAACATGAAATAGTTTGTTTCCTTCTTTTTTTTTTTGGCTGCACCATGAGGCTTGTGGGATCTTAGTGCCCAGGCCAGGGATTGAACCTGCGCCCTTGGCAGTGAAAGCGCAGAGTTCTAACCACTGAACCGCCAGGGAATTCCCTGAAATAGCTTTTGTCTGATCACAAAGATAATACATGCCCCACTGCAAAAAAAATTTAGAAAAGTATAAGGGAAAAATCATTCAATTCAGAGATGATAAATATTCTTCCAAACCCTTTCTATGTGCATGCACATTTTTCGAAGTAAATAAATAAAATTTGTCACCTATGTTTCTCCCCTCTAGATATTGTTCTTTCACCTTCTTTTTTAGCCTGTCGCTATGCATTTGTGCTTTTTCTGTTTTAGTTTTAATTTTTTATCAGTTAAACTTGCATAAAGCTAAAAAAGTCAAATAGTTCCACGAGTACAAGAATGCGGTCCCCTGCTCACCTCTTCCAATTTCTTCTACTCAAGGCAACCGCTATTTCGGCTGAGTATTGTGGTATTTAACCCCCGTTTCTAAATAATACACTGGTTTGGTTATTTGTTGTTTTTTCAGTTTTGAGTTTTATCTATTGACTTTCTACCCCTCCCCCCCACATAAATATACCCATCCTTTGAATTGCATAATTTTGGTTAGATCAATATCCAATTTTATATTTCATGAATATGCAAATGCCATTCAGAGCTAAGCCATGTACTGAAGCATAATTCGTTTTCTTTTCCTGTACAACTTTTTTTTTTTTTTCGGGAGTCAATGTCTGTTTTTTCCCCTTTGCTTAGTTTTCAATGTACTTATTGATTCAACCCCAAACCTTTCATCAATTGTCTACACCTCCTTTCAGCAGGCTCAGGTATTCTACCAATTTCACCTTCCAAAGAAGAGTCTTGGAGCCGTGTCTGGACCTATTCATGTTCCTGCTGCAGCAACCATCCCTCTGATCGCCTTTCACCGTCATCCTGGGAAATTCCCTTCCCTTCCTAAGTTGTGCTTCCCCCTCTCTGTGTCTGATGTCTTCCTCGTTTTTAGTTTGTTTTTCCTTTCTGTGGGGGACAGAGGGACTGAATAGGCCTAGGGATAGATCGCTTTTCTTATCAACCACAGAAGGCGTCTGCTGTCTTTCCAGGAGCTGTTTTAATAATGGGAGGGAGGGAGGTGGTCAGAGGGGAAGAGGTAGGCCAGGCGTGGGTTACTACTCAGATCAGAAGGAGGGGCGAAGACAGCAGCGAGATGGGGCTTTGAATAAATAGGAGGCCAAGAAAGAAGCAGAGTGACGGCTGGGAGCATGAAGAAAAGACACACGTGGGTATCCAGGTCAACTGCTCTAAAACATAAGATGAAAAACCAGAAATACACATGAGTACTTTGGTTACACACGACTTTGTAGTTTTCCGATCCTGTGTCATAGTGTCAGGTTAACATCCTAACGCGTACTTAAGTAAAAGTGAACTAAGTTAATCCTGGAGGCTTCTAAGTTATCATTTTGAGGGGTACGGATATGTTCAGTGAGAGAATATTCCAAGCAAGGCCACTTCTCCATAGGTGAGAAGCCCTATCAGGTGCTGTCATAACGGATGTGAATCACAGCAG
Organism: Balaenoptera borealis; assembly: GCF_965194805.1. NCBI lineage: Eukaryota > Metazoa > Chordata > Mammalia > Artiodactyla > Balaenopteridae > Balaenoptera > Balaenoptera borealis. Next base: position 109,328,638 of record NC_138865.1, read on the forward strand.
CCTTTTTAGACAGTTTGTTATACTTCATGCACTGTAATAAATCACTTTAGACACGTATCTCATTTACTCCTTACAAAGCCCTGCGAAGTTAGGTGTTTTTAATTCCACTGTACAAATGAAGTAACTGAAGCAACATCTTTCCCAAGGTCACAAAATGGAGGACTTGGGATTCAAACATAGGTCATCTCACTCCAAAGCCCATGTTCTGAATCAATTCACTCTTTGACCCTTTGCCTCTGAATTAAAAAAAAAAAAAAAAATCCTTATAAAAGAAGTTGTTGTGTTTGGAGCACTTCCTCAAAACAGAATCCAAGCTGGGAAAGCATGGTAGGAGTTCCAAGAATGAAATCTGATATTCTTACAGAGGAAGCCCCCTTAATTCCAGCTGTGCCTATTTATAGCAAGAGACAGTCTCAAGGCTCATTGCCAGGCTCAGGTCTAGGTTTCCCAAATGAAAGGAATTCCAAACAAGGAAGAGATGGGCCACAAATACTTATCTGACAGCATTTGGTGCTTTCTAAAATACTGCCCCAAGTCTCCCATATTCCAGGCAAAGCTCTGTGTCCTGAACAGTATAATGATAAACTCCCTGAGGGCAGGGATGTTTCTTTTTTATTTTTATATTCTCAATGTCTAGCACAGTATCTTGCAGAGAGTGGATATAAAATACTTAGCCAGCTTTCCAACTAGATATGTAATTTCTTGTGCATTTATATCCCTTATTAGATGAATTTCCTGAGACTAGGGAATGTTTAAGTTTCAACTTTCTGTGACTAATTAGTTGTGCGATCTTTACCTCTCTGAACCTTTGTGTCTTTATTTGAAATAATCAGATTGGCCTTGCAGGATTGAGGCAGTGCTCAGTAAACACAGATGACAGTTTTCTGTCATTCTCCTATTTCACTCAAGTGTTCAATTTCCATGATGAAAAATGGGAAAATAGGTGGCTTTTACCCTTCTTGATAAAAGCCTCTGAAACTACTTAATTTTTCCCTCACTTCGTGCCTCCCTCCTGCCAGGCTAGGCCTGGACATTCAAAGACCTTCAAGAAGGTGATTAATGAATCAAATTATTAAGTTACTGAATTATTATCTATATAAGGACAAATCGGAAAGTACAGCCCAGGTTTTTTGTGCTCAATTTCCATTATGTTCTTGAAAACCCCAGATGAGTATATGGGATTTGACTGCAAATCAAGAGGAAGAAGAAATTAAGCGGATTTTCTGAAAACTGGGCTTGGTCTTTCACTTTTCAAACGCTCAGCTAGAAATAATCCGAGCATACGCACTGGAGAAATGGCGCTATTTCATAATATTCTAGTGCCTTTAAAATGAAACTATTCCATTCTCAACCCTTGAAACTCTTCCCCACCTGGTTATAGCTTAAAAAAGTGCATAAATCACATTCCTCAGAGAGGTGAGGCTTAGACTCCACCAGGCTGTAAACAAACCCTTAGTCATTTACGGTCACTACAGCCCAAAGGGGAAAAGAAATTCTCAGTTACTCCCCCAAATTTTATGAAATTCATTTCCTTCAAGATTCCCACTCATTACCCTGAGGACTGAATCCTCCCTCCTACCTTTATGAGGTAAAAGACAAATAATGAACAATAGGTATTTCTGAGACATTTTGGTTGATATACTTGTTGATATTTGCTGGGTAGGAACAATCTTAAAGATTAGGGATCCCATGATACTTGGTGGTAAATACTACTTTGCCATGGTTTAGAGTATTTTTTTTTCTTTTACTACCAAACTCTTTCCTGAAAACTGTGGTAGAATAAAATTTTAACCAAAGCACGGTATTGAAAATGGATATAAGCCCATCATTAACATTTTTAAATTGAGCATTCAAATTGGGCTTACCTCCAGGAAACTAAATTTTTAAAAATATTACTTTTTTTTCTTATTTTAAAAGCAAAATACTGTCACTATAACATTTAAAATTATAGTTTAGAATAGAGGAAGAAAAATGATCTATATTTTTATATCTCTGGATGGTGATTATTTTCTGCCTTGCTATTGGACACACAATATATATGTGTCCTTTGAATTTTTTCTAGCCTCCTTTTTTTCAAAAATGAAATAATAATTTTAAATCTGTTTTCCCCCCTATATTGTGGACATCTTTTCATGTCAGGAAATACTCTTTATTATTAAAGGTTGAATAATATTCTATTGCTCCATATGATGAACATTTAGGTTGTGTCCAGTTTTCCCAATTAGAAACTCTGTTGCTTTGAATATACTTTTAGCAAAGTTTCCATACATCCTTATTGTGTAAACTAATTTTGCTGAAAAGATGAAATTACACAATTCTTAAATTCCTCTCATTCTGGGGTACATTTTATTAACACTAATAATAACCATTTATTAAATGCCTATCACATGTCAGCCACAGCTTACTCCTTATATACATTATTTCTCATGTTTACAAAAATCTGTAAAGTAGATGTAAAATATTCCTTCCAGAGTCCCAAAGTACTAAAGCAAGAGAATTTCTGGGAAGAGACAAAAGAAAACAAAACAAAACCATGAAACAAATGGAAAAAACAAAAAACAAAACCAAGTTGTACAGTAATTTTTGTTGGGTTGGCTTCCAGACAAGCAGTAAAATATTCTTTTCAAGATTATAACAGGCATAATTTCAGAGTACTGCATGTTGTTAATGATCCTATATCAGCCGATTTCCTTTAAGGTTGACTGAATTTGGCACTACTAGAAATCATGTGAAATAATAAATTCCATTTATCATTGGGACTCTATTCTAAAGTTCAAAAGATACAGGATTTCTTCTTCAAGCAAAGGCCAGAAACATACCTTCACGCAGTATGTGAAAATCTGGCTGAGTCATACACATTACTACACACAGAAGGAAAAGGTAAGCCAAAGAATTATTGAAATACCAACATTTAAAGCACAATCTTTTCCTTCCTTTTTCCCGGTATACAGGTGAAATGCTTCATGTTGTAAATTGCCAAAAACGGTGTTGTTTGGGTGGGGAAAGATAGCATGGCTAGGAATTTAGTCTCAAAAACACGTTATCTGGTTCTAACAGCAAGTTTTAAGGGGCAATAGTAGGTCGAAACGAAAGGTCTTGACATTTTTTGAGTTTTTCTTAAAAGCATATATATTCAGCATACAAGTGTTCTTTTTGGCCACAACTACTCCTCATTGGAGATTCCATGTCAAGGTGTGGTAAAATTTTCCTGTAAAGGGCCACAGAATAAACACTTAAGGCTTTACAGGCCAGAAAGTCGGTCTCAACCACTGAATACTCTGCAAAAGCAGCCACAGACTATACATATATGAATGAACACAGCTGTGTTCCAGGAAAACGTAATTTATGAACACTAAAATCTGAGTTCCATATAAGTTTCAAATCTTCCTCTTTTTTGAAAAAATGTATAAATATAATAAAAACTATTCTTAGCTTGTGCGGCATACAAAGCAAGCAGTAGGCCAGATGTGGTCCACAGGCCATACGACTCATTCCAGTTCTATGTCATATAGTCATCTATTTGAGGAGAAGGACATTGTGAGTTAAAGAAGACATCTGATCTTTCTTCTGGCATTTCAAGTAAGGGTACAGTTCCCAGATTCCTAGTTTCTCTTCCCTTTAATTGTTTTGAAACAAGGTCTTTAAAAGACCTGATAAATAAGAATTCAAGGCGGAAACAGGCAAAACGGCAGATAAAATATTTTATTTGAATATAAGTATGTCTTCAATTAATCAAAATTTTACTATAACTGAGTTTTTCAAATGACTGGGATTTTAGGAGAAAGAGAAGGGAAGGAAACAATAGAAGAAAAGGCAAATAAGAGAAATGGAGAAAAGGAGTTAAGAGAAGAGAGAAAACAAAAGTGAAGGCAGCATCCTATAGAGAGAAAGATTCAAACAGGTAGAGGGGAGAAAAGCAGAGTTTAGCACATAGTAGGGCGTCAATAAACAGATGTTGAAAAAATGATGCTGTTTACTTGGCGACCGCAACTTGCAGTTCATTGGGCAGAGGCTTTGAAAGCAAACAAGCACACACTATAACCCATCTTTCAAAAAACTATTTTAATTAGGCATGGTTTATAGTTCTTCAAATGCCCTTATCCTTAAACCTCTAGGGAAGAAATTATGCTCTGGACTGGAGTGACTACAGGCCAGATGGTATCAAGTTAAGAACCATGACTGGAGACCATAACTTTTCCTCCCTATTATAAACCTGTAGATACAAGACTAAAAGAACTAGTACTGATGAAGCATTATGTGACTTGAATTACAAAACTCAAAATGTGTTTATCATGAGATAGTAAGGAGAGGAAATGGACTAGTCCTTTTGAGAAAGATTTTCAATGAAAGTTGAAATAAAGGGAATGCTGTGCTTAGCTCAAGAAGAATCAGGAGGGCTTCCCTGGTGGCATAGTGGTTAAGAATCCACCTGCCAATGCAGGGGACACGAGTTCGAGCCCTGGTCTCGGAAGATCCCACATGCTGCGGAGCAACTAAGCCCGCAAGCCACAACTGCTGAGCCAGCGTGCCACAACTACTGAAGCCCACGCGCCTAGGGCCTGTGCTCCGCAACAAGAGAAACCACCACAATGAGAAGCCTGTGCACCGCAACAAAGAGCGGCCCCCGCTCGCCACAACTAGAGAAAGCCCACGTGCAGCAATGAAGACCCAATGCCGCCAAAAATAAATAAATAAATTAATTAATTAATTAAAAAAAAAAAGAATCAGGAAATCAAATAAATATAAATATTTTATTTCCCAAGCATCTTGAGGATTTCCTGTAGCTTTCCTTCATTCAAATATTTCTAGTCATAAAACAGGAGGAAAAAATAGGTGAGACTATCATCAATAATTTTAAATTTGAACCCCTCAGTCTTTAATAGGGCCCCCTCTCCTAACCTATAGCACTTCACCCTCTCTAAACACTACTTATCATACTTGTAGTTATCTTATTCGGTGTCTTCTTCATGAGATTTTGGTCTTGTTAAAGTAGTATAGCATAAGGCTTCAGAGTTGGCTCTGCCACTTATTAGCTGTGTGATCTTTGGCAAGTGTCTTAGCTCTCTGTGTTTCACTCTAACCATCTAAGAAGAGGGCTAATCAGAGTACCCCCTCAGAGGGTCAGTGTGAAGAGTAAGTGAGCTATCATGGAAGACACCCAGTGCATAGCAGGTGCTTGAACAACATTTGTTAAGTAAATAGCTGTTGAATGAATTGAGTGATTCTGCTGGTTTTTGTTTGTTTGTTTTGTTTTGTTTTTGGCCGTGCCATGCAGCTTGTGGGATCCTAGTTCCCTGACCAGAGACTGAACCTGGGCCCTCGGCAGTGAAAGCGCAGAGTCCCAACCACTGGACCACCAGGGAATTCCCAGATTCCGCTGTTTTCTGGGGAGGGGAAGAAAAGGCTGAGTATTACAGAAGATAAACGGAAATTACATGTCTGCATACAGGATCCCAGAATACAGTTCATCAGTTTTTGGTGGTGAGCATGCTGTATGGTAGGTAGATAGAAATAGAAATACGATGTTGTATTCATGAAACTTATAAACCAATGTTACTTAAAAAAAAAAAAAAAAAAGAATACAGTTCAGAATCGTCCTCTGTCCCAAAGCAGCGGCCATAATGCTTTCCCCAAATGTTTTCTTTCCTTTTCTCTTTTTAAAATCAGCCCTTTTCACCTGTGAGGTGAGAGAATTCAGGAAGATAGAAGGATGGGCTGAATATGACCCACTTCTGGAAAGATAAAAATAGTTATGTTCAGAAAAACTGGAGAGAAAAACAATTTCAAAATGTTATTAAGTTAATTAAATTTAGACTAGGCCTGAAATATACTAAACAGAACAAAACCCCCCTACTTCTTCAGTTTTGTTCTTTTTTTTTCCAGCTCTTTTACTTGGATATCTTAAAAGTAACTATAATTAAGTTTTTCTCATAAAAATCTTTGGAGGGCAACATCATTTTCATTAAATAATGGGAAACAGAAGCATAAGGAAACTAGATCATGAGGTTTCCAATTCTTCAACTGAGGCTGAGTAGCTAAACAGTGGCTAAGAGCTTGGAGTTTTGGTGTCAGATTTCCATTCTACCACTAAATTTTCTCATTAGTAAAATGAGGGACGAGAATAGTCATTATCTTATAGGAGAAAATATGTAAAATGCTTGACACTTAGGAAGCATTCAATAAATAGTAGCCATTATTATTATCAGAACCTTAAGGTCATTACTGATACAGTTTATAGGAATAAACTGTGTATTAAGTGAATTGCCTTCTGGGACCTGCACACCATAGAGAAACTATCGACTAACAACCTGCTTGGGGACTCTGTCTCTGGAGGAGAAACAGACCACATTTGGGGAGGTAAGTTGGGGTCCTAAAGTTTCCTGGACCGTCTTTTATACAACTTTTTGTCCATAAATTTTAATTTCCTGTATAATTACTAGGCTTCCCGAATAGTCATTGTTAACTTTTTTATTCTTTGTTTTCCCCATTAAATAATATCTTAATAATTTACACTTTAAAGTTTCAAAAGTACATTCATATAAACTTTCTCATTTGATACTTAAAACCTTGGGAGCTAGATACCACAGTAAGATTAAGCCCAACATGAAGACGAGGAATTGACTCTGGAGATTGAGACTTCCCAAAGTGACGTAGGTAGTAAGTGATGCTACTGAGGTCTCAATTCAGATCTTCAAACTGGAGATTCCACTCTCATTTCGCTATCCTATACCATCCTACCATCAGTGCATACCCACAACTAGGTAAGGCTGGTATCTAATTTTCATTGTCTGATATTTTAGGACAGACACATTATTGCTCGTATCTTCAAGGCTAATCTAGAGTATAGAGGCTCAGAGTACAGACAAAGGTTCAAAAAGAATGGAGCAACGATTTGTGTGTCAACAGGCACCTGACACACACTTCCTTCTTTCTACTGTGACCTCTAACTGCTCTTTCCACACTTTCATAAGAGGAGATTCCTTAAGTACAATATATTATCATAACAATTATAATCCCTTTATTGATAATATAAACCCAGACAGTTTATCTGTATGAGGAACATGTCCACACCCTAAAATCAATAGTTTGGGTTGTAACAAACTTAATAAAAATAAACTGTAAACAGAAAAACATCTCCACCAACGTAAGCCAAACATTTAACAACTTGATCTACTCCATGGGTGTCTTTATCTCCCTGCTTCCTTTTTCTTTCAACAAATATTTTTGCAAACCTACTATGCACTTGACCCTGAACTTATTACAGTGATGAAGGACACAATCTCTGCTTTCAGAAGCTCTCCTGGTCTAACAAAGGTGATTATAATTGATGTTTATAATACTGTGCAATAAACGTTATGACAGAGGTAGGCACAAGATGCCGGGCAGACACAGAGGAGAGGTGCTCATTTTTTCTGGTTACAGTAATATTCAGGAAAATGTTTTTCCACATCTTCTTAAAAAACAGACTTTGAATCCAATCTTTATCACTTTATCAACATTAAAAATTTTTTTCTTCAAAGCTGACCAGGTGATCAGTGACTCTGTCTTTTACAGTTTACAAGTTACACCATCAGGTGGAACCAATAACCTATTTAATTATAAAAAATTATATAAATGCCAACTTTTGTAGACTTGGTTGTCATTTGAGTTAATCTATGACCATTGATGGTTTAACTCAAATTAATTATTAAATAAGTTACAAAGTTCTCCCCAATCTGGTCGGCTGTAACAACTGAAATAAACAAATCAGTCCCTTGATTCTGCTTATTTTCAGGCGTTCTTCCGAAGGGATTTATTCTGTTGACATGGCTCTTAATTATAACCATACATTTCTTTGCAACCCACCTGCATTATTTCATTAGAAAGCGAATGCACTGGCTTTAAGAAAAACTAGTCTTGCCCTAGGTTTGGGCATATTTATGTTCCTAAGACTAATTATCAGCAAAATCATAAAGGGACAGTTTGGGCTTTTATATTCCACTGCTTCTCTCAGAAGCAGCTCTCTGGAGCTGTCTAGCCAGGAGGTCTTGATTGAAGCCAGGTTCCTTGGGGCTTTATTTACTGTCTCTCACCTTCAGTGAAGTACTGATGTTTGACAAGTTCCTCCTTTTGGGTATGCAATTTGGAAGCAGCTCTAGGATAGGTAAAATGATTTGGAAAATCAGCCCAAGGTTGAACCTCGTTCACAGGTGTGGGTGATTTTTCCACTCTGAGCCTCCGTTTTCTTGCTGTAAAGTGGTAGATAATGACACTCTCCTTGTGGAGCTGCTAGAGGATTGTATTCGATACTGCTTTCAAAGCATTTAGGCTGTATTTGGCATATGGCAAGCACTCGATAAATTCTATTTAATAAATTCTAGTAGTGGCTTTCCTACCAGTGTCAGGTCTCTAAGGCGTACATTTTTAAAAAGGTGACAGCAGGACTTCCCTGGTGGCACAGTGGTTAAGAATCCGCCTGCCAATGCAGGGGACATGGGTTCGAGTCCTGGTCCAGGAAGAGCCCACATGCCGCGGAGCAGCTAAGCCAGTGAGCCACAACTACTGAGTCTGAGCTCTAGAGCCTGCGAGCTACAACTACTGAGCCCGCGTGCCACGAGCCCATGCTCCGCAACAAGAGAAGCCACTGCAATGAGAAGCCCACGCACTGCAATGAAGAGTAGCCCCCACTCGCCGCAACTAGAGAAAGCCTGTGCTCAGCAACGAAGACCCAACACAGCCAAAAATAAAAAAAAAAAAAAAAAAAAAAAAGGTGACAGTGACCAAGCAAAATTTTGTTTGTATATATGATTTTCAGAGGAAAGGGTGCACAGTTTTCAATAGATTTTAAAAAGACTTCTGTCTAAAAAGTAGTGTAGAACCAACAAAAAGAATTTAGGAGTGAAAGCTGTTCTGTGACCATGAAAGACAACTAACATTAAGTACAAAGATCATGTTTATTCCCAAAGAACTTCTACAGATTTCCCACTGCAGTTTCACCAAACTTCTAACATTGTCCTCACAGTCCTTTAGTTTCCCACCAGGACATCAGGGTACATATGAAAGGATCCTGCCTACCTTCCTTTCTAGCGAGAGACAACTGACTACCAAAGAGGCGGACTGCACAATTTTTATACGGGCAGGTTTTAGAATCAGTCAAACCCAGACTTCAAATATGCCTCCATTACTTATAAACTGTGTGACTTTAAAGTAATTTAACTTCTCTGAGTATCAGTTTCTTCAAGTACATCCTCTCTGTCACACTCCTGATTTGGGAAAATAACTGTCCAAGGTACAGAAAAGAGGAATAAAGATTTCTGTAATTCTTTTGATGTTCCTGGGGAGGAACTAAAGACAAAGATTGCTGGGGAAAGGAAACGGGGACATAAGGGATCGGTGGACAAGGTTGGCATTACACATAATCAGAATAAATGAGTCCAGTATAGTGTTCTTTGTGGGGTGCTGGAAAAGCCCACCCAGTCCCCTAAACTTCTTTCACTATGTCATTCTGTCTGAAATTCCATCCTTAGAAATAATTCCTTTGGATCACTAAGAGCCCCGGGGAGGCAACTAGTACTCCCAAATGGTTTATTGCCTCTCTTTATGAATCCCCCCTCCCCCGCAAGGATAGCCAATAAAGGTTCTAGGTGATAGGCCTCTCAAGGGTACTAGTACCTTCACAGGGGAACAAACTGAGTCACTCACACAATTTCCGCCTTCAAGACTGGGAAGGGGGACTTCCCTGGTAGCGCAGTGGTTGAGAATCTGCCTGCCAATTCAGGAGACACGGGTTCGAGCCCTGGTCTGGGAAGATCCCACATGCCACGAAGCAACTGGGCCCATGAGCCACAATTACTGAGCCTGCGCATCTGGAGCCTCTGCTCCGCAACAAGAGTCCGCGATAGTGAGAGGCCCGCGCACCGCGATGAAGAGTGGCCCCCACTTGCCGCAACTAGAGAAAGCCCTCGCACAGAAACGAAGACCCAACACGGCCATAAATAAATAAATAAATAAATAAATAAAAATTAAAAAAAAAAAAAAAAAAAAAAGACTGGGAAGGGCCTGGTAGGGTGGGAAACTTACAGTTCCTTGTGAGGGACAAAAGTCCGGAAGGCGAGGTTTCTAGACCAAAGGAAGTGGAGGGGCCAGAATGGGGCCAGAAAGTGAAGCTGGAAAGAGATACAGGAAGGATGCTAAAAAGAGACTTCCTTCTTTTCTTCCGCAAATGTGTCGGGAACATGTGGCGAAACTACACAGGTCGGTCTTGCGGCTTAATAGGAAATTGGCAGGGGTGGGGGGTAGGAGTTCTTTCTAGTTCGGGAGGACGGCTGCGCACTCTGGGGGTGGGCGAGGTTTGGGTAAAGGAGCTGGCCTCCGATGGGGCGGGAAGGAAGGGGGAGTGGGACGAAGACGCAGGCTCCCGGGTGTGGCGTGCAGGTCTGGGCCCGGCTCCACCACTCGCTGGCCGCCAGTCACACAGGCACGTCCTCGTCCGCGTGCATGCCACGAGATAATGAGCGGAAAGCGCTGGCACAGGGCCTGGCATCTGGCAGCCGCTGGATAACGCGAGCCCCTGCTCTGGCTGTGGGCACTGGAGACGCGCCCTCTGTTGCAGTGTCCACAGTGTGCCGGGCACTGGGCTTGCACTCAGCACCCTAACATCCCTAAACCTGACCCCCAGCCCGCGAAGTAGAGCTCGTCATTCTCAGTGTACAAGTGGGGAAACCGCGGTTTTGAGCAGCGGTTGCTCGGCTAAGAAACATCCGAGACCTTCCTGGGACCTTTGGGCTAAGACTCGTTCTCGAGGGGAATGTTAAGAGGCGGCGGGTGACCCCAAGGGCCTCGCCAGGGGCACAGGGCTCACCCTTGAAGGAGTCGGGAAGCCGCCGGGCTTGGGCTTCTGCTGATGGCCGCTTGTCAGACATGATGCCCGAACCGGAGTCGCTACTCTCAGGTCGCTGTCGCCAGGGCCAGAGCGGGAGCGGCGAGGAATGCCCGGAGGCGACCCAGGAGCCCGAGACCCAGCCAGCAGTCCCACCCACTGCCCGCGGCCTGGCCAATCGACGCCCAGGACCGAGGAGGACACGCCCCCACCCTCCACCGCCCTCCCCTCCCGCGCGGCACCTTCTGGGGAGCTTCCCGCTATCCCAGGGCTGAGGGGCGTGGCCTGAGGGGCGAGGCACCCCTGAGGCGGGGGTCCGGGTCGGGGGCAGCACCGGAAGGGTGGGACGGTGCCGGAAGGGAGGGGCGGAGGCCACAGGGCTGGGAATTGCGGCTGAAGAGACAGGGGAGGGGGTTGAGAGGATGGCCTGAGAAAAGGCTACGAAGAAGAAAAAGGCGCCCCTTCTGGGCAGACGAATTAGAAGAAAATGGTGCCCTCCTTGGGCGGGGTAGGGTCCGAGTGAAGGGAGGAGGCAGAGAGGCACCTGTGTGGCCAGAGTGAGGGCGCCGCGCCCAGCCCTAGACTGGGAGCACCCATGGTGTGAGGGGAAGAAAGCGGCGCGACCACCCTCGAGCCCAAGGGAGTGAATTCGAGTGTGGTGCCCTTTATTCAAATAAAATCCTTTCCGAGCCCTTGCCGTCGCCAAGCAGCGTGCTCATTGCTAGGGACGGAGCGGGCAAGGAGCAGACACGGGGCCCGCCCTCGTGGAGTTGACACAGGTAACAAGCAAGTAAACAAATCATTATACGTGAGGAAGAGCGCGACGAAGGGCACGGGGGACTCAGAGGATAGCCGAGGGCAGGTACTCTAGTTAAGGGGACAAGGGAAGGCCGCTGTAAGGAGGTGGCATTGAGGTGTGACCTGAAAGATGAGAAGGAGCCACCCTTGAGAAGGGGGACTGGCGGGGCGGGAGGTCGGAAAGGGAATCCCTGGCGGAGGGAAAAGCACAGCCAAGAGTATTCCCCACCTCACGCTTTGTGCTGGGTGGTGGCTGAAACCTCACCTTTGAAAACCAGGCTGTGTTTTATTCTCGATAAAACTTGTCCGAATGCAAACGTTCAAAGTATGGTGATGCACACAAGCAGGTACACTTTTAAAAACATTTCATGCTGTAATAAATACAGATTCTCAGGAAGTTGCAAAGGCAGTGCAGAGAGGTTATAGGTACCCTCTACCCAGTTTCCCCCAATAGTTACGTCTTACTTACACGTAGTCTCAAAGCCAGGAAATTGACAGTGGCGCAAATGTATATATAGTTCTATGCCATTTTGCCTCAAGCATAGATTTGTACAACCACCACTACAGTCAAATACAGAGCTATTCCATCACCACAAATTTCTCCCTTTGGCCTTATAATATCTGACACTTTGTGGTGTTTGGGTAATTGAAATGGTAGACTTTCTCTCTAGTTTTAGGTCTGGAGCCTTGTGGTTGTCACGGTAGAAAGTGGAGCACACACGATTGTAACAGGTGTTAAGAGAGTGGCTGATCCTCGTTGCTTTGGGGTACAGACACTAGGGTGTGGTTCAAGGCTAATGCAGAGCTCTCAAGTTGATCTCCAGTCACGTGTGGGAAAGAACTGCTTATATTCCTGGGGGTGGAGTACAGCTTGTGCAGTCACTTGGTTTATAAGCCTTCTGGAGAAGATAAGGAGGGGGAATACAGTTATTTAATGATCCTTTCTCTCAATTATCCTGGAGAAAGTCCACAGCTTCATTTTTTCCATTCCACAACGAATAAGCCCCAGAGGCATGAACTTCCTGTTTATGCCGCGGTTCCCAGGAATGAGGAGCAAATGCACAGGCAGCTAATTAAAACTTTTAATAAAGGAGGGCTTGATTACAAATTGCATAATCAATTTGTGAAAAAGTATTTAGCTTGCATTTTTGCTGGAAAGGAAAATATTTCAAAATGAATTTAATGTTTGTACTCCTGCCTGCTGCCTTGATTCAATTCTCAAGGCAATTCCAACAGCATCACTTCTGGAGAATTAGAAAAGAGGCTTCACCCTTTGGGACAAAGACTTTGGTAAACACTTGTTGGCCCTGGTTTCAGATTGCATCAGTTCGGGAGCTAATTCCAGGCCCCAAACTGAGAACAAGATTTGACTTGATTTTTAGATTACTTTCAGAATAGATGGGAATTTACAGATTTAGATTTTAAAATGCTGAATTTCACTTGCCCATGAAACTGTTGTATTCTGGCTTTCTTATGCATATTCTGTATAAATGTATTGATTAAATGTACTTTAAAAATAAATATTATTGTATCACCCTCTCCCTTTGGGGGAATTTCTAGTCCTAAAATTTCTTCCAGTAGTGATTAGAAGGTAGAATGTTTTTTGAGAACTTTATGCTTTAAAAACTGAGACTTATTATATAAAATTACAAATAATTTGAAGAGAGAAAGAATTACTTCTCGTATCATTGCCTCTAACAGAACTATTATCATTTTGGTGAATTTTTCCTCTAGCTGTTATTTAAAGTATATTTGCATGTAAGTTAAAATCAGAGTATTTATTCCATATTTCTTTCATGTTTTATTTTGCTGTTATTTCCCTAGCATATGCAGGGTACCAAATTAAGTATTGATTGATGGTGACAGTGACGACATTAAGACATGGAGATGGGTTTGAGACAGACATGCACCATGAGTTCATAATTGAATAAGTCAGAAGGAAATTTAATTAGTCTTTTTCCTGTGTCCATGTAAGAAATGCTTTAAGAACAACAGAGGAAAGTCCATATTTATTTTCTTTTCCTTTAAATTATGATTCCAGGCTGTTCACAGTGACTGCAGTGAAATCAGCTAACCAAATGCTTTTGAGGGAACAGCAGTACCAGCAAGCTATGTCTGTTTGTGGCATTTTCAGCAGGATGGGTCTAACTAGGTTGATCTGTTTCTCTGTGTGGACTAATTCACATTTATTGTATTACAGCAGCATTTTTGTCTTCTTAACTCTTCTGTTCTTCAGGAAATTACTCCGGAACTGAATCATAGCAGGAATTTCACCAGTGGATTTTGTACCTTTGGGCTGTGGCAGCAGACCAATTACACCACAGCACTTGGTAAGAGCACTGGGTGTTTGTGTCCTCAGGTCTTATGAAAATAAAAAGCATTACTGAAACATTGGTGGTATTTAATAGAGTCATCTATGGCAAGAATTTTATTAATCTGCTTTATTTATCAGTTCACAAAGCAAATATTTATTGAACACCTATTATGTGCCAGGCATTGTTGCAGGTGCTTGGGATAAAACTATGAACAAAAAAGACAAAAATTCTTGCCCTCATGGAGTTTTCTTTCTGGTATTCCTTTCCACATGTATTAGTTTGCTAGGGTTTACATAACAAAGTACCAGAGACTGGGTGGCTTAAACATCAGAAGTATATTTTTTTTACACCACAGACTGGGCGGCTTAAACATCAGAAGTATATTTTTCTTACAGTTCTGGAAGTGAGAAGTCCAAGATCAAGGTTCAGCAGAGTTGGTTTCTTCTAACGGGCCTGAGGAAAGCATCTGTTCCGGGTCTCTCTCTTTGACTTGTAGATAACTGTCTTCTTCCTGTGTTTTCACATCGTCTTCTCTTTGTACACTTCTGTGTCCAAATTTCCTCTTCTTATAAGGGCACCAGTCGTATTGGATTAGGGCCCACCCTAATGACCTCATTTTAACTGAATTACCTCTTTAAAGACCCTACCTCCAAATACAGTCACATTCTAAGGTCCCAGGGTTTAGGATTTCGACATATGAATTTTGGGGGAACACAGTTCAGCTCATAATACCACATATGACTATGGTGTATTCAAATCTTTGTCCTGCTTGTTTTCTCATATTAATATCTCTGAGGTATTCAAAGTCATGTATGTTTCCCTGTTAAATGTATCCAGGTAACCTATAATTATGAGTGATTATTTTTCTAGACATGATTTATTTTTAATAAATACTGAAAGGAAAGTTCTTGGTTAGGAAGGATTACTCTGCTAGGAATGTTGCTCCATCTAGTGGCTGCTATATTCAACTACTTCTGTCAAAGTTATAAAAATGAATAAAGGGGCACTATGTTGGAGAAAGGGTTCTCTTTTCAACAGGCTATTATTCACAGGGCACTAAGGATTCATGATAAAAAATATTTTTTCCATCACTGTATGTGGAATGAAAGAGAGGTCTACATAATGACACTATTTTTAATAATTCAAGTAATATCAGTACCATCATTTACTATCACTACCAGTTACTGTTTATTTTTTATCTCCTTGAGGAAACTGAGGCTCGGTTTACTCCCTTGCCCAAGATCTCACAGATTATAAGTAGTGTTTGTTCCAAGTCTATATGACTTCAGAGTTTAAGCTCTTAATCATTCAGGATAAATAAAAAGAAACAAAAAGACTCAAACATTTTGTAATGCATTCCTAATAAGTGACACATCTAAGCATACACCTAAATGAATACTCACGTTTGTCTTCAATCTTGATATATACTTAACCTTTATCTTGAAATGATACTTTATTGTTCAGTGTTTGTATCGTCGTTGATGTGCTGTGTCAAAGTGTGTCTGTCTGTCCTAGATAATGAATTTATAAAGGACACAATCCACAACCAGGTCAGTATCTTATAGTTTATTTATTGCATACCTTGAATTACAGCGAACATTTAAAATAACTATTAAAAAGTTTGGATTTTTTTGGTAATTTTAAAGAATAATTTTTGTTTTTCTATTATACAAGTTGAATGGGGCAGCTAACTTGCCTGGAAACATCAGGAAATGCTTCTGCAGAAAGCTGAGTTCGGTAGGATAAATACAAGTTAGAAAAGGATGCCTTAGGAATACAGAGGAGCCCTTGTAACTGCATGGGAGTATGACAGAGTTTGACATTTTTGGGGAAATGTAAGTAGTCAGATATGCAGGGAGTGGGAGTGATAAGAGATGACAGTGGACTAAAAGGCATATGCCAAACTGAGAAGGAAATTATGAAGCCATAAGTTATGGAATATCTTAACAAGAGAGGTGGAATGAACCCTTCTTATCAAAAGATCATGTAATAGACAATCTGAATAGGCCTTTATCTATTAAAGAAATTGAATAAGTAATAATCTTCTAAAACAGAAAGTCCAGGCCCAGACGGGGTCACTGGTGATTTCTACCAAACATTTAAGAAAGAAATTATACCAATTCTCTACAGTCTCTTCCATAAGACAGAAGCAGAAGGAGTACTTCCTAACTCATTCTATGAGGCCAGGATTACTCTAATATCAAAATCAGACAATGACATTACATAAAAGAAAACTACAGACCAGTATCTCTCATGAACATAGGTGCAAAATTTCTCAACAAAATATTAGCAAATGGAATCCAACAATGTATAAAAGAATTATATACAGTTACATATAAAACAGTGTAACATTTGAAAATCAGTCAATGTAATCCATCACATCAACAGACTAAAGAAGAAAAGTCACATGATCCTATCAATAGATGCAGAAAAAGCATTTGACAAAATCCAATAGTCATTAATCATAAAAACTGAGTGAAGTAGGAATAGAGAGGACTTCCTCAACTTGATAAAGAACATGTACGAAAAACCTACAGTGAACATCATGCTTAATGGTGAGACACTAGAAGCTTTCCCACTAAGATCAGGAACAAGGCAACTCCTTTTCAACATCATATTGGAAGTTCTAGCTAATGAATAAGACAGGAAATGGAAGTAAAAGGTATACAGACTGGGAAGGGAGAAAATAAAACTGTCTTTGTTTGCAGAAGACATGACTGTCTATGTAGAAAGTCTGTACTTGTACTCTTACAGTATTATATAAGGAAGCAAAAGAAAGGAGGAAGTTAAACAAACGAAGAAAGGGCCCAGAACAAATAGCTTCACATTTAATAATGGTGTTTTCTTATGTAGTTAACAATTGATACATGAACGTAAGGTTATTAAAATGAATGATCCCAGTATATCATTTGTGGCTAGCTGAGCGTAAAATATCTTCTCACTATTCTTGAAAACTTTTTTCTTGGACTTTAAGACATAATGGCTTGGAGCTACTGGATACAGTTACTACATCATTGGGCATTTTATGGGTGCTATTTGTTTGTACACTGTATCTTTACTTTAAAAAACCTTTATTTAAAGAAGTTAACAGTGATCATTTCGATACTAGCCATTAAGTAATGCAAGCATAGTAATGTAGCATTTGATTATTGTGCCTTTGCTCCCCGTCTTTTTACAGTACTGCATTCCCGTAGGTCATGATAAGTAATCACTCATGTTATCTTTTTGCATATTGCCTAATCTTCGTTTATAGAATAGGCAAATGAGTGAGGCAAATAGAGGTGTGGTTAAGAGCACAGGCTCTGTGCCTCCATTGCCTGTGTTAGAATCCTTGTTCCACCATTTCCTAGCTCTCTGACCTTGGGCAAGTTATGGAAGAGTAAGTGAAATAATCCATGTAAAGTGCTCAGCACGTGCCTGGCACATAGTAAGCACTTCATAAGTGTTAGTGGTTACTAAAAGTAATTGTATATTACACAGACCTTATATACTATTTTTACTATTACAACAAACAATGACACCATGGATTTAAACTTAGGTAGCTCTGACCCTAAAGCTCCCTCGTTTCCCTCTATCAACACCGTCTCTGTAAAGTTTTAGTCATTGATGAAGACAGAACTGATTCTCTTTAAATTGCTTAGGCTCCGTGAAAGGTTTGCCAGTTTATCAGTCAAGATAAGAGTAGATTATGCTGCATTAACGAACAACTTCCATATTTCCATGATTTTTCACAAAAATCTTTATTTCTTACTCCCATTTCATGTCCTGGGATGACAGAGGCTTTTTCATCATAGTCACCCAGGGATCTCAGCTGATGGAGGCTCCATCTTAACATGTGCTTCCACCGCCACCAAGGGAGGGAAAAGGGGATATGGTGACTTGTGCACTGCCTCTTGAAGTCTTCTGCTTGGAAGTGACACATGCACTGATGCTTATATTTCATTGGCCAAAGCCAGTAACACAGCTAGGTCCAACTTCAAACGAGCGGGGGAAAGTGCAGTTTTCTGGGTTTAGGAAAGAGAGAATTAGACATCAGTGAGCAGCATTAATAACTACCATACCAACAATTTGAATTTTTTTCAGTTTCCTAAGTTGATATTTATCTTTTCAATTTCTAAATCTGCCCCCATCCTTTCTTATGTGTACAGATCTTCGTCAACTTATGATGGGGTTATGTTCCAATAAACCTAAGTTGAAATCATAAGTTGAAAATATTGTAAGTTGAAAATGCATTTAGTACATCTATCCTACTGAACATCATAGCCTAGCCTAGCCTACCTTAAACGTGCTCAGAACGCTTACATTAGCCTACAGTTGGGCTAAATCATCTCACACAAAGCTATTTTATAATACAGTGTTGACTGTCTCATGCGATCTATTGAATACTGTACTGACAGTGAAAAACAGTATGGTTGTCTGGGTACAGAATTTTTTTTTTTTTAATTATTTTAATTAATTAATTAATTTATTTTATGGCTGTGTTGGGTCTTCGTTTCTGTGCGAGGGCTTTCTCTAGTTGCGGCAAGCGGGGGCCACTCTTCATCGCGGTGCGCGGGCCTCTCACTCTCGCGGCCTCTCTTGTTGCGGAGCACAGGCTCCAGACGCGCAGGCTCAGTAGTTGTGGCTCACGGGCCTAGTTGCTCCGCGGCATGTGGGATCCTCCCAGACCAGGGCTCGAACCCGTGTCCCCTGCATTGGCAGGCAGATTCTGAACCACTGCGCCCCCAGGGAAGCCCCAGAATGGTTTTAAGTGTATCAGTTGTTTCCCCTCGTGACTGTGTGGCTGACGGGGAGCTGTGGCTGCCCGGCATCGAGAGAGAGTGTCGTCGCTAGCCTGGGAAAAGATCAAAACTCACGATTCAAAGTACAGTTTCTTCTGAATGCATATTTTCACGCCATTGTAAAGTCAAAAAATCATTAAGTTGAACCATTGTAAGTCAGGGACGTTTGTATAGATTCTTCAGGAAAAAGCCTAAGTATAGTTTCAGAGAAACACCTCTCTTTCAGAGAGGTATATCAGAGTTATCTGGAGACTTTTTCAAGATCATGTGCCCAAGGCCCACCCAAGAATGGAAATATCTATAGGTCAGGCTCTGGGTGTGTATCTTTTGAAAAAGCTCCCCAGATGGTTCTGGTTTGCTCCCTGTTGTGACTATGCAATTGTAAACTCATATTTGGTTTCAAGGGTTGTCCTTAAGACAGTTGGGAGGAAACAGAGCTGAAAGGGTCAGAAAGAGGAAGGCATCAGGAAGGCATTATGACTCAAGTGTAGCAGGGTTCTCAGCTCAGGCTGAAGCTGTGCTCACCTCACAAGTCAGTATATCTGGCTTCTGGCATGGGTAGATGACACCAGGGTTCCATTTACATAAAGGAACACCAATCCTCATGAGAAAGACCTCACCTTAAGTTAAGGGAGACTTGACCCTGCCCCAACTTTTTATTGAAAAAATTTTTTTCAGAAGATTAAAAGAATTTACCCACCACTTAATTCAATAAGTGCTAGCATTTTGCCATATTTGTTTTATTTATTTATCTTTTTTGACATCCACTGATGGTTGTTGCCTGAATCAATTATTTCATTGAGGGGCAGGGGGTGCCAAATGGTGATTTTCTGATTCTACCATTCTTTCTACATTTATTATCACTATCTAGCATTCTTCAATAAAGAGGAGCTTTCCTTTATCAACTGGAGATGAATTAAGTTTTTCCTAAAAAGGCAGAATAAATAAATGCTTAATTTTTTAAACTAGGGAAGATTTTTCAGGAACCTATGTTTGATTGAAGGACATCTGGCCAGCATTGTAGTGGACAGATGATCTGAGTATAGCAGAGGCTTATGCATTTAGTTCTACAGCCCAACTCTCAGACTCAGAATGATAGAGCATGGTAGCTAAAGTGGAAAATGGTGTAGGAATTATAGTGGCTGTAACACTGAGAACAGAAAGTGTCAGTAGCATCAGTTGCAAGGCTTGGGAAGTGTCAGAGGACAGGACCCATGGCACAGACATCGGCAGGTTCCATCAGGACTGGTACCTGTTGGTGGGTCCCAGTAGCTAGCTATAGTACCGCCGGTGGCCACGGCAGCTTGGCTGCTGTTTTGTTCATTAGCAACGCCAGGGAACATCAGCAGCAGAAGAGCAAATGGCGCCAACCAAGTGGGTAATCAAGAGGATTTTTCTGTAGAGCATCCATGAGGCAGCCACTGGGGCACCCAAAGCTGTTGCAGGGAAACTGGAGCTCTTGAAGTGCGGGTAGAGTCCGAATCTGAGTCAGAGACATACGGATTTGGGAGACTTACTACTTTACTCTTGGGCTGGTGTGACCTGGGGAAAAAGTGCTGCATCTTACCAAGAACAGAAAATGGTGAAGAAAGGGTTCTTTTTAGGCAAAGGAAACTCAAGGAATAAAGTGATGTATACAATTTGAAAAGCAGGAAGATGATGGCAGGTGGATTAGATTGAAAGAGAAAATCCAAAGATACCAGTTGACTAGTTGAAGGAAGCAGGAAATCCGTCGGTATTTCATGACAGGCTTAGGGAAGCTAACCTCTGGCAGAAGTCGGTAGTGCATGGATGGCTGAATGGCCAGTTTTCTGATCCACAAGTATATCTCTCTCCATTTGTTCAAATCTTCTTTTCTGCTTCTCAGTGCCATGTGATTTTTTAATGGTAAACACTGTTTCAATTAAAGAAAAATTAAAAGTTTATTCCCGATAGAATCCACATCCCCTGAAGAGTTAAAATGGTCTGAATATAAGGTTTCTTCTAATCTGTACTGAACATAGGGGTTGTGGTTACTAAAAGTTAGTCAAACCATATATAGGAAGTAAACTAATGATTGCTTTTTCCTTCCACTTTTAGGATTTTTCTTTTTTAAGGGAAGGCCGTTTTTTTTTTTTTTTTAACATCTTTATGGGAGTATAATTGCTTTACAATGGTGTGTTAGTTTCTGCTTTATAACAAAGTGAATCTGTTATACATACACATATGTTCCCATATCTCTTCCCTCTTGCGTCTCCCTCCCTCCCACCCTCCCTATCCCACCCCTCTAGGTGGTCACAAAGCACTGAGCTGATCTCCCTGTGCTATGCGGGGAAGGCCATTTTTATTAAACTTGTACATTTTACTTCTTTCTTCCTTTCAGAATCCTAATTTAAAAAACATGTTTCTGCTTACTTTAAAAAAACAAAGCAAAACAGAAAACAAACAAAGGAAACTATTAAACATTACTTTTGTGATCGGAAAGGAGACAATAGGATTCAACATAAGCTAAGAAAACTATACGTGGAGCAAAGAAATAAATCGAAGAGGAACCGACTCCCATCTAGGGCTAGACCATTTGCAAAGTGCACAGCCCTTCACTAAGAGAATTTCCAAAGCAAACCCATCCCGGGAGACCAGGGAGCAGCCCTCTTACCTTCTGGATTAACAAACAGACCAAAAGCCCTAATGATCGTGCAAATACAAACCAATCACTCTATTTGAAAAAGCACAGACGCGTTCAACACTTGTCTCCCCTCCCTTCCCAGATTCTCTTCATTAACGGGGGATTGAGGAGGGCAGCCCCTTGGCGACAGGGCATTCACAGGACGAAAGTGTTCTTCACCAGGAGCTCTTTGTCGCCCCCAGAACTCCACACGGTGCGGGGGGCGCGCTCCTGGTTCCTGCGCCCCACCCTGATCAGGCAGACCGCAGCGGCTCCCAGCAAGAGGATCGGGACCATCACGAACAGCCCTGCCAGGACCACCACTTTAGTGCGGGGCGGGGCAGGACACAACTGCTTGCCGAAGCAGCGCTGCATGCACTCCTCCTTGGAGAGGTAGCTGTTTTTATTGCCCGGCATCCGCTGCAGGTGAAGTTATCACAAGAGTTCTTCTCGGCATTAAAGTACCAGCGTGGGAAGGACGCGCGGCAAGCCCCAGGGACAGCCTTGGCGGCGCAGTGTTCTTCATAGTCGAAAATATCACTGGGCAGGTCATCAGAATCCTGCCTTCCGGGGACACTTGGGACAGAGGAATCCGCTCCATTCCTGGACAGATCATCGATGGTGTTCACTGTGACACCAGCGCACTTTGCAAGACACTCCTCCTTGGTCATGTAGTTATTGTCATTCCCTCCGCAGCCTCCGTACACAGACTGCTGGCAGGATCCCTCAGTGACATTGTACCGCCACTTAAGGATGGAGGCCCGGCATTTCCCCACACTCTTCGAAACTCGGCAAAAGTCTGTGCAGCTGTGTGTGGCTGGAGAAACACCTCACTCTTAGTAGATGCCCTTGCTTCCATGGACGCCACATTCTCCGTCAGCCGCCTCAGCGGGAGAGGAGCAGCGATGCCAGGAGGGCGAGAAGTGCCCAGTACCGCCTCAGCCCACACAGCTGCGCCGTGACGGGCTCCACCCCTAGGATTTTTTTTTTTTTAAATATAAAAACAAAGTGACTTTTTGTCACACTTCCCCTAAACATTGGTTTATCCATGGAGAAATGGAAACTTTTTCTACTGGAAGAAAGTAAGCTGAGAACTACTGCTGTGTTTGGTTCTATTTTTATTATTATTATTATTTTTTTAAAAAATTATTATTTATTTATTTATTCATTCTTGGCTGTGTTGGGTCTTCATTTCTGTGCGAGGGCTTTCTCTAGTTGCGGCGAGCGGGGGCCACTCTTCATCGCGGTGCGTGGGCCTCTCACTATCGTGGCCTCTCTTGTTGCGGAGCACAGGCTCCAGACACGCAGGCTCAGTAGTTGTGGCTCACGGGCCTAGTTGCTCCGCAGCATGTGGGATCTTCCCAGACCAGGGCTGGAACCCGCATCCCCTGCATCGGCAGGCAGGTTCTCAACCACTGCGCCACCAGGGAAGCCCCCTATTTTTATTATTTATTAATCAAATATACATAGACTGAAAGGAAAATGAAAAAACAAGCTATGCATTAAATCATGGCAAACAGTCTGTATTGTAATCTGCATTTCATAAAATTAAGGAGTGATTTTATACAAATCCCCTCAAAATTAATAAAATTAAATTATGCTTAGCATTCAACTAAGTGATTGTAATTCAGCATAGTGGAACTATCTTTTTTTACTATAAAAGCTACCATGTGTTTATGGAGTGGCAATACAGTAATTAGTAAAAGTGTTTGGTTTTGTCAGTGATTTTTTTCCCCTTGAGTGGAATTAATCAGTTTTTATACTCTGTAAGCAGTCATTGAATCATTCTTAGCTCTGTGTCAGCTAATTTAGTCAGGTGATGAAATCATCACAAGACTTTTTTGAGAACTCTAGACCTTCCAAAGTGGCAGAAAGTTAATTGTTGCCTCAACAGTACTAACAGGAGCAATGGGCATGCACAATTCTGTGGCTGCAAGGAAAGTGAGCAGCACAGTGGTGGTATTTAGTGGACTTCATGTTCAGAAGAAGCCTCCTCCCAGAATCCATCATGTAATCCTTAATTTAGAAGCAGGTGAACCACAGTACTAACCAGAGAGCAAGTGAAGTGCAGAAACAAGAGCCGAAGATGTTCTCTAAGTCTTTTTCTTAAAAATAAATTTATTTATTTATTTACTTTTGGCTGCGTTGGGTCTTCGTTGCTGCACACGGGCTTTTTCTCTAGTTGCAGTGAGCGGGGGCTACTGTTCGTTGCGGTGCGTGGGCTTCTCATTGCAGTGGCTTCTCTTTGTTGCAGAGCACGGGCTCTAGGCGCATGGGCTTCAGTAGTTGTGGCTCGCAGGCTCAGTAGTTGTGGCGCACGGGCTTAGTTGCCCCACAGCATGTGGGATCGTCCCAGGCCAGGGCTCGAATCCGTGTCCCCTGCATTGGCAGGCGGATTCTTAACCACTGCGCCACCAGGGAAGCCCTATGTTCTCTAAGTCTCGAAGTGATCTTAGGCAGTTTGTAAATTGGTGTATATTGTCTCCAGCATCCTTTCACTTCTCTTATCTGCTTCTCTTCTACTTCATAGTGCTTGGTGCTAACTACCCTAGATACCACACTGCCCCAGTCCATCCAAGCCTATCTTCTCCCGTCAAAGCTCTCTTTGCACCAAAATTACCTACATTCCTGTTTTGGAGAGTCTCTGATATTAGAAAAAAAGTAACTTTACTGTAGTGATTTGCCCTAATGAGTACATGGATTATTAATAGCCAACCTCTTAACATTTTCAGATATAATTGTTATTTTAAAGAAGAAAGCCTGTTCAAATGAATTTAAATTTGAAAGAATTTCTTTCATTATTAGGATGTAAAAAAAAAATTCAGGCCGTTTCAAGAGGGCATTTTTGGGGAGGGTAGGAGTGAAAGCAGTTTGGTTATCTCTTGGAGACCAGTTCTGCGTGTACTTAGAAACGTAAGCTATTCAGCCTTTCCACAGTTTTACTTCCCTATGTGAAGAGCCTATAAGTTCTTAAGCTCTCCGTTCTTTCACACTGTCTCTTTTGACGATGGTAGCAGGGATGTTGGTTTTATTGTATGAGTTGTTTGAAAAGTCTTTCCTGTACCTTGGTAACTAGGTTGCTAAGTATCTTTGTTATTAGGTCTCTGTCTTGAGAGACTTAGCTGAGGAGGAAAAACAGTTGAAGAAACATATGTAATAAGCACTTTAATAAAAAAGTTTCTTAGAGGAATTGACATTTGACTTTACTAATTAATTCAACAAATATTAACTAGGTGCCTGCTATGTGCCAAGTACAGCCTAGGTGCTGGGAATACAGTGATTAATAAGATAGGCTTGGTCCCCGGCTCCATGGGGCTTACTGTCTAGTGGTTCCAGACAGTGGGCTGCAGGCAACATGTCCTCAGGGAAATGGTTATTACATAGAGGTCAGACAAAATGCAGAGACTTTCTTTCATATTCCATGATGGTGAAGTGGCATTCCGTATGCAATGGAAAAATAGCCCATCAAGTTATCTTGTATGATTATATGGAACTATGTACTCACTGAGGAGGAAGCTCTGCGGAATCAGACAGCTGTTGTCATAGTTCACGTTAAAGGGGAACAGGTGTGATTGAACCATGATGGGTGCCTTTAATCGCATGGGGTAATTTAAAGCAAGCAGGTGACATACTCAAATTGCAAAAGTGTTGCCTTAATGGAATAAAACTCAAAAGACTTTATGAGATAGTGTTGTAAAAATCTCTTATTGCTTGTAGTCATAGGGCTGAGGTAACTGAAAACCAAATTCAGAGACTGATTCTGTGATTTGGTAAATTATATTAGTATGTGAATCCACATACTTTGCCAAGCATTTTATATGAATGTCAGGGTAAGCTAGATTAGGGAAGAGTGGGGTCTTGACAAATGGAATAGCAGTATATGAGAGACATCAGGGCTTAGAGAACCCCAAACTCCTAGATTTATCTAAAACAGACTTCTTAGCTGTGGCGCTATGAACATTTTGGAATGGATTATTTTGCTCTGGGGGGCTGCCCTGTGCATTGTGAGATGTTTAGTAGCATCCCTGGCCTCTATCTACCAGATGCCAGTAGAACCCCATCCCTGAGTCATGGCGATCAAAAATGTCTCCAGATATTGCCAAATGCCTGCCCCCCAGGTGAGGCAAGGGAGGAAATTGCCTCTGGTGTGAGAAGCGTTGGATAAGTGTTACCTGTTGTGCAAACCTCGCCTAAGGAAACCATGACTCATTGAGGGAGAAAACTGAGAAGTCATCTCATGCTCCATCTCTCATTATTGCTTATCTGGTAATTCAAACTTAACGTTTTGTTTAAATCATATTAAACATTTTATAAAACTAAAACAAATTACTAATTCTAGAATTAGTATCCATCTGTCAGTGTAAAATACATAGCTTGCTTCATACTTGTTATATCTAGACATATATACACACAGACTTAAGAGTAATATGAATTATTTAATATTACAAAGTGTTTCTCAGTTGCTATGTATAATGGTATTGAATAGTATGCTAATTAGTGCATATCACTGGATACTCCAGCTAGAATTTGAAGTGAAATTTAAAAAAATGGACATCCGACACTCTGAGACTTTAATATGCAAGTATCTATTTCATCTGTGCTCTCAGAGAGAAAGATTTGTCAAACTAATTAATTTGTATTTTCTCTTACGGAAGTGCTTCTGCTGTTCATATTCCTTCTGTAGCAAAGTCTGTGTTTGACAGCAGAAGCACAACCCACACTCCTATACAGCATTCAGGGACAGTCACCTTTTATTTAGAGGAGAAAGGAGGACAAGAGCAAGCGATGAGGAGAAGCATCTCCAAATGAAGTTAGTGTCACAAAAGGGACACATTTAAGGTTATAGATTGCACTGTGCCAGCATTGGGTGCTGGGCCTTGATTGATAACGATACCCGTGTGTTCTTTCATGAATTTATTCTCTCCATCTCTCTGATTCATAGGGCTCTCTAACAAGTGGGGCCCAGGCACTCGGTTCTAAGGCTAGCGTTGGGTCTTATCATTCAGTGTGCACAGCTTAGGTCCTGCTCCTGTTTCCCAGTAGGGTACCTGCACCACAGCTGTTCAGTTATTCTGCATTTACCAGTTCCAGTCTTCTGCAGGAAGAGTTAATGCCATGAGGGAGGGGAAGTAGAGCTCTATCTCCTTTTCTCCCTTTTATATTTTTATATCTTTTTATTTTGAAATTTTAGATTTACAAAAAAGTTGCAAAGATAGTATGAAGTACCTGTACACACTTCCCCAAGCTTCCCCAAAAGGTAACATCTTCCATAATCAAGCTGCATTTACCAAAACTAAGAAATTAACATGAGTACAATAGTGTTGACAAAACCACAGACTTTATTTGGAGTTTACCAGTTTTTTCACTGATGCCCTTCTCTGTTTCAGGAGATTACACTGCATTCAATCATCGTGATCCCTTAGTCTCCAAGCTGTGACAGTTTTTTGGTCTTTCCTTGTCTTTTGTGACCTTGGCAATTTTGAAGAGTACAGGTCAGGTATTGTAGGCTGCCCCTCTATTTGGGTTTGCCTGATGTTTGGGTTTGTCATGATTACATCAGGAATATGGATTTGGGGGAAGAATGCCACAGAGATGAACTGCCCTTTTCACTGCATCGTATCAGGAGAACATGACACCAACATGACTTGTGACTGGTGATCTTAAACTTGAGTGCTCACTTGGCTAAGGTGGTGTCTCTGGGTTCTCTCGTTAACTGTGTCTCTCTTTCCATACCCTAGTCTTTAGAAGAAAGTCGCTAAGCCCAGCCCACACTCAAGGGATGGGGAATGTACTTTATTTTTTTAAATTAATTTTTATTGGAGTATAGTTGCTTTACAATGTTGTGTTAGTTTCTATTGTACAGCAAAATGAATCAGCTATACATATAAATATATCCCCTCTTTTTTGGATTTCCTTCCCATTTAGGTCACCACAATGCATTAAGAAGAATTCCCAGTGCTATACAGTATGTTCTCATTAATTATCTATTTTATACATAGTATCAATAGTGTATATGTATCTCAGCCATAAAAGGGAACGAAATTGGGTCATTTGTATAGACGTGGATGGACCTAGAGAGTGTCATACAGAGTGAAGTAAGTCAGAAAGAGAAAAACAAATATCGTATATTAATGCACATATGTAGAATCTAGAAAAATGCTATAGATGATCTTATTTGCAAAGCAGAAATAGAGACACAGATGTAGAGAACAAATGTACAGATACCAAGGGGGAAGGGGGGGTGGGAGGAATTGGGAGATTGGGAATGTATTTTTTTTTAAAATTATTTAATTATTTATTTATTTATGGCTGCATTGGGTCTTCGTTTCTGTGCGAGGGCTATCTCTTGTTGCGGCAAGTGGGGACCACTCTTCATCGCGGTGCGCGGGCCTCTCACTATCGTGGCCTCTCTTGTTGTGGAGCACAGGCTCCAGACGCGCAGGCTCAGTAATTGTGGCTCACGGGCCTAGTTGCTCCGCGGTATGTGGGATCTTCCCAGACCAGGGCTCGAACCCGTGTCCCCTGCATTGGCAGGCAGATTCTGAACCACTGCGCCACCAGGGAAGCCCGGGAATGTATTTTAAAACTGCATTCTATCAGTCCTTATTTACTATCCCTTCTTACCCTGCCCCCCTCCCCCAACTTCCAAAAGTCCACTTAGTTCCTGAGCCTTTGGAAGATTCTGTGATATACATCAATTTAGTTCTTGGTTTTCCCCACTATATCCTAAGTCACTTTTCCACATTCCAGCCTTAATATTTTGTTGCTATTGTCTCCTCTTCTCTTCTCTCTGGATTTATAGGTTTGTGAGTTAAAAAAAAAATCCCTCTACCGTACTTTCAGTGGAGTTTCAGAGGAAGTAAAATTGAATTATTATACTCAATCTGCCATCTTTATCTGGAAGCCTCGGGGGAAACAATTTTTAATCATCAATACTGACACTTAATCTGCATTATTTGCCATTTCTGTTTGTCATAATTCTACCATTGATATAATCCATAGAATCACTGAATGCTTTTTTTTGGTACCATTGTTGTGTTTCATAAAACATTGTGATCAGTCAAGAAACTCAGTTCACAGCTAGAGAAGTAAGGCTTCTAGTATTGGTTGGTGTGATTGGCCCTGATTATCAAAGGGTTACTGTATTAGGGTTACAGTATTAGGGTTAGTATTATAAAGCTAGCAGAGTTGGATGCTTTCTTTTACATGCCCAGTTATTAAGTTTAACAAAAAACAAGGCAGGCTTAGACACCTCAGGAATCAAAGGTGTCTAAGGGTCAGTTGACTAGGCAAAGAACTTTAACTGACTTACACTAGCCAAAGGCAACCAAAGCTTGAATTGATGGAGGAAGGGAGTTAACATATCCACTATGGCTTCTTGACCATTTGTGTAAATGAGGACTGTAGCTCTCCACGTATTTGCTCTCCTTCTCTCTCCCTCCCTTGGCTTTCACCTTTCCTCTAATTTTTTTAAAGAATTTTAAAGAGCAGTTTTAGGTTTATGATAAAATTAAGAAGAAGGTACAGAGATTTCCCATATACAGGCATACCTTGTTTTATTGTGCTTTGCTTTATAGTGCTTGCAGATACTGTGTTTTTTTACAATTGAAGGTCTATGGCAACCCTGCATCAAGCAAGTCTGTTGGTGCCATTTTTTCCAACAGCATTTGTTCACCTAATATCTCTGTGTCAATTTTGGTAATTATTGCAATATTTCAAACTTTTTCATTATTATTACATTTGTTATGGTGATCTGTGATCAGTGATCCTTGATGTTAGTATTGTGTAATAGTTATTTGGGGGAGCCATTAACCATGCCCATATAAGATGGTGAACTTAATTGATAAATGCTGTGTGTATTCTGACTGCTCCACCGACTGGCTGTTCCCCCATCTCTCTCCCTCTCCTCAGGCCTCCCTATTCCCTGAGACACAACAATATTGAAATTCGGCCAGTTAGTAACTTCACAGTGGTCTCTAAGTGTTCAAGTAAAAGGAAGGGTTGCACACCTCTTACTTTAAATCAAAAACAAGAAATGATTAACCTTAGTGAGGAAGGCACGTTGAAACTAAGATAGGCCAAAAGCTAGGCCTCTTGCACCAGTTGGCCAAGTTGTGAATGCAAAGGAAGTGTTCTTGAAGGAAATTAAAAGTGCTATTCCAGTGAACACACAAATGATAAGAAAGTGAAACAGCCTTATTGTTGATGTGGAGAAAGCTTTAGTGGTCTGGATAGAAGATTGAACCAGCCATAACATTCCCTTAAGCCAAAGCCTAATCCAGAGCAAGGTCCTAACTCTTCAATTCAATGAAGGCTGAGAGGTGAGAAAGCTACAGAAGAAAAGTTTGAAGCTAGCAGAGGCTGGTTCATGAGATTTAAGGAAAGAAGCCATCACTATAACATAAAAGTACAAGGTGAGGCAGCAAGTGTTGACATAGAAGCTGCATGCAGCAAGTTTTCCAGAAGATCTAGCTAAGATAATTAATGAACGTGGCTACACTAAACAACAGATTTTCAGTGTCAACAAAACAGCCTTATATTGGAAAAAGATGCCATCTAGGACTTTCATAGCTAGAGTGGAGAAGTCAATGCCTAGCTTCAAAGGACAGACTGACTCTCATGTTAGGGGCTAATGCAGCTGGTGACTTGAAGTTGAAGCCAGTGCTCATTTACCATTTTGAAAATCATAGGGCCTCCCGGAATTCTGCTAAATCTACTCTGCCTGTGCTGTATAAATGAAACAACAAATACCAGATGACAGCACATCTGTTTACAACATGGGTTACTAAATATTTTAACCCCACGGTTGAGACCTACTGCTCAGAAAAAAGGATTCCTTTAAAAATATTACTGCTCATTGGCAATGCACCTGGTCACCCAAGAGCTCTGATGGAGATGTACAATGAGATTAAGGTTGTTTTCATGCCTGCTAACACAACTTCCACTCTGCAGCCCATGATTAAAGAGTAATTTCAACTTTTAAGTCTTGTTATTTAAGAAAGGCTTAATTTTCAGAAGGCTATAGCTGCCATAGATAGATATTCCTCTGATGGATCTGGAAAAGTAAATTGAAAACCTTCTTGAAAGGATTCACCATTCTAGATGCCATTAAAAACATTCATGATTCATGGGAACCGGTCAAAATATCAACATGAACAGGAGTTTGGAAGAAGTTGATTCCAACACTCATGGATGATTTTGAGGGTTCAAGACTTCAGTGGAGGAAGAAACTGCAGAGGTGGTGGACATAGCAAGAGAACTAGAAGTAGAAGTGCAGCCTGAGGATGTGACTGAATTGCTGCAATCTCATGATAAAACTTTAATGGATGAGGAGTTGCTTCTTATGGATGAGCAAAGAAATTGGCTTCTTGAGATGGAATCTACTCCTGGTAATGATGTTGTGATCATGGTTGAAAGACAACAAAGGATTTAGAATATTACATAAGCTTAATTGATAAAACAGCAGCAGGGTTTGAGAGAATTGGCTCCAATTTTGAAAGAAGTTCTACTGTGGGTAAAATGCTATCAAACAGCATTCATTGCAGCCTATAGAGAAATTGTTCATCAAAGGAAAAGTCAATTGATGTGACAAACGTCACTGTTGTCTTATTTTAAGAAATTGCCACTCCAACCTTCAGCAACCATCACCTCGATCAGTCAGCAGCCATCAACACTGAGGCAAGACCCTCCACCAGCAAAAAGATTACGACTCGCTGAAGGCTCAGATGATGGTTAGCATTTTTTCTTTAGCAATAATGTATTTTTAAATCAAGGTATGTACATTGCTTTTTTAGACATAATGCTATCGCACACTTAATAGACTATAGTACAGAGTAAACATGACTTTTCTATGCAATGGGAAAACTAAAAAATTCATGTGACTTGCTTCATTGCGATATTTGCTTTATTGCAGTCGTCTGGATCTGAACCCACAACATCTCTGACGTGTGCCTGTACTCCCTACCCCAACATACGCACAGCCTCCACCATGATCAACATCACTCACCAGAATGGTACCTTTGTTATCAAGGATAAGCCTACACTGACACATCATAATCCCCCAAAGTCCATAGATTACCTCAGGATTCTCTCTTGGTGTACATTCTGTGGGTTTGGACAAATGTATAATGACATGTATCCATCATTATTATATCATCCAGAGTATTTTCACTGCCCTAAACATCCTCTGGGCTCCACATATTCATCCCTCCCTCCCAGCCCCTGACAGCCACTGATCTTTTTCTTGTCTCCATAGTTTTGCCTTTTTCCAGAATGCAAAGTAGTTGAAATTATACAATATGTAGTCTTTTCTCATCTTTCATTTTCCTATAATTTTATATAAAGTGTTTTGATATTGGTTATGTTTATCATTTAGTGACTAGGTTGCAGTTTTTTCCTTTTTATGCATTTTAATAATTTTTATTACTTTTTCAATAGGTAATGCATCTTTGTGGCTCAAAAACTAAAACAACATAAAGAGTATATATTGAAAATTCTCCCTCCTGTCTCTGTCTGCCTTGTTCTTCCTTGCCCTACCCCCATTAGTAACTGGTTTTATTATTTTTCTTGTGTGTATTTTTGGTGTTTCTTTATGTAAGTACAAACATATTCTTATTCTTCTCCTTCTTACACAAAAGATAACATACTATTTAAATTGTTCTGTGCTCTGCTTTCTTCACTGAATAATATGCATTGGTATATAGAAAGTTTCTTGTTCTTTTTTACAGCTCCGTGGTTGTCCCAATGTTTGTTTAATCAGTTCCCTATAGGAAATGGGGTTTGTTTCTCCTTTTTGGCATTGCAAACAACACTGCAATAAATAACCTGCTACAAACCTCATTTTGTGGGACTTCCCTGGTGGCGCAGTGGTTAAGAATCTGCCTGCCAACTCAGGGGACATGGGTTCGAGCCCTGGTCCAGGAAGATTCCCACATGCTGTGGAGCAACTAAGCCCGTGCACCACAACTACTGAGCCTGTGCTCTAGAGCCCACAAGCCACAAATACTGAGCCCTTGCGCCACAACTACTGAAGCCCGCGCAGCTAGAGACCGTGCTCCGCAACAAGAGAAGCCCGCACACCACAATGAAGACCCAATGCAGCCAAAAATAAATAAATTTATAAAAAACAACAGCAACAAAAACAAAAACCCTAATTTTGTAAGTGGGTAGGTATATTTGTACCTAAATACCCAGAAGTTGGAGCGTTGCAGAATATTGACTTAGTATTACAGTGGATCTGGAGTGGGATTAGCTGTCATCTACAGGGACAGGGACAACCAGAAAAATAGCACCCACTTCTAGTATTTACAACAGAGAAAATGTAATGCAGGGAAGTGGTTACCAGGTGATAGAAGAGCTGAGAGCCTAACTGAGAAAGTGAAGCAGAAGAGCCACAGCTTGTAGCGTGGAGAGACATAAATGAAAAACCCGTGTTACTGAATCCCAGAGCTGCGGGTCATCTGTTGGAGACCAGGACCTCTAAGGATCTGTCTAGTGGGAGCTGGGTCCACTAAGGAGGTGCAGTCCCTGCCAAAGAAGTGCCTGAATTAGAAGAGAGAGGAGAGAAATGTCCTGGCGTATTCCTTCCCTCCCTGTCTTCCAGTCTTTCAGAAATCAGCTGATAGTGAGTTTGGGTATCACAGTTAACAGAGGTCAGCCCCTTGCAGTCCAGAGCAGTGCAGCAGAAGGGCAAAGAATGGATTTGAGGACAAGCAGTTTCAGAATCTAAATAGCCAGCCCTTTTGCTACTCAGCATTTAAGTTCACCCTTCTGCCCATGTTTAATACCTTCATACTTCTGCCTGTCATACAGTGACACTCTCCCTTTCTCCCCAGACGAGAAGAGAGACTCAAAGTCCCATTAGTCATTGTCTCCTTCTAATGTTCAGGATCTACTGGTGAGCCTCACTCTACTCCAGCAGCTCCAGATGTGACTTTTTGTGACCTGGTGACCTATGAACTAAATTGTAAATTAAGTTCCACCACCACTCCATACAAAACTGCAGGAGAGGGGCTTCCCTGGTGGCACAGTGGTTAAGAGTCTGCCTGCCAATGCAAGGGACACGGGTTCGAGCCCTGGCCCGGGAAGATCCCACATGCCGCGGAGCAACTAGGCCCATGTGCCACAACTACTGAGCCTGTGCTCAAGAGCCCGCAAGCCACAACTACTGAGCCCACGTGCCACAACTACTGAGCCCACGTGCCACAACTACTGAAGCCTGCATGCCTAGAGCCCGTGCTCCGCAACAAGAGAAGCCACGACAATGAGAAGCCCGCGTACCGCAACGAAGAGTAGCCCCCTCTCGCCACAACTAGAGAAAGCCTGTGCGCAGCAACGAAGACCCCATGCAGCCAAAAATAAAAACAAACAAATAAATTAATTAATTAAAAAAAAAACTGCAGGAGAAGGGGAAGGGGGAAAAGTAGAAATCATTGGTTAGTAGGTACATAACAAAAATATGCATTAGTGCTATCATCCTTATTGCTGTATAAAGTCACAAGGTCATAGTTGATATTTATCACTTCCCTCTTTTACTTCTTATTCCATATTTCCTTTGTTTTTAGCTAGCACTTCAGGTGGTTAGTGTTCTTTACTTGGCAGGTGACTGTATCAGTCAGGATATAGTCACAACAACAGAAAACACCCTTGGCATTTCAACAGAGAGAATTTAATATAAGGAATTAGTTAAGCAGTTTTGGAGAACTGAAACGGCAAAAAAGGGGCTACTGAGCTAACCCAGAGATAGGAACTCTATGATGAAGCTGTCACTCCTGGGGTTGGGGGGACAAAAGGAAGCTTGAAGGAGAGGATCCTGAGACCTCCGAGGTGGTCTCAATAGCTGACTATTGCTGATATCTTTGATTAGACATGATGAGGCTGGTTCTAGGAGTGCCCCCCGCAAGCTGAACACTGTAATTGATAACCACTTGTCAGGAAAGGAGTGCATCCTTTCTCCCTCCTCTTCCTTGCAGGAAGTTAACTGGCAACGTAGAAATACAGTTCTCATAGTCCCAACCTAGCGTCACAAAGCAGAGTATAAAGGTGTGGGTTTGAACTGAGAGACAGTGGTGTAGTAACTGCGACAGCGCATCACTTTACCTATTCAATATCCACATACAACTTTCTACATATATTTCAACTTCCTGTACAGCAATAACACATTTCAGCTTTTTTTTAGCAAGATACAACTGTCCTTTGTAGAAATAGGCACTCTCACCTTTTCCACAAAAAGAAAAGGTCGCAAATGTCATTTTATTGATCTTTGAATGATGTCAGTTACTCCTCAAGTTCAGTTAGAGTCCCTCTAGAATATCCTGCAAGCTCAAGATGAAACTGTGAAGTTAACCACTGCCGTTATTCTTACATTGCGAAAGAAGAAAAAATTAGTTTGTATATACACAAATACATAAACACACATGTATACAGACATACAGTAAGCAAAAAAGAAACTAATGTTTAGATATTAGTCCTTTCTTCTCTCTGGTCATGAGCCTGTAGTTAATACTTGTAACTTCCTTCTTCCCCTACTCATTCTATATTTCCTTTACTCTGAGCCAGCACCTGTACCAGGTGGTGTGATCCAAAGCTTCATTCCTGAAGGCGCTGGATCTTCAGTGGTCTTGTCTTGTCTTGGTTACTGTAGTTTCCCACTAACTTTTGCAGTGAGAATATAAAGGAGAAAATGAATATAGGTGACAAAAGGGAGATAGAATTGACCGATGTGGCAACTGATGACGTGGGTGGGAGGAGAGAACAAAATATGTGCATTAAAAATTTTACACAGGTGTGACACAGTTCTGGTTTGAGTTTGAGTGGAGTGAGATCTGGGATTAACGTAGGGTTACCAACTGTCCTGGTTTGCCCCAGAGTGAGGGATTTCCTAGAACGTGAAACTTCCTGCATTAAAACAGGGAAAGGCCCTGGAAAACCGGAATGAGTTGGTCACCACAACCTAATATGAACTGGCAAAGACTGATTAGTGACAGTAGCTTCTTGGCATGAGCACTGAGTCACCTTCTGGGATAACCAGTCTTTAGGGAGTGAGCAGTCAAGATGTGCTAAAGTTGTCCCAGTAAGAGAGCCTTTAACTGGTGCAGGGAAATGGTGATTCTTAAGACTCCATGGTAGCTGTCATTCAAATCCATCCCCAACCCTTGGAACCCATGGATCCAATGTGAGTTCTAGGGAGAGAGGAGGTTGGGGGTAAATATCTGTGACACCTCCCCCCACAACAGAGTGTGACCCAGAGGGGACAGATTCTTTCTCACCACAGACCACCCACAGCTCTGGAAACTTGAAGGCTCTAGTGCATTAATGACTTCAGTTGCAGGTGGGTTGGGAGGTTACAAGGGTTGGAGAGGAGGAACTTGGTAACACGGACTGGCACACGGAAGCACTGAAATCCTCAACAGGGCAGAATAACATTTATGCAGGTGGGGTATAAATCAGTGAAATTTGAGTTATTACAGCAAAACATAACATCTGCAGGCTGGGGTGTGGGAGGCCAGAGGAAGCTTGGCAACACTTAGGCTTTTCTTGAAGCAACTCCAGTCCAGAGGAAAGGATTAGGTTACTTTCTTGTAATATTGTGTCATCTAGTGTTAATTTTCATATACCCCTTTGTCCTAGTTAGATGCTTAAAAAGAAGCAAATGAATTAAGAATCTGAAGACAGTTTCCAAAGTCATCAGTCACGTTTATTTCATGCCCATCAGTTCTTTTGTTTATTTGACAAATACTGATTGAATACTTTCTATATGCCAGTTACTTTTCTAGGCATTGAGATTACAGCTGTAAACAAAATGGACAAAAACCCTGAACTCATGGAAGCTTACATTTTTGTGGGGAGAAAGACAATAAATAAGATAAATAAGTAAAATACAATATATAGTATGCTATATAGTTATAAATGGTAAAGAGAAAAAATAAGGAAGGAAGAATTAAGTTTAAAATTTTGGAGCGAGGGGACTCTATAATTTTAGACCAGGTGATCAGGGAGGCCTGACTGAGAAGATGACCTGTGAGTAAAAAACAGAGATAGTGAGGGAGTATTCCAGGCACAGGGAATGGTGCAAAGGCCCTGAGGTAGAAGCATGCCTGGTGAGTTCAAGGAACAGTGGGGAGGAGTAGACTGAACTAGGGGGACAGTATTAGGAGATGAGGACCTTCGGGATCACAGCAAGGAGTATCACATTTATTCTGAATAAGATGGGAAATCAAAGTTTTGAGCAGGGGCATGGTCTTATGCACAATTTAATATTATCACCCTGGCTGCTGTGTTGAGAACAGACTGAAAGGAGGCAAGGGCAGAGGAGAGTGGTCAAGCTGGTGGAGTAGAAGGACCCTGAGCTCACCTCCTCTCATTAGCACACCAAAATCACAACCATCTGCAGAATAACCATGGTTGAAAAAGTCTGAAACCTGCCAGAAAAGATTTTCTACAACTAAAGACATAAAAGAAGGAACCACAATGAGACCAGTAGGAGGAGCGGATATGTGATATAATAAAATTTCATACCCCACAGGTGGGCAACCCACAAACTGGAGAAAAATTATATTACAGAGGTTCTCCTGTGGGAGAACCATGTCAGGTCCCCCAGCCTG
Organism: Balaenoptera borealis; assembly: GCF_965194805.1. Taxonomy (NCBI): domain Eukaryota; kingdom Metazoa; phylum Chordata; class Mammalia; order Artiodactyla; family Balaenopteridae; genus Balaenoptera; species Balaenoptera borealis. Next base: position 109,365,636 of record NC_138865.1, read on the forward strand.
AGAGTCCAGCACTGGGAAGGGGAGCCATCAGAACATTTGGTGTGAAGGCCAGTGTGCCTTGATTGCAAGAGCTCCACAGGACTGGGGGAAATAGAGACTTTACTCTTAAAGGGAGCACACAAAATCTCACATGCACCAGGACCAAGGGCAAAAGCAGTAATTTCATAGAAGCCTGAGCCAGGTCTACCTTCTGGTCTTGGAGGGTATCCTGCAGAGGTAGGGTGCAGTTGTGGCTCACCCTGGGAACATAGACACTGGAGGTGGATGTATCAGGGAGCATTCATCTGCATGAACTCTCCTGAATGCTGACATCTTGTTTGGGTCATTAGCACCAAGACTTGGCCCAACCCAGTAGCCTGTAGGCTCCGGTGCTGGGACACGTCGGGCCAAACAACTAACTGGGTGGGGGCACATTCCCCACCCCTCAGCAGACAAGCTGCCTAAAGACTTCCTGAGCCCACAGCTTCGTCTAGACATTCCCCTAGAATGGCCCTGCCCACCAGAGGGCCAACACCCAGCTCCACCCACCAGTGGGCAGGCACTGACCCTTCCTGCCAGGAAGCCTGCACAAACCTCTAGACCAGCCTCACCCACCAGGGGGCAGACACCAGAAGCAAGAAAATTACAGTCCAGCAGCCTGCAGACCAAATCCAAATGCAGGCCAGACACTACTCTGGGACCAGTTGGCCCCTGGCCCTTGGGTGGTGAGAGGGGAGTGCACTCCTGGGATGCATAGGACATCTCCTACAGAGGGCCACTTCTCCAAGGTTGAGAAACCTAACTAACCTACCACATACATAAAAATACAAATAGCAATTTAGACACAGTGAGGCAACAGAGGAATATGTTTCAGACGAAGGAACAAGATAAAACCCCAGAAGAACTAAGTGACATGGGGATAGGCAATCTACCTGAGAAAGTGTTCAGAGTAATGTTTGTAAAGATGATCAAGGAACTCAGGAGGAGAATGGAGGCACAGAGCAAGAAATTAGAAGTTTTTAACAAAGAATTAGAAAAAATAAAGAACAAAAAACAGAATTCAAGAATACAATAACTGAAATGAAAAATATGCTAGAAAGAATCAGTAGTAGACTAAATGAGACAGAAGAACGGATCAGTGAGCTGGAAGACAGAGGAGTGGAAATCACTGCTGCTGAACAGAAAAAAGAAAAAAGGATGAAAAGAAATGAAGACAGTTTAAGAGACCTATGTGACAACATCAAGCATGCTAATATTCGCATCATAGGGATCCCAGGAGGAGGAGAGAGAGAGAAAGGGCCTGAGAAAATATTTGAAGAGATAATAGCTGAAAACTTCCCTAACCCGGGAAAAGAAACAGTCACCCAGTCCAGGAAGTGCAGAGAATCCCATACAGGATTAACCCACAGAAGCACACACTGAGACACACTGTAATCAAAGTGACAAAAATTAAAGATAAAGAGAGAATATTAAAAGCAACAAGGGAAAATCAACAAACAATATACAAGAGAACTCCCATAAGGCTATCTGCAGACCAGAAGGGAGTGGCACAATATACTTAAAGTGGTAAAAGAGGAAAACCTACAACCAAGAATACTTTACCCAGCAAGGCTCTCATTCAGATTTTTTTTATATATAAATTTCTTTCTTTCTTTCTTTCTTTACTTTTGGCTGTGTTGGGTCTTCGGTGCTGTGCGTGGGCTTTCTCTAGTTGCGGTGAGCGGGGGCTACTCTTTTTTTTTTTTTTAAACGATTTTTTTTTTAAACAATTTTTTTTTTTTTAATGGGAATTATTTATTTATTTATTTATGGCTGTGTTGGGTTTTCGTTTACTGTGCGAGGGCTTTCTCTAGTTGCGGCAAGTGGGGGCCACTCTTCATCGCAGTGCGCGGGCCTCTCACTATCGTGGCCTCTCCCGTTGCGGAGCACAGGCTCCAGACGCGCAGGCTCAGCAATTGTGGCTCACGGGCCTAGTCGCTCCGTGGCATGTGGGATCTTCCCAGACCAGGGCTCGAACCCGTGTCCCCTGCATTGGCAGGCAGATTCTCAACCACTGCGCCACCAGGGAAGCCCGGGGGGTTACTCTTCATTGCAGTGCGCAGGCCTCTCATTTTCGTGGCCTCTCTTGTTGTGGAGCACAGGCTCTAGGCGTGCAGGCCTCAGTAGTTGTGGCATGCGGGCTCAGTAGTTGTGGCTTGCAGGCTCTAGAGCTCAGGCTCAGTAGTTGTGGTGCACGGGCCCAGTTTCTCCGTGGCATGTGGGATCTTCCTGGGCCAGAGCTTGAACCCATGTCCCCTGCATTGGCAGGCAGACTCTTAACCACTGCGCCACCAGGGAAACCCTCTCATTCAGATTTGATGGAGCAATTAAAAGCTTTACAGGCAAGCAAAAGCTAAAAGAATTCAGCACCACCAAACCAGCTTTACAACAAATGCTAAAAGAACTTCTCTAGGCAGAAAAGAAAAGGCCACAACTAGAAACAAAATTACAAAATGGAAAAACTCATGGGTAAAGGCAAACATACAATAAAGGTAGGAAATCACCCACACACAAAGCTAGTAGAGAGGTTACTAGACAAAAGTTGTAAAATCATTTGTATCCATCTGCAGTTAAGGGACATACAAAACAAGTAGATGTAAAATATAATATCAAAAACAGTAATCATGAGGGGAAGAGAGTACAAATGCAGGGTATCTAAAATGCATTTGAAATTAAGAGATCAGCAACTTAAAACAAGTGCACATGCACACACACGTGTGTGTGTGTGTATATATATACATAAATACATACATATATATAGGCTGCTATACAAAGGCCTCATGGTAATGGCAAAACAAAAATCTACAATAGTTATACACACAAAAAGGAAAAATGAATCCAAACAACACTAGAGATAGTTATCAAATCACAAGTGAAGAGAACAAAAGAAGAAAGACCTACAAAAACAAATCCAAAACAATTAAAGTTTCAATAGGAACATACATATCAATAATTCCCTTAAATACAAATGGACTAAATGCTCCAACCAAAAGACATAGACTGGCTGAGTGGATACAAAAACAGGACCCATATATATGCTACCTGCAAAAGAATCACTTCAGATCTAGAGACAAATACAGACTGAAAGTGAGGAGACGGAAAAAGGTATTCCACACAAATGGAAATCAAAAGAAAGCTGGAGTAAGTAATACTTATATCAGACAAAGGAGACTTTAAAATAAAGACTGTCACAGGAGACAAAGAACGACACTACATAAAGACCAAAGGATCAATCCAAGAAGAAGATATAACAATTGTAAATATATATATGCACCCAACATAGGAGGACCTCAATATATAAGGCAAATGTTAACAGACATAAAAGGAGAAATTGGGGACTTCCTCGGTGTTCCCATGGCTAGGACTCCACACTCCCAATGCAGGGGGCCTGGGTTTGATCCCTGGTCAGGGAACTAGATCCCATATGCTGCAACTAAGAGTTTGCACACTGCAACTAAAGATCCTGCATGCCACAGTGAAGATCCTGCGTGCTTCAACTAAGACCCAGTGCAGCCAAATAAATAAGTATTAAAAAAAAAAAAGGAGAAATTTACAGTAACACAATAATAGTGGGGGACTTTAACACCCCACTTACATCAATAGACAGATCATCCAGACAGAAAATCAATAAGGAGACACAGACCTTAAATGACACATTAGACCAGATGGGCTTAATTGATATTTATAGAGCATTTCACCTGAAAGCAGCAGAATACACATTCTTTTCAAGTGCACATGGAACATTCTCCAGGATAGATCACATGCTGGGCCATAAACAAAGCCTCAATACATTTAGGAAAACTGAAATCATATCAAGCATCTTTTCCAACCACAATGCTATGAGGCTAGAAATCAACCACAAGAAAAAAAACAAACTGCAAAAAACACAAACACATGGAGGCTAAACAATATGCTACTAAACAACCAATGGATCACTGAGGAAATCAAAGAGGAAATAAAAAAATACCTAGAGACAAATGAAAATGAAAACACGATGATCCAAAACCTATGGGATGCAGCAAAAGGAGTTCTAAGAGGGAGGTTTATAGCGATACAAGTTTACCTCAGGAAACAAGAAAACTCTCAAATAAGCAACCTAACCTTATGCCTAAAGCCACTAGAGAAAGAACAAACAAAATCCAAATTTAGTAGAAGGAAAGAAATCATAAAGAGCAGAGCAGAAATAAATGAAATAGAGACTAAAAAGCAATAGAAAAGATCAATGAAACTAAAAGCTGGTTCTTTGAAAAGATAAACAAGATTGATAAACTTTTAACCAGATTCATCAAGAAAAAAGGATAGGGCTTCCCTGCTGGCACAGTGGTTAAGAATCCACCTGCCAATGCAGGGGACATGGGTTTGAGCCCTGGTCCAGGACGATCCCACATGCCACGGAGCAACTAAGCCCATGTGCCACGACTACTGAGCCTGTGCTCTAGAGCCTGCAAGCCACAACTACTGAAGCCCACGTGCCTAGAGCCCAAGCTCCACAACAAGAGAAGCCACCACAATGAGAAGCCCATGCACCACAATGAAGAGTAGCCCCCGCTCGCCGTGACTAGAGAAAGCCGCGCGCAGCAACAAAGACCTAATGCAGCCAAAAAATAAATAATAAATAAATAAATTTATTTTAAAAAAAAGAAAAAGAAAAAAGGATAGAGGGTCCAAATCAATAAAATCAGATATGAAAAAGAAGATTTTACAGCTGACACCACAGAAATACAAAGGATCATAAGAGACTACTACGAGCAACTATATGCCAATAAAATAAACAACCTAGAAGAAATGATAAAATTCTTAGAATGGTATAATCTCCCAAGGCTGAACCAGGAAGCAATAGAAAATATGAACAGACCAATTACCAGTACTGAAATTGAATCAGTAATTTAAAAACTCCCAATAAGCAAAAGTCCAGGACCAGATGGCTTCACAGGTGAATTCTACCAACATTTAGAGAAGAGTTAACACCTAACCTTCTGAAACTATTGCAAAAAATTGCAGAGGAAGGAACACTTTCGAATTCATTCTATGAGGTCACCATCACCCTGGTACCAAAACCAGACAAAGATATCACAAAAAAAGAAATTACATGCCAATAAAATGATGAACATAGATGCAGAAATCCTTAACAAAATACTAGTAAACTGAATGCAACAATACATTAAAAGGATCATACACCATGATCAAGTGGGATTTATCCCAGGGATGCAAAGAATTTTCAATATCCGCAAATCAGTCAATTTGATACACCACATTAACAAAGTGAAGAATAAAAACCATGTGATCATCTCAATAGATGCAGGAAAAGCTTTTGATAAAATTCAACATCCATTTATGATAAAAACTCTTCAGAAAGTAGGCATAGAGGGAACATATCTCAACATAATAAAGGCCATATGTGACAAACTCAGGGCTAACATCATACTCAATGGTGAAAAGCTAAAGCAATTCCTCTAAGATCAGGAACAAGAAAAGGATGTCCACTCTCACCACTTTTATTCCATAGTTTTGGAAGTCTTGGCCACAGCAATCAGAGAAGAAAAAGAAATAAAAGGAATCCAAGTTGGAGAAGAAGAAGTAAGATGGTCACTGTTTGCAGATGACATGATACTGTACATAGAAAATCCTAGAGACACTACCAGAAAACTACGAGAGCTCATCAATGAATTTGGTAGAGTTGCTGGATACAAAATTAATATACAGAAATCTGTTGCATTTATAGACACTAATAGAAAGAGAAATATCAGAAAGAGAATTTAAGGAAACAATCCTGTTTACCATCACATCAAAAAGAATAAAATGCCTAGGAATAAACCTATCTAAGGAGACAAAAGACCTGTACTCTGAAAACTATAAGATGCTGATGAAAGAAATTGAAGACAACACAAACAGATGGACAAATAAACCATGTTCTTGGAGTGGAAGAATCGATATTATTAAAATGATCATAGTCCCCAATGCAATCTACAGATTCAATGCAATCCCTATCAAATTACCAATGGCATTTTTCACAGAACCAGAATAAAAAATTTTTAAATTTGTATGGAAACACAAAAGACTCCAAATAGCTAAAACAATCTTGAGAAAGAAGAACGGAGTTCAGGAATCACACTACCTGACTTCAGGCTATAGTACAAAGCTACAGTTATCAAAACTGGTTTTGTGCCAGTGTGTATGGTACTGGCACAAAACCAGACATAGAGATCAATGAAAAAGGATAGAAAGCCCAGAAATAAAACCACACACTTACGGTCAATTAATCTATGACAAAGGAGGCAAGAATATATAATGGAAAAAAGACAGTCTCTTCAATAAGTGGTGCTGGGAAAACTTGACAGCTACATATAAAAGAATGAAATTAGATGATCCTCTAATACCATACACAAAAATAAACTCAAAATGGATTAAAGACCTAAAGTAAGACTGGATACTATAAAACTCCTAGAGGAAAACATAGGCAGAATACTCTTTGACATAAATTGCAGCAATATATTTTTGGATCCATCTCCTAGAGTAATGGAAATAAAAACAAAAATAAACAAATGGGACCTAATTAAACTTAAAAGTTTTTGCACAGCAAAGGAAACCATAAACGATGAAAAAACAACCTAAGGACTGGGAGAAAATTTTTACAAATGATGCTACAAACAAGGGATTAATTTCCAAAATATACAAACAGCTCATACAGCTTAATATAAAAAGAAACCAAACAACCCAATCAAAAAAAGGGCAGAAGACCTAAATAGACATTTCTCCAAAGAAGACATACAGATGGCCAACAGGCACATGAAAAGATGCTCAATATTGCTAATTATTAGAGAAATGCAAACCAAAACTACAATGAATTATCAACTCATACCAGTCAGAATGGCCATCATTAAAAAATCTACAAATAATAAATGCTGGAGAGGATGTGGAGAAAAAGGAACCCTCCTACAATGTTGATGGGAATGTGAATTACTGCAGCCACTATGGAGAAATGTTTGGAGGTTCCTTAAAAAACTAAAAATAGGGCTTCCCTGGTGGCGCAGTGGTTGAGAATCTGCCTGCCAATGCAGGGGACACGGGTTCGAGCCCTGGTCTGGGAAGATCCCACATGCCGCGGAGCAACTAGGCCCGTGAGCCACAACTACTGAGCCTGCGCTCTGCAACAAGAGAGGCCGCGACAGTGAGAGGCCCATGCACCGCGATGAAGAGTGGCCCCCACTCGCCGCAGCTAGAGAAAGCCCACGCCCAGAAACGAAGACCCAACACAGCCAAAAAAATTAAATAAATAAATAAAGTGTAAAACTTATTTAAAAAAAAAATCTAAAAACTAAAAATAGAGTTACCATATGATTCTGCAATCCTACTCCTGGGCATATATAGGGAGAAAACTCTAGTTCGAAAAGATACATGCACCCCAAAGTTCATAGCAGCACTATTTACAATAGCTAAGACATGGGAGCACACATTTAGATTTTTTTATCAATTTTGAGTTAATTTTTGTAAATGGCCTAGAGTTATTTTTGTGAAAAGATTTTTTCCCCTCTGACTCAGTTTCTTTAAGATATTCTAATTTTCTATTTCTTCTTTTATATTTTTATTTAAAAACTTTTGAAGTTAAAGCAAAAATTAACCACATTAAGCTCTAATGCTTTGTTTAAGGTACTAAGTGAAAAGTTTCAAACGATAAGAGATAGACATCACTTAGTAGAGTTTTTCAATAGTCATTTTTATTATGAAATATTTCAGACATAAAAATGTAAAGACTATTATGATGAACATGTACCAACAATGAAGCTTAAGAAACAAAACATTTCACATCTAGATGAAGCATACCGTGCATCCCTTTCTAATTGCATTTCCTTCCTATCGCAAAGGTAACCACAATCACAAATTTGCTGATCATTCTTGCAATTCGTATCCTTATATTTTTGCCTATATGTGTATATCCCTAAATAGTATGTAGTGTTACATTGCATTTTATAAAGTAATATATAAATAATAGTATATGGTATGTGTCCTACAGATAGAAATGTTTCTGCTGAAGTTTTCTATTTTTTCATCTGTTTTGAGATAAGTTGGAATTGCTAGTTGAAGCATTTTTTTTTCAGCAAAATCAAGAGTTGGATTTTTATTTATTTCTTTAAATTAATTTTTTATTGGAGTATAGTTGATTTACAATGTTGTGTTAGTTTCTGCTGTACAGCAAAGTGAATCAGTTATACATATACATATATCCACTCTTTTTTAGAATCTTTTCCTATATAGGTCATTACAGAGTATTGAGTAGAGTTCCCTGTGCTATACAGTAGGTTCTTATTAGTTATCTATTTTATATATAGTAGTGTGTATATGTCAATACCAATCTTCCAAATTATCCCCTTGCCACTGAAGCATTTTTTATGATAGCTGCTCTAAAATCCTTGTCAGATAATTCTAACATTTGGTTTATCTCTATATTGATATCAGTTGATTGCCTTTTCTCATTCAGGTTGTGACTTTTCTGGTTCTTGGTATGATGAGTGATTTTTTGTATCTGGAACATTTTGAGAATTAAGTTATGAGACCCTGAATCCTATTTAAGTCTTTTCTTTCAGCAGGCAGTCACCCTGTTTATGTTTAGTGCATACTCCCTTGCTTACTTTTTTCAGCTGTGGTTCCAGTGACAATATAGGTTTCAGAGCCTATACAGCGCTTTTCTGGTCCACTTCTTTCCCTTGGCACCACCGGGGCTCCTGTTTGATCCTGCAGATGCTGCCTGCAGGGGCCGAGTGTGATTTCCCAGGCAGATCCTGCTAGGGGGAGCATGGGAGATGCTGGGCCATGGGGTAGTGAATGTTTCCCTGAGCCTGTTCTCAAGGCTACCACCCAATGCCTGCCTAATCACTGATGGTGTTGCGTAAGAGGTGTGGAAGGTGCTTTCCTGGTGTCCCCAATGCTGCTAGGTGGTGGATGGAGGAGGCTGAGTCTGTGGGACAGAGAGTGTTTCCCAGGAACTTCTGTCTATCTTCTATCTCTATCTTCTTCTCTCTAGCTTCTCTCTATCTTACCTTGTGCCAACAGACTTCTTATTCCATCTGTGCCAGTGCCACTGAGGGAGGGAGACATCTGCCTGGGCCTCCTTCTGCCTCTGGTGGTAGTGCTGGGAGTCATTCTTTGTCACTGAATGGAGACCAGGAGATTTTGGATATAGGTCTCCCTCTGCTGCTGAGTGGAGGGCCAGGAGACACTGGGCCTATTGGTACTTCTGGTAGAGTCAGCTGCCTACTCTTGCAGGTGCTGCTGGTGCAGGCAGAGCAGGCCAGCCAGGTACAGAGTGAAGATGGGGTTCCCCACCAGGTCTCAGCTGTGCTGCCTCTTTTCTGGGCCTTCAGCCAGAGAGAGCTGGCTTTTCCTAGAACTTTTAAAAATCTACACCTTCTGGTGGTTTGAGTTGTGGGCCTTCTTCAGTGCCCAGTCTGGGATATATGGGAGACCAAAAGAAATCTCAGGGATTATCTCATCACCATGTTGTTCCTCAAGTCCTAAGGTCCCTAGCCAGCCTGCTTCCTCTTTCCACTTTTCCAAGTCCTTTTATGGTTGTCTGTAGTTATTTCCAGGATTTTATTTTATTTTGAGGGAAGTAAAAGGGAAAGTGAGTTTTTGTCATCTTGTCTAGGACCAAAAGTTGCAAAGAAAGTAGGCTATTTTATTTTATAGTTCATTTCCTAACATTTTATTATAAACAGCAAGAAAGAAGCTTAGAAATCTCCTTATCTACAAAACCAAGCTCATTAGGTACATGTTCCATTTTCCACATAACTGAAGGGGGCAATGTTGTCATGCTTCCTGTCACTACATAACAAAGATCCCCCTTCCTACAGTTTCCAGTAATATCTTCCTCACTTCCTTTTGAGCTGTCACTGACAGCATCCTCAAAGTTCAGATTTCTACGAACAGTCCATTCGAAAAAATTTAGGCTCGCTCTATCATGAGTTGGAAAATCTTTCCAGGTTCTATTTACTGCCCAGTTCCAAAACCGCTCCCACAATTTTATTATTTTTCATGGCATCACACCACTTTCAGGTATGGTATCTGTATTAGTTATCTATTGCTGTGTAACAAATTACCCCAAAACTTAATGTCTTAAAGCAGCACATCTTTATTATCTCACAGTTTCTGTGGTTCAAGAATCTGGGCATGGGGCTTCCCTGGTGGCACAGTGGTTAAGCATCTGCCTGCCAATGCAGGGGACACGGCTTCCAGCCCTGGTTCAGGAAGATCCCACATGCCACGGAGCAACTAAGCCCGTGTGCCACAACTACTGAGCCTGCGTGCCTGGAGCCTGTGCTCCGCAACAAGAGAAGCCACTGCAATGAGAAGTCCTCGGCAACTAGAGAAAGTCCACGCACAGCCATGGAAGACGCAACGCAGCCAATAAATAAATAAATAAAATAAATCTATTTAAAAAAAAAAAAAGAATCTGGGCATGGTTTAGCTGGACCTTCTACTTCTGGGTCTCTCACAAGGCTGCAATCAAAGTGTTGGCTGGAGATAAGGTCTCATGTGAAGACTCAACTGGGGAAAGATCTGCTTCTAAACTCACTTACATGGTTGTTGGCAGAATTCAGTTCCTTGAGGGTTGTTGGACTGAGGGCCTCAGTTCCTTTTCTAGCTGTTGGCTGATGACTACCCTCAGTTCCTTGCTATGAGGGCCTCTCCAACATTTCAACTTGCTTCATCAAAGACAGCAAGAAAGAGAGTCTGCTAGTAAGATGGAAATCACAATCTTATGTAACCTGATCATGAAAAGGACACCCCATCATCTTTGTTATATTCTATAGATTGGAAGGAAATCACTACATTCAGCTCACAATGCAGCTGGACAGGTTGTGGGGGGGACTACACAAGGACATGAATACCAGGATATGGGGATCATTGGGGACCATCATAAGGTCTTCCTGCCGCAGTCATCATCATATTCCTTATAATTTTAGTGTTTTCAATAGCCAATAATCCTTATCTTTCATAGACTACTTACTAAGACTCAGTTTTTCTCCCAAAAAAGAGGATTAAACTAATAACTTATTTTGACTTTAGAACCTCTAGCTCTTATAACTATGCTATAATGCCTCACTAGTTTATGGAAACATAGTGGATATGACTACATAAAGATTCTTATGAAGATGATTACTCCCTTTCCTGAACCACCATGCGTTTTAGCCGTGTCTTCCTTATGAGTTTTTGGCACTTTTAAACTTGTAAAAGAGATATTTATGATTAGTTTTACCTCCCTTGCTAGATTGTAGGCTGCTTGAGGGCACATTATATATTTTTGAAACATTTTTTCTATCCCTGACTGCATCTAATATACTTACCATGGAATTCAGTAGATATCTAAATTTTTAAAATAAAATTCTTGCAGTATTAAAAAAAATGAACTCAATATCTTTATAACAGTAAAAGTAAGATACATATTTCATAGAATGTCTTTAGTTCACTTAAATTCAGTCAGGCACTAGATAGACTGAATACTAATTGTGGAGATTAATCACGAGCAATATATATCCCAACACTAAAAAAACTGAGTAAATATTTGATGAGTGAGTTGATGAATATTTTTTCCCTTACACATATCCCTTTGATTATTTGTGTGTATATCTATCTGTCTATCTGTCTCTCTGTCTATCTACCTATGTACCTATTTATCTATCCATCTATCTATTATTATTTTTTGAACTACAGTCTGGATGTGTTTCTTCATGAAACATTCATTTTATGCCTTCAAAAGCATTTTTACATTATTTATAATATATATATCTATATTTTATATATAATAACATCACTATGCATTAACATTAAATTAATAACCATTTATTCTTAATCCAGCATAGGTAGATTTAGATGTTTCAAAATTGGAAGGAGAAAAACAATTTCTTTAGGAAGATTGCACATTTTTGTAAGTTTCTAAAACACTGAAAATTTTGAGTTTTATATTTGAGGAATTATTGTAGTGAACTTGTTAATCCACAAATCTAATAATAATACCATCAAACACTTTTTGACTGCCATGGTATCTTAACAGATTTAATTTGTGGAGGAGTTCTAAAACTTGGATCCCAATGGTATTCTGGTGATAATAATTTAGTGGGTTTCTTAATAAAAATATATTTGTTTAGGTGGTGTTCATATGTGCTGGTAAGTCTATTTTCGGTGTCTTGATTAGCTCCTTTCTCATATACTTTAAGGAGGTTTAAAACCTCCTGGACTGTACCACCAAAAACTGCACTATGGTAATAGAAATCTTCCTCTTCAAAAGGGATGAAAGCTGCTGATTTACATCTTCTCTCATAAGGGAAAGTTTTACCATTTTTAAAATACCACCAGGCACTAAGTTGAGCTACAGATTTTCCCAGGGTTTCCACTCCAAAGTCATCCTTGAAGATCTGGTTTGCAGTCATAATGAAGAGAAAGTTGACTTCATGCTGGATGTGTGTTATGATGTAGTCAAGTAAGTTCTTCATGTATATGAAATGTAAGTCTTCCCATATATTATCTTTGATCACCAAAAATACTTTAAATGTTCGAAGGGGACCTAACACTATGGGAGGCAGCTTGGAGAAGCTATCCAGCAAGATGTAAAAGATAACATTGTAGCCAACCATAAAGTACTTATTAGCAGATTGGATGAACTCTTGCAAGTTCCGAGCTGAAAACCTGTGGAACATGAAAAACAAACAAACAAATACACAACAGAAAAGACTTGTTTTGCTAAAAATCATCAGGAGGTTACCTGTCATTTAAACATGCTGTCTAACACGTGTCATTGTTGCTTAAAAACTATCAGTAGGTAAGAGTAGAGCAGTTGGGTCTAGAACTTAACGGTATTGGTTAGTGAAAGAGAATGTAGTGAGCTTGGGAGCCTGAGAAGAGCCATAGAGTTTGTTGCGAAAGCCAACTGGATACTAATGAAAAGATTCCCAAATAGTTTTAAGGACTCAGACACAGCTGAAGAAAATAATCACTAAAAATAATTATACAGTCAGCCAGATATAATGGTTAGAGTTAAATATGAATAGCTCTTTGAATGTAGAAAGGCTATGGGTGCTCATCCACATTTTTCCAAAATAAAAAAAGGATGACTATTAGTAGCACCTACTTTCTGGGACCACATATTACAGCCAAGCCCATGGTAATGTTCAGCCTTTTGTAATATTTTTCCAGCACCTGTCTATTGTAAGTTCCTTCCCATATGACTGGAGCAAGCCAGTCAGTTGTTGTTATTACATCAGGACGTTTTCTGCTGAACAGACAAGAAACAAGTTAAGCAGCTACCACATTATTATGACAGGAAAAGTTGTTGTCTAAGTGATAATAGCTAATGATTATCAAATACTTACTATGTTCCTGGCATGGTGATTAAGTGCTTTCCATTACTCATTTAATCCTTGCAATGTCCTATAAGTATATTCTTCTTATTATTTTTTAAAGTTATACAATTTTTATTTATTTATTTATGGCTGTGCTGGGTCTTCGTTTCTGTGCGAGGGCTTTCTCTAGTTGTGGCAAATGGGGGCCACTCTTCATCGTGGTGCGCAGGCCTCTCACTATCGCGGCCTCTCTTGTTGCGGAGCACAGGCTCCAGACGCGCAGGTTCAGTAGTTGTGGCTCACGGGCCTAGTTGCTCCGCGGCATGTGGGATCTTCCCAGACCAGGGCTTGAACCCGTGTCCCCTGCATTGGCAGGCAGACTCTCAACCACTGCGCCACCAAGGAAACCCCTATAAGTACTATTATTTTCCCTGTTTTTCATATGAGGAAATTTAAGTCACAGATTGGTTGAGTAAATTGCTTACTATCACACAGCTAATAAATGGCAGAGTCAGGGTTCAAGATCAGCCAGTTGGGCTTCAGAATCTATACTTTAGTCATTACGACATACTGCCTTTTGAGCCCAGGGATTATTTTATTTGAGCTCTGACTGGAGCTTAAACTGAAGTAGCCTGGTGTCTGAACATTTCTCTGATTGTTGCCTAAAGCAGGCAGCACCACTGTCTCCTTGTATCTTCCTTTCTCCCCACCCCCCCCACTTCTCCTTTTCCTCTTTCTCCCTCCTCTTTTCCTAGAAGATCCAGAGTATCTCTTTTCACCTTCTCCTTAATGCTTTAGGCCCATCACTACAACCTGGAAGAAAACGTGATTAGTCCATAAAGGAAGAATGACATTAGATTTGCTTCTAATAATAACAAAATGACAGCAGAAGTAGCAGTATTCGTAATAATAAATAGTTTGGCTGGAGGCAGGGTGTTAAACTATTAAAGTCAATCAAGACCTTCATTTTGGAAGGAATTGAATACAAAGTGAGAAGCCATTTTGCTATTAGTGATCGCAGGTTTTAATCACAAATCCAGACCCAGACAAGTGTAGGATTTGGCATCACTTAATAGTATATTAATAATAATATGATAAATTCTTCTAAAGTGACCCTTTTACTGTTTTAGCTTATACATTTATTTATTTTTTATACATTTATTTTTAAACCCTCTCTGTTCTTAGAATTAATAGTCATGCACTTCTATTGGACTGTAAGTCTCAAACTCTACCTTAAAACTGGCCAGATGTACCCTTGTCACAGTGATGATACTTAGAAATTCGGCATGCTACAGATGCAAATCAATATCTATTTAAGACAATGAAAGGGTTTGAAGATTATCTCTCTTTCCTCATTAGATCTGATTAAAGATTTGCTACCAGAATGAAGGAAAAAGAGTCTCTGAAAGCAGAAAGCAATTAAAAACCTGTGTTTAGAAATTGTTTGACAGGGCTTCCCTGGTGGCGCAGTGGTTGAGAATCTGCCTGCCAATGCAGGGGACACGGGTTCGAGCCCTGGTCTGGGAAGATCCCACATGCCACGGAGCAACTGGGCCCGTGAGCCACAATTACTGATCCTGCGCGTCTGGAGCCTGTGCTCCGCAACAAGAGAGGCTGCGATGGTGAGAGGCCCGCGCACCGCGATGAAGAGTGGTCCCCACTTGCCTCAACTAGAGAAAGCCCTCGCACAGAAACGAAGACTCAACACAGTCATAAATAAATAAGTAAATAAAAGAACGTGAATTTCTTTAAAAAAAAAAAGAAATTGTTTGATAAAACAGAAGAGGAAGAAGTAAGAGCAGAGACTTAGAGTCATTAGATTTATACTCTAGGTATGAAACTCTTCGCCTGGGAGGTAAATCTGACCAGAGGATATCCTCTGCAAAGGTGGCTTTCAGTAGTCAGGTCGACAAGATGATCTACCCTCTGGATGTTAGCAAGATGCCTTGCTTAGCCTCCCTTGTGGCTGGCTTAGCATCTATATACAAAGAGGCCCCAGCTACTTGGACTCTGGTGGAGATGATGATGGGCTCAATGACATGAATATCTCCCAGTGATGAGTGCCCAACCTGCCAACAGCAGGGGCCAACTCTGAGCCCACTATATGACACCATTTTTCAGGGACCAGCAGCCAACTGATGGCTGCTTGATTATATTAGATTCCATGATGAAAGGGACAGCAGCTTTCCCTCAGGGAAATGTTTCATGTTCAGGATAGGGATTGGCTTTCCCAGCTTACAAATCTGTCAGCTTTGTTGACTTGCAGATATCTTATTCATTGCCATTATAGCACACGTAACATTGCCTCCACCTAAGGTATACATCTCAGGGTGAAATGACATTTGGCTCAATTCCATGAAGTTCTCTTGTCTGATTATGTGCCTCACTCTCTAGAGGCAGTTGGCCTGGTAGAAAGTGGAATGGCCAGGGAAAGTCTCAATTTCAGTGATAGTTTGGAGATAATTCCCTGAAAGGTTGAGGTACTATCCTATTGTATACCATTCATGTTTTGAATCAATGAGCGATATGAGGGGCTTCCCTGGTGGCGCAGTGGTTAAGAATCTGCCTGCCAATGCAGGGGACACGGGTTCGAGCCCTGGTCTGGGAAGATCCCACATGCCGCGGAGCAACTAGGCCCGTGAGCCACAACTACTGAGCTTGCGCGTCTGGAGCCTGTGCTCCGCAACAAGAGAGGCCGCGATAATGAGAGGCCCGTGCACCGCGATGAAGAGTGGCCTCCGCTTGCCACAACCAGAGAAAGCCCTCGCACAGAAACGAAGACCCAACACAGCCAAAAATAAATAAATAAATTAAAAAAAAAAAAAATGAGCGATATGAGATACCATTCCTTCCAAAGCTAAAATACATGGTCCAAAAAGCAAGGTGGGTGTGGAGATGTTCCAGCTCATGATTGCATCTAATAACTCACTTACAGAATGTTTACTTGCCATTGTTGTAACCCTGGGTTCAGTGAGTTTAGATCTCCTAGATCCCAAGGGAGGAGTTCTTCCTCTAGGAAATAAGTCATGGTTCTATGAACCTGATAGCAGGTCACTTGGGGTTCTTCATGCTGCTTAGCTAAGAGGCAGAAAATGGCATTACTGCACTGGCTGGGGTGGCTGATTTTTATCACCAAGAGGATATTAAGATGTAGTTACACAATGATGGCAAGGAGGGCTGCATATAGATCCCAAGAGATTCTTTGGGGTGCCCAGTAGTACTCCCATTTCTAGTAATAATTGTCAATAGGAAATTGTGGCATCTCAATAAGTTGGTACCACTAAAGGACTCAGAATCTTCAGGAATGGAGGTTTGGGTCACCCTAACAGATAAGAACTCTGGCTGACCCAGGGGGTTAGCAGAGGATAAGGATACCATGGAGCAGTGATTATTAACTACGTCCTTTTATTACCAACATCCTGAACAGCTACAGAGGTGGGATTGTAGCCATGATTTATTATGTTAATTATATTTTTCCCTTTCTCTGCCACTTTATAAGAAGACCACTGGAGATGGCTGCTACAATTTAGGTTCCAGGTGGGAATATGGCTGAATTGCCATAACCTCACCTCTTGACAACACCTTGTAGCTGATGGGACTGTGTTTCTCCCGTTTGGGGAACATGAGCTTCTTCATCTAAGTGAAGGTTGAGAATTGATGCTAAGAGGCAAAAGGGGGGATTGTGCTAGTTATTTACCTTCTCCTTATTTATCCTTAGACCTTCTCTGCCCGGTGTTATGTCCTGGAAGCAGACTGGTCATCCAGTCCCCTGCTCTGTGGCTTCCAACTGGTTCTTCTAATGGGAGGCCCCAACACAAGATCAGAGGGCAGGAAGAGAGGTTACCTATTCTCCTCTCTTTCTTCCAGCTTTGTTGAGATCTTGACAGTGGCTGTATCCATATACAACTGCAACTTCTATTGGGTGACTCTTTCATGGTTTCAGGAATCCCTGGTCTCCAGGAACACCATTCCTTCCCTTGTCCCTTTAGGCTTAGGGTGGTCACAGCTTCCTGCTGTTGCAAGCCCCTGTGTGCCTCCATTTCCTTTGCTGTGCCCCAAATCTCTGCTAACAATCTCTTCATTAAAGTTTCTTCATGTCACTTGAGTTGCTTCTTTTATACCCTGATATATTCAGTATCTGAGAAGCTTAGACAACACCTCATGAGGCCTGAGCAGATAGTATTCAGCAGGACACAAAGTGACCTGCTCATGAAGTATATTGTTTACAATGAAAATTTCCAGAAACAAGATACACAGCTAAAATTCTGGTCTCATGGTACTATAGACTATCATAGGTGTAACATAGAAAGAAGCACAATGATGAGGGAGGGAAATAATATGTATGGCCTAAGATATTTACGTTCCTAGAAAAGAGAGAATAGGTATTAAAATGATTTTGATGCTAGAATGTGTCACTAAAATTTGATGAGATGTGAATCATGATAATAATATGGGAGGGAATAATTTGTTCAAAAAGTGTATCTGGAGAGAGAAGGTGGGGACTCTTTCTATAAGTCAAGGCTATATTGACCTATATCTAGTCCTAGGAAACTGAGTATAAGTCTAAAAGGAGTAAGAATCAGAAGTGATATATTGGAAATAAATTTACTATAAATGGATAGAATCATGATAGAATAGTACTAGAGAATTTCCACCTCTACTCCTGCTCTATCAGTATACAATTTCACCACCTCCTGGCTGGATCACCATATTAGCAGCCTAGTTTGTGCTCTTTTCTTTTTTCCTCCATATTCACATAATTCTATAGATAATATGCATGTAATATACACATATACATAGATACACATATGTATCCAGGCTTTTAAAATCTTGTTTGCTTTACAATAATGAAATAATGCACATCTTTCTGCATCTTGTTTTTCTTACTCAATACAACCTTGTGAAAATCCTTCCAGGTTATCTGGACTAGTTCTTATTCATTTTTTAAAATGGCTGCATAATATTCCACAGTGTGGAGTTTAGCCACTTCCTTACGAATAGGTATTCATTTTATTTTTGGGATTTTTCTCACTATGAAAAATTATACAATAAACTTTCTTAATCTTATGTCTTTGTGTACTGTTGCTGTTATTTTTATCAGCTAGTCCTAGAAGTAGGATTCCTTTTATGTATGTTCATTTTTAATAGATGTTACCCAATTACTTTTTTTTTTTAAGTTTTAATTTTTTTTTTTAATTTTTTTTGGCTGCACTGCATAGCTTGTGAGATCTTAGTTCTCTGACCAGGGATTGAACCCCGGCCCATGGCAGTGAAAGTGCTGAGTCTTAACCACTGACTGCCAGGGAATTCCTGGTCATTTCATTTTAAACTAAAATCCATGATGCTTAATAGTAAAGCACAAGCCCTCTAATGAAAGAATGCCTTCTACCACTATTATGTAATGGTATGTTATGTTATGAAAATGCTGTCATTTCGATTAGTCAAAAGGTTTCATGTATTTATTTAATCTACAAATATTGAGCCTCTGCTATGTCTAGGATTCTTTTCTAGGCACTTTCTATTGGGAGAGGCAGATAATAAATGAATAAACAAGCAAATAAGTATTATACCAGATGTTGATGAATGCAATGGAGAAAAATAAAACTGGGTGAGGGAAAAAGGGAATGGGAGGGGCCATTTTATATGGGTGGTTGGAGAAGTCTTCACTGATAAAATAACATTTGTGTGGAGTCTTGATGGAAGTGAGAGAATGAGCCATTTGACTATACAGAAGATGCATGGTTCATGCAGGAAAACAGAAGGTGCAAAGGCCCTGAGGTGAGAGCATGCTTGGTGTATCTGAGGAATACCAAGGAGGCCAGTACGATTGGAGTGGAATGAGGGAGACAAATGTTGAAGATGTTGGGCAGCTATTTTATCTATAATTTTTTTTCACCTTTTAAACTCTTTGAACTCTCTGGAAAGGCATCTTAAAAGAGCATTAGTTCTTAATGTTCATAGCAGCAAAAACCTAGAAACAGTTCAAGTGCCCTTTAAAGAAGCAGTAGATGAACAAACTGTGGTATATTTCCACAGTCAATTATTATGCAGCCATCAAAATGAATGTCAGTGATATGCAATTTGGAGATGAATTTTAGCAATCTAATATTAAGGGAAAAAATAAACCCCTGAAGATTACATACATCATGATATCCTCTTTATAAAGTTACTGATATAAGCAACTAAAATTTTAAAATAGACTTTTCCAGAATACACATGGAGGATATAAGTTTATACTTCAAAAAATACTGTATGCTAACACATATATATGGAATCTAAAAAAAAAAAAATTGGTCATGAAGAACCTAGGGGCAGGACGGGAATAAAGATGCAGACCTACTAGAGAATGGACTTGAGGACACGGGGAGGGGGAAGGGTAAGCTGGGACAAAGTGAGAGAGTGGCATGGACATATATACACTACCAAATGTAAAACAGATAGCTAGTGGGAAGCAGCCGCATATCACAGGGAGATCAGCTTGGTGCTTTGTGACCACCTAGAGGGGTGGGAAAGGGAAGGTGGAAGGGAGGGAGACGCAAGAGGGAGGAGATATGGGGATGTATGTATATGTATAGCTGATTCACTTTATTATAAAGCAGAAACTAACACATCATTGTAGAACAATCATACTCCAATAAAGATGTTTAAAAAAAATAATAAATAAATAAATAAATAAAAATAAAAAAGAAAGCAAGGGGATGATGAACCAGGATTCAGGACTGTGGTTATTTCAGGGACTAGGGCAAGGAAACAGAGTGGGGGTATTGAAAAGGACACAAAGCTAGATGTTGACGTTATAGAAGGTTGTAATTTTTGCTTCATTAAAAATAAGCAAGAAAGCACACAAATAAATAAAATAAGTGGATTTTGCATGAACTAATGATGAGAGTAAGTCATGAAGCAAGGATTATTATTCATCTAATTCTCTGCACCTGCAGTCCATTAAAAAATATAAATATAAAAAAGAATTCTGATAAGATGAAATACAAATAAATAGTAAACATAGAGGATGCTCAAATTAAATAATAATTACAGAAATACAAATTGAATTGAGATATTTCAACTAAGTTTTTCAAGTAATAAAATGTTTGATACTACTAGAATAAAATGTAGATATATAAAACAAAAATTATTAACATTTATCCTTGTAGATTAGAAAATAAATAGTATAATAGTTAAAGGGCAATTTAGCAGCCTGAAGCAATATTTAAAATGTTCACAACCTCTTTTTTTTTTTTTTTTTTTAATTTTTTTTTTTTTTTTAAACTTTGGGTCTATTTATTTATTTATGGCTGTGTTGGGTCTTCGTTTCTGTGCGAGGGCTTTCTCTAGTTGCGGCAAGTGGGGGCCATTCTTCATCGCGGTGCGCAGGCCTCTCATTATCGCGGCCTTGTTGCGGAGTACAGGCTCCAGACGCACAGGCTCAGTAATTGTGGCTCACAGGCTTAGTTGCTCCGCGGCATGTGGGATCTTCCCAGACCAGGGCTCGAACCCGTGTCCCCTGCATTGGCAGGCAGATCCTCAACCACTGTGCCACCAGGGAAGCCCTCACAACCTCTTAAACCAATGATGCCATAATGGGAATTTATATTACAGATAAATTCACACAGCAGTTTACAAAACATATGTATAAGGCTACTTGTTGAAATATTACTTACAGTAGCCCCCAAACTGCAAACAATACAAAACCAACAGTGAATGGCTAATACTTAAATTATGGTATACAGCCATTATAAAGAATGAAATTCTCCCCCGAATGTTAATGCCAAAATCAAGAGGAGTCATTAATGGCATTTTTCAGGCTGTTACTAAAGAGATTTTTTCTTTCTCCTAATAAAACCAGGAATGTTAAACCAGAAAACATCTTTCTCATTATGACCCTTAATTGCCTAATTCTTGATAAATAGGTCCTAGGATTGTATATAAAAGCCTTAAAAGTAAAAATTCCAAGTCCTGGAAACCTCCCAGGTTAGCTAAAATTTGATGATGAAAAAAAAATCTTCCCCATTCAAATAGAGTTATATTATTATTACTATTACTTTATGAGCAGAATTTTTGGTTCTTACTTAGGATTAAACCAGTCTGAGAGCTGAGGTTCTCCTGCTTCTTGATCCCTGGGTACAAAATGAAAATCATGTTAAGAGTAATCTGCTCATTCAAAAAATATATGTTGCACCCCTATAATATGACAGGCACTATTTGGTGCTGGTTCTAAAACTATGAACATTTAGATAGTCTCCTGTCCTCAGGAAGCTGTTGGATGAGCAGGAAAGATGATATTAAATAGATAATTACAGTACAGAGTGATAAGTGCTAATAGGGAAAACAGAACATATAAATGGGGCATCCAACCTAAATTTGGGGTTAAGGGAAACCACTTGGAGAAGAAATAGAAACTGAGTCTGGAACAATAAGGGCTACATTAGGGTGAAGAGGTTATGATCAAGGGCAGGAAGGCAAGGGACAGTATGGTTTCTTTTGCGGGGGGTGATATATTTTAAAAATTAACAGAGCCAGAAAATAATGTATATTCATAGAAAATACAGATTTAATTTATCAAACATTAGTAGCTTATTATGTGATAAATACTCTTATGTATTGAAATAAAGGGGTTGAAGTAGGGGTCCAGATGTTCACCTTTGATTTCCACTTAAAGACAGGATGCACTTAAGGTTTTGTTGTACTTTTAAGTTAATTACATAATTGACAAGGTTATGAGGGAACTTCCCTTTCATAAACCGGGGATTTTTGTAAAATAAGAATAACTTTAAGTGACTTGTGCTTCCAGAAAAATGGAATAGTCCTAATTTTTCCTATTCCTACCCCTAAGTATAGCTACAATCCCTGGACATTATATATAGAGCAAACAAAAGAAGACTCTGAAAGCAAAGAAGCCAGTTCATGTAGGCACCTCAGAACTCATGGATCGACATGGCAGTGAGTTCCTTGGGTTTTCTGCCACATGTATCCCAGATTGAGTGCAAGAGAAGCCAGCAACCCAGAAATGCCAATGGGTATAGACACAAAAAGAACCCTGAGAAAAACCTGCTCTTTACAACTAAAGGACTAGGAAAAGGGCAGCCTAGCAAGGCAGAAAACTTTTAGGCACTACTCACTCTACTCTAGCCCAATACCACAGAAAAGCTGTGACCCCATATCCATCCCTCCAGCAAAGACCAGGTGGAGAACTGAAACTTCCACCCTCACCAGCCTGTAATGAGGCTCCCCCGACCCTCCTCACTGGTGTGGAGTTGGAGGAGGTGAGTGGGGGTTAGAACCTTCACCACTGCTCAGCAGCTGTGGCCATCTCCCTGTGGTCAGTGTTAGTGGAGACCATGTGGGGAGCCTAAACTCTCATCCCCACTCATTAGTAACAAGGAGCCCCTCTCCACTAAGTTCCAATAGAGGCAGAGTTGAGAACCTGAAATTTCACCTCTCAACTGACAGTAATAGGGAGGTGCCAACCCATTTTCCAGCTGGAGCAGTATCAGAGGATGCCTGTGAAAACGCAAGATTTAAATAAGATCCAGAGTCTCCTAATACCCAAAATATCCAGTTTTCAATAAGTAATCACTCATCATTCCAAGAATCAGGAAGACCGCAACTTGAATGAGAAAGGACGATATGCAGATGCCTTGATAACACAGATATTAGTTTTATCTGACAAGGATCGTAAAGCAGCCGTTGTAAAAATGCCTCAGTGGGCAATTACAAATACCTGAAACATGAAGAAATAGAAAGTCACAGCAAAGAAGTTGGAAGTCAAAGATATAGAAAATCAAAGATATAGAAGATATAAAGAAGAACCAAATATAAATTTTAGAACTTAAAAATACAATTCCTGAAATAAAAACTCAACGGATAGGCTTAACAGTAGAATGAAGAGGATGGAGGAAGGAGTCAGTGAACTTGAAGACAGAATAATAGAAATCACTCAAGCTGAACAACAGAGAGAAAAAAAACTGGAAAAAAAAAAAAAAAGAACAGCATCTCAGAGACAAGTGAGACTATAACAAAAACCCTAATATTCATTTAATTGGAGTCCCAGAGGGAAGAAAGAGGTGGGGCTGAAAATTATTTTTTAAATGGATGAACACTCCCTAAGATTTGGCAAAAGACACAAACATACAGATTCAAGAAGCTGGGTGAATCCCAAACAGGATAAACCTAAAGAAATACATGCTAAGGCACATGATAGTCAAATTTCTGAAAACTGAAGATGAAAAAATCTTAAAAGCAGTCAGAAATGATTCACCTATAAGGAAAAAATAATTTGAATGAAAGTGGATTTCTTATCCGAAACCCTGGACCCAAAAAGAAGTAGAACAGTATTTTTCATGTGCAGTAAGAACTATCAATCAAAATGTCCCTCAATAGGTGAATGCTTAAACAAACTTTGGTACATCCCTTCGTGGAATACTACACAGCATGAAAAAGGAATGACCTATTAATATAAACAACAACCTGGCTGAATCTCAAGGCATTATTCTGAGTGAAAAAATCTCATCTCAATAGATCATATACTATATGATTCCATTCATAAAACATTCTCAAAGAGACAAAATTATAGGGATAAAAATAGATTAGGGGTCCTAGGGTTTAGGGAGAGTCAGGGAGAGGAACTGGGTGGGTCTACAAATGGTAGCTCAGAGGAGATCTTTATGGTGATGGAATAGTTTTGTATCTTGGTTGCTGTGGTGGTTACAGGAATCTACACATGTGATAAAATGTCATATAATTATACACATACATTGTCCCAACATTGATTTCCTGTTTTCTTATTAGATTACCATTATGAAAGATGTAACATTGAGGGAAATTTGGTGAAAGGTATATGTGACTTCTGTGTAATATCTTTGCAACTTCCTGTGAATCTATAATTATTTCAAAATCAAATATTAAATGTAAAACCTTTAAAAGTGTATCCTTTTTGACATTTCATAGATGATTTTAGCCAAAGATATTTCATTATAGGATTGCTCAATATGTGTGCTCTTTCAAAATCCAAATCACCCAACTTTATTAAAAATATACAATGACAAATGGAGAACTTAAAAAAAAGCTGTTTTTTTTAAGGTTGTTTTCACTAATTCTTGGGTTCTACACAATGGTCAATGGTAGAAAACATGGTTGACTAAAGAGGGCTATCAATCTAAAGAAAAATATCATCCTGGACAGAGATACTTAAACTATAGAAAATGTCAAAAACTTGTCTGGTATAAGCAAATGAGTGTGTCAAGTGAGCAAAATTGGGAGATGTCCATATAAACTCAAAATATTTCTGAACTGATAACCCAAGAAATTTGTCAGTGGTTGCCTCTAGAGAATTCAGTCTAGTTTTCTGTTCTTTCTGACTGCCATTGCCATTAGAATCCACCTGACTCCAGCCAGTTTGCCCTCCATACAGTTTGTAAAGTACTTACAGAATAAAGATTCTTACCAGCAGAGATTAATCTTCTCTAGGTTCTTCTTTATTCTTTAGATACAAGAAAAAAAGGCATTTTAGTGTTAAATTTGAACAAATGCCTATTGCAATTGAATAACAAAAAATCTAGAATTCAGATCCATTCATTCACTCACTTGTTAGCCAGATAATTACTACAAAACTACTACATGCCAGACACAATACTCCTGTTCTGGAATACATGGCATCTAGTTCTGATGTGACATTCCGGTTCTGGAATCCAGGCCTGCAATGAGCTTATGATCTATTATTTCTTTTTTGACTAAGATAGCACATTATCTTCAAAAAGATGATATTAATACTGTTACAAGTGACCACGAGCCCTTTCTATTAAGGCACAACACCTCAGGAGGACAAATAACATGTAGAACATGATACCAAAGCAATAGGGTTAATTTTAAAAGACATTAGCTCCCACAAATCGCTGACTTTCAAATAGTACCAGTAGCATTGCATTGCTTATTTTAAAAAGATCAAAAAGGAAGGCATGGAGGCGGGAAGAATTTGAGTTTTTCTATGTGAGAGAATTTTAGCACGTTAAAAAATTTGTTTCCCAGTATAGTTGTGTTTCTGTAGCAGGCTACTTTGAATCTTATTCCTATTAGATGGAACTTTGATGTAGTTTAAAATGTATCTGAAATAGCCCCCAATGCTCTATATCCTCTTATCATGTCCAATTTCTTTCTTCATAGTATTATTACATAAAATACAATGCTCCTGACATTATATTGAATATTTCTTTGCTTATCGCCCATCTTCTCCACCTAGAATGTAAAGCTTCATAAGAGTAGTCACTTTGTGTTATTCCTGTTTTCCCAGCACTTAGAACAGGGCCTAGCACCAAGAAGGTGCTCAATAAATATTTGTTGAATGTTGAAAAATGAAAGAATTAATATATTTATGATTCAATTTGTTCCCCAAAGGGGAAGTAATTTCTGATTACTTTAAGGAATATTTATTAATATTTTGGGGCAACACTTAGCATTTTAGATCAACTCTGCCAATCATTAAAGATAACTCATCAGTCTTTTGTATTTACTGAAGATGATGCTTAATCAACATCAAGGATAAAGCAAATGCCATCAATAACAGCATTTTCCATTTGGTATTCATTCCCTCCTAGAAAAAAAGAGGATAAAAGGTTTTGGGGGGAAGTAGAAAACAACCTTCTTGCCACCTTCTAATAACAGACTAAGTTGTGGAAGCTTGGCCATCAATCCAAATGTCTGATTCCAGAATGCTCAGCCTTAGGAAGAAGGCAGACTTGAGTCAGGAGAACCACCTATTCTGTTTGAAGTGCTGCAGAAATCTCCCTTAGGGTGGGCCCTTTAGGAGGGATCCATTTTAGATTAGGTGCAAAGTGTCTGTGATATTCTTTTTGTATTCCTTTATCAAATTCCACCCTGTTTGTGTAAAAGAAATTCAATAAAACTCATTCTATTTCACTTGGGCTTCTGTGACAATAAAATGGGGTACTAAGGGAGACATCATTATGCATTAGGATATATTCTGCCCCCAAAGTTGATTTATGTATCCCTATCTATCTATCTATCTATATATTTTTTCCTCACAAAGATATTAAGACTGATAATTTATTCAAAGTCTATAGGACCAGAAACCTAAGAATATATCAGCTCTTTCAAAGGTATATCCTAGTAAACAGTGATTAAAAATATAAATTAAAGGCATTAAGCTCTAAAATGGAATATTTGGCTTCAGCCAATGACCAAGCTTGTGTTGAAGGTGTTAGGCAGGATTTTCGTTTACAAGCATAAACTGGTTTTCAGTAGGCATCATCCAAAAACAGGTCCTGCTTTTAGATTATATGTTGGAGTAAAATGGAGGTCTCTGATATTTACTTTTTGAACCCTCACTTAATGAGCAAGATGTTTTAGATCTGAACCTTCCAATATGGTGGCCACTAGCAACAAGTGACTAGTGAATACTTGAAATGTTGCTAGTCCAACAGTGGACTTTGAAGACTCACTATGAAAAAATAATGTGAGATGTCTCATTAATAATTGTTTATATTCAATACATGTTGAAATGAAATTTTGGATATAGTGGGTTAAATGAAATATATTATTAAAATGAATTTCGTATTTCTTTTACATTTTTGCAGTGTAGCTCTTGGAATATTTAAAGTTACAAATGTGGCTTGCATTATATTTCTATCTTACAGTTCTTCTATAGATAATACCACACTGGGAAGGCTTTAACTGGGCACAATTTTAGTGTCCTTGCAATGCGAAATGACCACCTTTTAAATTCAAGACCATTAGAAATGCCCTATGTATGTGGTAAGATTCCACTTAGCCAAATTATTTTCTGACAATCTGCCCTCAATGACATTATTTTTAAAGGTCAGGAGTATGTTGATGTGTCACCTATTTTGTACAATATATTTTTAAGGCCGAGGTTTGGGGATGATCCTTATCTGTGATTTTGCCAGATCATCCAAACTTGCATACAGTTCCTTCCTAAGAGCCTTACCTTTAGTTTTGGTGATATAAAGAGAAAAAGTCCTAGGATGTTTCCCAAGCATTATATTTTGGGGTCTCTGTAAAAAAAATCAGATATTGTTTAATACTTTCCTGGTGTTTGAGTCTTATACTAATGGTGATGTCACCACTCTTTTTGATGATAAGAACATAAGAAAGTCATAATGATACTGTCATAATGATACATTTGGTAGGAAGTTTTTCTCAGGCTACCAGGTGGTAGAACTTTGTCTTATTTGAAAAACTAAAGGACTTAAAGAATGGTTTGCTTTTGTTTTCCTTTGTTGTACTTCCTTACATTTTTTTTTGATGCCTTTTGCTTATGGAAATAGATTTTGAGCGGTGTGTGTATATGAATGACAGAACAAGTGCAGCATCTTCTTTTAGGCATTGTCTAATTATCTCAGGTAAAGCTAATTTTTTCTTATGCTTTCTAAGAATATCTTAAAAGTACTTATTTTTCTGATTATGGAAGTAACACATTTTCATGTTATAAAATTTTTCAAGTGCAAAAGAGCACAAAGAAGAAAACGATCAAATCATCTCACACTTCCTGAGATATTCACTCTTCGTTTGAGATAAGCATGCACCTTTATTTTGCCTTCTTTATAAATAACTTTTCTTATTGAAAGAGAAAGACACACATTCTAACAGAAAAAAAAGTTATATAATGTACACTAACTCTTCTTCTACCTCAGCATCTGATTTTTCCTATTATCCCATCCCCAGTGACAGCCACTATTCATAGTTTCTTGGGTTTTATTCCATAACTATTCTGTGCCCTGAAAGCATATATACATTTTTAAGTATATAGTTCCCCTTTTCACACAAATGTGAGCATACTAAAAACACTCTTCAGTACTTTCAAACTATCACTCATCAGTGTATTTTGAAGATCATTCCAGTACATCTCATACATCTGACTCATTCTTTTTCTGGTAAACTGTATTTTGTTATATGACTATATCGTAATTTATTTCACCAGTTTTCTATTGCTAGAGATTTTGGTTATTTATTGTCTTTGCTATTCTAAGAAACGCCACAGTGAAAATACTTGAACATGCTCTATGAGCACATGTTGAACTATACTGCAGGATAAATTCCTAGAAATAGAATTGTTGGGTCAAAAGTTAAACCCATTTAAAATTTAAATAAATGTTACTGAATTGTTTTTCATAGAGATTGTTCCAGTTTAACTTTGTACCATCAGTGGATGAAAGTAATCAGTTCCTTGCACCCTCATCAATATAGTGTGTTGTTATAATTTTTAGTATTTGACAGTCTGAAATGTGGGAATTGTATCTCAGTGGAGTTTTAATTTGCATTTATTTTATTATGGTAGATGTTGAGCATCTTTTTGCATGCTTAAAAGCCATTGTAATTCCTTCTCTGTAAACTGTCCATACCTTTGTTCATTTTCTATTAGGTCTCTGAATTTTTATATTTTTAAATAACTTTTTTTATTTAGACATAATTTTAGATTTAAAGGTAATTAAGACCATATGGTTTTAAGATAGACAAAAAGATTACTGGGATAGGATCAAGAGTCCAGAAATAGATCTACACCTATGTGTACAAGTGATTTTGACAAATAGGAAAAAGCAATTCATTGGAGAAAGGATAGTCTTTTTTAAAAAAATGGCTCTAAAACAATTGGATATCCATATCCCAAAAGAAAAAAAAAAAAAAAGAGAAGAACTTTGATCAGCACTTTGCACCATACAAGAAAAATTAACTCAAAATGGATTACTGACCTAAATGTAAAATTTAAAACAATAAAATGTATAGAAGAAAAAACAGTTAAGACAATGAAAAGGAAACTGGAGATTGGGAGAAATACAATTAAAAATGGGCAAAATATTTGACCAGACATTTCACCACAAAATAAAACGAAACACACACAGAAGGCAAATAAGTATATGAAAAAACCATATTAGTCTTTATCGTCATTAGTCTTTAGGCAAATGCAAATTAAAATCACAGTATTTACCACCACATACCTATTAGAATGGCTAGAATTTAAGAAAACTGACCACACCTAGTGTTGGTGAGGTTCCAAGAACTGGAACTCTCATAGGCTGTTGGGGGAAAAGTAAAATGGTACTACTCCAGAAAAGTCTGGCAGTTTCTTAGTAATTTAAACAAGCACTTACCATTCAATCTGGCAGTTCCTCTCCTAGACATTTACCCAAGAGAAACAGAAGCATATGGCCATGTAAAGACCTGTTCATGACTGTTCACAGTAGCTTTCTTGGTAGTAGCCAAAAGGTGGAAACACCCCAAATGTTCAACAACAAGTGAATGTATAAACAAACTGTGGCATAGAATGTCCATAGAATGGAATAGTATTCAGCAATAAAAAAAGAACAAAGTATTGATATATGCAACAACATAAATGGACCTCAAAATAGTTATACTGTGGAAGAAGCCAGACAAAAAAGAACATATATTGTGTGATTCTACTTATATAATATCCTTAAATATGCAAAACATTCAAACCATACAATGCACATTTTTATATTTTGGCTGCCCAAAACCTGAACACCCTTCATTTAGAGGGAATCCTAAATTCAAGAAACAAAAGCATCTTTCTGTCTAGTATGGAAACTGAAATAGGCAGAAATTTCCTTTCCCTGCCAGTTGCAGCTAAAACATGGGCACGTGATCTAAACTACCTGCCATGCTAATCAGATTCTGCTACCTGGAACTTTGAGACTTAAGGGAGTTCATTTTGAGATTATTTGTAATACAGTCAAGGACTAACATTATGGCAGATGTTTCCAAGGGTTTGGAGGTCAGCAGGGAGATAATAAGTGATGCGGTCAGGGTTGTTGCTCAAAGAGATTTATATCTATGGCATAATCTTCTCTGTGCATTTCCTTCCTAAGTCCCTTTATACTTCTTCAGCTGCTGATTGCTAAGTACTGTGAACTGCTTCCTACCATTCTGTAGTAAACATTGCTATTACTCACTATGATCTAGTTCCCTCTTCCTTCCTAGGCAGATGGCATATAGCACTTCCTAGCCCTTTTGCACTTGGCAGGGGCATGCGATAAGTCCAGACTGAGGCACTGAAAAGTCTCTCTTCCACTGACATTGCGACTAGCAATATCACAAATAGTGGACCCACTATCATTCTGGGTCCCCAAGTGACAATATGGAGCAGATTGCTTGGCTCCAACCCTCACTGGTAATGTATGGTGAGTAAGGAAGGTTTTTTTTGTGTTAAGGTCACTAAGATTTGAGGGTTCAACTTTCCTACCCAACATGCCATTCCATAATTTTTTTCTCTGTTTAGATGAATCAGAATCATTTTCAATGTCCTGACAAATTCAGGTACTGCTACAAGAAAGAGGGGTTGTAGGCAACATAAACTTGGGGAAACTGGGGGACTCTAGAATTGGTTATTAGGCCTTGTTTGGGGCTTAAAGGCAACTGAGAAATCACATTAGTATTCAGAGAGAGGTATGTGGCAGGCTATGAAATATGGCATTAAACAGCTAATTAAATTATCCCTGGACTCCCATGTGTGAGGTGCTCATTGATGACAAAGGCTTTGGGGAACAACAGTTCCTGCCATAAAAATATGATGATGATGAAGATGATAACTGGTATAACACTGACTTATGGGCCAGGCACTACACTACATACATGTATCAACTTATATAATGAAATGAAGGACATAAAGAGATCGAGGACCAGCTGGCAGGTTAAATGGCTATATCTAAAGGTACTAGAGAGCTTAAAGAAAAATCACAAAGCTGGAGTTAAAATCTCCTTTGTGATTCCACCTTCCATCAGATAGCTGTGCCCTTCATAGTTGTAGGGGGTTCCAACTCTCCTGATGGCCCTGGTTTTGGGCCTTTAGTAAGACCACCTCCTTCTGGCTCTTGGGTTGGTCACAGCTTCTCAGTCACCTCACTGTCCCACTGAGCTCCCTAGGAATTCCTTCACCTGTGTAACCAATTCTTGAATTAAAATCCCTCGTTTTAAAAACCCAGATTTTTCTGACTAGACCCTGATTGATATAGTTCCTAGTATATACTTGGGGTACTCTGGCATCAAATAGCTTTTGATGTATAAACACCCACCCCAAACCTTAATGGCTTAAAGCAACAATGCTTGATATTTGCTCATGGGGCCATGCATCATTTTTGCTGATCTGGGCCAGGTTCAGCTGATCTCAGCTGGGAAAGCACTCATGTATCTACAATACTCTGGTCGGTTGGTTGGGGGATTGCTGGTCTATATTCACGTATCTGGCTGTTCAATACATTAGCTAGGGCAATGCAAAAAGGCCATGGATACAGAGAGGGGATAATAATGTCCATTTTGCAAACTATCTGCCAAAGACCCTAAGCAATTGTCTCTCAAAATGGGATTCTGGTATTGGGTTGCTCACCTATTTAAGTTTGACTACCATGAAACTGAAACCACTAGGTGGCGTTTCAGGGGGCTCCAAGGAGCTCTGGTTCTTTATGTCTCAGTGCAGAAAGAATTCAGTGAGAGGCAAAGTGATAGATAAGAAGCATTTTATTAGAATAGGACACAGGTGAGGCTTACAAGCGGGCAGGTGAGAGGGTGCCATGCCCCGAGAACTTAGTGGGCTACAGTTTTATAGTCAAAGGAAAAGGGGGGAGGGGGAAAAGACCACTTCCTTCCTCATTCTTTTTTTTAAATAACTTTTATTTATTTATTTATTTTTGGCTGTGTTGGGTCTTCGTTTCTGTGTGAGGGCTTTCTCTAGTTGCGGCAAGTTGGGGCCACTCTTCATCGCGGTGCGCGGGCCTCTCACTATCGCGGCCTCTCTTGTTGCGGAGCACAGGCTCCAGACGCGCAGGCTCAGTAGCTGTGGCTCACGGGCCCAGCTGCTCTGCAGCATGTGGGATCTTCCCAGACCAGGGCTCGAACCCGTGTCCCCTGCATTGGCAGGCAGACTCTCAACCACTGCGCCACCAGGGAAGCCCCTTCCTCATTCTTGAGTAGACGTCACACTTCCATCATCAGCTCCTGCTTCAGGTTGGGCAGGGGAGTTTTCTTGTCCCTGCATGGTCAAGCTAGGACTGTCATGGCACTATGGAAAAATTATTTCAGGTCTCAATACAATGAGGGTCTTTCACTTTGAAATGTCACCTTTCCACAAATTATTGTTTTTTATGTGTGCAGAGAGCATGTCCTATGGGTCATTAACTTACTGAGCTCACTGGGCAAGATGTGGGTCTCATGCCACCATTGTTTTATTGTTTTGGGGCATGTCTCATGCTTCTCTTGCATGGTTTTGTTGCTAAGCAAGCCTGCTTGGTTTTGTGGTTAAGCAAATCTGCTTTCTGGAGTGATCATTAACTTACATGGTTCTCCCATACTTTTTCTTTACTTACAATCCCCTAGTGGGATTAAGTATTGAATTATCTACTTTGTCCCTTTACTCTGCCCCTATCAAAACCCTGTTCTACTTGTGGGTTACTAGAAATCTGTGGTATATAGTGGCATCACAATTATTTAAATTATAACCTATTATTGCTTGGTAGGAAGTGTCAATCAAAGGGAAGACATTATGTAGCTGCTGTACTAGCCCTCACGGTTATAATGAGGACAAGGTCTGTGGGATGGGATTGCTGCTTCTGACTGTTCTGGAGAGCTTAGAGAAATAAAATAATAAGTCTAGAAATTTAAACTCTCAGTTCAAGGCATGGGCACAGAATAAGATCACTCTTACGGTGTCATTTTGTGTGTGCGGATGTGTGCGTGTAAGTGGCCATCATGAGGATAAGGATCATGAGCTGAGGATAAGGCTCAAAATCGAATTGTGTGTCCCTATCAAGTTCACGGTTGAAATATTGATATTTAGCAACTGGTAGAATATTTACATCAGTCTCTGAACCATGATGTAAGGGCTACTGTGGTGAGCAGGGTCAAATGGAAGCCAACGTAAAAGGCTCTCCTCCTAAGTAATAAATCAGGTGGAGACTGTAAAGATTAGTGCAACGATTAAGGACTTGAACATTACAGGCTGTTCATCCCTATCACATCCTTGTTTAACTTGTTTGTTTGACCAGTATAAAAGCCAGATGAATTTGGAGAATGCCTGTGGATCATTATAAAGTTAATTAAGTGGTGACTCCAATTACAGCTACTTTTCCAGGTGTTGCACCTTTTTCCTGGAGCGAATGAACATGGTCCCTGGTATTTGGTCTGTAGCTGACAGATGTTTTTCCTTATATCAATTATATGGATTATCAAAAGCAGCTTGCTTTTACCTGGCAGAGACATCGATAAACCTTAGAGCTATGTGAATTCTCCTGCATTGTCATAACATAATCCACAGTGTCCTTGGTCACCTGGGCAACTCACAGGATATCATTGTTAGCATCATGCTGAATATTTTGAGCAGAAAAGAGCAAGAATCCCAGATGTCATGCTAATACATATGTATACCAGAAGGTGGAAGAAAAACCCCATCAAAGTTCAGTGGCTTGCCACACCACTGATGTTTCTGAAGAGCATGCAGGGTGTATCTGCTCTGAACAAGTTCCTGCTCATTGCACCACTTACCACCAAACCAGGGCCATCAAGCTCAGTGGGACTGTTTGGATATTGGAAGCAACATATATTGTATTTGAGTGCACTGCTCTGACCTATTTATTGAGAAATTGGTAACCCTGACAATTTTGAGTGATGCACAGGGCGAGAGAAGGCTCTATATAAGGTAGAATCTGCAGAGGACGCTTCTGTGCCCCTTAGCAGATTCAAGTGGAAAATACACTGTATGGAGCATTTTGCATAGCTCAGGTGGCAAATGAATGCTGGACACATGGGATTCTAAATGTGAGTTATGACCTTTCCTACCCACCATGAACTTAATGTTATCTGATCCAACAAACTAAAAGCTTAGCTATATGCAGCTACAATCCATTATCAAATGGAAGTCATTTCTATGAGAATGTCCTTAAAAAACTGAAAATAGAGTTACCATATGATCCTGCAATCCCACTCCTGGGCATATATCTAGAGAAGACTCTAATTTGAAAAGATACATGCACCCCAGTATTCATAGCAGCACTATTTACAATAACCAAGACATGGAAGCGACCTAAGTGTCCATCGACAGACGAATGGATAAAGAAGATGTGAGATTATATATATATATATAAAACTTATTTGCTCCTCAGCTCTTTTATCACCTATATGTCCAGTTCCCTGTGTTTAATTACCACTGTTTGAAATACCTAGAACAGTAGTTCTATTTTCCTAACTAGACCCTGACTACCGATAAAACGTGTATGCATGCAAGTACATGTGTAAGTATGTGATATAAGTCAATTTGTATAAAATAGTATATAAGCATATATGCACGTGCACCCACATATGTGTGTGTATATTCATGTGGTGGGCATATAAAGGATATAAAGGATATAAATGCATATAAATGCATATAAAGGATACATATATATATATATAGGATACATCGAGTGATAGGTTTTCAAAGGGAGAGTACAGGAGGACTTTCAATTTTCTCTCTATATTTAAAATTTTCTTATCATTAGTTTTTACAACAAACAACTTTGCAGTTTCAAAACACATAGTTCTTTTTGAATGACTCAAAGTTTTCTAAGTAACTGTCTACCCCTCTGGTGGCAGCTTTAATGTCCTCAAAATTTTACAGAGAGAGTAGATTAGTATAGTTGCACTGATTTCCCTTATCCACACCTTTAGACAATCCCTTTCCTTAAGCAATATAAGAAATATATGTCTACTTGGATCAATGAAAATATTTCAGGTTTCATTTTCTCCTGACAGATTCTATTTTATCCAATGTGATCCAAAAATAATATTTCCTCAAAATTCACACAAAATATAAAAACACTATATTTCCATCTGATGTCAATACATTCATTCTGCAACTGCTATATCCCTTGTTATATGATTCAAAAAGAATGTGAGGAAAAGTATAAATATACTGTGTTGGTGAGCTTGTCATTCTGTTAGTGATTTTTTTTAGTGCTAAAATTTGTCAATACTAATTTTCTAAAGACAAGACAAAATGATGCTTTTAAATTTAGAAACACAAAGGAAGGGCTATAAAATTACAGTTTGTCTAAGATAGTCATAATTTTTAACAGCCCAACAGAGTTTGACAGTGTTAATCTCACTATTAATTCCAAACATATTCCAGCAGTATTCTGGTGACAAGACTTTAGTGGGTTTATGGAGAAAGAAGTACTTGTTTAAGTGACTTTCATCATGCCACACTGCTTCAATGCTATTTTTCTTGTCGTTCAAGATTCCTTTGAAGCATTCCCTGGCAATATTGAGAACCTGAATGGGAGTACCACCAAATACAGAAGCATGGTAATAAAAATCTCCCTTACCAATAGGTATATATGCTTCTGATAACTGACTTCTCTCATAAGGTTAACTCTGTAGGACTTGTCTTATACCAATGAGCATGTAACTGAGCTACTGACTCCCCCAGAGTTTCCAGTCCATATTTTCTTACGACGATTTGATCCACATCCATGCAGAAGAGGAAATCAACTTCATGTTGGATGTGATCCACAGCATGTTCACTGATGGTCTTCATGCGCATCCTACTGATAGCTTGCCATCTTTTCTCTCGCTTTATTTCAAAAACTTTCACTGTATGGAGGGGACTCAGCTCTATCCAAGGCAACTTGGAGAAGTCATCTATCAGGACGTAAATTATGACTTTCTGGCCAGCCATAAAATATTTATCAGCTGATGATATAAATGTGTACAAATAACGGTCAGTGTATCTGTGAAGTAAATAAGAAGCAATTAAG
Source organism: Balaenoptera borealis (assembly GCF_965194805.1). NCBI lineage: Eukaryota > Metazoa > Chordata > Mammalia > Artiodactyla > Balaenopteridae > Balaenoptera > Balaenoptera borealis. Next base: position 109,401,754 of record NC_138865.1, read on the forward strand.
TTCATATTCTTATAGTTTAGTGGAACACATATTATTTAAATTACACTGTAGTTTATCCAAAAATTCTACTAAGCAACCAAACATTAGATATGCTTTTTGAGTTGTATTTAAGTAGTATAAAAGTGAAATTATCTGCCTTTCCTCTCGTTGATGAGGTTTTATGGATTATAGGAGAGAAGAGGAATTCCTCATGAGAGAGAATGAAACTTGGTGAGATCAGGAAACTGCACAGAACCCAGCGCAAAACTAAAGCCAGAGTTTTCAGGGTTATCAGAACAGTGGGGGCTTGCTTTGGAGGATGTAGGCAAGAAAGGTCATGGGTCATTGCAAGAGCAGTTATTGATGTTTGTGGCTTGCTTTTATTTATTTATTTTTATTTATTTATTTTTTGGCTGCGTTGGGTCTTCGTTGTTGCGCGCGGGCTTTCTCTAGTTGCAGTGAGCAGGGGCTACTCTTCGTTGCCGTACGTGGACTTATTGTGGTGGCTTCTCTTGTTGTGGAGCACGGGCTCTAGGTGCACGGGCTTCAGTAGTTGTGGCATGCGGGCTCAGTAGTTGTGGCTCGCGGGCTCTAGAGCGCAGGCTCAGTAGCTGTGGCTCACGGGCTTAGTTGCTCCGTGGCATGTGGAGTCTTCCCGGACCAGGGCTCGAACCTGTGTCCCCTGCATTAGCAGGTGATTCTTAACCACTGCACCACCAGGGAAGCCCATGGCTTGCTTTTAGAGTAGTTAGTTATGCATAAAAGGTCAGAGGTGACATGCTTTGTATCCACTGTCTGCACTGTCTTTCTTATTTTGCCATATTTTTGCTAAGATTGCTGGACTGGAAAACAAAACTTTCTCATTTCCAGTCTCTCCAGCCAGTTAAAGATTCTCATAGTAATAAATGGCCTCAGGTAAATTCAAAAAAGGAAAGGTAATATACGCAACTAGTTCAAATGATCTTCATATAATCATTAAAAATAAGATCTGGATATTGATCAGAGTTTTAAGAAATATAACAGATGGGGTCAGGAGAAACTTTCTAGTTTGGAATATCTAAAATTATTAGGTACATTATGAAAAATATCACTTAAAATATTGTATTGAGCTGGAAGCTAGCAACTCAAATCCAAAGTCCAATTTATCCATATTTCTTTTATGGTTAGTGCTTTTGTGTCATACTTCAGAAATCTTTGCCGCCTTAAGGTAGTGAAAATATCCTCCTACATTTTCTTCTAGTAGTTTTATTGTTTTATCTTTCATATTTAAGTCTATTATCCATTTGAATTAATTTTTGTGTATAGTGTGATATAGGGCTGTTTTGTGTCCATCTCAGCCTATAGATGGTGATGCTATTGGCTAGGAATGCCTAGGGGCACTCACTGGAGTCCCTACTACTTGTGGTGAGACAACCCCGCTCCCCGCCAGACACTACCAGAGCCTACATTATGGCTGGACCAGCACTTGTCATTCTTATTATAATTTCAAGATACACCTCAACAACAACCATCAGGGAACTTTGAGAAAATAAGCTTTATTAATCACAAATCCTGGCATGCGTGAGGCCACACAGGGAGGTCACAGTTTGGAGGGGGCGGAGAGAGAGAGAGAGAGAAACACGAGGACCTGGGGTTCTGCCTTTATTGGGGTTGAGGGTGGGATGCCTAGGGTTTTGCAGGTTCACTCTTTATTGGCAAATTTTAAACATGAGAGCAAAAGTTAAGGCAAGAGAGGGAAAAAGCGGGGTCATGCATGTGATCAGTTATGTAGATCAGGTCACACAGGGCTTTCTAAATGGGGAATTTCATGGGTGGGATGACCTGGCTGTTTATCTAATTGTTTAGCTAGTAAGCGTGCCACACAGCTGGCAATATTTTTATTTGAGATAGATGTCTTTAAAATAGATGTCTCAGGGAAGTCCCTGGAGGTCCAGTGGTTAGGACTCCGCGCTTTCACAGCAGAGGGCCTGGGTTCCATCCATGGTCAGGGAGCTAAGATCCCACAAGCCGCGAGGGGTGGCTAAAAAATAAATAAATAAATAAAAGAAAATGGATGTCTCAGCAATCAATCAAAAGCTTAATGTCAGGCATTTACTTTTTTTAAAAAAAAGCTTATTGTCACTACAATGGCAAACTTTTTTTTTCAACTCAAAAACTTTCTATTTTGGAATGCTATTAGATTTACAGAAAAGTTGCAGATATATTATAGAGTTCCCCTCTATACTCTACCCACCTTCCCCTAATGTTAATATATTATATAACCATAGTACATGTGTCAAAACTAGGAAATTATCAGTGGTAAAATACTATTAGCTAAACCACAGATTTTATGTGGATTTCACCAGTTTCTCCCCTAATGGCCTTTTTAGTTTCCAGGATCCAATCCAGGACACACACTGCATTTAGTCACTATGTCTCCTTAGTCTCTTCCACTCTGTCAATTTCTCTTCTTGTTGGTCATGACCCTGACCATGTTATTTTGTAGAGCGGCCCTCAACTTGGGTTTTTCTTAGGTAAAGTTAATTTTAATACAGTCAGACTTATCAACCTTTTCCTTTATGGTTAGTATTTTCCATGTCTTGATTAAGAAATCCTTTTCTAGCTTGAGTTCATCAAGGTATATTATACTTTTTCCTTTAACTTTTGGTCTTTAAACTAACTGGTATTTGATGTTTGTATATGTTTGTACATGATATGCTATAGAGGTACAATTTCAACTTTCCTGTGTTGACACTGACTTTCTCCAGCATCATTTATGGAAGTCTTTCCCTACAGGTCTACAATGTCATTGTCAATAAATAGAAAGTCTTTAACATTTGCATGGGGCTTTCTGTTTTATTATATTGGCTTATTTGTTCATCCCTGTAGCAGATATTCATGTCGAAATGTTCCATATAGATACTTGCAATCTATCCTCCCATTTTCAGTCCCACCTATATTCCTAATTTCAGGGGAACTTGATGCCATTATTCCTGAAACTTTGGGGGTTCTTTAACACAGAGAGGGGGTTTCATGGTGAGGTGAATGAGGTTCTTGTTTCAGCACCCCTTCCCTTACAGAGGATCCTTCCAAGACTCAGTGTGTTCTATTGAGGGTGGATGGGAAGGAAGCAGAAACTCCATCTGTGTCCTGAAGGTAGGAGCATTGCCCCAGCATGGGGTCACTCTCTATGCCCTATTACAGATCCCGGGGCAGCAACTTGAAGGGATCAGAATGGGTCTAGCAAGGAGGTACACGGGAAGCTTCTTCTGAAAGGATTCTTCCCTCCCTCCTCCCTTTCTTCCTCTTTCTTTCTGTGTTCTTCTTCTTTTTTTTTAACAATAAATTACTATCAGTATTTAATAACAAGTTACTGTAAGGTTGATAAACTTTATAATTTTAATGGGTGATACGTACATTGTTCAACTTAATACTTTTTGTACTTTCTTTGTATGATTTTGATATCAAGGCAGCACTTGCTTCATAAAATTATTTGGGAAGTGTTCCCTCCTATTCTCTTTTCTGAAAGAGATTGTGTAGAATTTATGTTAATTCTTCTTTAAATATTTGGTAGAATTCTCCAGTGAAACCATCTGGGCCTGGAGACTTTGGGAGTTTTTAAAATTATGAATTCTATTTCCTCAGTAGCTATAGGGCTATTCAAATGATCTATTTCATGTTGGGTGAGTTGTGGTTGTTTGTGCTTTTCAAGGTCCATTTCATTTAAGTTGTCAAATATATGTGTGTAGAGTATTTTATAGTGTTTCCTGATTATCCTTTTGACATCTGCAAGGTTTGAGGTGATATACCCTGCTTCTTTCCTGATATTGGTAATTTGCATTAATTTTTTTCTTTGCCAGTCTTCCTGGATGATTATGGATTTTATTGATTTTTTCCAAAGAACCAGCTTTTTGTTTCATTGATTTTTCTCTACTGCTTTTCTGTTTTCAATTTCATGGATTTCTGCTCTTACCTTTATTATTTCCTTACTTCTGATTTCTTTGGTTTTATTTTGCTCTACTTTTTATAAATTCTTGAGATGGAATTTATTGATAATCTCCCATTTTCTACAATAAAAAGACTGAATGTAGAGGACATTTGGCAATATCTACCTTCCCACAGCAAACACAGTCAACCCCACAGTAATTTTATGACTCGCATAATAATTTTCCAGTGCCACTTCATTGTAAGTGCCATGCCACACAACTGGAGCTGACCAGTTGGTAGTATGTTTGAGAGATTTGATGCACTGTAAGGAAGACATAAGAACTATGAACAAAATACTTTTTAATAAAACTGTAGTAGATATTGCTAATGTATAAAGCCTGTGTCTGATTGCAGCATTTCCTTACTTCTAACCCAAAGCCTTGATGGTCATGATAAACTGAAGAAACAGTTTATCAGAAATGGCTAGATCATTACAAAAGTTCATGTACTGATTAGTTATAATGTGCTTCCAAGATCCTTCCTTGAGGACGCATAGTTGAAATGTTGCCCAAAGTCTAAAGTAACAATTTCTCTTATATTTGGACAAAATCTACTGTCTTAGGCTTTTGGACATTGATTATTTACAGAGGCCATATTTTTTTTAAATGAACTTCCCAGTTTTCATAATCTGAAATTCTACCAATGTTAATATTGCTGCATACTGTCCGAATCAACTTTGTCAGAACTTTGGAAGATAGCCAAAGGTTTAGAGCAGCCAAGCAAAAGTTATCTTAAAAAAAAAAAAGACTCAACATCCTAGGAGTAGAAAAGCTTTGTGGTATTTTAACTTGCACCAACTCCTTTCCCAGTATAGCTGTGGTATTGAAAACATCAAACCATGTTCTCAGTGTATCTGATTCTGAGGAGAGAAGAGTAGATCTAATTCCCAAGGCATTATGTTTGTCAGTTTTGACCTATCTGAGAGCTCCTTGAAGGATTGACTCATAGTGCTTTCTTTTCTTTCACTTAACTCAGAACTCTCTCAGAATAGAAAAGTGGCTAAGTGGAGGGTATTCCTTGAAAACATTTTTAAAAAGAGCAAGTCCCTGCCACCTGGGTCAAAAGATTACAGTTAGAATAAACACTAGATATGCTGAAAGCCTGGGGAGGAAACATTTGGAAGACAGTTCTTTGGAAAGTAAGGGCTTTGACAAGATCCCATGCATAACAAGGAATTCAGAAATCCATGCACATGTTCAGGGCAGAATGCATGTTCAGTAAAGATCTTTGAAGATCCTAGGCTTTCTCCTCTGGCTGATATTTAGGCTCAAGGCACACAGGAAGTGAAGGCCAAGGCAGAGTTGTAAACAGCTGGGCTGTGTTGAAGGAGGGCCCAAACACAGAGCCGATCTTCACAGACTGTAAGTGTTTTTTTTCTTTTTCTTTTCCTTTCTTTTCTTTTCTCTTTTCTTCTCCTTCTTCTTCTTTTCCTCTTTCTCCTCCTCCTTCATCTCCTCTTCCTCCTCCTTCTGCCCTCCAATACATCTCTCTCTCTCAGGCTTTAGGCACTTAAGGAAATCTCTGTCAGACCACTAGCTGACCACAAGCTAAGGGTACAGAGACTTCTGAGACCAAACAAGACAAAGAATACAGTCTTTAAAAATAGTTTAGAAAAGCCACTAAACAAACAAACAACCATAACCAACAGCAAACAAGAACAACAAACTCTGAGGAGGCAAAAGCATCTGATTTCCAGAGTGACTATATTATAATAATCAAAATGTCTAGTTTTTAACCAAAATTTAAGAGTTATGCAAATAAAGAAGAACGTACAGCCCATTCACAGGAAAAAAATTAACGAGAACTGTCCAGACATTGAGCTTTTCTAGAAAGACTTTAAATCAACTATTTAAAATATGCTTAAAGAGCAAAAGGAAACCATGGACAAAGAACTAAAGGAAACCAAAAGAACAATGTCTCAACAAATAGGGAATATCAATAAAGAGATACAAATTATAAAAACAAACTAAATAGCAATTCTGAAATTGAGAAGTATATAGCTGAAATGAAAAAATTCACTTTAGGGTTTCAACAGCAGATCTGAGCAGGCAAAAGAAAGAACTAGACACACACAGAACACTTTACCCATCAACAGAATACATGTTCTTCTCAAATACACATGGAACATTCTCCAGGATACATCACATGTTAGGTCATAAAACAAATCTCAATGAACTTAAAATGACTGGAAATATGCAAACCATCTTTTCCAATGACAATGGAATGAAATTAGAAATCAGTAACAGAAATAAATCTGGAACGTTCACAAATATCTGGAAATTAAACAACACACTCAGAAAACCAATGCACCAAAGAGAAAAATCATAAGGGAAAAAACAAAAGCAAAAAAACCCAAAAATCATAAGGGAAATTAGAAAATACATTGAGATGAATAAAAATGAAAATACAACATACCAAGACTTATGGGAGGCAGTGAAAATCAGTACACAGAAGGAAATATATAGCTGTAAACATCTATATTAAAAAAAGAAGAAAGAGCTTTTTAGGTTATTACCTAAACTTCTACCTTAAGGGATAAAAAGGGAAAACTAGAAAAAACTAGGAAAAAAGGGGGGAGAAAACTAAAACCAAAGCAAGCAGAAGGAAGAAATAATAAAGATTGGAGCAGAGATAACTGAACAGAGGGGAAAAAAATGATAGAATCAATGAAACCAAAAGTTGGTTCTTTGCAAAGATCAATGAAATTGACAAACTTTTAACTAGACTGACCAAGAAAAAATCAGACATGACTCAAATTATTAAAATCAAGAATGGAGGTGGGGACATTATTATAGACCTTACAGACATAAAAAGGATTATAAGAGAATACTATGAACAACTATACACCATATATTAGATAACTCGGATGAAATGGACAAATTCCTAGAAACACACAAACTACTAAAACTGGTTCAAGAAGAACTAGAAAATCTTATAGACCTATAACAAGTAAAGGCAATCAAAAATCTCCTAACAAAGCACAGGGCCAGATGGCTTAACTGTTGAACTCTACCAAACACTTAAAGAATCTGCCAGATGAGTTTAGATTCCCTTCATTAATCACTAATATTTATTGAATACTTATATTATCAAATTTAATCCACCACTATGAGATAAACTGAGGCACAGAGAGCTTTTATTATCTTGTCCATTGTTGCACAGTAGGTGGAAAGACAAGCAACCATGCCTGAGTCCTTACTCTTCCTCTTTCCTAAATACTCTAATAGCACCCTGGCTAGGACACCCTTAGAGAGCTGATCCTGGGCTGAATTAATGAGGGGATGAGGCAGCTATGGAGCTGAGTCGTATGTCATGAGACTGTCTTTGTGCCTATGTACACAGATGGGAGTAACTGCTATGGCAGAGTATGGCTGAGACATGACATTCTACCAGGCACCAGCTTCCACTGATGGTGATGCCTTGGATAATGAGTATTACTATGCTAAGGCTATAGAATCCTGATGCTAAAGAGAACTAACATTAATAATAGAGAGAATGAGGGGCTTCCCTGGTGGCGCAGTGGTTGAGAGTCTGCCTGCCAGTGCAGGGGACACGGGTTCGAGCCCTGGTCTGGGAAGATCCCACATGCCACGGAGCGGCTGGGCCCGTGGGCCATAACTACTGAGCCTGTGCGTCTGGAGCCTGTGCTCCGCAACAAGAGAGGCCGCGATAGTGAGAGGCCCGTGCACCGCGATGAAGAGTGGCCCCCACTTGCCGCAACTGGAGAAAGCCCTCGCGCAGAAACGAGGACCCAACACAGCCAAAAAAAAAAAAAAAAAAAAAGTCCCAATGCCCACCCATACCAACTGAATCAGAATTTCTGGGGTTGGAACCAGGCATCAATATTAGCTCTCCAGGTAATTCCAGAATGCAGCCAAGTTTGAGAACCAGAATGCAGCTTTATGTCTCCTACTACTAAAGGGACACATAACTCTTATGTGATGCTTTTCATTTTGGAGGCAGTGTCCCCACACATAAGGGTATCCAGCTACCTCCCACTTGTCTGATAAGTGTAAAAGCAGTGAGCTTCCGGTAGGACCTTGGACAAGAGAAAGCTCTCCAGCTGGTCCATGTTGCAGACAAGTTACCCTGCCACTGGCCTCTTGTGACCAATCATATCTTACATAGCTAAAAGGGTCTGAAGTAGACTGGGATGATGGATGAAGACTGTTGCTAGCCTTGATAGAAAACTTAACAACAGAGGTCAACTGCTGAGGTCAACTGAATTCCAGAGTAAGGAAATGCCCCTTGAGCAGGTAACCATCATTCCCTCCTTTTATTTTTCATTTTTTTCCCCTCCTTTTAAGTAGGAGTTACTGTAACTTTCCCCCCTCTTCCTTCCTTGTCTCTCACTATTGACTCTTGTATATTTGGGTGTGAGCTAAATTTACCATTTATTTCACAGATTGCAGAATAGTCAGATGGGCTTTCTAAGGAACCAAAGGATAAATAGTTATTACCTGGAGATACTAGGCTCTGAGAGGCTTAGCCCTCTGACATTGGCTGTGGATTCTGTGGTCTGCTATTAGGAGAGGGGTCTGTGCTAGAGTTGTGCATGACGTTTTTGAATCATGGTAGCAGGGAATATTTTAGATATGTGGAAAGAAGTGATTGACAGCCAGACAGCTATAAGTGAATGTTGTAGACACTTTTAGAGGCATCTACCGAGCTCACAACGGTATATCCTTCTCTGAGAACCTCCCCAGAGTGTAACCTACCCTCCAGTAAACCTACCCCACGGCGCAGCTGCTGGGAGCATGAGTGGATGCTGTGCCATATGGGTTTTCTTTTCCAGGAATTTAGAGTTTTGAAGGAAGAAATCTTGAGTCTGGAGATAGTTGGAGCTTGGTCATATTTGAAGACCCTTAGGGGAAGTTTACAATTTTCAACTGTTGAAGCCCTTGTACTTCCCTGGCTCTTGCTTATGGCCTGGTTGTAGTGATGTGCTAGTAAATTTTTACACAATCACCTCCTTAGAAAGATGGAAAGGGAAGGGAAGGGAAGGGGATAGAACCCTGATTTCTAGTGTTTGCTGATTCCCATGGTGCAAACATTCCCACCATGGCCGACATCAAGCTACCACAGTGAAGTCACTGAACAGGGTCGGGAAGTGTTGTGCACAACACGTTCTCACAAGCAGGTACGAACCAGCTTCAGTATACCACGGTCTGGCTGTCAACTCTCCCTTGTATCTAGTAGAACTCTCCAGTAGCCTCGCAGTAATCTCCCTTTTGGGTTTATACAGCTCAAGGGGAATGTCTGTTCTTTGCAACCAAAGTATCTTTAACTAAAACACCTAGCTAGCATAACCACCTTTTATTCTGAACAGTTACAGCCAGCTTACTAAAAGTGTGTTCTAACTTTGGCTGATTTTAAAATATTTATAGCTATATTCATTTATATGCAAAACTCATATCTATTTCTACAAATGTGCAGTCCTCGCCAGGTCCAGAAAAGACTTTTTAACCCTATTCGATGTTTTTATCCTAAGCAGTTGCTTAGGATAACAGTGTTGTCTTGGGAAATTCCTGCCCTCTGGTGTCCAGTATGGGGAACTACTTTTGTCTGAGCTGTGAAATGTTACAGGGGGACTAAGACCAGGTGAGTTCGAAGCTTTTGGCACCCATTAGGGACTATTCCCTGGGTATAGACAGGTGGGTATTATGCAGATTGGCTCCCCACATTTCTTTCTTCATGAAGTTCAAGGGAACTTTACACCAGGTTTCTCAATCTCATCACGATTGACATTTTGAGCCAGATGATTCTTTGATGTGGGGCCTGCCCTGTGCATTGTAGAATGTTTAGCAGCATCCCCGGCCTCTGCCCACTAGAGTTGCATAGCAACCGCCCCCCCCCCCAAGTTGTGACAACCAACAATATCTTGAGAGATTGCCAAATGTCCCTGGGGTCAGTGCAGGGGTGGGGCGTGGGCGCGCAGCAGTGGCGGTGGTTGTACAAAATCATCCTGGTTGAGAACGGCGGCTCTACTCTGATGGAGTAAGCTCGTCCCATGCATCACTGACCTTAAGCAGCACTGAACTCAGTAGGTTAGGGTACCCGGTTAGAGCCTGAAGCTCAGAGCTCGACTCAAGTTCCCATACTGATAGAAAAGCATCTGCTTTGTAGTAGGACACAGAGTCCACAGTCAAAAAAAATTTTTTTTTTGATTAAAAAAAGCACTTCTTATGAGGCATGACGGGAGTGGACATAACGATTCATTCGTTCATTCACCTAGTAGATATTCGTTAAGCAGCGCCTCTGAGAGAGGTGATGTAATGGGTGCTGGAGCTGATGCAAAGGCAGACTATGGTCCTGCCTTTAAGGAACTCACAGTTCTAGAAGGGTTCAGTAGGGATATTTGCAGTTGTAAGAGAAACCCCGATTCCAAGTGACTTAATAATGGGACCTTATTGGCTCACGCATTCGAAAAGTCCACAGGCAGTTCAGGCTTTAGGTAAGGCTGGAGCCCGTGGCTCAGGGGTTGTCATCAACGACTGTGTGTCCCTGCTCCTCCTGTCCTATTGTCAGTTTCATCCTAAGGCTGACCTCCCTTGTGATCCCCAGAAGTGTTAGTGGCTTCTAATGTTACATGTGTCCGTATTTCCAGTAAAAGACCTGAGATTCAATTTGATTGCATTAGTTTAGATCACCTGCCCACCCCCGAATCAGTCATTGCCACCAGGGGGAGGGAAAGTGTTGATTGGCTTAGTCTGGGTCACTTGGTCCAACTATGGCACTAGTTTCCATAGAAATCACACAGACTCCATAGAGGAGACCAGGCTTTGCTGGGGAGGGAGAAAGAGAGCCACAGATGCTGGGCGAATGTGCAGACCTCAAGCAGCCAAAGCCCTCGCAAGCTCTTTGCTGCTCTTCACACAGGCTCTGCTATGAGATTTCATCCAGTCCCAAGGCCTTGGCGCCGTCTGGGTGGGTCTCCGTGAAGGTCTCGTCACAGTCCTCTGTGCTTTGTGTCTGCTGCTTCTCCCTCTGAAACCTCACTCCACCTCCACTCCTCACAGTGACTCCCTTCTCTTCCCGCAAAGCTCAATTCAGAGGCAGCCCCTCTGAGGATATTTCCACCTCCCAGACGTCCTCTCCTCCTCTGTACCCCCTTGGCCCTTGAACTTTCCTGGGCCTCGTATTGCTCAGGTTCCATTTGACTTTCTCCAGCATGGCCTCAGGCTGAGTTTAGACCTACCTTCTGCCTCTGAAGAGTCTGGGTCTACTAAGTTCTCTCTCTCTAATTCCTAAGACAAGGATTGAGAGCTTTTGGCGGTGATTCCTTGCTGTCCAGATTTCAAAAACAAGATGGTTAAAGTGTGTGTGTGTGTGTGTGTGTGTGTGTGTGTGTGCACATACGTGAAAGAGAGAGTAAGGGAAGCTGTGGGAAGAGCAAAGGATTTGGAGTCAGACAGTCCTGGGTTTGAATCCTAGCTCTGCACCCTTACAGACCTGAGGCTTTGACCAATGGATCCCCACTTAACCCAGCTTTCTCACCTTAAAAGAAGTATGCATTGTATGTTATGCGTTCATGCTTTCTATGACGTTTCGCACTTGTGAGTATGCTACCATGCCTGTGTTATTCATTTACATAAGGTACATTTAATTAACAGTGATTTAATAAATTCTTATAACTGTAAGTACTGCCATAGCTATCAGTAAATCACATAGTGACTTTGGCTGAGAGAGAGAAAATGAGTCATTACAAGAAGGACAAGAGAAGTCAGGCCCTTCTTGCCTTACAGAAACTTCTCCCCCTCCAGCTGCATGGAACCCCGAGTGGAAGGAGGAGGCATGGCTGTCCCTTCCACCCACCCCCTCACCCAGCTTTACCCTCTGAGGCACTTCCTTGGTATAACAGCTTATGAGTGCCCACTGGCCTTATGGCGGCCCTGCAGGCACAACATAAAGTTGAGAATGATCGCAGAGTCTTTTATTTATTTTTACATGATCCATTTTAACTAATTTAATGCACTTGGGGCAGGTTTCGTGCAGAAAAAGTGGGAAGTGGTACGGGCCTAGGAGCATACTTAGCTTTTAAAATATTACTTCTTACGGCAAAAATTCCCCTTTATCAGATTCTTCTATAAAGCAGCATTTTCCTTGATAGGAAACATGGCCCTCCATACGCATGGTGTCAACACATGTATCCTCATCAGCTTCTCTGGTGTGAGTTTCAGCTCAGTTGCTTCCCAGCTGGGTGGCTTAACCTTTCTGAACCTCACTTTGCTCATCTACAAAATGGGAATAATTCTCTGCTATGAGGGAATCATGCCCTGTTGCATATCCCATGCACCACACTACATCAGGCTGCTCCACTTCAATTTTTGTATTTATTATAAATACACCCCCCCCAAGTCTTGCTGGAAATTCAGCAAGTCTCTCCCAGGGCTCCCTTGGCCAGATATATTCCCCAGAGGTCAGGACTAGTAACCACCAGATATGGTTATGGCATTGTTTTCTCCCTCTGCCCTCGTGCCCCACCCAGACCTTCATGGGCAAGCCTTATTTTACTGGCACTTAATTACTTCAGCGTATCACTTTGGGAAGCTCTATATAAGCATTCGTTGTTATAAAAGTTAGCGAATCTCAACCATGTTCTTCCTATCTTTGTAACAGTGGACAAATTTTTAGAAGGACACGAGGACTATTTGGCGGCTAAGTATTTAAAATTCTGCAACTGACAATTCTGAACATCTTTGGGAGAAAATGCACACTCCATGACTAGACCAGAATATACTGAGAAAATAATTTATTCAATTGTAAATCAGGAATTTTATTTATTTATTTTAATACCGAACTATTAATAACATCTTGAGTTTGTCCATTTGGAATTTTAAGTGAATTAAAAAAAAATCAAGATTCCTTCAAAAGGAAACATCAGTCCTTTAATCTTTGAGGATAGATCATTTCTTTGCTTTGGGAATTAAACCATGAACTCTCCCTACTCCAGAATGGATCCCAGAAAACTTGAGTTATAGAGAAGCAAGAGTCCAAACTGACCTGCAATCTCCTTTTTCTTTTACAAGGGCACTTCTTCAGGATTTTTGTTGGTTTTGTTTTGTTTTGCTGGGTTGTGAACATTCTTGGCAAGAATTGAAGACTAGGAGGCACAGTGAAACAGTAGCGAAAATGGAGGTTTGACTTTATCAAAGAAGCCCATGGTGCTGAACATCAAGCCAGTGCAATGGCTCTTCAAGTAAATTGCTTGAAAATGGAAACCAGTGACCTAAACTGGAACACAAGCAAAATATAAACATGCCTGCATATGTAAATGTTGCCTCCTAACTTCCTTTACATTGAATTGCTTAACTTTAAATAATATGTAAGATTTCATAGCTTCTCTTAGAGAAGGGAATTGAATGTTAAGCTGTTCAGTCACGAAGACTGGGTCTCCCATTGCCATCCCCTCTACTTTTGATATAAAATCAATGAACTGTTTTATTATACACATCTGGTTGTTACACTTCAGTAGTGCAGATGGGGCAGGGGAAAACAAGAGGTTCCTTGATGTCAGCCCTCCAAGTTGGGGCATGATGGGCTGAGGGTTAGAGCAGGTGGTGGCAGGATTTGCTGATGACTGACTGTCATGAAGGCCAGGTCTGGGAAACGTAACCCCTTGCAAGCCTCTTCAATCCCCTGCAGGTCTGTGTCTACTCTGACACCACCCACTTCCTCTGGCCAAGGATTTGAAGACTCAAGTTCCAGAGCATGGTGGACCGAATATGACTTGGCCAAAACAAGAAGCATCTTCTAAGACAACACTTCTCTTGGTGTCATAACGGTTGAGGAGACTGGAGACCACCCACATTGCCTCCCATTCAGCGCCTGGATCCATGCTGCTGTATTTATGTGCCAACCCCATGCCCTGTTCCCCTCAGAGGTGGCATTGCCCCCACAGTGATCAGTCCCCTGTCTTTCTACTCTCTCTTTGCTATTTCATGGCAAACTTACTTTGAGGCTTTGTTTTCATTTCATGCTGAGCACCCACTGGCTCATCAGATTCCCTGTGACTCCCAACATTCGTCACTGTGATATCCACTGGGAGTCTTGACCAGTCTTTGCATGGAAGCCAAACAACGTCCTGATAAGAAAAGGACGTGGACTACAAATGGCCTGAAGTACTCTGCTGTTGAAACCACTTGAGGGTTGCCAAGGTTAACTGTGTCCTACTAAGAGTTCTCCTGTTTGCAAAGCAACTCTGTTGCTTTAGACTCAGCAGAGACAGGAAGACACTGAAATCAAGAGGACAACCGCTCACAATTGTATCTTGTTGCCAAACACTTCCCTATGCATACTTTTCTATGGTAGGTCAACTGACGCATGTAGAGTGTTTCTGGCTTTTTCTTTGCCCATGACAATTTTCTTTTTTTTTTTTTTGGTTTAGCTGATAGTGTATCCCCCCAACCCAGAATAGATAAGAAATCACTAGGAATTTACATCTGATTACCATAGGTTCATTCTCCCATTTTACAAGGCTTGAAGTTGCAAGGAGGAATAATATGTACTTGCTGTGTTGGTGTTTTGTTAGTATTTTTTTTTAAGTTAAAATTAAGTGTTACTTTTCTGAAGTAGCCAGAATAATACTCTCTCAAATTCAGAAACCTACCGGCACAATTTAAAGTCAGACGTTATTTCTAACCAAATTATATTCTTTTGTCTGCCAAGATATCTTGACAAGCTTAATATCTGAAGGCAGGCCTATATGATAATCCCAGCAGTATTCTGGGGATAAGATTTTAGTGGGTTTGTTGAGAAGGAAATACTTGTTTAGATGGCTTTCATCATGCCACTCGGCTTCTATGTCATTTTTCTTGTCCTGGAGGATTCCCTTGAAGCACTCCTGGGTGATGTTTAGGACCTGAGTGGGTGTTCCCCCAAAAATGGCCGCATGGTAATAAAAATCCCCCTGGCCAAACGGAATGTATGCTGCGGACTCTTTCCGCCTCTCGTAGGTGAACTCGTCAGGATCTGCCTTGTACCACCAGGCCTGTAGCTGAGCCACCGACTGGCCCAGGGTCTCCAGCCCAAAGGTGTCTTGGAAGACCTGGTCCACGTCCATGCAGAAGAGGAAGTCGACCTCATGCTGGATGTGGGCTACAATGTGCTCCCCGATGGTCTTCATGCGCATCATGCTGATGTCCTGCCACCTCTTCTCAGGCCTGATCTCAAACACTTTGAAGGAACGCAGAGGACCCAGCTCTATCAAAGGCATCCTGGATATATCATCCACCATGATGTAAAATATGACTCTGTGGCCAACCATGAAGTACTTATTAGCAGATGTTAAGAACTCCTCCAAGTAATGCTCAATGTATCTGAAACAAAGAAGAATGGGATAAATGTAACCTCTAGGACTTCTGCAGGAGGCGACATGCTATTCTCATCATCTTGTCTGTATTTTGCAGTTTAGGAAAGGAATTATTTTTTCCCCCATCCCAGACAAGTGCTTTCACACAGAAGGACATTCCTGGCCACTCTCCACCATTCAGTCACTCAACTCTGGGGAGGTGGAGTGACTTACCTGACTGATGATTCTAGAAGGGTGACTGGGCATGCCCAGCCCCGCCCCCCTCTCTCTCACTCTTGGAAGCCTGCCAGGTGGAAAGAACATGTGTTCTCAACTGCTCTGGGCCTTGTACTGGTAGCTTAGTGGTACAGGCCCTGCTCCCACAACAAGAGGCTTGAAGTTTCTTGTGCTGTAGGTGCCTGGATGCCCAAGTCTTTCTAATTCTGTGGTTCAACATGAGGAGGCCCAGGGCCTTCAGATATAAGCCACATTCTCCAGTATCAGCTTTAACTGTAATGAAGGTGATATTCACTACCACCTGCCTTACTTAGCCCCTTGTCTTATTTATCAGTTGATTCAGACTTTGGGTAGGCAGAGGGGGTACTAGTTCTTTTTTTTTCCCGCTTTATTGAGATATAATTGACATATGTCACTGTGTAAGTTTAACATGTGCCAAGTGTTGATTTGGTACACAGATATTACAAAATGATTACCACTGTAGCATTAGTTAACACCTTCATCACATCACATAATTATCATTTCTTTTTTGTGGCAAGAAGATTTGAGATTTATTCTCTGAACAGTTTTCAAGTATATAATACAATATTATTAACAATAATCACCATGCTGTATGTTAGATCCCCAGAACTTATTCATCTGATAACTGCAGGTTTGTACCCTTCAATCAACATCAGGGGGCACTAGTTCTTAGGCCTCCTTTGAAAACCCCAACCTATACGCCAACGTTGCTATTGCCCTACCAGATGCAAGGGTGACGTGACCCTTGGGTCCTTTGGGGATGCATTAAGTCTAACCATCGCCACTCTCTTATCCTTCTCTGGGACCCAGAGAATGGGTTATGGGACATAGATATCCTTCCATATTACACATGCACCTTGTGAATTTCCCTCTGGTCACCCCAAACACCAATCCATTAACCAGATACCGCCATTATAAGACCCATCCCAATACCAGAGCAAACAAGCTCTGATTTAACCTTATTTTAACTATCTCATTTCCTTTTTGAAAAATAGATTTTATTTTTTAGAGCATGTTTAGGCTCACAGCAAAATTGAGCTGAAATTGCAGAGAGTTCCCATACACCTCCCCGCTACCCCGTCCCTCCCACAGCCTCCCCAATATCAACGTCCAGCACCAGGGTGGCACATGCATTGCAGTCGATGAACCCACATTGACACATCATTATCAGGCTAAGTCCACAGTTTACATTCTATGGGTTTGGACAAATATATAATGACAGGTATCTTCCATTATGTATGGTATTATACAGAGTATTTTCACTGCCCTAAAAATTCTGTGTTATGCCTATTCATCCATTTCCCCACTCCAACCCTTGGTAACTACTGATCTTTTTACTTTCTCCATAGTTTTGCCTTTTCCAGAATGTCATATAGTTGAAATCGTACAGTATGTAGTCTTTTCAGATTGGCTTCTTTTACTTAGTAATGTGCATTTAAGGTTCCTCCATGTCTTCTTAAGCCTCGATAGTTTTTATTTTTTTTTTGCACTGATAATATTCCACCACCTGGATGTGCCACAGTTTATTGATCCATTCACCTACTAAAGGACACCTTAGTTACTTCCAAGTTTTGGCAATTATGAATAAAGCTGCTATAAATATCTGTATGCAAGTTTTTGTGTGGACATAAAGTTTCAACTTTTTTGGGTAAACGCCAAGGAGTGCAATTGCTGGACCGTATGATAAAAGTATGTTTAGTTTTGCAAGAATCTGCCAAACTGTCTTCCAAAGTGGCTGTACCATTTTGCACTCTCACCAGCAGTGAATAAGAGCTCCTCTTGCTCCACATTTTCGCCAGCAGTTGGTGTTGTCAGTGTTTTGGATTTGGGTCATTCTAATAGATATGCAGTGGTATTTTAGCTATTTACTTATTCATTCAAAAAACATCATGTTTGGGACTTCCCTGCTGGTGCAGTGGTTAAGAATCCGCCTGCCAATGCAGGAGACACTGGTTCGATCCCTGGTCTGGGAAGATCCCACATGCCGCGGGGCAACTAAGCCCGTGCGCCACAACTACTGAGCCTGTGCTCTAGAGCCTGTGAGCCACAACTACTGAAGCCCGTGCGCCTAGAGCCCGTGCTCCGCAACAAGAGAAGCCACCGCAATGAGAAGCCCGCGCACCACAACAAAGAGTAGCCCCCGCTCGCTGCAACTAGAGAAAGGCCGCACGCAGCACCGAAGACCCAGCGCAGCCAAAAATAAAATTAAATAAATAAATTAAAACAAAACAAAACATCATGTTCGTGTCTTCTGTAAGCCAAGCTACACGCTATCTTGTGAAGCCATGGGGATGATAGAGAAGGGGAAGAAGGAATAGTTGGTTGGCTTAACACAACTCATGCCACCCCCAGACTCATGCTCAGTGAATGTGGAATGAGTGTAATTTGCTGACCACACTAACGGCCAATTATGGTGTTTCGTGAGTAACAATAACTGGCACTTCTTTTTGCTTTTTGGTTGCTGCTTGGATTCCCTTTCGTTACTACAGAAATAAACTGTGCTTTTAATATTGGTCTCTGGAAACCCCAGCGTTGACAGTATTGATTCTTTAAATGGAGAGAATATATCGGAGCAATATAAAGAGGGACTTCAACCTGGCTCTGGGGCTGGTGGTCAGGAAATTCTTCCATACTCTGGAACCTTAAGAACAATCTATTGCACCCTGAAGCCTGGGAGACAATCCCAGGGGAAGGGAGGGGGCCTTTGTGAGGTTTAACATTGTTTAGAGATTAAAGCACTGCGGTTGGCTCTGTGCATTGTTATTTGAAAACAAACCAAACATCATACCTCCTAATAGTCCAAATCCACTCTTGGGAGGATTTATTGCTGCTGAGTACAAACAGTCCTCTCATGCCCCCGAGCGGAGAGCACATGGATTTCACCAGGATATGCGATTTACAGTTTAGTTCTGAGAAGCTGCAAGGAGATGGCAGAAACCACTGTGGAGCCGCCGGCAACGTTCTGTTCTTTTTGGAAACATCAGGATTAAATCAGTCAGCAGTGTGGCTGGCTTGTCCCCTCTCGTACCAAAGGACAAGGGGAGCTGAGCATCTGCTCCTGACTCATAACAGTACAGATTCTTCTAGTAAAAATGTCAAAACTCCGGTCACCCTTCTCAATTAGAGATGCCGCCTAGGCCCCTGGGATCAGCACATTCAGTGACATTAGGACTTGATCAGTACGGTGATGGCGATGGCTTCTGGGCTCTGGGTTGGAGGTCTCGGGAGAACGCTCAGATCTTCACTCAGATCATCCTGGGCCTTCACCTCTCTTTGTACAGGCGAGAGGTCAACTTTCCATGTGGCTTTTGGAAAAGGTACAGATGGGAAGCCCCATAGAGGGGGCGGGCGGGGGGGGCGGAGGCTAATAGGAAAAGTGAACTTTTAATTTTGTTTTGGAAAAAAAAAAAATCTTCAAAAGAACAAAATGGGTTATATTGTATTTTAAACTAAGATTACAGCTACTATTTTTTTTTTTAATTTTTGGCTGCATTGGGTCTTCGTTGCTGCGCACGGGCTTTCTCTAGTTGTGGCGAGCGGGGCCTACTCTTCGTTGTGGTGCACGGGCTTCTCATTGCAGTGGCTTCTCTTGTTGTGGAGCACGGGCTCTAGGCGCGTGGGCTTCAGTAGTTGCAGCACGCAGGCTCAGTAGTTGTGGCACGCAGGCCCTAGAGTGCATGGGCTTCAGTAGTTGTGGCACACGGGCTCAGTAGCTGTGGCTTGCGGGCTCTAGAGCTCAGGCTCAGTAGTTGTGGCGCACGGGCTTAGTTGTTCCGTGGCATGTGGGATCTCCCCAGACCCGGGATCAAAGCCAGGTCCCCTGCATTGGCAGGCAGATTCTTAACCACTGTGCCACCAGGGAAGTCCTGCTACTACTTTTAAGTAAGAATGATTGCAGTTTGGGGAGAAATGTTCTAAACAAGGAAATGGAAGCTGAAACAGGAACCTATCCAACCTCTGGAAGAGGAAGTTCTGACCAGCCAAATCTCCTGGGGCCAAAGTCTCCAGGACGAATGGGGCAGGAAGCAGCCCAGGAACCCATGGAGGAGTGGTGAGCCATGCTGATGTGGAAAACCACCGCACTTAGGTCACTTCTCTCCCTGGTCCTTGGTCCGGGGTCTTGGGAGCGTAGGAGAAACAATGACACCCATTCGGGCTGTCTAACAGCTGGCATTTTTGGAATTTCCAGAGAGAGCTGTGGAGATCAGGGCAGAGGCGGCTGTGGGCGTGCTGTAGACTCCAGGCTCAGTGGGTGCAGCAGACATTCTTACCTGCAACCGAGGCCCTCAATGAGGTGGGAAGTTGTCGACTCCCCGTTCACTGTCTTGTTCTCAGCCTTTTGGGGCCTCAGCAGAAATGAACCTGAAATGGTCCTATTACTCCATTCTCCTGTCTAATAATTCAGACACGTCACAAACAGCCTCCGTAAGCCCAGGGGGCCCCTCGCCAACCTTCTGACAGTGGAACAAGAAAAAGTTAAAGTCAGTTTTATTGGCAACACCTACCTTCCGACAGCAAAAACCGTCAAGCCCACGGTAATTTTCTGTTTGGCATAATAATTTTCTAGGATAGCTCTGTTGTAGGTGCCTTCCCACACCACCGGCGCCTTCCATCCTGTCATGGTCACAACCTCTGGGCGTTTACTGGTGACAAAACAGAGTGCATGAATCAGTATGGCTTTTAAGGTTGGGCAGAGACAGTCTGAGGGAAAACGGGTCAGCCATGGCTTATGGTGACTGTCCTTGAATCCCGACTGTAGTTTAACCTCAAACAGTCGGCTGGTGGTATGACATTTGCATCATCTTCTGGGTGAGGGACAGGAGACCCTGGCCCAGGTGTCTCTGAGGGCTGCGTTGGGGGACCCTGTGGGGACCTTACCTGTACAACTCAAACCCTCTGTCCCCCCCAACCCTTCCTGCTTTCCTTGTCCTCATCTTCCTTCTAAATCTCTCCTGCTGTCTCCCCAGCCCCTTCCTAAGCTGCCAGTGGCATCTCTGGGTGTTCTTCATCCCTGTGGGTGCCATCTGACCCTGAGAAAGCCCTAGTGCTTGATGCAGGGGGACCAGAGAGTGCCATGAGAGCTGAAAGAGGAAGAAGCCGCTATTTCAATTTGCCTTTTGCTAGAAGGGGATCTCTGGGTTGGAACCTGGTTATAGGGCAAAAAGGGCCCCAGACTAAGGGGGTTCTGGTGTTTATCATTCATTTGACAAACAAGGAGACGGTCACCCAGGAAAGAAGGGACCCTGCAGGCTGGGGCTCTTGCTCCGACCTCTCTCAGACCACGTGGCCTCTTGACTAAAGGCACAAAGCAGGGGGAGGTGGGAGGGGAGGATGTCCTCTGCACTCAGAACACTTGAAAGGGACTTGGCAAAGCCGACACAAACACCGGAAACAACGTACGAGCAACGACGAAACACCAAACTGGGAAGAGTAAATGCAGAAAGGCTGAGTAGCAGCTGGGGCCCAGCCCGAGGCAGGGTCGGGGGATGGGAGGGGATGGCGGAGACTCAGCTCCAACCCCCATTTGCTCTGGAAGTGACTGCACTTGCCTATTGGGAAGTAGCAACTGAAACACAGTCATTTAGACTCAACCCCCAGGGGCGAAGCTGAGTTTTTCCAGTGAGGCTGGGCAAGGCTGGGTCACCCCCTGCTCGCCCCAACCCCCAGTAGAGTCTCACTCATGCCTCCTGTCCCTCTGTCCCCAAGCTCTGCACTCCTTTTCTGGAGCTGACTCAGCGCTCCCACCCCTGCCCTGTGCCCTGCTTCAGGGCTGCTTCCTTCCTCCCCACACAGTGAATCTCCCGCAGAGATGGCGAGGGACACTGCCAGGCTGCCCTCGCGGCCCTCCCCACCTTGTCTGGAGTCTCAAAGCCCACCCAGCTCTGCCCTCCCACCCGGGTCAGACCGCTGCATGGCTGCACAGGGCGAGCTGCTCTTGGTTTCCTTCCATCATGAAAGAAGCTATTTTGGACTCTGCACCAACCTGCGTGAGACACTTTCACATACACGTTCTCATGTAGTCCTTGCAAAAGCCCTGCCATGTATTATGATCATGGTACAGATAAGAAAACCAAGGCTCAGAAAGGCTTGTTAACATGTCCGAGGCCAAACAGCTAATGATGTAACGAACACACACTGGACACTTCCTATGGGACCAGGCACAGTACCAAGGGCTTCACCCTTCAGAGGTAGGTGCTATTTTGAGTCCCATTTTATCAATGAGGAAACTGCAGCACGGAGCAGTTAAATAACTTGTCTGAGGTCACACAGCTAGTAAGGAGCCAAGCTGGGATTTGAGCCCAGATAACCTGACTCTGTAGTCTGTGCTCTGAACCACTATATCTATTGCTTCTTATACTGCATATTTATTTGCTAGGCTGATGAACTGGGGTTAAAACACAGGTTTGTCAGTCATTTCCACTCAACTTACTACTTCAGCATTTTTTATCAGTGCAGAATGAGAAATGATGAGTTTTTTTTGTTTTGTTTTTAGAAGCTTATGTGATGCTTTTAGTCACATAAAACTCCCAGCTTTGTTGAATGACTGGATTTCAAACCAACATACACACACACACACACACACACACACACACGGCTTATCATTCTATAACCAATGTTTCTGAACACAAACCCTCCCATGCATTGTCACCTCATCCATTGTCTGTCAAGGATCTCTTAGCAGTTCTGTCCCAGCCCATCAGCTAAGCCATGCGTGAGCTGAACATTTGGCAAGCTGGTAATATTATTTTTAAGAAAAGGAAGAGAAAGAGGAAGAGAAAAAGGAGGAAAGGACGGTATTCTTATTTAATACTTCGGGGTACAGGGGCTGCCCTTGACTTTCATTCTCTCATTGAATCCTCACAACTACCTTCTAGAGCGGGTGCTGTCCTCACCCGTTTCACAAATAAAGAAAGCAGGGGTAGGCGAGAAGGAGAAGGGAACTACACCTTTAGCCATTTAATCAACAGGAGGGGCCAGACCAGGGCCCTCAGCCCCACCATGCACATCTGCTAAGTCTCTGCTCTGTGCCAGGCCCAGGGCTGAGCACGGAGATCAGAGGAATGAGACCCGTCCTACCCCTTGAGAGTCTCACAGTCCTGACAGGTGGTCAGCCTACCACATGCTCCTCCACTGCACGACCACTCAGTCTACACCTTCTAGAAAGACTGAGTCAAGACACCAGTGTCCAGTTTGTTTACTTGGCTGGGAAGAGTCCTTTGAGCAGGAAAAAAAAAAAAGCAGTAATATTAAAAATTAACGTTTCATTAAAAATTAAAATGTTCTATTTCCCAGCTGTTAATTATTAAATTCCACTGGCAATTCCAACATGTCAGCGACCCTGACTAGGAAGCCAGATGACAGGCTGAAAACGCAGGCCGTGGGGAGGAAGATGGGGTGGCAAGATGATCGAGATCAGCTTCCTGGATGAACCTCTGCTCAGACCCCACCCCGCCCAACCCTGAAAAAAAAAAGACAAGTGACAGCAGGCAAACCACACATGTGTAAGAGCAAAAGATGTCCAAGGTTACGAAGATGGGGCTCTAAAAGGAGGAAAAAGTACCAGGAAAGATGGGAAACTGCTCAAATGCCTTCTTTCCAAGCAGGGCACCCACTGTGTTACTTCAGCTTGTGGGGTTCCACCAGTACAGACTAAAGGTTTCCCACAAAATAAAAGGGCCTCCATAACCCAAACACACACCTATCTAGGTAATTGGTAGCTTTTACATTTTATGTACTTATTTATGGGTACACTGTGGTCCCCAAGGGTGGGGAAGAGGAAGTGTTAAAGTTCTATGAATCATGCAGCAGTTCAAAACAGGTGTGGAATGCATACAATGTGTTATTTACTGTACTCCTTCCAGGCAGCAGCACGTAGACAAGAGCTGATGGTGACATGAACAAGGGTGGTGGCTGTGGGATGGCGAGAAGGAGATGATGTCGGAAGAATTTGGGGGGAAGAATTAACAGAACATGTAAATGAATTAGACTGTGGGATGGATGAAGGAAAGGATGAAGGAGGAATCAGAGAGGTCTCCTGGACTCTGGCTTGAGATGGGGAATGAGAAGAATGAGGGTGGGGTAGAATCAAGAACTCCATCTGGGTCACGTGAGACACACAGAGATGTCAGGCAGGCAGTCAGACACAAGCAGGGGATCAGGGAAAACCTTTGGACTAAAGATATAAATGTGGGTGTCATTCACCCATGGATGGTATCTAATGCCATGGAAATGGGTGAGAGCACATTGGAAGATGGTATAAAGAAATGAGATGAGGATACTGGACTCAGCCTCCAGAAACTCATATTTGATGGCTGGGAAGAGGGAGAGGCCCCAGTTAAAGAGACTGAGAAGGGAGATGGGAGAAGCAGGAGGAAAATTAAGAGGATGTGATGATACAGAGAGTAAGTGATACTGATGTAAAAATGTATACACAATATACTTAAGATGTTTCAGACAGTTTACAGAAAAGGATACATTTCTATAAATATATTTGTTTATTAATTCAATTGTTCATCTTTCATTCAGTTATACAAGAAATATACTTTAGTTCCTGAGAAGGCTTAGATTTGGTGTCACTACAAATCAATATTCTTTAAATATCTGCTCGCCAGTTGTTTGGAGGAGAAACTGAGCCGTGCGTGGGGGAGAGTGGAGAGAGTGACAGCTGGTGGCTGTGAGCTGTTCCTCTTCTCTGACCCCAGTAATTCAGCCCCGGCCCCGCCTCCCAAGTCCCACTCCGCAAAGTACAAGTACCACAGTAAAAGCGTGCCGCCCTCCTTTGAAGGGAGCTTGGCGACCATCTCTAGCTCATCTAGCTGGCCCTTGGTGTGGGGCACGGGGACAGGGGTGTCTCACCACCCCCCCACACACACACATCTAAGGAGCTTGTCAAAGCTACAGTGCCTCCATAATCTTACATTTCCAGGAATGGTTTAGCATCTCATAGATGGCTACCCCATGTCATTGTCCAGCTCTTCAAATGACACATGGGAGGCCAAAATTCCCCATCCTTTCACACTGACATGGATCCCTTATCCCAAAACAATAAGAGAACTTGCCAGAACATGTTCAGTCTTTCCAGAGCCCAAGACCCCTCATGCTGGAATAGATACTACTCTCCCCTGGTCCTCCTCCTACCTCTACAGCCACTCCTGCTCCTTTTCAGAGTTCTCTTCCTCCACTGGCCCTTTAAATGCTGATGTCAGACATCCACCTGGTGGCCTCATCCAGGCCTGCAGATCCCATCGCCACCTGCACTCTGATGGCTCCTCTTCCTACATCTCTACTGCATATCTTCTGCCACACTTATGGGCACTGCTATAGACTGACTATTGTGTCCCCCCAAAATTCATGTGTTGAAACCTAATCCCATACATGATGGTATTAGTGGGTGGGGCTTTAGGGAGGTGATTAGGTCATGAGGGTGGAACCCTCATGAATGGAATTAGTGCCCTTAGAAAAGAGACCTCAGAGAGTTCCCTCTTCCCTTCCACCACGTGAGAAAACAGTGAGAAGATGACCGTGTATACATTAGGAAGTGGGTCCTCATCAGACACCACATCTTCTGGGGACTTGATCTTGGACTTCCCAGCCTCCAGAACTGTACAAAATATATTTTTGTTGTTTATAAGCCATCCAGTCTATGGTATTTTGTTATAGCAGCCTGAATGACCAAGACAGGCACCCTGTGAATCTCTGTCCAGATGCCCCACAAGTACCTGAATCCACATACATCCCCAGTTGAGCTCATCACCCCTCATGCCCCCACCACCACTCCTAGACCCTTTCCTGGTCAATGGCACCACCACCCACCAGTCTCTCAGGCCTCATGGTCATCCCGGACAGCTCCTACCTCCTTACCCCCAAACCGCATCCTTCTAAGTCAGGTTGATCACACCTCCTTACCAATCATGGCAAATACTAGTTGCATACCTAGTGCCCCTACAGGACTGTGAACTTCTTGAATATAACCATACTGATTGATTTCTACTGTCTCCTGTGCCTAACACAATGTCTAGTACAGAATTTTTGACCATGACTCATAGTGAGAAATACATCTTCTGTCACAAACACATATGCACATACACACATATACGGAAGCAAAAATTCCACTAAACAATACCTATCCTTACTTCATGTGATACCTTCTGATTTTCCATTTGATTTCGATTTTTAAAAAAGCTGTTATTAACCCATTCAGCTAATTTCTGAACACATTAATGGGTAGTGACCAGTAGTTTGAAAAACACCAGCTAGCATATCATAGGTGTCTGATA
Source organism: Balaenoptera borealis (assembly GCF_965194805.1). Classification (NCBI taxonomy): domain Eukaryota; kingdom Metazoa; phylum Chordata; class Mammalia; order Artiodactyla; family Balaenopteridae; genus Balaenoptera; species Balaenoptera borealis. Next base: position 109,427,524 of record NC_138865.1, read on the forward strand.
AACATTTGTTGTACGCTACAGAATGTGTGCATGGCCCTGTGAGATTCTGGATCATCACTGCCATGTTACAGATGAGTTAACCGAATCACAGAAGTTTCTTGCTCTGACTCTAGATTCTGCGGCTTTCCACAACACCCCGTGGCCTGTAAGAACACTTCCAGCCCCAGTATTTTGTGATTCATTTGCTGCCACTGCCGTCAGAATCACTGTCGTTGTTGCTCAAGCATTTAAGTCAAAATATCCAGCCTCTCAGTTTCTCATCTAATCTGTCTTCAAGGTCTAATAGATGCTAAGACTCTGTCTCCTCAGTCAGGAACGTTCTCCACGGCACTGTTGCCTATGCAGCCCCCCACCACTGCTGAGCTATGGATTTACTGGACTTGGGGCGATGCTTCTTTTCTTACTGTGGATTAAACCAGTCCGATAGCTGAAGCTCTTCTTCGTCCTCCTTTCTTTGCTCCTTTGCTTTGTCTATATCTTCTTCTTCTTCGTGGTAACTGTGGGTCCTACGTACAAAGGGAAAACAAGCTGAGGAAGGCAGGGAGGGTGATCTAAGGCAGGGAGGGAAAACAAGCTGAGGAAGGCAGGAAGGTGAATGAGGATCCTGCAAAAACGGGTGCCAAGGCAGAGAACACGTGCACCAAGTGAATGTCTGGAGAAAGGTTCATGATACTAAACGTTTATTCATAAAGACGTACTTTTGATGCAAAGGTGCAGTACTCACCTTTCTTATTATCCTCCCAGGTCAGCACAGTGAGCAATTTAATGACCCAACAACCATCAGGCTATTTCAGGGGGAGGGAAACTTCATAAAACCGTCCTCATGAAAACATTTTAGCGTATGACAGTCTTTCCTGCAATCCCAAATTTAGCCTGAATTTCACTCATCCTCAAGTTAAATGGGAAAAACCAAAAACATGAAAACCAAACTTAACGTCCCAGTCCCAACCATGAAATAGAGTCCTTGTGTGCTTCCAATAGGCCAGAAAGACAAGTGACTGAGTTTATGGCTGTGAAACCACTTTTTTTTTTTAGTTTATAAAGTTTTTTTTTTAACATCTTTACTGGAGTGTAATTGCTTTACAATGGTGTGTTAGTTTCTGCTTTATAACAAAGTGAATCAGCTCTACATATACAAATATCCCCATATGAAACCATTTTATTTGGACTCTATAGCGTCGGGTGGATAAACAGATCATCGTCTGACCGCCTTACCCATTGTTAAACCAGCTCGGAAACCACCAGCCCTTCTGAATGCTGCTGTCACCAACTTCTGGGTTTCTAAGAAATGAAAAAGATGACAAACGTTTTTAGAAAATGAGGCAGTCCCAAACTGGGGGGTTTCCAAACACTTTTTATGGCAGGTCACTTAAAAAAATTTTTTTTTAAATCACTAATTCATAAAATGAACCGAAGCGACGCCGCTCTAGCTGAATGAGAGAGGATGGACCTGACACTCCCTGGATCTCCCCTCCCTTGGGCGTCCCCTGGCACTCAGCTCATCCAGGGAGCCCTAGCAGGGAGAGAAGGAGAGAAGAAGAATGACAAGATGTGGAGGTAACTAATACATAACTCTGGGTCCTGGATCTGCCACTTACTAGTTGTGTGACTGTGATCGGACATTTTCCCTCTCTGAAGCTTGATTTTCTCCTCTGAAAAGTTAGATGCTAATAATAACAACAACAATAAAAAATCTACCATGAAGGTGGCTTTGAAGACTAAACAAAATAGCATATGTAAAAGAGCTTTCTAAGTTGAAAATTACTGTAGCAAGTCGGCGTCTTTCAAGAAAACAGTGCACGTTTCCAAGAATGATGTCTTTTGCTAAACGAGGAGAATTTGAGTTGCTACAAAGGTCAGCAGTGACAGACTCAGGAAATCTGAGGGTCTCTAAACCAGAAAGAAGCTCAGCAATCTGTAATCAGAACCACTTTCACCACGCACATGCTGAAGTGTCCACATTCACTGTGAGAGTCTCTCCAAGGTGGGCACCTTCCGGAGGAGGGAAAAGAGGGGGAAGCCAGGGGATACAACGCCCTTCGGTTGGACAAATAAGGTGGTGAGGCATGAATGGGTATAAATAATAAGAAACCTATTTTAAAACCCATCTACTTTCAAGAAGTGCTTGAGATGGTTTACGATTAAGAAGATATGGTTACTTTTCTTTTCTTTTCCCCACTTGCATAAAATTAATAAATTTTCCAAAATTAAAAAAAAAAAAAGGTATGGTTTCAATAAATAGGGAAACAATACAAGAATAAAGACAAAACTAAACAAACCAAACAAAAACAAAAGGAAACAGAGGAACATTTTAGTCACTCAGGTAGGTGTTTTCACATGACTTGGGTCATCTCAGCCACTCTGTGAGAATAAAAGTTTTACCTTTATTTTTATTTTATGGCTGAGATAGTGGTTGAGTGGGTTTGAGCAAATTGCCAAGATCCCATGGCATGTAAGCACAAAAGCCGGGATTTAACACCAGGGGAGAAATTATATCAGAAATGAAGGCCGAGGAAAGTACAAGTTAAGTTAAGCACAACACTTTGCTCTGAGCTTCTTGGCAACCAAGACAAAGACAGAAAAACGAAGGCTTACAGAGTCCTAACTGCCAATCTTCATCATCATCATCATCCTCCTCCTCCTCCTCCTCCTCCTACACACACTAGTTCATTGGGAAACCCAAACTTTTTTCCTGATCCTTTGTCTCAACAAAATTTCTTGCAGGGGTCTTTATACAACATGTAGTGGGTTGCATAATGGACAATACCTACCCTGATTATTTTTATGAGCAAGGCAGGAATGTCCTCCAGACAACACTACTTAAAGAGATAGACAGTTGATGAGAAGCAAGGACAAAACAAGAGTCATGGCTCTGTAAAGGCAAGACTAGGGAGCTGGAGGAGTACAGGCCAGACCCCTGGGACCCCTCCCCTCCACCTGTGACCAGAGCTGCATCACCACCTGCCATGTTAAGAATGGACTGTAGGGGTGCCAGAGTGGACATGGGAGGCATCCCATAGATATCTAGAATTCAAAGCACTTACTTTGACTGGTTTATCCAGAACAAAGAGGCTTCTGGGCTAAAAGCAAATGAGAAATAAAAACATATCACGTTACTTTTAATTTGGAGAAAACCATTATCATTGAAGCCCTGGGCTGAGTTGAGAGCTTGGGTTTTGTCTACTCCCAGGTTTCCACCTTCCTTTGAGATAGAACCAATGATATCAAGGGACTTCAGTCACTTCTGGATTACTCAGAACAAAGGGCGGGAAGAAGGTCTCTGGAGAATCTCAAATCTCAGTTAAAAAAAAAAAAAGGTGGCAGCTCTCCATTGTCCAGGGTGGCTTTGCTGAGGGAGAGGCTCCACAGACAGGTCCCCTCCTGCCACCTGCTCAGGAATCACCCAGGATTATCTTAAAACCAACGACTGCACAGCCAGCACACCACCAGCTCAGAGCCTTCTACAGAGCAGCCTCAAAGGGCATTTCTTTAGCTAACGAAGGCAGTGAGACCATCTGAAGGCACCTACAAGACTGGACCAGCGACTATATGACTCCTCTAGGGGCCCACCTCCCTTCATTCAACAAATACTTGCTGACAGTGTGTTACATGCCAAGTGCTGGGGATATGGTATTGGCTGAGACAGACACAGTCCCTATGCGTCCTTGTGATGCAGACAAGCTAGTGGGGAGAGCAGAAAAAAAAAAAGCATAAGTAACCAGGAGCACTTAACAGGAAGACCTGGAAGGCTTCCCAGAGGAGGGGATAATGTTTTAGCTGAGTTCTGAAGGATAAATAGGAGTCCAGGGGAAGAGGAACTGGGAAGAGTGTCCCTAACAGAGACAAAAATATGCAAAGGCCCTGAGAAAGGAAGGAGGCATTTAACTGTGCAAGGAAATAAACAGAGAAGTAGCCAGAGGTCCCCTCGCTGAGGCCTGCTGGGGATTTTGCCCTTGAAGAGTTTTAGGCAGGAGACGAATAGGGTCCTATCTGTAGGCCTTGTGAGAGTAGATATGGGTGACTAGTCATGAGGTGCTGGCAGTGGTCCAGGCCTAGGTCAAGGCAGCCAAGGAGATGGAGGGAGAGGAGTGCACTGACTTGAGAGACATCTGGGGGGTAAAGGGACAGGACTTGTAGTACTAGATTCCTCCATTGTTTTGTGCACGGAAGCTGTGCCCAATGGCTAAACCTTACTTGCTCACTTCTCCTCCCTGTGAACAAAAGGGAGAGAGCCTGGTAGAAAGAGTTCTGGACCTGGGCTCAGGCACATGCCCTGGCTCAGCGCCTTTCTGGCCCCAGCTGCCCTCATCTCTGAAAAAAATAAATGATTAATATTTGTTTCAGACTCTGCCTTCTGCCGCTGCTGGCAGTCCACATCTCCTGGTAGGAGTAAAATGCATGCCCTCTTTCCACCTATGGTTTCCCCTCTGAGCTCAGTACTTGTGGACCAAGCTCTAACATCCCTTGTTTCTAAATCTGTTTATTGATCTGACAATATTCATAATAGCTAATACTTGGCCAGGGACTGTTCTAAGCAATTGACATGCATTAGCTCATTAAATCCTCACAACAATCAGTGAAGGAGGTTCTATTCTTCCTCAGAGGCACCGACACATTAAGTGGTTTTGTTCAAGGTCATACTGCTAGGAGAAGAAACAGTATTTGAACCTGGGGAATCTGACTCCACACCCTAGAAGAGGAGGAAGGGAGAGGGGACAGGAGGGGGCGGGCCCACTGCAACTCAGCACTCAGACCCCCACCTGGCACTCAGGGCGTCGATTTGTAGATTCAGATTCGCCACCTTGTCCCAACTTTTTAATTTGCCATCTTGCCCTTTGCACCCTCCTCTCCCAGAAGCCTTCGACATCTCAGGTCACAGCAACACCCACGCCGCAGTGTATGGTGTTGGACACATATTCATCCTTCAAGGCACAGCTCAAATGCCACCTCTTCTGTGCCTTCCTTGGTACAATCATAGCACAGTGCCTGGCACATAGTAGGTGCTCAATAAATGTCTGTAAATGAAGGCAAAAAAAATAGATCCCTCTCTAAGCCAAACATAATCTTTGTCTTCTTGAACTCTCATGGTCCCTTTTCTCTCCCTCTGATGTCCTTCCTCCACTTCACATTGTTGGTTATTTTTTTTAAAATTTAACTTTATCTAGGCTTTTGGTTTGATTTTCTAAATTTAACTTTAAAAAAATTATTTAGTTATTTATCGCTGCGTTGGGTCTTTGTTGCTGCGCACGGGCTTTCTCTAGTTGTGTCGAGCAGGGGCTACTCTTTGTCGCATTGCATGGGCTTCTCATTGCAGTGGCTTCTCTTGCTGTGGAGCACAGGCTCTAGGTGCGCAGGCTTCAGTAGTTGTTGCACGCGGGCTCAGCAGTTGTGGCTCACGGGCTCTGGAGCACAGGCTCAGTAGTTGTGGTGCACAGGCTTAGTTGCTCCACGGCATGTGGGATCTTCCCGGACCAGGGATCGAACCCGTGTCCCCTGCATTTGCATGCGGATTCTTAACCACTGTACCACCAGGGAAGTCCCACATTTTTGGTTTATTGGTGTGTATGTCTGCTTGCCCCATCCAAAGCATAACCCCTTGAGGGTAGGAATTCTCCTTGGCTCACACTGTGTCCCTCACAGCACTCGGCATGAACAACTAGCTCAAGAAGGAGCCCCAGACGATGAAATCAGATCTGAGTTCCAGTTAGAACTTGGACATAAATTCACTGTTAAGTCATTTCACCTATTTGGTCTCCGTTTTGTCACTTGAAAAATGGGAACTCTCAACTAAAGGAAGGGTTGTATCGTGGGTCGAGAATGGGCTGCAATCAGACAGCTCCGGACCTAAATCTTCCTGAAAATGTGATCTGGAACATTCACATTTAACATTGTGGAGACTCAGTGTTCCTCATCTGGAAATGCTGACTAATACTTACTTGCAGGCCTATTTTAAGAACTGGAGGGAATGCACAGTGCAGTTCCTGGCACCTGCAAATGCTCAATAACTAGTAGCTGCTATCGTCAAAATCACCCTCACTATCATTACTTTATTATAACTTTTAAAGTTTCTTCCATCTCTAAAATTCTAAGAATTTTTTTTTATCCAGCCTCAAATCAAACTTTCTTTCAGGATGCTCTACTGACAACAGTTCTCTTTCCTGATCAGTTGATGTGTTCGATTGAGTTATTTTACAACCCTTTTTAGCTACAGTGCTGCCCACCTGTCTAAGGTTGGTGCCCTCAGCTCACCTCACATCATCACATGGCCAATTCACAGGGTGGCAAAGAATCTGCTGCCTTTTAAACCTCTTGCAGACGTTCAAATAGATTCCTCACATTGAAGAATTATGTGGCCGCAGTCTGGGTGCCAGACTATGGCCCTGAAGAGCAGCCAGAACCTGCTCCCGTTACTGTGCAGAGAAGAGTGTGCCCAGCACTGCAAAACAACCCTCTTTATGGGAGGCCAGTGCCAACATGCACATTTGGGCCTTTGGCTCCCATAATTTAATTTTGTGAAGTACCCAAAATATGGAAGTATGACTCTGGCTGCAATTCAAAACACCAAGGTTATCCAACCAAGCGTTCAGAGCTTGAAGGTTACCTACACAAGCATCTCAATTCAGGGGAGGAACCCAAAGGGTGCTTGCTCGTCTGTTGGATTCTTCCAACTGCTAGAGCTCTTCCTTCTATTATTTGTCAAAATCCCCTGTCCTATTCTGCCCTCTGAGCAGATGATGAGGATGGCGGTAATGATGATGATGATAATGGTGATAGCAGCTAGCATTTACTGAGTGTGTTGCCCTAAGTGCTTTATACACAATAACTTATTTAATCCAACAACCCTATGAAGCAGGTACTACTGTCAAGCCCATTTAAAAAAGAAAAAAATCCAGGTTTACTAAAGCTTTTACAGGTATACAAACTGGTCTGCTCCACAAATACACTCACCAAGACAGGGAGAACAGCCCCCTATCCATCAGTCATTTCTTTTTTTTAATTTAACTTATTATTTTATATTGGAGTATAGTTGATTAACAATGTTGTGATAGTTTCAGGTGTGCAGCACAGTGATTCAGTTATACATATACGTGTATCTATTGTTTTACAAATTCTTTTTCCATTTAGGTTGTTACATAATATTGAGCAGAGCTCCCTGTGCTATACAGTAGGTCCTTGTTGGTTATCCATTTTAAATACAGCAGTGTGTACATGTCAATCCCAAACTCCCTAACTATCCCTCCCCCCACCCTTCTCCCTGGTAACCATAAGTTTGTTCTCCCATTTTTAAAGATAGGGAAACTGAGGAACAGAGTGGCTGAGTAACTTGCCCAAAGTCACAGAGGAGGTAAGTGGTGGCACAGGACCAGCCCCAGGCAGCCTAGCTCCAGACTCCAGCAAGGATATTTCCTCAGCTCTCAAGTATCTAAGGAAGCCCCAGGGTCCCTGCATCCAACACTGAGTCATCTTCTCTTTGGACTAAGTACCCACAGTTTCAATTCGAAAGACCTGGTTTATAGACCCCTTCAGCAGGGTCACTCTCTAGCTTGTCTTGTTTTTCTTAAAATGAGTTGTTCAGAAGGAAACAGGATGACACTCCAGAAGCGGTTAGATCTATGCAGCACCCTGGGGAATAACAGCTCTGGAGTCTAGAGAATCCTCCTTCTACTGACGTACCTGAAGGCGCAGTTCCTTTATAAGTGGCCAAGACTGTCCTGCTGGCTCATCAAATCTTAGAATTTAAGAATTGAAAGAGACATTCTAATGTTCATCCAGGCCATCATCTTGAACTTGGGAGGCTTCTAAGACACTTCACCATGAAAATATCAATGGTGACGAGACAGCTCTCCTGGCCCAGAATTGTAAGGTGGCCTTTTTGAAAGAAAGGCTGAGCTGCACCAATGCCTCTTAAGTCAAAACCATCGTGCATTTTTGTAGCCACTTGTGGAGACGCCTTTGTCAGAGGCCTCTGCAGCTGGAAACTCCGAGGCACTGGTAGTTTCCAAAAACACAGAAGCAGCTCAAATATTTGGGGTGAATACACTGATGAACTTGAAAACTCAGAAATATTTAATTCATTTTGCTTTCCAGGGTTAAAAGAAAGACAAAATACCCAAAAGTTTTAGCCAGGCACAAATGAATCACCAGCAATTCAGAGTGTATTTTACACCAAAGTCAACAACCTTGAGTTGTTCCTTTAAACTCTGCAAATATTTTAGGACTGCAAAAATCAGGGTGGATTTCTCATGGAATTCCTGTCTGAAATTTCTTAAGATAATTTCCATATCTGGTCATATAAATAATTTAATATGATATTTTGCTCTTAATATGACCTTACTGTTTCTGGCTCTAGCCTACCCAGAACCGCAAAGGTATAAAAATCAAGACATTAGGAACATGGCAAGAAGGAAGATAATTAATTACTTAGAAGGTGCATGAAGATCTAATGATTTTAAAGACAGTCTAGGGCTCAGGGATACAGGAAGGATGGAATCCCTTCTTTATGGTGTCAGTTAATCCTAATTTTAATTCAACCTGCTGACTTGGCTGATACCTGGAGATTAGAGGAGACTTTCATTAACATCGCTTTATCATGTTTCATAATTACCTGTTGATATATTCCCAAAACACAACAATTACAGTTGAGACAACCAGCATTGACAGAATCACTTTTCCTTTGACATTCATTATTTTCTCCTGGGAAAAGAAAAGAAGAGGGGGAAAAATAGATTAAATATTGAGAATGGGATATGGTTTTTAAGAAATGCTTCTACCCATATCCTTTCTAAAAGGAAAAGTTGATGAATATTTAACGAGAGCTAAGGAGCATGTTCTACCCTAAACTGCATAGGCCTGTGATGGCAAATTAGCCAGTTCAATGAATTGACGGGGCTGCTTGGGTTGGGAAGGACGCTAAGGCCACTTTGAGGCTCAGAGGGAAAGTATCCTTATTGATCACCAGGTTCACCATGGACGTGGGAGAGTGGGGGGTTGTTTGTTTATTTATTTATTTACTTATTTTTATTGTAGTATAGTTGCTTTACAATGATGTGTTAGTTTCTGCTGTACAGCAAAGTGAATCAGTTATATGTATACATATATCCCCTCTTTTTTGGATTTCCTTCCCATTTAGGTCACCACAGAGCACTGAGTAGAGTTCCCTGTGCTATACAGTAGGTTCTCATTAGTTATACATAGTAGTGTATATATGTCAATCCCAATCTCCCACTTCATCCCATCCCCCCTTCCCCCCTTGGTAACCATAAGTTTTTTCCCTACATCTGTGACTCTATTTCTGCTTTGCAAATAAGTTCATCCGTACCATTTTTCTTGAGTGAGGGTCTAGCTAATGTTTCCCATGGACGCCAGCTGCCTCTGACTCAGATCGCCCCACCTCTTGGCATGTGATTTCGGGGAACCATCCATTCCTGAGCTCTGCTGCCCTTGATATACTGCCTATATGCCCATCCTTAGAGGGCAAAACACCCTGGTCCTTTACAATCTAGACTCAACCACTTCCCAGCCAGCTTTTCTCCACCACACCCACACAGTCGACACACAGTAGGTATATAAATATTTCTTGAGTGCTGCATGAAATTGTGATTGAAGGGGGAAGGGGTGATGGGTGGGGAATAACGGTTTAGGAAGTACCTTAATTTGGGTAGTCCGGGAAGGCCTCACTGGGGAGGTGATTTTAAAGCTTCCCACGGGATGAAGATAGGATGGAAAAGGATGAAAAGTGCCATGAGAAAGGGTGAGAATATTTCGGAAACAGCATCTATACCAGGCTGACCGAGAAAAAGCTTCTTGTGTTTGGAATAAAACAAAAACAAAAAACCTGGACAAGAAAAAAGTAGTGAAGTTGTCCCACCTGAGCGGCTGGAACGAGGGCAGGGTGGTGGTAGGAGGCAGTCAGAGGGTGGGCAGGGGCAGTCGGAGCCTGGAAAGGCATGGAAAGTGGGTGGGGGCCCACCAAAGCACCTGAAGCTGAAGAATCACTTCATCCAACTTCATTCAGAGAGATCCATCTGGGCTCTGGGTATGCAGAACGGATAAAAGGACAAGGGCAGACTATTTTAATGGCCACAAAGAGGAGGTGGCCTGCCTCAAAGGGTGGCTTCATTCAAAATATACTTTGGAGACAGAATTGATAGGATTTGGCTGGTAATTTAGTCATCAGGGATGAGAGAAGAAACAAGGTTTCTGCTTAAGCAGGTGGGTTGTAGCATTTCCTCAAATGGGTTGGAGGAGGAACGGGCTTGCAGGATAAGGATCATGAATTGCCTTTTGGATGTGTGTATTTCGAGGCGTGTGTGAACACCTGAATGGAGATGAGTAGGCAAGTGGACTTCCGAGTCTGAAGTTCATGGGAGAGATGTGGGCAGGCCGTGGCGTTGGAGGAGCTGTCCACGGACCCAGGACAGTATTTAACGTGAAGGGAATGAATTCGATTACCAAGGAGAGAATGTAGAGGGAAAAGAAGGAAGGAGGGCCCTGGGCTGAAGCTTGAAGATGCCGACACTTAGAGGTAGGATAGAGGAGGGGGCGAGAAGGAGAGGACCAGGAGGTGGAGAAAACACAGGAGTGGACATGTGGGAGCCAATGTCATCACCTTTGTGAAGCCACTTCCCACCTCCACCCTGACCACCGGCGAAGCCCCCTTTCTCTCCTCCAGCTCCCCCATCACTTTATTTACGTTGCTGTACACATCACCTTGGGAGGCGGCTCATGTGGTAACGTCCACATTTGGCTCTGTCTCCCCTAATCATTCGTTTGAGCTTCCTGAGGGCCGAAAGGATGTTTCTTCTTTTTTTTTTTTTTGGCCACACTACGTGGCACGTGGGGTCTTAGTTCCCTGACCAGGGATGGAACCCATGTCCCCTGCATTGGAAGCATGGAATCTTAAACACTGGACGGGCAGGCAAGTCCCAGGAAGGATGTCTTCTTATTCAACCCTGAATCCCCAGTGCCCCACAGACAGCAGAGGGGGCTGTCAATAAATGTCTGGTGAGCGCACGAAATAAAATGAGAATGGCACTGAGATGTGTCCTTTCAGGGGACAGGTTATTCTCCAATTCTTTTCAAAGAGCGTTCTGAGATGATTCCCGGCTTGGATCTCACATGCTCCATCACCTTTATTATTAAATCCAGTTAAAGAAGAAAAAGTATGGGATCAGCCATGACACTCTATTCCTTCTTGCTTAGAAGGTGCGTTGTTTGGAAATGGAAAAGCCAGGGCTGAACTCAAAGTCATAACTCAACCTCCAGCATTCAGATACAACTGTGATCGGTGGCGTTCCAGAGACCGTGAGAAGATGAGTCTGCTGGGTCACAGGGAAACCTCGGTCTCAAGCTTCTTCCCTGTGAATACGTCGTGAGCTGGCACAGACAGCCCAGGCCCACAGCAAAGTTACGAAATGCAGAGGGCTGCATGCAACTCGGCCCCGCTGCTGGAAAAAGCCATGTGATTTCTATGTCAACAGCATTAGCGTTGAGTGCAAGGAAAGGCCTGGGTGTGGAAGCAAACAGATCTGGATCGAGACTGTGGCCATCTCTCTCTGCCACTGTCTTCACTCGCAGAGAAGTGTGGATGGTGATAGAACACAGGAGCTTGGGAATGAGGCGGGGATTTGAGACACATGAAAATGGGTGACTCCGAACATGTAAGCATCTTTTCAGACCCTCACCCAACTCCAAGTTCTGAAAACCAAAACCTGTTTATAATTCAATTGGCATCCAGGCCCTAACTGACATGAGGCTATTTATAATCTTTATCCCACTTAGTGAGACTGTTTAAATGTTTCTTTGCATAAATATTGATGTATTTTTTTATGTGCTTGCTGCTGCTGCACTGGGAGCATTACATAATAGGATAAATACTCTGCATCTAAAAAATTCTGAGTTCCAACATATCTGGCCCTAGGGATTCAGAAAAGGGATGGTGGACCTGTAATGGGTCACGTTAGATGGGTTTCCTCGTCTTTAAAATGGGGTTAAAAATGATGACTGTAAGAGTTGGCATCCATAAAATATTTAGCATTGTGCCTGGCACCATATAAATGCTCAAAAAATGCTAGTTCTTATTACTGGTATCCATAAAACAGGCTGTTGGGAGGATCCAATGAAGATAGCACAGTGCCTGGTAGTTAGCAAGAGCTCAAAACACATTCGAGAGAAAAGAATAGGGTTTTGGAATAAGAACATGTTAAACAATAAAGTGCAAACTGATGCAAATTAGGGACTCTATAAAGATTTATCCATCTGTTCTGTGCTGCAGCCTGATTAAGAGCTCCTTGGCAATGCCAGGAGACTTTGATTTTCTTTGATCAAGCCCAGGCCATCCGAAGCTTTATCAACCCCACCTGCTGAGGATCAAACGCAAATTTTCTCCTGGTGTAAGAAACATTAAATGGAGAAACGCACAAGCTCTCATGGCAGAGAACATTGAGAGCCTGATATAAAATCAGACACACCCCCTAATCCCCTCTCCAAATGCAGCTGTTTGATTTTTTAATTTCAGAAATTAGCCTCAGAGGCAACTCTTGAAGCCCATTTCTTTCTGGACTCTATAAATGACTTGAATCTGCTTACTTTTTGCTGTGGCCAAGCATCACTCTTGTTGGAAACTTACAGTTGGAAGCTGTGCAAATGAGCCAATCTCACATCCTTTAGCAAAGCACTGGAAATGGGTGTATACACGCTTCCTGGAATCTGGAACCCAAGTCTCTGGGGACAGAAGGGTTGGCAGGGTGGCCAGCGGGTCTTTTAAAACATTTTTATTTTTCTCTCTGGATAAAATGAGGCATTTGGCAGCCAATGCGACCTAAAAGCCCTCCGCTGATGTGTTTGTCAGAATTTTCAAAACTGTGTCATTCTGAAGATTCGTGGTTGACTATCTTACCCACCAAGTAGGAAAGTTGGGGTTGCTTCCAAATATCCCATTCAAGGGGTTGAGCACAGAATTAAGACCTACGGAGTACTAACACCCCCTGCCTTATATGGGCGAGTGTAACTAGCTGAGTCACCTGGACCCCACCCCTCAGAGGATCATGTGAGCCCAGCCAGGCCCAGTCCCACCTGAGCCCTCCCAGCATCTCCCAGGCCCTCTTGTCATGGTGTTTGCGATTTCCCTCTGAATCCATACCACCACCGACACGGGCTGCTCCTGGGCCACTCCCAGAACTCAGCCCCTGCAACGGTTTCCACAGGAAACCGTCCCCACTCCTGGAACAGGTGCAGACTGTGCTAAAAACCTGGGTGCATTTCGCAAGGCAGAGTCACGCTGTAAGCCTGTCGTTCCTCCGCCGTCCTCGCCCCCTCCCCCCGCCTCCTTTTCCGCTTCTGTTTGCCTGGAGTGTCAGACGTTTCCATGTGGCCCATAAATTAATTCTTCCACACAGAATGATACACACGCCCACAACTTCAGAGAATCTCATAGTTTCACCCCAACTGATCTAAGTCAAGGTATTCCTTTCAAACAGAATTCCTCTCTGAAAGGAATTCTAGTGGCCCTTGTTTTCTCCATCCCATGTCAGGGGAAAAGGTGAGCATCTCAGCTGAATCACAGAACACTCAGAAGCCCTGGAAAAGCCATTATCTTGGGAGAGAATGGGAACAGCAGCGGCAGAGGAAACCAAACCTTCCTGCAGGCTGAAGAATCTTCCTCTCTGCCTGTGATTCTTCCCCCTGCCCCTGGAACCCACAAGTGTTGCAAACAAAACAAAGCAGCTAAGGGGGTGGGGAGAGGGCTCAGGAGCTGACTGGGTATTAGTCACTCTGCACAAAACTCCTATCTTTAATCTTCCACATCCTCCATTGTAACATTTAGATCCAGCATTCCAGGCAGAAATTAGGCCGGCACTAAGAATGTGCAGCCCTATATGCACAACCCCGGGCAAGTTCTCTGGCTCTGAGCCTCTATTTACACAGACAAAATGGAGCTTCAAACACCCTCCTCTAGGGTTCTTGAAAGCACAAAAGGAGACATGTTTCCACAGCACATTGTACCTGGTGGTCAGTAAATGCTCCACAAATGGCAGCGGTAACAAGGATGATGCTTTTTTAGGGGAGAGATTCAGAAATGCGTGGCTCTGAGGGCAGAGCTGTGGTTCCCTCTGAGAGGAGTCTTAGCCCTCCAGGGCAGCACCACACAGAAGAGTCAAGCGAGAGCCCTCCACGCCACACTGTGACTGCTGTGACAGTAGCTCGGCTCCCCACCGCCCCCCAGCTCAGGGTCCCGCTGCGCATCGCCTTTGCCCCCATGGCTCGCCATGGGCAGGGAAGAAAGGGGAGGCTCAAACGTCACCCCAGCTCCCACACAGAGCGGCTTTGTGAACCAGGGTCACGGGTTCCTCTGGCCTCAGTCTCCCCATCCTTGAAACAAGTCCTGTGGACTTAACTTTCCATGACAGGCTTTCCTGATTGACCTAGGACCTGGATGAGAAATCAGCCACAGAGCTGGAAGTCCCATTTTATGAGGACAAGTTCACTCAGCCACATGGAGCTCGTCTTGCTGCAATGGCCCGCGGATTCCTGGAAGTAACGATCAAGAGAGAGGATGGCCAACCAACTCATGTTGAGCCCACAGGCCAACTGATCCAGAAGCTTATGAAACCTCTGAGTCAGGACCCCCGGCAAGATTGGGCCTGCTCTCCCACTGGGGTGGAGAGTGGGGAAGGCCCAAATGCTGCCCCGAGGCGAGGCGCTGCTCCTGCCTGGGGGAATCGCTCCAGCCTGGGTGCCTGTCCCAGAGCTGCAGGTGGGGCCTGAATACTGACCCCACCCCCTGCAGACCTACCTGGGTCCCAGTAACAACCTGCCCCAGGTAGGCCTTGCTGAGCTCCCAGGAGCCTCCCACTTTGATCCACAAGAGAAGGAGGTGAACTAGCTGCTGCTCTGCTCCCTGCTCAGGGGTCCCAGTGATCCAGACCTCACAGCCACCTGGTACCCACACCCCCGTCCCGCCATCCAGGATCGAAGAGCTGACTTCTTCAGAGATCTGGCTGGAGCCGCCTGAGCAGGAAACTGCCAAAAGATTCACAGCCGTGGCATCACCGATAACAAGTTGTAAAGCTGAAAGAAACTTCTAAACTCGCAGTTATAAAAAGCAACCATTGACTAACCATGCTAGAGGCAAAACTGATTTGTCTTCCTTTTGTCTCTATTAAAAATGATACTACAAAATCAGCAGACAAAGAGGCGATCCAGGAGTATGCAGCCAAAATATGACAGGTGCATCAGACAGCTGAGTAATACTAATCATTTTTATATTACTTTCACATTTTATTAGGATGTTTTCTGGATTTTGTCCTATGTAGAGTATTTGTCAGTTTTTGTTATTTGTTGGGATGTCTCCTCACATACTAAATAGTTTTCCATAACCATGGGTTTCACATCCACAGATTCAACTAACCACGGATCGAAAATGTTAAAAAACAAAAAATTCCAGAAAGTTCCAAAAAGCAAAACTTGAATTTGCTGCGTACATGCAACTATTTACATAGCATTTACATCATACTCGGTATTGTAAGTGATCTCCAGGTGATTTAAAGTAAACAGGAGGATGTGTGTAGGTTATATGCAAATACTATGCCGTTTTATGTAAGGGACTTGAGCATCTTCAGATTTTGGTATCTGTGAGGTCCTGGAACCAATCCCCTGTGGATACCGAGGGACGACTGCATTCACTTCCACCCTAATATTATATTTGCAACTTTGCATTCTTTTTCTTAAACTGGACCCTGAAAATTGAATAAGTTTCTGGCCCTGCAACACTTGGATGCCCCCCAACTGAACCAGGCCAGGCCCCGGGCTAAATGCTTTACCAGCAATCTCTCAGGTAAGCCTCACAACAACCCTGTGAAGTCACTCTAGTATTATCCTCATTTTACGGTTATGAAAATGGAGGCTCAGAAAGGTAAAGTGACTTGCCCAGTGCCACACAGCATAAAGTGGTGGAGCCAGGGTTCAGGTCCAGAGAGTTGGCCTCCAGTGCCCACCCTTTTAACTCTTTTGTTCTCAGTAAACATGCAGGCTTACCCATGGACTAACCACCCATGTGTCTTTGCGACATCCTCTCATTTTGCCTTTCATGATTACCACTTAGCAATTGACCCAAAGCCAGCTAATCACAGGCTAGACTCACTGAGGGGCTAGCTTCTCCTTGGACCAGCTGGTGAGCATTGGCTCAACTCCTCTGCCATTTCCAGGTGCCTCCTGTGTGCCTGGTGTGGGAGCCTTCCGCACTCACCCCATCCTGTTCATCCCTCATCCTGGTCAGCACAGCGGCTTTTAGCTGAGGAAACTGAGCTTCAGCAAAGGCTGAGATCACTGGGCTCACCCACAAGGTGGGTGGTGTGTTTGAAAAGCAGACCCTCTGCCTCCCAGGCCCAGCTCTTGGCAGGGGGCTGGTGCTGGGGTTGAGGAGGGAGAATGCTGCTTTATCCTAAAACCTCTCTGAATTGGTGGGCATTACGGGGAAATGCTCCCTGTTGGAAGAAACATGTTATAGTTCGTGGGGGAAAAAAAGTGCATGGAGGGCTGTTTCCAGTTATGTTTTTCATTATAAGGGTCAAAGTAAACACAGACGGAGGAAAATAAGAGACAAGCTTCAGACTAAATATACAACTAGCTGTCGCTCCAGCCATCACAGATGGAATAACCTGTTCTCGGAGGGACGTCTTGTAGTGCCCTTTCTTGAATCCCCTTCAGGAAATCTGAAGCCTGGATCCAGCCAGCTTTTCCTTGCTGCCTGGCCCCGAAATCAGTGTGCAAGAGTTTTTCCAAGAGAAATAAGGGGAGGTAAATGAAGGGTCGGCGCTGCCCTGCGTCCACCCGTAACGCAGGTCCTGGGCCCCGAGACTCGCCCTCCTGCCCCCGCCATGGCACTTTGAGTCCTGCACAGAAAACCCCAGGCCGCAGCCACGCCCTGTGAGGTCCTGCCAGGGGCAGCAAACTAACAGGGACTGGACCAGCATCCCGCCAGCACCCACTTCTTGATCCGACGCCGGGGAGAGGAGGACGCTATCTTCTTCTAGAACTACCGAGGGGACCAGCGAGCAGTTAGGGGGAGAGCGGGGTTCCTCCCCCAGGGGCATCCACGCCGCAGCCGGCTCACAAAACCCCCAGTGACCCCGACAAGGCAGAGGTAAATCATTTCAACATGTCACGTACCTCATCATCTGCTTCTCTCCCCCCAGAGTAAAAGGCAAAACAACGAAGTTCTATTGAGCTCCGTTCTGCAGAAGGAGGCCGGGCTGGGAGGAAGGGAAGGTGCTCCGTTCCAACTCCTGTCAAAAGAATAAACAGCTGTTTCAGGAAGAGGGGGGCAGACGGATCCCGCAGCAGCAGTCAGGGCTTTGTTCCTTGCTGGCCCTGGGAAGTGGGCCGTTTATCAGGCCTGTTGACTCAGAGCTGCATGCCAAGGCAGAGACGTTCCTCTCTGGGCCCGGGAACGGCCCGGCCTCCCTCACCAAGCGAAACTACAGGTCCAAACTAGGGCTGGTGTTGCAGGAGGGAAGGCCACCACCCTTGGGAGAGACGTACAGGCCACCTGCGTCACCCGCTCCTGGGCGAAAATGAGAACTGTTCCGAACCCAAACAACCCCAAGTGACAGCTACCAGGAACAGCCGATGGAGGATTAAAAAGGAAGGAAGAAAAATGGAGAGGGGTGCCTGAAGGAGAGAGTCCTCAAGACTCCTGTTGAAATGCTACCTAAACATTCCTCCACATCGAGCCTCTCATCCACATCCTTTAGGCTTCGGAAGTTGTTTTGTTTGAGCGCTATTTTTATAGAATGTTCTGAGATCGCCCGCATTGCAAGCCGAGCTATAAGAACTTTAAAAGGTCACTGAGGCCCAACCCTGCTCTTTGGCTGAATAATGCTTAACCCTTCCCACACCCACCTCCTGCTCCCAAAATAGAACTTCCCAGCTGGAAGGGACCTCACAGCGGTGGATTTTCAAATGTTGAAACAGCAAAAGCTTTAAAAAAGAAAGCACATGAAGTCATTCTCAGAACCCCTATGTGAAACAGAGGACACAGGGAGCTGTGGCTGATGCAGGGAAATGAAGCTTAAAGCCCCCCCTACCCATCCCTCCCAGGTGGCCCTGGACACCTCCTTGGGAGTACAGACTGGAAACTCCAGAGAGACCAAGGAGATGGGACCAAAACCAGACAGAAAGGGGCCAAGGACTGCCCCCAGCCTCCAAGGGGTGCCTAATCCAGCCTCTTCCTCTTGTTCTCCAGAGGAGATTTCACGGGCCCCTCCTCTGGGGGCATGAGCTAGTCGACCACAATCTTCAGGGTCTGGAAGTCCTGCTTAACTACTTACTTAAATCCTTCCTGCCGGCATCTACTACAGCTAAACCAGCCACATCTTACAACCCAGTTATTCCACCCAGGTCTATACCCCAAAGAAAGTACACATAAGCTCACCCAGAGACACGGACTGGGACATTCACAGTGCACCAAAAACTGGTAACGACCCCAAGGCCCACCATCAGACAGATCGGGTGTGATCGAGCATGGGAGCCCACGTACATCAGCGAGAAGTAACCAGCTACAGCCCCTGACATCAGCAGGATGAATCTCACACACACTTCTTTCTCACTGAGCGAAAGAAGGCCTGGATGATTCCATTCATTGAGCGTTCAAAAATAGGCAAAACCAACCTGTGGTGCTAGAAGTCAGAGAGGGGGGTGGTAGAGACTGGGAAGGGGCCCCGGGGGAGTTCCATGTTGTTTCCTGAGCCAGGTAGTGGTTACACAGGTGTGTCCACTTTGTGAAAATTCATCACAAATGTGCCTTCTCTGTGTGTATGTTAAGAGCAAAAGTGAACAGAAACCCTCCTGCTGGAAACTGCATTCTCTGGGGCATTCTGTCTTTCCCTGACTCTGGCTCTCAGGACACAGGGTCACAGATAGACCCTGCTTTTTTCCTTCTCTTGGGATGGACACTCCAATACCGAGCACCACGGAGCACCTCACTATGGGCTCAGGGAAGATCTGTTGCATTAAATGATCCAGGCATCTGTACTGTGGTCAGCAGGGAAGGGAAAGATGACAGCATTTGGAGGCTAAGGAGCTGCGCTAAGATAAACTGGTCCTCCAACAAGCAAGCACCGATCACATGGGTCTTCCATTTTACAGTTTACAAAGCAGCCTCTCTCCTTCATCTCAGTGAATACTCAGGCTCACCCACCCAGTGGTCAGGGAAGGGAGGGAGGCTCTGAGAGCCTCTGTGACTTGCTCGAGGTCACCAGCTGGTGGGTCTCATGCTACCCTTCCTCCTGAGCTGCCCCCGGGGGACACTCTACAGGTTAGTGGAATCAGAAGGTCCAGGTTGGTTAACCACAGCTCGACAGAGCATGCAAACCTGGAAGGCAGAAAATTCAACTTCCAGAGGATCCAACATGAAATTCCTCCTTCCCTGAAGCACAGACTCTCAAAACAAGGAAGCACATACTTGTGGTCAGTTTTTAATTGAGAGGCGGGGAACTGGAGCAAGGGAGCCTCAGGCCATGCTGTTCTGCTGATCAAAGGAGGCCAGAGGCTGTCCAGGTTAAGAGCCTGGCATCCCAGCCAGGCTGACTAATCTCATCACTCGATGGTCACCAAGGTCCCTTCCAGCCCTAACAGTCCACGGGCCTGTCAGATGACAGCCAGCGTTCAGCGCCTGTCCGTCTGCCACCCCCGAGTTAGAGGATTGCACAGCCTCAGAGCTGCAGCCAAGGTAGCTGTAGCCCAGGTGTGGAGGTGCCCTGGTTTCACATCCCAGACCCCTTCCGGCCTGGAATCACGAAGGATCAGATTCCCACCCTGCTTACCTCCGTGGAAGTGTGGGGATTAAGTGTTCTTGGCAAAGAATGCTACAGACACAGGAGTTTCAGGCTGCCACTGTTTGCTGAATCCTGAATGTGTTCAGGGCAGTTATAAAAGACATTCTCGCTGATGCTCGTGAGTGACGGAGCAATCTGGTTGGTTTCCTCTTCTCCGTGTTGGGGATAATCCTAATCCCCACCTCTCAGGGTAGGCGAGGAGCTTAGAGCACGGTGGTTCTGAATTTGGACTCTGGGCCCAGGCTGCCTGGGTTTGAGTCCTGGCTCTGCCCCGTATGCTGTGCAATCCTGGGCAATTTACTTAACTTCTCTGTGTCTGTTTCTACAGCTATAAAATGGGGATAATAGTACTTGTATGGTAGCTGGCACATGGTAAGGGTATAGAGATACCTATTAGCCATTATTGCAAGAATTAAGGAGATACTCCTTGAAAAGTGCTTGAGGTTCTCAATCACTGATAGTCTCTAGTGTTCAATTAATCCAAGGTTGCCGTTCCCTCGGTTTTACATTGGTGTATGAAATAAAAATTTTGATCACGTATTCCTCCAGGTTGGGGAAACGTGGGGAAGGAGAGGTTCCGGCCAGTGTTTCCATTACCATTAAGTATTGCCATACACCTGTGAGCATAAGTGCTGAAATGATCTTGGCGAAAGCCCAAGCGGTAAATAACTGCACTCAGGAGAGTTCGCACCTCTAAGTCTATTTCCTTGAGAAGAGCTGGAAAAATGAAATCATGATGACTCTTTCCAAGCAACACATAGCAAACCTTCTTGAGATGTGCCTCCATCCCACCTAACTCCAGGACAGACTCCACCAAAGCCATGCTGGAGCGCTCCCCTTGCTTCCACAAGCTTCCGTCCTGAGCCTCAGCCACACCCCTTGTACCAGGAAGTCCCTCCCTGGGGCTAACCTTGGTTCTTCATGCTGTAGGTCAGACTCTTTCTGGAGAAGGAAGATGCTGGCTTTGTTGACAGCTTGGAAGGTATGAGGAGCTCCCACCGAGCAGCAAGGACTGGGTTCTGATGACAGCCTGGGCTTGAGCCCCCAATGCAGGTGGCTGGATTTCCCCAACCGAGGAGTCTCCCCTCCCCCTCTACCCTCCCCTGGTTCCTCTCATCGCTTCCTCAGGCTGATGGCCCCAGATGGAGGTGAAGAAGAGGCACCTGGTTGTTCTTATCACAATTGGGCGGTGGGTGCCCGGGGGTGCCCTCGACTCCCCTAGAATTCTCACCCTTCCCTGAATGGAGAGAGGCTTGAAGCCAGTAGGCCAGTGCCCTGCCTCAGAGCAGAACTGCTTCCTGAACAGGTGAGAAGCTCAGCGTCCCTCAAGGTCACAATCATGCCCTGTTTAGAGCCCACTGCTGTCTACAACGACCCATATACTTTTACACAACCCTAGGAGGGTAAGTAGGGTGAAGAGTACAGTCCCAAGTTATAAGGAAGGGAACTGAAGATAAAGTAAGAACCTTACAGAAGTGTATGGTCTGAGTCATTAACCCTGGAATGGAAGACAAGTTTAGGGTTTTTCCATGATTCTATCCCACCTTAACCTCTTATACCCCCGACGGTGGTGAAGCCAGACCAAACTGGGGATGCTAATGGATGTAGAAGAAGGCAGGGGCTGTGAACCAAATGCCACTGGAACCCAAGCGCTATTGGGGGGCGGGGGGTGCTTGTCTTCCATCTTGGTCACTTCTGGGTTTTCCCAGTACCTGGAACAGTACCTGGCGCCTGTTAGATGCTCAATAGATATATGTTGAATGAATGCTGAGTGAAAGCCAGGAGCCAGGTGGGCAGCAGAATTGTGTGAATTTGACCAGGTATAATGCAATAGGGAGTGATGGAGTCTGTGGTAAACTGGGGAACTTCTGCCCAAATCAGATCGAAATCAGATTTTAAAAAGAGACAAAAAGAAATTGGGAATTCCCTGGTGGTCCAATGGTTAGAACTCTGCGCTTCCACTACAGGGGGCCTGTGTTCGATCCCTGGTCGGGGAACTAAGATCCTGCAAGCTGCCCAGTGCGGCCAAAAATAAAAAAATAATAATAATAAGAGAAAAATAACTGCACCTAAACAGCACTTCTCTGATTACGGAATGTGATATACTGGCCACAGATGACTCCTTTTTTAAGGGAAATCGTTTTGTACCAGAAACTAAAAGTACTATTTGAACCCCTGCTCCGTTATCACCAGCCTGTGTGATGCAGGCATGTCCAGTTCCCTTCTCTGTGCCTCTGTTTTCTCATCTGTGGAGTGGAGGGTCCCTCCCAATTCCACTCTGCCCTGCCTGAGCCTGAATCTGGGGGTGCAGCTGTGAATCGGGCTCCTATAAAAATCTGACCAGGGGCATCTCAGAAGCCTTCATGGAGGAGGTGATGTGACTGGACCTTTTCAGGTGGGCTTCTCCTGCCTCCCAGGGACCTGGCACATATGTCTGCACCGGCCCTCACCCCTCTCTTCCTTCTCACTAAAGACAGGCTGGCAGGCAGCCCCGCCCTTCAGGATTTGTAAATCCTCTTCTGCTCAGGCCGGGTCCCCTCAGGAGGTCCTGTGGGGTCATCTTATGAACCAACCAGCTTTGGCTTTTGGAGGCAGGGGCCAGGATGCCACAGAACCTCCAAGGCACTCAGGAGCCCCACTGAACCCTCCCAAAGGAGGCCCCAAACACACCGGTGAAAGAAAAGAGGAAATGGGGCACAATTCTGGCCCCAAAACAGAGAAACTCAGCCAAGCAAAGAGAGGGGAAACCAGCTTTTTGAGAGAGGGGACTCTGAGTCTGGCAAAGCCACAGAGAACTTTCTCCCACCCTGGCTCACTGCAAGGCTGGGGTGAGGACTCAAGCTACCGTGCAGATAAGGAGGATAGGCAGGCCTGCCCCACTCAGCCCAGCCCAGCGCAGCCCCAGAAGCATTTCTTTCCAAAGAGCCTGTGGAAGGGGGTGGATTGCAGTGAAGAAAATGTTTTAAAAATTGAAGTCAAGACTAACAATACAACCAGATAAAAGAAAGCCCAAGAAAGTGCTTTCTCAATCCAATGACCTGCTTCCACAGGCCATGTGGCTCCAGGCACATTCTTTTCCCCATCTGGGCCTTACACCCCATGTGGGCGCTGACCAAGCTGAAGCAGAACTTTCCCAGGATCCCTATGGCTCCTTGGCGGGGACCCACATGGGCTCGGTGGCTGTGAAGGGCCTGTTCTCACTTGCTCTGCAAACCTGGCTGATGAATGTGCAGCTTTCAGAGCTCACCGCCACCTCCTCCGAGATCTGCTTCCCGGCGGGAGCTGATTCTCTCTCCCAAATTCCCACTGCCCTCGTGCGGCCTGCTTGGAGCACAGGTTGCTGAGCAAGTGTCCATCTCGCCCTCCATGTGCAAGCTCTCAAGGGCAGCAGGGAGCTCGGCTTTAACTCCAGGTCCCTGGTGGTCCTCACACAGGGTCCAGTACAGAGGCGGTCCTGAGGATCGGTGGACGGATGGACAGATGGATGGTATATTGGCTTGCTAGGGCTTCCGTAAGAAAGTACCACAAACTGGGTGGCTTAACACAACAGAAGTTTATTCTCTCACAATTCTGGAGGCCAGAAGTCCAAAGTCAAGGTGTTGGCAGAGCTGGTTCCTTCTGAAGGTCATGAGAGAGAACCCATCACGCCTCTCTCCTAGCTTCTGGTGGCTGCCAGCACCCTTTGGCGCGTTCCTTGTGACAGCATAACCCAACGCTCTCTACATCGTCACACAGTGTTCGTGTGTGTCTGTGTCCAAGTTTCCCTCTTCTTATAAGGACACCAGTCACTGGATTGGAGCCCACCCAAATCCAGTATGACCTCATCTTAGCTTGAGTCATCTGCAAAGAATCTATTTCCAAAAAAACTCATATTCATAGGCACTGGGAGTTAGGACTTGAACACATCTTTTTGGTAGACAAAATTCTACCCACTAGAGACAGTTATCCAAATAGCTATTGGTTGGGAGCCTGTAAACACTCGCAGAACCACCTGCGTATAATTACAGAGTCGAACGCAAAAGGTTGGAGGCGGGTGGGGAAGTGGAGGTGGTCTTGAGAGAGAGGAAAGTGGATGGAATCCTTAGAGCATCTCTATTTGATCAGGATTATAGGAAGAGGAGAAATGCCTCCCTGAGACAGGCTCTGTGGGATGCCCAGTAGAGATGCTGCAGGTCAGCCAACATTCAGCTCTGGGCAACATAGAGATGTGAGTGGATAAGATCACCCTAGGAGGGGAAGGATGTGAAAGAAGAGGGGGCCCCCGGGGCAGCTGGCATCAAAAACCCATGGAAGCCTGGAGCTGGGTACCAGATTGCAGTGTCGAGGAAAGAACCTCAGGCGAGGAAGTGACGTCAGTTGAGTGCAAGGACCTCTTGCCAGCAACTTGCCTTGGGAAGGGTTGGAGAGAGGGTCCAGTTAGAGAAGCCATGGAGAAAAAGGGAAATACTCCTGAGTACACTGCTGATGATGGGAAACCCCTGATGAGACAGAGCCATGGAGAGGAGGGTTTGAAGGTTCAGAGGAGGGAAAGGACAGGTGCTGAAGAGCATCCCCTCAGGGAGGATGGGGGTGGGGATGCCAACAAGACAGGCAGAAGGTGCTTCCCCTTGTGCAAAACGTGAGGAAACAGGGGACTTCCCTGGTGGCGCAGTGGTTAAGAATCCGCCTGCCAACGCAGGGGACACGGGTTCGAGCCCTGGTCCGGGAAGATCCCACATGCCGTGGAGCAACTAAGCCCGTGCGCCACAACTACTGAGCCTGCGCTCTAGAGCCCACGAGCCACAACTACTGAAGCCTGCGCGCCTAGAGCCCGTGCTCTGCAACAAGAGAAGCCACCACAAGGAGAAGCCCGCGCACCACAACGAAGAGTAGCCCCTGCTCTCTGCAACTAGAGAAAGCCCGCGCACAGCAACGAAGACCCAACGCGGCCAAAAATAAAAATTAATTAATTAATTAATTACTTTAAAAAAGTGAGAAGACAGGATAGGTGAGTTGGTAACGTGGGGGGATAAAGTGGGAAGTTGACAAGCTCCAATCCAGAGCAGCTGAAGTGGGGTTGGGGGAGGGGGACAGAGAAGCTGCAGGGCCGTGCAGAATCCTGTCACCTGGCGCCTTGTATCTGAGGAATCTGCATTTCCTCCTGAAGGTGCTGGGGAGTCTCTAAGCAAAGAGAGTTACATGATTCGCTTTTTAGGAGAATTCCTTGGCTGCAGGGTGAGGGTGGGTGGGAGAAGTTAAATCTCCAGCCAGGGGGCCCAGCCAGGAGGCTGCTGGCCAATGTCCAGGGGAAAGAGTAGAGACCTGACGCCATGGGGTGAGCTGGAAGACAAGAAAGAAGTGGCATCTTGAGATCTTGGGTTACAGGAACTAAATTCTCTTTCAAAATTTGCTTCACTGTCACCTTCTTGGAGAGACTGTCCCGGATTTAAAATTACTTTCGTTTTGTATCAAAGTGTGGATCAAACAACCAGCAGCACCAGCATCACTTGGGAGCTTGTTAGAAATGCAGAGCCTCAGGCCCACCCAGCCCTAATGAATCAGGATGCCCAGGGTGTGGCCCAGGAATCTGTCTGCAAGAGGCCTGCCGGTGATCTGGAAACCGAGCTGGTTCCCAGGTTTCTGGTGGAAGTAGGAGAGTGGATGGTTGACTGAAAAATAAAGTGGAGGGGTTGGGAGGAGGGGAGGCTGGTGAGTTCTGTTCTAGAAGCGTTGAGTTTGAAGAACCTGCAGAAGCCAGCTCAGTAATGTTGTCCTAGACAGAGAGCCTGGGCAGAGCCCGATTTGGGAGCTGCCAGCGTCAGGCAAGAGCGGGCAGGTCTGCTGTGCGCTGAGGGAGGGGAGCATGGAGAACAGAGCAGGGCATCCTTAATGGACACCGCCCTGAAACCTGAGGGGCAGAGCAGAGAGGCAGGAGGAGAGCCAGGCGCAAAAGTTGTCAACAATGCTGGAAGTGAGAGAGTGGCATGCACTTACATACACTACCAAATGCAAAACAGATAGCTAGTGGGAAGCAGCCGCATGGCACAGGGAGATCAGCTCGGTGCTTTGTGACCACCTAGGGGGTGGGATAGGGAGGGTGGGAGGGAGACGCAAGAGGGAGGTGATGTGGGGATGTATGTATATGTATAGCTGATTCACTTTGTTATACAGCAGAAACTAACACACCATTGTAAAGCAATTATGCTCCAATAAAGATGTTAAAAAAAAAAAAGAATGCTGGGATTAGCCCCATCTGAATTCTCAGCTCAACTCCACCCGCCGACACTCCTCTGGCTGCCTCTGGCCTCACTTGCCCCCGGAAGAGGGAAGGCTGTGGAGGGAGGGTCGTGTTCCCCGGGCAAGGGTGCTGCTGCCTGAGAATCCCAAGGAGTGGGATTGCCAGGCAAACGAGGGGTGGCAACAGACAGAGGTCCTGTCCCCCGCTGTGCCTCCAACTCTGAGCAACTCCCTGTGTGTGCCTCGCTGTTTCCCACCCCCCTCCCCAATCAGATGAAAAGGTGGGGCTGGTGTCTCGGACTCTGCATCGCATGCCAGCTCTGGGGGCTCATGGCACCCTTCATGCCCAGCCACGGGCTCTCAGCGAATAACCCCCACAGAGGAGCAGTTGGTGCGTTCAGAGCATGTGATGCGGCTCCAGAAACCAGAGTCAGAGAGGAGATCACAGCCTTTGGGCGGAGGGAGGGCACTCTGGGGAGGGAGCCGGGAGCCCGAGCCAACAGGCGTGCTGAATCCAGAGCTCTACCTGGTTCCCATCAGAACAGCTGAGCAGTCAAGGTCTAAAGAAGACTCCTTCCCCCTCAGCCAAAATAGGAGGCCCTGGAACCAGCAAGGGGCCGTTTCATGTGGGAAGAAGTGAAAGTTTTCAGGGACCCCTGCCTGTTTCCTGTTCTCCCTCCTAGAAGGAGATCCCCCCTCTCAAGGGGCCAGCTCCCAGTCGCAGCCTGTTGCCCCCGTTTGCTCCCCTGGCTGGCCGACAGCACAGTCTTCCAGGTGACATGAACAGTGGCATAAACAAGTCACTCTCATCCAAAGGAGTTCAAGTCCCTCAGGCTTTTACGCCAGTGGTAATCTGTCAGCTCTCCTCTCCCGCTGTCCTGCTAGCCCAACCTCCCTCCTAAAGGTGGTCACACCATTTACAGCATCCATGGCGGACAGCCTCTGCCTGAAGCCTTCTAGTGAGGGGGAACTCACCACCCACCCGAGTAGTCTGGTTCATCTCTGGACTTTTCTGATTGTAAGACACATCTTTTCAGTGTGGAACTGAGCTCTGCTTCCCAGAATGTTATTATCAATAACAAGGACTGCCTTTCATTTACATACACCATCTCATTTAATCCTTTCTACAATCACTAATGAGCCCTCCATTCCCCAGACAGGGAATCTGAGGCTCCGAGGTTGAGTCACACAGACCAGCAGACAGCAGAACCAGTAAGTTCTACCTGTCCGTGTAGCCTTGCCTTTCCCATTCACCCTAACGGCTCCTCAGAGATAGGACCCCTGACTCTTTCCTCTCCAAGCAAAACATCATCTTCCCTGGCACACTTCAGGAAAGCTGTGCCCACAAGCATTTATTCCATCAGTAAACACTTGGAGGACATTTACTCAGTCCTGGGACTGTTGGGACTGGGGTGGGCACAGAATGAATCACATCCACTGCCTGCGCTTGTCAAGCCCAAGTCTGGTGAGAGGGACATGTGTGCCCACAAATGCCAAGTGCTCTCTGCGGACCTCGGCTACTGCCATTGCGTTAACCAGGCTGGGGCTGGCACAGAGCCAGGGCTGCATAGGTGTCCCCTGGCGGAAGTCACTGCTCCTCTCTACCCCTTGTCTTGTTCTTCTGTTTTGTTTTACCATCCTCCTGTTTTTGACATCTGGGCTTTGCCTTTTCACAGCAACCCTTCCTGGTGTGGGTAGTTTCTCAGAGCCTGTAAAATCAAGGTGCTTTCCCTAGGACAGTTCTGATTTATGCTTGTCGTGGATCAGTTTTCAGGTCAATGTTTTAGTGCCCCCTTTCACTCTCAAAGGTGTGTAGGTCTGGGGGATAAATCATAGGGTCACGCTATGTAAAAACTGTTCAATAAAATAAAGAGGGTTCAATGAAGTCCCCTCGGACCCTCTAGGATGCAGAGCTTGTGTTTACTATCAACCGGTGCCTTAGGATACCCGCTTCAGCAGCCAGACTCTTTTCTGAGGCCGCTTGTGGTACAAGAGGTGGTACAAGCCCAGTCCCTCCAGACGCATTTCTGCCCCCACCCCCAACTTGTCCCCCTTAGCGCCTGCAGCTGGGATCATCTCAGCTCACCCTGCTTCCCCTGTGTAGGCTAGGAGGTATTAAGAGTCTAAGAATTTACTGAAAAATCCTGAGGTTGTTTTTGTCTCGGGCTTCTTTTTTTTCCCCTCCACTAGATTTTTTTCTTGTAATAAGTTGAGCGTAAAAGGCCTTCCAAGAAATAATCTCTAATGATGACATTCTAGGAACCTAAAGTGGGAAGCTAAAAAACAACAACAACAGCTACAAAACCAAAAAACAACCTCTTAATGGAGCCCACAATGGAGATGACTTTTTCTCTGCCTGTTCTTGGGATGAGCCAGGCCTGAGTTCAAATTCCAGCCCCGCTCCCTACTTTCTTGCTGTGTGGCCCTGGAAATGTCACTTCACATTCTGAGCCTTGGTTTACTCACCTGTAAAATAGGGATAATAATTCCTTACTCCTTGAGTTGTTGAAAGGATGAACAGTAACATCTGTAAAGTTCCTGGTACCTCATAGGTACTTAGGAAAAGGCAACTTGTATTATTATCACTGGTTCCTAAGAGACAAGCACTGTCCCCGCCTCATCATAGCAGCAGGAGGCCGTACAGCATAGAGGTTAGAGCCTGCACTTGATTGAGCCCAGCCTGGGCATTGACTAAGTGTGTGGCCTTGGGTGAGTCACTTGACCTCCTGGGACTTGATTTCTCTCCTCTGTAAAATGAGAATAACAATTTTCCTTTTAGACCATCTTAAATGAGATAGTGCACATCAAGCGCTTGGTATAAGGCCTGATGTTGGAGCAAGTGCCCAATAGACAGTAGCTACTCAATTCCTAATGACGATTATTCCAGAACTCTCCACCTCACAGGCTCCAGCACCACCTGCTCTGTGTCAAACAAGGACTTGTCCTCATGTCCTAAAAACAACCAGCTCTTCCTTTGCACGGGGCATTTAGGAGGCCTCCCGCTTGCTGGAGCCTCTGACACAGCCCGTGAGGCAGGATACGTCCCTGCATACAGAGGGAGTCTGGTGACTTGCCCAAGGTGGGAAGCTGGGTTTGGGTAGAGCCCAGAATTTCTTCAACCTCCTCCTGTCCCAAAGGAAGTCTGCAAATCACTGATTCAGAGTTGAAGGGAATGATGTGTTCGTTTGTTCATTCATTCATTAAGCAAATACTTATTTAATGTCAACACTGGCACCTACCAAGTGCTAGGCACTGTCCAGGCTGCTAGGTCGACAAGGATTAGCCGATATGGCCTCCCTCGCACGGAGCTCAGTGTAGTGGGAAGTGGAGCCCAGAATCCAACTCTCATGCCACCACATACATCCTGCAACCGAGGTGAGTGTCCTGTGACAGCAATGAGTCACCCCCTTACTCCAGGCTCCACGGACTTCTGGCGGACTCAGAGAGCAATCTCACCTGCCTCTTCGCCCATGTGGCTGCAGGAACACCCCCGCCACCCAGGGTCACTCTCCTTTCAAGCCTGGCCTCAGTCTTCTGAGCTGCTTCATTTTATAGATGAGAAAACTGAGGCACCAAGGCAGGGAAATAACTTATCCAGGGCCACTCAGCAATGAAGTGAGGAGGCTGGGGCTAGTACCCAGGTGTCCGGCATCTCTCCAGGACGAGGACGAGAAGCCTCTTAACTACAGCATAGGAAATCAAGAACTCAGGGAAGGGGCTCAGGGCTGCAGTCAGTAGTCTTCTCCCAGAGTTTCCTTATTTATGCCCAAGAAAACCCCAAAAGCCTCTGCCAGGGATGGCCATGTCTCTGTCCTTCCCTCTCCCTTCTACCCTCACTGCTCTTGAACGATTTTGGATGCCACGATGGGACACAGAAATGCAACTGGGAAAAGGTGAGCTTCATAGGGAAAAGGTGAGCATCATGTGTGGACTGGAGACAAGTGAAGCATCCAATTCAGAAAGAACATCCCTCTCATAAACATCAAATAGCTCAGAAACGGAGGGAGAACGCCTAAATATGTGCCACACTTACAAAACGTCATATGGGTCTGTGATGAAGAATGTGGTTTGCGAACCCCAGTTCAATACCATTGCCTCTGCCTTCCCTGTGCGTTTAGCACCTGGAGCTCCCAGCAGGTATCACCTGCCCTCTTCAGGGCTGCTGCCTTCTTCACTGAGCTTCTGCTTTTTATTCCCCCAGAGAGGCTGGCAGCTGCATGTGCCTTTTTGTTCTGCTTAGCACTTGGGGCTATGAAGTGCCTTTGGGGTTTTTCCTCTCTGGGTGTGGTTTCCTAGCACTCACAAAGTACAGCCTACAGCCCACTCTGTCTGTGCCACCCGCCTGGTTATCTCAGCTTGCAGAGTTGACTTAGCACACTAAGCAAAGAAAGGAGTAGCCCACCTGGGGTACTCGTTAATGCTGTTCTACTAAATATTTCCTGCTCTCCACCTTCATGGTAGGCTTTCATTTCCTGGTCCCCTTGTGATTGAGTAGGGCCATGTGACTAGTCCGATCAATAAGATGTGAGATGGCCCAAGCATTTAATTGCCAGTGGAAGACCCTCTAGGGCTCTCTTTCTCAGTGCCATGAAGTACATTCAAGGAGGTAACTGCTCCATCAGCCTGATTCCTTGAATGAGGAACACAGCCCCCAGCTGACCCAAGATGCTCATATTAACTAAAGTAAGAAATAAACCTTTAGGGAATTCCCTGGTGGTCCAGTGGTTAGAACTCTGTGCTCTCACTGCTGAGGGTCCAGGTTCAATCTCTGGTTGGGGAACTAAGATCCCACAAGCTGGGAGGCACAGCCAAAAAAAAAAAAAGACAAACCACCTTTATGGGTTTGGCCCCTAAGATTCAAGGGTTGTTTGTTACTGCAGCACACCGTACTCCATCCTGACTGATACACTGCCCATCTCACACAGAGTAGGATATTCTCTAGATAATAGTCTGCCCTCTTCCCTACAAAAATCTTTACCCTCCTCTTCAGTGAGAGCCTTGCATAAACAAAGGAAAATGAAGTGGAGGCAAGAGCGTCTCTCCAGTGTCCTGTTGAAATTTTTTCCTCCTTAGGTTTCAAAGATGGGTGAAGATTCAGCTACATTTGAAAGGAATGAGAAGGAAGTTCAGCGTGTTGTCTTCTGTGGCTTCCCTTTCCTATGAGATAGGACGCTAGGTCACTCATGAAAACGTCTTGCAGGCTTGCCACGTGACAGCCACCCAGGTTAGGAGCAGATGCCTTGGGCACTGGGAGAGAACACTGACCAGGAATGAGGACATAGGGTGCCAAGCAGCTCTGCAACCCTGCTGGGGTTGTAACCGAGCCAGCCACACCAGCCCAAGGACAGTGGCAGGGATGGCAACTGGCTGGATTCCTCCCCAGTTAGGGACTGTCTGGCCGGGGTGGGCGGCGGTGAGGGTGGCTAGAAAGACAAGGAGGGGATGTGGTTCAAGGAAATGAAGGATGTGTGATTTAACTGGCTGATCATGGGAGGGAAGGAGGTGGCGCTCACAGCATCCCTGTAGATTCTACTGGTATTCCCATTTTACAGGGAGGGAAACCAAGGCTCAGAAAGGTGATATCTCTTGCTCAAGCTAAGGATCAGAGCCAGAACTAATCCAAGTCTGGCTGACACAAAAGCTTAGCCGCCACCCAGCACTCTTTCAGCCGGAAGACATTTCACTCCCTCTGAGCTCCCCTTAGCCCCTTGTCAGGCTTCTTTTCTGCACCTTTACGTCTACCTTTAATTACTTACATATAATTATATATATCTCAGTCCAGACTGTGAGTTCCTGAAGAGCAGGAATCTGTACCTTATATAATAATAATAATAATAACAACAGCAACAAAGCAGGAACAGCAGCATATGCTACTATTTCTTGAATGCTGAGCTGGGTTCTAAGCACTTTACACTCATTATTCAATTCTCACTAAGCTCTCTGAGAGATAGGTACTGGAATCATCCCCATTTTACAGATGAGGAAGCACCTCAGTTTGGTTGAGCTGAAATTCAATCCCTAATATTAATATTGGGTTGGCCAAAAAGTTCGTATGGGTTTTCCGTAAGATGGTATGGAAAAACTTTTTGGTCAACCCAATATTTTAATAACTATAGTTCAATTTGAGTCTTTCTCTCTCTAATCCTATTCATTTTATTTTTCACATTTAAAACATTCCCAGAAGGAGTCTACAGGCTCCCCCAGATGCCAAAGGAGTCCATAAAGGAGCACAATAAAGGTTAAGAACCCCTGCAGAGGCAGATGCCAGGATTCCAGAGGCTGGGTTCTGTCCCGCATTGTCCCATGGAACCCAGAGTTCCTGGCTGGGATGGGGTAAGAGACCCTACACCATCTTCATGCAACAGTGGGGAGTGAATAGAAGTTACTTTATCCCATCCCCACAGCATAAATACATAAATAACCTAACTACTTTGATTTCAGCAGTGTGAGCCCGTGTACAACATTCATCATAATAAACAAAGCACCTGTTTCCCCAATCTAAAAAAAACTATTTTTAGCATCCCACGTGCTAATTAGAAAAGCATCAGTTGTTGATCACAAATTAGGACAACAGGAGGGCTTGTAGCAGCCACCTCTGGATAGAATGCTGGCTGGCTCCGCCCCCAGACAGTCCCTATTAGATTTGCTTTCTTAGCTTCTGAGCACTGGCTTGGTCCAAGCAGCACTCACATAATATCCCATGTTGTATATGGTGAAGTTTTATATTTTATAAAACTTTTTGAAACTAGAATTTACTGAATTCCAGGCATCCAAACATGTACACTGAATCATAAGCAAGGCAGAGCTCTCTGGATTTCCGAAAACCAGGGCTATTATGGGAGTCAGGGATAAGGTAGTTCATGGGGCCAGTGCTCAGTGCTGAGCCTCAGGACACCCGGGTGGCAGTCTGGCACTGCCCCAATGGGCTGTATGACCTTCCATAAATTGCAGGCTCTATCTGGGCCTCGGTTTTCTTATCCTCCAAATATGGGGCTGTACTAGATCCAAGTCCAGCCAATAAACAATAACAAAGCACCCACTCTATGCTTGGTACTGTGGGGAATGCAGAGATTATACAAACTCCCTAAGGAGCTGACATTCTAGTCAGGGAGCCAGGCCTGGAAGCAATTAGCTATTATGCACGACAGAGAGATGTAAGTGTGAGTGGCTGAGTGGGGATGGAAGCCCCGTGTTGTGTTCTGGGGCCACAGAGGAAGGACTAAGCCATGGTGTACGGGCTGTGTAGCAAGGCTTCAAAGAGGAAAAGGCTACGTTTGAAGTGGGGCTCAGAGGGTGAGTAGGAGTCTGGTGGGTGGGGAAGGGCACTTGGGTCGAAGAGCCAGCATCTGCAAACGCAGGGGCTGGAAGGCGAAGACCCCCAATGGAGCCCAGTGTGGACTGTGGAGTTGGGTTTCCAGTCCTGGTCTCTCCATACATCTACTGCTTTGGAGTCTGGAAGGAAGAGTCCTGGGAACCTGTATTTTTAACAAGCTCCCTAAGTGATACTGACATGCATGCAGCAGGTGTTAAGGGTTGAGAAAAAATATGAATGAATGAAATGAATGAAT
Source organism: Balaenoptera borealis (assembly GCF_965194805.1). Taxonomy (NCBI): domain Eukaryota; kingdom Metazoa; phylum Chordata; class Mammalia; order Artiodactyla; family Balaenopteridae; genus Balaenoptera; species Balaenoptera borealis. The sequence continues at coordinate 109,461,143 of NC_138865.1, forward strand.
GAATGAATTAAAAAATGAACTTGACCTCAGCCAAGTCCCTTCCTCTCTCCAGATGCCTACCCTTCGTTAAAATAAAGGTGCTGGATCAGCCTGGTGGTTTTCAAACTGTGTTCCAAAAAAACCCCAGAATCTCCCAAAGTCCCTCAGAGACACAGAGAGGAGCTGGAAAGGCTGAGAGAACAGCACTCTGAGCCCCAGCCACCCTTCTCTAGATCATCTCTCCTTTTATCTCTTTGCTGTTTTGTTTGTAGTAAAGGTTCCTTGGCTTCAAAGAACTTTTAAAACCACTGAATTGGATGATCCCCAAGAATCCCCAAGGAGAAATTTAAAAATTTCTTGAGGGCAGCAACTTATCTTTGGTGACTATTTCTTGAACAAGTACGAACAGAACATAAGGCTGTTTATCAGAAGTAAGTTATTTATTTTATCATTATATTTTAAAATCTTTTGCTGTGGCCCAGAAATCAATGAGTGGAGAAAAAGGAAATGTGGTATAACAACACAGTGGAATATTATGCAACCTTCAGAAAACGTCGTTGAGGAATAGTTGATACAATGGAAAATGAAGTGAGAAAATCAGATACAAAATTGCACAGAGACTATGATTTACACTACGGATCTTATACATCAGAATTATTGGACATGTAGGGCAGTTCCTCAAAAAATTAAACACAGAGTTACCATATGACTCAGCAGTCCTACTTCTGGTTATATACCAAAAGAACTGAAAGCAGGGACTCAAAGAGATACCTGTACACCGATGTTCAAGCAGCATTATTCACAATAGCCAAAAGGATGGAAACGACTCAAATGTCCATCCATGAGTGAATGGATAAACAAATGTGGTCTAGACACAGAGTGGAATGTTATTTGGCCTTAAAAAGGGATGAAATTCTGACACACGCTTCAACATGGACAAAACTTGAAAACATTATGCTAAGTGAAATAAGCCAGACACAAAAGGACAAATATTCTATGATTTTACTTAGATGAGGTACCTAGAGTAGTTGAATTCATAGAGACAGAAAGTAGAATAGCAGTTACCAGGGGCTGCAAGGAGTGGGAATTGGGAAATTATTTGCTTAATTGGTTTGATATGATGGAAAAGTTCTGGAGATGGACACTGGTGATGGTTGTCCAACTTGTAAATGTACTCAGTGCTACTGAACTGTACACTCAAAAAGTGTTAAAATGGTTTATGTTCTATTTTACCACAAAAACAAAACCTAGCTTCACGTGGTAAAAGCGGTGAATTCTGTGCAATGAGATTGTGGCAAAGTGATTACTTTATTCTTTCCACTTCTCTGCATTTTTCAAATGTTCTACAATGAGAATACGTTACTTTTAAAACCAGACAAAGAGCGGGGACTTCCCTGGCAGTCCAGTGGTTAAGACTCCACGCTTCCACTGCAGAGGGGACGGGTTCGATCCCTGGCGGAACCCTGCCCGGGGAACTAAGATCCTGCATGCCGAGCGGTGAGGCCCCCCATAAAAAACCAAAAACAAAAAAAACAAAGCCAGATGAAGAGCGATTTAATTAAATAAAACTAGTGGTTCTCTGGTACTTTCCCAAGATGCATTGTTGTCTTTTATGTAAATGTAAGCAATACTTTCTGTACTTAATTAATAAAAGCAGCCAAGTTCAAGGATGCCATCTAAAGAATACACCAAGCTGCTCAGTCAAAATAAACGACAGGCACAGCAGTCCCCCTTTCTAAGGCTAGTTGTTCTTGTCTATATTTAAATAAATTTCAAATAAAAAAGGAACCAAAACAAATCCTCTAACGAGCCTCCCAAGAAGCTGTCTGGCTTGGAAAAGCTCAAACGCAAACTGAAGAGAGAAAGAAAAATGGGGAACAGCTGGTGTTTTTTTAGGACATTAACTCACTGCAGCTGGGAAAGTGACTTTGTCAGTGAATTTCTATCCCTTCTGCTTCTGGAAAACGTTCTCGTGTAGAATGAATTCAGAATCCAGGAGAAGCTCACCATCTGCATTCACTGCAAATCCACTTCCTCCAGCACCTCTCACCCCAGATAAATGTCGAACAAAGATATAAAGACTATTGGTTTGAAGGGCAGCCAATGTGACTGCTGGCCAGGGTGCCCTCTGCCCTGGGCCGTGTGGGTCCACCTTCCTGGTACCTGGGCCCTCTGCTCCAGGCTGGCTCAAGGGCAGACAGACCAGAAGGTAGCCTCCAAGATGAGCAGGCTGGGGCTGCCCCTGGAGTGGCCCTTCCCTGGCTATGTGACCTTAGGCAGTGTCCTTCCCCAGCCAATGGGCAGAAGGGCACCCACCTTGCAGGGCTGCTGGGAGGGTTAAGCAGTGCTGCTTGTGTGGAGTGTCTACTGAGATGCTGGATGCACAACAGGTGTTCCCAAGCTTCCTCCTTTATTTCCTATAAGTTCACTGTCCAAGACACATATGTGTCTTGGTGGGGCATTGGTACCATATGTGATTAATGCTGACTGGTGGATTATAGGATTACAGTCAAATGATGGGGTGGAGAGAGGCTCCTTCAGACCTGGGGCCCAGGGCCGGCCCTGGAGGAGACACAGGAGGGAAACCAGCAGTCCCGCTGTCCTGGGTCTCCCTCCCACATTGACTGGCCAGCACGGAGCCCTTTCACAAGAAGGCTGTGTGGGGTCCACAGAGCAGGCAGGTGGGCTCCATATTACAAATGGAGAAACAGGGGCTCAAAGAGGCTAACTGTCTTAGTCAAGGTCCCACAGTTCGTAAACAGCCAGTCTGAGGGTTTTCTAAAATTCCCTTGGCGTGAAAGCAGAGGGGGGTGGGTCCCAGTACTTTCAGCTCTGTCACTGACTCACTTGTTTAGTTAGTTGTTTATCTTCTGTCTCTTTCCTTTAAAAAAGTTTTAAAGAACTTGGGGGTGGGGGAAGAGAAAGATTCTCTGGGGCACTAACCTAGATCCGTCTCCAATCTCTGGGCTTCGGTTTTTTCATTTATAAAATGAGGCACTTCCTGCCTCGGGACCTTTGTACGTGCTCTTCCCTCTGCCTGGGACACCTTTTCCCACCCCCCTCACACCCGTTTACCCCCTCCCTCCCTGTCCTTTAAGTCTCAGCTCCAACGTCACTTCCTAAGGGAAGAGTCTTATTCTCCTTGTAGCTTCCCGTTCTTTTCCTTGAGGGCAGTGAACACTCTTTGGACATATATGCATGATTATTTGATTAATATCCACCTCCCCACCAGATGGAAAGTTCCTTGTTAATCAGCATCAGGCTGAGAGGTGGCATTCAATGGTATTTGTTGTACGTTGATTCAAAAAACAGTTCTCCTCAGGGCTCTGCCAGCAGCCAGCTCTAGGATCTTAAGAAAGTACTCTAAAAAGAGGGGATATATGTATTATATATGTATAACTGAGTCACTTTGCTGTACAGCAGAAACACAACATTGTAAATCAACTGTAATCCAATAAAAATTAATTTAAAAAATTATATTTGATTGCCCAAAAAGTTCATTTGTGTTTTTCTGTAAGATGTTATGGAAAAACCCAAACGAACCTTTTGGCCAACCCAATAGTTTCTTAAGTGGCCCAAATTTTCAACAATAAAGTAATTACTAAATATATTATGAAAACATTTATCCAATAAAGCATTACACAGTTAAAAAAAAAAAAGAAAGTACTCTTCCATCCCCGCCCACCTCCACCCCAGTCTCACGTTCTCACCTAAGCAACCTGGAGAGGTGAACTGGGGCACCGACTAAATAGATCTCTGCCAGCTCAGCTCACACATTCTATGATTGCATTGTCTCAAAAAGAAAAAACAAAACAAAACAAAAAAACCTAAGCCAAACCAAACCCTAAAACCAAAAACCAAAAGCCAGGGTGATTCCAGCATCCTCTATGACCTAGGCCAGGTTCTTACATCTGGGGGCCCTCAGTGTCCCTATCTACAAAATGAAGCATTTAGGCAAAATCTTCCAGCTCTTTCCACCTCCAACTATTCTAATTCCCGAAAGGAAGGCCCCGCCCTCCCCTTGCCCTTCACCATGGACTCTACCTCAATCCAGGCTCACAAACAGGAAATGTGACATCCAGGAGCGGATGGGCCGCTTGTTTCTCTACAGCATGGGGGGCTGGCGGGGGAGCAAAGAGTCTCTGAACTTTTCCAACTAACGCCGGGACTCCATGCCCAAGACCTTTCTCAAGCAGTGTAGGCAGAGGGCACTGTTGGGGTCTGGCTGGGCCTCCCATGCCCTCCTCGCCCCGGCGTATCCACAGGGGGCCCCTGCAGCACAGAACCAGCAGATGAGCCCTCTTGGCGATGTTACCTTGTAATTGTTACTCTGATGCTTGACCCAAGGTGGTCAAAACCCCAGGACAGAGCCGAAGGTGGCGTGTAGGACTCCTGGGCTCCAGCGCAGGCCCTGTGTGACCTTAGGGAAGTCCCCACCCCTCTCTGGGCCTGGGTTTCCCCATCCATTGAGGGAGAGGGCTGGATTGGGGGCTATGTCAGCTCCCTGCTTGCTCTGACATCTTCTTTATGAAGGCTGTGCGCGGCCCTGATGAAGGGCCCCATCATCTCACCCGTATCTGAGTCCCAGATCTCTCCCCTACCATGTGGCCCTGGGAAATTGCTAAATCTTTCTGTGCTTCCTTGCCTCATTTATAAAACGGCTTTCTGGGTGATGAAAAGGCAGGGCTCCTGTAAAGCTACTAGAACAGCGTCTGGAGTAAGTGCCCAGTAAGCGTGAGTTGTCCCTGTTTGATGAAATCTCTGGTTTCTGAACCGTTCCCCTTCCCAGTTTGCCGACTGTAGAAGGGGCAGGCAGAACCCAGAGAGCCCTACTTGCCCGGAGTGGCAGTCCACATCCAAGCCCCATCCCTCCGGGAAAGCAAATCTGAATCTCAGTGTGAGCCAAGCACCGTAGGAAAAGGGAACTCTGCAGGGAAAGGCAGAAAAACCTACGGTGCTGCCCCAGAGCAGATGGACTGGGGGCACCGGCTGCTCCCTGGGGTTTGCTGGGCACCAGAGAAGGCCTCCAGCTGCACCCAGCGTCAGTAGTAGAGGGAAGGTCCCGGCCCATCTCCACCCTGCCCTGGAGGGGGACGACCTTGTGGAGGAGGGCAGTGAGATGCAGAAGAAGACGCGGATTGGGCTTATCCGTTCCTACTTCTGCCCGGAACCTCCCAGGGAAGAGGAGGCTGGATTCAGTCATCTCAGCCTCAAGGGGAACAGGGAACAGAGAAGGGGTGAGGATGACTCCCTCGGACAGCGCAGCGCTGGTGGCCTCTCCCCTTGGGGACATGGAGGTGTGGGCCTCACCATCTCCCTCCACTCCTCAGGGACCCAGGGAGGGTCCTGAACCCCGCCTGGCCTCAGTGTTCTCACCTGCAAAGGGAGGAGACTCCAACACCTGTTTCCACCAGCCGCTGTGAGTCTCAAAGTGGGGCTGCAGACAGATGCTGTTTGTTCCTCCACAAGAGGGACAGAAATTGAGAGTTATTCACGTTTACGGTATTTTACCAAAGGACCGGTCCACGGGAGACCAGAAATAAAGGAAGAAAGAAGGGACCGGTCTTTTACCTCACTGTCCTAAGATGTAAAACATGATGCAGGAGACACGTAGGGTCCCTGTTCTGCCTCCCTCCTAGGGCTGCCCCACTTGGCTCCAGTGGGCTCTGTGTTCCAGGTGGAGCTATGGGCGCCCATCCTGCTGGAACGACTCACCCAGGCAGACTTCCCTCCTTCACCCTAGAGCATTTCACCCAGCTGCAAATGCCACAGGCCTCAAAATATCTGCTGCCCCTGAACAGGCAAGGCCTGGCTCTCTCTCTGCATAGCCCAGAAGGCTGGGCTGCATGGGGCCAGTCATGGCAGCTGAAGGGAAGCCATGTTGCACTCAGTGTTGAAAGCTGTCCTCGGAGGAAAAGAGTAAAACCGACGGTCCTAACAACCAGTGCACTGGCTTTTCCCCTTGAGGATGCTCAGTTGAGAATCCCTGTTTGGCTGCACTGTGGGGAAGGGACGCCTTTATCAGGTATAGAGACTTTTTAGAGCTGAAGGGAACCCTAGGGGTCTCTGCTCAAACTCTTTTCTTTTACAGATGAAGAGGCTCAAGGAAACATGCACCCTTTTGGGATTAACATACACACACTGCTGTATGTGAAACAGAAAACCGACAAGGACCTGCTGAATAGCACAGGGAACTATATGCAGTATCTTGCAACAACTTATAAGGAAAAAGAACATATATATATATATCTGAATCACTTTGCTGTACACCTGAAACTAACACAATTGTAAATCAACTATACTTCAATTAAAAAAAAAAAAAGAAGATGCACTTCATAGCAGAGGCAGGATTTGAACCCTCGAAGGGTCCTAGCCCTATCTCTGCTCGTGCAGTTGATCCATGGTTATTGAGGGTCAACTACACACATGCAGTGTTCTAAGCACTGGGGATTTGGCGACGAACCACCCAGGAAAGTCTTCTGTTCTCACAGAACTCACATTCTAGTTGGTAAACAAATACACAAAATCAATAATTATAATTAACAAGTCATTAAAGACATAATTTCAGGTGGGGAAAAGGGTAATAAAGCCAATAAAAAGGCTGGCATGTTAGAGGCTGCCTGAGGGTAGGGGAAGCTGCTGTTTGGGGAGATGGCCTACTTTCACTGGGTCCTCTGGGGTCCCCAAGGACCTCCCAAGCCAGTTGCATCCTGGAGCTGGCTCATGCTGGCTTGCAAGAGCCAGTTGTTAAATTTTCAGGAACTTGGCGAGCAAGTTGTTAAACACAGCCATTATTAAAAATTAAATTCTATAAACTCACAACTAAGTGAATTACAGTAAGATCAAAGGTAATCATCAAAACTCATCACTTCCTAATTGTTTTACTACATGCTGTACCCTTGAGGTTATTTACATCTGCTGTAGCTAGACATAGTGGAAAGTACTCTACAGCAGCACACTCCCAGTTCCTCCAGTGGTGGCTTGAAACTGGTCACAGTGGAAATATTTATACTATGGGAATTGGCAAATACCATGTATCAGGGCTTTCTTTTTTCTTTTTTTCTTTTTTTGGCCTGGCCATGCGGCTTGCAGGAATCTTAGTTCCCTGACCAGGGATCAAACCTGTGCCCCCTGCAGTGGAAGCGTAGAGTCCTAACCACGGGACCACCAGGGAAGTCCCTGGGCTGGTCATGAAACATTTACCAGCATACCACGGGCTCCAGCTCTAATCCAGGCCTTCTGTGTTTGTGGGAGTCTGTTTTTCTGGAGAGAATGTACGGTGGTACAGCCCAACCCTCCTGGGGCTGTGTGTGAGCGCTGTGGCTACAGTCCTGTGGCCATGAACTTCCCTCTTCCTTTTTTAAGGCTTCCACAACGAGGAAGCGAGTCTGGGATCTCTAAACAGATCTGTCAATTCCTGCAAAAGAACTACTCTCTTCAACAGTATTTAACGAGGGTCTGTAAGATGGTGATTCATTCATTCCTCTGGTTTATTTTTGATAAGTTAAATCCTATCCTAAGTATACTGGGGAGGTAAAAATTTAAAGGAACACCCTGCAGAGAATCTGTTTGTGTAAATGTGTGTGGTCACTTCTGAATTCCTCTAGATTTTCGTACGTTGGGTTTCTTCCTTCGAGAACATAACTGTTCTGATAACGGCGGAGTGAAGTTACTATTCTACCAATAATAATGATAACAGTAGCTGCCATTTACTAGCACCATGTCAGGCACTAGACACATAGGTTATCTCTTACATCCACACCAACCCATTTTACACATGAGAATGTTGAGGTTCAGGGGTTCAATAACTTGACTAAGGCCAGGCTGCCCCTCTGGAAGTTCCCCAGAACACTTTTCCCTCCCATAGCTGTGGTCCTGTGACTCTCCTTAGACCTGCAGGATTCTGTGACACTACTGGACCCCCTATCTCTGGTGACTTTGGAGGATTTTGTGACTTCTCAGCTTAGCGTCAGGAACCCTCTTCCACCACCAGAGGAGAACAAACCAAACACTCGCCCTGGTCATTCATCTGCACCTGGAATGCAGGAGAGTGACCCAGGCCTGGTCACTTAGCAGCTTTGCGTCATAAAGAAGTAGCGCTAAGGTTCAGATGGCAGTGAAATGTTACAGCAGCTCCAGTGGCAGCAAAAGCTACAATTAGCTCCTGTTGGGAGACCCTCACTGTGCTGTCTGATGTCCAACCTCTACTGGTTCTGCGCAGCTTGCTTTTCCAGCTTCCCCAGGGATACTGTGAGCAACAACAAAAAATTCTTCCCATGTATGCCTCCTCTGCCTCAGTGAGCTATAATCTCCCTTGGCTGCTTGCAGCCATGACTTCTGACCGGTACCTCTTCTCAGGTGCTTCTTAACATACCAGCCGCAAACATTTACTAAGCCTTTTCATGCCAGGGAATGAATTCCTAAGCACTCAATTTGCACATGAGAATATTAATTCCCCCTTCCTCTGCACAGCTCTGGTTAACATATGAAAATAGAGTTTGCGATAAAAATACCAATCTACAGACAACCATCGATCAACCGAGAGCAAATCCAGACCCAGTCCCTGCTCTCCGGGAGCCATATTCCCCTTAAAGAAAACCCCGCCCTTGATTTTGCAAAGTGTCTTGTCGTTCCCCACGGATGCCAGGCAAGTTCCTCTCAGAGACAGCTGGCCGGCCACTTGAGGGCTCGTGGTTTCCCTGACGGAGGAGAAAGGACAGCTGCGCTTCTGCACGCAGATGTGACCAAACACAACCTCACCCCGCTGGGCAGCTGACCCATTGCCCCAGGCTCGCTCCCTCCTCGGTGTCGCTCCAGACACCAGGGCCATCTGGATTCTGGAACAGCCATGGGGAAGATCAGGATGATTGCTTCTCAGAGCCTCTTCCCTGTGCCTGAAATACTCTTCCCTCTTCAGCCTCTAACTCCTGCAGGCTGCAGTTTGAAGGTCACTTCCTCAGGGAAGCCCTTCCTGACTACTTGCCCCCGACAGCTACAGGCCCCTGTGACCCTCCACCCTGTACTTCTCCTTCTTGGCTCTCTCTGTGCACTTGGTTGTTTAATGACTGTCTCCCAAGCTAAATTCTACCTCTGCACAGGCAGGGATTGTCCCTCTCTGTTCACTGCTAATCTCAGGTGTCTAGCAGGGCACATAGCAGACGCTCAATAAATTCTGGATGCTTTAACAATGAGTGAATGAAGTTCTGGCAGCTCAATGAATGTTGAATGAATATGTGATTCAAAGCACGAGTCTTGGCAAGAGGTGTATCTTTTAGAACCACAGCTCCTGGTACCCAAACTCACAAATGGGGGCTCAAAACTTGATCCCTCTGCCCAAAGCAGCTGCTTCTCCCTCGCACATTTTTAGTTTGAATGTTCATTTCCTGTCGGTTTGGACTTGTCTGCGTTTTGTTTAACAGCAGATATTGCTCAGAGAGAAATTTGCCAGATCATAGCCTTGTATCATTTTGTTGACAGAGAAACTGAGGCTCCGACAGCTCCTGCTGCTGGCAGCACCAGCTTCAGTGGGGCGAGACCAGCTCACCTTCAGCCCAAAGCTCTTTTTAGTGTCCCTCCCACCCCCCCCATATGGGGCCAAGTCCAGGGCACGTGAAGCAAGTCTACAGAAGACAAGAACACCCAGACTGGGATGGAGTTTGAAACTTTTATTAAGAACTAATCATAAGGGACTTCCCTGGTGGTCCAGACTCCACGCTCCCAATGCAGGGGGCCCGGGTTCGATCCCTGGTCGGGGAACTAGATCCCACACGCATGCCGCAGCTAAGACTTCGCACGCTGCCACTAAGAGTCTGCATGCCACAGCTAAGACCCGGCACAGCCAAATAAATAAATAAATAAAACTAATTACAAGACCTTACCACTCTCCAACCTCTTGCAGCTGCTACTTTTCGCTCTCTCTGGCTAATTTCGGGCTGAGCCAGGCAGGAGCCCTCAGCTGGGCTGGGCATGGATCTGTACCCCAGCACCCTGGCCCCCCTTCAGAATCACCTTCACTCCCCCTGCCCGCAGCCCACCAGAGTCTCCAAGCCAAACTAGGTTTGGAGTCAAGATTGGGCTTTCATGCCTCAGTTCTGCCACTTCGTTCTTGAGAGACTTTGGCCAAAAGATCAAAACTCTAAGCCTCAGTTTCCCCACATGTAAAATGGGGAATAATTCCTGCTTTGCCGATTTCACAGGGCTTCTGTGAGCCTCAAGCAAGGTGGATATACGATCTCACTTGTCTAACTGTCCACTAGTGTAGGGACCTCTAGTAAGAACAACTCTACAGTATTTTTCCGTTCCCTCCAGGGTCTTGCGATAAACCCACAGCCAGCCGACCTCTTCCAGGGCCCAATCCTCTATCCGTCCTCTCAGCCATGCAACCCTCTTGACCACATCCTTCTAGAAATCCTTTCTCCCTCTGCCTTCCCAGATGTGCTCCTTCTGTCTCAGATCACTCACTCTTCAGTTAGGACCTGGCCCAAGCAGCAGCCCCATGCTTTCTCCTGCCCTTCACATCTGCCCACCACACACGGCCTGAGACAAGCACTGCAGGAAGGACAGGCCCTACACCAGCTCCCTGGAGAACGCCTGGGTGCGGTTTCCCCCGGGACACAAAACGTAAGCACGCTGCCTTGGGTCCCCACCCTGCTGCCCTCGCCACCTCTCCTTTAGGAGACTCTGTTTGGCAATAAAGCCAGAGCCCAAGTCCTGGCAAGAGCTGCAGCCTGACCGTAGGCAGCTGAGGTCTGTGGCCTCCACGCCAGGGTTGAGACAAGGTGAGCAGATTAGTTCCTTGGCTGGAGATTTCGATGACATATTTTTACTTCCCCTTTTTAGAACGGCAAGGACTTTTATTTATTTATTTATTTAGATTTTTTTTGATGTGGACCATTTTCAAAGTCTTTATTGAATTTGTTACAGTATTGCTTCTGTTTTCTTTTTTTTTCTTCTCATTGTTTCTGTTTTATGTTTTGGTTTTTTGGCCGTGAGGCATGTGGGATCTTAACTCCCCAACCAGGGATCAAACCCGCACCCTCTGCGTTGGAAGGCGAAGTCTTAACCACTGGACTGCCAGGGAAGTCCCTGCAAGGACTTTTATAAATAATTCTGAGTTAAGTATACTAAATGATGACCCCTTTGCCGTCAGTCCACAGTCCAAATGTACATTACTTTTTGATTTCCCAGACTGGCCTACATGTCCTCCCTCTCACAGGACTGAGGGTGAAGCTTTTATCAGCAGACCTTTCAGCCCAGGCTGAGAGGGGAGGTATTTTGCCCTGGGTCTGACAGGCATTAAGGGTGCAAACTCAGGCAGTGGGCCTCCAGAGGCCACTCTTAGCCAGCAGCGTGGGTCAGGTAAAGAGCACAGTGGTCATGTGCACGGTGTGCTCCAGCAGCTTATAGTCAAGGAGCGGAGGAATGATGACATGCGACAGAAGGTATCTGGGGTGTGTACTGCAGGATGCCCAGAGACCTGGGGGGAGGAAGGGGAATGCCTAATTCATGGGGGGCAGGATGAAGAGATTGCCATCTCAGAGAGGGTGATGGTTAAGCTGGGTCTTGAGGGATGAGTGGGAGTCTGTGAGTAGGTTTGTGGGGCTCTTGAAGGATGAGTAGGAGTCTGTGAGTGGGCTTGCGGGGGAGGCGGGGAGGGTGTTCTAAGCAGAGGGAGCAGCATGGGGAAAAGCCCAGAGCGGGTTTCAGGAATTGCAGTGGTTCCCTCAGGCTGGAGCAGAAGTTCCAAGGGGTGGGGTGGTGAGGGATGAGAATTTCAAAGACCTTGGATGTCACCTAAAGGGATATGTGCTTTATCCTGAGAGCAGAGGGGAGCCTTGGAAAGATGGAAAATGCCAATCAATTTGGTGTCTAGAAAGTGGACTTGGGCTGCAGGGAGAGGGTGTGCGGGAGGGTGCGAGTCTGCAGCAGAGAACAGGGAGCACACAGCAGCAGGGTCCGGGTTGAAAGAGCTGCACGCCAACTCAGCAGGGGCAGTTGGGTTGGGGGCGGGGGGGGGGGATGACGATGCTTAGAGGGATATAGAGACTTGAAAGGCCATTGCCATGCTTGAGGAAAAGGGAACAATGGTACCAAAGAGCAGTGTGATGGGGATTAGTTTGGAGAGATAAAGATAGGTGGGGACCTGTGTGAGGGAGTTTCTAACAAATATATGTGGTCAACTGGATTGCTGTTCCCAAGTATCCACTCCAGGCCAATAGGTAGAGGACATATATCTCTGTCCCATTGACTTTGGACTTGGTCATATGACTGGCTTTGACCAAAGGAATATGGGTAGAAGTGATCATGAGCCAGTTCAGAGACTTTAAGAAGCATCACATCATCTCTTTCTTCCTCCAGCTCTCACCATAAAATAACATATACCAGGTAGAAGCAGCAGCTTCAGCCTGGGTCCTGGGAGGAGAAGATACAGGGAGCAAATATTCTGTCTGGCTGACACCCAGAGCAGACCTACAAAACCATGCAGTTGCAACTGCCCTCCAGTTGATGTGTAGTGTGAGTAATAAATAAACCTTTTTGGTCATAAACTACGAGTTGGGGGGATGTTTGTTATACAGCAAAAGCTAACTGATATACACTATATATATGAGATGAGAAGGAAGCAGGTGGTGAAGAACCTCACACCTCATGATTAGGAGTTGTCCACATGGAGAGTCAACAGAGAATTTTGTAGGTGATGAAGCTTCTCCATCTTTTTTCAAAGCCAACCCTCCCCACTCCCTCCTACTCCTTCCAGCACCTTGCTGTATTGGCCACCCCTTCCCTCTCCTGGACTAAATCCTTCACCTGAGCCTATATCTCACTTATCTTTTCCATCCTAAAATCCTTTTCTTCACTGTCTTCCTCCAACTATAGCTCAATCCCTCCTCTGACTTTCTCAAACAAACTTCTTCAAAGAGTTGACTCTACTCACCATCTCCAGTTCTTTCTCTTTCACCTACCAGCAACCTATCTTACCTGCCCTCCACTCCACCAAAACCACTCGCAGTATATTTCAGTAATCTCCTAATTGCCCAGTGCAATCCAGTCCTTATCTTCCTAGACTGCTCCACACCATTTAGCTTGGAACTAAATTCAGTATCTCCCTGCCCAACCTCAGACATTCCTCTTTCCATATTCTCTCAGCTAGTGGCACCATCCAATGACCCACGACAAAAAGCCAACAGGAGATAATGAATTCTGTTCTGGATTTGTCCAGTCTGCAGTGCCTTTGAGACATCCAAGAAGAGATACCCAAAAGGCAGTTAAAACATGTGACTTGGAAGCCTACAACAGAGATCTGAACTGGAGATAAAGATGATTGCTATATAGGTAGCATTTAAAGCCATGAGCATGAGTCAGCTTGTGTATTTATAGAGTACAAGAACCAGATCTTTAGATCTCAGTTGATATATAGAGAGCTCTCCCGAGCTCATAAATTCCTGTTCCTAAGGTCACAACTCCAGCCACCATTTGGTTCCTTCCCTCCGGAGTCATGGTCATTGTGGCCTCCACACCACCATCTTATTTCATATTCTTTGCCCCGATCATGTTGTGTTCCTCAAGAACTCTTATAATTCCATCATAAAAACAGAAGGTATAAGACACCATTACCCAGGCACTAAAATGGCTAAAACAAAAAAGACAGACAATACGAAATATTGTCAAGGATGTGGAATAATTATATCTTATACATTGCTGTGGGGATGTAAAATGGTATACTCTATGACCCAACAATTTCACTTCTAAGTGATAACAAATGACCACAAAAGATTTCTACGAGAAATAATAGCCCAGGGACTTCCCTGGTGGCACAGTGGTTAAGAATCCGCCTGCCAATGCAGGGGACACGGGTTTGATCCCTGGTCTGGGAAGATCCCACATGCCGCGGAGCAACTAAGCCCGTGCGCTACGACTATGATTCCATTTATGTGAAGTCCAGGAGCAGGCAAAATTAATCAATGGTGAGGAAAATCAGAAAATGGTTGCTTGGAAGGGCAGAAGGAAAATTCATTGGAAATGGGAACTTTCTAAGATGATGCAAATATTTCATATCTCATTTTGGGTGGTGGTTACATAGGTGCAAACAACTTTCAAAACTTGTTGAACCCAATACTTACCATCTGTGGATTTTATCATATGGAAATTATACTTCAGTTAAAAATTAGGAAAAGAGGGCTTCCCTGGTGGCGCAGTGGTTGAGAATCTGCCTGCCAATGCAGGGGACATGGGTTCGAGCCCTGGTCTGGGAAGATCCCACATGCCACGGAGCGACTGGGCCCGTGAGCCACAACTACTGAGCCTGCACGTCTGGAGCCTGTGCTCCTCAACAAGAGAGGCCGCAATAGTGAGAGGCCCGTGCACCGCGATGAAGAGTGGCCCTCGTTCGCTGCAACTAGAGGAAGCCCTCGCACAGAAACGAAGACCCAACACAGCCAAAAATAAATAAATAAATAAATAAATAAATAAATAAATAAAAAATAAAAAAAAATAAAAAATTAGGAAAAGAATAATTCTAAAGTGTCTAGAAAATAAAAGCTAAAATAAAGACAATGTACAGGGCAGAAAACACATTCAGTTCAAATATATCAATAATTATATTTATGTTGTGAATGCACTTACGTTAATGTCCAGCCTCCCCCTTAACCCAGCCCCCCTTTCAGCCATTCTCCCCTCACTGTTGCCCCCATCTCAATGACATCTGTCCATTAGCCATTTTCTAGCCATCATGAGAGATGATGTAATGCAAAGAGCAGAAGCCTTAGAGCCAGACAGAGCTGCTTTCAAATCCCGGCTGCAATTTAGGAGCTGAGTGTCCACGAGCAAGTTACTTGGCCTCTCTGCACCTTCATTTCCCCAACTATAAAGGAGGTTGACGATACTTGTTGGGCTGGGCTAAGAAAGGGGCAGTGTGCTGATTAGTTTCTGGGGAACCTAATTCTTTTGACCTCAGCCTGTGAAACCAACTTGCATGTGAAAGGCCCACTGAAGGCCTGGAAAAGCTCAGAGGATGAGACTCCTGGGCTTCTTCTCCCTCAAGGGTAGGGAGGCGGCCCCGGGGCCCTGGAGTGAGGGTCTAGGCTGGTTGGTGCTAAGAGGTGAGCCGGTGGCTCAGAGCCACCAGGGCCAGGAAAAGGCGTTGCTGACCTAGGACTAAGGAGACAGGTTTCCTGGCTAGGCGTGGCCACTGGCGGATCTTGCCCAAATCACTCTGCACACCTCTAGATTTAGTTTCTCCACCAAAGATGGCCAGATCAGACTGGATCTGAAGAATCTGATACCAAAAACAGCCTCTGGGGTTTCCTAATATATAGAAGAGGCAAAGGCAGAACTGAACCGGTTCTGTCTGAAAGAGGGAAGGGAAGGACCAGAGCCCTGCCGCCTAGGCTCCCCTCCCCCACCATGGTGCCCCTTGAGCCAGGACCCTAGGCTTCTCAGGAGCGAAGTTTGAAATCTCCCTGACCAGGTAAACCCTAGGGACTTTTTCAGCTCTGTCTTATTCAGTCATTGCGCACCTGTTACATGTAACAATAACTGGGAATCTGCACCTGCCCCCCAGCCTGGTAGGGGAGGCAAGGTACACCCAGAATTCACTCCGAGCAAGGTAGAAAGTGCTGAGTGTAGCCAAAGAAGCGCAGAAGTACAACAGAATATCCACATCCTTCTCCTACGTACACACGCGCGCGCCCACACACACGCACATACACAGCCCCTTGCCACTTGGCATTTCCTTACTCACTGCAGTATCTCTATTTCGTGGTTATGGAAACTGAGGCTCTCCCTGGGAAATGGTTTCGCAGCTAGGAGGCAGCGAGGCCAGGGCTCCCCCAACCCTCACCCCGTACTTCCTGTCCCCTGAGACCCACCTATTTCTAAGTAAATGAAGGAGGCAGCAAGGCCTGCTCAGCGGCCAGAAGGAACGCAAACGACAAGCAGAGCTACAAACGCAGCCGCCGGGGTCTCGGGTCTCTCCTGGGGGAGGAGCGCGCTCGCTGACAGCCTCCGCGCCTCCCTCCCTCCCTGGCCCGCGGGAAGACTGGGGAATCTCAAGTCGCTCTGCTTTCTCTCTTCGCGCGCTGACATTTTTTTCCACTTTACTGTTTCTTGGACGCCTTTCAAGAGTTTGTGCAATCATTCTGTTTAGCTGTTTTTCTGCCATTTTCAAACGCGGAGTGGTGTCCCTTTGAGTGGGAACGTGGTGGTTTGAAGACCTGAAGGGCCCCCTTCGCCTCCCATCACCCCGATGCAGCAGGCCTCGTAGCTGCCAAAGTTACAACGTTTGAAACTTTCCCAGTGCTGGGCGTTGGGTTGATCCTCGTCTCTCTGAGCTCCCCGACCTCTCCCGCTCCGTGCCCCGGCTCTCGGGGGTTCCCGCGCCCCTCACTTCACCCTCCCAGGCTCCCCCTTCCCGGAGGCATCGTCTTCCCATCTGGTCCTGGGCTACGGAGCCCTTCCCCCATCCTGCTCCATACACGGGGGCAGAACCCTCTCTCCTTTCGAGACTTCCTCGGTGGTCCAGCCCCGAGCCCCCTGAGCCTGCCCTCTCCCGCCTCCACCTCGCGAACCCCGTGGGAAGCCCACCCACCCCGCGGCCCTTCCGGCCGGAGTCTGGAAGGCTGGGCAGAGGCAGCGACAGGGACAGGATGGGAACAGAGACGGGGTCGGAGTTGGGCGCAGTGGTAGCGACAAGAACAAAAGCGGGGACACAGGCAGGGCAGCAACAGGGCAGGGCCGGCGCGGTGGTCCGTCCTCTCCCCGCGCCGCCCTCACTCGGCGCCCGCCGCCCCGGGCCGGGCCGGGCTCGCGGCCTCTGGGGGGCTCGGGCGGCGCCCCGCGGGACCCACCTGATCCGCAGAAGCTGGGCGCGCTCGGGGCTGGCCTGCGCCTCGGCTCCCGGCCCCGGCGTCGTCCTCGGCTGCCCGAACAGTCGGCGCGCTGCCTCTGCCCGAGCCCGGCTGGGCGTGCCGGGGCGGGGTGTGCCGCCTGCGCTCGGGCCGGCCGGCCGCCGGGCGCTCCTCCGGGGCGGCGGGCAGCGCGCGGCGGGCAGGGGCGCGAGGAAGCGGGTGGGCGCTGGGCAGCGGGCGGCGCGCTCCCCGCTCGGCCCGGCCCGCGGCTGTTTGTGCAGAGAGGGTCCCGCCCCGGACACCGCGGCTGGGAGGCCGGGCGCGCGAGTGCGCGACTGCCGGTGTGCGTGTGTGTCTGGTGGCGGGGAGGCGCAGGGGGTGTTTGTTTCATTTTCACTCAGGCAGAAAAAAGCCTGAAACCAGCAAAAAAAGAAAAGAAAATCCCTGGTGACGGTGGCTGGGCCTCTTTGCCTTCCCGGGCTTGCACGTGGTGGGGGAGGGGTGGCGGGGACCCGGAGCATCGGAGGGCGGGGTGGGGTCTGTCTCCCCGTACCGCAGGGAGGGGCCCCGGTGCCCTGGCGCCCGGCCAAACACGTGGGGAGCGGAGAGCCTGGGAGGTCTGATCCACCATTTGTTTCCTGGGGAAGGAAGGGCGCAGAGGTAGACAGCGACAGGCCTGCGGGCTGGAGCTGCTCTCGCGGGAGCCCCTCACCCCCCCCAGCCAAGTTCTGAGCTTCCCCCGACCCAAGTCCTCCAAGTCCTGAGCTCCGGACTGGAGGGGCTGGTCACTGGGCACCTAGCGCGGCCCCTGCCCGGGTTTGTTCGAAGACTTAGTGGTCTTTGGGCCCAGAGTTTCTCAAACAGAACTCTACACACGCCCTGGGGTTCTCTACTAGAATTATTTTAGAAGGGAAATAAAGAAAAAAAAAAATCTATCTCAGAGTTTGTGCTTCTGTGGCCAGTATGACAACGATTCACTTTGGTGAGTTGATGCAGGTACATCGGCTCACTTAGTCCTACACTGGTAACCATGACTGTCACCTCACTTCTTGGGATCCCAGACCATCTATTTTGCTGGTGCAAAACTCAAAATTTTCTTTTGCCAGGGTCATTTGCCATTGAACTTCAGTTTCAGAGACTAAGAAATTAGCTTCTCAAGTATTTTAATGCATTGGAACTATGATTTGACACCATGAAAATGGCACAGAGCCTGGGTGTGATGTATAATTTTAATTGTTTTGTGCTAATGAGAAAAGAACAGAGGCCTGATTGAATACTTGAAGGATACACAGAGGCTGCAGGGGGCCAGGTGAGGTCTTGGAGCTTGGGAGAACAAAGTTTCCTGATGGGCTCAGTGGAGTAAACAGTGGGAGAATTGAATCTTCAACCCCACACAGTGGCTCAGGAAGGAGGAGTTCCACGACAATCGGTACAATAAATACTTTGCAAAAGCATAAAATGCTCCATTATTGTCTTTGGAGAAGTCACTTGTAATAGTTCATTAGTGGTGAGTATCACAGTAAATATACAATGAGTGATGTTATACCAAGCGCATTATTTCCCAATTTTCATTATTGCATTTGAGGATGCATTGTCTAAATCGCTCAGCCCATCAAACTGGATAATAAATGAGTTTTTGTGTTTTTTTTTTTAAAGAAAACTATGACAGTAATTCTAATCCTAAAGAAGATGCTACCAGAAAACTACTAGAGCTAATCAATGAATTTGGTAAAGTAGCAGGATACAAAATTAATGCACAGAAATCTCTTGCATTCCTATACACTAATGATGAAAAATCTGAAAGAGAAATTAAGGAAACACTCCCATTTACCATTGCAACAAAAAGAATGAAATACCTAGGAATAAACCTACCGAAGGACACAAAAGACCTGTATGCAGAAAACTATAAGACACTGATGAAAGAAATTAAAGATGATACAAACAGATGGAGAGATATATCATGTTCTTGGATCGGAAGAATCAACATTGTGAAAATGACTATACTACCCAAAGCAATCTACAGATTCAATGCAATCCCTATCAAACTACCAATGGCATTTTTCACAGAACTAGAGCAAAAAATTTCACAATTTGTATGGAAACACAAAAGACCCTGAACAGCCAAAGCAATCTTGAAAAAGAAAAACAGAGCTGGAGGAATCAGGCTCCCTGACTTCAGACTATACTACAAGGCTACAGTAATCAAGAGAGTACGGTACTGGCACAAAAACAGAAATATATATCAATGGAACAGGATAGAAAGCCCAGAGATAAAACTACGCACATATAGTCAACTTATCTTTGATAAAGGAGGCAAGAATATACAACGGAGAAAAGACAGCCTCTTCAATAAGTGGTGCTGGGAAAACTGGACAGCTACATGTAAAAGAATGAAATTAGAGCACTCCCTAACACCATGCACAAAAATAAACTCAAAATGGATTAAAGACCTAAATGTAAGGCCAGACACTATAAGACTCTTAGAGGAAAACTTAGGCAGAACACTCTATGACATAAATCACAGCACAATCCTTTTTGACCCACCTCCTAGAGAAATGGAAATAAAAACAAAAATAAACAAATGGGACCTAATGAAACTTAAAATCTTTTGCACAGCAGAGGAAACCATAAACAAGACAAAAAGACAGCTCTCAGAATGGGAGAAAATATTTGCCAACGAAGCAACTGATGAAGGTTTAATCTCCAAAATTTACAAGCAGCTCATGCAGCTCAATATCAAAAAAACAAACAACCCAATCCAAAAATGGGCAGAATACCTAAATAGACATTTCTCCGAAGAAGATATACAGATTGCCAACAAACACATGAAAGGATGCTCAACATCACTGATCATTAGAGAAATGCAAATCAAAACTACAATGAGGTATCACCTCACACTGGTCTGAATGGCCATCATCAAAAAATCTGCAAACAATAAATGCTGGAGAGGGTGCAGAGAAAAGGGAACCCTCTTGCACTGTTGGTGGGAATGTAAATTGATACAGCCACTATGGAGAACAGTTTGGAGGTTCCTTAGAAAACTAAAAATAGAAGTACCATATGACCCAGCAATCCCACTACTGGGCATATACCCTGAGAAAACCATAATTCAACAAGTCATGTACCACAATGTTCACTGGAGCACTATTTACAATAGCCAGGACATGGAAGCAACCTAAGTGTCCATCGACAGATGAATGGATAAAGAAGATGTGGCACATATATACAATGGAATATTACTCAGCCATAAAAAGAAACGAAATTGAGTTATTTGTAGTGACGTGGATGGACCTAGAGACTGTCATACAGAGTGAAGTAAGTTAGAAAGAGAAAAACAAATATCGTATGCTAACACATATATATGAAATCTAAAAAAAAAAAAAAAAGGTTCTGAAGAACCTAGGACAGGAATAAAGACGCAGATGTAGAGAATGGATTTGAGGACATGGTGAGGGGGAAGGGTAAGCTGGGACGAAGTGAGAGAGTGGCATGGACACATATACACTGCCAAATGTAAAATAGATAGCTAGTGGGAAGCAGCCGCAAGGTACAGGGAGATCAGCTCTGTGCTTTGTGACCACCTAGAGGGGTGGGATAGGGAGGGTGGGAGGGAGATGCAGGAGGGAGGGGATACGGGGATATATGTATACGTATAGCTGATTCACTTTATTATACAGCAGCAACTAACACAACAATGTAAAGCAATTATACTCCAATGAAGATGTTAAAAAAAAAAGATGATGACACAGGAGATGAAACATGTAAAAACATCACTCTGCTACCATTAAACTCGATGCAAGAGATTTGATTTCAGCAACACATCATCAGTCACATTAATTTAATTGCTGTTAGTTTGGATTTTATTGGTCTTGAGGTTGTGTTTGTATCTACTAAGAAATTTTGTTTTGGTTTCATGGTTTGTTTATAGAGCTCTGAGCATGAGGACTTCCTGCTTAATTTTAGGTTTATACCTATTTCAGTAACAATAAAATAAAAATAATTTAAGTCAATACTACGGATCTGGAAGGGTTTTTTGTTGTTGCTGTTGTTGTTGTTTGGTCTTGTTTTGTTTTGGGAGGAGCTATACATAGTTCTCAAAATCTAACTGGCAATTCCACTGACTGGATTGCTGAGCTGGAAAACACCTTCAAGATTACATACGTTAGCTTTGGGATCAGGACTTCTAGGTTTAAGGCCTTAGATGAGTCATTCTTCCCATCTGAGACTCCTTTGCATCATATACTGAATGGGAATAAGATGACTAGTTTATGGGAGGGGCAAAATCAAAATGGGTAACTGTTGGAGAAAAGGCTTTAGAGCCTACAGGATCATCACAGGAGTTCGAGGAGTTCACGGAGGGGAAAGGTGGGGCAGGTAATGGCGGGACAGGTAGCTCTGATCACTTGCTAGGCTTTGCTCCAAGCACCTCGAACACACCTGAGCTCACTTCATCCTCTGCACACCCTAATCACATCCCCATTTTCCAGGGAAGAAAGCCGAGGCACAGGCAAGTTAAGTAATTTTGTTCAAACTTCTCTCTAGGTATGACCAAAGTGCTCTGGGGCCAGAAGACCTTCCTCCCTTACCTCCTTCATTCTTTTAACAAATACTTATTGGGACCCTACTATCTGTTCAGCCCCTGTTCTTCAAGCTGAGGACACCCAGGCAAACAAGCGAGACAGCATTATAGCCCTGGAGGAGTCTGCAGCCCAGACATTAAACCAAGACCCACCCAATCAATGATTTCAGGACCATTGTGATCAGGGCTCTGAGGGATAAATACAGGGTGCAGAGGACCCTGAGACCAGGAGAAGGAGGAGTTCACTAGGTGAAGACTTGGGGGAGAGTGACCCAAGCAGAGCCATGTGCAAAAGTCTTTAGGTGGGAGGAAAAAGAGCCATGAGTATGTGCTGGAAAGCTTCAGCATCACAAAGATAAGCCATTCTCCAAAAATCAACCTATACACTCAAAACAAATACCAACAGGGTTTTTGTGGAACTTGACGAGGAGCAGCTCTTAAAATCTGAATGGAAGAGCAAAGGTCCAAGTGTAACCAAGACAGTCTTGGCAATGCAGGGAGGGGAGAGAAGGGCTCTTGCTTGACCAGATATCAAGACGTACCATGAAACTCTAACAAGTATAGGGTTGGTGCCAGGATGGATTATTGGACCAAGGGAACAGCATAAGGAGCACGGAAAGAGACCCACACACATGTGGAAACTCAGTGTCGACCAGAAGTGGGACTGCAGATCAGCAGGGGAAGAACAGACTTCAGAAAGTGTTGCTGGACCCAAAAGAATTGGAAACAGGTGTGCAAACAAAAATTTGTACAGGAATGTTCATAGCATCGCTATTTACAGTAGCAGAAAAGTGGAAACAACCCAAGTGTCCTTCAAGCAATGACTGGATAAATAAAACGTGGTCCATCCATGCAATGGAATATTATTCGGCATAAAAAGGAATGAAATACTGATTCACACTACCACATGGATGAACCTTGAAAACATTACGCTAAGTGAAAGAAGCCAGACACAAAAGGCCATATATTGTATGACACAGTTTATAGGAAATATCCAAAAGAGGCAAATTCACAGAGACAGAAAGCAAGTAAGTGGTTGCCGGGAGCTGGGGAGGGAGAGTGGGAGTGACTGCTGAATGGGTACTGGTTTCCTCCTGGACTCTGAAACTAGATAGTAGTGAAGGTGGCGAATTCAACACGGTGAATGCATTAAATACCACTGACCTGAGCACGTAAACATGGCTTACCCATTTTAAATGTGAATTTTAGGTTATATAAATTTTATCACAATTTTAAAAAGTGTTTCTGAGCAACTGGCTATGAATACAAAAAGTAAAATAAAATCAGATTCCTAACACACACACACGCCACCTAACAGATGGGTCACTGATTTAAAAGAAAAGAGAAACTTTAAAACTTTTAGAGGAAAGTATCATTATTACCTCAGATAGGTAAGAGTTTATTTAAACACACACACACACACACACACACACACACACACACACAGTGTGCTGACCTTAAAGAATAATATGGATACATGAGTACATTAAAATACAAAACATACAGGAAAGATACCACAATGAATTAACGGGCAAACCAGAGACTGGGAGAAGACGTTTGCAACATAGAAAACAAAAAAGGATTGGTATCCAGAGTCTACAAGGAACCCCCGCAAATAAATAGGAAAAGACACATCTTCTTCTTCAATTTTTACACCTGGTTAAGGTCCTGAGTGAAATGTCACTGGGTCAGGGTTCCCAGGTGTCCCCTTCGTGGCACTTATCATCACTGGATGGACAGAACTTTCCATTTGGCTGCATGCCCCATCCGTCCCTGGCCACATCTATCCTGTGACATCGTACCCCCAGCACATACCTGGCACACAAGACACGTGTGATGGGCACGTGCTGACTGAGTGGAGAGACAGGTGCCCAGATGGATGAAGAACACTTAACTAGAGTCTTCATACGCTGCCTCATCCACACGGTCAGGTCAGCAAGCCTCCCTTCTGTCACCCTGGCCTCCCCTCTTACCAAGGTCCCTTTCTTCCTCAGATTCTCCGTGTCAGAAACACTGAGGTGAGGTGACCTCTGGCAGGCAGGGTTTGGAATGTGAATCCAGAAGGTTCTCAGTGGAAGGAAAATTGCCTCCTTGAGGGGTTTGTGGGGACGAGCCTATCAGCGAGGGTGGTCTGGTGGGGAGGACCAGGGTCCGCAGTTTGGTGAGCCCTTCCCACAGGAATCCCGGCTCAAGGAAATGTGAAGCTTCCTCAGAACCAGAGACATCCAGGGCCCTGGCGCCCCAGGAGATGGCCAGTCACACCCCTCAATTTACAGATGAGGAAATGAGATTCAGATGGGGGAGCGACTTCCTCAAAATCACTAAGTAGAACTTTTCAGAGCTGGGTTTCATTCCTAATTCTCTCACATGCTCCTCAGCCCGACAGGAGGGGAAACTCCCAGGGCCAGAGGGGGAAAATGTTTTAAAGCAGCTTCCAGAAGTGGTTGAGCTGGTCAGGAGAAGTAGGTGACTCTGAGCACAGAGGAAGCGGGGATGCGGGACGGCAGCTGGGAGGAGAGCGGCTCGTGCAAAGGTCAGAGGGCGGGACAGGCAAGGTCCTCCCTGGGGGCCACGGGGCCACCAGCCTGGGGCTGAGGAACCGAAGCAGAGGAGCTTGGAAGGGGAAGACCAGGGATTCGCCTTTTATCCTTTCCTTAGAAGGCAGCCTCTGGAGTGTCCCTGGGAAGGGAGGTGTGGCATGATGGAGGTTGTCTCTGAAGGGACAGTCCCACCAGTGCTGTCACAGTCACTGAAAAATAAGGTCACAAGGGAAGGAAGGAGAGAGCAGGAGCCAGAAAGGAAGGAGGGAAGGAAGGAAGGAAGGAAGGGAGGAAGGAAGGAAGGGTGGAAGGGAGGGAGGGAGGGAGGGAAAAAGGAAGGAAGGAAGGAAGTTAGTTAAGGTAATCAGAATACGCCACCCTCAAAAATATGCCACTTTGGCAATAAAGATTATTTTGAGCTGAAGGCAAGTGAGAAGCGGCAGACACAGGAAGAACTCTCTGCCACCACCTCCCCCCTTACCTTTCTGCCTAAAAGCAGGGCATAAATTTCCCTTCCTAAAGGTGACATGAATTCTCCTTGTGAGGTACCCCACCTCCCCACCTCCCACTCATACCAGGAGGAGGAGAACAAGCTTTATCAGCAGAGATCAAGGTGAGTCTGCATAAACAAACCTGATTAAAATTACCCTTACCCTCTGTTAACTTCTCCCGGATATTGGATATTTACCTTCCCGAAGTTTACCGCCCTTAGTAGCCCCAACTCCTTTTCTTTTGTCTAGTCACTTCACCACCATTTATTGCCCTGTGTTAAAATGGTGGATAAGCCCCCCAAGTCTAACCACCTCTTTGGGTTTTCACTTTTTTTCCTGTGAAGCCCACACACACGTAAAAATATTAGCATCAATGGAAGAACATATGCCTTTTTCTCCTGCTAATCTGTCTTTGTCAGTTTAATTTGCAGGCTGTACTAACAGCTCATATGAGGGTAAAGGAAAAGTGTTTTTCTCCCCTACTGAGGGAAGGAAGGGGGCGGGGGAGGGAGGAGGGAGGGAGAGAGGGAAGGAAAGAAAGGCTTTCTGACTTGGGACTGGCATCAGATAATTGCTTTCCTTCCAGTTTGACAATAAATAAGATGGGAGGAATTGACAATAAATAAGGTGGGAGGAATTGACAATAAATAAGGTGGGAGGAATTGACAATAAATAAGGTGGGAGGAATTGACAAGCCCAGGAGAGCAGAGGCTGACTTGGCTCCTTACAGGCCCATCAGCTTCTCCATCCTTTATTGATCCAAGGAAATACTATGAAAAATCATCATCTCCAGGAGTGGAAATATCCTTTTTCCTTCGTTTTGTACTTGGAAATCATTTGTTTTCTAATGATATTAAATTCCACCTCTGGCATTTACATACATCTAATTTCAAAAGGCAGAAACAGGGAGAAAGCCAAATATTTTAAGGCTCTTGGGTTCATTTTGGAAAACTGTTAGTGCTTCCAGGGCCAAAGAATTCTACCAGTTGAAATAAAATTTTACCTTTGCAACCAAAACTTATAAAGCTACGTTCCACCAGTGTTAAAAGTGTGTTCCTCTCAACCTTCGAAAAAGATCAAAGAAATAATCCACTTGAGCAAAGGGCTGGGGGTGGGAGGACACTTTTACTGTAAACCCTTTTATACTTCTGGATTGTTATTCCCTGGGAATGTCTTATCTATTTTTTAATTTTTTTAATAGTTTATTTTATTAAGAAAAAAATTTTTTTAATTTTTTAATTTTTTTGGCACACCATGGCATGCAGGATCTTAGTTCCCCAACCAAAGATAGAACCCGTGCCCCCTGCAGTGGGAGCACAGATTCCTAACCGCTGGACTACCAGGGAATTCTCCTCTATTTTTAAAAATTAAGCACATAAATGAAATAAAAACACAACTTAAAGAAGCTAATGTCCTGGGTCTTCTCAAGGGTTTGAGTGTTATCTTCTGGGCGTTAGAAATAAAATTTGTAGGGACTTCCCTCGTGGTCCAGTGGCTAAGACTCCGCGCTCCCAATGCAGGGGGCCTGGGTTCGATCCCTGGTCAGGGAATTAGATCCTGCATGCTGCAACTAAGACCCAGAGCAGCCAAAATAAATTAAAAAATAAAATTTGTAGTAGAACAAGCCTGGGATCAGCTCAGGTTCAAGCTTTGTTCCTGCAATTCCACAAGCCAGGTGACCTTGAGGGGAAAAAAAAATCACAAACTTCCTGAGCCTCAGTTAGCTTATCTATAAAATGGGGATAATTATCTCTACCTCCCAGGGGTATGTTAAGATAAAAAAACGAGATAAAGTGTGTTCTTGCAAAAGAGGTTCGAAATATAATAAGGCACCAAAGAAATGTGAGCTCCTATCTTCAATTATATAAAGTTTTTCTTTGAATTCTTGGATCACTAAACCCAGTGGGAATGAGGTCCCCCCACCCCCTCCCCGGTCATGCTATTCCCTCTGCACCTTGTTAACCCCTCTTCACCCTGTAGATCTCAGCTCGGGCACAACCTGGCTGCCTGGTCCCTCACCTCCCACCACTCTTCTTGGGCCCCCTAGGCTCCAGCCACAGTCTCCTCTGTGCTGTTCCTCAAACAGCTCAAGTACGATCCATACCTGGGCCTTTGCACCTGCCGTTCCCTCTGCCTGGGATGCTCCCCCCACCCACAGTCACTTCACTGCTTATTGTAAAGCATGTACTTCTGAGATTTTTTTTTTTATTAAAAACCAAACACAGGGCTTCCCTGGTGGCGCAGTGGTTGAGAGTCCGCCTGCCAATGCAGGGGACACGGGTTCGAGCCCTGGTCTGGGAAGATCCCACATGCCGCGGAGCAGCTAGGCCCGTGAGCCACAGTTACTGAGCCTGCACATCTGGAGCTTGTGCTCCGCAACAAGAGAGGCCGCGATAATGAGAGGCCCGCGCGCCGCGATGAAGAGTGGCCCCCGTTCGCCGCAACTAGAGAAAGCCCTCGCACAGAAACGAAGACCCAACACAGCCATAAAAAAATAAATTAAATAAATTTAAAAAAAAAAAAGAATGAATGAAGAAAATATTTAAAAAAAAAAAACCAAACACAAACCCTTCTTTAGCTAAAAAAGTTGATTAAAATCTGTCTCCATTGGTCCTGGCTTTTGATCTATGGCTGTCAAAGAAAGACGCACTGGGAACCTGGTTTGTTTTTCTGATTTGCAACCCTGTCAGGAGGTCCCTGCCCTGAGGCTCTGTGCCTGGTTCTGTATGTCCCCATTAGGCAGCTTCCTAGTTCCTCCCGTGCTTCACCTTCTGTCTTACCAGTCTTCATGCCCCCAGATCCACACACACCTGGAGGCATCCCACATGAATGTTCCATGCCACCCTACTTCTAGAGGCAGAAGTCATACCCAGGAGGACCCCAAGTTACCACTGGCTGCCCCAGTAAAGAGAGAAACTCCTGAATTCTAACAAACCTGGGCCCCCATCTTGGCTTGACCATTACTAGCTGGGGTCTTTGGTCAAGATGCAGCCCTTTTCAGGGCCTCAGTCTCTGTATTTGTGTAATGAGGAATCCTCCCCCCCAGGATCCAATGAGATGAGGTATGTGAGGCACCTGGCAGTGTATGATGGCTGTGATGGTTATCAGGACACAGAGGAATGAACCTTAAATCATGGAATGTCAGGAATTAGAAGGGGCGATTGGGAAGATACAAGGGGTGGATGGGCATTCTTGGGTCATCTCAAATCATAACTGTAGGCAAAACCAAGGTACCCAAGAATCCAGTCCTGTGTCTCTTTTTGCACAGAAGGTGGGGGGATGACCTCTATTTTTTTTTCTGGCCGAGCTTTGCAACACATGGGATCATACCGGCGCCCCCTGCAGTGAAGCGTGGAATCTTAACCCCTGGACCACCAGGGAAGTCCCTCATTTTGAATGCTCACTATGGCAACTGGTCTCTCCCCATGCTGTACCCTGCACTTGCTGGGGTCCTGGACAAAACTGAACGGCTGCCTTGACCATGGATCATTTCTAGAGGATGTCAATGCTTTCGTCCAGCCTGGAGTTGACTATAACTATGGCTTTCTTCTTTCTGTAAAGTGGGACTCTCCATCTTGGAGAGTCCTGGCTTTGTTGAATGTCAGCACTGGAACTCTCCCTGAAAGAGACTCTGCTGCTGTCTTACTGTGTGACCTGAGGAAGTCCCTTCCCCTAGACTCCAGATGCCCCGTCTGTACAGTGACCCCATGGATTGGGACAGTCTCCCCAGGCCCTCTCTGCTCTAGCGTCCTGCCTATGGAGCATTTATGAGTCAAGGCAATGCCTTCTCTGAATTTGGCAGCCATTATTACTAGTTATGTGATCTTGAGCAAGTGATGTCACCTCTGTGCCTCAGCTGCCTCATCTGCAAAATGTGAGTAATAATTTACTAAAGAGTGTAGAACAGAGCCCGGCATGAAGTAGATACTATATGTGAGTTGATACCCACATCACCACCACTAATACCATCATCATCATTATCACCATCATCACCATCACCATTATCAGCATCAGTAGCATCAACATCACCATCATCAACATCACCATTATCAACATCACCATCATCACCAACACCACCATCATCCTCATCATCCAGCCTCATTAGACTGTTGGTTGGTATGCCTGGTGTGAGGAAAATTGCTCAGAACAGGATACAGAGACACCTGGGTACAAGCCCTTGCTTAAGCAAAGTTTCAGCATCTTCCACAGCCTCAATCCTTTCTTCCTAAGGTGAGGGGATTGGGTCTGATAGTTGGGGCAAAGGGTGTACCCTGTGGCCAAAGATTAGATCCTTTTCTCGTCCTTCTAGCTTTCCAACCAAATTCTTCAAACTTTGGGTTCCAGGACAGATATTACTTTTTTTTTTTTTTCCCCCCCGGGATGTCATCAGCATCTGGCCCTACCCTCAGCTAAAAGCAGTCAGGTTGATCTGAACAAAAAAAAGGTTTGGCAAAGTGTCTACCAACAGACTAATGGATAAAGAAGATGTAGTGTGTGTGTGTGTGTGTGTGATGGAATATTACTCAGCCATAAAAAAGAATGAAATATTGCTATTTGTAGCAGCATGGATGGACCTAGAGGTTGTCATTGTGAAGATTGTCTAGATTGTGAAGTGGGTCAGACAGAGAAAGACAAATATATGGTATCACTTGTACATGGGCTCTAAAAAATGATACAAATGAATTTATTTACAGAACAGAAACAGACTCACAGACATAGAAAACAAACTTACAGTTACCAAAGGGGAGAGGGAGGGGGAGAGATAGATCAGGAGTTTAGGATTAACATATAAACATTACTATATACAAAATAGATAATCAACTAGGACCTACTGTATAGCACAGGGAACTATATTCAATATCTTGTTATAACCTAAAATGCAAAAGAATCTGAAAAAAATCTATGTATAACTGAATCACTTTGCTGTACACCTGAAACTAACACAGTATTGTAAATCAACTCTACTTCAGTAAAAAAAAGAAAGAAAAAGTGTTGGAGCAACGCAAGGGAAGAAAGAGATCCAAGCCGACAGATTTTCAGGTTGAATTTCTTATAACTGTAACGGGTGTAGCCACCCATCTCCTGACTAAAATAGGAGACAGACTTTGGGAGAAGAAAGAAGGAGAGGAGGCATGAAAGGGGAAGGGAGAGCAGGAAAGGGAGAAAGGATGAGGGAAGGGGCGGCAGGAAGAGGCCACCAAGGCAAGACATCTCAAGAAACAACACCCCTTGTTATTTTCACTCACTGAGAAATCAAACTGTGTGTGGCCAATTATATCTCAATAAAGCTGGGGAAAAAAAAAACCTGGTTGTGTGCCTGGAGAGCAGTTGTGTGTATTTGTTGTCTCCGTGTGTGTGAGTGTGCACATAAGTGTCTGTCTTTGAGACTGTGTGTATGCTTGAGTATGCATGTGTATGTGCACGGATACGTTTGCATGTGTGTCTGTGAGTCCGTGTCTCCGCATGCCTAGGCAGTGCCGGGCACACGTTAACTGCTCTCTGGTTCTGATCATTGAACAAATATGCACGAGAATACATGTGTGACTCCTTGAGTGACTCTGATAGTCAGGCGCGTGTGGCTGCATGTGCATTCCTGTATGTCCTTCTGAACGTGCCTGTTCGTGCCTGTGACGGAGGTGAGGCAGGGATGCATATTGGTGTCTGGATGTGTGTTGTAACTGTGTGTCTGCACGCATAAGTGTGTGGGTGCCTTTGAAGGGTGAGTGTGTGTTTCAGTGTGTGTGGCTGCAGGGCTGAGTGTCAGGGAGTGTGTGCTTGTGTGCAGTCCTGAGCTTGCCTGCAAGGGTGGTGCCTGAGCAAGCGTCTTGGTGTGTGGCTGTGCGTGCACGTGCATGCGTGTGTGCTGTGAGGGGGTGTGCACCTAGGCACCCACATGTACAGGGCGCCTGGTAGCCCTGGGCTTGATTTCCCTCCCCCCAGTCAGGAAACGCCTGTGGTTTGTACCATTAGTCGGTTCCCTTTTCATTTCAGTGGGGGCTCAGGGTAGCCTCTTAGCAGCTCTCACTCACCTGCCTGTTTGGACTTCCTTTGTGGGAACCAGAAGGGGTGAGCTTGCAAGAGCTCCACTGAGGCTGGTTGACACCCTGATGCTGAGGGTCTGGAGGAAACACCATGGCTCTTGCCCCAAGGAGGGAGCCCCTGTTCTGCCCCATCCTGTGGCACTCCCAGATCCCCCTGCTGACCAGTCCCTCCCCCCGCCAGGAGAGCCTCAGCATCCGGAGCAGGATTGAACAGGGCAAGAGATTTGGAGGCAGACAACCTGGGTTCAAGTTCAGCTTCCACCCTTGGCTGAACTGGGAGGCTTTGGACAAGTCGCTGAAAGTCTCCAAGCTTCCACTTCCTTGATGGCACAATGGGACACCTGACATCAAGGTTGACCCCTTCTGGTCCCAGTGACCATGAATATGTAGAGTGGAGGCTTCTGGAGCCCACCCAGATCTCCTTCCGCTGGTGCACCTGTCCCCAGCCTCTGTGAGTACTGGCTTCTAAGTCTCAGCTGCCCTCTTCTTGTCCTCGGCCAAATGTAAGCTGCTTGCCTGGGAGGTCACATGACCCTCAGAGCACCCAGCACCCAATGACTCCTGACTCCTATGAGCTACAGAAAGTTAGTCCTCTTGTCTCAAGATGCAACCAGCTCCATGATACAATTCACTCTCTAGAGGTCCCCAAAGGGAACAGGTTAAGATAATCACCAGTCAAGACCATACTCTTCCATCACTTTCTTTCTCTGCCCCACCTGTGTCCTTCAACCCCCTTTTCCTGAGAACATGCCCCTAATAAATCACTTTCACAAGAAGCCCATCCCAGGCTCTGCTTCTAGGAAACCTAGCTGAGGACAGTATGAAAGCATTTTTACACACAATCACCCCAAAGTTTGGGGCATGCTTAGTATCATCCTATTTATAAGATGAGAAGATGAAAGCTGATGGAGGAAAAAATGAAATAATGGAGGGGAAAAGTGCTTAGAGCGACATCCACAAATGTCTCTTGAGCCAGTTGTCAATGCAGGCCTCTCAGGCAACAGCCAGTGCGCCACTCCATCGCAGGTTCCCCAGCCCTCAAGCTTCTTGGGATCAAAGGGGACCTGAAAGCTCATCTGGGACATGCATCTCATGCTTGACTCCTCTCTACACAAATGTCCTCTCCAGGCAAACGTCCAGTTGTATTTGAATGCTCCTGATGTTGGAGAGCTCACTCCCTCCAAAGAAGCATCTTCTGCTTTTAGAGGGTGCAACTATTCATCTCCTTTCCTTCATCCAGCAAACATTCTTTAAAAAAAAAAAAAAAAATTTATTTGGTTGCCCCGGG
Organism: Balaenoptera borealis; assembly: GCF_965194805.1. Taxonomy (NCBI): domain Eukaryota; kingdom Metazoa; phylum Chordata; class Mammalia; order Artiodactyla; family Balaenopteridae; genus Balaenoptera; species Balaenoptera borealis. Next base: position 109,492,902 of record NC_138865.1, read on the forward strand.
TCTTAGTTGCAGCAGGCTAGTTGTGGCACATGGGCTTCTTATTTGTGGCAGGCAGGCTCCTTAGTTGCAGCTCACTGGCTCCTTAGTTGTGGCATGCAAACTCTTAGTTGTGGCATGCAAACTCTTAGTTGTGGCATGCATGTGGGATCTAGTTCCCTGACCAGGGATCAAACCCGGGCCCCCTGCATTGGGAGCACGGAGTCTTAACCACTGCGCCACCAGGAAAGTACCTCAGCAAATATTCTTTAAGCACCTACTGTGTGCCAGGCAATATGCAAAGCACTGAGGATGCAGGGATGAGCTAAAGCCAGCTCCATTCCTGTCCTCATGGAGCTTATGGACCGGCGGGAGAGAAAACCAAGGAGAAACAACTGCAGGGATAAACACTGCAACCCTACAAGGTGTGGGAACAGAGGTACAGGGTGTGAGAGAGGGTCCGGGGTGCCCTTGAGGGCTTCATAGTGGGGAAATCCAGATGTGCGTTGGGAGGACAGGGAATGCTTTCCTGAGGATGTGATGACCCAGCTGGATTCTGAAGGATGAGTAGAAAGTAACAAGGGGATGAGAGAGGGAAAAGTGTTAAAGAAGGAGGGAGCAGCATAGGCAAAGGCCAGTGGTGGGCAGGAAAGAAGAATGGCACACCAGTGGCCTGAAAGGGAGACAATGAGATGGGTCGGAAGATGGGGGTTGGGTGTGGCCCTGAGAGCAGAGGAGGCCTGAGGGTTTTAGGCGGGGCCCTCCTCATTCAGATCATCAGTCTCGTCCTCCAATTCTTCTCATGAGAAAAGGACTCCTTTCCACCTGGTTGCGACATCCCCTCTACCACCGGGATTCCTCCACCAGCTCTGGCAGGCCCCTTGCAGGCTCTCCTCACCACCCCTGCGTGACTCAGAGCACAGGCATTTCGAGATCTCAGAGAGACACACCTAGAAATGACTGTTGCCACCATAAGCTGCATCAAAGGCCAGGGTCTCTTCAACAGCCTGAAGGAGACCAGGGTGATGCAGGGCCTGGGAACACAAAAGCAAGTTTCCGGGAGTCAGAAGAACCCACCTGAGAAGCCTGGTGTTCTCCTCTTGGGCACCCTGTCTGTCTCTCCATGACCCACCTCCCATGTGAAAACATAGACACACAGAAGGCCTGGGTTTTAACTGACCCACCACGTGGCCTGCCCTGGCCCGTCTCTGGGGGAGGAGGACACGGCTGCTGAGGCCACGGGGGAAGGAGGCCCACTGGACACTAATGGAACCAGGAAAACCCTCACATCAGCTCCACCTGCTCTGCTTTCTCCCACATCCCCCTCCTGCCTTCCCACTGCCTGGGTGTAAAACACAGACTCCTGAGCCTGTGATTCCACACATGTCTGCAGCCGGGCCCAGGAGTCTGCAACGCAACAAGGTGTGGAAGCAGAATCCCAGCCCCTGACGACATCCACGTCCTAAGCCCCGAAGCTGTGAGTGTGTTACATCACATGGCAAAGGAATACAGGTTGTAAAAATAAATATGACTTGGCAAAAATAATTTGAAAATCATAAATTCACTATAAAATGAAAACAGACCCCCCTCAAATGCATGCAACATATCTGACAAAGAAAGAAACAAACAAACAAACAAACAAAAACTCTAAGAATAAAAGTAAAGGAAAGCCAATCTGCATGGGTTTATCATTTAAGATCTTTTACAACCTAGTTTTAGATTTATAGAAAATTTTCATTTATTTTTACAGTCTCATTTTCAGCTTTCACAGCAGATCCTCAACTCACTTCTTGTGGCTTAACAACTTTTTTCCTTCTGATTTCTGGGAAATGTCACATAAGGGTTTATGTAAAGATTATATTTTCTTAGTAAGACAATGTAATAATTTTATTTGGGGAGATGGGCATTTTTTAAAGTATCAATCTATCTATAATCTTTGACTCTCTCGAAGTTTATTTCTAATTAGGTTCCTAGCAGAGTAATTCCATTTGTCTCAAGCAAAATTTCAATAAAATTCTATCATACCAAAAAAAAAAAAAGAAAAGAAAAGGGGGGAACAGAGGTAGTGAATGGAATTAGAGTTGCTAATCAGCTGATCTTAAAAATAAAATGTAAAAATTCTGGACTATCTGGGTGAGCCCAAGACAAGAATATTTAAAAGTGGAAGAAAGAGGCAGAAGAGGAGGCTGAGGAGGAAGCAGAGGTTGGGGTGATGAGATGCAAGGATTCAAACCCTCATCTCTGATCTGAGGGTGGAAAGAGGCCACAAGCCAAGGGATGACATCAGCCTCTGGAACTGGAAAAGGCAAGGAAACAGATTGTCCCCTAGAGCTTCTGGAAAGCAACACAGTCTTGCCGATGCCTTGATCTTAACCCAGTGAGACCTGCATTAGATATTGGACATCAGGACCATAGGATAATAGATGTGTGTGTTTTAAGCCAGTAAGTGTTTGGTGATTGTTTCAACAGCAGTAGAAAACAAACCCACAAGAGCCCTGATAATGCTGGTGCAGTGCCCAGCCCAGCTTGGCTGTAGGAATACACCTCTCCAGCCCAGGCAGGGGAAGGATTGGTGAAAGAGGCCTCTGGTTTTGAAGAGGCACTGCTCTAGGGGCCCCGAATGGACATAGGCCCGTCCCAGGAGTACTTGCATCCTATAAGGGCAATGTAGGCCCGTCCCAGGAGTACTTGCATCCTATAAGGGCAATGTCCACACCCGTTAATGCTGGTAGGTACTGATCACGGCATTGCCCTGAAGATTTCGGAGACACGGTGGTGAAGAAGCGAGGGCCCCAGCTTTTGAAGAGCTTCTAGGCAGGAGGAGAAACAGATGTGAACAAGCTGGGACTCAAACCCCATTAAGACCCAGAACAATGAAGTCCTAATGGCAGAATATCAGGCAGTGGAGCCGAATGCATGAGAGACCTCCCTGGTTTCGTCATCAACCACATGGCCTCCTTGGGACAGGACCATCCCTGGGCAGCTGGGCTTCCCTTCCCGGGACTTGGATTCCCCACATGTAGGGTGGGCTCCTCCCTCTTCCTTCTGCCTGGAGGCACAGGAGACAGATGTGACAGTCCCAACAGTTATTCATCCACAAATGTCTCTAAGCACTTATGATGTGCTGACCCCCAGTCGGAGTTGTCACATACACATTTTCTTTTTTCTTTTAAAGCTAATTAGCCAGTTCTATTCTTTTTTTTCCCCCTAAATATTTATTTATTTATTTATTTATTTATTTATTTATTTATTTATTTATCTGGTTGTGCTGGGCCTTAGTTGTGGCATGCAATCTCTTAGTTGCGGCATGAGACCTCTTAGTTGCGGCATGCATGTGGGATCTAGTTCCCTGACCAAGGATCGAACCCAGGCCCCCTGTGTTGGGAGCGTGGAGTCTAAACCACTGTGCCACCAGCGAAGTCCCACACACATAGTTTTCAATGATCTCTCAAAACACCCTAAAGGAGTTAAGTGAAATAAGCTAGATGCAGAGGACAAATATTGTATGATTCTACTTATATAAAGTACCCAGAGGAGTCAAATTCACAGAGGGAGAAAGTAGAATGGTGGTTACCAGGGGGTGACAGGAAGGGGGAATGAGAATTATTATTTAATGGGTACGGAGTTTGGGATGATGAAAAAGTTCCAGTGATAGAGGATAGAGATGGTTGTACAACAGTGTGAATGTACTAATGTCAATGAATTGTACACTTAAAAATGGCTAAAATGGTAAATTTGTGTTACATATATTTTACCACAATACAAAAATTTAAATACCCTAAAGCAGAGATGATTCACCCCATTTTACAGATGAGGAAGCTGAGGCTCAAAGAGATTGATTGACTTACCCAGTGTCACACAGCTAGAGAATAGCAGAGTTGGGATTTGAACCCAGTTCTGACTCTAAATCCAGGGTCCTTTTCTTCTAATATCTTCCCTCCTTTCTTTCCAAAGGTCCTTCTACTCTGAGGTAGACCCTGCACTAGGAACAGTGAAGAGGGTGGTAGAGAAATGAGGCGGAGGTGGTCTCAGAGGAGCATTTCTGAGGAAATGAGGAACAGGCACTTAGCTTTGCAGGTAAAAAGAGGAGGCTGGCTTCTGGCTGTATCATCCCCACGCCCCACAACTTGGCTACTTCCCTGAGCTTCCCTTGATAATCCTTGCTTTCCGTGGCAAGAGTGGAAGCTGGTGGCCCAGGAGACCAGTGAACCAGGGAGAAGCTGTGGACACTCGTGTGCTCTCTGTTGCAACGGTAACGAGAGAGCGGTCAGGCAATCCTGCCACCCAGAGGGAGGGAGCTGGATGGAGGGCACCCAGCACTACATAGCAAACCTGCAGAGGTTTTCAGAATTAGCACCCTCCCACCACCCAACTCTGGGCTGGGCTGTCACCCTCCATCAAAGTAGGATGCCCCAGAGTCAGAGGCTGGCAGAGACAGACCATGTTGGATAGACAGGTTCTGACCCTGCCCCAGAAGAGCCCAGAAAACAGAGGGACAGATGGCTAGAGAACTGCTCTGATGACGGCAAGCAAAGTAGAAGACCAGGGGCCATCAGTGTTGGAAAAGGACAGAAAAAGCCATTGGACTGGTTATCTATTGTTGCTTAAAAATTATCCCAACATTTAGTGGCTTAAAATGACAAACATTAATTATCTCACAGTTTCTAGACCCAGAAAGCCAGGAGCAGCTTAACTGGTGCCTCTGGCTCAGATCTCTCTGGAGGCTGGAATCGAGGTGTTGGCTGGGGCTGCCGTCCCTACTGGGAGAGCGATGGAAGCCACAGGTGTTTTGAAATCTAATCTCAGATGAACATCCGTCACTTTTTCCATATTCTGGTCACTAGAAGCGAGTTCCTAGGTGCAGCTCACACTCAGAGGGAGGATTACATGAGGAAACGGATACTAGAGGTGGGAATTCTTGGGGGTCATCTTAGAGGCTATCTGCTACAGCCATCTAATCGTCGCTGCTGAAATATTTCTTCGGGATGGAGCTGAGACGGGGTGTAAAGAGGGCAATGGGCTCAGCTCGCTGGGGGCAGCCATCTTGGAAGGGGACAGGGCAGACCCGAGCGAGAGAGGGGTGGCTGCGGAGGGGTGTACACCCACCTCTTACACCTTCATTGTATAGAGAAGGCAACTGACTTGTCCAAGCTTGGTGGTGGCAGAGTCAGGGAGAACCCAGAGCTCAGGGCCCTTGACCCACGTCTGGCTGGGACCTACAGAGCAGCTCACACCTAAGTTGTCCTGTGCTGTGGACAGGAGATAACACAGGCACGTGGAACATCCCAATCTCTGCCCCCTGAAGCTTCTGACATGGGCATGTTGGCCTGAGCGATCTCTCAATCCAACCTCCTGCCTTCAGTTATTGGGACTGGCTCCCAGACATGGGGACAATATTAGAAGTTGAGACAGTTTTGGACAAGCCCACTCCTAAGAGTTGTGGAGCTGGGCCAGGAATACCAATGAAGGTCCCCAGCCCTCGCCCCTCCTCCTCTCCCTACCTATGGCTCCATCCCTACCACGACAGGGGCCTTGCCTACCTGCACGTGCGTCCTCAGTTGGTCTCAGCCGTGTCCGCACCTGCTCCCTGCACAGCCACCGCGGGCCTAGGCCTGTGCACGCTGGCACATGGGCTAGTGTGTTCTGCCCTCAGGGGGACCACTGGGCAGAGAATTCCAGGGTTCCAGGTACCCAGGATATGTTTCCAAGAAGAGGACGATGCAAGCTCTGAGAGGGTGTGTCCCCTTGGCCTCAGGGACTCCTCACCCCACAGAGAGGGCACAGCTGGAGGAGAGCCAGCGCACAATATGGAATCTGCCCCGGGTCTAAGAGCACCTCCCTGAAGGTCATTTAGCAATCCCCTCCCCTTGCCCCTTCCTCACCGCTCTCTTCCTTTCCACCACCATGGTTTCCAAATTTCAAACTGGGTTCACATTTTTGCCTTGCACAGCGTCCCCAGCCAGCCCTGTGGCCCCCTTCCTGCCAGCTCTGCCAGCCAGAGCTATGGTTCCTCAATTTCCTGTGTTTGCACAAGTGAGCAAAAGGGCATCTGCATACCCACGCGACAATGAATTGATGAAAAGGACTGACAAAAGTAGAAGTTCTAGAACAAGTTGGACATTCAACCTTTGTTTCTGTGTCACTGTCAATGTCAATGCCCAAGTGGAAAGAATTCTGTGTCTAAAACAATTCTTTAAAATCGTTACTACCAAAAAAACTACCAAACATGAAAATACCAAAAAAAAGTTTAAAAATACATATACTCATTTTTGTGTAATTCTGCATATATCCTTTGTTTTTGTTTTTTTTCTAATTTGCATTGCACATGTTACACAGACGAAAACATACGTCACATTATGAAGTCATGAAGCATTGCAACGAAGCAAATGTCTGTCCTTCAACCACGTGCATGAGACCCTAGAAATTGCTGATACTGTCAGTGCCACCTGTGTGCTCCCCCATCCCAGCCCCCAGCTTCCTCCCCACCCCCCTGTAACCACTACCTAAAGTTGTGTTTCTCATACCTTTGCTTTTCAAAAATAGCTTTCCCACAGATGTGTCCATCCCTAAACAATATATTCTTTGGTTTTGCTTCATGTTGAAACTTTTATACACATGGTATCATGTTGTATGCCTTCTGTGATTCTTCTTTCCCCTTTGATATTATGTTTCTAAGGCTCATCCACGCTGCTGTTTCCAGTTGTAATTCCTTCATATTCACTGCTTTATGATAGTTCATTGTGGGAACAGAAACTGGATACATAAGTTATGTTTTCTTCCGTTTTGTTTTTTTCCCTCCTTGGTATATGATTGATAAATCTTCTCCTGGGAAAACCTGTGTGTATGTTCTTCCTCCCTTGTTTGGTGTTAAACTTATGTTGATACCAAGAATAATGTTTTGAATTTTATGAGACCCGGAGCTTGGGTCTGCGGGTCCTCAGCGTCCTCATCATTCAGTCGTCCCACCTCTGCTAGAATCCTGTGGGGCCAGGTACCCACTATAACCTGAAGGCATCTGGGCTCTCGAAAGTTCTTCCTTGAGTTGAAGGAGAATCTGCCTCCCCATGGCTTTCTCCCATTGGTTCCAACTCCTCCCCACCGCCTGGGTGCTGTAGAATGTCTGCACCTTCTATACCAAGAGAGTCATGGTTCTCCCCCACCCTTACCCCAACCTATGTATCTGCTTCCCCTCCCCAGGGGCCACCAAATCCTACCTCCTCCTCCCGCACCCAAGACGTGAGTTCCTGTTCTCTCCCCATCTGATTGCTATCCTTTCACCACCTCCGTCCTTATTTTAGTGTAACCCAGTGTTCCCAGATCTTGCCAACTCTGGGTATGAGCAATGTCCCACTAACAGTTAACCTTCAATTCTGCAAGTTGGAAGCCTTCTACCTGCTCACACAGGAACTCCAGTCCCAAGGAGTGTGATACAGTCACCTAAGAGTTAGTCCTGGCTGCCACTCCATGTCACCGCCACGGCCAAGGCTCTCGGAGGTAGAAAGTGACTAATGGCGATGGTGACACTGCCACTAGCTGAGCGGAAGACATCCTCTGACACAGCCACCCCTATCCTCTCCAGGGCTCCGCCACCACGAGTCAGCCTGTAGCACTGCCGCCCACACTCACAGACCTCACAGTGCCACCACAGCTGGTCACGTGGCTGTAACAGAGAAGGCTCTTTCCTCTCTGGGCTGCACACTGTCTCAGAGACCCACAGCAGGGCTGCTTGGGCCCTCACGTGTTACAGAGTTAGAGAGGCAGCTCCTACATTCCCACCAGGACCGCTAGGATGAGGGCAGTTTCCAACAGCAGCCACTAAATCCCCTGTGTCCCCCTCCCTGGCCTTGGGGCTGAGTCGGCTACAGCACACCAGATCCCTTGCCCTTGAGGGCCTTGCCAGCCGGTCCCTCCCTCCTCCTCCCCGTTCTGCCACACATACCCGTACGCGTCTGAACTCTGATTGTGAACACAGATATCCCTCCCAGGTTGCTCCTCAACCCTGTGTAAATCAGTGGGTACAATAGCATGAGGCTGGATGGAGGGTGTTGCCTAAGTGGGCACACGTACTAAGGTGTCTGAATCCCAGCTCTGATCAGTCAGGACCCCCAGCACACAGGGCTGATGGTCTCCCTGTCCCATCCCCTGTTAATAACCAGATTCACCCACACTTTTAGGTAAATGAAAACAAGGAAAGAAAAGACAATTTTTGAAACCTCTGTTTGTTAAGTATAAACCCCTAAGATTTTTTTTTTTTTTTTGTCTCCTTCTGATGAAGAGAGAACCAGCAGTTTTCAAGTCAATCCAAGAAGCAACTGCTATTTAGTCAACCCTGGAAGGGGAAGTACAGCAGAAATGCGGTCTAAGAAAGTCATATTCTAGCTGAGGAAATGCACTATCTTGCCAGCTCTCCTCCTGTTGTTCTGACCACTCTTTGCCTTGAAGTCTTTCTTCAAGTGAGAGAAATAACTCTTATGTACCTATGAGCCCCTGGGGGGCAAGACCCATGTCTTACCCTCTCTGTTTCTCTCCCAGGACCCAGCCTGGGGCTTGGGTCATAATAAACATATAATCATAGGAATCAAGAACGTTAGGGAGGGGAAGAACATCTGGAAACTGGCCACGTCACTTCCCTTCTCAAAAAACCCCCATGGCTCCTCATTAACGGCAGGAAAAATTGCAAGCCCCTTGCCCAGACATTCATGCCTTTCAGCTCCCGGGGCTCCAGCCTGCCTCTCTATCCTCATTTGCCATCACTCCCTCTGGCCCCATGTTGCCGGTTCTCCAGCCCCCAGTCACACAGGACTCAGTGAATCAGTCTGGGTCCATTGGGAGAAGAATCACTAGGCGTGGGAGAGAATTAGGATATCTTACAGGGAGCTGACTTGATGCGATTATGGGAGTGTAACAGCACATAAATTGTTTATGCATAGCTGTGGTCACTGCATCTAGTGCTTCATCAGAGGCCAGCAGGGCAGGCAATAGAGAGGGAAAATGGTCAGGAGTTGGGGAGAGCAAGGGCAAGCTGGTGCTTACGGGAATGAACGGGAACCCACGCTGTCTCTCCTTGTGTCCGAACCTGTAGCTTCCATCAAGGGGTTGACCGGCAGAAGTGGAGCCTTCATTGAAGAAATTGACCCAAGAGATGAAGAAGAAATGGAAGGAAAACAACAAGGTCCTACTGTATAGCACAGAGAACTATACCCAATATCCTATGATAAACCATAATGGAAAAGAATATATTAAAAAAGGATGTATATATATGTGTATAACTGAATCACTTTGCTGTATAGCAGTAATTAACACAACATTGTAAATCAACTATACCTCAATTTTTTTAAAAAAAGAAAAGAAAAAAAAAAGAAGAAAATTTTCACTCTATGTCCTGGTAGTAGTTTCTTAGCTAAATCACAAAAGTGACTCGGAGATAACCTGCTTTCAATTACCTCCTAAGAAAATAAATAAGAACCCCCAAAAAAACAAAAACAAAAAACAAAACAAAAACAAAAACAAAACAAGAAGAAAAAGAAACTGAAGGAGGAAATCCAATGGGAGCTGAAGCAGGTGCGGGTCTGGCTGCTACATCACACCAAAAAAAAAAAAAAAGAGAGAAGGAGACCCTGTAGAGGTATGCCAGCACGCACGAGCTGCAACAGCGTCTGTCCTCATCATCTGACCGTAAACACCACGGCCGCTTCCAGCATTCACTTCCACTTTCCAAGCCTCATGTGGATTTTTCTTATGGCCAACCCCAACCCAGAGGTAATTCCAGAAACGTAGTTCCAGCTCAGCCGAATTTGACCAGACACATACTTCCCCAGCTTGTTTCCTCTGCTGAGAATGTTCTTCTCCATTCTCCTGCTGAGTAACTCCTACTTATCTATCAAGGCCCCACCCAAATGGCTCTCCATCCCTCAAGTGTCTCCTGTCACCCATGGGTCGACTTCATCAACCCCTCCTCGTGCCCCAGGAACACTGAGTACCAGCCTCCATCAGCCACCTCACATCTATTCGATGCTCACGTGTGAGGCTGGATCTGTATCATCTCTGTGACCCGAGGGACTAGATGCTACTAAACATCATCTCGGTCAATCTTCACACCAACCCTTTGAAGCAAAATGCTTTTATTGTCTCTATTTTACAATAATGGAGGAAACTAAGACTCCAGGAAGAGCAGTCTCTTGCCCAGTGATGCACAGCTCATAAAGGGCAGAGGCAGGACTCAATCCTGGTCCATCTGACTGCAGAGACTGAAGTCTTAATCACTAAGCAATTCTTTTTTTTTTTTTTTTTTCATTTGCAAAATAGCAGTATTCTAACTTTAATAACTGTAAGTACCAGGTACAGTTGAATGAATGAATGAAAAAATGAATGAATGAGCAAATTCTACATTATCATACTTTCTACTAGTCCTTTTTTTTTTTTTTCAAGAAAGCAGTTGGGCTTTATTTAAAAAAATCTTCCAAAATTATTCTGAATTTATTATAATTCACCTCAATTTTTTTTTTAAACCATGCTGCACCATTTACTGTACACCATTCCTATTTCAGAGAATTTAAAATGTGGAAAAAAGTGCATGTTAGAATTCATAAAATACGGTAAGTTAAATAATTTGGAAAAACTCCACAACAAACTGACAATCATGACCAAATATACAGATGACTATTCACAAACACTGTGACCTAGCAAAACCTATAGGCAGAGATCCAAGAGAAATTCACACATACAAGAATACTTATTATAGAAATTGGAACCAACATAATGCTCATGAGTAGGAAAGAAGATGATGAACAAAATTTGGAATATTCACATAATGGAATATTACATAGCAGTCAAAATTGATAAACAACAGTGTAAACAAAAGTTTGGATGAAGTAAAGAATATAATATTAAATGATAAAAATGCTCCAAAATTACTTACAGCATGATATTCTTCTTACAAAGTTATAGGTAATTAAAACAACACTATACATTCATTGTTTGGAATAGATAATGATGTAACAAAACTAAATAAACAGGAATAAATTAGGCAAGAAGGACATGATATTCAGGATGGTGGTTAGCTTGGGTTGGAAGAAGCAGGGAGTTGGGTAAAGGGAAGAAAATATGGCTAGCTGTAGGTTAAATTCAAAGTTTTTGTTCTTTTTAAAGGGTGGTTAGTTCATGGGTGTATTGCATTATAACATAATTAAAGAATTAACTGAATAAAGGAAAGTCATGAATTAATCAATGATAATACGTTAGGAACCAGGGATTATCCATTTCTGTGCAGCTGAGGTCCAAGTAAAAGAATCAATATGTGAGCCAAGTGGATTTCTAAGTGCCAGCATTTGATCATTATAATAAAAATGTATGTTGCTTGTTATTAATTTATAGGATGTTTTTAATTCAAACAGAAAGTCACAAAAATTATATTCATCCTCATCAGTTCACTCAGTCCCATGTAATTTTTTTTTTATCTTGACCTTTTGCTAGCACTTTTATGAGTTCATCAGTTTTTCATTAGAGTTCTGAAAATGCTTATTCATTCAGTTCAGCAGTACAGTCAGTTACCAGAAACCTGTACTTGTCAGAGTCTTTTCCATGAATTCCTTGAAGATGAAACCCTTATATAGGAACATATTTGCAAAAACATCAGAGTACACCCAGAACTCTCTGTAAATGACAAAAGACTTAAAAATGACCATGGTTAAAGATTTGATGAAAGTTCATAATAATGCAATTGAGAAGGAAATTTAGTTATTTCTGAGGTATACATTTTAAAGTAATAACTAGACTTATGAATTATAACATTATACCAGAACATATAAGATTTTTAGAAATTTCATGTAATGTCTGAAACATTTATATTAACATATCTCCATACAAATAACCCAATGAAAGTTTAGTATTAGTTGTTTTGTTTGTTTTTTTTTTTATACTGCAGGTTCTTATTAGTCATCAATTTTATACACATCAGTGTATACATGTCAATCCCAATTGCCCAATTCAGCACACCACCATCCCCACCCCACCGCAGTTTTCCCCCCTTGGTGACCATATGTCTGTTCTCTACATCTGTGTCTCAACTTCTGCCCTGCAAACCGGCTCATCTGTACCATTTTTCGAGGTTCCACATACATGCGTTAATATACGATATTTGTTTTTCTCTTTCTGACTTACTTCACTCTGTATGACAGTCTCTAGATCCATCCATATCTCAACAAATGACTCAATTTCGTTCCTTTTTATGGCTGAGTAATATTCCATTGTATATATGTACCACATCTTCTTTATCCATTCGTCTGTCGATGGGCATTTAGGTTGCTTCCATGACCTGGCTATTGTAAATAGTGCTGCAATGAACATTGGGGTGCATGTGTCTTTTTGAATTATCGTTTTCTCTGGGTATACGCTCAGTAGTGGGATTGCTGGATCATATGGTAAATCTATTTTTAGTTTTTTAAGGAACCTCCATACTGTTCTCCATAGTGGCTGTATCAATTTACATTCCCACCAACAGTGCAAGAGGGTTCCCTTTTCTCCACACCCTCTCCAGCATTTGTTGTTTGTAGATTTTCTGATGATGCCCATTCTAACTGGTGTGAGGTGATACCTCATTGTAGTTTTGATTTGCATTTCTCTAATAATTAATGATGTTGAGCATCTTTTCATGTGCTTCTTGGCCATCTGTATGTCTTCTTTGGAGAAATGTCTATTTACATCTTCTGCCCATTTTTGGATTGGGTTGTTTGTTTCTTTAATATTGAGCTGAATGAGCTGTTTATATATTTTGGAGATTAATCCTTTGTCCGTTGATTCGTTTGCAAATATTTTCTCCCATTCTGAGGGTTGTCTTTTCATCTTGTTTATGGTTTCCTTTGCTGTGCAAAAGCTTTGAAGTTTCATTAGGTCCCATTTGTTTATTTTTGTTTTTATTTCCATTACTCTATGAGGTGGATCAAAAAAGATCTTGCTGTGATTTATGTCAAAGAGTGTTCTTCCTATGTTTTCCTCTAAGAGTTTTATAGTCTCCGGTCTTACATTTAGGTCTCTAATCCATTTTGAATTTATTTTTGTGTATGGTGTTAGGGAGTGTTCTAATTTCATTCTTTTACATGTAGCTGTCCAGTTTTCCCAGCACCACTTATTGAAGAGACTGTCTTTTCTCCATTGTATATCTTTGCCTCCTTTGTCATAGATTAGTTGACCATAGGTCCGTGGGTTTATCTCTGGGCTTTCTACCTTGTTCCATTGATCTATGTTTCTGTTTTTGTGCCAGTACCATATTGTCTTGATTACTGTAGCTTTGTAGTATAGTCTGAAGTCAGGGAGTCTGATTCCTCCAGCTCCGTTTTTTTCCCTCAAGACTGCTTTGGCATCACTAACTAAGCAATTCTTAAGGTAGAAAATATTAAAGGTGACCGTGGGGTGACCGACCTCCCGGTTTGCCTAGGACTGAGCGGGGGTTCTTGGAATGCTAGCTTTTCAGTTTGAAAACTGGGGTAAGTCCCAGGCAAACTGAGATGCATTGGTAACCTTTGGCAAAGTGCTCTGGCTGTTTAAAGGTGGAAGAGGCACTGGGAAGCCAGGGAGGGGACACCCTGAAGCACTGAACTTATGCTACTCCCCAAGACCAGAATAAGAAGAAAGTTTTTGGATTGGCTTTATTTGTCTAATTTCTTCCTTCCTCAGGAACTCAGCCCTCTGGGTTATTTGGAAAGCAATTTGGGGCCAGCAGAGCTCGGGGGTTGCTGGCTGCACATAGAACGGTGGTAGGAGGAAGTGTGAGGTCAGGGGTGGCAGGGAATACCGTTTCCTTTCCTACAAAGTCCATCACAAGCCTGCAACCTGGGGTCGAAACTGGGAGCCACAGAGCCTGCAAAAGGCGAGGGAGTTTCTGGGCTAAAGAAGCATCAGCAGAGTCAATAGAGGTAGAATCCTGGCCTGCTAAACATCAGTGCTGGGAGGAACTGCTCAGTCCAGCCCGACTGGTTCAACTCTGGAAAGGGATGCAGCCAAGGTCACAGAGCAAACAGAAGAGCTGGAGCTGAGACCCAGGTTTCTAGGCTTCTGCCCCCAGGTGGGGACCTGGGCAGGAGAGAGCAGCCCAGCCCACCGATGACTTCAGGCAAGTGGCTTCTCTGTGTCTGATGCTCACTTTCTTTATCTGTGAAATGGGGAGAACTTCCAGGTCAAATAAGAAACGTCAAGCCCTAGGACTGTGCAGAGCACCTAAGAAATGTCAGGGCCCTTCTTTAGCCACACGTAGCCCACAGCCTGCAGTCCTAGAGTCAAGTCTATTGGCCAAGTGGGGAGTCTATTACTTATCAGCTCTTTAATTAAGCAAGTTATTTCCTTCTCTTGGTGTCAGACGTCAGTTCATGAGGGGTTACTGGAAATGTGAACAAAGCTCTTATCTTAAGAGCTGGGAACTGTCTTTGGGGAAAATACCTTGCTTAACTTCTTGGAGAGACTCATGAGGCTGGGTGTGACAAGACACAAGGGAAGGCTTTGTTTGGGGTGGGAGTTCCTGAAAGGGAGACTAAGAGATGGGGTGGGGGAAGGGAGAGGAAGGGGCAGGCAGAAGACCCAGCAAGATGGAGAAAGCCAGCACCAAGGAGGGGGGACCAGCCAGACTTCCAGGCAAGCAGGAGTGGCCGAAGGAGAGTTTTAGAATGACGATGCTTCTCCAATCTTCCCCAGAAGTTGTTTGTAACACCGTCCCCTCTCTACCTACAAATCACCAGTAACATCTGCCAGTCCCACGAGTGCTTGATACAAGGAGTGTGTGTGTGTGTGTGTGTGTGTGTGTGTGTTTAACTCAGAGAGAGCTAAGTTTCCTGTTTGAGGCAAGGCAGTACAAAACAGAGATCATATGCGAGGAAGAAAAAGCTAAGGATCTGAGAAAGCTTGGTTTGGCGGAGACCACTGGGTCCACAGACATTCACTCTCTCCTTTCCTGAGCTCACAGCTCGCTACATTCCCCAGCCTCCTCGAGGTTAGGTTTGGCCAAATGATGGCGTTGGAGCCGGTAGGATGTGATGAGTGCCACTTCCAGGCCTGGCCCCGAAAACCTCCCATCCCAGGCCCTCCCTGCTCATCCCCTTCCTGTGTGTGGGATGACCTTGGGGGCCCTGTGTTGACAATGGCAGATCCGTCATCAGCCTGGGCCCTCTGTCCATCCCGCCAACCTGGAACAAACCTCCTAGATCTTATCATGAGAGAAAAATAAACTTCCATTGTGTTAGGTCACTACATTCTGGGTCTAATGGCTAAAGAAGTTTAGCCTACTCAAAACAGTAAGCTTGCAGGAGGTTTAGACCTCCAGGCACTACGAAATCGGGGTGGAGAGTTGGGGTAGAGGGCGCTGGACACATTTTCACAGATCTCCAGGATGGGCAGTGCCATCTGAGATGTGGGTCACACGTGTGAGGTGTTTCTTGGGCACTTGGCAAGCGACAGCCTTTCTGCTTATGATGAAGTCCATTATGGAAAAGCTGGTCTCTCTCTGAAGTGGATTCATAAACCCCACCTCTAGGGGGGGTGTGGGGACTGGCCATGGGCTGTGGATGCCATCATTGGCACGAAGACCATAGGGAGACCTTAACTTGAACTTTGTTTTCGCCAGGCTGGGGAGAGAAGACTCCTTCGCAGAGCTGAGATGAGCTGCTGTGTGTGATGGGAGGAGAGATTATTTGGCTCAGGAAGGAGTGAGAGGAGGCCACACCCTCAGCAAGGCCTGAACACCTTCCCTTGTAGGGAGAGTACATAAGTTCGGTGCATTTCTAAGTCCCTGGCCCTCATGATAAGTCTCCTGAAGCCCTGTAACAGAGAAAGGGACAGAACATGCCCTTAATCTTTCTAGAGGGTGAGAAGGAAGGCACCCTCCCTCCGGGTGGGCTCCTGGGGCTGGGGAGGAGGATGGGGGGCAGGGCACCAAGAGGTGAAGAAGCTTGGGCCCCCCTCTGGCTGCCCAGAGGCCTTTGGGCCAGTGGCTGAGCTCACCACAGTAGGGGTGAAGTTGCCGGCTCAGCACCGCAACTTTGGGAGGGTCACGGTGACCTGAACCAGAAACCCGGGGAACATGGGGCAGCCCGAGTGGACAGACATGAGACCAGCACCCTAGCAGCACCACGCAGCAGTGCGTTGGCACTGTGACAAGCCATCCACAGTATCCCCAGACTTCCCCAGCAATTCCAGAGTGTGATACAGGACTTCCTGTCAACGGAGGGTAAGAGGGGGTGCAGCTGGGCTTCACTAAATTTGAAGAAGGGAGATGGGATAGGATTTGCTTCCAGAGAGAGTGGAAGAGTCCATATTTGTCGCCAGAACTTAGAAGGAGAGAGGGTACTGGTCCCTGGGGATGACTGGGGGGATCGGGGCGGGTTGTATCCACCGGCCCAAGCCAAGCACTTTCCTTTGCCCACTTCTGCTCCAAGTGTGGCTCTCAGCATCCAGGGGCATCAGGAAACTCAGAGCCCTGACTCTCCAGTGAGCAAACCAGCTCCAGGCAAGCAGGAGGCCTTGGAGCAGGGCTCAGCTCAACACCAGTGTCCTGCGGCTCCGGAGCAAGGACACAGAGGGGGCGGGATGGTGAGGCAAAGCAAGAGTGGAAGGAAATGAGCTGCCTGCGTTCTGTGAAGGCTCAAAGTGACTTATTATGGGAAGATCTTGGCGGAGGTGGAGGGGGGAGGTTGGGAACAGCATCGCCAAGACAACCAGAGGTTCAACTGTCTACAAAGTCTATTCATCTTGCAGATGGCCCATTTCTCCCACGTTGGAGATTCAGAACGGCAAGAAAAGATATTAGAGGAGACAGAGTTCTGTACGGAGAAGCTTAGAATGGAAAATCGTCATCTTTTGGGTGCATAGTTCCTTGCCTTCCAGAGACCACAGCCAGTATTCTCGGTGCCCTTCGCTCCCAGGCCCCGTAGGTTTTCTGTCGCTGGAAGAACACAGACGCTGGAGTCAGGCCAGCCAGGGTTTGAGTCCCAGCTCCAGCACTTGCTAGCACTGCTTGAGCAAATCACTTCACGTCTCTGAGCCTCAGTTTCCCCATCTGTGAAATGGGGATTATAAAACTTGCCAGCTAGGGCTGTGGTGAGGAATAAGCAGACATAGAATGTAAAGCAATTTGTCACAATCATCCTCACTGTGACTTAATGAATTAGCATTTGCTCGATGCTGGGTCCTTTTCCTGACTTTTCGCATTCAGTCCTCACTATGACCCCTCTCGACAGATGAGACAGGCAGAGCCCAGAGAGGCAGAGTGATTTTCCCAGGGTTGCTCAGCTTGAAGATGGCTGAGCCTGGCCTGGAACCCAGGTGGTCTGACCTCAGAGTCCAGGCTCTGGGCCCCTCCCTGTACGTGTGATTCAGAGCAGGCTATGTATCAACGGTGCTCAAAGGGAGGCTGAAACGTAAGTGGGAGCGTGAAGCAAGGAAGCATCATTCTGAGGAAGGTTCTTGGAGGCGGAAGGATTTGAGGGGAAATTTTCCGAAAAAAAGCAGGATGTCAGCAGGAGGGAAGGGGTGAAGGGGAGGCATTGCCAGGCAGCGGCTGCAGTGGAAGCAAAGTCGGGGAAGTGGAGACACACGAGGTGGGTCGGAGAACAAACCCATGTGGCTGCAGCTGAGGCCCCCAGGCAGAGAACTGAGCCGGGGCTTCACCGGTGGAGCTGTTTCCTTACAGAAAGGAGCAGTCATTTTTTCTCTCGGTCCCCTTCACAAACACATCAGACTGTGAGCTCTGTGAGGGCGAGGACCAGGTGAGTTTCCTGCCCTACTGCAGCCCCAGTGCCCAGCCTGGCACCTGAACCATGCACCGTAGGCACTGGACAAACTGTTGCTGGATGAACGGAAAGGGGGAGGGTGTGTATTCTCATCCGTCTCTCTCTCTTTTTTTCTTTTTTTCCAGCAGCGCCATGCGGCTTGCGGGGATCTTAGTTCCCTGACCAGGGATTGAACCCGGGCCACGGCAGCGAAAGTGCTGAGTCCTAACCACTGGACCGCCAGGGTATTCCTGCATCCATCTCTTACTTTGTTAGAACTGCACCTGAATTATCATATAACCCCCTTTCCTCCTGCAAAGGAGGCATACTGTAACAGGGAGTGGGGGAGGGAGGTTAAGGAGAGAAATGGGTGGAACCAAGCCCCCCTGACAAGCATTTATCTCAGGATACTGACTCCAGGGAACAGAAACCACAGCCATCCCCTCTTCCCCACACCTGTTCACCCGGGATATTTTAGGAGATGAATCTATATGGGTTTCTCAAACCCTGCAAGCAGAGACACTGACAACTGTTTGTTCTAGACTATCTTTTTTTTTTTTTAATTAATTTATTTATTTTTGGCTGTGTTGGGTCTTTGTTGCTGCGCACGGGCTTTCTCTAGTTGCGGTGAGCAGGGGCTACTCTTCATTGCGGTGCGCGGGCTTACCGCAGAGGCTTCTCTTGTTGCAGAGCACGGGCTCTAGGCGCACGGACTTCAGTAGTTGTGGCACACGGGCTTCAGTAGTTGTGGCACACGGGCTCCAGTAGTTGTGGCTCGCGGGCTCTAGAGCACAGGCTCAGTAGTTGTGGCGCTCGGGCTTAGTCGCCCCGCAGCATGTGGGATCTTCCCGGACCAGGGTTCGAATCCATGTCCCCTGCATTGGCAGGCAGATTCTTAACCACTGCGCCACCAGGGAAGCCCTAGACTATCTTTTCAAGAATGTTTGTATAGCGAACAGCCTTGGAAGATGGAGAGAGTCTTTCTCTCTGAATCGAAGGGCAGGCATGCTTACTGCCCACTGTAAAAGCTTGGTGTTCATCTCTTGTATTGCAACCCACTGAATGTGAGGCATCCAGCTGGACCCATCTATGTCATCCTTGTGTAGACTTGCCTATTAAAATATAGGACACCCTTGTAAGTTTGAGTTTCAAATAAACAATGACTACTTTTTTTTTTTAATTCAAAAAAAATTTCTTTTTCTTGGCCATGCGGTGAGGCTTGTGGGATCTTAGTTCCCTGACCAGGGATCAAACTCAGGCCCTCGGCAGTAAAAGCATGTGGTCCTAACCACTGGACCACCAGGGAATTCCCAATGACGACTTTTTTAGTATAGGTATGTCCCATGCAATATTTGAGACATACTAAAGAAAGGTATTTATCATTTATCTAAAATTCAAATTTAACCAGGTGCCCTCTGTTTATTTTTTAAAGCAGGCAGCCTTATTGCCATGGGACTTGGGGGCCAGAGGAACTGGGGCGAATATGCTGATGTTTATGCCATTTGCCATGCCGTGAGTAATAAAGTTCTTTGTCTCTGACCCAAGGCTCTTGTGTTTTCTGCGGGCACCCAAGTTAGCTCACAAGTAGGGCAAAATCTCATACTCTTCCCAGTTCTTGATAGGTATCCCCAGCCTAAGCTTGAAATCTGGCCTAGAGTTGGCAGCTCACAGCATCTGTGGGATGAATGATTGTCAATCCATAGGAATTACTGCCAAGCACACAGAATTCCTCAGGGATTTAGAATGGGTTCCTGGTGGTGTAGCAACTTTACATTTCACTAATGCATTGTTGTTACCATGGTTACTATAACTATACAGGACTGCATATCTTCCAAAGAGCATTTGCACGCCATTATCTTGTTCAACTTCCCAATGACTTGCTGAAATATGCATGATCATTCTTACCTTAGGAATTAGAAAACTGAAGTTCAGGGTCAAGAAGTCCATTGCACTGGCTCGCTGCCTGTTGTACAGTGGCGATAATGTTTCCCAAAGATGTCAATGCTGCCATTACCACCATCAAGACCAAGCATACCATCCAGTTTGTGGACTGGTGCCCCACCGGCTTCAAAGTTGGCATTAATTGCTAGCCTCCCACTGTGGTACCTGGTGGAGACCTGGCCAAAGTACAGCGAGCCGTGTGCATGCCGAGCAACACCGCAGCCGTTGCTGAGGCCTGGGCTCGCCTGGACCACAAGTTTGACCTGATGTATGCCGAGCGTGCCTTTGTTCACTGGTACGTGGGTGAGGACATGGAGGAAGGAGAGTTTTCTGAGGCCCGTGAGGATATGGCTGCCCTTGAGAAGGATTATGAGGAGGTTGGAGCCGACAGCGCTGAGGGAGATGACGAGGGTGAAGGATATTAACCTGTCTGCTGCAATTTTACACGCTTGTCTTGGGACTGTCTTATTTGTGTTCTGTGGAGCTGCCCATTATGGCCCTATCTTGTCAATAAAAGTGATATTTCTATTTTCAATGTCAAAAAAAAAAAAAAAGAAAAGTCCATTGCACAAGGACACACAGCCAGTCAGTAGCGTAGCTGGGATCACTCAACCAAAGAGGACTTATGAGACCTACTGTGTGCCTAGCACTGGCCTAAGCTCATCACATACTTTATCTAGTACTAGTCTGATAATGTGGGCATAATTAAGACCCCAAAAGGGGTCTTATAACACCCGAGTTCGCATGGCTGGGCAGTGGCAGAGTCAAAATGAGAACCCATTTCTGTTTAATGCCAAAGCTTGAGCAAAAAGGTACAGTAGATCACAGGGGATAGGGTGGGGGGAGGGGGGCGGGGCAGAGCCCAGCTTAGAACAGAAGTCTATGGAGTCATACCCTTTATAGCAGTTTCCTGATAGTCCCATTCAGGCTGGGCGCTACAGCACTAAGTAGGGAACTGAGGCATTTCAGCCACACAGACTGGACCAGCTGAGCAGCCGCTCATACTAGAATCCAACAAATCCTACAGTTTATTCCAGGACCCGTGGTCTGGTGGGCTGGGCTGTCTCAGGGATGGAACAGTGCTTCAAGCTGAGAGGGACGTGACGGGGACAAGGATGGTTTCTACACATCCTTGAGGAAAGTTGACTTTTTGGGGGAAAACGCATTCTTACGCCAGAGTTTCCCAATGTGTTTCCTGAAACGTTAGTTTCAAAAAAGAGGGAAGAGGAAATTCTATAGTGAAACAAGTTTGAGAAATGCCATAGCCCCTCTCTTCCTCTTGGATTTAGAGTCTTCAGTACATGAAAGGCTCTGATAAGTCCTGTAGCAGAGGACTCTGCTCCGTTTTATTTAACCTGGAATTTCCTGAAAAGACCTGATCAGGGCATTTCTCTCTTGCTTTTTTTTTCCAAATAATTTTTTCGGTACTAATCTTCATTAAGACCTTTTGAAAAATGCAGGAATTGCAAGAATTTGGAGGCCACAGCGTTTCTTAAAATTCTCCCTTTTCCTCATTTTCAGCAGAACTAAGCCTTCATTTTTTTTTTTAAACATCTTTATTGAAGTATAATTGCTTTACAATGGTGTGTTAGTTTCTGCTTTATAACAAAGTGAATCAGTTATACATATACATATGTTCCCATATCTCTTCCCTCTTGCATCTCCCTCCCTCCCACCCTCCCCATCCCACCCCTCTAGGTGGTCACAAAGCACTGAGCTGATCTCCCTGTGCTATGCGGCTGCTTCCCACTAGCTATCTATTTTACGTTTGCTAGTGTATATATGTCCATGACACTCTCTCACCCTGTCACATCTCACCCCTCCCCCTCCCCATATCCTCAAGTCCATTCTCTAGTAGGTCTGTGTCTTTATTCCCGTCTTGCCACTAGGTTCTTCATGGCCTTTTTTTTTTTTTTTTTTTTCCTTAGATTCTGTATATATGTGTTAGCATACTGTATTTGTTTTTCTCTTTCTGACTTACTTCACTCTGTATGACAGACTCTAACTCCATCCACCTCATTACAAATACCTCCATTTCATTTCTTTTTATGGCTGAGTAATATTCCACTGTATATATGTGCCACATCTTCTTTATCCATTCATCTGTCGATGGACATTTAGGTTTAAGCCTTCATTTTTGGCTCAGGAAATGGAAACAGGGCTTCCAGGGACTCTACCAGCATGGAGGCCAGCGGAGCAGCATTCTTAGTACTTCATGTACAATCATTTTTTTTTTTAACGATCTTTATTGGAGTCTAATTGCTTCTTTCTACATGAACAGAGCCTCAGGAGTTATGTGAGGCAGCGGCCCTGGGCAGCATTTATCATCAAAAAGAGGTGTCCTGAGAGAGCCCCCTTAGCTCTGGGACCTTTGTGCATTTCCTGTACTGCCTTGCCAGGGGACATTTTCTAATAGTAGGTACAAGTGAAACCACATTTAGCACTTGCCTCTTGAGCCAAAGGAAATGCAGCTGAGACCAAGCTCCCTCACCCCGTGTAGAAAAGGGATCGTCTGCTTCTCGAACCAGCCACAGAAGCAACACTGACTGAGTGTGACACACAGGGGGCCAGGCAGGTCCTGCTGCCCTAACCTACTCTCCTGACAGCTCTTCCAGGGCCAGAAGTCTTCACTGTCAGAGTCACCCTTTTGGTCCATGGATGGTTTCCAGGCTGCGAGCCTCTTTGATCCTAAGAAGAAAGACCCTCTTGGGGCACATTGCCTCTGAAAACCCAAGGGTGACGCTACTTAAGGTGTGGCCCAAAGAATTAATACATGGGATGTGAAGAATGTTGCAAGAACAAAACCAGTTGCGTGCTAACATAAGTTCAGGCAAGTCGACATCCTCTGTGGAAAATCACAGAGCCCAGTACAGACCTGAGTAGCCATGACGGAGAAAGGCTTTGACTGGCCTGCGAGTAGAACAGCTATTTATATTCACCAGGAATGGGAAATGCCCGGCATGGGAGATTTGGTCAACGATCTGTTAAGAACCAGGCTTACAGGAATGCGCCACGGGGACAGGGAGAAATGTTTGCCAAGTGCATGACCACGTGCACCCAGATGTCAGACAGCTAAGAGTTCAAGTCTTGCTCCCCAGTTTAGAACGATGCAGCCTTAGGCAAGTTACTGAAACCTCTCTGGCTTCAGATTCCTCGCTCCTAAAGTAGGAATCATAACAGTTCCTCTCACAGGTGGTTTTTGTGAGGATTGAAGGAGATTAGTGCACAAGGCAAGTGCTCAGTGAATAGTTGTAGCCGTAGTTACTGTGGTTGTTATTGTTTATGGAGATGGAATGGAGGGGTAGCAAGAAGTGGGGGGAATCATGAAAGGAGGGGAAGGAAAAGGCCAAACACACAGGCAGACCTCAGAGATATTTCCGGTTGGGTTCCAGATCATTGGAGCAAAGCCTGTATTGCGAAACAAAGGCAACGTCGCAATAAAGCGAGTCACACGCATTTTTTGGTTTGCCAGCACATATAAAAGTTATGTTTACGCTATACCGTAGTCTATTATGTGTGCAATAGCATTATGTCTTTAAAAATGTGTACCTTAGTTAAAAAATACCTTATTGATTAAAAATGCTAACCGTCATCTGAGCCTTCAGCGACTCATGGTAGTAACATCAGAGATCACTGATCACAGGTCACCATAACAAATATAAAAATCATGAAAAAGTTTGAAACTTTGGGAGAATCACCAAAATGTGACACAAAGACACGAAATGAGCAAGTGCTGTTTGAAAAATGGCACCGATAGACACACTTGATGTGGGGTTGCCACAAACCTTCAATTTGTAAAACAAACAAAAAAAAAATGCAAAATCTGCAAAGCACAATAAAACGAGGTGTGCTTGTACATTTTGCTGCCTTCATCACAGTGTGCTATAACATCAGAGCTGGAAGAGGCTTCCCTTGCCTACAAAGTTGGAATAACTGAAGTCCAGAAGCACGAAGAGACTTTCCCCAAAGCATACAGTGTGTTAGTGTCAAGCCAAGAAATCATTCATTCCCCAAATATTCACTGAGCACCTACTCCACTATGCGGAGGCAACACACCCCAGAAATCTCAGGCTTGGAATTTACCTTATAGAAACATTTGCAAAATGTTTTCAAGATAAATATGTTTGTTTTTTCTTTTTTTAACATCTTTATTGGAGTATAATTGCTTTACAATGGTGTGTTAGTTGTTGATGTATAACAAAGTGAATCAGCTATACATATACATATATCCCCATATCCCCTCCCTCTTGCGTCTCCCTCCCACCCTCCCTATCCCACCCCTCTAGGTGGTCACAAAGCACCGAGCTGATCGCCCTGTGCTATGCGGCTGCTTCCCACTAGCTATCTATTTTACATTTGGTAGTGTACATATGTCCATGCCACTCTCTCTCTTCGTCCCAGCTTACCCTTCCCCCTCCCCATGTCCTCAAGTCCATTCTCTACATCAGTGTCTTTATTCCTGTCGTGCCCCTAGGTTCTTCAGGACCTTTTTTTTTTTTGATTCCATATATATGTGTTAGCATATGGTATTTGTTTTTATCTTTCTGACTTACTTCAATCTGTATGACAGTCTCTAGGTCCATCCACGTCACTACAAATAACTCAGTTTCGTTCCTTTTTATGGCTGAGTAATATTCCATTGTATATATGTGCCACATCTTCTTTATCCATTCATCTGTCGATGGACACTTAGGTTGCTTCCATGTCCTGGCTATTGTAAATAGTGCTGCAATGAACATTGTGGTACATGACTCTTTTTGAATTATGGTTTTCTCAGGGTATATGCCCAGTAGTGGGATTGCTGGGTTGTATGCTAGTTCTATTTCTAGTTTTTTAAGGAACCTCCATACTGTTCTCCACAGTGGCTGTATCAATTTACACTCCCATCAACAGTGCAAGAGGGTTCCCTTTTCTCCACACCCTCTCCAGCATTTATTGTTTATAGATTTTTTTGATGATGGCCATTCTGACTGGTGTGAGGTGATACCTCATTGTAGTTTTGATTTGCATTTCTCTAATGATTAGTGATGTTGAGCATCCTTTCTTGTGTTTGTGGGCAATCTGTGTATCTTCTTGGGAGAAATGTCTATCAAGATAAATATGTTTCTCAACGGGACATAATAAAATATGCATGTATCTACTCATTTGAGCAGAAGGAATACAGTGAGAATAAACCAGAAGCTGATGGGATTGGTTATCTACAGGGGTGGGTGTGAACAAGGCAGAAAGAAAGGGAAAGGAAGACAGGGTGGAGAAGAGAAAGACCATTGGAATTTCTCTGCCTTTTTGTGTAGCTCTGACTCATAGAGCTATGACAATATTTCACATTCCCCGAAGCTGACTAAATAAATAGATGCAACCAGGATGCAGGGGGAGCACCCAAAGTTATTCAAACGGTAACAGATGGACCCAACAGTATGACAAATGAATAACATCACCACACTGAAGGCAATAGGGAAGAAAAAAACTAACTGAAGCAACTTTAGGAAACGATTATTTTGACTGGCTCTAGACATTTACATTCCCACCAACAGTGCACAAGGGTTCCCTTTTCTCTACACCCTCACCAATACTTCTATTTTGTTGTTTGTTTGCTAATAGCCATTCTGACAGATGTGAGGTGACATCTCATTGTGTTTTTGATTTTCATTTCCCTGATGATTAGTGATCTTGAGCATCTTCTCATGTGCCTGTTGCCTATCTGTATGTCTTTTTTGGAAAAATGTCTTTTCAGATCCTCTGCCCATTTTTTTTTTTTTTTTTTTTTTAGTATTTATTTATTTGGCTGCGTTGGGTCTTAGTTGCAGCACATGGGATCTTTCATTGCTATGTGCGGGCTTCTCTCTAATTGCGGCATGTGGGCTCCAGTGGCTCTGTAGGTTGTGGTACAGGGCTCTAGTTGAAGTGCGCGAGCTCAGTAGTTGTGGCGCACGGGCTTAGTTGCCCCGTGGCATGTGGGATCTTAGTTCCCCGACCAGGGATTGAACCCACATCCCCTGCATTGGAATGCAGATTCTTAACCACTGGACCACCAGGGAAGTCCCTCCCGGGCTGTTTGTTTTTTTTGATGTTGAGTTGTATGAGTTCTTTGTATATTTTAGATGTTAAACCCTTATAAGATATATCATTTGCAAATATCTTCTCCCATTCAGTAGGCTGTGTTTTTGTTTTGTTGATAGTTTCCTTCAATGTACAAAAGCTTTTTAGTTTGATGTAGTATTTGTTCTTGTTCTGTGAAAAATGCCTTTGGCATTTTGATAGGGATTGCACTGAATCTGTAGATTGCCTTCGGTAGTTTGGTCATTTAAACAATATTTATTCTTTCAATCCATGAGCACAATCTATCTTTCCATCTACTGTATTTGTGTCATCTTATAGTTTTCCAAGTACAAGTCTTTTGTCTCCTTAGTTAGATTTATTCCTAGGTATTTTACTCTTTCTGATGCAATTATAAATGGGATTGTGTTCTTAATTTCTCCTTCTGATAGTTTGTTATTAGTATATAGAAATGTAACAGATTTCTGTACATTAATTTTGTATCCTGCAACTTCATTGAATTCATTGATGAGTTCTAGTGGTCTTTTGGTGGCATCTTTAGGATTTTCTTTGTATAGTATCATGTCATCTGCAAATAGTGACAGTTTTATTTCTTTCTTTCCAATTTGAATTCCTTTTATTTCTCTTTCTTGTCTGATTGTGGTGGCTAGGACTTCCAACACTATGCTGAATAAAAGTGGCAAAGAGTTTTTTCTCTTTGCATTTCAATTTGGGATGTTTCTATTGACATTTTCAAGCTCATTGATTCTTTCTTTGGCAACATCTAGTCTACTAACGAGCCTATCAAAGACATTCTTCATTTTTGTTACAGTGTTTTTGATTTCTAGCATTTCCTAGTTATTCTTAGAGTTTCTACCTCTGCTTACATTATCTGTCTGTTCTTGCATGTTGTCTACTTCTTCCATTAGTCCCCTTAACATATCAATCATAGTTGTTTTAAATTCTTTATTTGACAATTCCAAACTCTGTATCATATCTGAGTCTTATTCTGATGCTTGCTTTGTCTCTTCATACTATGTTTTTTCTTGTCTTTTAGTAGGGCTTGTAATTTTTTGTTGAAAGCTGGCCATGAGGCCAGCTGGTACTAGGAACTGAGATAATCAGGCTTAGTGTGAGGTTTTATATTAACCTGGCTAAGAACTGTGCTGTTAATGTTTGCTGAAGCTATAGGGGCCAAAGGTTTCAGTTTCTTCTAGTTCCTGGCTGTTTTTTCTCCTATTGTCTTTGGGTTTCCCTAAGAATTCTTTCTTAAATAACATCTTTGTCTTGCAGCTCTATAAACTCTAGTTATTATACCTGTTGACGTGTGTGATGGAGTTGGGGAGGGGAAGCATTCCATAGTTTTAAGATTAAATCCCAATTGTTTCCTTTTTGTAGTGGTTCTGAGTGCCTGGGCTGTGACCTTCTTAGCTTGCCCACCCCGATGTGATACAGAAATCTGCCCTTTACCCAGATCAGATAAGACTATGGTAAAGTAGTTTTCCTTGGGGGCAGACCTTTGTTACAAAGATCTGGGTGTGTTTGAAAATGGTTACTCTTCCTCTGCCCCCTCCGGAAGCAAGAGGAGATTTCTGTCCTGTCTTCACGGTGAGAACCCGGTAGGCTCCTGGAGATAAAACCCACACACATTTTATCGAGATAAAACCCACACACATTTTATCTCGGAGTTTTTAACTCCTAGATAACCTAGTCCATACTGAGCCTCCAGCAATCCATCAATTACTATCAGAAGAGTTTCTGCCCATTATGGCTCCAGAGGCTGCCCCAGGAGGCTAATCATGTGGTGATTCTGTGTTTTCTCCTTTTTCTCCAATTTTTTGGGGTGGGGTTTCCCCTGTGAACTCAATTCTCTGATGGATCTAAGATTTGCAGTTTCTCCAGCTTGGTCTTCCTGTAAGGACGGAAATGATGCCTTCTAAGGTCTTTTTTCTTTTCTTTTCTTTTCTTTTTAAAAATATTTATTTATTTGGCTGCGCTAGTCTTCGTTGCGGCATGCGGTCTTCTCTCTTTTTTTTAATTAATTAATTAATTTTGTTTATTTTTGGCTGCGTTGGGTCTTCGTTGCTGCGCGCGGGCTTTCTCTAGTTGCAGTGATGCGATTGTGGTGGTGTGCAGGCCTCTCATTGCGATGGCCTCTCCTGCTGCAGAGCACGGTTTCTAGGGCACGCGGGCTTCGGCAGTTGTGGCACGCAGGCCCAGTAGCTGTGGCTCGCGGGCTCTAGAGCACAGGCTCAGTAGTTGTGGCACATGGGCTTAGTTGCTCTGCTGCATGTGGGATCCTCCCGGACCAGGGCTTGAACCCGTGTCCCCTGCATTGGCAGGCGGATTCCCAACCACTGCGCCACCAGGGAGGCCCCATGCTGTCTTCTTAGTTGCAGCATGCAGACTCTTAGTTGTGGCACACGGGATCTAGTTCCCTGACCACAGGGATTGAACCCGGGCCCCCGGCATTGGGAGCGCGGAGTCTTAGCTGCACTGGACCACCAGGGAAGTCCTCTCCTGAGGTCTCCACACGTTGGAGTTGGAACTGAACGGCTGTGTGTATATATGTAATTTTTACAAAACACTTCATAAGTGTCATCGTAAACATCTTTGGTTATTGTTATTTGCAAACTGACAGACTCCTGCCCTTGAGGCACTCAGAGTTTGGAAGGGGATGGCAGAGAGAGTCTGTCATTAATTTTGGAAAATTCTCAGCCATTCTTACTTCCAAAATCTCTTCTCCTCCTTCAGGGATTTCCATTACACATGTGTTACACCTTTTGTAATTGTCCCACAGTTTTTGGATATTCTGTTCCCTTCTTTTTCCCATTCTTTTTTCTCTTTGCATGTTCAGTTTGGGACATAAATAATGACATCAGTGAGTAAATGATATAAATAGTGAGGAGCGCTGAGAAGCGCCCCAAGAATGTTTGCAGGGGAACCTGCTCCATCGAGGCGGAGTCTGGGTCAGCACAGCCCGCACCGCAGCAGTGACAGTTCAGCTGGGGTCTGAAGCGTGCTCGGGCAGAGAGGAGGGACAGAGGGGGACAAACTTGGGGACAAACTTGAGGAGGGAGGAGGCCCCGGCTTTTCCAGCTCTCCCTACCCAATGCTTTGCCCTCTGTCCTTACTACCTCCTTATTATTATTTTTTTAATAAATTTATTTATTTATTTATTTTTATTTATTTTTGGCTGCACTGGGTCTTTGTTGCTGTGCATGGGCTTTTCTCTAGTTGCGGCGAGCAGGGGTTACTCTTCGTTGCGGTGCGCGGGCTTCTCATTGCGGTATCTTCTCTTGTTGTGGAGCACAGGCTCTAGGCACGCGGGCTTCTGTAGTTGCAGCACGCAGGCTCAGTAGTTGTGGCACATGGACTTAGTTGCTCCGCGGCATGTGGGATCTTCCCGGACCAGGACTCGAACCCGTGTCCCCTGCATTGGCAGGCGGATTCTTAACTGTGCCACCAGGGAAGCCCTACTACCTCCTTATTTAGTCATCTTCACCTTCAGCTTGCTTTCTCAGCTCTCCTGCACTCACCTGGGCTGTTGATTCACAGTGGAGATGCTGTCTCCACCGGGCGGAGCCAGTGCGGGGGTGGAGAGTGGGGTCTGACTACCCTCTTCCTCTCTTCTCTGAATAAAGTCTCTAGAGACCAGTTAGTGATGCCCAGTCAGTGATGCTGGGAGTAGAAAACTGCCAGGAGAGCTCTGGTCCCGGGGTTCTGCTACCACCAGCCTTGAGCAAAGCAAGTGAAGGTCAGAGGTCATCCTGTTTGCTGCTGCGTGTTCTTGCGTGTGTTAAGCACTCTTCTTTGATAGCATATCCTGTGTGATAAACATTTTTATCCCCACTTTACGGACAAGAAAATGAGGTGCAGGGAGGGTGTGTGTGTGTGTGTGTGTGTGTGTGTGTGCGCGCTCCTCTGGCCCATCTCCAGGCAGCTAGAAAGATACAGGGCTGGGATTCAAACCCACTGTCCTAACTTTAAGTCTGAGCTCCCTCCCCTTTACCCCCATGAGGGCTGGGCATGCCCAGTGTGAGAGGAGCCATGCTCTCTGTGGCCTCAGCTGCCAGCATCTGCCCCCAGATGCACAGGCAGACGCTGTGGGGATATCATGGCAGGCTTGTTGGAAACTTGGCTTGGAGCCTCCATTGTCTCAGCAGCTTGTAATCTGGCCCTGGGCAGGGGGCTACGGGTGGAGGCCACTTTTCATGGGAACTCAAGCAAGGAGGGAGTGTGAACCCATCAGACTGGGACCCAGGCCAAGAGACCAAAAAGAAAGCTGGGGTGTTGGCCAACACTCCAGGCCCACGGGAACCTCCAGCTGGGTGGAGCCATGCGGGCTGGGCCAGATGTGGGCGGGGAAATTCGCAGAGTTGCTGGCGGCTCTTTGTCTGCAGGGGAGAGAGAAAAAGAGCAAACTGATGGGACAAACCAGCTGACAAAGTGCTGCCATCCAGGGAAACAGGGGCCTCTGGTCACCCAGGGAAGGAGCCCAATCCATTAGGAGGGAGCAGAGAGGCTTCCTGGGGGAGGGGACCCCAGTGATGAGTAGAGGTTGGTCGGGACAAGAAGGGAACATGGCCTTTCTGGTTGGGGGAGCAGCAGGTAAGAAGAGCCTCTTGATGAGGCAATGTCTGCCCCAGCTGGGCAGTTCAAGTTCAAACAGTTCAGTCTGTCCTGAATGTCAGATGTGAAATGCAGCGTAGAAAGAAATGAGGTTAGGGTTTGGAAAGGGTTCAGATGCCAGATATTACATGGGACATATGTACACTTGAAAAAGAAGAAAAAAAAAAGATTGTTTATCTGAAATGCAAATTTAACTGGACATCCTGTATTTTTATTTGCTGAATCTGGCAACTCCAGCCTTGGGGGCTATTTGGACTTAATACCTAAGTCGTGGGAGCCATTAGAGACTTTTCAGGAGGGGGATGATGTGGTGAAATTTGCATTTTAACAGGAGATGGTGGAATGCAGGGGGCAGGGAGATCAGTTAAGAGAAGCTGAAGGGATGAAGAGTGGGTGGGCAGAGAGGGATTTATTAAAGAGGTAAAGGCAGTGGGCCTTGGTGAGCAATTGAGTGTGCAAATTGAGACAACAGGAGAGTCAAGGACGACACCTTTAGTTCTGGGCAACTAAACGGATGATGGTGGCCTTTCCTGGGAAGTGAAGCACGTTTGGGAGGAGGGAGAAGCCAAGGCCAGCTTTCAACATGAGGACATCCAAGAAGAGAGGTCCAGGAGATGGCTGGTGATGGAGTCCAGGTGAGATGCCAGGGCGGGAAGTCAGCATTTGGAAGAGACCGGCTTTTGGAGCAAAACCACTGGAACGATGGGAATGGAAGAGGCGCTCAGGGAAACTCTATGGGGTGAGAAGGAAAGGAGGCTGAGAAGGGAACCCTGAGAAATAATAATTGTTTAGAGGAAGCAGAAGGAAGAGAAGCCAGCAAACTAGATCCAGAGGCTGCACAGAGGTTTGGAGAAACACAGGAAGGGTCTTCGTGACACCGTGCCCCCCCCAGAAGCTAAGACAGGACAGAGACGAAAGAGAACAAGTCTGAAAGTACCAAACATTACGAAGACATCAAGTCATGTGAGAACAGAAAGTGGTCCTATGGATCTGGTCCTAGAGACCTGATGAGGGGTGTTTCAGGGGAGGGTTGGGGGCAGAAGCCAGGTGGGAAGGGATGAGGAGAGAGTGGGAGGTAGGGCTTTGACTGAGAGCCACTTGGACATGGTATTGACCCAAGCATCTGCCCCCTGTCCCTCCTCAGACCCCACCAAACTGACAGTGAAGGGGAAAAGCAGGTATATACCAGCCCATGATGACAAAGAAGCTGGGAGAGGAGGCATGAGCAGAAAAGAAGATTTCAACCAAACTTTGGAAGATGGGATGCTAACAGAGAAGTAGCATGTAAATTCGTGTCTACAACCTGAAGTGCCCACAGAGGAGAGGAGGAGGAGCCAGCCAATTGGTCCTGAATGTCCCAGAGCCCCGGGTCATGGAGGGACCAGGTCTGGTGGGAAGCTTGGACACAGAACAGGTGTTCCTCAGGTCTTATAGGTATAGATGACTTCACCCACAGGCATAAGAATATTAGTTTCTTCGTGGAGGAATTGAACTGCAAAGGCCGGCAAATATCAGGCGCAGCAGAGAATAAGACTGAAACAGGGTTTAATGGATATGCATCCTGAGTGATGGGACTTCTAGCCCTCTTTCCCTGTCCTGCTCCCAGAATGCCAACAGCCGGAAGTATTCCTTCATGCCCTACCCCCAAGCAAGCAACTGAAGGAATTTTCTCTGGAGCTACGAAGTCCCAAATGATGGACCTCCACTGATGATGATGACTTGGAGGCCAGGACACCAGTAGGAGAAGGTTGATGCAAGAGTCCGGGTAACAAGGGGTGGGACCTGGGCCAGGGTGTCCTCAGCGAGAAGAGGCGGGATGGATTCTGGAGGTATTTAGGAGGCAAACTTTGGGAGGGGAGGAGGTGGTGGGCTGACTTCTAGTGAGAGGGACTTGTGGGAATGGAGGGGCCATTTCCCAAGACAGGAAGCATCTTCAGCAAGCAGGATCCCCAGGGGACAGCCCAAGGAAGGGAACTTCCGTGACAGGGGGCGTGTTGCAAGTTCTGGGGCAGAGAGGAGAACAGAGGACGAAGCTAAGCTGCCATGAACTGAACTTGGTTGAGAAGCCTGACTCCCTGAGGCTGGCTGAGGGAGGCGTCCCTCATCTCGGAGAGTGGGGAGTCAGAGTCAGCACTGTGGGTGTGGCAGTGGGCAGGAGAAACCAAAGACTCTGATGCCCGCCTAGGGTCAGCTGGGAGGACGGGGACTGTGCTGGAACCAGGTGGCCTCTTCTGTTGAAAATGACACAAAACCCAGACTACCTTAAACAAAAAAAATGGCTTACATCATGGATAGATCTGGCTTCAGGCATAAATGGATTCAGGACTCAAACAATGTCACTGGCCCCTGCCTGCCTCACCTGGGTTGGCTCCGTTCTCCAGCTCCCTGGGCGTGACCCCCAGCAGCTCCCATCACCTCAACACCAAGTCCAATGGAAGGCACAGTGCTCTTCCTCTATATCTCAAATCAAAGTCCTGGGATTGAGATCTGTTGGTTCCGATGAGCTTGACATAGGGTCAATCCCTGAACTGATCAACATGGCGGGAATCATGGAAAGCACTATTGGGCTTAGACTAGGTGATGGGTTTCACCCACAAGATGGGAGATGGAGTTTGCTACTGTGAAACACGTGGGTAGGGGCACAAGGTCCCCCAAAGCCAAATCAGGATACCATTGCCTCAAGAAAAGAGAGGATGTTGCACAGCAAAAGTAACTGATGTCTAGATCTGTCACTGGGTCCTGATGCTGGGCACCTCTGGATTCTGGGGACCCCTGATTTTAGACCCTCAATATATGTTTGTGGGCTGGCTGGCTGGCTGGCTGGATGGAGAGATGGATAGATGAACAAGCCATCCTTCCAGCTTGCTGGGAGAATAAATTATTTCCTCCTCTGTGTCTCCCTCTTTATTTACCTTTACCACTAGCCTCCCGCAAAATCCTATCTTTGTTTCGTTCATTGCAGTATCCCTAGCACCCAGCACAGGCCCTGGTACCGAGTAAGGGCTCAAAGAACATTTCAATGAATGAATGAATGAACTCATCTACAGGCAGAGCTCCCCATTTGGCCACTTATCCTCTGAGCCTCAGTTTCCCCATCTGCGGCCAGTGGGTGCTGCTCTGACCATGACAGAGTAGCCACGCCAGGCAGCCACATCGTGTACAGTGGCTCGATGAACAGAACACCGAATGTGGACATCACCCATCCCAGGAGGAGCAGCCTCTCACGCTGATCACCAGCTTTGCATGACAATCCTAGCCCTGGCATGGAAGCAGTTAACTGCCCTCCTAAAAGGCAGGAAAACTTCAGCTGCACCCCTCCCCCTCCGCTGCATTCCTGCCCTCCCCTGCTGGCCAGATGCAGAATCTAATTTTGCAGAGGCCAGAGGACTAATCCATTTAGCAGAAGTCATGGGGAAGGGAAGTGAGGAGTTAGTGACTGCCCCCAGGGTTAGTGATGGGAAATTAAGGTTTGGAATACGTTCAACTCTCGGCTGGAAAACTACTGGGAGATGAATCTTAGCCCTACATAAAGAAGGGTGTTGTCATAGCCAGAGCTGAACAGAACAAGAAGGGGCAGGCTCCTCAGAGGTGATGAGTCCCCCATCACTGGAAGCATTCAAGCAGACATAAGGCACCTAGGTAGAGGGGATGTTGTAAAGGGATTAAATGAGTGCTCCTTCCAGCCCCAGAGTCTTAGAATTCCAATTCAGCACACAACGAGAGGGCATCAGCTGGCCGCTGGCCACTGTCAAAGGGACTATACACTTGCTGACTCCCTTAATCCTCCCAACAACCCAGGGAGGAGGTTATCCATAGCCCTATTTTGTGAATAAGGAAACCAAGGCTCGGTGGGATCAAGTTGCTTGCCCCAGGTGACTTCACAAAAGGTAGCAATAGTGATGGGCAGCATTGGCTGGAACCAGATGCCAGGCTGAGCACCTTACATGCATTAATTCATTGGATTCTCGTAACTATTCTATGAGGTAGGTATTACCCTGCCCATTTTACAGATGAGGAAACTGAGGCTTGGAGAGGGTAGGTGATTTGCTCAAGGTTAGAAAGTCTGTAAGCAGCAGTGTTTAGATGCCAGGTCTGAGGTCTGCCTGACATCAAAGTCCAGGCTCTTAACCAGAGCAGCAGCTGCCAACACAGATTTTCAGGTTCTGTCTGTTGTTCTTTCCACTGAGGATCGCTGCTGGGGTGGTGCAGGCTCCTGACAAAGTGCCCTTCCCACTGGCTTCCTCTTCTGGGAGAAGAAGAGCCAGAGGACAAGGGGAAGTGGGACAAGCTGCATCTATTCCTACCATCTCTTTCCACCCCTGGAATCTCATCACGGAAAGAGCAGCTACAACAGAAGGATCAGCCCTGTCCAACAGAGGTCTGTCCTGCAGAGAGAGGGGCTCATGACATGGCGGGAGAAATGCAGTGGTGAGAGCATAGTCCTAGGTTGGGCCCCAGACCCTGGTCCGTGAAGGAGCAAAGCCACCCACTCCTCTAGGACAATAGGGGGAAGGAAGGTCCCAACATTTCCTGAGCACCTACTACGTACCAAGCACTGAGCACATTCGATCTAGTCTCTCCCTTACTCCTGACATTGACCTAGAATACTGACCTGACATTAATTAGCCCAGGAGGCCTGAGGATCATCCCAGCCTGGAGTTAATTAATGCATTAGATGTGGAAATTCCCTGGTGGTCCAGTGGTTAGGACGGCATGCTTTCACTGCAGGGGGCACGGGTTCGATCCCTGCTTGGGGAACTAAGATCCTGAAAGTCGTACTGCACAGACAAACAAAAAAAAGATAATGCAGTAGATGTTGATGTTTCTCAGCTGCCTTCTGCCCCAGCGCCTTCTCTCTACAGTCCCCAAGGTCTCCATCTGCGGCCACTGTCCTCTGAATACCTGAGGATGCCCCTCCCCAGCCCGGTATGACATTTGGGAGCACCTTAGTGCCACCTGCTGGCTTATGCTGGAAGAACAAAGGGACAGGTTCAGGAGTCCAGCAGTCTGGTTGTAGGTGGGCTGGCTGGTTGATTTGCTCCCTGCCTTGCTGCAGAAAGGATTTCGGGGAGCTTCCAAGGGTGCATAATATACAACCAGAGCAGAAAATAAGAGTGTGGAAAAAGAAGAAAGAAACACAAGGATGGGAACACAAAGGAGGCAGAAATGAAGCTAAAATACTGACCATAAGGATTCACTGTTGCGGAATAAGACCAGAGACTCAGGAAATTTTGTAGATGGCTTTTATCATCTACTCAAGGCACAAAGAGATGAGGGGAGCATCTTCTAGCCATGGCTGAGTGATCAATCATCTTAGTTCTCACCCCATCCGCTTTACAGGTTCTTTATACATGAGTACAGTCCACGATTTCATGCACGGAACACACACACACACACACTCGTTGCATCTTTCCAGAAATCATGTTGGAATGCACAGGGGAGGGAGACCCTTATAAGGTGGATTTGAGAATAAATTCAAGGTATATATTTTGAAAACAAGGAGAGTCACTGCAAGCAAAGTAATTTATTCACATGAAAAAAGATTCAGATATACATTTTGAAAAGACAGTATTCTTTCAAAAAAAACAAAGGGAGTATACTTGAGAAGGTGTAAACATTAAGGATATTTCTGTTAGGTGAGTTTTAACTTTTGGGATCTGAGGCACGGAGTTCTTTTGATGTGAGGGGCTGGGTTCCCTCATCACTATAGTCTTGCTATGGAGGTCACGCTTTGGCTCTATGCTTCCTACCACGTGGCACAAAAAAGGAACTGTAGCCACTTGCACAGTCCCCAGTCTGGGAATGAAGACAAACCAATCGCTCAGGAGGAGCATGACTTTGGTACTACGATAGGAATAATTTGCTCCCAGGCTGGGTGAGGGTTACCACGGGAAGAAGACAGAGTGAAGATGAGTGATGTCCTTGGTGATGGCTTTCCCCATGAGCCACTTCATGGGGCATCACGCCTGATCTGAAGACAGGACAGCTCTTCTGATGGCGCCAAGACCACACGGACCTGCTCTGGCCCCTGGAGAGGTTTTGACTGTCAGGCAAGTTAGTTCCCCTCAGTAGGGTTTGATTACAGGCAGGCTGTGAGTACTTTGAGCTTGGGCTCCCTGTGGAAGCCTTGTTCCTGGTCTCTCCTCCAGGGGATTAAATCTCCCTCCTAAGCCCTTGAGCTTGTGAGAAAAGCCGAGTCCCGCTTTCAGCATCCCTGGCTGCAGGGCTCCTCCCTGGAGTGGATGCCTCCGGGACCCTGCCTAGGTAGCCTTGCCCTCTGGATGCTGGACCGGGCTCCACCGAGGGTCCCAGGCCTATAACCACTGTGTCAGGTTCTTGGGTCCTGGGTCCCTTCCAGGCTGTGCGGAGGCCCCCTCTGTTTCCCTCTGGCTGAATTGGTTGAAACAAACAGATATCTCCTCAGACCAGCTCACAGAAAGGGAGGTTTATGACACAAACACAGGTGGTGTGGCCAGGGAGCTGAGAATCTCTTGACACCGCAAGATCAACCAAATCAGGGCTCTTTGAGATGCAAATGACAAAAACCCCAAGTCAACCTTAAGCAAAAAAAAAAAAAAAAAAAAAAGGAAGAGGAGGAGATAATTGGTTCAGAACTGACATCAGGTACATCTGGATCCAGAGACTCAAACACTGGCACTAAAACTCAGTCTTGTACCCCCATCTGCTTCCCCCCCCCCCGGCTGGCTCCAGTCTCAGGAAGGTGCCCCCTGAGGGAATAAGGTGGTTGCAGCATGCCTGGCTCAAAGCCACCCTCTGGCATCCCAGGGAAGTTCTCTCTTCCCATCAGCTCTAACCATAGTTCTGAACAGCTTGAAGTCTCACTGGGCCAGTGTAAGTCACATGACCATCTCTGAACCAATCACCATGGCCAGGAGGAAAGAATTATACTGATTGGCTAGGTCTGGGTCTCCTGCCTACTTCTAATCAATCCAATCACTTCTACTGAAATTCTAGGAGTTCCTTAAGGAAAATGGGGGGGCTGGGTTGTCTAATGGCAAAAAAAGAGAATGCTGGGTGAAGACATATGTTCCATCCAGGAAGCCCAATATCAGTGGCCTTCCAGGAGTTAGAGCCAGGGAGCTGGTGAGGGCTGAGGCAGGCCCTGCAGAGCTGTGGGCATCTTCCCTCCCCTTTCTGTGGCAACTCCTCCGTTGATGATCTGGAGACCCAGGCCAACCCAGAGCTGGGCCACATGGGCTCAGGGAGTCATTCAGGGTGGGTTTGAATCCTGGCTCTCTGCTTATTAGCTGAGGGGCATGGGACGCTTTACTTCATCTGTCTGAATCTCAATGTCCTGCCCTAGGAACCTGGGCCAGTTGCAGGACCAGCCTCTTGGGTGGCGCTGCCAGAGCTTCCTGAGCTAAGACACTAAGAATACCTAGCACAAGCTGCTGTGGAAAACCGGCTGGCGGCCCCTTAAAAAGGCAAATATAGAATCACCATATGACCCAGAAATTACAGTCCTAGGGATATACCCCCAAACAATTGAAATCAGGGAGAGATATTTGTACATCAACGTTCATAGCAGCAATATTCACAGTAATCAAAAGGCAAAAACAACCCAAGTCCACCAAAAAATGGATGGACAAAACGTGGTACATCCATACAATGGAATATTATTCAGCCTCAATTAAAAAGGGATGGAATTCTGACATATGACAACATAGATGAACCTTGGAAAAACTATGCTAAGTGAAATAGGCCAGACACAAAAGGACAAATATTGTATAATGCCACTTAAGTGAGGTACCTAGAATAGGCAATAGAGACAGAAAGTAGAATAGAGGTCATCAGGGGTCGGGGGGCGGGAGAAATGAGGAGTTACTGTTGAATGGGAATAGAGTTTCTGCTTGGAATGATGAAAAAGTTCTGGAAGTGGATAGTGGTTATAATTGCACAACCCTGTGAACGTACTTAATGCCCCTAAATTTACACTTAAAAATGGTTAAAATGGCAAATTAAAAATAAATTTTTTAAAAAGTTTTTAAAAAATCTTAAAAAGAAAAAATTCTTAGCACAGAACCTGGTACACAGTAGACACTCAAGAAGCAGTAGCTATGATCAATATTCATAACATTGTTCACATTTCTTTAGCATTTGCTCCCACTGCAGTGTCTGTTTCCTGGGATGCAGAACTTTCGGTGCCAAAATCAGGAAAGTTCTTGGCAAGCCAGAAGGGTTGGTCACCTTACCTGCTAATTCCCTCTTCCCTTTGTTTGCCAGTTCCAGAACTCAGAGGGACAGTCGGTTTGGTCCAGCTCATCTTTTCAAGCCAGGTCACTAACAAACTTGCAGAGGCTTTCCTTGGAGCCGGGGCTCACCCTTGATCACCTGGGGGGACCTCCCTTTGATGGGACCGTAGGTGAGGCAGACGTCAGAATGGTTCCCAGTTAAGACCCACCTGGGGAGGTTGACAGCCCCTGACCTGTGCCAACCTGACCATCAGACAACCGGCCTTGGAAGCTGGCACTGTTGAAAGCAGACCCCAGCCCAGGGCACCCTTTCTTAACCCAAGACCATGTTTCAACCTGGTTACTGGTCTTTGCCCCCACCCCCCACTCCCTCATCCTGATGCAACAGCCTTGCCCAGGAAGGACCCAGAGACCCTACCACACTGTGCTCAGGGGTGGCAGCTGCTGTGGTGTGACTGGGTTCCTTCCCTTGGCCTCCCAGCTGCTCCACGTCAGTTTCAACAGCAACCCTGGGGCCTTCTGGGTGTTGAGTGCTTAACACCATCTCCTGTAAGCCTCACAACAGTCCTGGAAGGATGTTCCCAGGTGAGGAAACTGAAGCCCAGAGCTGCAAAGTCACTTGCTCAGGTTCATGCAGCTGGTCTGTGGCTGAGCCAGATTTGAACCTGACCTGTCTGACTCCAGAGCATGTGTTTTTCCTGGCTTCCTGTCCCCCCAAAGTCACTCCCGCTCCAGAATTCAACCTTTCAGATTCCAGGCATCAGGGACAGGGCCTGGACCGCCTCTCCACCACACCCCCTGCCCCGACCAGTGAGAATGGATATTTCTTTTTTGTTTGTTTGTTTTTATTTTTATTTTACTTTTTAAAAAATTATTTTATATTGGAGTATAGTTGATTAACAGTGTTGTGTTCGTTTCAGGTATACAGCAATGTGATTCAGTTATACATGTCCACGTATCTATTCTTTTTCAAATTCTTTTCCCATTTATGTTCTTACACGATATTGAGCAGAGTTCCCTGTGCTATACAGTAGGTCCTTGTTGGTTATCTGTTTTAAATATAATATGTATATGTCAATCCCAAACTCCCAATTTATCCCTTCCCCCTCCCTTTCCCCTTTGGTAACCATAAGTTTGTTTTCCAAGTCTGTGAGTCTGTTTCTGTTTTGTAAATAAGTTCATTTGTATCATTTTTTAAAGATTGCGCATATAAGTGAAATCATATGTTATTGTCTTTCTCTGTCTGACTTACTTCACTTAGTATGATAATCTCCAGGTCCATCCGGGAGCGGATATTTCTATAGCCTCCTTTTACTGGGCCTCCATCTCCCCCTGGGAAGGGAGGGGTGGCCTGGGTGGTCTCTAAGAGCCTCCTTGCAGGGGTGGGAGGGTGAGAGGGGCGAGGTGCAGGGCTTAGCTAGGTCCTGGGCAGGGAGCAAGGGAGGGGCTCACAAGAGTTCTACATCAGGCAGGCTCTCCTGCCACATTGGTCCCCTAACTCTGTTCTAAGAGCTTTCCCAACACCATCCCTTGGAATCCTCACAACGGCCCATGAGGTAGGCACCATTATTTACTCTCCCCATTTTGCAGATGAGAAAACAGAGGCTCAGAGAAGATGATCAGATGGCCCCAGACTGCACACCTAGGATGTGCTGAAGCCACCTGAACTCAGCCTTCTCCAAAGCAAGTGTCTTAGCCCAGCCCTGCCCTCACACTCTTAGCCTCTGCCTCACGCCGCCCCCTCTCTGTGTCCCCCTCCCTCCAACCCCCCAACTCTAATCCTTAATGTTAAACCCAGAGACTAGTGTCTAGGCCACTCAGGCCAGCCCATCCCTTTCTCCTTCCACCAGGGGGAGTATGAGCTCCTTGCAAAGACCTCGAGGCAAAAAAGGAAGGGTCTAGCATCTGAGGCCGAGTCAACCAGAAAGGTGGTGCATGCCAGGAGGGGTGGGATGAAGGTGGGGCGGGGGGTAGGAGCATGGCACTTGGGAGGAGGTCACCTGACTTGAAGTCCCAACCCTGCCACTGCCTTGCAAGGCCCTCCCCTCTGCCAGCTGTTTCCCTGTCTGTAAAATGGGAGGTGGAGTCCACAGACCACGCTTCTCACCCTGTAATGTGCATGTGAATCACCTGGGCATCTTTTTTTATTATATATAAATTTATTTATTTATTTTTGGCTGCGTTGGGTCTTCGTCGCTGTGCACAGGCTTTCTCTAGTTGCGGCGAGTGGGGGCTACTCTTCCGTCGCGGTACGCAGGCTTCTCATTGCGGTGGCTTCTCTTGTTGTGGAGCACGGGCTCTAGGTGCCCAGGCTTCGGTAGTTGTGGCTCGCGGGCTCTAGAGCTCAGGCTCAGTAGTTGTGGCGCACGGGCTCAGTTGCTCTGTGGCATGTGGGATATTCCCGGGCCAGGGCTTGAACCCGTGTCTCTTGCATTGGCAGGCAGATTCTTAACCACTGCGCCACGAGGGAAGCCCGTGGGCATCTTTTTAAAAGGCAGATTCTGACTCAGTGGGTCTGGCGTGGGGCCTGGGAAGCTGCATTTCTAACAAACTCCCCCGGTCGGTGGTGCCCATGCTGCCGGCTCTTGGAGGTACCACTGAGAGACCTGCCAGCTCTGACAGCAGTTTGGTTTTGCAAGATGAGCAAGGAAGACTTGGCAGGGTTCCAAACCCTTCCGCAGAAGTGGCTGTTCTGTCCCTCATTCTTTTCACTCAACAAGCATTTTCTGGGCCTCTCTGTGTGCCAGGTCCCTGCCTGTGCTGGGGATGCGGAGATGGACAAGACCCAGTCCTGCACTTGAGGAACTCATGGACGCAAGACCCAGAGATTACAGCCCAGCAGGACCCGTGCAGGGGGAGAGGGAAGCCAGGGTGGGGCATTGTGGGACCAGAGGGGTCCCTGAGCAGACATGGGGGGGTGTTCAGGGAAGGCTTCCCAGGGGAGAAGACTCCTTTACCTACTCTTAATGAATGAGCAAGAGAGCGCCAGGCAAAGGTGAAGGCGGGGAGGGGGAAGGGTGTTCAGGCAGAGGAACTGGCATGTGCGAAGGTCTGGAGAAGAGAGAGGCAGGCTTACTGAGGGGAACTGGTTGTGCAGTGAGAGGGGCCACACACATATGCACAGAGCAAACACATCAACACATCAACACACACACACACACACACACACACACACACACACACACCCTTTGGAGGTGTAGATGTGGCTGAGAAACAGCATTCTAAAGAGATGAGAATCCTTATTCAGGAACCTCCAAGAGCTCCAACTGGAGTGGGTTGTTGTGAGATGGTTCCCATGGTAACTCTTTGCTTTCATCCCCCAAAGACGCAGCAAGGATTGCTTCCAAGTCTCCTTCACATCCATGACCAAGGCTCCCCCAGCTGCCAATCTCCAGTGTCCAATCCTCGTCCCTTCCCCCACTCCTGGCTCTGAGCCCCCAGGTCTGGGAGAACGCAACCCCAGGGAGTGTCCTGTCACACACAGGGCCCCCACCTACCCCCACCCTTGTCCGCTCCAGTGCCTGCCTGCATTTCCCCACCCTTGGCCCAATGCTGCCCCAGCAACTTTGGGAGGCAGTTCTGGTTGCCTTCTTTGGAGGTGACTGAAGCTCAGAGAGAAGCAGACTTTTACCAGGTTTGAATCTTTCCACCTGGGGCAGGGATGGGGCGGGAGGTACTGTCTACAAAAGGTCAAGGTACTCAGCTCCAGGTGAGTACCTTTGCCTGGCCTCCGCCCCGAGGCCAAAGCATCCGTTCATCACTTCTGTTATGTTCCCGTAGATATTTGAAGTTTTAACTAATTTTTTATTTGCTGGTACCATCAATTACTGAAAGAGGGATTGTGAATTTGTTTCTCCTTTTAGTTCTTTTGGGTTTTGCTTTATACCTTTTGAGGTGACATGCAAATTTAGAATCGTTGTAGCTGCCTGCTATATGGAACATTTTTTTTCTGCTGTGAATAACTCTCTTTATCTTTAGCATTTTTTTCCCCCTTGAACTCTACTTTTGCTGATATTAATGTAGCTACACAGGTTTACTTATGGTTACTATTTGCATGGCATAACTTTCCATCCTTTTACTCTCCTCGTTTCTGTATCTTTATATTGGACATCTTTCTCTTGTAAGCAGCATATGACTGGGTTGTTTTTTTTTTTTATCCAATGTGTTAATGTTTGACTTTTAATGGGAGTATTTAATCTGCTTACATTTAATATAATTGCTGATCTATTCAGCTGTAGGTCTTCCATCTTACTCTTTGTTTTCTATTTGTCCCACTTTTTCTGTTACTTTTCTCTCCTTTCTTGCCCTCTCTTGCCAAGCTGAAGTTACATACACGGGGAAAAAATACCCTTTAAAAATGAAGGTGAAACAGAGATACTTGGGGCAAATAAAAACTGTAATAATTCATCATTAGATCGCCTCATCGAAAGAATTAGTAAAGGATAGTTTTCAGGCAGGAGAAAAATGGATCCCAGATGGAAACTTGAAAATGCAAGAAGAAATGAAGGAAAATGGAGAGAGAAAATATGTGGTTAATCTCAACTACTATTGCCTGTATAAAACAATAACCATATCCTCTTGTGGAGTTTGAAATATATAAAGAATTAAAATACCAGATGGTACTAGATGACAATAGCATATAAGTCAGGAGGGGGTAAATGGAATTTTTAGTGGTCTGAGGTTCCTGCATTTTTCTGCAAGTGGTAAGAGTACTAATTTATATTAGACTTTACTAAGTCAAGGATATGTGTTGTAATCTCTATAGTAAGCACTAAAAGAATGGAAAATTAACAAGCTAATGGAGAGATGAGATTGGTTAATAAAAAATACCAAATCAATACAGAGTAAGGTGAGAAAGGAGAGAAAAATAAAGGTAATAAAAATATTCTTAAATTGAGTTGTGGGCACTCAGGGTTCATTTCAACCTGATTCACATACTGTACGTATATTAGATAAACATTCCTTTGTCTCTTCTCTATAGTTAACAAAAACAAATTTAAAAAACAAAGCAAGTGGCAAAACATTAGGCACATATAATATGATCTCATTTGCATATATGTATATGTATATTAAAAATAAAGAAAAAGGGACTTCCCTGGTGGTGCAGTGGTTAAGAATCCGTCTGCCAATGTAGGGGACGTGGGTTCTGAGCCCTGGTCCGGGAAGATCCCACAGGCCGTGGAGCAACT
The DNA here is from genome assembly GCF_965194805.1 of Balaenoptera borealis. Classification (NCBI taxonomy): domain Eukaryota; kingdom Metazoa; phylum Chordata; class Mammalia; order Artiodactyla; family Balaenopteridae; genus Balaenoptera; species Balaenoptera borealis. The sequence goes on from NC_138865.1 coordinate 109,536,639, forward strand.
AAGCCCGCGTGCCATAACTACTGAAGCCCACACCTAGAGCAACAAAGAGTAGCCCCTGCTCGCCACAACTAGAGAAAGCCCAAGTGCAACAATGAAGACCCAATGCAGCCAAAAATAAATAAATTAAATAAAATGAAAAAGAAACAGAAAATAGGTGAGACAAACAGAAATATATACATATATTTTTTCTGTAGGAAAAAAATCTAGAAGCTTATTTGCCAAAATGCAATCAGTGGGTGTCTGCAAGCAAGGGGAGGCATGAATGCTGGGTGGAACTGTCAATTTCTGCCTTGTATGCAGTCTACGGAGTTTGCACATTGTTTTTCAGTAAGCATGTATTACTCAAATAATTACAGTCACAAACAGGTCGCAAATATATTTCCATTCTGAAGAAATAAATTTTTTAAACGTAGTGAGTATGGGACCTGGTATGCCTTACAGCCTGGAAAGGCCGTTTAGGATGTGGGTTCCTTTCCTCTGCCCAGCGCTCAGCACCTGGAGCTGAGTGACCGACCTCCTGATGTCCTGACCCGCGTCGCCCACACGGTGGCGCTGCGGGGCAGGTTCAGCTGCTCCCGGAAGGGGCGTGAGTAATGGTGGGAGGGAGTGGGCTGCAGTCGCGGTGGGGAGGGAGCGGCACATCTTCGTGAACAGATTTATTTCTTCAGCATCCTGAGACAGGCTCACCAGCTGGCGTCGGGAGCGCTCGCACGCCACGAACCAATCGCCCCGTAGGTGGCTCTGGAGTCTCTCAGCGCCAGCCGCCGGACCATTATCCAAGCCGTGGTGCCGCCCAACCAACCTCGCCGCGCTGAGTTCAATGCCCTCGGGTATCCCAGGGACCAGACCGGATTCCCAGGGCCTGTGGAGCTCTCAAGGGGCTCGGTAAATCATCGTTGGGACTTGTCTCCAGAGGTAGTGAGTTCTAGGTCCATGGAGGGGTGCAAGCCATGTTAACCCACCTCACCTATCAAGGGAGCTGCAAGAGGGTGGAGGGTCTTGCCTTAGACCATTGATCCTGGGTCTCTCTGGGCTGAGATTGGGTGTTTCTGGTCTCTGTCCCCAAATTCTCCCACATGTAAATCTGAGCAAGTCACCACCTGCTTAAGACACGCCATGGCTCCCCGTTGCCCTCAGGAGAAGGTCCACGCTCCTGAGCCTGCCTCCTGAGGTTCCTCACCACCACCACTACATCCCCAGCCCATAGCCACCTCCTGCACCCCGTGCTCCATCACACTGAATCCTTTCTTTCTCTCCCAGCCGTCATGCACTCTCTCACCTCTGATGTTTCTGCATGCTGTTCCCATTCGCTCAAACACTTTTCCACCCCCTCTTTTCTTGGCTAACTCTGTCACATCCTTCACACCTATAGTTTAAATGTTGCCTCCTCCTAGAAGACCCTCTGACCCCTACGGGCCGCCAGGCCACCCTCTCCTAATACCACACTTGACTCTAATTACATATTGATCGCTTGCCTCTCCCGCTGGATGGTGGGTCCCTTGTGGCCTGTCTGCCTGGGTCATCGTTGCTTTCCCAGGGCCAGGATGGCACCTGCTCCATAAATTATGGTTCCGTGAAACAGCGTGAGCGTGCATCGAATGATGGGGGCCCCTTCTTTTTGAGGTCCCAAGGGGGCGTGGCAAAGGTGCTTTGTGGGCTGTGGATGGGACGGAGGTGGGAGGGACAAGGCAGTTACAACAGCCCGTCCAGAGGAACCACTGGGCTCCCCTTGGACTCCTGCTGCCTGGGGAAATAAGCCGCGATGGCTGGAGGCTGCCGGGGCCCCTCCACAGCACACAGAGGGCGCCTGGACACACGCTGACCGCAAGCAGTACCAGGAAAGAGGTGGGTGTGCGGCTCGGCTCCACCCGGCTCCGCCCAGCATCCTTCGTCCACATGCGGTCACCTCCCAGACCCCAATGTCCAGCCCACATGCCCCGCTGATGTTGGACATCTCCGCTGACCGTCCTCAGCACCCTCAACTTATCTGAATTCATCATCCTTCCCCAGATTGCTCCTCTTCCTGTTTCCCCATTCCCCAGGCTACCACGCCCCTTCCTCCCTCTCCCACCCACTCTCTAATCACCAAAGCCTGGTCTCTAATCAAGACCCCACCATCTGCCTTGTTGACCTCTCTAGGGTCCTGTGAGGATAACACCCCCTCGCCATCTGCCCCTCACCCCTCCCGCACCCCATATTACAGCCAGACTTATTTTCAGTTCCCCAAACAAGCTGTGACTGTTCTCTCCTCCTGGCCTTGCTACCTGATGAACGAGTCATGTGTCCCTCAGGCTCCCGCTTATACACTCCTTCCTCCAGGAAGCCCTCCCTGGTCCAGTGCCCTTCCTTGGGGCTCCCACGGTCACCTGGGCTTCCCCCATTTCTGCCCAGGTCGCACCGTGTTGCCAAACCCGGTAGTCAGTGCTGTGTCCCCGGCTCGCTGGCTGCGCGGCATCTCCTCAGGCCCTCCTTGCCGCAAGCCCGCCTCCCCTGGGCTCCCGGGTCCCCGCCCTCCTCCCCCCCCCCCCCCCCGCCCACCTGCTCGCTGGCTGCTCCTTCTCAGTTCTCTTGACAGGTTCCTCCTCATCCCCCTGCCCTCTAATGTTGGGAGTGGCCCCCAGACCTCTTGTCTACTCCATCTCCTCTCTCCCTTGGGGCTGGCATCAGGCTTTCAATCCCATCTGCATGCTGACAGCCCCGTGTTTCTGTCTCCAGCCTGGACCTGTCCCCCACTCCAGGCTCCGCCCCATAAGCTGCTGCTCACCTCTCCACTGACGGCTAAGGCACACCTCCAGCTTACCTCGTTCAGATCAAGTTCTTGCTTCAAACTCCTTCCTCCACCTGCGCCTCTTCCGTCATCCCCATTCTTCTGGTTCATGAGGCCAAAAATCTCGGTGTCGTCCTTCATTCCTTTTTATCACCCCACATCCCATCCATGGGGCAAGCCCACGGCTACCTTAAAGTACACCGCTCCCCAGCCCTGCCACCCCCTCCACCCAACCGCCTTGTCCAAGACCTCTTGTGGGGTCAAGTTCGGTGGCCTCCTGACCCTTGTCCGTGCTTTAGCCCTGGGCCTTTTCAGTCTATTCCCAACCCAGCAGCCAGCCCCGCTGCCCCAGACCTTCCACAGGCCCCTCCTCACTCAGAGTAACAGCCACGCCTTTCCCTGCCTGCAAGACCTCCCAGAGCTGACCTGCTCTCCCACGACCCCAGTGCTGGCCTCTCTGGCTATTCCCACCTCGGAGCCTTTGCAGTGGCTGTTCCCTCTGCCTTTGACACTCCTACCCCCTGTATCTGCACAGCTGCCTCCCTCATTGCTCTAGAGCTCTGCTCTAGGCAGCTCTCCCCTCAACTGTTTCCACACAACCTGACTCCCAGGACTTCCGAGCCCCTCACTCTGCCTTATCTTCCTCAGTAGCCCTTATCACCACCCACCTATCATGTCTGCTTCTGTGTTTATCATCTGTCTCCTCCACTAGAACGTAAATCCCGGAAAGCAGGGATTTTTTCCTCTTGTGTTCCCTGCTGCATTCTCAGTATCTGGCATGTGTAGACCCTCTTTCACCAGACAGTGAAGACTAAGAAGGCAGGAATATGATTGTATTCACCACCGATGCCAGAGTACTCAAGCCATCATCAGTGTTCAACAAATACTGAAAGCATGGATGGATGGGTGGGTGGATGGGTAGGTGGGTGGGTGGGTGGGTGGATGGACGGAGGATGGATAGGTGGGTGGATGGATGGGTGAATGATGGATGGATGGATGGGTGGCTGGATGGGTGAGTGATGGATGGATGGATGGATGGGTGATTAAGGGATGGATGGATGGATGGGTAGGTGGATGGATGGGTGATTAAGGGATGAATGGATGGATGGATGGATGGATGGATGGATGGATGGATGGATGGATGGGTGGATGGATGCATGAATGGGTAGATGGCTATGTGGATAGGTGGGTAGAGGGATGGACCAAGATGTTGATGTAGTATTGTCCTGGGTCTGACTCTACAGGAAAAGGCAGGTCTGTCCACCTGGAGACATCTGAGCTCTAGAGTCATTCTGGAGCACGTGAGATGCTGAGGTCTCAGATCTTGACAGGCGCCTGTAGGACTTCCCCAAGCCCCAGAGAATGTGCAATGCTTACTACCAGCAGTGAGGAGAAACTGCTCCAGTATGCCACACTAATCCAAATTTTAAGTTCTCATGCCTTTTAAAATTTTATTTTATTTTTTTATTGAAGTATAGTTGATTTACCACGTTATGTTAGTTTCAGGTGTATGGCAAAGTGATTCAGTTATACATATATATATGTATATATATTTTTTCTTTTTCAGATTCTTTTCCATTATAGGTTATTAAAAAATAGAGTGTAGTTCCATGTGCTCTACAGTAGGTCCTTGTTGTTTATCTATTTTATATATAGTAGTGTGTATATGTTAATCCAAAACTCCTAATTTATCCCCTCTCCCTTCCCCCTTTGGTAACCATAAATTTGTTTTCTATGCCTGTGGGTCCATTTTGTATATAAGTTCATTTGTATCATTTTGTTTAGATTCCACATATAAGCGATATCATATGATATTTGTCTTTCTCTGTCTGTTCTCATGCCTTTTGACACAGCAATTCTGCTTCTGAAAATGTCTCCAACAAAAATACTAGCATTGGTGCACAGAAATAGATGTGTGTGCTTGTAATCATGTAAAACAGGGGCCAGCCTGGATCTCCCTCAGTAGAGGCCCGCTGGGTGATGGTAGCACAGCACACCACACAGGACTTGGTGGCCGATACAAAAATCAAAGAGGATGGATCCATGTGATGAGATGGGAAGATTCAGGCTTGAATTGCTAAGTGACAAGAGCACGTCACAGAACAATCATAGGATGAGCCATGTGTGGTGTGAATAAGCACATACTCTGTGTGTGTGTGTGTGTGTGTGTGTGTCCGTGTGTCCACGTGCATAGGAAGGGGATTGGATTCACACTCACCCACCTCCTCACCACGGTCATCTGTGGGGTACAGAGTGGGATTGGAGGGGAAATTTCCTTATTAGTCTATATACTTCTTTATCGACTTTTAACAATAAGTTTGTATTCCTATGTAACTGGACAGTTGACCCTATGAATGTTTTAGCACTTGATCTAAACACACGTTTTTCTAGCTTCTCGATGGCAGGTGATGGTTTGATGGCAATTGGGTTGGGTGGAGGGGGTGTTGACGGGTTAGTGGTGAGTTCATCAGCCAGAGTGGTGGGCATGGGATCTGTAATCAGGCTCTAATCAAAAAAAAAAAAAGAGCCTCACCCTGGCATTCAAGGCCCTCTACCCAACTTTCAAGCCCAATCTCCCAGCTTTCCCAAACCCATACAGCAGGGGTTGGCACACTACATCCTGCAGGCCAAATCCAGCCCATCATCTGTTTTTGAACAGCCTGCAGGCTAAGAATGCTTTTTACATTTTTAAATGGCTGGGAAATAATCAAAAGCAGGTACTATTTCATGACACAAGAAAATCATATGAAATTCAAATTTCAGGGTCAACAAATAAAGTTGTGGTTGGAACATGGCCGCGCTCGTTCATTGATGTATTGTCCAGGGCTGCTTCGGAGCTGCAACGGCAGGGCTGAGTAGTTACAACAGAGGCTATGTGGCCGGCAAAGCCAAAAATATTGACCATCTGGTCCTTCACAGAAAAAATTTGCTAACTCCTGATACATAGTACCTTCTATCCCAAGCAAATCAGTCAGCCATGTGGTCCCACTACTTGGCCTTTGCTTTCTCAGGTCCCTCTACCCTACATGCTGTCTCTCTGTCCCTCCTCTTGTCTACCTGCTGGAAAACTAGCCATCCTAAAAGATGGTTTCCAACCCCCCATGTGACCAGTGGGGCTGACCCATCCCCTCCTGGCTGGTGCCTTGGGCGTCCCTCCCTGCCCTCCCTCCCCCCATCCTAGTGGACCCTCCCGGGCAGGGACTCTGATTCATTTCTTTGTCTCCAGCGTTTGGCACAGTCTCTGGCTAAAGTTTGCTGAATTGCATGACTACCATCATGCTGTGTCGGTAAAACACTTCCAGGCTTCTTGGGTTTTTTCCTGACTCACCACAAAACCTGAAAACTAACCAGGAAGCATGAGGAGGGGTGCAGATCAGGTGTAGTGCAGAGGGCTGAGCTCATGTGAGGGGTGCTGATGGTCCCAGGGGCTTCCCCCAAGGCAGAGTCACTCTGTGGCCGCAGAGAAAAAAAGCCAGGACCAGTGTGGAGCGGCACCTGGAGGACACAGCCTGACTCCACTGAGGAAGGACCTTACTTGGAATCAGAGGCAACTGACTTCCTGGGGGGGAGGGAGTTCCCCATCCTGAGAGGTAAGCAAGCAGAGTTTGGAACAAGGATGTCATGGAGAAGATTCCTGCCCTGTTTTTGTGTGTAGGGGGGGGCAATGAGCTGGATGAGCCTCCAACTTGGGGCTCTGGGAAGCCTGGGATTCTCTTGGGGCGATGACCAGGCACTTGGGCACCACCAAGACCAAGTTCTGGGGGCTAGGGGAGGAGGCAGATGGAGAGCATTATCCCTGCCAGCTGCTGAAGACCCCCCTCACATCATGCCAGCCTGCCTCATCCCTGCTGCCGGAAGGCAGGGCGTGCCCGTGTCTCCAGGGTTTCCCAGAACCCAAGGCAGGGCCCTGGGACCCAGCAGCCAGGATGTCCCACGTGGAGCCCCATAGCTCATCACGAAGTCGATGATGTCAGGAACTTGAGGACCCCAGGCCACCATCCCTGCCGTCCCCTTGGCCCTGGAAATCCCCTAACTGCCGGCATTTATTTAGAGCTTGCTTCTCTTCCCGGAAAGGTCTGAGGTTCTTTAATGATAATTCGGCTTCACATTTGCAGGATGAGAAGCCTACAGCGCATTGTGGTTGAGAGTCCGGGCCTTGGAATCCACTGTGTGACCACTGGGGACAAGTGACTTAACCTTCCCAGCAGCGCCACGACGGACTCAAATTTCGAATCCGGCCCAGCAGTGCGGTGCGAGGGCCGCACAGTCTAGGCCTTGCCCCTGCCGCTTCTGGGCTGGGAGGTTATGAGCGTTTGCTTTCTCTGCGTCCCTGTTTCCCCAGGACGATGCAGTTAGGATCCCCTGGGAGGGAGGGCATGGGAACACACGTGGAGGTGGGGCGTGGGGAGGGGTCTGCTGTCATCAGAAGGAGACCCTCCTTGCCCCCGTGGAGCCAGTGACAGGGCCGGCCTGTAATGTATTAGCCCTCAGTTTCGTGGCCTTTGAGACAAAAAAGCCAAGCGACCCTCTCCTTAAACATAGGAGACGGCTAAGGACAGATGCTTGGAAGGGCCCAGGATGTAAGGTGGGACCACCGGGGAGCAGACCCAAGGCTGGTCTGTCAGTTCTCTCCAACACTGTCCCACCTCCCAGCCTCCCTGTCACCTCTACCCAGACACGCTCCTTTCCTCTTTGGCTGGGAGGCCCTGCTGGGTGCTACAGTGGCACCAGTAGGGCCTTCCCATCAGGCAGACAAGGTCTCAACCCCAGCTCTGCCACTTCTCACAGACTCAGTGTAGCCTCTCTGTTTTCCCATCTGTGAAATGGACTCAGAAAACTTTTGGGGAAAGTTGGTGCGAGAAGCAGAGAGGGTACCAGCCTCACAGTACAGCCCAACCCCACTCCCAAGTTGAAGACCCTCTGGTTTCCCTCCTGCCAGCTGGCCCTGGGGGTCCAGCCCTTAATGAGAAGGGAGGACCCAGTCCAAACAGACAAGCATGAAGACGCAGGACTGTCTGGACATGAGAGGCCCTGGAATTCAATGAGAGCTCCTGGATGCTGTGCCAATGTATCAAGGCAGAGGCAGAAAGGGAAATAACAACTACGGCTAACACTTAGTCCTTCCACAAATATTTCATTCCACACGCATTTATTGGGGGTCCACTTCAGTTGGACCAGTTGGGGACCGTTCCGATGAGTGCTGGGGGTATAGCATGGAGCTTGCATGAAAGCAGGGGCTGGCAGATAATAGGCAAATAAATATATAATATAATGACAGGTGATAGCTATCCAAAGGGCCAGGAAGAAAACTAAAGCCAGGGGTGGGGTGAGGGGAGCGGCAGGGGGCATGATATCTCAGAGAGGTGGTCGGACACCTGGACGCAGAGGTGGGTAAAGATTTGGGGGCCTCTCGCTCCAAGCAGAGGAAATGGCCAGGCCCTGGGGTAAGAGCGTGAGGGGCAGTTCAAAGAAAAGGCCAATAGGTCTGGGGTGGGGGGCTCGGGAGGGGAGAGGGAGGGAGATGAGATGAGGGGGGCCAGACTACGCAGGAGGGCCTTGAAGGCTGTGCTGAGGGCTGAGGGCTCTCGATTTTAGCTTTACGGAGCGCTTCCTCTGGCCCTGTTCTAAGTTCCACCTGTATTACCTCACTAATTCTCCCACCAGCCCTCCAGGGACTCTCCTTACCTTCTGATTACAGATGAGGAAACTGAGGCACTGAGAAGTAAAGTCACTTGCCGAGGGTCACCCAGCTGGTAAATGGGGAGCTGGGATTTGGACCCAGGCAGGCTTATCTGTCCTCATCCGAGAAACCAGCCAGGATGCTCCGAAGTGGACTCAAGCCCACGTTGGTCTGTGTTCTGGAGAGGAGCCACGTGGGGTTGGGAGAGTCCGAGCCTGGGGTCAGGTTCCACTCCGGTTCAGAGCCCCAAGAGAAAAAGACACCGTGGGCCGCCCCATGGGCTCCATCTGGCCATGGACAGCAGGGTTTAACTAGAAAATCAGAACCTGGAGAAGAGAATTGGAAAGCTCGCACCACTGGGGATGCTGGATGTCTCTGAGCCTTGGGAAATGCAGTAGTGTTGCCTGCCCTTCCTCCTCGCGTCTGCCAGGCGAACTCCTCTTCATCCTTCCCGGGCCAGCTCAGTTGGGCCCTCCTCTGCAAAGGCTTTTCTGATTCTGCTGAGCAGATGGCCCCCTCCTCCAGCCCCACTTTACCTGCTTCCAGCTTTTAGACCTTTGAGTTTTGATTCTTCCTTTATGAGTCTGGCTCCCAGGCTTGGCCCAGCCCTGGGCGTGGCAGGGGCAGAAAGAGTGAGTGGGGAGGATGCAGCGTGATCTCTGTGCTAGCCTGCTGGCCTTGTTCTCCCAGAAGGGAACACGCTGACCACCGGGTGCCCACTGTCTCTCTCCTGTGCCCACGGCCATGCTCCCTTCCCCCGCTCCCTCCGGCTGACTGTCCTCCCCACAGGCCGAGTTGGGGACAGGTGCCATCAGTGACCACCTAGCCCCGTTTTTACATGGAGCGATGGGTCACCTCTGGAACCTGGGGATTCCTGCCGCTGCTGGAACAGGGCAGTGCAGGGGACTAGTGCTCCGGGCTGTGTCAGGAGCTTCTCCACTGACCTCTGACCCTGCAGCCAGGAGGGCCTCCTCCACACCTCCACATGTCTGTCTAAAATTCCCACAACAGACTCGAAATCACTATCCCCAAACCGTCCCGGGTCTCCCCCAGCTCTGTAGGCCAACCCAGCCACTCAGGCCAAAAGTCTGAGCCATCCTGGATGTCTCTTTTCCCTTCCTCCACATCTGATGGTTCTGCCTGACCCAAGCGCCCCACTCGCATCCTGAAATCCACCTGCTTTTCTCCATCCTTGCCCCCAACATCCTAGTGGAGTCCCAGTGTCTCTGGCCTCAAAGATGGCAGCCAGGTCTTCTCTGGCCTCCTCATGTCTACTCTGCCCCACTTCAGGCCATTTTGCACACAGCAGCTGGGGAGGCTTTCATGTCACTGCCCTGCTTCGACCTGCAGTGGCTCCCACACTCCTCTGGCCCACGGGGCCCTCTATGAAGTGGCCACTGTGACCTTTTGCTCTTCTCTTGGACCGTTCTCCTGCCTGTCCATCCAGCCCCAGCCATGCTGACCATCCTTCTGACCCTCCCGCTCTCCAAGCTCACTCCCACCTCAGCACCTTTTCCGTAGCTCCTCCCGTTCCCCGAAACTGCCGGTCAGGTCATTGCTCAGATGTCACCTCCTCCGAGGGGCCTTCCCTGACCACCTGACTACACGCGGCACCCTGTCATGCTCTGTCATGCGGCCCTGCTTTAATTCTCCATCTGACAGCGTGTGTGCCCCCCCATGCCCCACCCCAGCCCCACGAGAGCAGGGACACGGCCATCCCAGCCCCTAGCACAGGGCTGGGTACAAAGTCAGTGCTCCATACTGTTGGCAGAACAAGTCAAAGAACCAGATGGGGCTCGAATGCGCTTTGCTGCCATGCCAGGAATGTACAAAGGCTGGCACTCTTTGATCCAGAAATCTCACATCTAGGGTTTTACCCTAGGGAGGGCATGAGACAGATGTGCACAGAGTATGTTCCAGATGTTCACTGCAGTGTTGTCAGTCATCGTGAAGAACTGGCAACAACCTAGGTGTCCATCAGTAGGGGAATGGCTCAAATCAGGTACAGCACAGCCAAAGGGGGGAAGGTTGTGCAGCCACTAAACGGGAGATAGGTCTGTTTGCATTGTGTCACCAAGGGAAGGAAGCAGAGCCCAGTGCTGGAGACACATTTATTGTAAAGGAATCCCCCAGGGTTGGAGCTCTGGTTGCACTTAAACATCTGCCCTGACATTCTCGCAGTCCCTTGTCACTCCCCATTGCGTGCTACCTTTTTGCCTCCATGCCTTTGCTTGTTTAATTCACAAAATGAGGGAAATGGATCGGGAGGGTGGGAGCTGCCAGGCTAATCCTACTCTAACCTTGACCTGTGAGAAAGCGAGGTCCAGGGAGGGAAGCACCTGGCCCAGGCTCACACAACCTGGGGGCACAGCCAGAACAGGGCCCAGGTCCCCGTCCCACCAAGCCCCACCTCCTGCTCTCAGCTGGTTCTGGGGGCACAGCCTGGTGCATCCTGAGCTTCACTGTGAGACCCTTAAGGTAAGTCCCTTCTTTCAGAACCTCAGTTTCCTCATCTGTAAAATGGGCCTATATTCCCCCCACCTCCCTTATAAACTGTGGAGATGATAAAAGTTTGGATAAGAATGAGCATTACCCTTTATTGAGTGCTTAAGACTCACCCACCTGGTCCTGCCCTAAGGCCCTGATGCACCTTATCACATCTAATCCACACGACCACTCTATGAGGAAGGGCCAGGAGTAGCCCCATTCTGCCAACGAGACTCCCAGGGGTGTAGTAACAAGCTCAGTGTCACCCTTCTACTAAGCAGCAGAGTCTGGAAACCTAGGTGGTCAATTTCAGCCCCATCACACTATAACTAGAAAAGAACCACAGTGCCTATGTGCAAATGGGCCCCCATAGCTCCTGGAATCCTGGAACTCCCAGAACCCCTGGGGTCCCAGAGAGCTGGGGAAGTGGTGGTGGTGTAACTGGACCTGAACTCACCTGTTGACTTGTGGTCCAGGGGCCCGATCCACCACTCCTAGATGCCCCCCGCCCCACTGTAGCCTGCCCTCCACACCCACTGAGTCAGAGATCCAGGGAGCCTGGTGCCTGCAGCTGCCTGGGTAGGGCCTGACCTCCCTGTAATTAAGGCAGCGGGAGGCTGGGAGCTGGGATCTGTCATCCAAGGAGGGGTGGTGAAGGGTGACAGAGGAGGGCCAACTCTGTCAGGCTGGGCCAACCACGTCAGCAGCCACTGGCTGCTCTGGGAGCAGCTGGGCAGCAGTGGGTCGCTGGGAGGGGCCCAGGTGGGTATTTCCCTCCCTGCCACCCCTGGCTGGGTCTTCCTGCCAGCCTCCTGGTTTATCTCTCTGTCTCCCATCTCCCTCCTCATTTTTAAAAAAATTTTTTATTGACAGATACTCGATTTTTTTTTTTTTTGGCTGCACCCCACGGTATGCAGCGTCTTAGTCTCCCCAACTGGGTATCGAACCTGTGCCCCTTACAGTGGAGCCGCGGAATCCTAACCACTGGACCACCAGGGAATTCCCCCATCTCTGTCCTCCTGATGTCCCGTCTGCCTCAGCCCCAGATCCATGTCTCCAAAAATCTGGTCACCAAGGCTCAGCTTCTAATGTTCCAGTGATTTTGCGGGGAACAGAAAGTTTTCTCCTGCTGTAAATGCAGAGAGTTAAGGAGCATCCTGGGCAGGGGTCTTTGCAGGGATACCCAGGCCTCCATTGGAATGCAGACCATTCTCTGGAATAGAGGGCTTCTGAGGCTGCTTGGTCAAACCCACATTCCCAGGCCTTCATTCCAGGGGCTCTTGCTCCAGCCCCAACTGGCTCATCTGCCCTGACATCCTCCCAGCTGTTTGTCATTCCCATTGCGTGCTGCCTTCCTGCCTCCGTGCCTTTGCCTGTGCCATTCCCTCTGCCTGGGATGCCCGCACCTACCCCCACTCATCCATCCAAATCCTGCTCTTCTCTCTCTGTCCAGTTCAGTTGCCTCCTCACCCAGGCAGCCTCCCCTGATTGGGCCCAAAAGACACACTCCTTCTCCTGCAAGCCCGGGGCCCTGTTCTATATTCTGGGTCTGATGTGGATTGAATTACTGCATCTTTGTCCTCCCCCAGCACCGCCACCACCAGCCCCGCCCCCAGCACCAAGGGTGTGACCTCTCTGGTGTCCAGGCCTGGTCTGGAGGCCACTCACAAGCCTCGAACAAGCCACTTCCCCTCTCTAAGCAGCCTTGCCCTCATCTGCAAAACAGGACAGGCAGGGTTTCTGCCAGAGGGGTCACTGAGGAGTGACTGAGACCATGTGGGAAATGCTCGGAATGGTGCCCGGCTTTGGTGACCGCTTAGTGAGCGGTACCCGGCGTTATCATAGCTGTTCCTGCAGAGGCCACGTGTCCCTCTCCCCTGGGGACCTGACAGCCTCCCCAGTCCAGTCCTGCCCGAGCGTCCACCCTCTTACACAGTAGCCAGAGAGGCCTTTCTAAAGAACAACCAGGAATGTGTCACTCCCGTGGGTCATCCCCTGGTCAAACCTGAGAACCATACCCCCGTGAGACCCTGCCCGACCCGCCGCTGCTTCTCTCCACGGTTCCGTCTCTCTGCGCCACCTGTGCCGTGACCGCAGCTCCAACCACCCAGAACTTATTTGGGGGTCACTGAACACCCCAAGTACCCTCTCAATTCGAAGCTTCTGCACATGCCACTCCCTCCACCTGGCACACTCTCTCCTTTGTCACCTGGCTAGTTCCTACTCATCATAAGGCCCCAGCTTAGGGGCCCATTCCTCCAGGAAGCCCTCACTGACCACCTCCCCCATCCAGGTGAGCCAGCCCTTCTTTATGCTCCCACAGCACTTACCACACACACTGCGCTGCACTCACCTGTTTACCTGTGAGCTCCAAGAGACCAGACACTGCCACTTGCTCCCCACTGCAAACCCAGCACCTGGCACGGTGTCTGGCGCCGAGTAGATGTTCCAGAAAAATTTTTAGTGTCTGACTGAATGGATGGATGAGTCAATTTCTGCATCCCCCACACCGCAGGAAATGTCTGTAGAACAGATTTGAGTGGGAGGTTCCAGCAAAGCCTGGGAGAAGCCCCTGGGGTTTGGGCGCTGGGCAGTGAACAGAGCAGACCCCGCATGCCCTCCCACGGGTGGGTCAGCCTCCCCCCTTCCCACAGATGCCTGGGCCCCAGAGCCAGCTTCCAGATGCTCAGCCCAGGCTCAGCCTTACCTCTTAGCTCTTCCATCTGCACAGCGGGGCCAGATCCCCACAGCCAGCAACGCAGGCAGCCAGGCCAGTCGTCCCCGGCGTCTTCCTATTTTAGACATCTCGCTGCCTTGGTCCCTTCTAATGTTTCCAGCCAGTTTGCGGGGGGAGGAAAAAGAGGTTACTGCTACTTTAAATGTACTGTATGAAGGCGAGGGCTGGAAAGGGGCCTGCTTGCAGGAATACCCAGTCATCTAGTTGGAAAAGCCGCCAGATGGAATACAAAAGGAGAAACCCAGACGCTCATGGAGACAGCCTCGGTTCATAAATCAGGCGGGGCCAGGGGCTGGGGGCGCACACGCCATGGAGCCCGACTCCCTCCTGGACCGAGACGACTCCTTCGGTAAGACAAGCGCCGGCAAAGTGGCAGAGTTGGGGATTCAGCCGCTGCTCAGGCAGACTTTTCTCTGTTGGCTGCAGGAATCCGAGTTAAAGCGGGGAGGAAGATGGGCACTGCCTGGTCTTGGGACCTGGGGGTCATGGGTGCCGGGAATTTTGGCACAGAGTTGAAGGGTTCCAGGAGCGGGGCCTGGGGCAGCCCCTCGGACCGGGCATTGGCAGGGTTGGGGGAGGGAGAGGGAGTTTCGGCGGCTTCTGTTTTGCTCCTGGACGGAAGAAGGAAAGGAAGGAAGTTTGCAGCTCCCCTGCCTGTCTGCCTCACTCGCTGTCCCCAGGCCTGCCCGGTGCGGGTGCTGCGGGGAGTTTAATTAGTGAGATCCTGCAGATAAATATAGATGGACCAGGCAACAGGAACGCAGTCTGTAATTAAAGCCCGGCTGTAAGCACTCCTCGCTTTGCAGGGCCCCAGGAGCTGCCACCGGGGAGCTGCCCCTGACGCAGGCTCCCTGCAAACCCCGGGCAGATTGTTAGGGAAAAGTTGCCTGGGACAGAGCAACTTGTCTGGAGCCCACGGCAGGGACTTGTAAGGCTCGGAATGGCTCGGCCAGGGCAGTTTCTGCAGGCTTGGGGCTCCAGGGGTACAGGGAACTAAGACCCCATTGCTCAGCCCGGCCAGGCTGTGCACCTTTGGCTAGGACGCCTGGGGCGCTCTGGCCATCTCTGTGTTGTGCAAAGGAGAGAGGCAGGAGGGCAGGAGGGACTGAGGTGGGGGGCCCTGGGGGGCCAGCAGGTTTTAGGGCTCAGTAGGGAGAGGGCCCTTTTGGCCTCAGAGAGGAGCGCTAGTCAAGGGAGGCCTCACCCCAGCTTGGATCCGCCTTTTGGGGGCCCAGACCCTCCTGGGACCATGGTCCCTGCTAAGAAAACTGTTTTCTTCTCCCTCTGGACCCCCAAGCCCCACCGCAGCCAGGCCTGGCCGCTGGGCACAGATTCAAGGCCAAATTACCTCCCTCCTGCCAGCTTCAGCTCTTTCCAGGGAGAGGGGCCCTTTGCCACGTTTGGAGCTGCACCCCTCGGGGGAGCTTGGCAGCCCGCTGGCCTGGCGTCTTTGGGCGGTCAGGTGGCCAGTGGACGCACGCCGAGTGACCCCCACGTGCCAGGCTCTGTGTCAGGGTCAGGGATGCTGGAATAAAGAACTCAAGCCTAAAAAACAGTTTGTGTTTAGTGAATGTTGGGAGGAAAGAGAGAGGGAGAGGGGAGAAAAGGGAGACGGAGGCCCTGGCCCTGGAAGAGCTCCCAGCCTCCAATGGGAGACAGACAAATGATACTGGGTTCAGAGTGATGAGTTCCTCGGGGGGAGGTGGGGGCAGACCGTCTGGGGTGTGCGACAGGCCCGCTGGTCTCCAGAGATGTTCACGTGAAGCTTGGCACGGGGATGCTACCCCAAGGAGGGCACAGACCCTTGTCTGGGGGACCAACCCAGAGCCAAGCAAGGCTCCAAATCCCTTGGGGCTCCATCTCCCCACCGGGAACCCAGTGGTCTCTCGGGAACCCACAATCCCGACCTGCTGTCCCCTGGGTTTGCTAGTGGCAGCCTTGGGGCAGGGTAAGCCCAGGGGCCCTGGAAACGGAGGCTGCTTGCACCCTAACTGAAGGGCCCATGCACCATCAGATCCTTGTCTTCCCCTGTGGCTGGCCTTCTGGAAGCTGGTCAGGCAGTGAGGAGCCTGGAAACTGAGAGGAAGAGGACAAGGGACAGGAGAGGGTTCCTTAGGAAAGGGGCAGGCAGGAATGGAGGGGAGCCCAGGAAGTCCTTGGGAATGTCCCCACGCTGAAGGGGCCATCTTGGCCAGGGAAGCAAGGGACATCTGTGGCCTCAGAGTCACTTCCTCTCTAAGCCCAGGTCCTGCATTTATTCATCTAACAAATACTACTTTCAGGTCCTGGACTAAGTTTTGGGGTTGGAGAGGTAAGTCAAACCTTGTCTCTGCCTTTGTGACACTCCCAGGCTAGTCTGGGAGAGAGAGGTAAGTGCTCTCTGATGGGGAAGGCCAGGGTTCCCTGGAACCCCTAACCCCACACGTGGAGTCCAGGAAGTCTTCCCGGTGGAGGTGACTCCTCCACCGAAGAAGAGGACGACTCTCTCTTTTCTGAAACAATTTCTTCAGCTGGCTTCTGGGCTAGGCCGCCCTCCTGATTTTCTCCCATCTGTTCTCAGTCTCTTTTTCTGGTTCCTTCTCTTGGACCCCTCCCGCTACCTGTTACTCACGTGGTCCTATCACCAAGGTCAGCATCTTCTGCCTCCCTCCGTGATCTGACTGTTCTGTCCTCACCCCCTCACTCTGTAGGCTCCAGCCATAGTGATCTGACCTTCCTCACACTCAGCAAGCTAGTTATCAGCCCAGGGCCTTCACACACGTGGTTTCCTTGCCTCTTCCTCTCAGTCTTCACTGAGCTAATTCCTCCTCCTCCTCCCAGTCTCCACTGAAAGTCACTTCCTCAGAGGAGCTTTCCCTAGATCATGTTCCCCCGATCCATCAAATTAGATCCCACTCTTCTGCTCTCTCTTTTCCTTTATAGGACCTGTTCCTAGTTGCACTACACATTATGGTATGTGTATGTGTTTAACCTCTGTATCCCCCACTAATCTCTAAGCTCCCTGACAGCCGTTATCCTCAGAGCATAGCTCTCTGCCTGGCCTGTAGTAAGCATCCAACAAATACTTGTGAATGAGTGAGTGGACGATTCGGTTGGCCTAGCCAAAGAGGTGAGGAAAGGCATTCCAGGCAGAGAGAACAGCAGGTGCAAAGGCACGGAGGCTGGAGAAACTTCCAATGAGGGTGATGCTTCTGGTCAGGGGTTGGCAAGCTGAGCTCCTTAGGGAGCCCAGGAGCCTCTATGGGGACAAGGTTGGGAGAGGCACAGCTGGGGTTGGGGCTCTGGGCCCCCCTTCCCTGCTTCAAGCAGGGCAAGACTCCCTTCCGTCAGGTGGATATCCTGAGCTCTAATTCCATTCATCAGGTGCTCAGGGACTGCAAGGAGTTTGGCTACGTCCCCAGCCACTGACACTGATGTTCTGGAGGCCTCCGGCACATTCAGGGCATCTCAGCAGACAGGGCTGAGTAGAGCCCCATAGGGGGTCCTGAGATGAGGGACCCTTAGAGCAAGGCCAGCGAGGGCTCAGACCACAGCTGGGGGGAGTGGCAAACACAGGAGCAGGGGTTTCTTTTACACAACATTCACAGGCAGGAAGGCAAGGAGGAGGGAGCTTGGAGACTGTGCACTAACCCTAGCAGAGCCCTTCGTGGAGGGGCTTCAGTTTCCCCATGTGTAAGTAAATTGGGGCGAGGGCCAGACAAGATCTGACTGACCCCCTCTGGCATGGGCCCTTCAGAGCTGCACGGAAAGGCCTGCCCAGAGAATCACTTCCTTCCTCTGTGCCTGTGATTGCTGAGGGAGGGGGCAAGATGATCAACTGCTCGCTGACCTGACTCCCACTCGAGACCCTGAGATCCTTGCGAGTAGGGGCTGTGTCTTGTTTGCTGCAGTATCTCTAGGGTCCTGCAGGGTGCCTGGCCCTGAGGAGATGCTCAATACACACTCACTGGATGAATGAATGAATGAGTGAATGGTGAATGGCACCAGCTGGATCCCGCCCTTAACTTACTCGTGCCCTCAGGCATCCTCCTCCTCTCCGGACTTCTGTTTCCTGAGCTGTCCGATGAGGGTACTGCACTCCACACCCCTGAATGCTCCAGCTCTGACCATCTAAGCTTCTAAATCCGACTCAGCACTTGGCACCGTCTTCCCTCCCTGCGGCCTGAGCCTCAGCTCGGCTGCCTCAGCCATCGGGTGGCCTGGACCAGGTCCCTGCTCCTTGTTCAGACTCAGCTTCTTTGTCTGACAAATGGGCAGACTCAGTCCTGCCCTGCCTGCTTCCCGGGTTGGCTGGGGTCCCCAGAGGAGTGATGAGATACAACTATGGGAGGCTGGACACCTGTTGGGGGGAGTTCATGATTCTTGGGTGAGGGAGTTGGGCTCAGACAGACGACTAGGATAAAAGCTCCAGAAGGGGCTGGTTGCTTTGGAAACCCTGGGGGCGGAACCGGCAGCTCAGAACCTTCAGTTTCTTCCCGATGATACCAGCACAGGACATCAGCTCCAGCTGGGGGCCCTGTAGGGAGGCAGATGAGGTGATTTTGTAAACTTCCAGGTGCTGCATGTAAAAGAACCAGTACTATTTACTGAGCACCTACTCCAGGCCAGGCCCCACACTCTGCCTACTTGAATCCTCAACAAACCTGGTAGGCTGCTGTTATAGCTCCATTTTCCAGATGAGGAAACAGGCTCAGGGAAAGTAAGTGACACCACGACCTTACAGAGAGGTCAGTGGTTTAACCCAGGTTGCGACAGAGCCCTGGGGCTTCATTTTGCTGCACTTTCCAAGAGCTGTCCCTGCGCCAAAGCTACCGCCTAAAATCCTGTCTCGCCAGGAGTGTTTGTTGGAGCAGTTCAGGAGACGAGCACGACAGGGCAGGAGCCGTGACGGTGATGTCATGTCAGCTGGAGACAGTGAGTGCAGAAGCCGCTGTAACGGGAGAGGGTCAGTCTAAAGAGAGGGCTATTTTGGGCTGGAAGCTGTCAGGGGGCCTGATGTCACCACTCCCTGGCCCTTCCCCCGTGAGAGGGGGAAGCTGAAGATGTCATAAGCGGCTTGCCTCAGCTGGTAACAAATAGAAAATAACCATAAAACAGCAGCTATTTGGCCGGCCACGTGCCTCACATTCATCATCTCGCTTCCCCTTTCCCCGACCCTGTGAGGCTGGTGTTGTCATTCTCATGTTCAAGATGAGGAAACAAGTTCAGAGAGGCTGGGTGACTCACCCAAAGTCACACAGTGAGCGAATGGCAGAGTTGAGAGTCATGTCGGTTTGTCCCACCTGGAGCCCGAGCTCTGAACCAGTGCCCACTAGGCCCTTCTCTGAGGCTGTGCTGTGTGGATGGATCAGGCCTCCTCTGCCTCCTCAGGGCCAAGAGCCTGGGGCCCCCTCTTCGCTCTGCTGCTGAGCTAACTCAACAGCAAAACTCAGTTTCCCCATCTGTGAAATTGAGGTAATGATGGCCGCCCGGCCTGCCTGGGGTGGGGAAGGGATGCCAAATCCAGATTCATTCCATCTTGCTCTAGGACTTTGCTGTGGACCAGCTGGCTGGGCCTCTGGGGACGGAAGGAACAGGAGAGGCCACAGCCCCACCTTAGGTCCGTTC
Source organism: Balaenoptera borealis (assembly GCF_965194805.1). Taxonomy (NCBI): domain Eukaryota; kingdom Metazoa; phylum Chordata; class Mammalia; order Artiodactyla; family Balaenopteridae; genus Balaenoptera; species Balaenoptera borealis. The sequence continues at coordinate 109,555,917 of NC_138865.1, forward strand.
ACAGGTGAAGGAATCAGGCCAGAGAGGCAGAGCAGGGACCCCACTTACTGAGCTCTTACTATGTGCCCAGTTGTGTGCTAAGTGTTCCACATGGAGTTGTGGGCTCCTCACAGAGGAAGGAATGGCCCCATTGCTCAGATGAGACAGTTGAGGCTTAGAAGGGCCCAAGACCACAAGCTAGTGGGGCCGCCCATGATTCAAACCCAGGACTCTCAGATGCCTGTGCTTCTGCCCACCCTGGGCTGCCCCTTGGGTATCCTGACCCCCAGCCTTTCCCTGTGCCCAGGAGAGCCTCAGTCCTGCTCGCCGGCCTTGCCTGGGCCTCTGAACTCCCCCAGCTGGGCAGGTGGACGAGGGGTGGAGACCCCACTTCTTGCCCCACGGGACTCTGGGATGAGGCGAAATCAGGAAGAAGAGTCAATAAAGAACAATGAGGCTGGACGGGGAGGGGCTTAAATCATGGATGTTCCCAAGCCAGAGCAGCTGGCCGCACAAGAAGGCCAGGGAGTGAGGCCTGGGGAAGACGGGAGGGTGGCCCCTGTGCCCGCAGCGCCCCCAGCAGAGCAGGAGGAAGCTCAAGGAGAGGGGCTCCTGGTGGGAGAAGCAGGGAGCAGCTAACCCAGGAAGAAAAGACATTTCACCCTTGTCCTCCTGCATGGGCCTGGGCTTCCATCCTGCTGCACCTCCCCGGCGTCTGGGCCACATGGCTCTCTGCGCCTCTCAACAGAGGATTGGGGACAGCAGTAGCCACCTCCCAGATCATTCCTTCTTGTATTGTCCTGGACGGTGGCTGCCTGGAGCCAGCCCCTCCCTCGAGGTTACCTTGTGGTACCTAGTTGCAGATCTTTGTTGAATCACTCAGCAGCAGGCACCGGTCCCCCTAAGCTTTCCTACCACCTGATGTATTTCCTGGCATGTGTTAATCCCCATTTTATAGATGAAGAAACTGAGGCACAAGGAGGTGAGGTCACTAACCCAAATCTCAGTCCTGTGAGTGATGGGGCCTAACTCACACCCAGGCTCCTGGACCACTGCTCTGGTCCCCCTTATGCCAAGAAGGCTGGTGGGCCTTTTCCATGAGGCCCAGTGTGTCTCAGCACCTTCTCACTGGCTGGCCTCCCTGGGCCAACCATTGGGCGCTCCAAGTCCAGCCCTTTGTTCCCACTGCCCAGCTCGTTCCTTCTACTGGGTGGATGTGCCCTGGGCTGCTGACTACACCCCAGGCCTTCGGAAGCCAGAGCTATGCCCCTCCCAGAGGGGGTTCCTCCCAAGAGGTCACCTCAGAAGCCTGGGAAGACTGGAGCAAACAGAAAATGGCCCCAAGTGTGAGGAGATCCAAGGGAGAGGGTCTTTGGGGGTCCTCCTGCCCATCCCCCATTACACGATGAGAAGATGGGGACCTGAGAGAGGAGGAACCAGAACCACTCAAGGGCCATTCTACTTCCTAACTGGTCCTGAGCTCTGCCTTGACTCTCCATCTCCCAGCCCCCACCTCAGGCCACGCCCCACAGTGGACTGCTAGACAGCTACCTCACCCCCTCTTGGGGATCCCTGTCTCTGCCCATCCCCCAAACTCATCCTCTGTGTGCAGCTAAAGGGGCCACTCTCAGGCATCTTAAAGTCCCACAGGGCACCCCAATGCAGCAGGAGAGAGTCTAAACTCATTACCACAGTGTCAAGGCAGTCCACCATCTGACTCCTGGATGACACCTCTGCCCTTGTCTCCAGCACACCCCTTCTTTCTCTCTATTCCATCATGACCAAGTAATCTCTGTCTTGAATGTGCCATCCTCAACTCTGCACTTGCTAATCCCCCCTGCCTGGAATACTCTCCCATCTCATCTCTCCCCACTACTCCTCCCCCCAACCTGGCCACTCCTGCTCAGCCTGCAGTCTCAGCTTGGGTGTCACCTCCTCCAGGCAGCCTTCCCTGACTACCTTTTTTGAGCTCCCAGGCACCCTGGGTTTCCTGCTAGCCTGCCACATGCCAATGAGTACAGTGCATTTGCTTCCCTGCCTGTCTTCACCTCTGGACTGTGAGCTGCTCCATGTGCCAGATTGAAAAGTTGGAGGCTGAGGGGGTGGGCTGAGGAAAGAGGTCAGTGTGACCTGGTCTCTGGCCTGTGTGGCAGGACTGTTGGTGTCCACACTGAGAGGGGGACATGGGTGGAAGGGCATATTCTGGGTGGGGTGGGGAGTGATGTTCTGGGCTTGCTGTGTCTGAAAGGCCTGCAGGGCCATCGAGTGGTTTTCGGTAGAAGAGTCTGTGATGATCATTCCAGATGACCTCCAGAGAGGCCCCAATTCCAGGGTGGAGGATGGCAGCATCTTAGACCTTCCCAGCTGCATCAGTACCATTCCCCTTCCTAGGCTTTTTGAAACCTTTACTCACCTCCCCAGCCAAGGTCCTGCCACCTCCCCCAGGAAGCCAGCCCTGACCACTGGCTGAGGCTGCTCTATTCTCTCCTTGACTGTGCCCTCTTGGTCATTACCACCTCTAGTCCTAGGACGTCTCACGGGCTATGCCTGCGAAGACTTCAAGTTGGGGCCACACCCCTGTGTCTTCTGTAGACTCCATGCAGCCCCGCACAAGGATCCACACGCTGAGAAGATGCCCCCTCCCCTGGATGGAGTCAGGTTCCGCAGTCTCAGCCAGGGGATTCTGGGAAAACCAAACAGAAGCCTAGAGAGGCTTCGGGTCAGATTGACACAGGCGAGCAGGGGGGGACGCAGACGAAGGGAGGGGTGCATTTCTGTCCAATCTGGAAGTTTCCGCCCAGATGGCTCGGTCCTCACAACCCCAGGCCTGAGGCACTCCAGCCGGTGACCTACATCGCGGCACGCCTCTGTGCATGTGCATGTGTGTGTACATGCACACGAACTTGTGCTGAGGGCACGAGCGCCTCGCCAGTGGGATGGAGCGCTAGCAGGTGGGTCTCCGTCTCGGCTGTGAGCGAGCGTGTGAGGGTGAGGGGGCCCCACACTCCCGCCCCGGAGTACCACAGACTCGGCACCAGAATGAGGGAGGCTGTGCTCCGGAAAAGCCCGCTCAGGGGACCACAGGTCCTGAAATGGCTGGGGTGCCTGTCCCCTAGCCACCAGCCCACCTCTGCCCAGGACTCTCTCTCCCTTGACCCAAATTTCAGATAAATGGCCTCCCCCCGCCTTTACTAATGGTGGAATGTTCGGCATGGAGAACGAGGGCAGCGGAGGGAGGGGACCTGGAACACAGTGTGAGGTTGAACCAGGAGGTGGCCAGACAAGTCTGGAGGGAGGGTGGGCTCTGGCCTCCCGAAGCCCAGGCTGCCAAGTTCAGGGTCTGACTTGGGAGCCTCCTGGGGCTGTCCCAGGTCTGTCCCTGGTTTCCCTCCTGGTACCTGGTCTCCGCACCCCTCCCCCACCTGCCTGCGAGGGACAGTAGAGACCCTTCTCTCCTGGTGAGACTGTCCTTGACCAAGCGTCTGTGCCAACTTCATGGCCTGGAAGCCGGGGCGCCTAGGAGGGTTCCGGCTCCGAGACTCTTCAGTCTTTCCTTTGGCCAGCTCTGTGGTGGGCCCAGTCGGGGTGTCTGTGCCCCGTCTTCTGGGGCTCCTCTCCCAGACTGGGCCTCCGACAGCTTGGGGGGGATGGACGGTGCCCGCTCAAGTATTGCTGAATGTCTGTCTCTCTCTGTCTCTGTCTCTCTGCCTCCCTCCCGCTGGGCCTGCAGGCCCCAGCCCTGCCCCCTCCCCTCCCGCAGAGCTCCTCCCACCCCATTCAGCTGCACAGACTTGGGGGCAGCGAGAGGCGTGAGGTTCCCGCGCCCGAAGGCTCTCCAGGCCCCTCCAGGTCCACTGGTGTTGGTGCTTCAGCTCTGCCTCCTTCCCTCAGCTCCCCGCTGAGGCCAGATGGCTCTGGGGTCTGCACCCCCCACCCTCCGCCTGCCTGGGGACCCCCCGCTCAGCCCCTCCACCGGCCGCTTCTCCCCCTTCAACGAGCCTGCCCTTCCATCCCTTCTTCCACATCTCAACCCCTCAGCGCACCCAGCCTCCCTGCTCCTTCACAGCTGAGCTCCATCAGGGCCACCCGGGTCCCTCACCACCCACGTGCTCCTCAGCACCAGCCCCTGCCCCAGACTGCTGTGGCCAAGGCCACCAGAGGAGCCCTAACTGCTGAATGCGGGATGTCAGGCGCAGGCTCCCTGCTCCTCCGGGCTGAGAGGCCCTGGCAGGGTGGGCTGGGAGTGGGTGGCTCAGGCCAGGGTCCCTGGACGGGCAGCCCACCTGCGTCAGAACGCTGCCACTTACCAGGGAGTATGTGGCTCTGGAAAAATTATGTAACTTCCCCCAGCCTCAGTTTTCCCGTCTGTGAGATGGGATGATGACGCTAGCCCTTGTCTCACAAGTTACTAGGAGGAGTAAACAGTTAATGCTTAAAAAACAGTCCTGAGACCCTTTCAGGCAGAGTTAACCCTCAGTTGACGTTGGTGGTTATTACTGTGATTATTATTATTGCATTTGTCATTGTTGGAATCTCTCACTACCAGCAAGCATGTGACCCTCACGCCCCTCCCCCCAATCCTTGTCCCTTCTCACTCTTCCCGGCAGACTCCTTTTCCTCCTCCTCTAGCCAAGCCACCCAGATGCCCAAGCACGACTCCCTCTCCTTCCACAACCCCCGCCCCTTCCTCACATCTGCGGTCTCCATCTCACCCCTGCCCACACGCGGCCTAGTTCACACCCCACACCCCGGCCCGGTTGCCAGCCCCGCCCTGGGCCTCCTGCCTCACCCTCTGCCTCCAGTCCCCACCCCAGACCAGGGGACTCTCTAACAAGTGCTCCCAGCACCCCTCATCCTCCTCTGCTCCCCTGTCACACCCAGGTGTCCGCCTGTCTCGGTGCCTCAGCACTTTTTGCTGATGTTTGTGGAATGAATGACCCGATGCAAGCGGTAAAGAGCTTCTCTGATCAATGCAACACACAGTGGGTATTAAAGAGCATTGGAAGCCTCCCCCAAGAGTCAGCTCACTTGCCAGGGGTATCCACTGCCCCCAGGAAGGGGGAGAGGACATGGTCTGATCTCAGTCGTCCAGAGAGTTCTAACCCTCACCCCAGCCTCAGCCCTAGAGATTTGGATTCAATTAGTCTAGAGGGGGATTGGGCATTGGAATATTAAATTCATCCCCTCCCTTCCCCCCACCCCACCCCCACCAGGTGATTCTAAGGGACAGCCACTGGAATTGGGGGAGGAGGGTACTGGGGGGGATGGGGGGGCCGGGGTGTCTTTTTCCCCTGCCCACGTTCACTTCTTTTAATTCATGTTGAGCACTTCCTCCAAGCTAGCTGCCTGCCAGGCACTGGAGGCCCAGGGAAGGACAAGGCTGGGTCCCTGTCCTCAGGGAAAAGCTCAGGACAGGGGCCCAAAGCTACAATGACAGCCCAGCGCAGGGAGGCCTGGGGGGTGGTGTGCAGGGGAGGTGCTGAGCTTAAAGGTAACCAGGGCTTGGCCTGCAGAAGGAGGTAGTGAGCAGGCTGGGGACGGGTCTACTGGAAACTTCGAGTGATTCAGTGAGGCTGGACCCCAAAATCCAGATGGGAGGAGGTAGGGGAGGAGCCTGGAGAGGTTAGGGGTTCCAGGCTCAGGGGCTTGGGTTTCATCCTGCATCCAGGGAGCCATGAATAGGTCCAAGCAGGGGAGGCATGCAGTTGTGCTGCCTCCCCTGAATTCCTAAGACCCCAAACCACACGTCTACTCAACACAGTGCCCCTCCCCTGAGCCAGCTCAGCTAAGTCTGGGCGGCTGTCTACCTGGGGAGGTCACAGCCCCAGAAGGGGAAGCCTACAGGAGGGGGCTGGGAAGCTGGGAAGAGCGCACAGAGGCAGAGAGGCCAAGACGGCCGGGAACCAAGAGGGCAGCAGCTTTCCTGCGCCACTGTTCACCTGGGCCTGCCCAGCCTCTGGATTTTTGAACCTCCAGTTTCAGAGGTCTCCCTTCCCCAAGGTCCTCAGCAGCCCAAGCAGTGCAAGCTCAGCTTCTAGGGAGAAGTATGAGGGACACTCTAATCCTCTTCCTCTTGGCCCCAATAGTAGATGGTTCTGAATCTGAGATTGGCCAGAGATGGGGGGCACCTTAATGAGGTAAACCAGCCGGACAGGGAACAAGGGGAGGGAAGGGAAAAGTGCACAGCTCATAGAGCTTTCACTCATCTTACAGAGGGGGAAACAGGCAGAGCGACGTTTGGCAATTTACCCCTGGTCACACTGCAAGGAAATGGTAGAGCAGGATTTGAACCCTGGTCTTGCTGGCTCCAAAGCCGGCGTGCATCCCACTCTGTGCCACTGCGAGTCTGCACTGAGCATCCCAAGTTGCCTAGTCCTGCGCCAGGAAGAGGCAGGAAGGGCCTGGGTTCTCTATTCACCTGGCCAGTTCATTGCATAGATGTGCAAACTGAGGGCCGAAGCTGGCAGTGGCTGAACAGGGAAGGGAGGAATTGGTATCAGGGAGTCAGAGACGGCTTCTGGGAGGGGGCAGCGGGGGCTGGTGCAGGCAGCAGAGGAGGGTCCCAACAGGTAGGAGGGGGTGGAGAGAAATGAGATTGAGATAAGTGGAGGGCAGCAGGGAGGGTGCCCCAGCAAGGGAAACAGCCTGAGCAAGGGTGCAGAGGTGGGAATGAGTGTCCCAAGTCTCCCAGCCTGAAGCTTGGGGGTGACCGGCCTGAAGGAAGCCTGAGTCACGCCTGAGGACACAGAGCGAGGGGCTGTTCCCTCAGGCGGGGTTTCTCAACCTTGGCACTACTGGCATGTGGGGCGGATAACTCTTTGTCGTGGGGACCGACCGACCTGCGCGTCAGAGGATGTTTAGCAGTATCCCTGCCTCTACCCACCAGATGCCAGTACCATATCCGCCCCCAACCCCCAGCCCAAGTCGTGACAACCAAAAATGTCTCCAGACATTGCAAAATGTTCCCTGCGGGATAAAATTGCCCCCGATTAAGAACCACTGTCCCAGAGTAAGCAGGAGCCGAGGAACGGGAGGGACAGGGCCCAGAGCTGCAGTCAGAAATCGCCTGTCCTCCAGCCCCGGTTCCCAGCCTCTCACCGACCACTCCAAGCCTCATCCTTCAGCTGACCTGGGGCTCCCTGAGTGCCAGGAAAACCTCCACCAACGCGTTGCAGGGCTGAGAGCCGAGCTGAGTGGTGGAACAAAAGAGCTTGTGTTTCGGGATGAAACCTCCCCCTGCCTGCCTCGGTGTGGAGGAGGGGCAGTGATCCGGGCCCAGTGGGGCTGCTCGGCCGGGGCAGGGGCTTGTCAGAGCCAGGATCTGGAGAGAAGGTGCTGGGCGGGGAGGGGGTGGGGAAGCTACCCCGCTTTAGCTGCTATTCACAAACAGGCGCTTGTCAGAGCCCCGCCTCCAAATCAAAGCCTCCCAGCCGGTGGGGATGGAGATCTGAACTCATCCTGACCCTTGGTCCTGGGGGTGAAGGGGTCAAGGGCTGCCCTCCCGGCTGGGGTCCAGGCCAGGGTCGGGACAGGCCAATGCCTCAGTTCCCTGCTGTCCACAGGCTGTGTCTCCCGGGGGAGCCCGGCTGTGTGTTGAGGGAGGACAGGGGTGGGGAGGGGACAAGGGAAAGGAGAGGAAGCCCCATTTCACCGTCTCACCCCCAACTGTGTGCAGCCAGACGAGCTTCTAAAATGCATGTCCAGCCTCCCCATCTGGCCTGCTTAAACCCGCCACTGACTCCCCGTGACCCTCAGGATCAAGTCCACAGCCCTTGGACAGCGCTTCAAGGATAATTATCTCACCCCACCTTCCACGGCTCCCAACTCCACCTCTCTTCTGAGCCTGGAATGTCCATCTCCTCCCCATCGGCAATGACCCCCAAACTGGGCTAGCTCCTATTCGTGCATTAGTGCCCCTTTGGTCACCACGGCCTCCAGTAAGCCTTCCCAGGTCCAGTGAGTGAGTGAGTGCCTGGGGCATTGGTGGCACCAATCACTCCAGGATGCAGCTGTCTCTCTGTGTGTGAAGTTGGCCCATTTCCCCTGAAGCATCAGGCCTAGAACAGAAAGCTGGTGACTAGCGAGCATTTGTTGAAAGAAGGAGGGAGTGGGGGAGGGATTAAAAAACAAACAAACAAAAAAACTATGTTTTTAGAAAAGGGAGAGGATGAGAGAGAAAACAAATGGGCAGAGCCTGGGTGAGAGGAGTAGCCTGTCCTCTGGCTGATGTACCAGGACAGACTGACTCCACAGGCCTGTGGGGAGAAGCAGGGAACGTTTCTCTGCATTGAGACTCCTGGAAAACTTCCCCCAGGGCCAGGGGTTTGGGCACAGCCTGGCCTTGCTGACAGGTCCCTTTCAAATTTGTCCCCTGATGCCACCAACAAGTCAGGACAGGTGTTCAGGGGGTGGGTGGGGGCTGTCAGGAGGGCATTTTGCTGCCCACCCAGCATTTTGGGTATCACCTGCCATCAGGGGATTCCAGATTCCTTGGTTCTAAGAACCCCAAGAGCCAAGACACTCTGTCCAGTCCAGTGGTTTTCCAATTGAGTCAGAGGAGATGCCCAGAGGTTGACATATAGGAGAGACCCCACGTCCCCTAACACAGCTCGGCCCAGAGCAGCTTGCTTTCACCTGATGTAAACTCTGGGTTTGCCTGAACTTTTTCATTTGAAATGACGGCTCTGTGGCTCAATCAGTTTACAAAGAACACACCTCCTTCTTGAACAGATAAGAGCAGGGCTTAGAGAGGAATGGGGTGGCAGAGCCATGTCGACCTCCTGGCCCTTCGCGCTGAACCACGGGGCCCTCTGCTGAAAGCATAAACACATGAGTGAATGAGTAGGAATCTGGAAGTAGGCTTTGGTAACATGGGGTGACAGCAAAGGACACTTGATTTCTGGGGCAAGGGGTGGGGGATGGGGAAGAGGAACTGCCCCAAAGTGGGAAGGAAAGAGCAGAGCTGGGTGTCTGGTCACTGTGCCAGTAATTACTTACTGTAATTACATTATACCCAGCCTGCTTCTGGAGCTGTTCAAAGACACTGTGACATCCTGGCTTTAGCCAGAGTAGCACCAGGTATAGAATCAGAATCTCAGGTTCAAGCCCCAGCTCTTGCACTTACTGTGTTAACCTTGGCCAAATCAACCCCCTCTTGAGACTCAGTTTCTTCCTCAACAAAATGGGACTCACAACACCCCCGTGCCAGAGTTGTTGTGAGGGGTAAAAATGAGAGCACAGAGCAGGGGTTGAACAATTCCTGGCGGGCTCAGGTTCTTCCTTGTATGTGAACTTGAGGAAGTTCAAGGTCTAAGGTTCAAATCCCAGTCACGTCCCTTACTAGCGGGGTGACTTGAGGCAAGTTTTGTAACCTCTCTGCCTCAGCTTTCCCATCCATAGAATGGGAATAATAGTAGCACCCATCTGCCTCACGGGATGTAATGAGTTAATACGTGTAAAGCATCTAGAACAGGGCTGCCTAAGGGTTTGTTATCAATATTTGTACTCAAATAACAGCATAGATCTTGCAGAGAGGTCCCAGAAATGGAATAAAAGAATGAATGAGATAATGAATGCAAGGAAAATTCGGGTTCTCCCAGGGAATGCCTGTGGTCCTAATTCAGACCTGTCCTCACCCATCAGTGATGTCTTCCAGTGGTTCCTCTTGGCTGGGAGCCATCCCCTCTCCCCCGCTCCCTATCTCTGGACCTCTCCCCGCATTTTTCTGCAAGCACGCAGAGGTAGGATTCCATTTCACCCCTAGATGACTTTGGGTGATAAAGAAGTAACTTCAGCCTCCTTGAATTGAATCTTCTCTCCAGAACGTAACAAACCTGGAAATTGGAATTGCCCTGGAGCTGATTATTCTGGGAGGGTACCTCCTGGCATTAAAACTAAATTAGATCAAGGTACCTCTGTTATTAGCAAAATAATTCCCTGCGATTACAGAATGCAGCCATGAATCCTGATGGCAGATGAACTTCAGGTGACTTACTTGAGACAAATAACTGTGCAAAAATCACAGGCTCATCTAATCACATCTCTATAGCGTCACAGTCAGCTAATTATGCTAATGGCTATAGGAAATCACCTTTTGTGGTCTGGGATTGGGAGGGCTTGAGACAGAAACATGTGTGGCGAATATTACCCGCTCTGAGCTGGAGAGGCTGGGCGCCATGCTTGGTTCCAAAACGGGTCCTTTCTTGGGGAGCTGGTTTGGTTCCTTGTCGACTGGGAGGGAAACCCATTATACAATCAGAATTGCAGTGGCTTCATTATTTATCTCTTTTCAGATCATCTTCATATAAGAAATTGACTTTGCCTAAGTTCCACTGGTGGGCATGATAATTCCAAGTTAAACAATGAAAGCTCAGGACCTTTGTGTCAATTCAATTCAGCAAATGTGCCTCTATGCCCACTGGGTGCCTGGCACTGATCTAGACATGGGCAACATTCAAGAGTGTGTCTGGTGTCTTCTGAACATGGTCTCTTGTCCCGTCAGACACCTAAGAGAGGCAGTATTGTCCCCAGTTTAGAGACAAGGAAACGGAAGCTCAGAGATGAGCAATGACTCACCCAAGGTGCTACTGCTACTGATCAGAGGAGATGACCACTTCTATTCACCCAGAGGGATCTGGGGGGCTTCCTGGAAGCATGGACATGGGGGAGGGAATTGTAGAGAGAAGAAACAGCTGAGCAAAAATCCCAGAGGTGGGAGATTAAAGGGCTGGGGGTGTTCAAGGATGGGAGATGAGGTCGGGAGAGTGGCTGAAGATCAGACAATAGAGGGCTTCAAATGACCAATTGAGGGTTTGGACAATGGGGAGACACTGCAGGTGTTTGAGCAAGGGAGGGATAAGACGGAATCTGAGCAGTACCTGGGCCACAGTATGGGGGACCCCTTAGTGGGCTGCTGGCAGGGAGGGGGTCAGAAGGGGATGAGGTAAATAACGTACAATTTTTTAGTATAAGTATGTCCCCAGTATAGCATAGGACACAGACTAAAAAATTATTCATTGTTTCTTTGAAAGTCACATTTAATTGGCTATCTTGTATTTCATCTGGCAATCCCACCCCAGCCGCCCAGAGCATCCCCAGCTGGGTTCTGGGCACCAGCTGTTTCCTCTTCCTGGTATGACTTTCCCCACTGCGCATGCAGCCTGGCGAACTCCTATCCACCCTTTGAGGCCCTGCACTCCTGACTACTGCTGTGGCAACATTTATCTCGCACTACTGTCCTTACTTTGTCAGGTAATTGTTCTACTATGTAGCTTTCCTCTCAGCAGCCAACCTTACTTCTGGCTGCATAAGTTAAGGCCAGGACTCTCTCTAGATCCTGACGCTCTCCCCACCCCAAATTGCCTCCAATTTCTGCTTCCATCTCGGGAGGAGCCGGCCTCTTCGCTGCTCCTAAGACCTTGCCTGCTCCCTAGAGTATGGCTTACCTCTCTCACTGACCGCTTCAAGGTCACACTCTCTCCTGGGTCATTCCCACCAGGCACACCCAGCAAGTTCTCCCAGGCACAGGGTGGGGTCTCCAGGCAGCAGGAGAACGTATTGGGGTGCTCTGAGATGTATTGGGGTGCAAGAGGTCCACCAGGGCCTGCTGGACAGCTCGGCACCTATGGAAGGGCAGGGAAGGGCAGGGCAGGGAGCAGGAGAAGTTGAGCTGCCACGCAGTCTAAGTGCAGGTCTCAGCCCCCCTGTGTAGGGCCTGGGAAGGTGCTAGAGCAGTGATGGCCCTCTAGAGCTGTCCTGAGTAGTGTCAAGGGGCTGGGACTTTATGTCCCTGGGCTGACCGCCCACTAGACAGGAGGGAAGGACACCCGGGAAGGGGGTGTCACCTCCAGTGTGGTGGCTTACTTCCGCAGAGGACACCCCCAAAGAGGGCTGACAGCTGGGGGCCATCTTGCAGCAGCCTTCCCACATCTGGGCAGTGAGTCCTCTATTCTGGAAGCGGGGATGTAGGTTGCAAATCACAGCATCCAACCCCACCCCAACCCAAAGCATTCCCCTCAGGCGACCACCCAATCTCTCGTCTTCCTTCCAGCCAAGTCCCTCTGAAGAGCTGTCTGTCCCCGCTTCCTCTCTCCCGGTCACCCCCCTCCTCTGTGCGCTTCGCAGCCTCCAGTCTGTGCCCTTTAAACCCACCTTCAAAGAAAAAAAAAAAAAAAAAAGCATTTCCCCGGTGGTCCAGTGGTTAAGACTCCGAGCTTCCAATGTAGAGGGCGCGGGTTTGATCCCTGGTCGGGGAACCAAGATGCCACATGGCACGCAGTGCGGCAAAAAGAAAAATAAACAAACAAACCCACCTTCTTCCTCCAGATAAGGGGATTTTTGTAAAACTCAAGCATTGGCTGTCCCTCCCTTACTTAAGACCTCCCAGGAGCTTGCCTGAAGTCCCCGCTCCTGGGCATGGCATTCGGGGCTCCTCGTGGCCCAGCTCCCTTTTCCTCCTGCCCCCTGTCTCCCAGCTGCTTGATCGGAATCCCTGAGCACGCTGGGCTGGGCTGTCTCACGCTGTCACGCTTTGGAAGGGGCTGTTTCCTCTCCGCCTGGCTAGCTTCTCTCTGCTCCTTTAAGACACACTCAGAAATCATCTCCTCGGATGACTTTCCTGGAGGCTCCCCTCTGGCCCACAAGGCTGGCATCAGGGACCCCAAAGCCACCCACCGGCCTCCGTCAGGGGCGCACGGGGTTGGCGCCCAGGGGTGCTCCACGGGCCCCAGGCAGTGTTGTTGCTTATCTCTTCCTCTGCACACGTGAGCGGCCCACTGTTCTGTTTATCTGTGCCCCCAGCACCGACCGCAGAGCCTGGCACAGAGGGAGTCCCAGTGACATGGACTCTGGCACTCAGGGAAGCCGTGGACAGCTGGCGGGGGGTAGAGGTGGTGGTAGTGTGAGAGAAACTATAAAGGCAGAATCGAAGCATCGGGGACTGATTAAACTCAGGCAGGGCTGTGGCCCCTCCAAGAGGCCTGTCCTGGGAACCAGAGCACCGTCCTGTTCAGTGTAACTCACAGTGTCTGACTGCAGCTGCATTCTCTCTGCGTATTTGATTCTCAAACACCTCGGAGCTGGAAGGGAGGTTTACACGTTTTACTGTTTATGCTCCGTGACCCTCAGGGCGCTGCACTCACTGGATCGAAGCTTCACTCTGCTCCCTTCCCTCCCCCTCCTTTCATGTCACCCCTGCCAGGGGGTGCCTGTGGGCCTGGGTGTTTATTCTATGATACCTCAGTCGCGGTGGTTTTGAATCTCACTTCCATCATCGGGTGAGGGCCCACCGCCCGAAGAAGCGATTGTCATTGATTGGTTTGTACGACTATAAAATGGTGGTGTGGCATTATAGGCTCTAGAGCCCAGGATTTGCAGCCAGACAGACATGGGTCTGAGGACAGGCTGCGTATTCCCATGCCATGTGATGTTCTGCCAGCCGCTTAAACTCTCTGAGCATCCGCAGAGGTGGCTGTGAGTATTAAGCGAGAGAACACACGAAGCACCTGGCAAAGCACTCCACACTTGATATACATATCAATGTGCAGCGATGTAGACATTTCTGGCAACGGACAGTGTCCAACCATGATAAACAGAGCCCAGCACTGGAGGTGTGCAAGCAGACTCGGATTCACTCATTCATTCAACAAACATCCATGGAGCGCCTACTATGGGCTGAGGCCTTTGCTGGGGGTGGGGAGAGATACAACAATGAATGAAACCGGCCATGGTCCCTGTGCTCAGGGACGTCCAGCCCTGGGATGGCAACACATGCATCCAGTGGTCACACAGTAAAGGTACAGTCACCAACTTCAATAAACACCCTGGATGTGTAGTGTGCAAAACCCGAAAAGGCTTCCCTGAGGGCGTGTCATTGAAGCTGCCATGGGAAGAAGTAACTGAAGCAAGGATGGGAGGGGACAGAGGAAAGTGGTCCAGAGAGGGGAGTCTCGTGTGTAACGGCTGTGTAATGGGAAGGAGCATCGCATATTTGGGGACCTGGAAGCTGGCTGGGGGGCTGAAGGCAGAGAGGGGAGAGGGGAGATGGCAAGGAAGGAGGCTGGAGGGGTGGGCAGGGGTCAGACCACCCAGGGTCTGGTAGGCCACACGAAGGTGACATGAAACCACTGAAAGCTTTCAAGTAAGGGTAGAGGGAATAGGATTGGATCTGAGCTTTGAAAACCTCACAAGGAGGACCCGTAGACAGGGGGCAATGGGGAGAGGGCCCAGGTGGATGCAGAGAGCCAGCTCAGTTCTTATTGAAGTTCAGGCAAAAGATGACAGCCAGTGCCTGGACTAGTCTGGAAATAACCATTTGGGAATCACCAGCACAAGGACAGCAGCTGAAGCCATGGGTCTGGATGCAGTTGAAGTTGCCCGCAGAGAGAGTCTGGAAGGATAAAAGGGATGCAGACAATCTCAAACACCAGCTTTTGTAGCCCAATAGAGTAAAATGAGGTAGCCAAGGAGAGGACAACGTGACCAAAGAACTAGGAGAAAAACTGGGAGAAGATGGTGAGATAGAAGGCACCGGAGATTTTCCAGGGGTGAAGTATGGCCAAGAGGTCAGGTGAGATCAAGATGGACGGGTGTCCTTTGGTGTTACCACCAAGGAGGCCATCAGTGACCTTCCTGAGAAGCACTGAGATGGCAGACCTTAAGCTGGATGGGATTCCTGCCTTGAATGCCCATTTTCATGGGACAAAGCGCCAGCAGTGGCTAACGTCCATGTCACCAGGATAACATTACATTGTCCAGTGCGATCTGGATCAAAGAGGATTGGCTCATTAGTTCAGAAAATCTCATCCGAGCCCATGAAGCGCACAGTATTGTTCTTTTCCGGTGACCACATAGCCCTGCCGACTTCATATATCTGTTTGCTTGTACAACGTGTAACACCGGCCAACTCATCTTGCAGAGTCTAGACTATAAGCAATTTGCCAGCCTGTACTTTGCCTTGATGGAAGCTCCCGACATGTGGACATATGTGAGTTTTGCATACAGAGCGCAGACGCATTTGGTAAATCACCTCGGACGCGTCCCTGGGGACGGTGCCGCAGGCTCTGTCGCCCCTACAGATGGAAGTTGGGAAGGAAAAGACGGGTCCAGATTGGGATCCCTGGGCTACGTGTGAAAACAGATTGGGGGGGCCAGAGTGGACGTGGGGGGACAGGGAAGAGGGTCTGTGGCTCTGAAGTGCTGTGCAGCCCCATACCCAGAGGTAGGACAAAGGACAGGAGGAAGGACCACGAGAAGCACCGACCCGGAGCACACTTCTGACTGTTCCAGAAGAGTCTGGGCCAGACTCCAGGTGCATGCTTTTGTTCAGAACTGGACAACACCCCACCCTGGCATTTCTTTCACCAGCCGCGCAACTTTCATAGTAACCCACTTGGGTACATTTCACCCTCCCCTGAAAACATCTTCCTTTTGGTCAATATTCACATAATTGCTACCTGTTCCAAAAATGGGGCCGTGCATTTTGCCTCTGTTATCTCACCGAATCCTTGCAAGAACCCCTTGCAATCAGCCCTAGTCACATCCTGGTTGTGCAGACACAGAAACCGAGCTCAGAGGGATGTAATAGCGTGCCCTAGGTCACACAGCTGGCAAGTGGCTCAGCCTAGATGTGAACCCAGGTCTCTCTGACCCAAAGGTCACATTACCTTCCAAGAACACTCAGTGAAGACCAAGCAGTCAATCCATATAGCGGGATTGCTTTCCTTTTGAGAGTTTGGCATGACCTCTTTTGTTTCTGAGTATTTGGATCCACTTACCCCCTTTATTCATTCAACAAACCTTCCTGAGGCTGGGTGGTGGGGCTGCAGTGGTAGCTCAGACAAGGTTAGTGACCTGGCGGCGTCTCTAACAAGTCAGCTCGGGGAGGAGACGGATCCATACCCAGGTGCAACAATCCGCAATGTGATAAACAAGGATAGTGCGGTGGGCGGGTGCCGTGGGAACCCACTGCCTGGGAGAGTTGATGAAGACCTCACAGGGCCTTCCTGTGGGCTGCAATGCCAGAGCTGGATCGTAATAGGAGAAACAGATCTTGGCCCAGCAGAGCAGGGGAGGACTGGGCATTCCAGGAAGAGTGAACCGTGTATGAAGGCATGTCAGAGGTTGGGGGTTTGGGAGACTTGGTTGCATGACGGTGCTCTAGTGGGGGACTCTCAGCTGGCTGGGACTAGGGTATGAAGGGCCCCAGTGGAGACTGGGGAGCGGGCTATTCGTGCTCTTAAGATTTACTGAGCACCTCACCATGAGTCAGGCTTTGTGTTGAGCACTTCACAGGTATGATGACTGCATCATTCAAATAAGGACACTGAAGTTCAGAGCAGGAGTGGATTTTATGTGGACTTTATATTTTATACCATCATGCTTGCTCTGTACCCTTAAAAATGTTCTGAAAAAAGTCAAAGGCTTATGTACCTCCCACTCAGGTCAAGAAATAAAACCTTACCAATCTAAGGGAAGCCCTTTCCCATCATCCTTCACATCTCCCTCTCCCCCCAGAAGTAAACAATTCCTGAATGGTGTATTTATTTATCATTCCTCTAAGTTTCCTTATACTTTTACCACATATGTGCATTCCTAGCAATATAGGGTATCATTTTGTTTTGCATGTTTTAGAAATCTACATGAATATCATGCAATTTGATCTTCTGCAACTTGCTCCCCATCCCCCCACTAATGATTCATAAGGAATCTCTAGTCATTTTCACCGCAGTATAGATTTTCACTGCCCTATCCACAATTTGTTTATGCATTTCATCCACTGACAAACATTGAGGCTGTTTTAGATTCTTTACTAGGATCACGAGGTTGCAATGAGCAAGAAGTTCTCTAGATTTATCCCAGAAGCCAAGTCTCTGGGTCACTATGGTGTGTGCGTCACTTCTAGATGCTGTCAAATTGTCCTCCAGAGTGGCGGTACCATTTCCTCTCCACCAGCAGCGTATGAGAGTTCTCTGTGCTCTACATCTTCATCAACACTTTCTGCTGTCCTCCCCTTTGCTTTTTGCCAATCTCACAGGTGTGAAATGGCACTTTCCTCTGGTTTTATTTTGCATTTCCCTGATTAAGAGTGAGGCTGAATCTCTTTTGATATGTTTATTGGACATTCATGTTTCCCCTTCTTGGAATTGCCTGTTCATATTTTTGATCCAGTTTTCTCTTGTTTCTTTTAAAAAATGGTTTGTAGATCTTTGTATGTTTGGGATATCATGTTCCAAATGTCTTCTTTTGATAAACGGGAGTTATGTTCTTTAATTAAATGTATCAATCTTTTTCTTGATAGTTTGAGCCTTTAAGCTCAAAAGCCTTTTGTATCTTTAAGAAAACTTTCCCTATTAAAAAGTTTTGCATTTAAGTTTCTTTAATCCACCTGGAATTGATTTTGTTTTATGCATGGTGTGAGGTAGAGATTCCATCTCATTTTTTTCCAACATGGACATCCAGTTGTTCCATAAAAGAACATTTATAGAAAAGTCCACCCTTTCCCCAGTGGCCTGCAGCACCACCTCTGCCGCATATGAAGTTTCCATATATGTGTGGGTCTATTTTTGCAGCCTGTTCTAGCCCATTGGCCTATTTATCTATCCTTGGGCTAATATCATACGGTCAAGCTGTACCTTTTTAGGCTCTTAGCACCTCCTTGAATTAGAAGAGCTAGTGGCTTCCTGAGAGCAGATCCATGTCTTATTCATCCTTGTGTCCATCTCATCACTCATTACATGAACATCCATGTCATGCTTCTGTTTGCAAAGACTTTCTCACACTCAGTCTCTTGGGTTCCTGAGACTCCCTTATGCAGAAGAGGAAACTGAGGCACAGAGGTGAGGTGATTTGCCAAGGTCACACAGACAGAAGGTGTTCTTGTAGGATTTCAAAGCCACCTTTCTGTCCATCCCATTTTGCCTAGGCTCTGAGGACCTCTACCTGATTCTCCAGCTCATCTGGTGCAGAATTTTCACTTTTCCTTCCTTCTTTCAGCAAGTAGATCCTGAGTGAAGTGTGTGTGCCAGATCCCATTTCTGGGGGACTCTTCCCAGTACTGGAGACCAGTAGGGAGAGTGGGACCTCGGGTGGGCATTTTATGGGAAGTCTGAGGCCTGGGGTCAGCAGGAGGAAGACCCGCGGGTTTCAGAGTCGATCTAGAGAGCCCTGTCCTGGGCGTGCCCTTGGAACCCAGGAGCTGCCTTGAGAGAGGATGGCGGCTTCCCTCAGGAATTAGAGGCTTCCTCCCGCCCTCCCGCCTCCCGAGGCAGGAATGCGAAGGATCAGCTTTCAGCGGAGCTGCGGCTGCCGTTCTGGGGAGCTCCCAGTGCAGGCCTTTCCTGAGCTGTCGAATTAACTGGTTCTGTCTGTCCAACTGGGAGAGCAGCTCTTGCTAAAAATAGCGCCCTGCCCAGCACGACCTACGCTCGCCGGGAGCCGGCAGCGACAGTCCCACCCCACCGGGAGTCCCCACCCCGGGCCTGGCCCACGTCCCACCCCCGAAGCCGAGGCCGAGGCCGCGGGCACAGCGTTGTCCCCACAGGTGCCGCGGAGGGTGGAAGGCCCGCGGGCCGAGGAGCGGCCGAGGCCGTCCGGGATGGGAGCCCGCAGCGCGGCCTCCCGCGCGCTCGCTTGGGCCTCCCTGCCGCTGCTGGGGCTTCCCGCCGGCGCGCTCTGCGAGGACACGCTTTGCTGCCGAGGTAAGGCCGGGCCGCAGCCGGCGCGCCCCTCGCTTTTCCCAGGCACTTGCTGGCGCCTCTTTCTCCTTCCCCACCCCGGGTCCGTGGCGGAGGGGCCGAAGGAAAGTGAACGCAGGCATCGGAACCCAAGCAGGGCTTGGGGAGAAGAGTCAGGCGCTCTCTGCAAGCTCATCTTTGGTTCGAAAAAAGTCTTAGTCTCGCCACCTCGTTTGAGAAGCCTTTGCCTCCCCTTGGCCTCAGTCTTCCTATCTGGATTATGGGACAGTAAAATCGTCCAGCTTTAATTTTGACTGTGACCCCAAGAGAAATAGGGGAACCTGCTGAAACGGATCGCAAGCATTCTGGAGATGTTTGCCCGAACCCAGATGGGGTGGATAATTTGTTGATGGGAGGGCTGGAGGTGCCCTCCCTGTGACCCCCACCCTAGACACCCCCCCCCCCCTCGCCGTCCTCTCCCGGAGCTCTGGACCTAGCATCAGCCCACGGCCCCCGCGGGTGGAGATCAAGGCGAGACGCACAGCAAAGTTTAAGAGGTCAACGGACGCGCGAAGATCCTTGCGGGAGAGGAGAGTGTGGAGTGGAGGAGGGGTGAGCAAGGCAGAGTCGCAGCCCACTCCTCAGTCTGGTATCTGCATAGTCCCTGGGCTAAAGCTGGGATTTTACCTTTGAAATCCCGGGAAAAGAGCGCAGTCCGGCCACACAGAGGGGCTCAGCAAGCTAGCTGAGCCGGGGAAGGGGAGTGGGCGTGTGGCCCGGCCCAGATCTGGGGTGCGTGCTGGTGTGGGATCGGAGGGGGAGTGTGGCCCGGCCTAGATCCGGGACAAAAGTGGGGACCGGGAGCCTGTGCCGCGAGCCGAGGGGATCAGCGCTGCCCAGTCCGTTCGGGGCGGGTGGTAGTAGTGGGGTCGACTGGCCAAACAGGTGCGCTCCCTCCCCTCTCCTCCCCGCCTCCTCTCTGTCCGGGCCCAGCGGGCGGAGCTGCGGGTGCCGGGGCCTGCGATTGGCGGGGCTGGGCTGGCAGAGTGGCCGGGGGAGCCCGGGAGCCCAAGCACCGCGGCGCAGGCGGAGGCGCGGAGCCGGCCAGAGCGCGCTACTGCGGGGTCCGCCGCCTCCCTGGCGGGGTCCGCCGCCTGCCTGGCCGGCTCCGCTCCGCTGCGCCTGGCTGGCGCTACTGAAACTTTCCTGCGCCCCGCGACCTCGCCACCTCGTGACTCTGGCCCTGTGCTGCTCGGGCTCCGGTGCCTTTGGGATGGCAGAGCCCAGCGGCCAGGCTGGCGAGTAGAGGTAAGAGCTAGGCCCCCCTGAGTCGGTATGAGGGGGCCCCGGGGGTCCTAGAGGGATCCGGGGTTCGAGGGGATCTGGGGACCCTGATGGGTGGTATAGTGGTGCCTGACTGAGGAGTGGGCTGCGACTTTGCTTTACCTACCCCTCTTCTACCCTACAGCCCCCTATGCCGCGAGGATCTTTGCGTGGTGAGTTGACCCTTTAAACTTTCCTGGGCGCCGCTCTAGACAGCTGGGTCCTTGGGAGAGAACCGCGCGGTGTTACAAGGAAGGCAGCCCCAGCTGGGGCTCGCAGCCGGCGGGGGTTGGCTGGGGGCTTTCTGCAGCTTCCCAACCCTAACAATTCCAAGTTGTCTCCCAAAACCTCGGACCTTCCTCATCTGCTCCTGGGGGTTGATGTTTGGGCAGCCACTCCTCTCTGCCGGGAGCCAGGCACCCCGGGGCACCCAAGTTTTGGGTGTTGTTTTGTTCAACCAGTAGCCACTCCTCAATTTTCAGCGGGGCGGGGTCATTGAAGTGAGATCTCTTTTCTGTTTCCTGGGCTGCCTGGAACCCTACCCTCCAGAAAACATCTTGAGCAAGCAGAGTGGGAACAGGGACCAAAGCCATCTAGGTTCCAATCGCCAGCCTGGTAGGAACACCGTGGGCTTTTCTTGTTTCTGAACGGTCTATTCTTTTGAGCTGTCTGGCTTGAGTCATATGGAAACTGCGCCTCTCCTCTCCTGCCCTCTTTTGCTACTTAGGGGGGAAATTAATTTTGATTGAGGGTGGA